>NC_066283.1:10150792-12550792 GCF_905404315.1 Leptidea sinapis | reverse complement strand
ATGAGCTTCCTTGTGCGGTGTTTCAGGGACGATACAACATGAGGTACCTTCAAAAAAAGCGCGTACACCTTCCTTAAAAGCCGGCAATGCTCCTGTGATTCCTCTGGTGTTGCAAGAGATTGGGGGCGGCGGTGATCACTTAACAACAGGTGACCTGTACGCTCGGTTATCCTCCTATTCCTTAAAAAAAATGAAGAAGAAAGACGAGTAAGAATTAACTGACACTTCTCTTTCCAACAATGCAGTTATTACTTACTATTTATAATACAGTTACAGGTATATTTTGTTCGCCGATCCAGTGCCAAAACGCAAAAGGGGTGAGGTCCCTGCTCTTCCTTTTTACATCATGACGTTTTTATTCTATTTATACATATCAAATCGCCATATCTTTAAAACTCTTGCCAATATAGAAACGATTTCTAAAATGGCAGCGAAACAGGTGGCACTGACAGCGAGACAGGGATGCAAGATAGATGATATTATATGTGCAAGTGAGAGGGAATCATTTGTGGTCGCCATTTTAGAATCGTCTCTTTATTGGCACGTATATACAGGCTCTTAACACATTTCTATCACCTCATTAAAATTTATATCTTGCACATGAACCCTATACTTAACTAAAGTCCGTATTGTATAAAGGGTATCTTAATACGTGATAACCACGCTTGATCACGCATTACGTATTGAGATATATCCGACAATACCGGGATACTCCGCTGTCCGGTCGTGTGTCCTTTTGTCGGTCTGTCAATGCGGATACTGCACAGTTCAAGTTAGCCGGAAGACGTCCACTGCTTGACAAAGGCCTCGGTCCTGGGCTGCCCTCATCCAATATATTCCGGCGATCCTGACGATATCGTCAGTCCATCTTATGACGGCCTACAAACACTGCGTCTTCCGGTACGTGGTCGCCATTCGAGGACTTAACCGCCCAAACGGCCATCCGCACAGTAACACAGCTCAAATGACGACTGTATATAATTAACAATAAAAATACCAAGAATTACTAAATTACAATTGTTTTCAACGTGTTATAGCGCCATTTTTTTTAAAAGTACTTAAAATCTTTATAGTGTGGTGAATTTTGTTTAGCCCTTTTTTTTAATTTATCAACTATACAAATGATTTAAGTTTTTTTTAGTGTTAATTCCGCCAATTTTTTGTTTTTAAAACAATTCGACACGTGTTTCGCCTCTACACGCTGCATGAAAATATTATTTCAAGCAGCATAAGCTGAGCCTACTCCCTTTTGTCATAATGTATGTTTTGTAATAAGCTGATATTGTATACTTGAATTAAGTTCAAGGCAATAAATTTTATTATTTTTATTATTATTATACTATGTACGGAATGGGCGACTCCGACTTAGCCTTGTCCGGTTATTTATTTATAAACTTCATGGAACTCCCCTTCAATATTTTGATCGAAAGGGTGTCTAAATTTAATTGCTATCTATTATTAATATGCGGGACAACATTATATCTGTTCCCCATCCCATCAACAATTAACAGGTTGCCAGCTAGATTATGGGTACACCATAACGGCGCCTATTTCTGTTGTGAAGCAGTAATATGTAAACACTATTACGTTTCGGTCTGAAGGAGGCCGTAGCTAGTAAAATAACTGAGCAAATGACTTAATATTTTATGTCTCAAGGAGACGAGCGCAATTGTAGTGCCGCTCAGAATATTTGGGTTTTTCAAAAATCCTGAACGCACTGCATTGTAATGCGGAGGGCGTCTCGTCCCGTATTGTCATTAAAAAAAGAACAACTGTTGCATACAATACCTACTGTATCGATGTTAGAACTTCTTCTTCTTCACAGTCGTTCCCTCATTGCTGAAGATCGTGACTCCGCCTAAGTTTGTCTACAGCTTTCCCCCATCCGTTTCGGTCTGTCGCATGGTGGAGTGCGATGCTAATGGTTTGGTGAGTCTGCTCCCATATTTGGTCAGACCATCGTCGTGGGTGTTAGAACAGACGAATGTAAAAAACCCAGCGCGCCGCTTCTTTAAAACTTACAAAAAGTGTACAAAATGACGCGTGTACCAATTGAAGTAATTGTGTCGGTTTAATTGTTCAATCAAGCTATATTAAAGATGCAAGTTGCTTGTTGTCACAACTGTACAGGCAGTTTGTAGTTATTTTTGTGAGAGGAGGAATATATTCAAAAAGTCTTTATATAAAATAAGAATTATTTATGTTCGTTATGAAGTTTTTCGACTATTTTAATGAATATTTCATCAAAATCGTTCCAGATGTTTGAGTCCATCGGAATCATAAACACATTGATTTACGGTGATTGTTAGTGGTAAGGAAACTTGACCAGGGTCCATAATAATAATTTTCTAAGATTGACCCAAAGAGTTATGTCGTAAAGTAACATTATGTCAATAATAATTTTAAAATACATCCTAAGTAACACAATTACATGATTGGTTCCTTTGTGATTGTAATATACCACATATCATAAAGCTTCAAAATATATTTAGTTTTCTAGCAGAAACAAACCGATAATCCTTAAAACCACACAAGGTTGGCAACATTGTTACTTCATTATAATGAATCATTAATTAATTATGTATTTTCCTCACTCAGTACAATTCAAGTTAATAGTTTACTCATAATTAGCACAAATACTCTATGTCAACACAAAATTGATAAGAGTTTAGTAACATTGCTCCAGGGGACTCGGAGAATCTGTTTGCGATTTGAACTTTATACTCTGAGTGTTGATACATCGCACATGATCAGCTTTATCTTATGCACATTGCATTTGCTTTTAGTTTTTACAGCGGTTACGCCATGTCCCAACAGAAATAACATAGAATATCGGTCACAGACTCCGTGGAGGATGAACGCATTACATTAATTGCTCGTTGGTAGTTGGTACATCACTATCGCGCTGGACTTGGCGCGCGCGGTCGCTTCCGTTCGAATTTTAAATGAAAAAGCGCGCGAAGCTACGACTTACTCTTTTCTTGACGGCCATTATTCGCTGTTTAAATTCGGATGTCAAATGGCATTGATAATAAATTACAAACAGCCAGTGTTATCATCTGGTATCTACGGGTCAGTGATGGAACGTACGCCATTTTCTAACTTTAGGAAGAAAAGAGATAAGTAATCGTGGGTGTAAATGTCGATACAATAACAGGCAGTACTGAGGTAACAAGCAAAGTTATTAAGCTGTCCTTTCGCGGAAATACGGACGTTGAATCATACACCGGTTATCGCGGTTTGTGTCGAGCAACATGGTTGAGGTTTCGAGTTGGATTCCCCATTCAGTTGTAGAAACACTACGCGATCGTTCCGCTCAACCGGTAATCGCTTGGCTGACCACGATACGCGCTACCACAGAAGAATACGACCCCCTTATAGTGGTCCGACCCGCTTCTATGGCTTCTGAAGACGAATCAGACGGAGCGTTCGATGAAATACTCTCTCAACTTGGAAAAGAGATCTACAAATTGGATGAGTACCAGCGAAACTTCAACCCACCTCCTGCTCAGGTTTCCCACAGTATAATGAACATCTTCGACAGTTGTCTAGAGGATATAAAGGTTCAGAACGAATTGCCGGGTGAACAAGTGAACTGTGTAAACATGGATAGTAACAGTGTCATTCCTTTCGTGACCAGTACGCCTGAAAAGACAGTGACAGTGAAAGATAGTGATTTCGAAAAGCCACCTGTGCCGCCGCGCAATTTTAAACCGTCCCTCTCTAAGTTAGAATTGAAAATTCGCTCGGAATCAGATAGTGACTCGGAGAGCACGTGTTGGAGTTACAAGGAATGCAACCCAGGTGTTAGCAAGGACACGTACGCCGTCGTGTGGTGTCATTCGAGCGGTTATCACAACTCCGACGAGATTCTACGCCGTGTCTTGTCTAAAGCCGAGCAGCGGGCTACGATTTCACAATTGTCATTCGATACAGTCAGTGATTTTTCGCCACAGCCCTTCTCCATCTACGCTTTGGAAGAGGTGGGAGACAGGTGCGATTCAGACTCAGTTGACGATATGACGGCGGGCAGGCCGACCGACGACGGCTACGAGCCGGTGCGTGACGCGTTTACTGACGAAAATATTTACGAGGAAATTGAATACGGCTGTAGTTATACGGACGAGGGATGCTCCTGCGGGGGAAGTATCGAAGTGGATAGTTTAATAAGTGTCAGTTCCGAGGTTAGTCGCGAGAGTCCCTTATATGCGAATTTACGGGACAATGACGCGTATGCCATATCGTCGGATGTTATTTACTGGAAGAATCTCCTCCAGGATCCGTTTTATAACGAGGACGAAGAAGATGAGGTGAGTTTTACTTAAAATGTATTCAGTTAAGTTTAGAATCGTCAGTGATGTGTAAAAATATTGCTTTCGTAATTTAAATTCACGTATTGTATAAATTTAATTTAGTTACTGTAAGTTATTATTCATTATTTTGTTATTTAGGTCATTATCAATGACACCATTAGTTCAAACCAAAACACAACGTCCAAAAAGAAAAAATATATATTATTTAGTATAAACTTACTCGATTACAAAGTACATCAGAAAATAGTCATTGAGACGTGTTTTAATTAACTAATCTATGGTTATAAATATTAAGTTACCTCTCTCAAGAGGTATTATAATTATGTGTACATATATAATAATTATTATTTTTTAATCAACAATTGGAGCTCTAGGTAGAGTCACGTCTTTCCATCCACGCCTTCCGGTGCCCTTGAAATGATAATATTGTCCTATTTGTAATAATAAAAGAGAATTCCACGTCACTCATCACGATATCTCTGGAACCATTAGAGCTGAAGACGTGAAATTTGGTAGGAATATTCTTTTCACCGAGTAGAGGTCAGCTAACAACGGATTTTACGAAATTCCAATTTTTTTTTTATTATAAACAGAACAACGTCTGTCGGGTCAGCTAGTTTGTAATATTGGCGCCAAATTTTATCATTCATAGCAATATGGCGCCTGGAAAAATAAATAAGTTTTTTTTTATAATGACAAAGACTGTAAGTTTATATTTGCCTCGCTATAGATAATGTTACCAAAGAGTATTTATTATCTTTTTAGTACTCGTTTGTAATGTAGTAATGCTTTGAAATACAATAGTCTTGATAAAGCACGTTTGCGGAGAATAAAGATGGTGGTAATTAATTAGATACCACTAACTCATTTACTGATAACAACTACTTAAATGTAACAAATAGGCACCTACTTATTAACAAATGAAAATACCAAGTTAAAATATTTAGTTGACTATCTTTAATAGTACCTTAATTAATTAATATGTACTAATACTATAATGAAATAATATTTGTATGTGTGTACTTTTGTTTATTTGTTTATAATAATAATATTGACACACTTTTACACGTATTATCTTGCCCCAAATTAGGTATGGGTTGCAAGACTACTATATATTTAATACGATATAGGTACTCACTTAAACATACATAGATACATATAAACATTCACAACTCGGAAACAAACATCCATTAATCATTGTACCTACCGAGATTAAAAAAATAAATAAATAATGAATAACCCCTTATTAATAATAGTCTGCTAACTTAAAGCATTGCTAATTCTCACTCTGTCTTCTTCTATTGACCTAAGTCAGAATGACAAAAAACACTCCTAAGCGACTGTTTAAAGTTAGCGGACCATTATGAATACGGGGGTAAGAGTTTAATATGAATATTTTTAGCGAAGGTCGCGTTGGATGAGGGAAGGGAAAAATACATAATAACTCCTTTATCCTTATGCGATTTAGATTTTTTGTTTATATACGAAAATGGAGAAAGAAAGGGTTATTTAAATGGAGAAAATATACGAAATTGGTTTTAATCTTAAAAGGTGTTTATTTAAGTGTGTTCTCACTTTAGTCATATTACCGGTGGTATTTAGAAGATTTTTCAAGTATAAAATGTTGTCTATTTATAACACTAACACTATTACAAATATTATATTTTATTCTTACTAGCGTAAATTTATTAATGGCCTTACTGCTAAACAATGCAATACCCAGTTATTTATATATATACTAAGAAATCACATAAAACATTACGAGAAAAAGGTACTAAAACTTTGTTACCTGCCAATATTCAGAAGAAAAACAATTACACTTACTTAATAAACGTACCATTTGAGTTACTAACGGCCGTTCCCAGGCCGTCCAGTTCACTGTTGCAATTTCCATACAAATTTCTATCCCTGGTAAGCTATACGTCGTCCCATTGACAGACAGCGTGTACGGATAAGATGAGTTACCGTCGATAAGTTTATTGGAACAGAAAAGTCAACGATAGTTACGATTTTTTATCTCAAGTAGGCCACAACCGGAGATAGACTGAATATTGGGAATGGCCGTAAGACCGTTACAATGTTTGTCATTAATAAACTCAAAAAGTTCTGGAGCCCTATTACGAAAACCGAATTACGGAATTTCGGTTGACGGATCGTACATTTTGCTATTGCGAAAGTGTTTCGGATACGAAGTTCGCGATTAGACGTTTTGTTTTTCGTTTACCTTATTCCCAAATACACTTGACATTTACTTTTTCGTTGTTTGACATTATTATGATCGTAATTACAACTTCAGTCTTAATGGTTCCGAAACGAAATCCGTCCGAAGTATCGGATCCGATGTACTTTGGTTATTTGAAGTTTGGATTAATTCTAACTTCCTCGTTCTTTCGATCGTTTAACTCTCAGTAAAGTTAACTGTATTTTATTCAAAAGTAAATAGATATCCTTTTTTTAATAATAAAATTAGACGACGATAGACCTCCTGTGGTTTGAATATTTGATATTCTTTATATCAGAAGTGGTGAAGCCACAAAGTTATTTATTTTCTCAAAATTGATTCCTTAAGAATTCGTTTTGATGTCGTTTCTAATACTACTGTACCGCATCGGAAACAAATGGCGCTCTGAGAGAGAAGAAACGGCGCAAGAAACTCTCCCAGCATTTTCTTTTTCATAAAATATACAACATTGTTCTGTCATCGCTTTTGCTATAAGATAATCATAATCTACTCGCAGACTGTCGAATCACTTAGATATTCAGCTATGGAGTAGTAGGATTTACGGCAGAGCCATTTTTTAATAAAACATTTAAATTTATTTATAGATAAGGCCTGAACAGTGGCTGGAAGTTTATTATAAAACATTTACCTTTATTATGCGTGTTATGAGCTCATTAATTTCGCTGAGTGCTCAAGATCAGCGCCACGGCCTACACAATAGACACAATATTATTACACGGTATTGGTGACGTCATAAGATGTGCTCGTTAATGCTTGCGAAATGTATAATGTCCGCTATTATTAATGTAACGTGCCGTACCTTGTATGTATGTTTGTATGCTGCCATACACGTAACGAGGTTTCATTATCATACACTTAACTATCGTGGTGCGTCAGTTACGCCATTTAGTATCAATAGTTCAACAGTTTCGGCGAGTGTCTACTTTTTTTAATGACAATAAGGGACAAGACGAGCAGGACGTTCAGCTGATGTTAATTTATTCTACAATTGCGCTCGTCACCTTGAGACATAAGATGGTAAGTCTCATTTGCCCAGTAATTTCACTAGGTACGGCGCCCTTCAGACCGAAACACAGTAATACTAACACATTACTGCTTCACGGCAGAAATAGGCGCCGTTGTGGTACCCATAATCTAGTTGGCATCCTGTGCAAAGGAGCCTCCCACTGGTAAAATACTTTACAGTACAGTAGTTTGGTAAAGTTCAAAGAGATTGAAGCTAAAATCCCGTGGCTACATAGTACTAGATATCTTTATTCTGGTATAAATTCAGTTGAAGCCCATTTGGTAAAACAATTTAAGCATTGATGAACATTAACACTACCACTACTAATTTTACCAGTGGGAAGCTCCTTTGCACAGGATGCCGGCTAAATTATGGGTGCCACAACGGCGCCTATTCCTGTCTTGAAGAAGTAATGTGTAAACATTATTCTGAAGTATTCTTAGTATTCTGAAGGGCGCCGTAGCTAGATAAATTTCTAGGCATTTGTGACTTAACATCTTATGTCTCACGGTGACGAGCACAATTGTATTGCCGCACAGAAATGTTTAGGGTTTTTCAAGAATCCTGAGCGGCACTGTATTGTTATGGGCGGAGCGTATCAATTACTATCAGCTGAACGTCCTGCTCGTCTCGTCCGTTATTTTTATATAAAAAAAATTGGATCTCGAATTTTTGGGTTTTTCAAGAATACTGAGCGGTACTGCATTGTAATGAGCGGGGCGTATTAATTATCATCAGCTGAACGTCCTGCTGGTCTCGTCCCTTATTTTCATTTAAAAAAATTGGGATCTCGATAACTTTATTCTTAATGAGATACAAATGATTTAAGTTTTCTTTAGTGTTAATTCCGCCAATATTTGTTTTTAAAACAATTATTGGCACGAGATTTTGGCCAGATTTTGGCGAGACAACACGTCCTGAGGATGCCTCGTGTAGAGGCGAAACACGTGTCGAATTGTTTAAAGACAAATATTGGCGGTATTAACACTAAAGAAAACTTAAATCATTTGTATAATTATGGATTTCCGCAAAGTAACGCCTGATTTAATAAATTTTCTATAATGAGATAATATAGGTTTATATAATATTATACATATATATATTATATAGGTTTATATAATAAATAAATAAATAATTGAGGTTATTTCTTTTGCATTTCACAACATTCATAAGGCTACTTAGTAAGCATAATAATTCTTATAACTTTCAATTCATTTCCGAGAATATTATGTAAACAATGGTTTTGCGTCTATTGTTACAAGTTCAGGTAAATTAGCTGTCCCTTTCACTTGGCATAAGTGTGACGGAGTAGGAAAATATACATTCGTCATTGGTGTGAGAGATTTTAGAAATTCCAAGTGAATGAATGAAATAATTTGGTAGTCAAGATGTCTTGGTCGATTAACTAAATTATTGTTATTTTTGTTTCTAAATTATTGTTTCAAACTGAATAATTGAATGAAGTAATGAGAAATGTTAAAAATAGTGAGAAGTTGTAGAGTTCGAGGTGCAATGGGAAACAAACATCAAAGTAGTTTATTATTATTATTATTTATTTACACAGATTAATTTGAAAACAAAATTTATGAACGATGCGGGACTATAACCCGCGACCCCGCGCGTTTCGTTAATTAATCTATGTAATTAATACCAAAATTGGGTTATCGCTTTAAAAAAAAAACACAGTAATAAATTATTATTTATTTATAAAACAGCACACAAAGGTACTCGCCAAACTTTTTGAGTTTGACGTTTGATGGCGAGATAACGCTCTTATTAAAAAAAAACATACTTTGTTTAATGCACACTTAACAGGAAATGTATTTAAATTATATATTTATTTCTGCCCTGATACAGTTATGTGTAAACATTATTGTGTTTAGGTCTGAAGGGCGCCGTAGCTAGTGAAATCATTGGGCAAATGAGACTTAACATGTTGTCTCAAGGTGACGACCGCAATTGTGGTCCCGCTCAGAATTTTGAGGTAACTCAACAATCCTGAGCTGCACTGCATTGTAATGGGCAGGGCGTATCAATTACCATCAGCTGAACATCCTGCTCGTCTGGTCCCTTATCTATATCTATCTATCTATATATATAAAAATGAATTGCTGTTCGTTAGTCTCGCTAAAACTCGAGAACGGCTTGACCGATTTGGCTAATTTTGGTCTTGAATTATTTGTGGAAGTCCAGGGAAGGTTTAAAAGGTTTGAATAAACATGAAAATCCCCGTCGTGCAGAAATCAAATAAAAATAATAGTTTAAAATGAATAACTAATAAGAATTTTTATATCTTTCTAACTTTCTGAAGAGGTAAAAAATAAACTTCCTTAAAACACGGGTAACACTAAAAAAATGATTCCTTTTGTTTGTTTTAATTTTATTTTATACAAAAGTTAAGGTCTTTTATTTATCTATTGAGGCAGTACGAAGTCTGCCGGGTCAGCTAGTTTTCATTAAAAAAACACATTTATGTTTTTAACACTAACCTTATCACACATTTTATAAAGGTAAGATTTATTTTAGGTTCGATTTTATACGTCGTTAAACTTATATGTGGTAGAAGTAGGTGAGAGGGGTATAACCGGCTTAATCCCTTTACGCCGCACAAAAATAACTTATTGTACACTTTTCTAGAACCAAAATTCAAAGCTGCGGGGTATTTCCCAAACTATGATACTTTTAAAAGTAACATTTCAAACTCGTTCCGATCAACAATGTCGTTTTCTACAAATTGAAATGGTTTTGTAAACACAATTAGTAATAATTGTTATATTCAATGAGCTAATTTACTAAGTGATACATAATGTACATTAATATCTTATTGGATTAAAACGTAATGAAAGAGCGCCAAAATATTGACGCGTGTTCTCTCAGGCTCAAATCTATGAAGCGTACTTAGTAGTTTGCTCAGACTTTACTTACGTTAAACTTACCTGAGTGTAAGCTTAGTATAATATTTGATTTCGTTATTATATTCAATAACTGGACGACCGTGCCTTGCTCAGAAGAATGTATAAAACTTGAACAAAAAAAACTAATAGGACATCTGGATTCGAACCGGGGTCGTCTTCTTTCCGGATCACCCAATGTCCCATCTGAGCTGTTATAGTCTTGTATATAGTGGCGAAATTTACCTATGTATTCTAATGTTATTGAAGCTGTTTCTCATTAAAACACGGATGAAACTACATTTAATAAAATTAAAACCAAGCTAGATCGATTTATAGCCCCCGAAATCCCCTATATACAAAATTTTATGAAAATCGTTGGAGCCATTTCCGAGATTCAGATTATTGTATATACAAGAATTGCTCGATTAAAGATATAAGATTTGACAGCTGAAATTAAACTTAACATAAGCTAAGACAGTTCAATGCAAAAGTCGAGTTCGCGTTTTATCACACTCGCTAAGTTTTACGTAAGTAAAGTCTGAGCAAAGTCTTAGTACGCGCTATATATATCAGCCTTAGTTATATCTCATTGACTCTGCTACCTAAGGAACAGCTTAATATTTGTACCTTACAGTTACGACTAAAGTAGAGGTGGGCTAAACTGTTATAATATTTCAATGAATTATACTGTTGTGTTATATTTTTCTAACTGTTGATGTAAACTGTTATAATATATATTAGATGTTATAAATTTTAATCGAAATTATTTACGCTGATAGTTGTAGTTGTTGCGGTTTAAAGTTACTTAGTGTTATAATATAAGATATTTGAAGAGGAATAATTACTTTAACACAAAGTACTAGGTAGATGGAATTTTTTGTGTTGTGCTTTTAAGAAACCTTTATTTTACCTGTGTACATACACAGAACAATTAACTAAACGTATATTTACAATATTCACAAAACTTTTAATTTTACACAAACACTGTCTATTTACATAAAAAATAAAAATAACTCAAGACGTATTATATATTACACATATCCATTTAATTTACTATTCATACTAAAGTTTTTACAAACATTTTACTTCAAAATGATAATAATAATTTTCAAAATTCAACTAGCAGTCAATTTAAAAACTCGCAAATAATGATTCTCATTGGAAATTTAATGAATGAAAGTGTTGTTTTATCCAAAATGTTATTTATCTTCGTCTCATCGCAAGTAGAAATAGCTCTAATGTTTATAGCAAAAGTTTTTACAATACTTTTCAATCTAAAACAACAGTGTTATAATTTTATATTTGTTCGTCGCACGTAAAAATAGCTTTTATTGTGATATGCGAAGTGTTCACATTACTTTGAATACTAAGGACTTACTTAAGCGAATTAGAAAATGGGCCATCTGTTAGAAAACATTAAATTTACAAAATATTTATTATAATAAAAGAAACGCGAAGCTTTCCGCTCGTGTACATAGATGGCGTTGTAATTAAATTTCAAACGAATTTTAATAGTACGGAAATAATTAATATAATTATATTATAACACTCTAGTGGCAAATTTTATAATGTGTTATACTGTTGTAAAAATATATTGTAATATATAATGTGTTGTGTGTTATAACGCCCACCTCTAGAGTAAAGTGGTAAGAGAGAGAGAGGTAAAGATATCAAATCTTTAAAAAAATGTCATATGAAATTAATCTTAAAGCCAGCAATACGCTTACCAGTGACCAACTATAAACAAAACTAACCTAAAATAATTAATAAACATTTTGACCGTTGCATCTTAATATATTCTTGAATAGAACATTATTCATAAGCACATTAAGGAATCATAATGTTAACATGAGGAATAAACATAAACTTGTTATGCCTACTACTCGGTTAAGTCGAGTTATTAAGTCTTTTATTGGGCGATGTATATGCTTTAACAATATTATGATCCCAGAAAATGTACAAAACAAATGTGTTACGAAATTCAAAAGATTTGATAAAAAACGGTTGTGTGGGAAAGGTTATAATAACATAAACGATTTTCTTATTGATACCCCAGACTGGAAATGAAGCGGACACCCTCAGGCTCTTAAATTATAAATGTTGATTGTACGATATTACATTGCAATCCATATTTTTATAATAAAAAGCTCACTGAGTTTCTTGCGCCCGTTCTTCTCAGGTCTGAAGCAGTCTATTTTGAATGAGTGGTAATTTTTGACGTTCAATAAGTGATTTTGAATACTATTTGAATTTGTATATGAAATTATTATTTCAGTAATAATATGAAGTAAATCTAGTGTGTGGTTAACTTTTGTTAGATAATTTAAATGTTTGTTCGTGAAACTACTTATTTTATATATTCTACTTAGCTTTCAAATACAACGTTACCGGTTCATACAAACTGGATCCAATATAACAATACCTTTTCGAATAACAACTATTCGGTTCACTGCATTCATTCTGGTTCATCGAGTTTTACACAATACATAGATAGCTGTCTATGTTTTATTTTTGGAACATTCTGGTATTATCACGACCAATCAGAGTGGGATCCAACCTTGTTAAAAAAACTTCAAATTACAGTAAAATAAAAAAAGACGTGTGGCACTTGGGGACTGCCGCGGTAAAGCTATTGCATAGCATTTTTATCAACTTATGCAATTATAATTATTTATTTATTTTATTTATGCAGTATTTTTTTTTATTGTGAGTAAAGTTTAACTTGCAAGATTTGATTACAGACAGACAACGGGACAGGTGAAATTAAATAAAAATGTTTGTCATAATAATAAAAATTAAAAAACGTGATAAAAAAATAAAGAAATTAAAAAAAAATCAAGACGTACCCCAGGCTCGAACCTGAGACCTTCTGCACAAAAAGACATAGAAATATCTGTATAGATCTAGTAAGTAAGTGTTAGGTTATTTTCGTTACGGAATTTCTGGATTCGCTCTCCACGCTCAAGGCCCGCGATATAAGCTATGCAATAGCTTAAATCTGTTCAAGTGTAAGCTGGGCTGGCACACGAAAGGTTCTATTGTCATTAAAAAAACTTCTACTACAACACAAGCTGAGTGTACTTAGACTTTGCTTAGACTTAACCGATTTTAAGCTTAGCATAATCTTTGATTTCGTTTTTGTAGACTTTTTTCAGTTGAAATTTTGAGCTAAAGCTTAAGGCGAAGACACGCAAACATGGTGTTTTTAGACAAGTTTTGTGGTGAAAGTATAGCTTTTCGACCTATGAACACTACTTAATCCTGTTACACATATCCTTAAGTCTTATTTGTAGGTTGCTAATGCCTGCTGTTGGTTATAGTTAACACTGCCGAGCCTTTTTGAACTACCACTTTTCTTTGAAGTTAAACAAGTTTTTTGGCATGGCGTGACGCATTTTTTTGGTACTTCTGTCAGAAAAGTTATTCTTATAGTTTGTACTTTTTGTGTAGGTTCATTTATTCAGATTAGTAGTGAATAACGAGGATTGTAAGCATATAAACTGTTTTCCACGCAAGAAAATTGAAAATATTGGCTTTGTTACATAGATGGCGGACCGGCAGCCGTGAACTCATATCGCTCAAGGTCGCTGGCATTTAGTGTCGCCTTAAGGTAACCCAATGCATAAGTCAAGTTCGCGTTTTATCACACTCAGCTAAGTTTTACGTAAGTAAAATCTGAGCAAAGTCTTAGTACGGTCTATAGATCTCAGACTTAGATTTCTGATGCCAACGGTGCACTATTCCTGGTTTAAAAGATGTTAGGGTGCCGGTATATTAATTGGCATATTATGTTACATTGCGTCAGTGATCGGCATTTCGTGGTAAAGAGGATGTAAATACTACGTAATAAGACGCGGGGTTGCCTCAGTAAAAATTGAAATTTAGTTTAGTATGAAACGTGCAGTAAATTACAGTATCTTCATTGGCGACGAAGTATAATCCGGCTAAGTTTGAAAGCGAACAGTTGCTTAAAACGCAGTGGATAGCTTTCTCCGTTATTTACAAGGTTATAGCCGTCATCTGTCAATCTATCAATGACTGCACGTTTCATACAAGCGAGTGAATCGCTTTTTTCTTAGAGAGTTTCGCAAGGCTGTTTTGCGGTGTGTTAGTCTTTTTGTTGATTTCTTAGTTACTTAGTATAAAGTATTATTTGGGAAAAATACAATATTATTAATGTTTTTTGCCACTAAACATCAAATGAGATATCTGCTAGTTCTATCTTTTATTCCCTAAAAAAGTTGTAATATATATTTCTATCTCAGTTCCTGTGATATCAATACTATAAGATTTATGATAATAGCCGCCATTGTTGTGATAGTGGACAAAATTGATTGATTTCGGGTCATTTGTTCTCATTTGAACCTATAAATACTTCTTATCATTTTTATTATTCGTCTTTGTCATTTCGTTACTAATAAGATGCTTTGATCTAAAAACCGTGCCAGATTTATTGGAAAAAACAGAAAATAGTAAAATTTCGTGGTTCGACAAAGTAATTTATAGTAAAAGATGAAACATCCAAACTTCTTAATTTTAAGAAAGCATAGAACAAGAAAATATGGTTAAACTTATTATAGGATGAAAAGGGATGGTGTTTTTAGTAGAGAAATTATCCCCGAAATTTTCTTTCGAATATTAAAAAAAATATGCAAGGAAACCTATTAAAATATAATATAAAAAAATGTGATACAGAAGGAACACTATGACGGTCTTCTTGCTAAAAATAATTTCCATTATCCATAGACAATGTTGTGGAGATCTTTGAGCCTTTGTCCAGCAGTTGTGCACGTCTTCTAGCTGATGATGATAGACAATGTTAACAGTTCCATGTACAATTCAGGTCATACCTAGGTCCTAGGTGATATGAAATTCAGTTACCCAACTGTAAGTCATTTTAATTAAAAAAGTATTTTTGACATCTATGAGGTTACAGATTCTAAATCAATGATTGCTAAAGCCAGCATGATTTTAGGACCTGTCTTTTTTTTATTTGAAGACAGTTAAAACATTTAGCCACTGCCAACTGAGCTAGAGGTCCCGGGATCAAATCCCGGTAGGTGCAAACATCTCATTATCGTCAGCCGGAAGACGTCCACTGCTGGGCAAAGGCCTCCCCCAAAGATTTCCACGACGATCGGTCCTGCGCTGCCCTCATCCAACGTGTTCCGGTTCGTGGTCGCCATTTAAGGATTTTTCTGCCGCAACGGCCATCTGTCCTTCGAACTATGTGCCCTGCCCACTGCCACTTCTGTTTCGAAATCATTTGGGCTATGTCGGAGGCTTTGGTTTTCCAACGGATCTCCTCATTTCGTAAAAGTTACATTTTTATTTTAGTTAACCCGACGTTTCAAGACCTTTCCAGATCTCGTTTTCTGGGGGACTTTTACGCGAAAAATCTAATGTAAAACCGTTACAATTACACGCGTTTTAATCCTTAAAAAGTGTTTTATTTAAATGTATATTGTATTTAATATATCGTTGTACCCATAGGCCCATAGGTTATGCCTAGTTTGGGGCAAGATAATTTGTGTAAAAGATGTCAATATTATTATTATATCTATTTGGTAGATTTGTACATGTATCCATTTATGAAATGGCTTTAATAGAATACAATTTCCACAGTTAACTTATTCAGTAAAAACTTGCTAATCCTTTTGTATTTATTCATACTTAGTTGCAATCACCGTAATTGGTAGTGTTCCGCTTGAATGGACTGGACTATGTAATCTTTGCTTGAGTGAAATGACAGAAACGACGACAGGTTCGATAAACTACTATACCGTTTGTTCAAAGACTAGAGGTCATTGTTGTCAGATTTTTAGATTCGTTTTTTTTAATGATAATAGGGACTGTAATCTATAAATATAAAAATCACTATGAACACTACTACTCAAAAACGGCTGGACTCAATTTGATTAAATTTTCAGGCAATCTGTTGATATGTATTCATACATAGCAGCCATCGTCAGAGCCTTGAGCATTATTATTTATCTTATTTTTAGTGGCATGGTTACTATTACCCTACTAGATAAGAATGACCCTTTTTGAATGAGTATATTTTTTTATAACAATAAGGGACGAGACGAGCAGGACGTTCAGCTGATGGTAATTGATACGCCATGCCCATTACAATGATTGCCTGTCAGGATTCTTAACCCAATAATTCTGAGCGGCACTACAACTGCGCTCGTCACCTTGAGATATAAGATGTTAAGTCTCGTTTGCCCCGTAATTTCACTAGCTACGACGCCCTTCAGACCGAAAGACAATAATGTTTACACATTACTGCTTCACGACAGAAATAGGTGCCGAGAAAGTTCGCTTTTTATCACTCTCAGCTAAGTTGAGCAAACACTAAGTAAGTTATATCCAAATGTTTTGAGTTTTCTTTAGTGTTTATTTCGCCAATATTTGTCTTTTTAATAATTCGACACGTGTTTCTCTACACGAGGCATCCTTAGGGCATGTTGACTCGCCAAAATCTGGCACGAGACTCTAGTCTCGTACAATTGTATAATTATGGATATTCGCACAGTAACGCCTACTTCAATAAATTTATTATCTGATAGTTGACTTTTTTGTCCCAATAAACTTATCGACGGTAACTCACCTTATCCATCCACGCTGTTTGCCAATGGGACGACGCATAGCTTACCAGCGATAGAAGTTTGTATGGAAATTTCAGTTCACGCGTCCCAATCTAAGGCGATAAGAATGATTTATCGGGTATATTGGGACAGCTTATTGACAGCTAATTACTGACAGTAGAAGGTAGTAATTTATCTCTATCTGTAGATAGTATATTGGGAACGGCCTTAAGTAAGCTCTCTAGTCCGCTATCTACACTCTATCGTTAGTCTCAATCGGGGGCGTGCATTGGTTTTCTAGCAAGGTAGGCACTGTAGATCTAACTAGTCGTAGTTGACCCTGGAGATTGCTTACCGTAGGTATTTAGAAAAAACTATGACTGGGGGTTCAATATAAGTTTGGTTATAAAATAACAGGAAAAAAATAAAGGAAATTAACTTTAACACTGTTTTATTTATGTTTATAACGAGGTAGGCACTGCCTAACTCCCTATATGTTATGCACGCCCGTGGTCTCAATATAAAGTTCAATAACACTGATATTAAGTACTTACATTAAATATTAAATCATCAATTATGTGCACAAGAGTGTTAACTCTCAAGTGCTATAAATAGATTTAGTTCTGTAATCAGTTACAGCTGCTCTATGTACACACATTCGATCGATCGTTTCATTAAATTAAATTTTTTCATCCAACTTTTTCAATATAAAACATTTTAGTATCAACTATAACTTCGACAAATTGGATTTTAAAATAATGGCGCGAAATTCATAGCAACACTACTGAAACACTTAAAATGTATTATCTATCTAATATATAAAATTCTCATGTGGCGGTGTTTGTAGTTAAACTCCTTCGAAACGGCTTGACCGATTCTCATGAAATTTTGAGTGCATATTGGGTAGGTCTGAGAATCGGACAACATCTATTTTTCCCCCTAAATGTTAAGGATGGTCCACACCAAATTTGTTTTTAATTTTTTTGACATTTTTTTTAAATTTGTTTGATTATGAGTCAGCATTAAAAAATACATACAACTTCAAAATTTCACCCATCTACGACCACGTTACTTTTGTATCGCGATTTTAATATCTGCAATACAACGTTTGCTGGGTCAGCTAGTAATATATAAAATTCTCGTGTCCGGGTGTTTGTTACCAAACTCCTCCGAAACGGCCAAATCGATTTGTATAAAATTTTTTGACATATTTTTTTTTATTTCATTATGATTTAACATTAAAAATACATACAAATTCAAATTATTATCGTCTACGATCAACGCCTACTTTTGTATCGCGATTTTATTATTATTCTATCCCATCCACAGATACGCAGTAGAGTTGCAAAATGGCAATCGAATATAAATAATTTGGTAGGTCTGAGAATCGATCGTCATCAATTTTTTATAGGTACCCCAAAAATTTTTTTTTTTTTTTTATTATGTCAATACAACGTTTGCTGGGTCAGCTAGTTTATTTAATATAAAAATGTATAAAATTCTCATGTCGCAGTGTTTGTAGTTAAACACCTTCGAAACGGCTCTACTGATTCTCATGAAATTTTGAGTGCATATTGGGTAGGTCTGAGAATCGGACAACATCTATTCATCATTCATATTTCATCCCCCTAAATGTTAAGGGTGGTCCACACGAATTTATTTTTTATTTTTTTTTTGTTTACATTTTTTTTTAATTTGTTTGATTATGAGTCAGCATTAAAAAATACATACAACGTTTGCTGGGTCAGCTAGTATGTATATAATAATCCAATTATTGCTGCTTTCTGCAAATTCATTTATATTTCAAAACAACAATTTACAATAGAACTTCTACAACTAAGTACCACGGAAACCCCTTAGAAGTTTTATCTGGGTAAGTTAATTCGATAATTAGTTTTAATTCTATAGAAAATCCGACGTCATCTAATAGTGCAAAGTTATTCTTCGTAATGGCTGATAGGGGCGATGCGTCATGGATCCACTTACTAGGGGAGATAAGGTCAACTGGTCAAAGTTAAAACAATATTGAATAAAAAAACGATCATTTGCGTATTAATTTGCGTAGGCAATGTGTATGCTGCAGTCTTACGGCCGTCCCCTAAATAATATCTACAGATAGAGATAAATAACTACCTTCTACTGTCAGTAATTAGCTGTCAATAATCTGAAGCTGTATACCCGATAAGTCATTCTTATCGCCTTATATTGAAACGCGTGAATTGCAATTTCCATACAAACTTCTATCGCTGGTAAACTATATGTCGTCCCATTGACAGTAAGATGTTAAGTCTCGTTTGCCCAGTAATTTTACTTGCTACGGCGCCCTTCAGACCGAAATACAGTAATGCTTATACATTACTGCTTCACGGCATGTGCAAAATATTCGTAACTATACAGGAAAGATAGAAGATGAAATTGCAGGCTAAATGTAAAATAAAGTGAAAAGTTTATAATCACAAAAACGTTCAAAATGGTGCAGCATCTGTGCACCAGATGTTTCGAACCGAGATTAGCAATATAAGAGGTTTATTTTGTTTTATTACGCAACAGTGTATTTGATGAATGGAGTTGTTCCACACCTTGTACGTCGGACTCTAGAAAGATCAACTTGTAAATTAATATAAATATCCTAAAATACCAACAAAATACGACTATAGTTGTATTTTTTTTTAATAAGGAAATACATCAAGGCGACCTATGCAATGATCTAAATATGGCGTTAATGTGTGTCATTTGTCACTACTGTCAATAATTCAATGATTCAATATGAACACGATAAATAGGAGAAATGTCAAACAAATTGTTATCAAGAGTTTTCACAGAAGACACAGTAGTAAGAATAGAATATAATTATGATTCTATTAACGCATCTAACGCAGAGCAGCTCGAATTGTCGGGGACCCAGTACTCTGTAAACAAGATCTAGTTTATAGCTAGATCACTTGGCGTTGCGTAGACACGTCGCTTCATTGTGTGTCTTCTACCACATGAGAGAGGATTAAAACAATTAGATAGACATACAGAAATGTTAAAAAGTTTTATATCTGCAACAACTTAATTATATTTAAGTCATAGTTCGAACGCCGTGCGGACGAAATTTCGGGCATTGACCCCAGTTTTTACAAATACAATGAAATCGCGCTTACGTCTAAAGAATCTACGATAAAGGAGTTATTATGTATTTTTCCCTTCCCTCATCAAACGCGACCTTCGCCAAAAATATTCATATTAAATTCTTAGTTAAACTGATTAAACTCTAATTAATTAATTTATTATTTATTTATTTTTTTAATCCCGGTAGGTGCAATAATTTATATGATGAATATGGATGTTTGTTTCCGAGTAATGTTTATATGTATTTATGTATGTTTAAGTAAGTATATTTTATTAAATATATCGTTGCCTTGTACTCATAGTACAGGCTATGCCTAGTTTAGGGCAAGAAAATTTTTGTGTAAAAAGTGTGTCAATATTATATTATTACTAGCTGATCTGACAAACGTTGTTTTGCCATATAAATTATATAACTTAACCTTCCTGGAGCTTGAACGAATCTATTACAAAATTTCATTGAGATCGGTCGAATATTTTAGGAGTTATTAGGGAACATACAAACATATATTCTCTTTTATATATTATATAGATTATTAAACTGTGGTGTTATTTTCCATTTTACCAGGAGAAGCCTGCTTTGTACATGTGCTGTGTGTATGTGTGTGTGTGATGATGGTATGCAATAAAATATAAGTGTTTCGATTTGCAAGGCGTAGCTGGTGAAATTACCAATTATGAGATGTTAAGTCTTCTGTCTCAAAGTGACCAATGCATCAGAATTTTGGGTTTTACAAGAACGCTGAGCGACCTTCCATTGTGATGAAAAATATATTTAAATATTACTTATATATAACCAGCATACAAACCAATATTTATTAACCATAAATCACAGACCACCAATAAGTGATGCAGTATACATTTCAATACCGTAAACGAATACACCGTAAAAATAACGTAAATAAATGCGAGATACTTTTATTGAGCGGCCATTATTGCGCCATAGACTATGTGTTCTATAGAGTGCTATTGCAGCACTCTATGGTTTATGGAGTACCGGTTGATAGTTGATTTTATCGTTTTACGAAACAACGGATGGAGGTAGTAAGACGGTTTTATTGTTTTTGAATCGGAAACACGCAGTAAATTGAATGTGTTGTAAAAGAACTGAATACAAAGTATAAATATACTTAAGTGTTAGAGAATTTATACGTCTAGATAGAGACTCTTGCTGTTAGGCAACGCATGACAACAGGTCAGGTTTAATAGGTGCGTGACTAGCTGCGTGGTACACTCGTAGTGCTCTCGTCTGTCGTCGGTCCTGTCCTGTCCATCTGTTTCATCTGATTCCTGCCGCCGAATTCCACCTTCGGATGACACACCACGCCACAAATAAGAACATCATCGTCACCATCTGGATATGTGGCGGTCTTTTACAGTGCGGTTTTCAAGGAGCTTTCTTCCAAGTATTTCAAAGCTGTGGAATGAGCTTCCTTGTGCGGTGTTTCCGGGATACGACATGGGTACCTTAAAAAGAGCGCGTACACCTTCCTTAAAGGCCGGCAACGCTCCTGTCATTCGTCTAGTGTCGCAAGAGAATGTGGGCGGCGGTGATCACTTAACACTAGGTGACCCGTACGCTCGTTAATCCGGATTTCCATAAAAAAAAATCATATTTATAATAATTCTTGTAGCAATATTTAAACGAGTGAATCACTTGTTGATCCCATAATCCCATAGTTCCTTTGGGAGCACGTAACCCAAAAAACGTTAAGTGTTCATCTACACGCTTCCTCCCTCTCAGAGCGCCATTTGTTTCCAAAGCGGTAGTAGTATCTAGTATACTAGAAATGAGATCAAAAAGAATTCTAATGGAATCAATTTTGAGAAAATAAATGCCTTTTTACAACCTAATAAAAAATTAATTTATATCTAAAAACGAACTGGGTTTAAATAATTAATACCTACTTAATTTTATATGACTTTTCCGTAGTTAAGATTTGTTACTTATTTGTAGTATTTCGGGTATAAATTGTCGTAAAAATGTTAACACTGCGCCGGAATATAAGTTGAATCTATACTCGATTTTATAAATATTATCGTAAGCTTGTCCGTCATATGCGCGTCTCTAATAAAAATAGAACTTCCTGCCTTTTAAAGCTAAACAAATGATGAAGCTACCACGATAACTCGATTTTATCGGTGCGTCTAATTTTGTGGTAATTTTTTTAATATGATGTTTTCGTACGGCTTATATATATAAGTGATTAGATTTTGAGTAGTAAGACGTAATGTTTGTTACACAAATTCACTCGAACCCGTAACCTCTCGCGTTCCTTGCGAGCCCTCTTTCCACTGAGCCAATCGTTCGAGTGACGTATTGTTGATTAATCTTGTATGTCTTGTTCAACTGTCAGGTTATGGCTTCATCTACAGGATCTACTTTACAGTTGATAACCTGCCCATCCCCACTATTTGCACACTAGGAAATTGACTTGTAAAGTCGGTAACCCTCACATCTGGGATACATAAACAAATTAAATTTGAAAAAATATTCATGAACGATACGGGACTCGAACCCGTGATCTAACGCCTTCCGAGCCAGCGCTCTTACTCTGAGCCATCCGTTCGAGTCCCACATCGTTCATAAAATTTTTATTCAAATTTATTTTGGGTAATTGGACATACTATTAATTGATGATACTTGTAGTATCATCAAATAAAAAAAGAGATTCTAGTTATAATTTTTTTTAAATTATATTTTTTTATGACTGTCTCGACTTAATTGTAAGAACTATATTATATATATACTTATTCGTCCGGTAATACTCAAGTTGTCGAACAGATCGAATTTCTAGAGTAGTGGTAAGGTCAGCAAAATATAGGTTATTGCACCTCAGTAAGGTAAACAAAACAGTACTCAACTCATTGTAGTGCGCTGCAACCCGTTATCTGTTTAGAGAGATTTGTGTGAGATGTTATTACCACTTCCTATACCTGTTAAGATAATAGTGTTACAAAACCTTGTTGGGAATAACGTGAGAATACGTAAATAACATTAATTATTGTCTTTTGATGTGGCCTTTGAAAAGACCTTTAGATATAAATTATTTACATACTGCTGTTTCGGCTGCCGAAGACCGCAAGCGTCGCAAATATGTTGGTCTCAGTGAGTCATACATCTTTGTGCCGTTGGTGTCGAGACACTTGGCCCGTGGGGCCCAGAGGCGAGTAGAATGTTCAAAATACTATCTTCGCGCCTCAATAAGGCTATTGGAAACCCAGCAGGCAGCTATCTCGGTCAACGGATCAGCCTAGCTATCCATCATGAAAATGCTACCAGTATTCTTGGTACGCTTCCACGTAATGAAAGTTTTAATTTTATGTAGTCATAGTATTGTAAATATAGTTATAAGATTTGTTTTGTTTGAATAAATAAGTATATTATTTAGGTATAGGACGAGTTTACCAACTTCTACTTACCACAGCTATGACTTAAATACTATAATGACTCCTCCGCTCGCAACAACTCAAATAGTAATGAGTAAATAAGCAGTCAGTTTTTTTTACTGGAAAAAAATACATATAATTTTTTTTTATTCTACATAAAGCTATGGGTAAACTTGTTAATGAAAATGTATCAATCAAGGAATCCTACGGAGCAGAGAGAGAGGAGATGAAGAGATTTATACATATCGCTTGCCTTTTTGACTCAGTGTACATTTTCGAAATAATTTTGAAATAGCTTTAACTTTTAGGGAAGATCCACGGACGAGTAAAAAAAAGAAGGACTCCGCGCCGTGATATTAGCAAGTGAAGCACCGTTATGCTAGTGTGTGTGCGGTTGCGGGGGATACTAGTTACACATTTTTTCTGCCTTAAATAATAATATATGGCCACAAATACTTATATAGTTTCGTTTTTACACTTTTTCACAACGCACGACGGTATTTTTAAAATATTTTATTGAGACGCAAACTGATCTGTCACAGACGATGACAATTCTCATAATGGCCGCCTATCGGCCTGTAGTAGGGTAAGTGTGTGCGTGGGTCTATGTATTTACACGTTAATCGGCTTGTTTTGGTGCTACACTGTTATGTAAGGTGACACGGAGTCCTTATTTTTTTACTAGTCCGTGGGGCATATCATATTTTATTCCTGTCAGGCTGTTTGCGCCTGCGCAAGTCAAGTTGTGCTTACTTACTTTTCTTACAGCGTATGCCGTCCTGTCTGGCGAACATTGTAAGATAGTTAGTACCAATAAATCATGATATCAAACAATCGTAAACTCACAATAGAGCAACGAATGGCCAGCACATCCGCCCATCCTATTACAACACTCAATAATTATAATAAGTACTTCTACTGAATATTTTAATAATAATTATATGTCATAATAATTATGGCAACTTTTCTCGCCAACTGTCAAACAGCCATTACGCGCCGCAATTCTCGCTAACTTCATCAGATGCATGTAAGGCTAGCAAAAAAAATCTAAACATTGATCTATTATGTTTACTTTAAGTTCTACATTCTTATTTAATATGTATATTTTTGATAAGGATGATTCGCACACTTGCTTCACCTCCAGGGGATCCTATATCTCTCCCTTTATTAATTTCTTTCACTTTTAAACTTAAGTTAGCAATAAAATCTAAAAATGGATTTATTAGGTTTACTTATATTCTACATTATTACTTAATATTGTTAGCGTTACCAACATTTTTATTTATCATTTATAATTCTATGTTTGGTTGATTTTATTTAATTCGCATGATTTATTTAATAATGAATCTTGTTGTTAAATTGTAATAATCTGTTAAAATGTAAAATAGAGACAGTCAACTGACAACAACAAGGTGACGTTGTCAGTTGACTATGAATACAGGCATTCAAGTTGTAGCACCGGTACGGGGTGGTCGATTTAAATGTTTTAAATTCTATTATTACAGTAATTTGTTACTAAATATAATCTTTAAAATATGAACTTTAATAATTATAAGGTTTGGTCTAAAACAGTGTTAATAATATGTAAGTATATTTTTGATGAGGATGATTCGCACACTTGCTTAACCTCCAGGGGCTCCTTCCTATCTCTCTCCCTTTATTCATTTCTTTTACTTTTAAACTTTGTTTTATAAAATGATTCAGTGATAAAGATATATGGAAAACTGTTATTAACTGGCAACCATTTACTATCCAGGGACCCCACAAAACTACAAGTACCTTACTTTAGAACTACATTGTGTTAGAGAAACTGTTTTTGTATGTGCATAAAAATCTATAATCACATCCCAAACATAATAAGAGAGGTATAGTCAAATAGTAATTTATCATCTAAATTGAAAAATTACCTTAGTAAAACGAATTTTTTCAATTTAAGAAAAATTATCATTTTTTTTATAATATTATAAATACTACTGCTAATGTAACTAATGATTAAGTAATGTATAATTTATTTTGTAACGTAGGTAATAAATATGGCAAACATGTACTTTATAATATTTATGTATCTAACATGTATATACAAAAAAAAAAATGGCGTGTGTACAAAGTACTCATGTCAGAAGTGAAACCTGCATTGTACACGAACCTATAAACTGCATATGAAGTCCTGGTACATGTTGCTAAGATGACACATGATTTCAACCGCTATGAAAGACATTACTAACACCGCTACCATATTTATGTTCTCCTGGTGTCTATGCAGTTGTCGCGCGTATGATATAAGAATATATTAAATTATACCTTCTCGCGTCATACATAAAAATAAAATAGTATGCATATTTCTGTCTCATTCTTTGCCGGCTTCATCCTACACATTTTTGTATTTGTGTCTCTTACCTGTCGTTTTTTCCGTTGCATCCGGTTTGAAATCACAACGATTCTAAAGAAGTTTCACTCCAAAAACTTTGTCGAAATTGATTAATTATAGGTTAAAGCCGAAAATACGGTTTTCTATGTCTTGTAAACTATTTATTACTTAAGATGCATATAAAACACAATTGAACGCTCTCAATGTCGTGTTGTTGTTGCAATTACCAATTGTAATCAATAATAATAGATGCGATGTTCGTTCACCAGCCTCATTTACATAGAAATCTATTCTCAATAATTATTCTGAGTAACGCGGAAATTATCACCTTCCTTTGTGGCAGGGAGAGTGGTGACTTAACGAGGTTATTAAACTACGTTCTCGCTTTTTAATGGAACATCATATGGGTCATCTGATATTATGTGATAACTTTACTCTCTCGTTTACCAGTGGGAGGCTCCTTTGCACAGGAAGCCGGGTAGATTATGGGTACCACAACGGCACCTATATCTGCCGTGAAGCAGTAATCTGTAAACATTACTGTGTTTCGGTCTGCAGGGCGCCGTAGCTAGTGAAATTACTGGTCAAATGACACTTAACATCTTATGTCTCAAAGTGACCAGCGCAATTGTAGTGCCGCTCAGGATTTTTGGGTTTTTCAAGAATCCTAAGCGGCACTGCATTGTAATGGGTAGGTCGTATCAATTAACATCAGCTGAACGTCCTGCTCGTCTCGTCCCTTATTTTCATTAAAAAAAATCTCACACAGCACCAGAAAGTCATAGAAGGATTTTACAAACTTTACGGGAAAATATTTATATGAAATTACCGTGACCTAAAAAAATGAGTCGCTCGCTTGTCGCTCAGAGGGCAATGGAGAGGGCTAACCTCGGAGTTTCCCTGCGAGATGAATACAGCGGAATAGCAAGCTATCAAGAAGTTATTTACTTGAGCTTCGTATTATTTTTTCTTCCATTTTTATAGTGAAACTTTTATTACATCGACTCAAACTTTTTCGTCTGTGTGTTACATGTCGCGTGACGGTCGGGCGGCGCCTATAGTTCGTCGCAGGCGACCGTGTAGTGTATAGACTATTACTCATTTGTGCCAGTGCTCTACGCTATTTTGTTTGTTTTTATTATTTCCCATTATCATTCAAATTTTCAAAGTATAAAATTAAGATTGATAAAGCGATTTTTATACCCTTAATGGAATATTATTCCAAAAGTTTTTAGGTAAATGTCTGTAATGTGGAAAAGAACGCACACTAATGAAATATTCCTGTTTTTATCGCTTGTCTAACAGCAAGAGACTATCTAGACGTATAAATTGTCTAAAAGGTATAAAAGGCATTTATTTTCTCAAAACTGATTCCTTTAGAATTCTTTTTATGTTATTTCTAATAACTACTAGATACTACTACCGCTTCGGAAACAAATGGCGCTCTGAGAGAGAAGAAGCGGCGCAAGAAACTCTCCCAGCATTCTTTTTTTTGCGCTCATTTCAATAAAAATATACAATATTGTACAGTCATTTCTATCGCTATAAAATAATCACAATCCGGTCCCAGGCTGTCCGATTATTTAGATATTCAGCAGTGGAGTAGGTAATAGGATTTACGACAGAGCCATTTTTTATAAAACATTTAAATTTATTTATAGATAATGCCTGAACAGTGGCTGGGACTTTATTACAGAAGTGTATACATTTACCCTTAAAGCTATTATGTATCTTATGAAGCCTTCTAGAATTAGGTACAAGCAATCCCTTATTTCTAGTGTTATAATTTCTAGAGAAAAAAAATCTAAAGATATAACCAACGTTCGGAGACAAATACGTAACTTAAACAGAAGAACATTCTAGTATCTTTATTAGTCTTAATTTATCGCATTCATGTTGATTCAACCATTTGACCTCAGACCTGACTGAACGATCCATTCATAAATGCATCTGTCTCACTCTAACATCAACACTCTTCGTTTGAGTGAAAGAGACAGCCCCGGACGCCGAGGCAATGAGGCATAATTAGTGAGAATAAATTAGGCGAAGGAATTGTTAAAGTCAATGAAATGCTCTTTTACTAAATTTTGTACAGTTATATTACTTTTTATGGTAGAGAACGACAAACCAATTTACCAGTGGGAGGCTCCTTTGCACAGGATGCCGGCTGGATTATGGGTACCACAACGGCGCCTATTGCTGCCGTAAAGCAGTAATGTGCTAACATGACTATTTCTATTTCTTTCGTGAAGCAGTAATGTGTAAGTATTACTGTGTTTCGGTCTGAAGGGCGCCGTAGCTAGTGAAGTTACTGGGCAAATGAGACTTAACAGCTTATGTCGTGATGAGCGCAGTTTTACTGCCGCTCAGAATTTTTTGGGTTTTTCAAGAACCCTGAGCTACACTGCATTGTAATGGGCAGGACATATCAATTAACATCAGCTGAACGTCCTGCTTGTCTCGTCACTTATGGTCTTCAGACCGAAACACAGTGATATTTTCACATTACTAATTTGTGGCAAAAATAGGCGCCGTTGTGGTACCCATAATCTAGCAGGCATCCTGTGCAAAGGAGCCTCCCACTGAAACTGTCGACTTAAAGAAAGTCTGTCGCATAAGTATTTATTTATTAAGGAAACTTACAGCTATTTATTTAACTATGTTTACATCTATTTGTATAACAAAAAGCCATTTACTAGGTTTCACATATGATTCTAATTAATTTAAAAAAAAATACTAGAGCGTTACGAGAATTTGTATTATATTACATTAGTTCTAAGTATAAAATTAATACACGAATAAAATTTGTAAAACAAAGTTTTATGAACGATGCGGGAATCGAACGGTTGGCTCAGTTGGTTAGAGCACTGGCACGGAACGCCAGAGGTCGTGGGTTCGAGTCCCGCATCGTTCATACAATTTTGTTTTTCAAATTTTATTTGTGTATTAATCCTAGAAGTGAGGGTGATCACTTTATAAAAGAAAACAAATTGTATAGAATGAGTACTCATAATAACCACATTTTTGTTAGTATTTTCAAAGGGATTCAAGATACAGCAATAAGTATACATTTATAAAATATTCTAATTTTTTTTATATTTAGCGTCATAGTTTGAAGTTATTGCAATTAGAAAGTCGTGCGTACTGAAGTTTTTTGTGGTATTATGGTACGAGGGACGCAGCTGTAGACAAGCGCAATGCCGCCGCTTTCGGCGAATATTTATATAAACCCTCTTATACAAATGATTTAAGTTTTCTTTAGTGTTAATTCCGCCAATATTTTTTTAAGTGTTGTCTCGCCAAAATCTGGCACGCCTCGTGCACTTCCTCAGGATGCCTCGTGTAGAGACGTAACACGTGTCGAATTGTTTTAAAACAAATATTGGCGGAATTAACACTAAAGAAAACTTAAATCATTTGTATAATTATGGATTTCCGCAAAGTAACGCCTACATCTCTTACTCATATTTGAACTTACTTCATATTCTTACTGAGATTGCAAATCGTAACTTACATAATATTTCTCAAACTATACATAAGCTACCTACTCCCATTTATCATGTTACTAACGACTCTATCAGGAAGTATTATCTAAATGTCAAAGTAATTGTCAGTCGTTTGAGAGCCGGAAACTCATTACTGGTCTCATTACCAAAAATGTAACACGTCTGAGTAAGGTTAGTTCTTTTCGATTAGGAATGTTTTATCCACTTTAAGAGTCTGTTACATAAGATTAAACGCACGCTCCGATTTGGATCAGAATGAATTTAAAGCGTTTTTTATGGCCGGTTCCAGATACAACGAATGAAGTCCAAATGAGGCTGAGCAGCGAAAGGGAAAGAGTGTGTTTGGCGAGACTAGTAAGAGACAAGGGAGATCATTCGCTGTATGTGGACCCGACCTTACAGTGGAAATTGTCCCAATAACTATAACCTCCTAAAATAACAGTTTCATTGCGGGTAGAAAATGTCCCAGTTTCAAGCCAACACGAATATTCACTGCACCAAACTCTGAGCGCGTTTAAATATTAACTTAAAGTCTTTATTCCTTACGGGAACACATTAGATTAAATAAGTAAATGCATTGGTTTAACCGCTTTTTTTAACCCTTTTAAACCCCAGCCTGGTTATGTTCTAAAGTAAGATTTTGACCATATATTTATACGCTTTATATTAGCTTCACTTGTATGTTTGTAACTGACTCCTTTAGACGCGATGTTGACCCACTTTAAACGGCCAGATTTCATTCAAGCTTTGTAGATTTATCGAGGACCGGTGACAACACACTAATGTGATAAGATTATTACATTATTTAATTTGCAAACTAAGAGTTTTGTCCATTTTTATAATTTTAGCTATAGTCGATAAGGCAGGATTTGATGTTAATGTAGGTACTTAATAGTTTTAAAAATACGCTTTTATAGAAAATTTAACTCAAAAATCAAAAATAAATAATTCTTCTACTCCCCACGCTTTTTTTTACAATAAAATATATTTTTTTACACTATTTTCAATTAAAATTTATTAAAATTTATTTTCTATTTTTTAGTTGAATTTTGCATAAAGCGTGGTTTTTAGTTTTTTTTAACTATTATTTATTAAGCATTAGTAGGTCACATTTATTTGTGCCTCAATTTCGTTTACAATTTCTAAGACCTTTAAATTAAGTGCATATTTGGTCGAAGGTGATAGATACTATAAATGAATTATGAGAAAATGTTTACTTATAAACATTACAACATAGGTACTTACAGATTTTTACAACACAAACCCTTTTGTTCCTGTGATGTGAATGAGAACATTATGTGGTTAGAAAAGTATATTGTATTTTTAAATAGTATTATTTGCGGCATTTTTAATCAACTTTATAAAAATGAGATTATTATTTTATAGCTTTTTTTAATTTATGGTGGTCATACCATTATCAGATCTAAATGAGGAACTCTTCACATTTTTTTTATGAAAATAAGGGACGAGACGAGCAGGCCGTTCAGCTGATTGTAATTGATACGCCCTGTGCATTACAATACAGTGCCGCTCAAGATTCTTGAAAGACTCAAAAATTCTGAACGGCACTTCAACTGCCCTTGTCACCTTGAGACATAAGATGTTAAGTCTCATTTGCCCAGTAATTTCACTAGGTACGGCGCCCTTCAGACCGAAACACAGTAATACTAACACATTACTGCTTCACGGCAGAAATAGGCGCCGTTGTGGTACCCAAAATCTAGTTGGCATCCTGTGCAAAGGAGTCTCCCACTGGTATTGTTTAATTTAAAGTATACTGTATCGTTAAAATTGGTATGTTTTACAAGAGTTGTTAAACTTAGGCTAATAAAACTTAACTACTAACAGATACTTAATATCTGCTGGTAAATAAAACGTTAGATATGTTATGTTGGGTGTCAAGGTGAACAAATAAGGACACGAAAGTTAATCACTGATGCAGGCATGATTCATTCACCGATGAATGTAAATGAGATGATTGAAATACCGTACAATGACGTAGGCGATGACGCCGGTCTGTAAGGCGGCCATGTTTGTACTTTTATTGTTCCTGTTTAGATATATTCATACAAATCTAAATAAGAACGTTAATTACATTGCCGCGTTCGTAATCACCGTAATTCTGTACAATATGACAGTGTTCGCGATGAACAAAAGAAAGAATGATATCTTCTTAAAGATATATATTTCGCCTATAGGATTACATTTAATTATAGTTTCTGGTGTAGTTCAAGTGTCGTGTGTAAGTAGTTGAGGTAGAATAGAATAAATGAATGAAGGCTTTATTTGACAGTTAGATGAAGGATGAAGTATGATTAACAGAGAATGTAAACGAAGTAATATTTGAGTTATTTGATGGGTTTTGGTGTATGGCTTAATATAATAATAAAATTAAATTTAATACAGACGACGATAGGAAATCTGGCGTCGACAGACGGCAATACTACTTAATGCATCTCATAGTTAATAATGGTCGCCATATATTTTATATAAAGAAAGTTTTTATTTTATATAAGAGGGGGCAAACGGGCAAGATGCTCACGGGAGTGGTGAGGCAACCGCCCATGGACATCCGCAGGAACAGGTGTCAAGAGATGTGTTGCCGGCCTTTAAGAGTGGGAGTATGCTCTTTTCTTGAAGGTCCCGGTTCTGGAAAACAGCAGCCGCTAATTGGAAATTTACCAATGCCGGCTAGATTATGGGTACCACAACGGCGCCTATTTCTGCCGTGAAGCAGTAATGTGTAAACATAACTGTGTTTCAGCCTGAAGGGCGCCGTAGCTAGTGAAATTACTGGACAAATGAGACTTAACATCTTATGTCTCGAGGTGACGAGCGCAATTATAGCGCCGCTCAGAATTTTTGGGCTTTTCATAGAATCCTGAGAGGCACTGCATTGTAATGGGCAGAGCGTATCAATTACCATCAGCTGAACGTCCTGCTCGTCTCGTCCCGTATTTTATTAAAAAAAATGGTTCCACTGAGGTTAGTTGGGTGAATCACACTATTGCAAGTCACACAATCGCACAGTCGCAAAATCGCACAGTCGCCAATTTGTTACAACAACTTTGAAGCAACTTAAATATTGTTATAACTTGATCGTATCTCCTAGCAAAGGATTATTTATGTAACGGCTTGCGGAAGATGTAGTTATCAGCGTACAGACAGACGCCCCATTATTGTGTGGATGGAATTACATTCGCGCAAATTGACTTCCGCTTGAATCGAGACTGAAATTACAGAGATCATCTATCTTGTGAGTTAAATGTAGAAATCGAATGGATGCTCGTTGGAAATCGACTTACCTTAATAATATATCTCTATGTTGACGACTGCATAGCCGAGTGGTTAGCCGTCCTACCTACTAAGCTAGAGGCCCCGGGTTCGAATCCCGGTAGGTGCATGCATTTATATGATGAATATGGATATGTTTGTTTCCGAGTCATGGATGTTTATATGTATTTATGTATGTTTAAGTAAGTATATTGTATTAAATATATATCGTTGTCTTGCAACTCATAACACAGGCTATATGTATATATGCCTAATTTGGGGCAAGATAATTTGTGTAAAAAGTGTGTAAATATTATATATTATATTGTTTTACTAGACGCAGGCTTATTAGATAAGTAATAAATAAATAAAAATAATAATTTTTATTATTGGATAAGATAGGTGATCACTTAACACCAGGTGATCCGCTCGTTTGTCCTCCATTTCTTACCAGTGGGAGGTTCCTTTGCACAGCATGCCGGCTAAATTATGGCTACTACAACGGCGCCAATTTTTGCCGTGAAGCAGTAAATTTGTAAACATTACTGTGTTTCGGTCGCCGTAGCTAGTGAAATTACTGGGCAAATGAGACTTGACATCTTCTGCCTCAAGGTGACGAGCGCAGTTGTAGAGCCGCTCAAAATTTTTATATTTTTCAAAAATCTTGAGCGGCACTGCATTGTAATGGGCAGAGCGTATCAATTACAATGAGCTGAACGTCCTGCTCGTCTCGTCCCTAATTTTCATTAAAAAAAACTCAGCTAACGAGCGAACTCAGCGAGTTGTTCGAGTTCAAGGTCAGTTGGTAAGAGCGACCGGACAGAACCCGAGAGGGCACGGGTTCGAGTCCCGCATCGTTCATATATTTTGGTTACAAATTTAATTTGTATAATTATCCCAGAAGTGAGGGGTATCACTTTAAAAAAAATAACAAATTGTTTACTACTTTAATGTTACCGATTATCTTACTAAGACGTCAATTATGAATTTGTTTCTTTTATACTTTTATAAAATGTTCAAGGAACCAAATCGTATCAAAAACAATCATTTAAAATCGTTGCTGTGTCATATAAATTACTTAATGTGAGTGTCCAGTGCACTAACACCGCGCCCACTTTTATTATATATCTTAAATTATCACCAACATATTATACTAAAACTTTCTTTGAAACACGCTGCGTCTTGTGGTAAGTATTACTCCGATCGGTTCATTAGTTTTCGCAGCAAAACCGAAGGAAAAACCGTTTCTCGATTTATTAGTATGATTTGTATAAATAACTACCTCAAATACAATCACTTTCAATCATTTAGGTCAAGTGAATGACACTTATAAATGTCAAGTTTTTTTTTCTTTTTACATTTACCGCCATTTCGGAAAAGGTTGAGCTGTAATGAGAATAAGTGGCAAGAGAGTCATTGCAAGTCATCGTTTTACAAATCATTTCAACTACAATATATTATGCAAAGTGACGCAACAAAAATATTCAAACGTCAAATTCTTAAAAGTAATGCCTTACACGAGTGAGTTATTGAGTACAGTAGATTCATCAATCCACACACATCGAAAATAAATAAAGGTATTCTGTGATCATTTTATTATCGATTGTAAAAAATATAACAACTTTAATTTTAGACACATGTAGCAGAGTTTCTGGTAACAGGATCATCCTGCGATCACAAGTAGCGCCCGTTCACGAGCATACTGCATGGGTCATATATTAGGGAAGGGAACGACCCGTCCCACGTCGCTGCCACAAGCAAAGCCTCCGAAATAAAGCTCAATATTAACAAAATACTTTTGGTTCCAGTGGATAACCCCAGAGGAGTGCGAGGTGTACACGAGAGAGAGAAGACCGCCGCTTGTCATTCCTCGCATCACGCAGTACAGGCCGCAGCTGAGACGGGAGCAGCGGCAGCAAATCTCATATCCCGAGGTAATTACACAGACTGTTGACTGAAATACATATATTATTGACCTTAGGGAGTGACAATAACATAACATATTGTTATGAAGCTAACCAGTCCGTAACAACGAGAAGAATTGCTAAGCAACTCCCAGCCCATCTTTTAAATCAAATTATTACTTATTAATTTATTTATATAGATTCACCAGTGGTAATTACAATAATACATTTATAATTATTATGCTTATTTACAAGGGTCTTATTACTAAATGCATTACCTTTTAAGGTGAATACCGCATGCTAAATTATGTGTGAAATAGTTACATAAAATAAGTATAAGTTATAAAACAACCATTCTATAATGTAATGAAATTAAGAAATTAACAAAATCTACTAAACAAGTCAAGATAAACGTATTAAACAAATCAATAATACTTATAAATTATTTATTTACAATACATTTTTTTACATTTTTGCGAAACCTTGGCAACGAATTACTGATCACAAAATTAGCCTCTTTAATCCAATATCAATAAGATCTGGTCAAGATCGCCGGTACACGTTGGATAAGGGCAGTGCAGGACCGATCCCAATATTCAGTCTCTTCTCTCTTACTTGTGATAAAAATCGTAACTATCGTTGAATTTTCTGTCCCAATAAACTTACAGACGGTAACTCACTTTATCTGTACACGCTGTCTGTCAATAGGACGAATTATAGCTTACCAGCGATAGAAGTTTGTATGGAAATTGCTATTCACGCGTCCCAATATAAGGCGATAAGAGTGACTTATCGGGTATATTGGGACAGCTTCTGATTATTGACAGCTAATTACTGACAGTAGAAGGTAGTAATTTAACTTAATCTGTAGATAGTATATTGGGAAGGCCGTTAGTATACTTTTAGATATTTTATTATAAAATTGAATACGTTTACATATGAACAAGCCCTTAACTCTAGCTATCTAATTAAATAGATAAAAGCAAGACAGTTTAGATCCTACATATTTAGACATATTGCGTTCTCAGGGAAGTGTGTTTTTTGGAAAAGGAGGACCAACGAACAAACATTTGGGCCACTTGATGGTATATGACCACCAGACACCAGATGAATCACATGTGCGTTGTCGGATAAATTCAAATTCAAAAAGTTACAGGCGAGGATCGAACCGGGGGCTCCGTGGTGGACGTCAACGGTTCAACCTGTTGCACTAAAGACATATTTTATTTCCCTTTGCATAGTAAAATCTTATATGAAGACTAGCTGACCCAGCAAACGTTGTATTGCCATATAAAGTAATTAAAAAAAATTTGGGGCATAAAAAATTGATGCAACCGATTCTCAGACCTACCAAATTTATCGTACTACAATTATTGTATCGATCCAATGCCATCTTGCAACCCTATAGAGAATTTGTGGTTGGAACAGAATTATATAAAAATCGCAATACAAAAATAGGGGTTGATCGTAGAAAATTAAGCGTTGTATGTATTTTTAATGCTGTATCATAAAAAAATAAAAACAAAAAAAATTGTCCAAAAAAAATGTTAAGGGTGGACTGGACCACCCTTAACATTTAGGTGGATTTAAAATAGATGGTAGCCGATTGTCAGACCTACTGAATATGCATATAAAATTTGGTAAAAATCAGTAAACGCCGTTTCGGAGTAGTAAGGTAACTAACATTGTGACACGAGAATTTTATATATAAGATTATCTGCACAAGGCTAAAAATTAACTACGTGCCTATTACAAATTAACTTAATTCATTCATTCTATGTTTCTTTACATTCTAACTTACAATGTCAAACTTGTGGACACACATTAAAGTCTGACGGATGCAATGACAATCTATAGACCAGGGGTGCTCAAACGGTCGATCGCGAGAGCTTTATGAGTCGATCTCGAGTAAAAACATCCGGTATGATAAACTAAAATCGGTAATTACGTACCATCTTATGAAAAGTATGCTCAGGACATGCAGTGTCACGCTTCAACATCCAAAGTCGCTCTTTAGTTAAGCTTAGAACTTTAGTACGCGTTTGTTTTGTAAGAACCAATAAACTCGCAATTTTGAATAATAATAACGAGTTTTTTCATTGACATTTAAGAGCAGACCTACACTTACCTTGACTAAATAAATGCATATTTTGCGCAAAACTAATATCTATGTCATCGTGACACTCTACCTAGACGACAATCCTTCATCACACATACTTGAAGCCTCTCAGAGTCGATCGATCGTAGTCTAACAATTTAGTGGTAGATCGCCAGTAGTTCAAGCTTGAGCACCCCTACTCTAGACAATGCACGTCGTATAAAAACAAAGTTAAATTACACTATAATTAGCTGCGACTGCTGCCAAATCTATACATTGCCGCATTTACTGCAGTTGTTTAAAATATTCTTGGTCAATAAACAGCAATGTAAAACATTTATTCAGTTTAGTTTCGATTCGGACAGTGACAGTTGACGCACGAGTAAGGAGAATAGTGTGCATAGACTGACTTTAAGCACACTTTTGCCGTTCCGCTAATAATGTGTGATTTTTTAAGAGGTATAGGATTTGATTTTCAATAAAAACACAAAAATTTGAAAAATTTGATGAAATCTTTATTAGAATCGATAGAACGATCAATAATTTAATGTTTGAAGATGATTTCATGCAAATGCTGGCCGCGGCTCCGGTTTAGATGGCCCATTCTCAAGGCCCATTTCGGCACAGTCTCTCCAACATATCAGCCGGTTTATCACGAATAAATACTTCAATATTGGCTACCAGTGCGTCAATCGTTGCTGGTTTATCCCTGTAGACATGAGCCTTAACATGGCCCCACAAGAAATAGTCCAAAAGCGTTAGATCACACGATCTAGGCGGCCAATTGACGGGCCCAAAACGTGAGATAAACTGTTCACCGAAGGCGGCTCTCAATTGGGCCATTGTTTCGCGTGCCGTGTGGCACGTGGCACCGTCTTGTTGAAACCACATGTCAGGCATGTCCAATTCTTCCCTTTTTGGGCAAAAAAAATCGCCATTCAGCACACGGTAGCGCTCGCCATTCACAGTAACGTTTCGGCTATCGTCGTCTTGGAAAAAGTACGGCCCGATGATGCCACCGGCCCATAATACCACACCAAACAGTACATTTTACGGGATGTGTGGTAGCTCTTGCAATGCTTCTGGCTGGTCTTCACTCCAGATGCGGCAATTATGCTTATTGACATATCCATTCAACCAGAAATGAGCTTCGTCGCTGAACCCAATTTTTCAATAAAAAAGTGGATCTTCCTCCAACTTTGCCAATGCCCATTCACCAAATGTTAGACGTTGTGGGAGGTCGTGTGGCTTCAATTCTTGCACCAGCTGTATCTTGTAAGGTTTTACAAAAATCCTTTCACAAAATTTTCCACGTAGTGGAGTAACAGAGGCCCAATTGCTGCGAACGGCGGCGAATCGACATTTCACGGTCATCACTAACACTGGCTATACAGCCGCAATATTTTCTTCGGTCCTCACTCTACGTATGCGTGTTCGTGGTTTAATGTCCAATAATGTAAACTGGGTTCGAAATTTAGTCACAAGCTTCCGAATAGCTGCCTCAGTAGGCCGACCAAACATTGCCCATAAATTGGAAGAAGTGCGCGATGCACTCTCTTAACCGAGCATGCATTTTGATAGTAAAATTCAATAATTTGCAAGCGTTGTTCGTTCGTAAGTTGATTCATGGTTAAATTATAGACCAAACTGAACAAGTTTGACAATGACACAAGACACGATTCACGCGTGATCTGTCAAGAACAGTGTTGCCAAAAAGATACCAGCAAAAAGATCACCCGTTATAAGTCTGCAAATGATATGTCCATGTGTATAGAACGTCATTGGACGGATGAAAAAATTCGATTTGCAACATGTGAATAATTCGTTTATAAGATTTTACTATACTATGCATTTATATGGATCTTTGCGCAAGGCATCTTAATGACATTAAAACCTATAGTATAATACCTAGCTAGCAACAGAAGAGTATTACCGTTGTATCGTTGTTTCGCTTACACCACAGAGTAGGTATGAATACTGACGTATTCTTACACACATTCTATTCCGGATTAGCTATAAATGATCGACTGATTCTTACACTCGAATTGCGTAATAGGGAAATGAAAATCAACGTCAGGTATATAGACGTAACGTTACGTCATTCGGTCATGCAGCGACCAGGTTTTACGTACACTTACCTTTACACGTACCTTTTTTATGTGACTTGCCCACTTCCGGGAATATGTAGTCAGTTTCCTAATATGTTATTATTTGGATTAAGTAAGCCATCAACTGTGAATGAGCCTGTAGGTGATGCCTCGAATGAAGAGTGTTAAGGTTTGCGAAAGATGCGTCATAGGACACTTACCTTAGTGGTATACCTACAGATCATAGAATTTCTATGGGTATACCTCTAGAAATCTGAATAAGAAGGTAATATAAAGATTATTAGTGCGAGTTCCTTGTGGCTTGTGTGCAGTACGGCTTTCGCCGTGGTCTTGTTGAACGCCTCCAACATTCATTGTTATGCAGAATACATTAAACTGAATATGCCGTATACACGGGCCATACAGTTCTTCTTGGAAAATCGTCAAACAGTGCCGGCAGAAACTTGTTTCTTGTGTAAAGTCCTTTCTTGAAAAGGGCACAGAATGGGGTAAAATGAATCTTGTTAAGTTTTACCTCAAAAGGCTCAAGTTAAAAAAGACTAATATCGTAATACTGAATATGAATTCTGCGGTAAGCAAACCTGAAAGGCAAAGCCAAATAGACTTCGAACAAGCTCGCCCACAATCTCGTACTCTGCAAAGCATTGGTCCGGTTACATATGGAGTCTTCTTCTCAACTCTGGTCTGTGTACGCCAGTATCAGCTCGAAGGGAAGGGCGCCGTAGCTAGTGAAATTACTGGGCAAATGAGACTTAACATCTTATGTCTCAAGGTGACGAGCGCAATAGTAGTGCCGCTCAGAATTTTTGGATTTTTCAAGAATCCTGAGCGGCACTGCATTGTAATGGATAGGGCGTATTAATTACCTTCAACTGAACATCCTGCTCGTCTCGTCCCTTATTTTCATTAAAAAAAAACATTTGAACCGTGTGCAATGCAGAGCTGCTCGAATTATCGGAGGTCCAGTGCTCTGGGGCGTTGCGTAGAGACTTCGCTTCATTATATTGTATCTCGTCCCTTATTTTCATTAAAAAAAAACATTTGAACCGTGTGCAATGCAGAGCTGCTCGAATTATCGGAGGTACAGTGCTCTGGGGCGTTGCGTAGAGACTTCGCTTCATTATATTGTATCTTCTATCCCACCTGCCTGTGCGGCTGTTTCATCTGCCTGCATGTTGTGCAGAGCCTGCATGGAGGCAGATGAAACAGCCGCACACGTTATTCTGGAGTGTAGGAGTGTGGCCACATACCGGGCCAAACACCTGGGGTAACCGAGGACTCTCCCCGAGGTCATGGGTGACATCAGAGGTTTGATACAACCTTGAGGAGCTGGGGTGGCAGGATTAGCCGCGTGGTACCGTGCCGCAGCCGTGGTGAGGTACCACGCAAAATAGGCGCGCTGTAGTCGTCGAGTTGCGGATAATAGCCCGTGGTAACCTATAATGTATATTCTATCGCATTTATCACGGGGAGTGTTCCGATAAGCTGTTTCATGCTGCTGAATGCGGGTTCCTCTACAGTGCTATTTACAAGGAACTTTCAGCCACGTAATAACCATACCATGAAATGGTGAACCAAGCTGGCAAAGCTCTTGTGATTCCTTTGGTGCTGCAAGGTATGCCCGGCGATGATCACAATTCACATCTGATTCAGATTTCCCTCATCAATATCAAAAGGTCTGTGGACTCTATTATATGTATAAGCATTGTTGACAAACAAGCGGCCAAAGAGTGAATCATGGGGCTTAACATATATCCGTAATATAGTAAATGTATTATTGGTTGGCTTTCTGCCAAGTCCCAGATGTCTACGTGTACCGCCCCATGTCACCACACCATACTCAACACCAAATATGGCCATCTTTTACCGCTGACGCTGATTTGCAAACTATGGCATAGTCATTAAAACTCAGGGCTGTCAACATCCATTCTTGAATATTGTATTAGTGTCATAGAATGCGCATTTGGACATGTGAAAAAGTATATTAGATATATATAAATACAATACTTCATAAAAAATACCTCTGTTCTATGATTACCAAATGTCGCGCTATGTAAATAAGACATCATCATCAGGCAATTTCAAAATTTAACCATTTCAAAAATCCTACCTAAATTATGGACGTCATACTTATAAAGTGAGTGAATGTGAGTGGCGTTGCGTAGAGACATCGCTTCATTGTGTGTCTTCCACCGCATTTATCACGGGGAGTGTTCCGAAGAGCTGTTTAACCTGATTCCTGCCGCCGAATTCCACCTTCGCACGACACGCCACAAGTTAGGATATCATCCCCACCATCTGGATGTGTGGCGGTCCTCCACAGTGCGGTTTTCAAGGAGCTTTCTTCCTCGTACTACAAAGCTGTGGAATGAGCTTTCATATATATTCAAACAAAACAAATCTTATAACTATATTAACAATACTATAACTACATAAAATTAAAACTATCATTACGGGGAAGCGTACCAAGAATACTGGCAGCATTTCAGCGTTGGATAGCTAGGCTGATCCGTTGCCCGAAAAAGCTGCCAACGCTTGGGTTTCCAGTAGCCTTATTGAGGCGCGAAGATAGTATTTTGAACATTCTACGTGCCTCTGCGCCCCACGGGCCAAGTGTCTCGACACCAAACGGCACAAAAGTGTATGACTCACTGAGTACAACATATTTGCGACGCTTGCTGTCTTCGGCAGTCGAAGCAGCAGCCCCAGCACCAACTGACGTAGCTTGGACATGAGAAGGAGCCAGAGTGTCGACGCAAGTCGCGTCTCACACCAGCGCTCTTCCCCGTGCCCAAGCCACCAGCGTCATTCCATCAGGACGCTTGCCATCGCGGCGGATAATATTTGGCTCTAAAACAGCGAAATTTTTTTGGTGTTGTAACAGTGAGTCTGTTTTGCTTTTCGCTTCTTCCCGTTCATGTATTTTGTTACTGTAATTACCTTTACTTTCTACACTTAGAGGGCCACTAAACACGGCTCAAATTAACAGGGTTTCTGCCTTTTTTATTTTAATATTCATAATGATCTCAAGTTATGTATGTCTTAAGTAATTTTTACTTCGACAATAAGTAGCATTCATTAAAAATGCAAGTATTGGTTGGCAACAAATCAATTTCTAGCCATACGATACGAGCTCAGACGATAAGGCCCGAATTCTAGTCATTAACGGACACCAATTGCCCTATAGATTTTATCACAGAAACCCTTGAACATTAAAAATTGATTAATTAATAATAAAAATAATATTTAAATATCTTCTGTTTATTTCAAAACGTTTGACATATTTGATTAATGTTATTAAATATATTTAATTGTACAGTTATGATATAGCACCTTACATAATAATGTTCAATAGTATTTATATTTATAGTTTTCTTCGAATAACATCTCTATTCTATTCTTTTTAATTATGGCTTTTGTGAAAAGGTCACTCCTTTTGAGCCAATGTCAAGCTGAGGTAGGCTACCAACTGCAGCCGCATTGGTTTTCTAGCAAGGTAGGAACTCTAGATTTAACTAGTCGTAGTTGCGTTGTTGTAGTCTGAAGAAACTAGATTTTGAGGTCTAAATATTGAAGTTGTATATCGAATATGCAATCTGGAGACTACCGTAGTTACTTAGGATCCAGCGTAAGGTAAAATTTTATGAGTGGATGTTCAATAATTACAGCTTGACGTTCTTAACAACTTTATACTAGGAATATACAGATCACCATCTAACAATAATGCTGAAAACTTTATCGAGTCTTTGGCCACACACCTAGACAATATTAACTCAACAAGCAGGAACATCATAATAACGGGTGATATTAATATTAACATAACTCCTAAACATAATGAAACTCATTATGAACACAAGAACAGAATAAGCTACCTAAATACTCTTTCAACGTATGGTATCTTGGCAGGTCACATAATTCCCACCAGGGAAAATAGCTGCTTAGATCACTTCATGATGAGATTAAATATAAAAAGAGTCGAAGCAAACATTGCAGTTTTGCAAACAACTACCACAGATCACTATACCATACTTCTGGCACTCTCAAAAATTAATAAAAGTTCTCCTGTAAGCAAAACTAAGACAACTATAAATATTGAACAAGCATTAGAACAACTAAAAAATGCTAATCTCGCAGAACTTTTAAATTATCACGATCCAGAAATAGTTATTAATAGATTGATATACCTTCTCACTGAAATAATAAGAGATAATACATTGGTTAAGAACATCCCATCAAGATATCGAATAATCAAACCGTGGATTACTCCAGGAATTCTAAGATGTATAAGAAATAGAAATCGATTACAACTAAACTTACGCAAAGATCCAGACAATGAAGTAAATAAAATAATATACACTAGATACAGAAATTACTGTAACAAATTAATAAAAACAATAAAAAGAAAATATGAAAAGGAACTTTTAACAAAAACACTTAAAAATCCTAAATTACTATGGAAAACTATCAAGCAAATCACATACACTAGTAACGAAAAAAATCAGAATATTGAGTTAAACAATTTAAAAGAAACTGTTATAAAATCGGCGGATTATATCAATAAATATTTTATTAATATAGGTAAAGAACTTGCATTGCAAATCAAATCTAAGACTAAACATGTTACCTCCTCTTCTGAAACTCTAACACACTCTCCTAACTCAATTGTTCTTCTCCCGACAGATACAGATGAGGTTGCCAGCACACTGATGAATCTAAAATCGAATAGTGCTCCTGGATGGGATAATATCCCAACCTCATTTTTGAAAACAGCTAAAACTGACATTGTACCCATCATTACACATGTAATTAACTTATGCTTTGAAAAAGGTGTGTTCCCTAACGCACTAAAGCAATCAGTTACTCTCCCTGTGTATAAGGGTGGGGATAGAGGTGCTGTTGGTAACTACAGACCTATCTCATTATTGCCTGTCTTATCCAAAATTTTAGAAAAGCTCATAAATAAAAGACTTCTAAACTATCTAGATAAATTCAATATACTGTCAGAACATCAATATGGTTTTCGACGAGGTAGGTCAACTGAAGATGCAGTATGCGCACTTTCCTCACTAGTAGTTGAGAAAGTTGACAAACATAAAAAATGTATTTCAGTTTTTCTAGATCTCAAGAAAGCTTTTGACACCGTCTCTCTCCCCATTCTTATACATAAACTTGAAGCTATTGGTATTAGAGGAACACAGCTACGCCTATTCAGTCAGTATCTTTCTGAACGTAAGCAAAAAGTAAAACTAGGTGACTGCACCAGCGAATACGAGTCAGTATCTTACGGCGTACCACAGGGCAGCGTTCTTGGCCCAACCCTATTTTTAATATATATAAATGACTTATGTGATATGAAGCTCAAGAATGCAAACATCTTCTCGTATGCCGATGACACTGCGATAGTATTCACTGGTGACTCGTGGGACAGTGTAAGGAAATATACTGAAGTGGGTTTGCGTGAAATTTACACTTGGTTAAATATGAACCTACTTACTCTAAATGCAGATAAGACCAACTACATGTGCTACAGTTTATATAACGATGCCCAAGCTGCTAGAGAATTCAAAATACAAATTCACGACTGCGTTAATATCGTACATTGTAACTGCCCAAACATTCAGAAAGTTTTTCAAACTAAATATCTCGGTATCATATTGGATCAGAGACTTTCTTGGCATCCACAAATAGACTACATAATGCAGAGGTTGAGAAAACTAACCTGGATTTTTAAATCATTAAGATACGTAGTACCGAGGCTGCCGGCTGGCCCCAAATTGGAAGACAAAGATCTCCTGAAAGAGATCTATACATCGTTGGTACAAACTGTACTAACGTATTGTATAACGATCTGGGGTGGGGCCACTAAAACAAAATTCCTTGAACTTGAACGAACACAACGTAATCTTATTAAAACAATGTACTTTAAAAAACGCAGATTTCCCACGGATAGCTTATATAAAGAAACTAAAATACCAACAATTAGAAAACTATATATTACAAACACTATTACAAGAAAGCATAAATCCCTCGCTTATGACCCTAAAATCCTGCAAAAAAGAAGAAAAGACATTGTGGCAGTACTTCCTAAGTCAAACTCAACTTTTGCTGATAGACAGTTCAATAAGCGCTCTGCCAAATTATATAATTTAATAAATAAAGAATTACAGATATATTCAAAAAACGTATATGAATGTAAAAAACTTACATCTAACTGGTTAGAACCCAAATCCTATGACTGGGTAGAACAGTTGCTGAGTAGCTAGTTGTGTATGCTACAATTATATTTATATAAATACACACAGACACGCGCACACACGCACACACACACACACACACACACACTTGCACACTTAACACTCATTTCCCTTCTTTCCCCTTTCTCTGATCATGTCTATTTTATATATAGTAGTAACGTAACGTATAATGGTAGAACTTTCATAAATAGTTTTAAAGTACATATTATTTCATTTGTGTAATTTGCATTGTAAAAAAAAAAAGGTCAAAATTATATTTTTATTAGTTAACTTTTACATGTATGAATAACTCTTAAGTATAATGTAATTTTGTTTGTTATAAATAAAGGTTAAAGAGCGGTGACTCCCAACACAGGCGATAAGCTTAACGGGAAACACCTGCCCCTAGTTTTTAAGTACTTTTTGTTAAAGAAATAAACAATTTATTATTATTATTATTATTATTATTATAATAAAAGTTTGGTTATAGAATTACAGAACTAAATAAAACAAACCCAACTTTAACACTATATTAATGTAGGTTCTTAACAAGGTAGGCACTGCCTAATTGACACAGACCAATCCTTAATCTAAGCATTAACATTAGACGTAGAGTACAATAATTTGGTGACACTAATTTGACATTGACAGCCCTACTAGCGCGCCAAAGCTGCTTGCTAATGATAAACATTACTTATTATAATTATGCACGCATACAATGTGTTCTTTAGACATGGCTGCCGCGTCGAGCATCCGGCCCTCAATGATTGAATCGATTGATGCGAATTTAAATGTGGGACTTATTCATTGAAATTAATATGAGATCATGTTTTTATTTGTTCCATTGGTGTAAACTTTGATGAACAGTCTAAAGGTTCGGGTGTTTCTACATTGTTTCTGTGTAGTAGTACTGTTCTATGCAACAGTTGACTTTAAAGGTTAAAGTTATAGGGTGCTGGTTCGATCTCTGCTAGAGATACCTATTAATTAGAGAGAATGACATTCAAATAATTTGCGGAAAGCCAGTGTACAGTAGCGGCACTGAATTGTAATGGACAGGACGTATCAATTACCATAAGCTTAACGTCCTGCTCGTCTCGTCCTTTATTTTCATTAAAAAATTATATACATAACAACCTGTATAGCCGAGTGGTTAGCGATCCTACCTACTAAGCTACAGGTCCCGGGTTCGAATCCCGGTAGGTGTAAGCATTTATATGATGAATATAGATGCTTGTTTCCGAGTCATGGATGTTTAAATGTATTTATGTATGTTTATATGAATATATGCATGTTTAAGTAAGTATGTTGTATTAACACAGGCTATATATGCTTAACTTGGGGCAAGATAATTTGTGTAAAAAGTGTGTCAATATTATTATCATATATATAAATGTTATATTCATCATATAGATGTTTGTTTCCGAGTCATGGATGTTTAAATGTATTTATGTATGTTTATATGAATGTTTAAGTAAGTATATTGTATTAACACAGGCTATATATGCTTAACTTGGGGCAAGATAATTTGTGTAAAAAGTGTGTCAATATTATTATCATATATATAAATGTTATATTCATCATATAGATGTTTGTTTCCGAGTCATGGATGTTTAAATGTATTTATGTATGTTTATATGAATGTTTAAGTAAGTATATTGTATTAACACAGGCTATATATGCTTAACTTGGGGCAAGATAATTTGTGTAAAAAGTGTGTCAATATTATTATCATATATATAAATGTTATATTCATCATATAGATGTTTGTTTCCGAGTCATGGATGTTTAAATGTATTTATGTATGTTTATATGAATGTTTAAGTAAGTATATTGTATTAACACAGGCTATATATGCTTAACTTGGGGCAAGATAATTTGTGTAAAAAGTGTGTCAATATTATTATTATATATATAAATGTTGTTTCCTGAGACATCTATGACGTTTAAATACCGTAAGTAGGAAATAAATCCCAAAACAGCCTCAAGAATTCTCATGTATACAATGCATCAATCGACACGCAATGTACTAAAGCTATTACAGATATGGGAGAGTTTAATATCAAAATTTTAGATATTTCTTGTATGATTTATAAAAAGTTACTCGTGTCATTTTACTGATTAGGTAACGCACTTTCGATATCAGTTTAAAGTTTTTTGATATCTGTAATAGTTACGAAATAATCGGCTGGTCACACTTAACTATTACAGCCTGTATAACATAACATAATCTTTGAGCCACGACAAGAAGGGCCCGTTGCCGAGCGTGACGAATGGACCAGCCATCAGGCCATATTTTAGGGAACTTGCCTAACTAATTAACAAAAAAGGCTAGGTGAAAGCCATCATGGGAAGGCACGCCATTTAACAACAATATCTCCGACAAGCCCTGGCTCATATCCTCTCAACTGTATCATCATCATCATTTCAGCCGGAAGACGTCCACTGGCAAAGGCCAAGCATCGCCATGACAATCGGTCTTACGCTGCCCTCATCCAACCTATACTTGGACCAAATCGTCGATCCATCGAGAACTTTACTGCCCCTACGGCCATCTATCCGTTGTGCTATGTGCCCTGCCCACTGCCACTTCAGTTTCGCAATAATTGGGCTATGTTGGTGACTTTGGTTCTCCTACGGATCTCCTCATTTCTGATTCGATCTCGTAGGGCAACTCCGTGTATACACCTCTCAATCAACTGTGTGTTGGCTTTAAAACCACATGAGCAGTACAGATAAATCATGAGTCAACACAGTTAATAATATGTTTTCCTCAATACCTACCCGTCGCCTTGAGAGTTGAGATATTTCTAATTAGAATAAGCGGTTTAGTATTTATAAACAATCTAACTCATAGTATTTTCTTTGTTTAACGCGAGTGTTACATATTTAAATAAAATACTTTTAAAGGATTAAAACGCGTGTAATTGTAACATTTTTCGTCAAATCGTCTTACATCGAACGTCTGGTATCGGACCATATTCGATGGTATGTCACATTGTGTATCGCAAATAAATGTTATTACTACCGTATGGACCAATGGGTGCGAGGCACTCACCGGACCGTCCGATGGTCTGTCCATACCAAATTCGACTTAAATGTTGTAGGAGAACGCGGCTATTTGGTCGTCTTTCGCGAACCTTTTTTAACACCCTGGGTAAACAAATGGTAGAATACCACTCGGTATTAACACTCTTTTGATCTTCAAGTGGAATTTTGTAGATGGGACCCATAGCTAGCAGACCCATACCCATAGCCGGTCGCCTGCGCAGTACGGCCGTGCAATTGATCAATTCACGCAATTATGTATTATATCTTGATATCGTGAGTTCTCGTAATAAATAAAAGAAATCTTTGACTAAAATTGTTCATGTTAGCAGGCGAAATGCAGATTATCAACGAACACACAATAAATCGACTGAATTTGAATATGAATGAAGTTCTGAATTTTAATTAAATTGTGAATAATTATTAAAGTTATAGTCGTTTGAATTGAATCTGTAATAGAAACATCGTTGAACACTTGTAGGTAAACTGGAGTGCCATGTAATATCGAGAGGTCAGATAATAATGTCAAAGACATATTCTAATATGAGCAAGACAACTGCAGATTAGAAGCTCTGTACATACAGGCTGGAAACAATAATTGGACGTTATCGAAAAACGTTCCAAACCACAATTATGTCGAAATTGAGTTAAGAACAAAAAACTGATCACGTGATTCATATTACATATATATACGGACTGACAAAAATGGCAGCCCTACTGTCACTCTTTAAATGACATCATGACTTAGTAGCCCAACCCACATGTATGGCATACAGTAATATTAATTGTTAAACTTTAAACACGAATTCTTTAAAATGTGATGTCTGTGGCTTGGAACGTTTTGAACGGCTGAATTTGCAATGTTTTTAAAGTGATAACCCTCACTTCTAGGATTAATACACACATACACAATACTCTGGCGGCAGAGGTCGTGGCTTCGAGTCCCGCATCGTTCAAAAAAAATTGTATTCAAAATTTTATTTGTATCGTTAAACTAATTAGAATTAATATCGAAAAAGTAATTACAGATTTTAATGGTTCTTCGAATACGTTAAGCTCTATCTGATCAGAGCTTATCTAAATCCTTAGATTAAGGATTGGTCTGATGTGCTAAAACTAGACACTGCAGGCGTAGTCGCAAAGTGTGGCAACTAATACTACGTAAGTGGGTGTACTCGAGCCAGTCTCGAACAATGTGTGACGTTGACGTGCCAATGTTCTGTTACGCTTTGCTAATATTTGAAACTAAAATGCTGCGGGTTTCGTAGTAAAACTTTGTAAAGATAACTTTAAGTTTACTATAAGAAATAAGAAAGACACTGGGATCACATATCATCAGTATGTATTTCGTATTTTATTAATTTCAATGTAAAATAACACGAAGCGTATGTTACAAAATTTGAAAGATTCCATTGAGTGTCAAGATGCCATGCACTCAAGCATCTAATAGTTGCCGTAATAACAAAGCTATTGTTCTTAGGTAGTGCGGTATCTAGTTGGAGCGCAGCGGAGACCAATCCTTAATCTAAGATTTTTACCTTTAACAACAAAGCAAGAATTTGAAAGAAACTGATTCTTTCAAATCAAATCTGAAATGAACAGAAATAATTTAATCATAAAACTCAAATGGCTTATATAAGCAGTAGGTGCATCACCTATGAGATGTAGATTAATAAAAGTATAATGTAAACAAAGTTTCAACAGATATTATTAAAAAAAAAGCACAGTGGTCTGGACCCTGTCACTCTGGAGTGGTACTGGTCCATACTGCCATAAGGAGGATGGACCAGTAATTCAAAGCCTCGCCCATTCGGCTATGAATTTTTTTGCCTTCTTATTATTATAAATCTCATATTTTCCAGTAGGACACATGATACTCGACTTATCATTTTTCAGTTCAGAATTTTTTAGTAGAAATGTATACATTTCCTATTTAGGCTAGTTAACAGCAATCTGAGTTTATTGCATCACTATTCCGACCTCCTTGGGTTTCTTCATCATTCGTACGGATTATAATCGATATAGGTTGCTCTGATTGCAAATGATTTTATTCAATTCCGCCGGCAGAGTAATCAGTGTACGCGTAATAATGCACAAGATAAGCACATTTCCTAACGTCGAATCGACGACCGGCAGCTGATAATGGCGACATAGTGTTGTTAAAGGGTCGATAGATTCATATCGATAAGGAATATATAATCCGCAGTTTTACTAATTTGGGAAATAAGCTGATAGTAGCCAAGTAGTAAATAGTTTTTATGTGATTTTTGAGAGCTTTTTAAGATAGTCTAGTATTTTATGGTACTAGCACCTATGTCTGCCCCTCTGAAATCGCTTGCGTCTCATATGTCAGGTATATTAATAGATGGGATGATCAATTGCACTGATTCTGCGGACACCAAAAGTATTACCAGCTTTTCTCGCCTCTGATTTTTTCATCAGGTGTCTTTGACTTTCTTAAGGTATACTAGAGAATTTCGCCGCTACCATGCCATATTAATTGTCCCAAAATTTTGTGTTTCAGTCAAGGGCTTGCCGCAGTAAACGTTAGGTATCCACTTATACCAAGTAATGTAATTTTAATAAATCGTTGTCTTAATAAAAATCTTCATCCGGTTGATTTAAAACGTAAGTAGCAATAAAATGAGACTTACGTAATAATGACTTAATGTAACAAATGATGGAGTAACGTGCTCGTAACATGACATAAATCACCTCATACTCGATATTCCTTCGCCAAGCAACTTAAACTAGTTATAAATACATACAATTACTCCATTTATCTATTACTTTCGACACGCAAATTACAGTTGCAACAGTCAGAATGTATCGAGTTCAGCTCGCAATCGAGCGATTACTACTTACATCGTTTCGAGTTCGTCGTGCAATGATTTCCACAACACTAGCCCATATCATTATGTTATGCGCAGCCACAATGCTTGTGTGTCATGTGTAATAAATAATTTTCCTGTGTGTTAACAAGCAATTTATATTGAAATGCCATGAAAATGTGGAGGTTTGAGTTATAATGTTCAAATTGAAACGTGGAAAGACTTGGTTTGGTGAGGTGAGCAATATTTAAAGTTTATTTATCAGTGGCATTAGAAAAGTGCGTAATAGTGCCAGTCAAAGTAAATAATAATTTATTAATTTTTATAAGAGCTATTTGAAATGTGAATATTATGTTCTCTTGGGTTCCTAAGTTTGTCAGTGTCATATCTAATCTTATTATGTACCCGTAGGTACAATATGATTCTTAACACTTCTAATAACCGTTGTTGGCATTAGAAAAGTTTTTAAAAAGAATAATGTCACCTGATGTAGCTGTTAATAATAGTAGGCACAATATGTAAATTTTTGAACAATGATTCATTCAATGCTAAATTTGTATTATGAGTTGCTTGTTAAAGAAGAATTATATAAATATAGTTATATTAATGTATGTATATATAAAATTTATTACAAACTAATTTGTTAAATAATGTAACATACTCCATTTGATTGAAAAGAGGGGCCGTTGAGTTTCTTGCATGTTCTTCTCACGACCTCAACTGTTTACGAACGTAAATGGTAAATTCAATAATTAAAAAAAAAGCCTAATTGAATAAAGTTTTTTTGACTTTGACTTTGTTTCTGGGAGGAGTATTGCTGTCACTTATGCCAACGCCCCCCTCTAAGTCTATTTGCACGTAAATTTTCCGGCTAAACCGATTTAAAAAAATCATATGTTTTTGTATGTAGGTACGTTGTGATCGAGTTTCTCGGTGATATGAGATCATCATTTCCTGTATTTCGCTGTGTTCTTTTTCGTTTCGTTTCAAAGCATTCCTGCAGACTGCTGTGTCTAATAGTAAAATATAACATTGATCGTAATTAAATAGATATTAACAGATTTATAAAACTAAAATAATCCTTAAATACCCCTGAGTAATGTATGCTACTTTTAGGAACCATCAAAAATGCATCATAATCAATCCATTAGTTTGGGAGTGACGATGCCACAGACAGACACGTCAAACTCCTAGATCATTTAAACGTCTCGATAGCCTACGACATCTGTGAAAACGTCGAAAAAAATGTATTTAGATCTAACCTCTATTTTTAGCAATTCACGCACACTAACACAAAGTGACATATAAATCGCGAGTGTAAGACATAGCTTGTCACGTACACTAAACTAATATTCCTGGTCTGTTTTTATCGGTTGTCTAACAGCAAGAGACTCTATCTAGACGTATAAATTATCTAAGTTCAAACTTATAACATCTCTTTTTTGTGTCGTTTTAAAAATTAAGTTACTATAGGGTGGATGTTAAAAGATAGCATGTAAAGTGTGAAATGGAAACCTTTTTTTTCATGAAAATATGGGACGAGACGAGCAGGTCGTTCAGCTGATGGTAATTGATACGCCCTACCCATTACAATGCAGTGCTGCTCAGGATTCTGGTTGATTCTGCTTCAGGAAATACCCAAAAATCCTGAGCGGCACTACAATTGCGCTCGGCACCTTGAGACATAAGATATGTCAAGACGTCACCTCCAGGGGTTCCAGGCACTGATCTGAACTTGACTGGTTTTAATATTGCATTATCAACCTTAATGAAAACGAGTAACTAATGATGTAATTCAAAATACATCTCTGTTAATTATTTTCCTTTCCGCGTCTGGTTGGAGTTTTCAATTTTTTTTTTCATTATTCATCATTTACGTTTTGAACTAACCATCGCTCTGTTTATCACGTTAATAATAACTGTTATTACACAAATAAAATTTGAAAACAATATTTTATGAACGGTGCGGGACTCGAACCCACGACCTCTCGCGTTCCGTGCGTGTGCTCTTCCAACTGAGCTAACCGTGAGAACCTGAGAGTTGAACAAAGCATACAAGATGACGATACTTCACTGAAATAGTCAGCTCACTCGCGAGTGTAGTCCCGCATCGTTCATAAAATTTTGTTTTCAAATTTTATTTGTGTATTAATCCCAGAAGTGAGGGTTATCACTTTAAAAACATAACAAATTGTTTATAACTATTATTATCTAGATTAATGTTCTTTTTAATTTATTCACACACAAAAAAGGTATTTTACAATAATTTTACTTAAATTTAAGTACAAAGATAAACCCATTCGGGTTGTACCGTGTACTACACTCGTAGCATGTTATAATATTAAATTAAGAGAAAACTAAAAATATACTAAATGACATAATATCAGTACTTAAAACTAATAACAATGTAACTTCAAAAATGCGTTACAATTCTTAACATTAATCACTTATTCTAATTTTTACAAACTTATTATATTAAATTACAAACAAACCAAGCTGTTGAAAAGTGTTAATTATTGTATGTGTTGAGAAGTTTGCTACGAACTTGGCTTTCTTTTTCACACTTGTTTTTTTGATGGTAGTCCCTTATTTGCAATGAGTCAGTGAAATAGAGCCTTCATTGTAAACCTTCAATGCCCTACAGTATTGCAGTAATAATACTTAATTATCAGTAACATACAATGTGTGTGTACTGAATAAAATCTATCTTAGATTTTTAAGGTAAAATATATATTTATTTAATCAAAGTTAATCACCTGGTTGCCTACACATTTCTGCAATATCACGGGAAAGTTATCAGAACTCAAAACTCAACAATGACCCTGAGGACATTTTGTATTGTTTCTTGTGGAAACAACTTATACCATATAAAAACTGTCTAAGTCGCTTATAAAATAGGTAGTTGGTGGGCTTTGGGGTCTATGACTACGGAATATGTCGGAGGGTTTGTAAATTCCAGTCTTGTAGAGTTAAAACGGTTTTTCGAGCCGTTTGAGTCTTGCATGTCATGTGGCAATTAGTTAATGAATCGGCTGTGTCACAACTTTCGCCATCATTGTTTGACGTTCAGTACAATAATTATATCACCCGGAAGACTTCCACTGCTAGACAAAGACTTCACCCAAAGATCTCCACGATGATCGGTCCTGCGCTACGGCGATCTTGACCAGGTCGTTGGTCCATCTTGTGGAGGTCCTACCAATACCGCGTCTTCCGGTACGTCATTCGAGGAATTTACTGCCCCAACGGCCACCTGTCAGTCGAACTATGTGCCCTGCCCACTGCCACTTTAGTTTTGCAATGATTTGGGCTGTGTCAGTGACCGGTTCTCCTACGTATCTCCTCATTTCTGATTCTATCTCACAGAGAAACTCCAAGCAATAGCCCTCTCCATTGCCCTCTGAGCCATCATGAGCTTTTACATCCGGTCCGGTACTAGCAACACATACTGGTTGAAAACCAGTACAATACTAAGACTAAATTAAATTAAATCTATAATTACCAAGTGTACCAAGAATACTGGCAGCATTTCCGAGTTCAATAGCTAGGCTAGGCTAGACCGAAATAGCTAACAGCGCTTGGGTTTCCAATAGCCCTATTGAGGCTTGAGTAGATAGTACAAATAATTAATACATATTATAATTGTACTATTCCTGCTATACCGAATCTCAGAAAGCTGTTGTGTTTAATACTCAGTTAACATCACATTTTCTGGCTAAGCTTCGCTTTAGGGCATTAGCAGCTTTTGTCCGTTTTCTCCAAAATCAGTTCATTTCTCTGCCGTTTCAACATGGCAAGGAAAGCTTGAGTGGAGTGTTTCTGTCTGTACGTCAGTAATATCATGGAAAGCCATTTTTGGAGCTTTTTCTATAACAATGAAATTTGGTCACTATTGTGGTTATATCCCTATATTTCCTGGGTAGTTTGATATGAATCGCCTTGTACTTTAGTTAATTGATTATGTATTTTGTTCGAACCCTGTGGTTAGGGCACACAATTAGGCTAGGTACACAGACATTTACACACGTACTAGCTAGGTTTCATGCACAAGTGGTCCAGGTCCAGATACCAATAATCAGGGATAGTTTGCAGGGGTAGGTGTTAGGGCCTACCTTCTTCCTTTTTTCCGTACACGTCTCCAGTTCGCGTAGAGTAAGGTGTCGGTTACCTTAGTGGCTGGTCTTCCTTGGGGTTGGGGTATATTTTTTTAATCTAGAATGTTATAGCTGCGATGTCCTAAAAGGCTCTCCCACCAAAGAGGTTTAAATTCGAATCCTATGAATAGCCAGTAGTACCAACGCCTTAACTAATCGCGATAAAGTTAATACTTACGACCTTGTTATTAAAAAATAATTAAATAGTTTTTGCACCTCAATACGACCTTGTTGGTAAAGTTCTATAATACTGAATGGTATCGCAATCGCATATTTTAAAATAGATAAAACATCGCTAACTTCCGGATCCATTGTCAGCTGGGTTTCAGTAGATTGTTTTTTTATTTATTAAGGAAACAATCAGATACATCACTATTGTATAAAATTAAGTTAAATAAAATATAAAATTACAATATTGGATGTATCCAAGAGTTTCACTGAGAACACAAAATAATACAATTACTCGTATACAGAATATTTAGGCGAATATACAATATTATATAAATCAAGACAGACAGACATACCAGTGGATATAATAATGAATAAAGATACAAGGTTTAAGGTTACGACAGTAATTGTTGTTTTAACTTATTCTTAAATGTGTGTTTAGTGAGAAAATTTTGGACGAATCATTTCTTTCATAGCGTTTTAAATCCGGTATCATGGGTACCAACTGCATGGCTGGCAACGAAAAAAAAGGTAAAACGTCTGGAATTTTTGAGGCCAGTGGATGCAGAATAGATATGACGGATTTCCATACAAACTGACATCCCCTATTTCAACTCCTTCATCTATTTTTTTGAAATAAAAGGTAGCCTATGGCCTTTTTCAAGCTCTAATCTATCTCTGTACTAAATTTTATCAAAATCGTTTAAAAAATTCATAACTGTAACTGTACGGTGAATGTATTTTGTAAATTAAAATTACCAGTGAGAGGCTCCTTTGCACGGGAAGCTGGCTAGATCATAGGTACCACAACGGCGCCTATATCTGCCGTGAAGCAGTAATGTGTTACAATCTCGTGCTCTGCAAAGCGTTGATCCTGTGGATATGGAGTTGTCTTCTCAACTCTGGTTTGTGTATCAGTAAAAATAACAGCTCGGGCTTCTTTGCACAGGAAGCCGGCTAGATTATGGGTACCACAACGGCGGCTATTTCTGCCGTGAAGCCGTAATGTAATAATAATAATAATAAAATATTTTATTTGCAGCTAAAAAATGTGTAATTAACAAAAGTAAACTTACCAAAACAAAATATATTACAGCTTAAAATTAAAATGAAACTTAAACATAATAGAAATAAAAAACATCAGCTGCAAATAGGCACAAGCTCGGCATATGCTGACACACATCATGTATGTCCAGCGCCGATCTTCCGCTTGAGCCATTCTGTGACCTTGAAGCTGTCCCAATACGAATGTACGCTATGATTTTTATAATTTTTAATTTTGTTGTGAATTACACGTTTTCATTTGCGACTTTCTCGGTGTAACCAGTATCGAACCGATGGTTGCTTGCTCTGTGGTCTTCAAGCGTCAACCAACTGTCTAGGTGACAGATGACACTGTCAACTGTCAAAATAATTGCAGGACTTCTAGCCACATTATATCAACAAACAATTATTGTTAACTAATATGTTATTCATTTGTGCATTAGGCTTACAATTATTTTGAACTAAAAATACCTACGACATTATTTTGCAGTGTAATACAATCAAAACCAAAATGATAATAAAAATACTAGCACCATACAAAGAATAAGTACCTACTAGATAAATATATTATTAAAATGAACTATGATTAGAGAACGAAAATAGATAATTAGTTCGGTTGTCAAACGAATCACTTATTAATTTAAGAGGGAAGATCCTATAGTACTAAAGAGACAAGAGCAATCTGAATCTAACCTATATTACACTCATATCTTGAGCCAAGTTCTCTTGTGCTCTTTGCTCCTGTAAAAGACATTGTCTTAATTTCGTTTTAAATAAGGATAGACTTTTTAAATTTCTAATAGGCGGTGGGATGTTATTCCAACATTTGGATGCCGAGTAACGAAAGCTCCCTCTAAATGACGCCGATCGATGCTTCTCAATAACCAAATGTGTTAACATTACTGTGTTTCGGTCTGAAGGGCGCCGTAGTTAGTGAAATTACTGGGCAAAGGAGACTTAACATCTTATGTCTCAAGGTGACGAGCACAATCGTAGTGCCGCTTAGAAGTTTTGGGCTTTTCAAGAATCCTGAGCGGCACTGCATTGTAATGGCTAGGGCGTATCAATTTCCATCAGGTGAACTTCCTGCTCGTCTCGTCCCTTATTTTCTTTAAAAAAAGCCACTTGGTAGGTTTTTTTTGTAGCTACTTAATTTAAAACAATGCTTTTATAATATTTAATTATCAGTAAATATAAATTAATGAATAAAGTTTTCGTCATAATAATAATAATCACAAAAATTTGTGTGAATGATTAAATTTTATACTTTACCTGTTTATGTGCAGTGTTTCTGATACAATTTCCTGTACATTCATGCTTAGGCATTTCATGGACATCATCAGGTCGGGAAACAAGGCTTTGCATATCATATGCATATAGTAATAAAATCCGTCTTCGCTCTTTTATTAAAAGTTAATTATGATGGGATATGATAGGGGGTCGTTCTTTTTTTTTAATGAAAAATAAGGTACAAGACAAACAGGACGTTCAGTTGATTATAATTGATACGCCCGGCCCATTACAATGAAGTGCCGCTCAAGATTGCAGCTTGAAAACCCCAAAAGTTCTGAGCGACACTACAATTGCGCTCGTCACCTTGAGACATTAGATGTTAAGTCTCATTTGACCAGTAATTTCACTAGCTACGGCGCCCTTCAGACCAAAACACAATAATGCTTACACATAGTAACTTAATTGTAACTTTTGTTTCAGGATAGCTTGCAAGACGCACCAAGTAAGTCATGGAACTGGTCACCGACGTCGGAGAGAACCCGCTTAGATCTGGAGAGGAGTTTCAGCAAATCCAACTGCGAGAGTCCTCCGCTATGGGTCAGCAAGAGACTTGGTAAGTTCGTTTTCATCCAACTTTAAAGTGTGAGAAAGGTCTAAAATCTAAATTGTTCTATATTTTTAACCGACTTTAAAAAAGGATGTGGTTTTCATCCGACTTGAAAGTGTGAGAAAGGTCTGAATTGTTCTATATTTTAACCGACTTAAAAAAAGGAGGAGATACTCAATTCGTCGGTTGTTTATTTTTATATGTTTATTAACTAAAAATAACAAAAATTGTACTAGAATTATATTAATTGGATTGTATAAAAATACGCAATTATTTTTTAAACTTTAAGTGCTTATTATACCTATAGTTTTTGAAGTCGGTTATTTTTTTCTAAAAATTTTTATTGTTTTTTTTTTGTTTTGAACACTCGCCGCATGTGTTCAAGTCTGATGCTTTTCTTAGGGCGCGCGTCCATTGCATCACCTGTTTTCAATTTAATTTACGGAATTGTTGGAATAGTTTTACCAGTGGCTGCTTCGCGCAGGATGCCGGCTAGATTATGTGTACCACATCAGCGCCTATTTCTGCCGTGATGTAACGTATAAACATTTTTGTGTTTCGGTCTGAAGGGCGCCGTAGTTAGTGAAATTACTGGATAAATGAGACTTAACATCTTATGTCTCAAGGTGACGAGCGCAATTGTAGTGTCGCTCAGAATTTTTCAAGAATCCTAAGCGGGGCACTGCATTGTTATGGGCAGTATTTTCATAAAAAAATGTTATATTGTTAATGTTCATGTAGCAACGAATGTACTGTCGTTTCGAAAGCGCCAAATTAAAGCTTATTTTGTAAGAATACATCTCATAAACTCCTGTTTAAGAGTGTGAGTGTATCAACAAACAGACAAATAAAAACTGTTTCAAACATTACAGGTGGCTCGTCAGAAAACCTCCTGATAAATGCGCGCCGTCCGAACCATTTGCAGCTGCCTGCGTCGTCATCTGGAGACAGTCTGGATGTGGAAGTTCGGGAGAGGAACCCAGGGTTTCCGAAGAAGGAGCGGAAGTCCAGATCGATGGTGGCGCCGAAACACAAGATCCAGCGGCCGCCGATGTCATCACCTAGGTTGACGCATCACCCGATTGAGGTATGAGAATTTACATGCCATTTTTATATTTAGCTTCGTAAAGGTCTGAGGCATACTTTTTCGAATGGGTTTGACGTTAACAAGATTAGAACCACTTTGTACCATAAAAACTGTCATGCCATATGTGTTAAAATATTTAATAAGTTGCCAAAAGAAATAAGAGAGGAGACAGTGTTAAATAGATTTATAGTTATTTATGCAATTGTTGTGTAATAAGGGGTATTATAACAAGAATGTGGATTTATCACACGAGGCGAAGCCGAGTGTGGTAATAGTATCACATGAGTGTTTTAATACCTAATTATCAACAGTTGCATACAAGACTTTATCTACACCCAGAATACGAATCCTCTAAAAGATTCTGGAACAGTCAGCTTACCTGCTAACATTATAACACCAGTCCTAGTAGTAACCTAATATCATTAATTATTCATTATATACAAATAAACTAAGTATTAATGAAACAATTATTTATTTTAGTAGTAATTTACATTATGTATAAGTGCAATAATTAATATTCACTCGAATATAATGTTCTTTTGCAGCGTTTAAAATTAATCGCTCATTTTTTGTAAACAAAACAGTAAAAATATCGAAGAAAAATGGCGGGGATTCGAATAACCTACTTTTTTTTACGGCGCGTGACGTTCTGGTATGAAAAGCGCGTAAACGAAAATGTTCTTTTTTTGAAATTCATACAGATATCACGCATCGAGCAATAAGAATATGGCTGTCTGGTGAAACTCTTTGCGCATGAAGGGATCGAAAAAAAAACATAGGAGTGTTGTTATGAAATTCAGTACAAAATTACAACACTCGTTTGGATGATGTAATGGTTATTAGAACATTGGGTGTTTTAATGTTGGCAATAAGCTAACTGTTTCAGAATCTTTAATAGAAGATTTAAAGCATGGGTGTAGATAAAATTATTAACGCTACTGAAAAAAATGGTTTTACTCAATAAACGAATATTATCAAACGAAGTGGTAACCAATACTATTCCTAAAGTCTATAATTTTTTTTTTGATTATTCTTACTACTTTATCTCTTTACAAATACAATAATAATTTTATTAATTCTCTCCACCAAACAACTCCAAAAATTTCTATCTTGCACAACTTGTATCCAGAAAGATCCGGCTGTTACTATTACTTCACTCTTTCATTTTGTCATAGGTCAGCCTCTGTATCTTTTTCCCCCTTTTTCTTTTACGTTTTTTTGCATTACTGAAAGCATCAAAGCGAATACAATACAGGTTTTTTAATGTTGGGGCGTGGATCGTGATATATCCGTAACTGGGCGTCATCATCATCAGCAGCCGAAAGACATCCACTGCTGGACAAAGACCTTCCCCAAAGATTTCCATCACGATCGGGCCTGCGCTGCCCTCATCCAACGTATTCCGGCGATCTTGACCAGATCGTCGGTCCATCTTGTGGGGGGCCTACCAATACTGCGTCTTCCGGTACGTGGTCGCCATTCGTAGACTTTTCTGCTCCAACGGCCATCTGTCCGTCGAGCTATGTGCCCTGCCCACTGCCAGGGTCGTATTAGAACGTGACGAATGCATTCCATGGAATGAAAAAGCTATTAAAAAGCAACATTCGACATTAAAAGTTATAAAAAAATGTAAAAGCATAAGTTAAGTGTTTCTCTTTCGTAGGCAACAGTGTTGTACGAGAGTCCAATAAAACGCACCAAGTTCTTTGAGGGTGGCAAGAAGAGTAAGAAGAACTGGACTGACTGCTACATGATTCTCACTCCGACTGCCCTCGTCTTCTACAAGGATCGGCGGACATATTTAGCAACGGTAAGCTCACATTATCTATTTGTGAAGATGTTATGAAAGATGAAAAAGTTATATGTTATCTTATGTTCACTGTCGTCATAACTCTAGCCTCACCTTACAAGTCCTGGTATCATCTTCCCGTGGCAGCTGGGTCACGTGATAGGCTTAAGAATACGTCATCAGTGGCGAAAACTGTTTCGTTGATTTACCATTGTAATGTATATGTTTTACACCATCGGAAAGTAGAGATTTTAACGAACAGAAAGCACACCAACTTTTTGAATGAAGCTGATATTTTGACGGGTGAATTTTCGATTGAAAATAAGGTTCTTTTTCCATATTTGAGTCAAAATAAGGTGGAAAAATAAATATTTTAATTGAAATAAATTACAATGTATTTGGTACATAAAACTTTTCACCAAATTTCCTGGATAAAAATAAAAAGCAAAAACTTAGTTTTATTTTTATTTTTTCGCATAAATTTTGAGGATATGTGAAAAAAGTGTGTAGGACTTACAGTTTTACCGAAAATCGAGATAAACCGTTTTTATCCTAAAACACCCCTCTTTTCCACTTTCCGACCTCAGACTGCCCTTAATTTATTTTTCATATCATTTTTGTTTTATTCTCTTCTATTTCGGTTTCATCCTACTATTATTTTTTTGGTTTCAAAAATTATCGACATTGGTCTAATAGGTGATATATCAAGTGAGCGACAACAAAGGCAGTCCCGCCTAAGTAAAAATTTAAATTTAGTCTAGTATGAAACGTGCAGTGGGATTTGACATAATTTTGAAATACACCCAATATGGCGACGAAGTATAATCCGGCTAAGTTTGAAAGCCAAAAGTTGCTTAAAACGCAGTGGATTTCTATTCGAACTGACCACAGTTCGAATAGAAAAAAACCACCAGGTGAGGGCAGAAAACCTATTTGAGTTATAGTTTATATTAATATTACAACACTTCTTTACACCGCGCTATTTCAGACATATTAGATTAAGGACTTCAACTTGACATGTAAAAGGGTTGCCACCTAACAATAATATAATAATGTAGCAACTTTAGTAAATTAACCATTTCGGCTATCTTCTTTTTTATGGAATAGGAGGACAAACGAGCCTACGGGTCACCTGGTGTTAAGTGATCACCGCCGCCCACAATCTCTTGCAATACCAGAGGAATCACAGGAGCGTTGGCGGTCTTTAAGGAAGGTGTACGCGCTTTTTTTTGAAGGTAACCATGTCGTATTGTCCCGGAAACACCGCACAAGGAAGCTCACTCCACAGCTTTGTAGTATGTGGAAGAAAGCTCCTTGAAAACCGCATTGTGGAGAATCGACACACATCCAGATGGTGGGGATGATATCCTAACATGTGCGTGTCGTGCGAAGGTGTAATTCGGGGGCAGGAATCAGGTTCTACAGCTCTTCGGAACACTCCCCGTGATAAATGCGGTAAAAGACACTCAATGAAGCGACATAATTCGAGTTGCTCTCTGTTGCACGCGGTCAAATGGACCGAGCTGATACTGGGGTGCGCCAGACCAGAGATGACAGCAATACTCCATGTGTGGCCGTTTCTTACAAGGTTTTAGCCGTCATCTGTCAATCTACCAATGATGCAGTCATTTCATACAATGGAGTGAATCTATTCTATTATTTTGAATATCTACATAAAATCATCGTTTGAGTTCAAAATATGTTGTTTCAGAGAATGCCAAAGCCGATGAACGCGCCGCCAAACGCGGCAGCTCCCAGAGCTGAGCTGGTCCTGCCGTTGCTCAACGCCCACATTGTACAATGCATTCAGATGCACACACGACGGTAAGATTCACTGCTGATACATTCCAGAATGGAGTTAAATCACTGACCTCTACTATATACCACTTGACTGGCGGCTGTAAAAACGGCTTTTGTGCCTGTTTGATATTCGCCATTTTGGAGCTTGGTAACAAAACCAGAAATGACAACCTCAGCAAAACAAACATCTATAGGAAAACTATTCACATAAAAAAATTATACTTTATTACGTTGATTCCTAAAGTATAAATAGCCGTGTTATTTATAAACGACCGAAATTAATTCGAAATGCAAAAATACTTCAGAGTATTGTACGTTCCTTCGCAGCCATTTGTATTGTACGTCAAAATTAGTTCTCCGGACGCTCGCGAGTGGCGCTTCTAATAGGCACAAAAAATTTGCAAATCAAACATGAAATAACCCTGTCCAGTGGTACATCCATTCCCCCTCCCCTTTCCGATTTCGACCAGCTTGCTATAGAAGCTCGGTGCCATACTTTAAAGAAAATGTTGTTAATTTCTTCTTTTTTTAGGAAAAGAAAACTTGACATTCTTATGTGTCATTTCCTTGATTATCTTTGATAATTTATACGTCTCGATAGAGCCTTTTGGTGTAAGACAACCGATAAAAACAGGCCAGGTTTAATACTTTAGTATGCGTGACAAGCTACGTCTTACACTCGCGATTTATATGACACTTCTAAACTATTTTTGTTCAAATGAGCCGGAAGCCGCTCTTTTATACCCTCGTCCCATGAAATGACGCGCTGTGATTGGTCGGCTGTTGTGACGTATTACCCCGGAAGAGACACGTAACAAAGGTGATGGGACTAAATTTTGTCAGATATTGGCGAGAAGATTTTCACTTCAAAAGAATGTACTCAAGTCCTAATTTCCTTATAATTCCAGATTCACCAGATCTCTTGTTCTGACCGTGGAACATGACCAATATCTCCTGCAAGATGAGAATGAAGAAGGTGCCAAAAGACTCCTGCAATGCATACAAAATGTTATCTACAAACTGGTAAATAATAAACAATTATATATATTCTTTTTGCTAAAGTTCTTAACACATTGCCCATTTTAACACCAATTTGAGGTCAATGAACGATTTTTCCCACAAAAAACACATTAAATTGGTAGGAATTTGCTAGGGCTTAAATAAAATTTGAAAAACAAAATTTTATGACGGTGCACGGTTAGCTCAGTTGGTTAGAGCACCGGCACGGAACGCCGGAGGTCGTGGGTTCGAATCCCGCATCGTTCATAAAATTTTGTTTTTCAAATTTTATTTGTGTATATGGTGCCTTATTCCACAAAATAGCTGTTTTGTTGCAAAGTATGTTTGTAGTCTACATTATGACAACAATCTACGAGTACATGGCTGAGGTCTAACACCTAAGTTTCCCTTTTTAGGATATTAGTACTCCCCGTGCGTCGGTGAGTTATCGCGTGTATCAAAGGTGTGTATAGGTTTTAGTAGAATAGGTAGGTATTACACATACTTAGTATAAGCTTTTACTTTTGAGTATTTGTTTATATATTCAAGTAAAAACCTAAAATAATCCTAAATTTAAAAAAAAAAGTGCCAATCAGGTTCATTACTTGAAGTTCTTCTCATCAAAGCTCATCCTTTTTCCAAGTGGTGGTAAAAGCAAAAAGAAAGCTCCCATTATACTGTCTCTTAAACTTACTCCACGAGCACTAGAAATATACAAAATTTTATAAAGAAAATTTATGAACGATGCGGGATTCGAATCCGCGACCTCTTATCAAGTACGCATGGATCTAAAATGGTATATCTTGTTATACTCTTAGGTTGTGGCTCCATCGACAGGATCTATTTTACAATTGATAACCTGCACAACCCCAATATTAGGAAATAGTATGTTAGGAAATTGACTTGAGATGTCGCTCTTTCAAATCTAAACAAAAACAAGTAGTGAGGGTTATCACTTTTAAAATAAAAAAATATATATGCATATATTATATAATATACTACATATTTATGTTCAGAAATAACATAGTTATTCCTGTGTTAATTGTTTTCATGCATTATATCGCTCCGTCTATGTTTCAATAGCATAATATCTCATTGTTACTTCAAAAGGAAGGTGCAACGACCTATTGTTGACAATTAAATTATTTAGTTACTCGTTGTTGGTCGTTTTGCATCAACCATTGATGAATGTTTTCCTCTTTATTTATTTTTTAAATCAAATATTGTCTCCGGAATCATTTATAAGTACCACTATAATATATAATGAGTTGTAGATAAGTTTATTATAGTGTTAAAGAATACGAGACTGATCTGTGAAACTATTGTGTGCTGTGTAGAAGAAGTTTTCGGTTTTAATTTCATAGAATAGGGTATATTCTACTTCTTCTTTAAAACAATGGTTAGTTATGAAAATATAGATTATAATGTGATTGACCAATTTTACCTACCAACCTTTTCAAATGAATAAAGTATTTTCAAATCTCTCCTTGAATTATAAAAATATGGCTCTCTATCTATCTATCTAAGTGATCCGAGAGCCTGGGACTAGATTTTGTTTATTTTATAGCAATGACAGTACAAAGTCGTTTATTTTATTAAAAAGTGCGCATTAAAAGAATGCTGGGATAGTTCCTTGCGTCGCCTCTTCTCTCACAGTGCGCCATTTGTTACCGAAGCGGTAGTTGAAATGACATTAATAAAAATTCTAAAGAAATCAATTTTGAGAAAGTAAAAGCCTTTTATGCCTTTTATTACGGATATGAGGTAATTAATATATAAAATGCACACAGCTTGAGTCCTCTGTCATATATACAAGGCTCGTCCCGCGTCTGATGTGATGATTCAATACCATCAAGATGAAATAGTTAAGCGCTTATTACACTTGACTGAATTTAGTCGTCCAAATTCAGAAGCACTTACAAATTAGAAGCTTCTGATCACACTGTCCTAAATTTAGTTACTGAATTGATTACGACTTAAAGCGCGATGAAATCGGACGTGTCGTATACGAGGATCACTCCAGACACCAAAAAATTGAACTTTACCTAGCCCTGGCCATTGGCTCCATTAAAATAGAAAAAAGAAGAACATGAGTAAAGGAATATTTATTACTGTGCAGAAAGTTCGCAAACATGGACATTATGGGTGTTTTAGATCCAGCGGACTTCAGAAATTATCCACGAATGTAATCGAGATCGTTTGACATATTATTCAATCTTCTGACACTTTTTATTCAAAAGCTCTTGCTTCTTTTATCCTACGAGACGATATTAGTGCAAAACAAAGATTGGTTGTAACACTTAGATTTATTGCAACAGAAAATTCATATCAAGAATTGAAATTCAGTTCTTTATTATCCCAACCCCTGCTGGCAAAAATTATCCCTGAAACTTATTGGGCTATTACCATTATTCTGGAATATAAAATAAAACTTACATACGTCGTCCACGCACGAAGAGCTACGAGCGACTGAAATCAGTGACATAATACGATTACTTCCCAAATGCGTTTCTAATTAGGTTTCTAAATGATTCAGTCAGTCAAAAACCATTCTTATTTCTATATAAATATAGAATCCTAAGCAATAATCGCATTCAGCAAGCTAGAATCCTAAAGGATGCTAGCTTGCTGAATGCGATTATACTTGTCTAAATTGACTACCAACTAAATTCAGTCATCTTAATAAGTGCTAAAGCACTAAATGTATAAAAACCCAAAAAATACAACTTACGCACTCATAGAACTTCACTCACTTCACTGCCAATAATGACAATTGAGATTTAGCTTACTGACGTGTCTGACGTTTGCGTCACGCCACGACAACGGTAACATTTCCCGCTAAAAACTTACGCATCTGTCAACAACCATACACAATAGGTAAATTAAACATTTAAACCAAAATGCATCGTCTACAATGACGTAAGTACCTATTTTGCATCTACGTCATTTGTCGCATTGCAAAAATACAATTTACTTATAGCTTTTCTATCTCAAGAAAACTGTAATGTGCAAACAAAGCGATCTCAACGTTCATTATAATTTATACTTCATTAGATTCATAGGTACTTATATATTATTTTACATGTTTAACTTAAGTTTAAATGATAAACATTATTGTTCGCGATGAACAAAAGAAATATTGATATCTTCTTAAAGAAGTACATCCGTCTGTCTTAACAGGATTACAATTATAGTTTCTTGTGTAGTTCAGGCGTCGTGTGCAAGTAGTTGAAGTAGAATAGAATAAATGAATGAATGAAGGTTGTATTTGACAGTTAGATGAAGGATGAAGTATGATTGACAGAGTATGTAAACGAAGTAACTTTTGAGTTATTTGATGGGTTTAGGTGTATGGCTCGATATAATAATTTAATTTCATCCAGTCCACGATAGGAAATCTGGCGTCGACAATTATTAAAACTAAAATTTATATAATACTAAACTCAAATCTCACAAAACTCTAATCTAAAAAAGCGTTTCGCGCAACAAAACATAATTAATATTATACCTACACAGAATTGATGTAAAAAACATGGTTTGAAGCCTTAGATTAAGAATTGGTCTCCGCTGAGCTCCAACTAAATACGCCACTACCTAAAAACAATAGCTGTTTTATTACGGCAACTATTAGATGCTTGTATGCGGGGCATCTTTCAAATTTTGTAACACACGGTTTATGTTATTTTACATTGAAATTAATAAAATACAAAATACTTACTGATGATATGTGATCCCAGTGTCTTTCTTATTTCTTGTAGTATAATTTTTACAAAGTTTTACTACGCAACCCGGCATTTTAGTTTCAATTATTAGCAGATTTTAACTGAACAGTGTGTGACGTTGACATGCATGTTCGTCACACACTGCTCGAGTAAGCCCACTTGGGCGTAGTATTAGTTGCCGCACTTTGCGACTAGCCTGCAGTATCTAGTTGGAGCGCAGCGGAAACCAATCCTTAATCTAAGAAAATTGATATAATAATTTCGGTCTTAATTGATTTTCACTTTCTACTTCACTTACAGCCGAATTTTATAATTTTTTCTGGATATTTTAGCCTTTTGTCAAAATACATTCTTTTATGAAACATAGTATCACTTTTTTTATGCTAACGATTAATTATTTACTTATTTATATAATTTTATTTTCACAACAGGGTCCACCAGCGTTAGATGACAGACCTAGTCCGCAGTATCTCAGCAGTAACACAGATATAGAAAGCCTGGGTAGGACGCCCCCTGTCTCTCGGCACGCAAATAGGAACAAACAGAAAGGTAAGGCCATCTTTGATTTTGACTAATTATACAGTAAAAGAGCGATCACGGAGAGATGAGCCAGCTACTACATACACAGAGAATTTGTAAGTTTACCCGAAGAAAATAAAGGAACCTATAAATCTGATTTAAATAATAATAATAAATTCTTTATTTCAACCAACAAAGGATCATAAAGTGTTAGTAATAAAGTAACTTAAAAACCTAGTTTTAGTAAAAGTTATCTTAAAATCTAAACCTTCCTAACTTAGGACAGGACCGACTTGTCAGCACATATATCACACAGCAGTAGTTCAGGTACTGACAATCGAACCTGTGAGAAAATGCCCTCAGAATTCCATTGGGGCTAGCCCGGACCCTACGCAACAGGGACGTACACCGCTTACGCATAGTCGAGTCGTTATATTAAAAATAAAAATTACCGCTCTTTTGGACCTTCCAATAATATTGCATCTTTGAGCCAAAGGAAACCTGAAGTAGGAAAAACAAAAGATTACTATGTCTTTGTCGAGTGTTATTTAACGTATATCTCTATTTTGTTAAAGGGTTAGTGGGTATTGAACAGGTTTCTACAAATATAATCTTTAGTGTTGTAAGTCCCCCAAAACATAATGACGTATCATAATAACATAATGACATTATACTGTGGAAACAACTGAAATCAAATAGGATGTAAATACAACGTGATAAAAGTCGTGACTGCTTACGTAAAAATTAAAATTTAGTTTAGTATGAAATGTGCAGTGAGACTTGACATAAGTTTGAAATACTAATTAAAATTGGGCGACAAGGTATAATCCGGCTAAGTTTGAAAGCTAACATTTGCTTAAAAGGTAGTGGGATTTCAGTGGTTATCTGTCAATATATCAATGACTGCACGTTTCATACAATCGAGTGAATTGCTTTTTCGAGAAATAACGAGACGCTCTGTTTATGTGGCTGTCAGATTAAGATTATTTTCTGACTGCAAATGCAGTCGCACTCAGTCTGATAGCCAAAGCCGGAATATTTCTTGCATAACTCCATTGCAGTTTATGATCTAATGAAATTTCAAGATAATTAGTCGAGTCTACAAAATATGATAATTCCTCACTGTTCTATCAAACAACAACCACAAATTTAAACACTATTACGAACACAATTTTATTTTTATAAATAATAGATTTATTGCAAGTAAATCAATATAAAACAGCACCAAGAACGTTATTAATAATGCTTTTACAGTACAGAGTTTACAGACAAAATATTATGAAATGTAAATTAATAACACTTACCCGGACGACATTTTCTCGAGAAATTGCTAGTTAGAGAAGAAACCGGGGACTATGTCAGAAGTGCGGATAGCAAATGGAACTAACTGCATTGTAATAGCCAGGGCGTATCAATTACCATCAGCTGAGCGTCCTGCTCGTATCGTCCCCTATTTTTTTTTATTTCATAAAAAAAAGTAACTTATATCTGAGTCCCCTGCTGGGAGTGGTTGCGTGGAATGAGCTAGATCGTTTATTTATATATATAAAAATGAATTGCTGTTCGTTAGTCTCGCTAAAACTCGAGAACGGCTGGACCGATTTGGCTAATTTTGGTCTTGAATTATTTGTGGAAGTCCAGGGTAGGTTTAAAAGGTGAATAAATATGAAAGTGTTCGGAATAAAATAAAAACAACAATTTTGTTTTTCCTTTGATGTGTCCCCCGTCGTCCGATATTTGTTTTGTATGGACATATTTTCTATGAGAGAATTTATTGACGCACGGTTTGACAGTTCTGCTGTGAAACAATTTCATTAGTTGTAATATAAGCTCCCTAGTAAAATATTTTAGCATATAATATATATATAATAGCATATTTTACGAAATAATTCTTGATGTTATGATATATTATTGACAAATTAATAAAAAAACTTTAATTTATTTATTATATACAGAACAACGTCTGTCGAGTCAACTAGTAAGTTTATAAAATTTCAACGATTTGCATTGCTGCTTCAGTGGTTGTCACTCCAAACACTGACCGATTGTCTTAAATTTTCTAAGTATTATGTCATAAGATTCAAGGCTGTCTTTTGAACACATTGTGTTTTTTAAAAGGGTAGCATGATCGACACAGTCAAATGCCTTTGATAAGTCACAAGATAATCCTATTGCATTCACAGATTCTTATCAGATGCAATATATGTATTCCAAAATAACTAGTTCAGCATTAGCTGTAATTGGCCTCTCATTATATCGAACTGTATTTCATTTATTTTATAATTGAGAAAATTTACAAGTAAGTCCATAATCTGATTTGCATAAACTAGTTCTATAGGTTTTTTTTAAATCTTCGTGTTCACCTATTTCACCGTTTATTGTTTTCCACACAGCTCTTACGTTCATATCAGAAATTAAAATTTTGTTTATAAATATTGCTTTGGCGTCCTGACAAACATCCATGAATTGTTTTTTAATATCTTTTATCGTAACGGGTTGAAAATAATTTATCATAAAACTTAAAGAATCTAATACATTGAAAAGAACGATATAAATAAAGCTGTTCATGTGTTCATAAATGTCTTCAATAGTCATCCATCGTTTATGAGCGTCAAGGGCTATAGCAGTTACTCGTACTACACAAAGTCAGGGCGGGCCGCAGTTATATAAATTGAACTGACATCTGTCTGTCCAATTACAAGTACCACTATATTTCTCAACATGATTCAATATCCCGGTAAATACGTTGTGTTTGATTTTCCTCATTCCATTTGGCCACTACTTAATGGTGCCACTATGTGAGCTATTGTAATAAAATTTCATTATTGTTTCTTTTCTAATTAATGTTCGCAGTTGAGTTTGTGTATCTCAAGTGATTTATATACCTAAAAAATTTGCATCACAAATAATTGGTTTTTTTATTCTGTGTTGGGAGGTTTTTGATTCGAAGTTTTTAAATAATTATATCATTTTTTTTAATCCCTTCCGTGTTAATCTATCACGAACGGTATTGTGTGGTTTTCCAAATATGGTGATTGAACTATTCAATGTTTCTGATGATTTGCGGGTGCGCTAATATACGCACCAACTATCGACGAAGCGAATATTGTAAGTATTACACGCATAAAAAGTGTGGTTTTTAGCACGAAAACATAATTTTTTTGTATCTACTATTATTATGTATATTAAACTTTATAGATTATTATAACAATTATTTAGTTTTTCAAAAAAATTATAATATATTTATAATCACAAGGGGCAATGACGTCATTCATACAAAATATGACTGCAATACCAGAACCCTCCTTGAAAGATTAATTTAATGTTATCGGTATCTGGTTATAACACGATAAACTTCCATTATTATTGCCGATACTATCAGATTATTATTGAAATCGTAATGACTGTTTTTGGACAATACAGTCCCGCTTTTCCTACACCTTATTACATGTGTTAATACCAAATAGGAACTTGTGTTGTGAAAAATGTGCAATAAATAGAAAAAAAAAGTGTTTAATAATAAAATGTTGTGATTTATTAAAAATTGAGACATGGATTATTATATTGTGAAAGCTGTAGCCGAAATCGGTAACCCTGATTTGTCGGTGAAATTAGATAAAAATAGTACAACTGATAAGAGTAAAAGGACTTACATCGAACAAAGTGAAACAACTCATGGAAAGATTACAAATAGTAATTTAACTAAACTTAATATAAGCGATTCTTCAGAAAAACATAAAAAAAGTCCAGTGTCAAAACCAAAAAGTAATTCATCAGAGAAAGGAAAATATATTAACACAGAAAAAATTGTTATTCCAATTGGAAAGAATTGTGTGGAGAAAAGTAAACTAAGTCCAACGGAAAAGAACAAAAATAGCCCGACAGAAAAAGTGCATCATTCGAGACTAAGGAGTTTGTTTGGCTCACAGCAAAATCTCAATATTCCTAAACGTATGATTAAGTATTTGGTCCAAGTGCTTGATACAACTAAATCCTTTACTAATAAGGCGCTTCTTATCTTAGTGATTCACGCAACCATCCACCAATTGAAATTCTGTATTGAGCGTCACCTTTGAGTTTCATAGTTTGTAATGGTGTCTAAAATTACGAGTATAATAAAACTTATATACAAAGGTAACGTTTTTGATGTGATAATTTGAAGATCATAATTTCAAATGTCGGATTTGTAAGGAATATCAACTTAATGTTCCGTTTATCTTTTGATAGTTACGATAACGTTTTGTGATAACCTCTCCGAGCTATGAGTAGGTTTGTAATTTTGTGTTTGTTTTTGGTGTACGTAGCAAATATTGTGGTTGAAATAGAAACAACGCAAGAAGTTAAGCTCAAGGTAAATCTGATAATTTACCATGAATGTTGTGTGTTGATATTACTGCAATATTTTATTTCGTTGTTGTTAATTTGTTTTGTGAATAAACAACTTATGTCGTTGTGTATATTTTATTGTTAATTCTAAACATCTTTATCTCTTGGGTATCTTTCGGTCGGTGGCTACTAATGCTTACTTTAATTCGGTCTTCAGCTTCCTTTTCTCCACTGGCTTCTCTCATTTCACCCTATTATCATTAACGTTAGTATGCATGTTCAACTTTACAGCAGGTGGCAGCAGCAATGAAGATCTCAGTGACTCTACGGAAGTTTCCAAGTCGCACGTGAGAAGTAGACTTAAAAGATTCTTCGCGAAACGGCCTGCCATGGAGGTACTAGTGAAGAAAGGCATCTACAAAGGTTCGAATTGCAATCAATTTAATCAGTGTGCTATTTGCCACTGAAGGTGCACAAATACTTGTAGATTAGACGGTAATGTAGTGGTTTTTAGCTATAATTTTTGCTGTAATGCATGTTATTTAAATATTGCTTTATTGTTTGGACAGAATTTTGTTTTTTAGTGCGTACGAGTAAAATTATTGATGTAAACCTAACATAAACAAAGGTAAGTAAGTGTAGATAAGGTGTGCGCTTAATTGAAATAGACGAATATTGACGTAGACCAGTGTTTCATTTTGTATTTAAACCTGGATTAACTCCTTAACTCTAATATTGGTGGATGGTTGATCTAATTCTAACCTTGTGTGAGATTTAAGTTTTTATGTGTATAGGTAAGTATAAATATATTATATTATAATTCGTAAGTATTCGGAGCTAGATTTGGTAGTAACAAGCACTTAGGCTATTTTAAGTATTTATGTTATTGTTTTCCAATAAGAAGTCTTTAATATTGAGGGTTTATAGTAATATTCCACTAGCGCAGTGTACGTGTCTCAAGAGTACGCGCGAGTTTAGCGCAGTAGTTAGTTGATTTCTAATTGTGTAATTTCAAAAAACACTTTTAAGGCATTTGTATTAAAAGGTATGTTTATATTGTGATGGGAACCGAGGAAAACTTTGTTACTTTTACGTGATTGCTATATGAATACTTTTTCCAGTTAAAAGTATAAAATATATTGTTTCTTCTTCTTTAAACTTTCTGAATTGTCTTTAATGTATGCAATTTTCTTCAGCTTTGAAATACATTTTACTGTTTTCACCTGTTACCTTATATCTGCTATCAACTGTTGGTATACTCAACAGATACGTATGCGGATAAAGTTTTTACATTTAATTTCAAACGTCTAAATACTCTTACTTCTAAATGAATCCTTCTATACAGAAATGTTTATGTTATGTCATAAAGAATTAGGTGTTAGTTTTATACGTTTTGTATTCGCAGTAATTGTAGTTGATCTATTGGACTGCTTTGTCACGACTTTAAACCCCTAACTAGAATTTACATTTTTAGATATAATTTCTACATTAAAGGCACCAATTGATAAAGTTTTTTTTTAATATCGTGTAATAATTAATATATTTTGATGTAGATGAACCAGTCTTCGGCCGGAATCTCGAGGAGGTGTGTCCGCCGACCAGTCCGCGGGTACCGGACTTTGTCAGGGCATGTGTGAAGGAGATAGAGAGCAGTGAGGAAAATATGTGTACGGACGGTCTGTACCGAGCCAGTGGTAACTTGAGCCAGGTGCAGAAGATACGACTTGAGGTTTGTTGCATTTCTAGTGATACGATTGGACGGGACAGATTTGCGAAAATTTTAATATAATTTACGATTGTTTTGTTTATGGCTTTGGCAATAAGTGACGCAAGGGGCCACCTATAGTTAATCGCTATCATCAGCACATAACTATTTGATCCGCGTCGTAGAACTCAGAAAAAGTTTTGCCCGTCATGAGCTTGTAATTGGCACTCTCACCCTTCCTCTTCGAATCGTGAACTTCACCCGGAACTTTATTGCAGAAAAAGGTGTGATGGATCTGCCGTCGAGGAACACATTAATATGATAACACACACTGGAATTATAATGTGACGATCTATCGCGCTCTAATACATCTTGTCTACCGTACGACTTATTCGTATTATTATAGAAAAAAATGCGAATAAGTCGTATTAAATACATTTTCGTTTGTGCTATTTCGTGTAGTGCGCTAGACCAACGAGCTCTATAAATTTCATACGTCGTAAGCATAAAATTTGATAACTATTTTGTACTAGCTGACCCGGCAAACGTTGTTTTGCCATTTAAATTATTTTTAGAAGTAGACCGTTTCTTGGACTTTGTTTTATTTTTCTAAAATAAACGTAGCCTAAGTTACTCCTTATTACATCAGCTACCTGCCAACAAAAGTCGCTGGATTAGACGGAACAAACAGACAGGCAGACAGACAATAATTTTAAAAAATGTTATTTTAGTGCATATACGGTACGTATATGTATTCATAATATACATTTAGTAAAAAACGGTTATTTCAATATTACAAACATACACTCCAATTTTATTTCAATGTATAGATAATTCACACAATATTTTTATAAATTATAGCCTATATGTTATTCTGGTGTGTAAGCTATATTATTGCAAAGTTTCATCAAAATTCATTCAGTAGTCTTTGCGTTAAAGAAGTTCAAACATACATCCAGACATACAAACTTTCACATTTATAATATTAATAAGATATTTGGAATTACATATTCTTATACATTATCGTTTTTTTTTCAGATTGATCAGAACAACACCAATGTGATTGAAAATAGCAACGACATCCACGTACTTACTGGTTCGTTGAAGCTCTTCTTCCGTGAACTTAAAGAGCCTCTGATACCTTGTTCTATGTATGTCAGAGTTCTTGCAGCTTGCTGTAAGTGTTTTAACTTCTCTCGAAATTCCATTATCAAGACTTATTCTATTCATTGTTTGCAGAGCAGAGATTATCTTTACTCATTACAAGCTGTCTCTATTTTCACACTAATAAATTAACGCAAATGTCAATATCTCAAATTATCTCTGCTTCCTTATAACATTAATCGATTATTGCAACTTCTAAATAAAAATATAGAGAATGGTATATAAATCAAACGTGATAATATCAGTGTTTCGATATAATTTGCTCAGATTATGCTATAAATTTTTATCACTCAATTAATAAACATTGAAACTTATAATTTTAATTTTAAAATATAATAATTTTTAAATAAACTTAAATTTTTAACTCGTTGCAGCTATTAAGCCCAGAGAAGCAAGAATAAAGGAATTTAGGGATATCATTCAAGCTCTACCTCCATGCAATAGGGATACACTGAAGTTCCTTTTAGAACACCTTTTGAAGTAAGTTAACACCATAATAAGAATAATTATTTATATATCATTTGCGTCGATGGCACACTAATTTAAACCGTTGACTCCCACCACGAAGCCTTCGGTTCGATCCCCGTCCACCACATACCAATGTGTTTTTGGTTTTTGAATTCACATCTACGTTTATGCGACGCTTTATAAGGTCGCCAACGCTCTTGTGATTCCTCTCGTGTTATAAAAGAGTATGGGCTGCGGTGATCACATCATCAGCTCAAAATTATGAGCATAAATTGATATGAGATAGCTTTGTCAATTCGAATACATAATTAATTTCTTGCAAATCTTGCTAAAATATATTCTAGTCTAAAACAACTAACTTTTGGATATATTTAGAGACTCGTATATAGCTAAAATAAATTAAATTTACCATAAAAAAACCACACTAAAACATACCACTGTTGTCGTGACTAGCCAAAAGTAAAACTTCCATCCCATTAGAGAAGCTCTAATGGCAAATACGATATGGGGATATGCATTAGTATAAAAGTTCAGTTTTTTCGAATCGCCAACTTGAATTTTTTTTTCTATGTCAATTCTAATTCCACCAAATAAAATAAAATTCAAATATTTGCAGAGTAACATACTACAGTGAGCGCAACAGAATGCACAACGCAAATCTCGCCATAGTATTCGGCCCAACTTTACTTTGGGCCCCGGATGAGCAAGCTGACAGAATGGCCATTGACTGCATACAGCAAAATAATGTTGTGGACATCCTCCTCAACGAGTTTAAAGAAATATTCGCCGAGGAAAACGTCGGAAAAGGAAAGAAAAAAGCGTGATTAATATTTACTCCACGTTGGGTTCCGTGACTTAAGACTGTTTGTGTATTGGATAGTGTTGGTGCGTTTAGTCAAATACCAATGGAAGAAGAGATTTACTTTAGTACTTGTATTGGTTATATTATGTAATATTAAAGCGTGAGAAAATAAAGTAAATTTATATTAATTTATTATACAAGAATTACTAATATAAAATTAAACATTTATTAGTTGAATAATTTATCTAGATGATATACTATTAGCAACAATGATCTCCGGTGTTTTGAGATAATCATGACATAAATTTGATTCATATTCCTTTATGAATGCCAAAGCTTATCAATATGCTGACAATTTCCATTTGAAATTTATTGTGATCAAATGAGACAGAAACAATGTCAAAGAGGCTAGTTAAGTATTAATAGTTTAACTGCCAAGTCAGAGTTTCGAGTGAGTTTACGATTACGTAAATCGTTAATTTGTTGAGGATTATTAATTGTATCCAGTACAGCCAAATTATAAAAATTATAGATTTCGCTTCTAGGTTGACAGTAATTGGACTTTGTTTATTTCAAATTATATTATAAATATTTCAATTTATAAAACAATGAAAAAACGGTTTATTGTTTCGATTGCAATTGATAATTTTTCTGATTTTAGTATGAACATCTAATTCATTGATATGGAAGATTTAACGTCGTTTTACTTTTAATCGTTCTTAATTTAACTCTAACCGAATCCTAAATTTATCAGCTAATATAAATTAACTCACGTAACTATTTCGGAAGAAATACCATCAATAAATTTAATATACCTATCAGAGTTTGGATGATATATCCATTTATATAATAATATAAGTAATTATATTTGTTTATTAAAATTGTATTATTTTTAATTATTTTGGGGCCAACATTGTATATATCCTTGATTAGAGTAGGCTGAAAGCCAGGTGTTTGTGCCTTAAGCAATATGTTTTGTAAATATTCATCATAGATGACGTTATGTGATAGAAATATTAATAATACAGTCCATTGAAAAGACAGTCTAGTCCTTATTTCCTAATGGACCATGTAACGGTAAACTTATAAAATGTATCAGTACAGAAAAACGTATCGGAGTGGTGCGGAAAAGTATCAACAATGATCTTAAAATTATTTTTATTATTCCGGTTAAGTTTACCGTTAAATGTTTAATTAAGTGACAACATAATTGAGCTATAGAAGATGTGGCACCACTGAAGTTATGAGATTTTTAACAAAATAGATTACTATTTAAGTTTGAATAGTAGTTTGATATAAAGTATTTTTAATAAATAACCAGTCGACATTGAGGTCATTCATTACACGGCTGCTAAGTTTAACCATAAAAAAATTCTCCAATAAAAAATAATATTCATGTGGTGCCATTCTACTGTCTGTGTGTACTACTAATGAATACATCTATGTAACAGACCATGTAGAGATATAAAAGTTATAATGAAGATGTATCTAGAAGGATTTATTTAAGCAATCGCTTTTATATGTTCGTGTACATAAATTATTTGTCAGTGGCTTGGAACCAAAGTTTACTATCGGCTGATGATACCAATAATAATTGTTGAATATTATTTTAATAAGTAAATGCTTGGAAACGAAGTTACATAAAATAAAATACAATATTATACAGAAAAATGTTGTGTTTATTGTACATACAAGATTCTGGCCTAATCATAATTTGGCAAGTCTACCACACGGCCTTCTAATATGGTATTCTTCAATTTTAGAAAGCTGTCATGGAACCTTTATCCAAAATTGCACACTTTTTAGGGCAGGCAAAATAAGTTGACAGCCTAAACTTTGGACCGAATTTCTCAGACACATCTCGATATTCTAGGAACTAGTTATCAAGGTTTACTATAGTGCAATCCGACATACTCGTTTTCTTTGGACACGTATCCAGACGGGCCAGTCAGTCCACAGAACATCTTGTCGTCCAGAGTAAAGTAGAAAGCAATGGTCTGACTAAATCAAATCTGCTGTCAAAAAGGATGCTAATACTACGTAATAACAGGTGGGTGTCTGGTGACTTACTAAAAAAATTAAATTCAGTTTAGTATGAAACGTGCAGTGAGATTTGATGCCAACATAAAAACTGATAATTTCGTCGTCATGATGCCACTACTAAAATGATATCGAATATAGGAATTAGGGATGTAGCGATTGTATGAATGTTGTGGGCCTCCAATGTGGCATTCAGCACAGAGTAGGTTTTTAGTCGGTAGAAGATGAATACACCCGAGCCCGACATAAGGGCCCCGTTTCGAGATCTTCAATACGTAAATGTATTTTCCTCTTTAACAAAAAAAAAATAATGCTGAATTGTCAATATCTATATTTTACCTAACCATTGGAAATTTGTCTACTCCTTTCTACATCTAAACTACTACTATGCATATAACATAAAGGAATTTAAATAATAAATGCCGTTTTTATGGTTCTAAAAATATTTTTATTTTCTGATATTTCTATGGATTTGCATATAGCTTTCAATATCAAATCTAACAAGGCCTCGTGCGTATATTCATTACATTCTCTACGATCTCTCCTTATTTCCAACTGCTGCTTGTCATGTCCATATCAGCCTGCAGCTGAAAATATTAAAAAAAATCCATTCAAGACGTTGCTCTACTTGTGTATACAGAGACTGGAAACATTTGCAGCACACAATTACATTCAGTCCCTTCTAGTTTGTAATTCTATATAAACTTATTTAATTTGTATATTTAATCCCAGAAGTGACCGAATTCATACAATATACAATACATACATAAATAAAATAGACAGTTTACTATCTTGTATATATATCTGTGGGAGGCTCCTTTGCACAGGCACAACGGCGCCTTTTTCTGCCGTTAAGCACTAATGTGTAAAGATTACTGTGTTTCGGTCTAAAAGGCGCCATAGCTATTTAAATTACTGGGCAAATGAGACTAAACATCTTATGTCTCAAGGTGACGAGCGCACCTGTGGTGTCGCTCAGAATATTTGGCTTTTTCAAGACTCCTGACCGACATGCATTGTAATAGGCAGGGCGAATCAATTACCATCAGCTAAACGTCCTGCTCGTCACGTCTTACTTTGATAAAAAAAAATGTTTTGTACAGGGGCGTGCATATCATATATAGGCAATTAGGCAGTGCCTACCTCGTTATGAACCTAAATAAATATAGCACTAGTGGTAAAGTTAATTTACTACCTAACCTACTACAGTAGGCAGTATACAGATAGCATAAACGAAGCAAGCAACATTTCATACAGCTTATGTCGTACTGTCGGACTAATACGCTACTTCAACTAGTTAGATCTACAGTACCTACCATGCTAGAGAACCAATGCACGTCCCTGGTTTTGTATAGACATACAAACTTACTGTAGCAAGGCAAAAATTTATCGAAACCTGAATAGCAGCACCTAAACAGAAGCAATCGTTAACCTTTATGTAATATTATGTAGGAAAGGTTTTAATGTGAATAATATTGTATTAACTATAAAAAAAATTATTTAAATGATTTCACCAAAGTTTCATCTATTCAAAATTTGGCAATGACTCATGCATGCCAGGAAATTCATAGTTGCGGTGCTTAAGGCTTTACTCACCTTGGATCTCCATAAATCGAGTGGGCCCGATAGCATTCTCTCGAGTCAGATGCGAACATATTATGCTCCTGAATTGGTGGCAGATTTTTTACCCTGATTTTTCGGCTTTCCTCATCATGCGTGGTCTAAAAATTATGGAAGGCGGGTTTAGTGCACCCGAGTCCTCAGTAAGGTTTACGCTCGAGTCCGTTCAACTACCGCCCTATTGCCACAACCCCAGTGCCAGTCGATTATAATGTGGAATCAATTACGCGCTGCAGTTTTTTTTTATCATCCTTTCCATAAACAAAAAACAACGATTATAGGACAATGCGAAGTATTTTTAGGTTACCTGGTGTCATAATTATTTTTATGAAAATAAGGGACGACACAAGCAGGACATTCAGCTGATGGTAATTACCAATTGATACGCACTACCCATTACATTGCAGTACCGCTCAGGGTTCTTGAAAAACCCAAAAATTCTGAGCGGCACTACAATTGCGCACATCACCTTGAGACATAAGATATTAAGTCTCATTTGCCTAGTAATTTCACTAGCTATGGCGCCCTTCATACCGACATACAGTCATCTTTACACATTACTGCTTCGCGGCAGAAATAGGCGCCGTTGTGGTACCCATAATCTAGCCGGCTTCCTGTGCAAAGGAGCCTCCCACGGGTATAATTATGCTAAAAGGACTTAATCTTTGTTGGGATTAAATTGAAACTATATTGTTAGGGTAATTCGCTAGGAGGTTGAGAATTAAAATAGGAATCCAACTAGGTACAAACTATTACTAACACTCTGCTTTCACCTGTTCGCCCATCGAATGGTAGGGGGCTGGGTCCTAGTCAAACAGCTCTAGTCAGCATCATTTACAATATATTAAAAAAAAACATTGAATTTATTTTAATTTAAATAAGTCCCCAACGCTGATAAGATAAAATGTTAAATGACTTAGCAGCAGATTTGTAGCTGAGTGTTTACAGCTTTAAACAGGCGTTGACAAAATTAAAGATAAAAATATACCTTTGTTTCTTAACTTATATACATTGCCGAACCATGTGGGTCTCTCTTCAATCAATCATCGACCAGTGCCTTGAAGAAACTTGTGTCCTCTATCGAGTCCTCTCTTGAGAAGGTCGCGGAATGGGGTAAATCGAACCTTGTCCAATTTAACACTCAAAGTTGCGAGTTTACCACTAAAAAACCCTATTTGTCGTATCACCTCTCTTCGACAACACTTCCCTTAAAGCCTCGCCTATTATCGGAATAGTGGGACTCGAAATCTTGAGCGATTGCCGCGCATGTTATATGGAGTATTGCTGTCAACTCTGGTTTGGCACACCCCATTATCAGCTCTATTCTTCCTTCTCTGGTGTTGCAAGAGTATGTAGGCGGCGGTGATCACTTAACACCAGGTGACCCGTACGATCTTTTGTCCTCCTATTCTATAAACAAAAATATAAGAAAACTCAACGAAATGACTAATTAATAATAATTAATGAGTAATTTCTCACCAGATTCACTTGCAAAAACAAGGTATTTTTCATATGTATTTATAGATCCCGAAGGCTAAACTCCAAAATGTATCCAGTGTTGATATAAATATCTACAAACTATAAAGGTACGGTTCCATTATCATGATTGCCTGATGATAATGGAACTTAACATAATAACTTCACCATCTATATCAATTTAGAAGCCATAATTACACGCAATCGTAACATTTATTTTCATAGTTAGTATTTTATTAATAAACCATCTTGTGCCTTTGGATTTATAACCTTTACGTTAAGTTTTATGTTTGTCAACAAGTCGAAAAAGGTACATTTTCAAGTACCTATAAATTGAGCCTTTTGCCCTAAAACAAACGTTAACAACTAATTATTTGTAACTATCTTAAATTTTTATGGTTTATGTATTATTTTTGGTTGTTTCAAGAATCCTGTTTCCTGCCGCCGACTTCCACCTTCGCACGACACGCCACAAGTAAGGATATCAACACCATCTGGATGTGTGGCAGTCCTCCACGGTGCAGTTTTCAAGGAGCTTTCTTCCACGTACTACAAAGCTGTGGAATGAGCTTCCTTGTGTGGTGTTTTCGGGACGATACGACATGGGTACCTTCAAAAAAAGCGCGTACTCCTTCCTCAAAGGCCGGCAACGCTCCTGTGATTCCTCTGGTGTTGCAAGAGATTGTGGGCGGCGGTGATCACTTAACACCAAGTGACCCGTACGCTCGTTTGTATTCCATAAAAAAAAACCGGACCGGCACTCCCTTGTAATGGGCAGAGCGTATTAATTACCATCAACTGAGCATACTCGTCTGGTTCCTTATTGTCTTTATCAGATAATATATATTGCCCATCTAAGATATTTTAAGCTGTCCGAATTATATATAAGTATCTTCTGGGTATCCTCGACGTTGCGATGATCATCATACGATAACTGAATGACCTGACTGTCTTCTAAGATTTGCTGAATAAAACACACTTCTCTCTCTGGTATTTTCTGGTCGACATGACAGTAGAACGTATTATCAAAAGATAACAAATGTTATCGTCCTTTTTTAAGCCCTTTAGGGCAGAAACACAAAAGGATAGGAAGCAAAAAAGGAGAATTAAATGTTATTATCACGTAAAGTTTGACTTCTATCTCGATGCATTTCTTGCAGTGTTACAGTAATTTATGTTAAATACAACGAGATAAAACAAATCTTAAAGCTAAATATTATATACTTATATCTGGTGTGGGTCGCGACCTGTGTCGACACTCCAGCTCCTTCTCATGTCCAAGTTACGTCAGTTGGTGCTCTGGCTGCTGCTTCGACTGCCGAAGACAGCAAGCGTCGCAAATATGTCGGTCACAGTGAGTCTTACATCTTTGTGCCGTTTGGTGTCAAAAACATGGCCCTTGGTGCCCAGAGGCGCTGAGAATGTACAAAGTACTTTTCGCCTCAATAGAGCTTCTGGAAACCCAAGCGCTGGCAGCTATTTCGGCCAACGGATCAGCCTAGCTATCCAAAGCGGGAATGCTGCCAGTATTCTTGGTAGTCTTCCCCGTAATGATAGCTTTAATTTAATGTAATCATAGTATTGTAAATATAGTTATGAGATAAATAAAACAAGGCATGTTATCAATAAAACAATATATTATAAACACATATTGTTAGTAACAATAATTAATACAGTACATGCTATCTTTTGATTCTTTTAACAGTCTTTGTCCAAATAGACATTTTTTGAAAATAAATTGAAGGAATGTATTTAAAAGAAATGTCGCAAAGAATACACCCGAATCTGTATGAGGCAGACAGAATGACAATTGTAAATAAGCTACTTTATATTTCCGTCTGTTAGGATAATCCCCGGGTGTTCGGCAATGTTCGCGGATGCGAGGGTGGACGGCTTGCATGCCATGCAACGGAAAAGAACCGCGTCATTGCTGAAGAGGTTGCGGGGTAGCCCTAACATCATTCTGCAAACCATTGCTAGTCATTATGATGCGCCAATTATAAAGGCATTTATGCGGCTTCATGTGCCTGTTTAGTTATAATTATACTTACATAATTTAGGACATTTTACTAACAATTATTATGGATTTTTTTCTGAATTAAAATTATTATTATTATTATAGTCCAAGGTCCCACCGTTCGATTTTGCAGGTACGTGTTTTTTTGATAAAACTAATTTTTACCTCGGACAAAAAATTAGTCTAGCTATTCATTCGTTTTAGAGTCATTGTTCTAGTATATATATTTTTTATTTCTGTGCATGATATAATTATGTATTGTAAATATATTTTAAATGAATGTGCAATGTATTAGCTATAGGTTGCCTATAAAAAATATCCGCAAGTATCTGTATTATATTTTAGACTTTAATTTAATAAATTTTCTGATGAAAACTGCATCAAATTGTACGTAATTTTAAAGAAAATTATCTCAAGAATTGAAAAATATATGTTTGCCAGCTCTTTGTCAGTCTCAACATAAAGGTTGCCAGATGTAAACACGTATATTTTTGTTGATAATTTGTAGTTTTTTTTATAAGTTTAATACAAAATTGAAGTTTTATATTTACTATTTCCAATACAAACGTTCATTTAAAATTATTTTTATCAAAAAAACACGTACCTGCAGAATCGTGCGGTGGGATCTTAGGCTATTAGTATTATGAATATTAAACCACAAGCTAACGAGCTGTAAGGTCACGGTAAGGTGGTCTATACGACAGTATATTCTAAGTCCATGCTCACAGGGTACGAATAGGATATAAAATATATATATTAATCATCATTAAATTCCTGTATCCCCTAGCTGGGGCAGAGGCATCCACAGTGCATCTCCATCGCGATCCGTCCTGAGTGTCTCTCTTAATTTAACTCCAGGTCTTTCCGATGTCCTTCGCTTCGCCAATGACAGTCCGCCGCCATATATATTAATAGTGAAATATAAAAACAATTAAAAGATGCAACGACATAAAAACACAAAAACTTTGGATGGATTCCATACGTATTTAACAATGTTTATTGATTATATAATCAACCTTTGACTATTTATACGTCTAGATAGACTGTGACAGCTGAGAATTAGTCGCACAAAATTGAGGTTCACGATTAAACCCTTTTTCGAGCAATACACGCACACTAACATAAAGTGACATACAAATCCCGAGTGTATAACGTAGCTTGTCAGGCACACTTAAATAACATACCGGGCCTGTTTTCATCGGTTGTCCAGCAGCAAGAGGCTCTATCTAGGCGTATAAATTATGTAAGAAATCAACCTTTTCATACGTTTGTTGGTTCAATTACCAATAACTCTCTTTTTTGTTGACTCTACCATTAGCTACATAAATTTGGCATGAACTTAATTATAATTTTTAAGAATTTAAGTGAAAATCACAACTTTAACGAGGTTCTTACAAGTTATATGATCACTTATCAAATTATATTTGTTTTGTATTAATTTACCTACCCATTAAAATGCAGTGCCGCGCAGGATTCTTGAAAAATCCAAAATTTCTGAGTTTCGTATTCGTTTTGAATTCGTTTGCCGAACAATTTCACTAGCTACGGTGCCCTTCTGACCGAAACACAGTAATTTTTAGGTACACATTACTGCTTCATGGCAGAAATAGGCGCCGTTGTGGTACCCATAATCTAGTCGGCTTCCTGTGCAAAGGAGCCTCCCACTGGTAAGTGTGCGTTGCGGAAAATAGAGGCTAACAGTGCGCCACTATTTCTTTCGACGTGTTCACAACTGCCACAGTCTATATTGACGTACAAGATTATCTAAACTTAAAAAAATATATATAGCGTTATAATAAACAATATAACAATTCTTGAAAATTCTTGTTTGTATTTATAAATAAATTAAAATAATCATTGTTTAAATATATTTATGTGACAAATAAACAATGTACGTATAATAAATAATATTTAATATCATACTTAGATAAGTATAATATTAGATGATAAAAGTATTTAATTCACAAATACATTTATAGAGAAATAACAGAAAAATCAAGTTGGTACGAACAACTTAATTAAAGTTACACTTTTATTCACCTGTATTTAGAACTCTGTTAAATTTTAAACTACTTACGTATGTACTATGCTGTAGGTATGTAATAGTTATTTATGCAACTGTTGTGTAATTAGGGGTATTAAAACACGAATGTGGATTAATATTTTATTGTGATAATCACATGAGTGTTTTAATACCTAATTATCAACAGTTGCATACAAGATTTTATCTACACAAAATATGAATCCTCTAAAATATTCTGAAATAGTAGTAATTTACATTTTGTATAGTGCAACTATTAAAATTCACTTGAATATTATATTCTTTTAAAGCGTTTAAAATATCCGGCGGTTTGCTGTCAAAACTTGAATCGCTCATTTTTTCAAGAAAAATGGCGGGGATTCGAATAACTGCCTTTTTTTTACGGCGCGTGACGTTCTGGTATGAAAAGCGCGTAAACGAAAATGTTCTTTTTTTGAAATTCATACAGATATCACGCATCGAGCAATAAGAATATGGCTGTCTGGTGAAACTCTTTGCGCATGAAGGGATCGAAAAAAACGTAAGGGGTGTTTTGATATGAAATTCAGTACAACATTACAAGTTACAACACTCTTTTCGATGATGTAATGGTTATTAGGACGTTGGGTGTTTTAATGTTGGCAATAAGCTAACTGTTTCAGAATCTTTAATAGAGGAGTTAAGACATGGATGGAGATAAATGATAATTATTGTATTATTATTAACAACACACCGAAAGCTGACAAACACACAGAATCTATTTAAAACCGCAATAACATAATACCCTGCTTGCGTAGATTCTAGGTACTTATATTATGTTCACTTCGAAAATAATATTTGAACAACTATGATAGCGTTAAAAAAATTACAGCTATTTTATTACAAAGCTATCTATTCTTATTTTAATAAATATAATAAAGCTCATAGTTCTCGTCACAATATATAAAGTTATTATTTTTGAATTTGGTGAAAATAACAAAATTGTGCTTAATATTGGAAAACTAAAAATAAGATTCTTAATATCAACAAACTTCCAGTCTCGAAAAAACGTAAAAATAAATCTCACTTAAAAACATCTTCGCGGCAAAATAAAAAATGCATGAATGAAAGCATGAATTTTAATTATGAAACTATTGCAAACACATTTAATCATTACGTATAAATGTATTATTTAGTAACTTTGGTTCGTATCCCACACAAAAGCACTTACAAAATATTATTTTACAATTACATCATAATATATTGTACAAAAAGTGCAAAATGTTCTAGAAACGTGGCAACATTCTTGTATAATGTCACATTAAATTCATTTTTGCATAATTTCTATAAAATTATCGAGTATTATAATTATTATAATAAACATAATTTTAATAAAAGCTCTGATTGGTTTTGAATATCTAAATTTCCTTGAAATTTGCAAACTTATTGTTTGTTGGGTTATAAATACAAATACTATTCGTATTTGATAAATAAAATAGTACCTACTGTTCGCTGAGAGTTGATAAATTATTGATAAAGCGACATTTTTTCCCGCGTCGTTCATCCCAGCGCGTTCCGATTTTATGGTACGAGGGACACAGCTGTTGTCAAGCGCAGTGTCGCTTAACAACACTTGCGTTCAATTATATTATTACAATCCATCGTTAAAAATAATTTGCAGACGCAATTCGTGAGTGTAATGTGTTTTTATCAACTCTGGGCGGTTTTGTATTGAACTTTATTTAAACATTCTACACATTTTTACTTTCCGTACACGAAAATATGGACTTATAAATAAACATTATCTGTAAATAAAGATTTATAACACGCCACGCAATAAACATTAAATTAAATGCTTTCCGTTAATACATAAATATGTACATGTTAGTAAAATATACGTTTAATATTTAAACTCATTAGATACTTGTAACCCCCCACAATAACTAAAATGCAACGTGCCAGTAAGTAACGTCTGTACGGACCTTAAATGAAATAGGGCAAAATATAGAGTCTTAATGTTCCTTCTGTTCGTTCAATTGGCAACATGGTAGACAGGGATAAAAGTACTAATCGGGATGTGCTTGGGTCGATATTTCTGTTTAGTTTGGTGTTGCAAAGTGTGGTGATAACTTACAAACTGACGACCCTAAGACTAAGTCTATCTATTCCACATAAATTACAAGAAGTACAGAAAAATCTGAAGGTTTTTATTTTACACCACAAAGTTTACTTCAGTTTTACAATAAGCGTCCTTGAGCGTAAAGGTCACGCGATATCGTAATACAGGCTTCGAATCATCATGTCACATTATACTCCATTTTTTTTATATTTTATTGTTTAGGTTGCATTTATATCGTGTTACATTATGTAGTCTCATGGAAAGTTACAAGACTAATATTTTTAACAAAACATAAAGAATGGCAAATATCCCCACCATCACGCCACTATCGTACAAAACTTGTGGGTTTTGGGATAAGGATTACTACAACTAATTAACATTAACATTCAAAAGCACTGCAGTCTCTCTGCATCACCAACGATATAGAAAACTACTTCGGCACTACTGGTTTTGCTAAATTTCATCTGATTCCGATCTAATAGAATCGTAATTGGACGTTTTGCTTCTAAGCATTCTAAGAAACGAACCGACAGCAAATATTGTCCGCCTGTGTCTGTGGAAGATGCCCTGATATAAAGCTTCCCGTAGCGCCTTTCTGTCGTCTGACATGGTTGGCTGTGTGCTTAGTGTTATGTCAGAATGGGCCACAATGGACTTCTGATGTCTTAGACCACCGTGTTTCTTTTCCAACGATTTCTGATTTGGTAAACTCATCGTGGACTCTATCGATGAGTTTTTAGTCTTTCTTAAGTTGAGTATTTTTTTACCAGAAGTCTGAGATTCCGATGAAGATCTTACTGGTGCTAATTTTGATCGATATAATGGATTGTTTGAACTCTCCGGCACCACTATGTCTACTGACTTTTGACTTATAGCACTAGAGCGGGTTAATGTTCTTTGAGAGCTAGTTGGCTCCATTTTTGGCACGAGGTCTTCTTTTGGCCTCGCCTGTTCGGACTCTATGGCAATCATCGTCATTAATAAATGCTCAGTATTATTTAAGCGAACAAAACCTTATTCATTTGATCCTTCAATAGTGAAGGTCACATCATTGGCGGTCGGGACTCGTCTGCATTATCAATTGCGGGAACGGCCAGATGAATAACTACGTCTTTATTGTTAGTTTTATCGACTCGCGAATGACCTTCGCTACAATTACTGAATGTTATCGATGGTACATTTGAATCACAATCAATTTGAACTGAATTCAAATTTTTTGACAAACAATCGACATTAGAGTCGATACTGTCCCTTTTTCTATCATCAGATTGAGAGTTCATAATCGGTTCCAGCCATTCCTCTGTAAGATTTCCAATTTTGTCAATTGGTGATTGGCTCTGTTCTTCGCGATTTGTCGGACTAATGCACTCTCCATTTACATTTAGTCCGAATAATTCAGCCAAATTAACATTAAAATTGCTGCGTGTCGTTGTTTGTTCACCTTCGCTAACTTCATCAACTATTATACGGTCAGTGATAGCTTCAATTTCATCTCGTAGATCTTTATCATCTTCATAGAACTCAGACAATTCTTGCAGGTTTTGATACCAATTACTTTGTACTGGGGGATTTTTCAGGTCGGTGTTATCTCGCCTATATTTATCTATTAAAGGCTGCAAAGATTCTTCGTGCTGTCGAAAAAGATAATGATAAGCTTGACTTACAGTTCGGAGTGAGTATGAGGAGCGAGGCCGCGGGGTTGTGATGGCCGAGGATGAATGTATAGCAACATTTCTCCGCCAAACGTGACTATGACTCCGCTCATACAGTATTGCGCTAGAATTAAGAATCCTTTCAAAGTCCGACACTTGATTGGCTTCGCTGATCTGCAGCAGAATCTTATTTTCTGTCTCCTTCCCACCAACCTTCTGACACAGCCTCTTTCCGCTGACCTGTTTGGAATTTAAAATCTTAGTTTTATTGTCAATATGGCTATTACTTTGGCGATTGAAGGCAGAATGGCTAATAGGATTATCAGCATATGTCATTGGTATTGAGAGGGTTTGAATAGAAACTGCACACGGTTTTTTTTCTATAACTTTTCTGTTTTGTTGTTTAACAACGAAGCTATTAGGTTTAGATTGTTTAATGTTGTCTTTGGGGGGTGACTTATAATCAAACTGTTGTACATCTTGGAGTCTACTTGTTCCAGCACTTTGGGCATTACGAACATATTGGGCCTGAGTGCGTTCAGAAAGACAGACACTTTTAGCTCTATGTAGAGGCTCACAACGAGTACGATTTCGTTTCGGTTCAGCCAGTTTGATTCCGTAGTTTGAAAAACGAGTATACAGCAACAATGTTTGAGCATGACTGTCTATAAATCACTGCTTTGTCGAAAAACATTCGAGTGAGCGTAAAAAGTAATTTATCGTGTAGCGTGTTGTGGTCGATCGATTGACTGAGACGATATGGCTTCAACCAAATAAAGAGCGATGCCAATTGTATGTAGTAAGTAGGTATTTACTTACATGGTGTATTGTTTGAGATTATAGTGATTGTATTATTTTACTATTAGATAGTGTTTTATTTAAATGGCGTCTAGAAACAGACCTAGATAAATAATAACCACCCCCATTTTAAAATGAAATACTTTAAAATTAGTTTTTTCTTCGTTGTTTCTTTGTTTTATAACAAGCAACAATATTAACCTATAGAAAAATATCTACTTATATTATCGAATAAAAAACATGCGTACAATCACACGTGGTAGAACTAAAACCTTCAAAAATTTTGGCATCAAGATAATGAGACGAATGTAAAATTTTGGGAAGAGGATAATTATAGGTTTTAGTAATGATCACAGTGATACAAAGTTTGATAATTAATTACATTTTATTCGTATATATATTACATAGATTTATTCAGACTAAGAATTTACTATTTGGGATAAATAATACAAGAGGCTTGTGGTAACTAAAGTATGAAGTAAATACTTTGGTCTTAATATGGTCCATATATCTTTGAATGACTGCGTCACTTACTGCATTTGATCTTGTTGTTGATATAGTGCGACTGCAGCACATTTTCAAATTTAATTTGGCGTTCATAAACTCAATCAACGAATCGCTGTATGCGATGCAAAATTTACATTAAACCTCTAAACTTCATATAAAGTCCAGGACTTTACATGTTGCTAGGATGACACATGATTTCAACCGCTATGAAAGACATTACTATCACCGCTACCATATTTATGTTCTCCTGGTGTCTACGTCGAGCGCATGCCGTCAGAATATATTAAGGTATACTCGCGTCATACATCTTGACTGTTGCTTCTCAATATATTCTTGATAATGTAATGTATGTTCATAGGCACATAAGTGAATTTGCCAGAAACTGTCATAACCATAATGTTAACACCAGGAACAGACATAAACTGATGATGCCTACTACTCGGCTAAGTCGAGTTAGTAAGTCTTTTGTGGGGCGATGTATATGCTTTTACTACAAGATCCCAGAAAATGTTCAAACAAAAGTATTACGTTATTCAAAAGAATTGTTAAAAAACGTTTGTGTGGTAAAGGTTACTATAACATAAATGACTTTCTTAATGATACCACAGATTGGGAATGGAGCGACCGCCCTCAGGCTATTAAATAATAAGTTTAATTGTACAATGTTACTTTGTAAATGTTACTTTAATTGTAAAACATATTTTTGATGAAAAAAAAGCCCGCTGAGTTTGTTGCGCCCATTCTTCTCAGGCCTGAGGCATTCACTTTGGAATGGGTGGTAGTTTTTTTGACTTTCAATAAGTGATTTCACATCCTATTTTGAATAAAAATATTTGAATTTATTTGAATTTGAATACATAAGACAATCTCTTCAACTATGATCGCCTGTTTCTAAAACACTGTATAATACTTCCTATCTCATTCTCTCGCCGGCTGAATCCTATACATATATATACCTGTTTGTGTCTCAATCGTCTCGCTTTTTCGTTTCATCGATTTTCAAATCAAAACGATTCTAAAGAAGTTTCACTTCAAAAATAGTTTGTGAATTTAAATTATATACAAATGATTTGATTTGACACGAGACGTCTCGTGCCAGATTTTGGCGAGACAACACGTCCTGGGGATGCCTCGTGTAGAGGCGAAACACGTGTCGAATTGTTTAAAGACAAATATTGGCGGAATTAACACAAAAGAAAACTCAAATTATTTGTATAATTATGGATTTCCGCAAAGTAACGCATACTTCAATAAATTTCATTATTTAAATTATATTTAATGTTAGTCTTCACCGGAAACATGTTACTGACTGGGTGACCTTTTTCAAGTATTTGAAGAGATGAATTGATTTTTGAATTGAATGATTTTTTGTAGAATAGTGTAATAAATATACAACCTCAGTGTAAAGAACAGCATTTACAGTGATATTATCTTACTCTATATAAAATTCTTATCGCAATTTAAAATATGGTAAAAATTACTTCATTGCCGAATTACATGAATTGACATGATGATTGATCAATAGTCAATTGGAATGGGATCTACTTGATAGTAAGTGATCACCTCTTCATATCATTAAAAATACACTTATCGAGCTCATTTTAGTGTTGACCTATTTAGAGATTCACAATACTCAGTCCGAAACGGTTCCAGTCGAAATAAATAATTAGAGGCTCCTGGAAAATACTATATAGATGGTCTGCGGTTAAATGCATATCCTTTTTATTGATTTTACACGCTTTTTATTAGCTTCACCTGTATGTATGTTTGTTTGTAATCGACTCATTTGGGCGCGATTTTGACCCACTTTAAAAGGCCAGATTTTGTTCAAACTTCGTAGATTTTTCGAGGACCGATGACAATACATTAATTTGAAAAAATAAGATTTTTGTTAATTTATGTAATTTTCATCTATCATCGTCTTTATGGCAGGAATTGATGCTAATTTTAAATTTCGACCATTATCTTTAACCGATTTATCTAATCTTAGGAAATTTTATTACCAAAGAGAATTTTTAATTCAACAACGCAAATAATAGTTTTAAAAAGTTAAAAAACACGCTTTTACAAATAAACCAAACTAAAAAGTAGTCTAGTAGTTCTTTTTTTTGTTCGGTTTTCTATAAGTAAAAAGCATTTTTTATTAATAACTACTTTTTTATTTTAACAGGAAGTTGTAACTTTACAAGGAGGCTTCTTTGTGTAGGATAGCGCGTAAGTGTCTACTAAAGCCGCGCCCTTTTCTGCCGTGAGATAGTTATGTGCGAGCATTAATGTGTTTCGGATTGGAGGTACTATCGACAAAATTGAATCACGACCTCCTACAGTCATATTAACAAGTAGGTCGAAATTCGCTTGAACATACAACCGCTTAGTAACTGTTATCATTTTAGACACTGACAGTCTAACAGTGAACTCGTAAAAAACATGGTTCCGTGCAGTCCACCAACTGCCACCAACCTTCGTGCAAATATAAACCTAACTTTTTTTATGACAATAAGGGACAAGACGAGCAGGACGTTCAGCTGATGGTAGTTGTAACGCCCTACCCATGCCATGTCGCTCAGGATTCTTGAAAAACACAAAAATTCTGGGGGGCACTACAATTGCGCTCGTCACCTTGAGACATAAGATGTTAAGTCTTGCCCAGTAATTTCACTAGGCATAGCTAGTTTAGAACGCCGTAGCGCCCTTCAGACAGAAATACAGTAATGGTCACACATTACTGCTTCACGGCGAAAATAGGCGCTGTTGTGGTACCCATAATCTAGCCGGCATCCTGTGCAAAGGAGCCTCCAACTGGTGAACTAACTGCTTTTTTGTCGATGGTATATATACCAATATAAAACTATAGTGAAGTTACTGGGCTTATGACACTAAGGCTGGGTTTTCAATTAATTTTAGCAATAACAAACATGTTAAAGTACTGTTTAACCAAAAAATGCGTTGCACCATTTGAATATTTTTAGATGATGTCATGACTTTAACAACAGTTAAAGTTAACAAATCATAACTGTCCAATTTTCGCCGGTTCAAACATTTGTTAAGGTTAAATAGCGAACTGTCATAAGTTTCAACTAAATATATCTATATATATTATTAGGCTATCCTAAGATCCCATCTGCTCGATTCTGCAGTTATGTATTTTTTTGATAAAATTAATTTTAAACGGCCATTTTTTAACTTAAGTTAACTTAACTAAGACTTCAATTTTGTTTCAAAACTGACAACAAAACAGGTGACTATAAATAGTTTATCTGGTAACCCTAATTTTGCAGATGACTGAGAGATGGAAACCATATTTTTTCAATACTTTACATAATCTCTTTTAAAATGACGTAAAATTTATTAAAAAGAAACATTTAGTTGCGTTTTATATCAGAAAGTTAGCTATACTTAAATGGGGCCAATTTTTTGAAGGCAACATATCCATTGTATATTCCATCATTCAAAATAATTACTTGACGACCGATATAGCCGAATGGTTAGCGACCCTGACTACTAAGCTAGAAGTCCCGGGTTCGAATCCCGGTAGGTGCAATCATTTATATGATGAATATGGATGTTTCTTTCCGAGTCATGGATGTTTATATGTATTTATGTATATTTAAGTAAGTATAATGTATTAAATATATCGTTGTCTTGTACCCATAGTACAGGCTATGCCTAGTTTGGGACAAGATAATTTGTTTAAGAGTGTGTAAATATTATTAAAAAAATAAAATCGTTTTAACAAAAACTACATACCATACCAGAACCAAGCAGTGGGATCTTGTCTTATAATATGTCACTTTTTAACTTTAACTATGCTATGGAATACGATGAACACATTCCGCATGTTTATGTTAAACTCAGCGTTACTGTTTACGTTAAATTTGACCTAAGCCTTAACTATAGCAGCTAATATGATGCAACCCAGTTTTAACATCTTATGTCTCCAAGTGACGTATATTCCGAATTGTGGTGCCGCTAAGAATTTTAGGTTCAATCAAGAATCCCGAGCGGCACTACATTCTTCTTTTTTTTATTGTAATTCTTATCAACATGGAAACTGCGAGAAAAGAAGTTACTTATTTGTATAGTTTGGTGATACGTAGAAGAAAATCCCTGGGGAAAAATACCACGTGCTACAGGTATTCAGAATGGTTCTAGATGATGGTATGTACCATGTCTAGGGATCTAGGAAGTTAGCAGTTAGAATCAAGTCAATTATATCACCTATTTCATCTTACAATGGTGCGACTATACTCTATTTGATTGAAAAGAGTGGCCGTTGAGTTTCTTGTGTGATCTTCTCACTAGCTCTACTTTTACTGAACATATGGTAGATTCAGTAATTTTAGAGTTAAAGAATTATTTATGGTGACGATTCAAAGCTTAATGAATAAAGTTTATTTGACTTTGAAATGATTTCTGGCAACATTGAGGGATTTGAGACATTCACAGAAACCCTTGATAATTTAACGCAGTACGTCGACTTTATAAGCTAGTAGGCTCCTGATACACATAGGAATGCAATCAACCAATTTAGGTGAGTGGTCGCCTAGCAGTGATTTCTAATTGGTCAGTTAGCGATGTCAGTGTACCAGTGGGAGGCTCCTTTGCACAGGATGCCGTCTAGATTATGGGTACCACAACGCCGCCTATTTCTGCCGTGAAGCATTAATCTAAATATTACTGTGTTTCGGTCTGAAGGGCGTCGTAGCTAGTGAAATTACTGGGCAAATGAGACTTAACATCTTTTGTCTCAAGGTGACGAGCGCAACTGTAGTGCCGCTCAGAATGTTAGGGTTTTTTTTTGTAGTAGGCGTTACTTTGCGGAAATCCATAACCATGCACATGATTTGAGTTTTCTTTAGTGTTAATTCCGCCAATATTTGTCTTTTAACAACACGTGTTTCGCACCTACACGAGGCATTCTCATAACGTGTTGACTCGCCAAAATCTGGCACGAGTTTGAGTCTCGTATGTCATCTTCCCGAGTATCATTTAGATTTTTGGGTTTTTCAACAATTCTGAGCGGCACTGCATTGTAATGGACACGGCATATCAATTATGATGGTAATGAAAGTCCTGCTCGTCTCGTCCCTTATTTTCCTTAAAAAAATGGTGAGGTTTTTTTATATCATCTAACATATGACTATAACTATGAATTAGATGGTGTAAAACGTGCCCTCATTAATGGTTGTTTTGAAGAAGCTTACCAATCTAAATGGCTGCAGTTGTCGACAACTTGATTGGCAGTGAGCCAGATAAAATCTCATTAAAACTTATGTTCCATTAGGTTAGTGGGCTTCGCGGGCTTGCTCGTACGTTAGATCGATTATAAACAGAATAAGAAAGGCAAAAGGCATAAAAGCCATTTATTTACTCAAAATTGATTCCTTTAGAATTCTTTTTGATGTCATTTAAAATATACTAGATACTACTACCGCTTCGGAAACAAATGGCGCTCTGAGAGAGAAGAAGTGGCGTAAGAAACTCTACCAGCATTTTTTTTGTGCGCTCTTTTTTATAAAAATGTACAATATTGTACTTTCATTGCTATTGCTATGAAATAATCATAATCTAGTCCCAGGCTGTCCGATCACTTAGATATTCAGCTGTGGAGTAATAGGATTTATGATGCAGGCATTTTTATTATAAAACATTTAAATTGATTTAATTTTAGAGAGAGAGAACCTTGTCAAGGTAATTTTGAGTGACAGTTCTCGAGTAAAGTAACATATTGTGTATTATATATATCTAATTACTAACTGACCCAGCGTTGTACCTACGAGTATTGCTAATTAAAGTAATAAAAATATCAATAATTAAAAATTTTGAGGTATAAAAAATAAATGCGACTGATTCTAAGACGTACCAAATATTTCGTACTACAATTATTGTATTCGATTGCCTCATGCGGATCTGAGGATGGAACATAATAATTTAAAATCGCGATTAAAAATCAGAGGTTAATTATAGATGAGTAAAAATATGATGTCGTATGTATTTTTTAATGCTAAATCATAATAAAATTAAATAAAAAAAATTTGGGGTGGGTCATTATCATTTAGGAGTATAAAAAATAGATGTTGGCCGATTCTCATGCCTACCCGATATGCCCACAAAATTTCATACAAATCGTTTCAGCCGTTTCGGAGGAGTTTAGTAACAAACACCGCGACACGAGAATTGTATACATATATATATAGACTAGCTGACCCAGCAAACGTTGTATTGTAACCCAGTAACTGTTGATCGTAGATGGGTGAAAATTTGAAGTTGTATGTATTTTTTTAATGCTGACTCCTAATCAAACAAATTTAAAAAAAATGTCAAAAAAACAATAAAAAAAAATTTGGCGTGGACCACCCTTAACATTTAGGGGGATGAAAAATAGATGATGTCCGATTCTCAGACCTACCCAATATGCACTCAAAATTTCATGAGAATCGGTCAAGCCGTTTCAAAGGAGTTTAACTACAAACACCGCGACATGAGAATTTTATTTATTAAAATTAAATTACGAAATTTTAAAAAATTTGTCATAATTGTTTAGTGATGGTGGTGAATGTCATCGTTAACATCAGATAGTTTTGATGAAATAACAGAAATATTATTGAAATAAAAAAAAGGTCACAAATTCCATGGCACCATCGCGAGCGCATTAATTACTTAGCGCACGTAATTAATGCGCTCGCGATGCTTGCGACCTCAACTATCTTTAGGTACTAAGGCAAGGGAAAACATTCTTCTCCGCGTTGGGCACATTTTTGTAGGGGAAAATCTTATCGGTTTGCGTCACCGACATGCTCATGACTGGCGCACGCGATAAATAAATAATTAAAAAATAAATATATATACAGTAAGATACATTTAAGATGGGTGAAATCTCGTGAGTTCGCGTCACCGAATTGCTTATGAAAAACAATGAAAAGGGCAAAACAGAAAGTACTTCCTTTTGTAATGACAATTATGGTGCAGAATGTCACAATTTCAGCACGATCAGGTAGAAGTTACTAATATATTTGGAAAACAAGCGGAAGCGCACCTAGAATACTGGCAGCATTTCCGCGTTGTATAAGCTTAGCTGATCCGTTGACCGAGATAGCTGCCAGCGCTTGGGTTACCGGTAGCCTTATTGAGGCGCGAAGATAGTATTTTGAACATTCTCCACGCCACTGGGCCCCACGGGCCAATTGTATCGACACCAAAGGGCGCAAAGATGTATGATGCACTGATATTTGCGACGCTTGCCGTCTTCGGCAGTCGAAAGAGCAGCCCCAGCACCAACTGACGTAATTTGAACATGAGAAGGAGCCAGAGTGACGACGCAAGTCGCGTCCCACACCAGCATCCTTCCCCGTGCCCAAGCCGCCAGCGTCATTCCATCAGGACGCTTGCCATCGCGGCGGATAATACCATTTGGCCCTAAAACAGCTGGTATATTAAGAGCGGCAAATGCCCTGCGGATGACTTCATTAATGCTGGCATGACGACTGATACGGCCTGCCGATTTTAGGCACCATAACCCGGGCCCCCAAGAGAATCTACCTGCACGCCACATCTACATTGATGTGGTAGAAGTTGATGTCGAGAAATTTGTCGAGCCCCCGAACGACCGTAAAGTTGTCTTAAGGGTTAATACAAGTGGTGGGCTTGACTTTGGATCCCACTAACCTGCTGGGCAGTTAGTCAGCCAAACCTATAGTAGGCATATTTCTAATCAAATCAAACCAAAATTGATTTAAACAAAAAAATTAGGACCAAGAATATTATCATTTAGAACAGCGATTCCCTTGGGACAGGAGTACATATCAGTTTCACAGGAGTCGACGAAGAAAGATTAATTTCGGGGGTCATTAGGGGCATTAGTTGAAACTCTCAACTTCTCTATTTTCCTTTAACATTGGCAACTGTTACGATTTTGGTACTTATTATAATAATTGCTACATTTATTGTACAAAGTATCAAGACTTGCCTAAAAGAATTCAACAATGCGATAAAAGTGCACAAGATCGTATAGTATGAAAAACTCGGCAAGTAAAAAATATAAGAAAGAAGCTAGAGATTGGAGTTTTAAAGCAATTTGAAAATCGAAGTTCTGAGACATCAGTAAATATTGGAAAATGTTCTCTTGCCCAAAATAGTTTGGGAATCCCTGATTTAGAGAAAACGATAAGAATAACATTAAACTTCGTAAATATTGAAGAATAGTAAGTAACCTTTCACATTATTATAATTTAAATTATTATTATTATTATTCACTTAGTGTGAAATTTTTATTAATTTACATCACTTATAAGTCCTGAACTCTGAAGTCATTTGGAACAAAGACATGTAACCTTGAGAGACTATCGTGAACTGTTTGCGAACTCTATGATAGCGAATAATCACAGTGTAGAGAAGCGCAGTTTGGTGGTAGAGCCGCCTACAATGAATTCGAAAGCCAGGAGGAATACCTTTAATTAGAAAGTTAATAGGTGAAGTTATAAGGTTAACACTGTTATGTCCACTTCAATGAACCAAGGAATACAAGTAAGAATAAGTCTTGAATATTCTCTAACAGTCCAGTTACTAAAATTAAATACTTAAGATTTTTTTAAAACAGCTCTGTTAAAAAAAACAAAACAACTAGGTATGTCAAGGTCAAGGTTCCTTTACGCTGGTAAGTACTAAGTTGAATCTCTTTCTTCACTATGCCGTCAGATTATAGGTGCGCTGGGGGAGTATGCGTTTTGTTTATTCCGAGAAGATTAGGTACACATCTCTTGGAATAACTTCCAAGTCAAAGGTTCTTCCCAGATCGCTACAAGGGTAAACCAAAATGGTGCACTAATTGCTGGGGCAGCTTTTTAGCTACACGTCTCTTGGTTCGGGGTAGCAAACACTTCAAGCCATTTGGTGAAGTAATCTTAAACCACGACGATACATCGGCTTCCTTGCTCTATTACGAGAAACCACCACGCCACATCTTTGGGTATACTTTTTCAAGGAGCCCTACATTAAGCAGTTGAAGCTTTCCTCTAGGTCTCCTTCAAAGTCCTTTCACTTAAGCGAACGTTGTACATTTTCTACACCATCTCATGTCTTAATGGCACACCCAAGCAAAAATGTTCTCGAAACGTTACAAGAGTATTCTCCACTGCGAGTTTTATCCGCCGGAAGCACAGACGTGAAAAAATAATTTTAGTAACAAGCTTAACATCATCTTATTAACCATCAGTAATGTTTTTTCCTCCCCGTGTGACGACTGCCATTGTGTATACAGCATGCCATCTTTCAGGATAAGGCTGTCCCAGTGAGCCGTAGTAACTAGTCGTCGCTCCACAATGGTCTCCATCCTCTAGATTTCCATTTCTAGATCGGGCCAAGGTCTTCTTTTTGATCCTGCTCCTTTTTTCCTTACTCCAAGACTCTACTAGGTCCTGAGTCCTCATAACCTTCACCAGCTGCCTGGGTTAACGCTTCAAGCAGTGTTTATTGTTATTATTTCTCCTGTGGTTACACGACTATTTCTACCACATGCCTATACTTGGCTGCCAGCAGCCCTGGTTCCATTGAGTTGTAAGGGCTCCTGAGTGTATCCTCTGTGTAGCTGCAGTCTTTAATTTCTGTCTTTTCTGAGCTCGACACCGTTGATTCTATTCATAGCATACGGGGCGGCCACTACGGTATTGAATCGGTGCCAGTGCTTGGAAGACTCTGTTACTTCTGTAGTCGCTTCTTACTGGCATCCACTTCAAAGGCATTATAGTACGGTCCTCACACCTCAAGAATCTTTATTCCATTGACAGCGTAATGTAGCCTATAGCCTCTGTAGCCTACTGTTGCAGGTCTTCATAAAACTTCTGCACCTAGTCGAACAGCGATGCCAGGGTCCGCTTATTCGCTGGTACGTTCTCAATTCTGCGTCACTCTTCCTCCTAATCATTCCATTTAGAAATTTATTTCAAACAGATGTTTGAATGCCATCCATGAAGTAGCAGCGTCGAATTTGGGGATTTTGAGATTTACAGCTCCAATATTTGCAAATTTAACGGCTAACGCACTGCAGTTGCCTTATCCAATTCTTCGAACTTCCTTTTATGAACTTGTAATTGCATTTTAGGCTGTCAGCGTCTCCCGTGATCTAATGCTCTTCTCTCACCTCAGAATATCACGTTGGCTCCCCTGCGATTGTAAGATTGTTTGGCGTTGGCTCTCCTACAATTGCACGATTGTTGCTTTTCTCTATGCTTACCTGCAATTTGACGTTGGATCTCCGCCAATCTATCTTTCACAGTCTGGATAGCAGTTAGCGAGATACCTATATCGAAGCCGAAAAGTAAGTCACACTTTAATTAGAGAGCATTCAGGAAAACTACGTTTAAAAAAACCGACTTCAAAAACTCAAAAGTATAAAATAACATAATAGAGGTTTCATTTAATACACCTTTTATGCAAATCTATACCTTTAATTTTAATAAAATAATATTATTTGTATGTGCTACCTATTGATAGTTTAAGTTAGTTAGGTTTAAGTTGGTGCAAATATCAAACATTTTTTTTTACAATATTTTCAATTATATGTATGTAATATGTTTTCACAGTGCGATATCTTAATGTATAGGTATTGTTGCCGTCCTTACAAAATAACTCATGATAACTGGGAAACACAACAGGTGTGCAACAAATCTAAAAAAGCTTGGCCAGAGCAAAATTATATATTGTTGTTTCTTCACAACATTTTCATAAGGCTTTCTAGGCCAGACACTGCCCTGCAAAAGATATAATAAGATTCATGAAAATAATCAATCTTAGCAGAGAGCTATAGTTAACTGTGGCTATCACAATCGACCATATTAGTCACAGTGAAACAGAGCTACACTGAACTGTACCAAAGCCACTTTTAAAAACCATAACCATAGCCCAGACACAAAGAAGTACATAATAATAATTACATACATCATAAAATCATGTAATGGCAGATCGATCGAAGTAATGAATGTAGAGCGAAAATAGAAAATCTAGGTAGAATATAAATCAAATAACTTTAGGTTACAGTTGTAACAGGATTGGTAAAATTACCATTATATTATGATACACATTTATGGAAATATGATTCATATTTTCGAAATAGCAAAAGTTGCTAACTGTTTCCGCTGCTCTGTATCGCTGACATCGGCGCACACGGATGATATTAAGTCCACGCCACGAAATATATCAATAAAACATTTTTAGAATTTGGCGTGCGATTCGCTCATATTCACATTCTTTCGCCAACAATTTCTATGTCTTATTTATTGGAATTTCCAGCGTCGTCTTATAATATTATTATCACAAATATTATCATAATCGATGCGCGTTTGTTAATGAAGAAATCTTTCATTGAATGGGCAGGTGCAAAGAGTAGGTATTTGAAAAATTTCCAGTTAAAATTTGGCATTGAAGCGACAAAAACAATCCATGAGCCATATTAGTCACAAATTATTTTAATTGAAAATTCCTACATCTGGAGGTGTTCAATCAGCTCTTGAGGATGTTATTTGATTGCATTTTGCGATGATTAATTCAGCGGATAGATTCATAAACTGAATAAAGATAAATAGGTACTTAGCTACTATTTTCGTGATTTGAAAATAATTAATGTTTTTGACTATCTAAGTAATTCTAACTAATATTGTAAATGCGAATGTAAACTACTGTATGTTAACTATTCATTATCCGTTTACAGAAAAGGACATACGGCTGAAATTTTTAAGAGTACCCGAATAATTTTAGGACGGGTTCACATATAAAGACAGCGAACGAAAGCGGAAAGAGAATCATTTCCAAAGTTCTCAGAAAGGCGTAAAGTGCCAAATAATATACCTAACGAATTTGGCAAAAAAGCTATTCAGCGAAAGAGAGAGTATATGATGGTCCACACATAACGAATTCGGCAAGAAAAAGCTATGTAAAGAAAGAGAGAGTATGTGTGGTGCCGCAAATGAAAGAGAAGGAAGACTTTCCGTTGGCCGTTGTACGTTACATGTGGACAAGGTCTAAAACGATTGAATTATTTATGATACAAGATGGCCGCAATATCCTTAACTAATACTCATAACAATATGGGTATCGATTTCAAGGGTGTTAAGCTCATTTTTAAATAAGAGATTAAGTTTACTTTGATTTACGTTACGATAACAGATTGAGATTTTAACTATATGAATATTGCGGGCTAATAGAAGATTGGATTCATTCTTGAAATATCTATAAAATTCATACCGTTAATTCCAAGGTACTCTAGGTAACAGAGTACGAATTTGTAATATTTTTTTTTAAATCCAAGATGGCCGCCACGCAAAATCATCCTGTCTCAGTCTCAATCCTTCAGTCTCTTGCCAGATTTTAGCGAGCCAACACGTCCTGAGGATGTCTCGTGTAGAGGAGAGAGAGAGAGAATTGTTTAAAGACAAATATAGGCGGCATTAACACTAGAGAAAACTCAAATCATTTGGAAACTCATCCTTGCAAATATATGGATACTGTTTCCAAGGTTCACAGGGATCACAACACGTCCTGAGGATGTCTCGTGTAGAGAAGAGAGAGAGAGATTTGTAATAAATTTTTTTAAATCCAAGATGGCCGCCACGCAAAATCATCCTGTCTCAGTCTCAATCCTTCAGTCTCGTGCCAGATTTTGGCGAGTCAACACATCCTTAGGATGTCTCGTGTAGAGGAGAGAGAGAGAGAGAGAATTGTTTAAAGACAAATATTGGCGGAATTAACACTAAAGAAAACTCAAATCATTTGGAAAATCATCCTTGCAAATATATGGATACTGTTTCCAAGGTTCACAGGGTTGCTGAGAACGAATTCGGAATCATTTTAATTTCATCGCGAATTTAGAAATTGAAGAGAGCTGCCGCGTTACATTATTATTATCATGGTTTGAATATCGTTTCCAAGGTTTTTTGACAATTTTAAGTACATGTGCCTCACATATTATATTATATAAATATGCTTTAGTGTTTCGTTCGTCTAGGTGAAGAATCCGATGCTGTTAAAGGATCACTCAATTGCTTGTCGAGTAGGGCAGATCGTATTTTACCCACCGTACTCTTCTGAGTATATATATATGTGTGTGTGCCTCTGAGTTTACGCCGGCGCCGGTGCTAACGCTTTTATTCTGGCACTCATACTCATACTTGGACCAAATTATAGAATGAGCTTTTTGTGCCGAGTTTCCAGGGTTACCACCCTGGAAACTCGGCTTTAAAAAAGCGCGCATACTTTTCTAAAAGGCCAGAAAATTAATTATGAGTTGAATTTATCAGCCAATCTTCACAAGCCATATTAATTAATACTTACATATTTTTCTCATATATTTCAAAATCCCCTCGACCTGTCGAATATTTCTTCCCACAACCGGACATAGTTCTTAGTTAAACCCTTTATAAATCTAAAACTCTATAACATGAATATTAAGTATAAGGTAAGTCACTAAGCTGCTCAATTCTCGTTTCTATTATGTTTATAAAATTAAGCACTTATATTTTTAGCGAATTTCCCTATAAATAGATGAAGTGTGGAAACATCATTGTTAAGTGCGCGACTCTTTCGCTAGTTGAGCGCAAGCGCCGACAGGTGGATCCAAGTTTCCGCTGCCTTTTTCTGTTAACCGCGATTAGCGTGTTATCCACGTGTCCGCCCGGCGACCGTGCGTTGCATAGGTAATAATTTTCTCATTGAATTACGGATAAGTTTACTATTTTTAATGCAATTTTTTCTTCATATATGATCCAAGACATTTTAACTATATCACCAGTTATGCTGTATAGAGGGCGAAAAAGAAAGATGAACCTTGACTGGCTTTCCAAAGCTGTGTGTGGACAAGACCTAGGAGAAGGAAAACCGTTACAGTGGTTCTGCTGTAAGTAGTCCAAATAAACAGACAGGGGAAAGAATAATCGGTTACGAAGAGCCATCACGATCTTATTAGTATGTGAATCTCCTAATACTCTAAGTTATTAACTCGATCGACTGCGCATTATTTATGATGCAAGAGGCACAAAATTCTCGTACGTTTGACCGGAGAGGAACCTGAGAAGACGAGAAGACGAGCACTACGTCGTCAGCGAAGGCTTGCACGCGTAGGCCCTCTTCCTCGATGGCGCCCAGTAATGGATCGAGCAGGAGGTTCCAGAATATGGGCTCCCCGATCGATCCCCGAACGCACCCTTTGGTCGTGGGCCTCACGCATTCGGCGCCCGCGTATTGAATTAAGACCTCGCGGTCATTGAGGGGTTAGGACCGTTTGTTAAAATAGGTCATAACCTACTTATCTTTTATTAATATTTTATAGTTCGATGCAGTTCTTACTTACTTCAAGCTATAGAACGTCATTGTATAATACCAAAACTGGAAATGATTTTAACTCAAATCTGGCAACACTCATCAGATCCGTGATGCAGGCTCAAAATGGCTTGAACAAATAAGTTGAGAGAAAATACTCTGATGTTCTTTCTTTCGTTTATGCTTCTATGACGTAATGCAGCTAATTACAGCTAAAGGGTGGACTTCCTCAGTTTCTAATATACTAAGGTACGCGGAGAGCATTGAAATTGTATGATTAATTCAATTAATCTTTAATATTTCTTTTTTTGTTTGTAATTTTATATTTTTGTGTTTCGTCTAATTAGTGTAAGTGGCACTGCCGTGCTAATTGGGCAATGAATTAAATAAAATAAATAGCCAAAACTTTATGGTTTTTATATACTTCGAAAATTTGCTAATTGAATTTGAAGAAATATAATATACTTATATTTAACTTAATTAGGTAGATTATTATTTTTTATATTTAACTTTGCCTAATTATAGTGATTGTGATGATAAAGTCGTTGGAGGCAGCATAAGTAATGTAGTACCATGTACGAGGGTTTTGTTGTAGACTACTCTTTTTGAGCCAAATTATATTTATTTATTATAAGTATTTGTTATTGTATTTATTTAAGTATATTCACATATTTTCCCTCACTATCACTTCGGTAATCTACAAATATAAAAATCTCTATGAACTCAAAAACGGCTTGACTCAATTTGATTAAATTTTCAGGCAATCTGTAGATATGTACTTATCTATAGCAGCCATCGTCAGAGCCTTGAGCATTATTTTTTTTCTTATTTTTAGTGGCATGGTTACTATTATCCTACTAGATAAGAATGACCCTTTTTGAATGAGTATATTTTTTATGACAATAAGGGACGATACGAGCAGGACGTTCAGCTGATGGTAATTGATATGCCATGCCCATTACAATGCAGTGCCGCTGCAGGATTCTTGAAAAACCCATAAGCTCTGAGCGGCACTAGAATTATTGCGCCCGTCACCTTGAGACATAAGACATTAAGTCTCATTTGCCCAGAAATTTCACTAGCTAACCCTTTAGACCGAAACACAGTAACGCTTACACATTACTGCTTCACGGTAGAAAAAGACACCGTTGTTGTACCCGTAATCTAGCCGGCATCCTGTGCAATGGAGCATTGTAAAACTGCTACCCTAAACTAGTAGATAAAAAATGTCTCTTGTTTGAATTTATAATTCGAAAAATAATTTAAAATGATTCATCATAATTATTCCAATCACGACTCAAAATACGACAAATTACGCCGTAGGTAATTTCTCAATAATAGGTGTTACGTATGTTCAAGAAGCGAATTGAACAATAGTTGATTGGATTACAGCATTCTTTCTAAGGATAATTTTTTCTCAACTTGTTTATTCTTTGTCTTGAGAGCTTATCATCGAAAGATGTAAAAACTTATTACATAATTAAACATATTAAAAATGGATCGTTGTCCCTGATGTAAGTACCTACACAAAGAGTTTTCCCAAAATTTTCCTTTATTCTGCATCAAAGAAATAACAATAACGCGACTCTAACATTTACTATTACAATAATTCTGTCTATAAATTCTAGTATTTTCTCCTTATTCGAATTTGCATAATGTAGGTAAACAAATTTACCTATTATTATTAAAAGTATTTATTATTCGGTTTGTTTTTCAATGTCATTAATAAATCGTTTGGTGCGTTAAAGACAATTTAATTATTGCAACTAATTAACTAAGTACTTGTAGATTTCTGATGTAATATCTAGCATCTTATGAGTATTTATGTACTGTTAATATTTTAATGATATGGTACCTATACAGAACAAATATTTTGTATATGTGTGGCTGTAATGGCCATTTTTTAATAAAATATTAATGATCTATCTATATATACTAAAACAATTGCTGAATTCAGGACCATGAACATTGTAAACAAAATGAAACCACACAAAGGATGTTCCGAGCTTGCCAAGAGCCGGTTCATCAGAAGTACACACCCGTTCTACTTACCGGCTTATATTGATTAGCAACAAAAACAAGGCACTCCGTTACATAAAATCACAAACACAATTATAATGTCTTTGATAAAACGGCGTAATGTGGTTGCAAGGGCACAGTCCATTCAATACTGGCTATCAGATATTTCAAAGCATGCGTAGTGCGGAGTAGGGCTGTGGGGACGACCGACGCGTCGTCTCAGAGTGACGTTGACGTGTACATACTTCATATAGCGTGTCTCGTGTTTGTTGGCGTGAGGAGATATTGCAACTTGCAACAATATTGCCAATCGAAAATTCTCGATTGTTTTTAGCTTTTTTATTACGCCTAGATCAATAATTATTTCAAATAAGATCAATGTCATCATTATCTGTGCCTCTCTGTTTTGATTTTTTTGTCACGCCACCGTAGAGGTCGGTCGAGTCTCCCGTGTACACCTGGGGGTCCACCTGGACCCTTTTTGGAACTAATGACTTATTGTAACGGTTAACTTAGTACTCAACTAACATTCAATTTGGCTCACATACTGTCAGAGGTATCTACAGAAAAGGATACAGGGTTTTTTTTTACATAAGAGGAGGTAACCGGGCAAGAGGCTCACGAGATGGGAGTGGTGAGGCAACCACCCATGGACATCCGCAACAACAGAAATTCGTTGCCCGCTTTTAAGGTGAATGCTCTTTTCTTGAAGGTCCCTAAGTCGTATCGGTTCGGGAAAACAGCAGACGGTAATTGATTCCAGAAAGTTGCTGTGCGAGGCTAGAAATTTCTTGCAAAACGAGCGGTTGTGGAATTCCAGACGTCAACGTGATGTGGGTGGTATTTTGCATTTTGACGTAAAGTCCGGTGGTGGATTTCGGCCGCTGGAAACAACTCCAAAAGCTCCTCTGAGAACTCGAGGAGGAGGCCGGCAATGGTCCTTTGATTCATCTAGTGTTGATTCATCAAGAGAATGTGGGCGGCGGTGATCACATAACATCAGGTGTCCCATACGCTCGTTTGTCCTGAAGTTTTGAACTTCAGATTAATAGTTACAATAGTTTTTACGCCACCATAAATAACGTTTATTTTTAAACAATAAAAAGGAATGAATTTTTACAATTTAAGTATTGAAAATTTAATTCTCGTACATTGGCTGTGGTTCAGTAGACATATGAGTTACAAGTGTCTTGGTAGCGGAAGTATGATACAAATGGTCTACGGCAGTTTTCAATAACCTATCTATCCCTAGTTTAACTTACGGATATATTGCTGTCGCCGTTTAATGGCAAGATCTTATCTATCCATAGTTATGTCCAATGTAGTTACGGCCGTTCCCAGTATACTATCTACAGATAGAGGTAAATTACTACCTTCTACTGTTAGTAATTAGCTGTCAATAATCTGAAGCTGTCCCAATATACCCGATAAGTCATTCTTATCGCCTTATGCTGGGACGCGTGAATTGCAATTTCCATACAAACTTCTATCACTGGGAAGCTATACGTCGTCCCATTGACAGACAACGTGTACGGATAAGGTGAGTTATCGTCGATAAGTTTATTGGGACAGAAAAGTCAACTATAGTTACAATTTTTATCTCAAGTAAGAGATAGACTGATTATTGGGAACGGCCGTTTTCAATAACCTATCTATCCTTAGTTTGACTTACTAGAGGTAAAAGAATCTATCCCTTTACGCTTACTTACATTTAAATAACCTATCGTCTAACATCTAACCTATATTGGACATAACTATGGATAGATAAGATTTAATCATTTAACTGTGATAGCAATTTGTCCGTAACTAGAGATACTATCGATACAATAGTCCAATGCTATCTGTCAATAGGTTATTGAAATGTAAAAAAAGCGCGTAAAGGGATAGATTTGTCTACCTCTAGTATATTAAACTACGGATAGATAGGACCAGCTAACATCTTATCGTCGGTGTACGCACGCCAAAAGAAGTGTAAAAAAATGGTTCTGCATCAAGTCGTTGGTAGAAGAACACACTCGCCGGCGAGTGTGGTGATGTTTTGTGTAATGTATGTAAGTGTGCATGTATGTATGTTTGTATGTATGTAAGTAATGTAAAAGTTTGTGTGCATGTATGTTTGTGTTTGTGTCTGTTTGTGATTGTGTAAGTGGTGTATGTCAGTCCGTAAGTGAGTGTGAGTGGAGTGAAACGCTTACAGGACGAGGACTAACGTCTCGTCGGGTATCAAAAGAATGTGTGGTGTATCTAGGTTGCGGGCCGCTGGCCATCGTCAGAGTGACTAGTGCCAGTGGTTTGCGGGGGTTCACCGCGCCTACGCCGCCGAAGGCGGTGTGTGCGTGTCTGTGTCGGTGTTTGTGTGGGTGCCGCGTTTGCGATGGTGATGTCGTCATCAGGGTCTACCGTGACGTGCCTGGGACGTCTTATTGGGTTGAGACTATGGTGAAGGGGGGTGTACCCACATGCTTTCCTAACCAAGATGTTGTTGGGATGGTTAGGCGCCTTGTCAAAGAAGCGTCGAGAGATCTCTTTAAAGTGTTGAGCTATCGTCGGAAGCTCTAGATCGCGGTGAAGATCTACGTTTCGGATGAACCACGGGGCTCCGGTTGCCATTCGCGTGAATTTATTTTGAACTACTAGCAAGCGACGTAAGTAGCTCGGTCGGGTGTGCGCGAACACGACGCTTGCGTATGACAGTATGGGCCGTACGATAGTTTTGTACAGCGTCACTTTATGTTTGAGCGGAAGTTTGCTTCGCCCACAAACAAGTGGGTAAAGGCGACTGAGGACAAATCGGGCTCTATTGCATACCGTATCGATATGTTTCTTTAAGTTCATATTGCTGTTGAACGTGACATCTTTTAACACGATACGTCACTCGAACGGTTGGCTCAGTTTGAAAGAGCACTGGACCGGAACTTCAGAGGTCGTGGGTTCGAGACCCGCATCGTTCATAAAATTTTGTTTTTCAAATTTTATTTATGTACCTCTTGGTGTCTTACATATAATGAGCGCAAAAAAATATACTGAGATAGTTTCTTCTCTCTCAGAGCCCAATATTTTATTTCCGAAGAGGTTTTGGTCATTTAATAAACATCAAAAACTATTCTTAAGTTATTCCTTGCAAAAAAAAATAATTAATTGGTCTTTAGCAACAGTATGTTGATTCGACATCTGATTGAATATTAAAAGGCATAAAAGGCATTTATTTACTCAAAATTGATTCCTTTAGAATTCGTTTTGATGTCATTTCTAATATATGTACTAGATACTACTACCGCTTCGGAAACTAATGGCGCTCTGAGAGAGAAGAAGCAGCGCAATAAACTCTCCAGTATTCTTTTTTTGCGCTCTTTTCAATAAAAATATACAATATTGTACAGTCATTTCTATCGCTATAAAATAATCACAATCTAGTCCCAGGCTGTCCGATCATTTAGATATTCAGCAGTGGAGTAATAGGATTTACGACAGAGCCATTTTTTTTATAAAACATTTAAATTTATTTATAGATAATGCGATGCGATACGATTAATATAGAGATGCGTACATAGATGCCAGAACGTAACTACCTACTAATGGTGTCTACTGTCTAACGGCCATTCCCAATATACTATGTACAGATAGAGATAAATTACTACCTTCTACTGTCAGTATTTAGCTGTCAATAATCTGAAGCTGTCCAATATACCCGATAAGTCATTCTTATCGCCTTATATTGGGACGCGTGAATTGCAATTTTCATACAAACTTCTACTATCGCTGGTAAGCCATACGTCCTCCCATTGACAGACAGCGTGTACGGATAAGGTGAGTTACCGTCGATAAGTTTATTGGGACAGAAAAGTCAACGTAGACTGAATATTGGGAACGGCCGTAACTTCACATATTACCTTGTGGGGTAACCCGTAACCATCATGTCATTGACCCCAGACCCCGCCCCAGTTACATAGCGTAATATATTATTTCTATGAACTATTTACTGTGACCGCATAAACAATGGATCTATCGGTTTAAGTATTCTTTCGCTTATTTGCAGAATCATAAAACGTTGCAATGTAAGTTAATATGTAAAATGGTTAAAAGTTTTAAACTACGATGATACAGAAAAACTTATAAATGTACTAAACTAAAAAACTATAATTAAAATTATTATACCAATGTTAGTTTAATGTTTCTTGCTTAGCACACACACAAACACATTTACACAGACCACTCATCCATACACAACCATATTCACACATACTTTCATACACACACACACGCGAATTTCTATTATTTTTATTTTGTACTAATATAGGAGAAGAGACTGGACCTCACGACACACGGAATCCTAGTATGAAGCCAGAATACTTGTAAAATTAAAGTTACTTACTATGTACCAATGTATACTTTGTAACAGATATTTTGTAATAACTATGAAACTAATAAACCTGTATAGCCGAGTGGTTAGCGATCCTACCTACTAAGCTAGAGGTCCCGGGTTCGAATCCCGGTAGGTGCAAGCATTTATATGATGAATATGGATGTTTGTTTCCGAGTCATGGATGTTTAAATGTATTTATGTATGTTTATATGAATTTATGTATATTTAAGTAGGTATATTGTATTAAATATATCATTGTCTTGTAACCCATAACACAGGCTATATATGCTTAACTTGGGGCAAGATAATTTGTGTAAAAAGTGTGTCAATATTATATTATTATTATTAATACGGTACCCCATTAAATTATTTTTATTCTTATTCGGTAGATATACATACATATTTGAAATAATGTAGACATTAATTTTTATAAGCCTTAAGAACTTAATCTTCATGTGTAGGTATTTTCAGTCACCTTAAATACAAAGAGGTTCCTGAAGGCATATTGTGCGTGAAAATATTTGTAGTCCAATTTTCAATAAAGGAAGTGGTTCTCAAGTCAAGCCTAGGTAGGTACTATCCGTGTTTATGAGAAATGAAATGAAATTTATTTATTGCATCGAATACAGTATACATTAAACATCTTAAGTTTATTGTAGTGTCTTCTATTCGGCTAATTTAAATTAGCATGCAAAAAGTTTACTTACATAAAATTTAAAAAATCCTTAACGTACTTAAGTTTTTTAATTTCTAAAGGTAGATGATTAGGTAAATAATTTTATTGACAAATCTACCATTTTAAAAATTACTTATTTTTGTGCGAGAGGAGAGTGCTTTCAATCAATAAAAATCTATGGTTTCTGATTGATTTTTTATAAGATTTTATATTCCAAATACGGAGTACATGTTTGCTAGTCTGCAAACGTAGTTATTTTGATTCTAAACATAGTAATAGTTGAGGTATTAAGATTGTAAATTTTAAGTTATGACAAGAAATTTTAGGCTAAATAAGTCTGTTTTTTTGGGTAAATGCGTCTGCGTAAAGCATTTACCCCGATATCATGGGTGCTCAACCTTTTCATAAGTCAATACTTGTATAGTTTTTTTTTGTTTTATACTTAAGTTTCTGTAAGAAACGTTCTGCAGTGCATATGTAGATAGTAGTAATCGTTTTTTCAAATACTTCACCATATTTTTATTTCAGATACATGTTATACGAGTAGATAATTTTAAAATAAACGATTACAATGGTGATATTAACCGATATGGATATAGAAAATTTTTTGTAAAACTATGATTTCAAGATTACATAAATCAGCGACTTGACCATGGCATAAAATCCACTTCGTTCAATCCAGCAAATATTTTGGATGTGGTGAAACCCAAAACGAGGAAACACTTAGTCTTCGTCATTTTATTTTAACTGTGAACATGGGTTGCGAAAGTTCTATTATGAAGCTTAATTTTACGGTGTAAATATTGTAATAGGTACTTCTTATTGAAAGACTTGACACTTAATCTCAATTAATATGTTCGTTTAGGTCATTATGTAAAAATAATTTATAGGGTTAGCTTGTATGGTTTATTTGTATGGTTATTTTAATTAAATATTAAAATTAGATTATATAAATATATACTAATTTTTAATATGAGTATACTATACTATACTTCTATAATGTATACTCCCGTATGTATCCCGATTTGATCGATTTTCCCCATGTAAATTGAAATGCCTCTAGTAGACTAATTTTTTGCTTCTAAATGGGTCCCGATTCCTTCCACACAGCTGCGTTTTTATCATCAGATATTTCTTACGAGAGAGAGATTACTTCTTAAAAGTGATTCTACAATTATTTGTTTATAGGACACTTATACAGTCACGTAACCACTCTCAAACTGTCGATAAAACCAAACGTCCTACAAGTACTGACGTTATTATCGCGAGTGTTTGTACTTTAGTTTGTGTCCTGATACAAAACATTCTAGAACTCATATTGGAATATCATAAGACGGAGAAACGCAACGTCCTACTTCCATGGCGGCTTTAGTGTCGCAGCAGTGTTTTATTCCATGGCCATCCTTACACAGAATGTACTGAAAACAGATATCGCATGCGATTTTATCGACCAATGAAAACGTACGTGTGGGGGAGCCTTAATTCTATTATTTACATTTCTACAGGCATAGGAGTTTTAGTTTTATTATTACATATTTTGTTAAACCTTTATATTATACGGGGCCCTACATAACCTTTAATACACTTTGTCCACCGGTCATCCCAAAGGAGGTCACGCACTAAAGTGGAGTCACTGAGGCCAAACACGCAATCCATTCAATATACATTGGTTTGTGACAACAACAGGTCTTAATGTTTGTTTTTATTGCGTACTAGCGAGCGCCGCGGCCGATGACTTTGCCTAAATTAAGAGCCATCACCAATTTTAGCTAGACATGACATAAAATTAAATCACTCGCGATATGTTCTATGAACATTGTTCGCACGTGCAAGGCCCGTTACCCCCGCACCCGTTTCTAATAACAAAAAAACATGGTTGTGCAGGGCCTTATCTAAAGTAACATTATTAAGAGGAAACGTGATTTGTATGTTTGTTCGAAATGTTTTCGCACAAAAACTACTGGATCGATTTCATTTCAACAACCACTAGAAACTGCAACTTCACTGAGTGACATAGGATACATTACATTTTCAAAAAAATATCGATCCCTAATAAAAATGCAATAATATAACCCAAATTGTGATAGTCATCAAAAGTCTGTCATGGGCCACGGCGCGCGCTGTGGAAAGTATTGATGATAGAACAATAAAATGTTCTACAGTATTATAGAACGTAATAATATCTACAAAAATGTTCTCTATACCATTTGTCCAACTACTGTAGTTATGCCACTTTCAGACTACTTTTTTACATTTTAAAAGTTGATATATGTGCCGACAATAATCACCTCAACCTCTGTATTAATCACTATGACACTATCCCATTAAATGATATATTTTTAAAGACCGTTTTAATACCAGTAAAATAATTTTAAATTATTAAAATCGGACATTCCATTCAAAACATACTTATAACTAATTTAAAAATGCCTATCTAAAGAAAATAATGAAATACTAAGGGAAATAATTTTCTTATGATAACAAAAATAAATCTGATAAGTAGTCCGAAAGATTTAACACTACCACGAGATCGGTATCTACGCGAGTGAAACCGCGGGACATTGCTCGTATATAAAACAACCCACCAAGCGAGGGCTATCAGCGCAAGTTTTTTTTGTTATGAAAATAAGGGACGAGACGGGCAGGACGTTTAGCTGTTGGTAATTGATACGCCCTGCCCATTACAAAGCAGTGCCGCTTAGGATTATTGAAAAACCAAAAAATTCTGAGTAGCACTACAACTGCGCTCGTCACCTGGAGACAAGATGTCAAGTCTCATTTGCCCAGTAATTTCACTAACTGCGGCGCCCTTCAGACAGAAACACAGAGATATCCCCAGAATCTATGTTTCCATTTTGCTATTGAGACAGCGAACGTAATTTTAAAACAGCAAGGCTTTAAACTCGTCTACTTTCATTTCCAAACTGCCTGAACCGCGCCGAATCTTTTCGCGTGAAAAAATTCCTATTCTCGGTTTAACCGTTTCTAAGATTACCGTACACAAACAAAGAAACATACACTACCCACATACGATTTTATTATATTCCGGATAACCATATTCTGCCGATTCACAAAATAGCACCTTTAATGCTAATTAAGCACAAGCGATCGAACGGATTACCTAGTGTTAAGTGATCACCGCCGCCCAAAATCTCTTGCAACAACAGAGGAATCACAGGAGCGTTGTCGGCCATTAAGAAATGTGTACGCGCTTTTCTGGAAGGTAGCCATGTCGTATCATCCTGGGAACATCGCACAAGGAAGCTCATTTCACAGCTTGATTGTATGTGGAAGAAAGTTCCTTGAAAACTGCACTGTGGAAAATCCACACATCCAGATGGTGGGGACCATATCATAATTTATGGGGTATCAGTGGTAGGAATCAGGTGAAATAGCTCTTCGGAACACTCCCCGTAATAAATACGTTAGAAAACACACAATGGGGCGATGTCTCTATGCAACACCAAGTGTTCTAACCGTTCACAGAGTACTGGATCCCCGACAATTAGAACAGTGTTGCACGTACTGATCTGGTTCATCAGACCAGAGATGACAGTAATACGTCAGATATAGACGGACTTGCTGTTTCCTTTTAGAGCTCTAGAATGTGGTAACCCTTGAAGTATTGGAGTGCTTTACAATGATGCCCAGATTCTCCAGCCAATTTGGCTTTGGGGTGTTTCAATTGGTAAACGCGCAAACTTGACACTTTGTTAAGTGTGGTTTGTATGTTGAAACAGTCACTAATGATGTATAAGGTGGGCTCAGCTGCTAACCACTAACAATTAAAATGATGTCAACTAAAACAAATATATTACATTGATGAAATTATATTTAATAAAGAGCCACTTATCAATTAAAATACTAAATGATTAGAATTATTGGCAAGAAGGATGTTCTTGGATATAAAATAAATTAAACATTAATAAATTAACTTATATTACTTAAAGTAATTGATAAAAAATGAACCTTAACGAAGTAAATTCTAACATAAATCATGTAAAAGTAAAAACTTAAAATTATTCACAATTCTTTGGATTTGCATATTGTTCTTTTGGTTTATTTTGGTTTGAGTTTAATATGTTACGCAAATTATTAAAATACCACTTATGCCAGCATACAATTTTGCTCAATAAAGCATGAATATATAAATTAAATACTGAATAAAAAATAAATTAAAAAACATAATGTGAATGCATTCAAATTGTTAGTCAGCATTCTAATGCCTTAAAAGTGACAATTAAAAATGAGGAATCAACTTCTCCTATTTATCTATACATACTTTATTCGCAGTGAACAAGCAGTATGTAAAAGTTATATGCATTCATGTAAGCGTTACAGGGTTTCATTACAGATAACTGCCTTACATATTCTGTTGGATAAATTTTCTTTCATTAATACAGTTTTCCAGTTCATCATGGTATTTGTCGATTTTCGCATCAAATCCTGGACTTTGCATGCTGCAGTCAAAGCTCTCTCCTGTTATTACTTTCTCTCTATTTAGGGTTGAATCAAATCTCACTTTTTTACCTGGTGTATATGTTTTATTGTGAGACAGGTCACTGTCATTTATATGATCTTTCAAAGGTGTTGTTACATTAGTATTCAATCTTGTATTTCTAATTGTTTTTATTGACTCATATTGTTCATCTTCATTTTCACACAGCTCTTCAATTTCTATATCATCAGAGTTGTCAAGTTTTAAGCCTGGATTCTCAATACCTGAATCTCTCTTATCACACTTTTGCTTTTGGTGTTTCCTGGGCACTTCATATGGATTCGATGTAACATTTTGATCAATTTTCTCACCTTTGAATTTTTTTTTCAATGTTTTAAAGACTTTTTTGGATAACTTGTTGCTTGCTTTGAGAATGTGATGTTTTAGATCTTTTTTACTATCATTGGATTCATTTGAGCAGTTTCCTTTAGATACTTTATTAATATTCATTATATCAACTGCATTAAAGTGAGAGACATCACACCCTAATATTTTACTTTGTTTGTTGTAGGGGTAATCAATATGCATGTCCTCAATATTCTCATAAACTGGACTCTCTGCTCTATACTCAATATTTTCATACTCATGACCATCAGTATTCAATGATTCTTCATTAACTGTTGATATGGTACTATTAGTATCATTCACAAACAGTCTTCTTGGCATCAAATTACTAATTTCACCAGCAAAAGTATCTGTATTTGCTATAGGTTCATCATTGTATTCAACTTCAGCAGCACCACCATTATCTTCAAGGAATGGATTGTCAACAGTTTCATTAATATTAACATCCAGATTTGGATCTAGAAATGGATTAGTATTCTTTTTGGACAAAATTTTCGTCTTTGTTATAATTGTGATGGTTTTAATTTCCATGATATTACTCTCATTGAGATCATCATCAAAGTAGAGTGATTGATTTGACAACTGTGGTGAATCTAATGCAAGCCTGTCAATAAAACTAAGATTCACATTTGCAGGGCTATTCATAAAAAGTTGGTTATTAACATTGCTTTGGGTGTTTGTTATATTATTAATCACAGACAAATTATTATGTTCAAGAGTACTACTCGAAGATTTTTGTTCAACAATGGATATTCCAGAATCCAATTCTACATCAGTCTGTACTTTATCTATGTGAGTAGTATCATATGAGCTTTGAGGTTCCTTTTCAGTGTGTTCAATTAAAATATTTCTTGGTGGCAATACAGGTAATGTTAAATTAGCATAAATTGGTTCAATATCATCTTTGTTCACATCATTTGATTCCACATTCACTTTAATGGGTGTTTCATAAGTTCTCATATTTTTGTTAACATTTTGGAGTTCTCTCACTAGAAATTCATTCACAGCTGCTTTACTTATGCCCAAATCTAATGCACTATTCTCAAAAGCTGCTATATCCACACTTTTTGTTCTTTTTCTTCTTTTATTTGGAGTTACTTCCATTTTGTTGTTACACATGGGATCCTCATTCGCTAGAATGTCTAACGCTGGGTTCAGGTAAACATTTGGTCCTGTATTAATTTTCCTTTTAGCTGATTTCACTTCAAACTGATTGTTGTCAACTTTGTTCATCATTTACTGTAAAATTTAAAATAAAACAAAATATTATAAAATGCCTTAGAAGGACCTACTACTTACCTACACAATAATAAAAATAATAATATTGACACACTTTTACACAAATTATCTTGCTGCCCAAACTAGGCATAGCCTGTACTATGGGCACAAGACAACAATATATTTAATTAAACATACAAAAATTCATCTATACATCCATGACTCGGAAACAAACACCAAAATTCATTTAAATGGTCGCACCTGCTGGGATTCCAAATTTTCTCTCACAGTGTGCACTACTCTAAAACACATGAAGCACCTAAATTTTATAGTGTACTTGCTGTTCTTTGATTACCATGGTTCTAAACCACTATTGCTTATGTCTAGGTCATGCCTATGTTCCAGTATTTCTTGCAAAACTTAAACATAATTAGGGGTCACTCTTTCATGATCATGGAGATTGACTAAATAAGATATTCATTAGTTTCAAATAATGTATTTTTTTCAATGTACAGTTTCATACATCCTGAAATTCCCTTCGTATGTCTTAATATCTCACCTCCTCCTTGTTTACACTTCATTTATATAAATTTTGTAAATAGATTAGGAAAACTAAGATTGAGCTATAAGTAACACTCTTAACATTAACTTATGCATATACTTTGTGTGTATCTTATTTAAGGCATTTTTAATTTTACTAACAGCAAATAACATACAAATACCATATACTTGGTGGCATATATCAACATGACATTAGTTAATTTGTGGTGACTCTTCCACAAAAGCCACAATGGAATGAATAGAATTGAAACACTATGGACTTTAGTTGTATGTAGAATAATCAAGAAAGCTCCATTTAAATCATTCTATGGATGCCACACAACCAAAACTTGTAGGAAATGTCTTAGATAATATTTGAAAACTGTTTTTATGTGATAATCTAGTTATGAAGTGTTACTGATCTTATAAGCCTGTGTAACAAAAACCATATTATCTTGAATAGGTACATATTATGTTATTTTATTTGTTAACTATTGTCCTAGGCCAAATGCCTAAATCAATAAATAAAACAGTTATTTACACTCACTTGTATATCACTGAAGTTTATCATACTTAATTTATTTTTTCTTTTTAATTCGAATATTGTTTACAGTCGCAAACGATTACACGTCTTTAAATACCAATTTAGGCTGTTGAATATTAGTTTGCACTCACTGTAAGTATATACTATAGAAGCTTTAGTAAAAAATCTTTAATAATAAATAGAAATCACACAATTATAAGAAAACTTTCATTCATAATTTCATAAAAAAGATTATTCATAATGTTTTGTCTTTGTAGATGTAATTCGCATCTGCCGGCAGGTGTTTCAGTTTTAAATTTAAAGTTTGTCATTTGCGTCGGTTATTTTTAGCTGTCAGTTGTCAGTGGCCTGTCACTTGGTAAGGTAAGAAATATTATTATTGCTTGTCACCGTGTACCAAGAACAAATTAATTCTTGAATCACTATATTTTTATAGGTAGCAATCTCAAGAAGTTCAATAAATATCATGATCCGCGGCAATTTATCCACATCGTGATATTTACTGAGTGCTTAGACTGAAGTGCAAGTATTAACAGCGTGCCGAACCCAGTAAATTGGGGATCCTGTTGAATCTTGGCACTACGTGTATCCTAGGCCATTAGGCTCGTTTAAAAAATTCCCGCGATATGAAATCTTATTGTCTATGGTATTCTGTACGTCACTATTGACTATTCCATGTGAAAGACTGAAAGTAATTCACTATATATTATACTAGCGGCCCGCTCCGGCTTCGCACGGGTATAAAATATATAGCCTATGTCATTCACTTGATTTATTCATTACTGCCCGTTGCTCGCACGCGTTAAATTTTAAAATTAACGTTAATTCTAACGTCTATTCTAATAGAATATACGTAAGAATAATATATATTCTAATAGAATATCCTTTTAAAACTACTATCATACAATTATTTATCGTAACTGATTTAATAAAAAACGCGTCCGATTATCCGACATCACATTAGAAACCTCAAAAATAACAGTATTTCTCCACTATTTAATGGATGTTATAATACATATAAATCTTCCTCTTCAATCATTTTTTATGTGTGTTACCTCAAAACTTTCGACCCAGTCGATAATAGGCTACAGTTTCCATAAATTATCCCCCATTCCTCGATATGTCCTAGGTTCATCGAAATACCTACTGGCCTAGTGAATACTCAAATAATTATTGATATTTCAAAATCCAAAAATGGTTTGAGTACAGTTCCTAAAAGTTTCCCAGGTACGTAAGCAGGGCCCATTTTTTATGGAACAGGACAAGCGAGCGTACGGGTTACGTTATGTTAAGTGTGGCTTTTTGAAGGTAACCATGTAGTATCGACCCGGAAACACTGCACAAGGAAGCTCATTCTACAGCTTGGTTTTGCGTGAAAGAAAGTTTCTTAAAACCGCACTGTGGAGGATCGCCACATATCCAGACGGTGGGCATGATATCGTAGTTTGAGCGTGGAGGCGCGAAGGTGGGAACCATATGTTGGGCTAGGATGTCCACATACGTGGACTCTTCCATCCGACTAAAAATCACCTCTATGTTGGTAGGTCAACAGCATTTATAGCGAAGCCGGGCGGGTGTCCGACTAGCATTGATTCGTGCAGGCTTATTGCGAGACGCATGCAGGGAGGTGGAACCATTAGACTGCGATATTGCTTCTACCTATTGTACTGGGACCCAGTACTCTGTGAGTGGCTTGTACATTCACTTGGCAATCTGTAGAGAAGTTGAGTGTTTACTATCACATATTTTATCATGGGGTATTTCGTAGTGCAGTTTGACCTGATCTTTGCCGTCCATTTTCACCTTCGCAATGTACGCCACAAACTTAAATACCGTCTTCACTATGGATATAAGCATTCTACCATTGTGTTGTTTTCAAATAATTTTCAAACCACTATACTTCCTTGCATAATTATTCGAGAATGTTACGAAATGGATACCTTCAGTAAAAAAGCGTGCACCACAACTGTCAACAGCTGATACCCGGCCCAATGCTGTGGCAGTGTGGTGCAGAAGTATGTATTTGAAGAAATTTTTATCTTACACATAATGTACATATACTCCGTGAATAACAATACCATTCTTACTTTTCCCTCTCTATTTCACCATCGGATGACCAGACTGGGGAAGGTTGTTCACTTACTTTCGCATGTGATATATAAATAAATAATGTGTGCTGCTTCTAGCTTTATGATGTGAACGTCTAATTTATGGAATCATCTTCCGCATCCGCTATCTTTAGGTCTCTTCAAGGTAAGAAGCCTAAAATAGGTATCTACAGACTGGGCGTCGCGTGTTCATCCAAGTACCGATCACGCACGAGTTTTGAATGCAGAGTTCAGGAATGCGATAGTGATGTGACCTAATTGTAATTGATGACTATAATTAAGAGTGTAGGTATCGATAAATTTAAGCAAGGCTATACAATGATGAAATCTATATATATAAAAATTAATTGCTGTTCGTTAGTCTCGCTAAACAGTCTCTCGTCAGACTGGAGACCAGCGGAGAACCCTTCAAAATCGAACGAGGTGTAAGACAAGGTGACCCATTGTCACCTAAGCTTTTTATAGCGGTACTTCAAGACATTTTGAGTAAAATATATTGGACACGCAAAGGAATTCTGTCAAATGGTAAATACCTCAATCATCTGCGATTTGCAGATGACATTGCGATACTGGCTGAATCACCTAAAGACTTAGAGGAAATGGTAACGACACTCGACCAAGAAAGTAAAAAAGTTGGTCTTGCAATGAACACAAACAAGACAAAATTAATGACTAACCATTACAGAAGGCCAATACAAGTAAACGGACACACAATAGAATATGTTGACAGTTACATCTATTTGGGGAAACAAGTCTCATTCAATACAAACAGCAACTTAGAAGAAGTGAAGAGGAGAATAACATTAGCGTGGAAAAAATTCTGGTCTCTTAAAGAAATATTAAAAGGCAACTATAGCCTGCATATGAAAAAAATTGTGATGGACAGTTGTATTATGCCATGCCTGCTATATGGCTGTCAAACCTGGGCATTCACAAAAGAAATAGAACAAAAAATAGAAAAGACACAAAAAGCAATGGAGAGAAGCATATTGCGGATCAGAAAACTACGAAAAGTACGTAGTGAGGACATTAGAAAGAAAACCAAGCTTACCGATGCACTAAGACACGCGCTAACATTGAAATGGCAATGGGCTGGCCACATTGCACGCTTCACAGATAGAAGGTGGACAATAGAGACCACCAAATGGAAAGGACCACCAGGTAAAAGATGCACTGGTAGACCAAAGCAGAGATGGGCAGATGACATCGTGCAGTCGGTGGGGAGAAACTGGATCGATCAGGCCAAGGATAGGGAAAAATGGAAAAAGTTGGGGGAGGCCTATACCCAAAATGGGGTCCATAACCAAAGTTATATAGAATAAATAATTAAACTGGTCACTCTAAATAAAATTAACACTAGATTTTAAGAACATTAAATTACTAACATTTGTTTGTATATTATGGGTTATGGAATAAATGGCTTATTATTATTATTATTAGTCTCGCTAAAACTCGAGAACGGCTGGACCGATTTGGCAAATTTTGGTCTTGAATTATTTATGGAAGGAGGAATTTAAAAGGTGATTAAATAGGAAAATGCTGCTAAATTACAACAAATTTGATTTTTCTTTGATTTGTCCCCCGTCGTTCGGAAATTAAATAAAAATAATAGTTTAAAATGAATAACTAAATAGAATTTTTAAATATTTCTAACTTTCTCAGGAGGTAAAGAATAAACTCAATTTTAGGTAACTGTAGTAGGTAGATTAACTACAGTTGTTAACTGTATATATTTTATTTATCGATTGAGGCAGTACGAAGTCTGCCGGGTCAGCTAGTAATTTAATAATTAATTTAATATTAACTAATATAAATAACTACTAATTAAATCTCAATATTTGTTCTGCTTATTCAACAGACGTCTAACACATTTTTCGCCATTTCTCGTGCTTGGCGATTAATAAAAACTCGTTTCTTTTAGAACAGAAACTGATAGACTCGGATCAGTCATTATTAAAATCAAAAAACTAACATGAGATCTCAACTTCAGTATTAACGCAATAACACGGTAAGTGTACGATAACTGACAATGATGGCACAGCACTACACTGCGCGAGGCGAAGCGTGCGGGGGGAGATGTTCGCGCTTTTTACCTCATTGGCTCCGACTGCATTCAACTGGCGCGCTAATAATTGTATTTATTGTCGTTTGCTATCAACTATCAAGTGGAGTTGAGAACATACACGCTACAATCATCATCATTAGCCGGAAGACGTCCACTGCTGAAGAAGGGCTTCCCCAAAAGATTGCCAAAATGATCGGTCCTGCACTGCCCTCATCCAACGTATTTCGGCGATCTTGACCAGATCGTCGGTCCATCGTGTGGGCCTACCAACACTGCGTCTTCCGGCATGTGGTCGCCATTTGAGGACTTTACTGCCCCAACGGTCTGTCCGTCGAACTATGTGCCCTGCCCACTGCCACTTCAGTTTCGCAATCATTAATTATAATAGATTTAAGGCTTAATGTATACACTTTTATAATAAGTCCCAGCCACTGTTCAGGCATTCCCTACAAATAAATTTTACGTTTTATTAAAAATTACTCAGTCTTAAATCCTTCTACTCCACAGCTGAATATCTATGTGATCGGACAGCCTGTGACTAGATCATGATTATTTTATAGCAATAGCACTTCTTCTCTCTCAGAGCGCCATATGTTTCCGAAGCGGTAGTAGAATCTAGTATATTAGAAATGACATCAAAAAGGGATCAATTTTGAGAAAATAAATGACTTTTATGCCTTTTTTGGGTATGTCGTTCACTTTGGTTCTACGGACCTCCATATTTCATATATAAATCATAAAACAAATAAATTAATAAAATACTTTAATTTAGCTACAGGCTTCCAATATCCAATTTAAAACTAAAAACAAACATTGTGATTGATCAGTGTGATAAGAAATAGATTAAAATTGTCTATTGTAGGTACTTTAATTACCTCCACCACATAAATACAGATATTATATAAAGATATTATAAATATAAATTATAAACTAAGCTAGGTAGCTATAACCAGGTAAATACTTTTATTTCTACTACAAATATACAGATTTAATATGAGTTAAATAATCTATAAGTAGTTAACTTTAATTTGCTTAAAACATTTGTACAATTAATTATACGGCTTTAGATTATGGATTGTGCTCCAACTAGATACCACACTATCTAAGAACAATAGCTTTTTTTATAATGGTAACTATTAGATGCTTGCGTGCGTGGCATCTTGACACTCAATGGCATCTTTCAAATTTTGTAACAACCACTACGTGTGATTTTTCATTGAAATTACTAAAATACAATGTACTTACTGATGATATGTGATCCCAGTGTCTTTCTTATTTCTTGTAACATTATTTTTACAAAGTTTTACTACGCAAGCCGGCATTTTAGTTTCAATTATTAGCAAAGTTTAACAGAACATATTGTGGCATGAGAGTGGGCGTACGAGTACGCCCCACTTGGGCGTACTATTAGTTGCCGCACTTTGCGGCTACGCCTGCGGTATCTAGTTGGAGCGCAGCGATGATTTCCTTAATCTAAGAATACGGCTATGTACCACAGTCAATGAGCAAAAATAACTTATCTGAACCAACAGATTCCTGTCGCTTGTTTTAACTATAACCGCCTTTTATTTACGCAGAAGCGGACATCAATATGTTTATTTTGTTATTTAATTGAAGTATATGAAATACAATTTCGGTCAGCTTTCCGATATATTAACTATTTTAAATACGGATAGACTTTTGGAGCTATGTTTTTACAATTTTTTAAACAAAAAAACGTCACTGTATACATATAAATCTACTTTAAACAAAATAAATCATATATTATTTCGTAAGATATCACATTTTGTTATAGAACTAAATAATAAAACACTAATTCTTAAACACAGATAGCAAAATACTGCAATCGTATTAAAAAAAATACATTACTACTACTGCGTTCGTGTCGTCTATTTGTCATGGTAACTTAATTTTCAACATATCATATTTTCAACATATAACAGCATTTATAATAAATACATCTAATATATAAAATTCTCGAGTCATGGTGTTAAACTTTGAACTCCTCCGAAACGGCTTGACCGATTCTCATGAAATTTTGAGTGCATATTGGGTAGGTCTGAGAATCGGACAACATCTATTTTTCATCCCCCTAAATGTTAAGGGTGGTCCGGTCCATGCCAATTATTTTTTTTTTATTTTTAAATTTGTTTTGAATTATGGAGCCAGCATTAAAAAATACATACAACTTCAAATTTTCACCCATCTACGATCAACAGTGACTTTTGTATCGCGATTTTAATATCGGCAATACAACGTTTGCTGGGTCAGCTAGTAATATATAATAGATTATAAAATACTTTAACAAATAATGTCGCATAGAGCAATAACAAAAAAAAAATGATAAAAAAGGACGAGACTCAGGATTCTTGATAAACCCCAAAATCTTGAGCAGCACTATAATAATTGCGCTCCTCACCTTGAGACATAAGATGTTAAGTCTCATTTGCCCAGTAATTTCACTAGATACGGCGCCCTTCAGAAACACAGTAATGTTTACACATTGCTACTTCACGGCAGAAATAGGCGCCGTTGTGGTCTCCATAATCTAGCCGGCTTCATGTGCAAAGGAGCCTCCCACTGGTTAATGAATGTACATAATGATGGGCATTAATAACATCAAACGAGTGTTTTAATGCCTAATTGTGTACAGTTACATAAAATACTTCATCTATCCACATATCATAAGCCTTCATGATGCATTCGGGAGCCGCATATTAGGACCACCATAAACAGCCTAGCGAAAATCTCTAAGAAAGAAGCGATTCACTCGATTGTATGAAACGTTCAGTCATTGATAGATTGACAGATGACGGCTATAATCTTGTAAGAAACGAAGATAGCCGAAATCCACTACCTTTTAAGAAACTGTTCGCTTTCAAACTTAGCCGGATTATACTTCGTCGCCAATCGACATACTGTAATTACTATTATTTCAAAGTTATGTTAAATCACTGCACGTTTCATACTAAACTAAATCGGGAACTAAGGCGGAACTGCCTAAGTAAAAATTGAAAGTTTTTTCTCTTCTTAACTCCTTGACCATAAATTTTACCCAGTAATGGCGGTAGTTAGTGAAAGGTTTTCTGGCAGCTGTCATAGTCGGCCCCAACTATTATATCGTTCGATACTTACGTATAACATTTGTCAAATTTATTTGCAAATTGACATTTCATTTCGAACTAAACATCATCTCGACTGATATTAGAATAAAGGTCAGATCAGATTTCTTTGTTTTTCAGTAATGTTCGACATTTGAAACAAATAATATAATTCGGTCTCAGCCAAGGTAGGTTTGTAACTATATACATAGTTGTAGGTGAGATGCGCTTGTGTCGCACGCGCAATATGACAAGGCGAGAGACGAGGGTGGGGCTGCGGCAAGAGGACACCAATTACAAAAGTAAAAATAAATGTATCGAGAATAATAATTATTAACAAGATTGTATATAAATACGCGATTATTTTTATACTTTTTAATGCACATTATATCTATTGTTTTGGGATAGTTTTTTTGAAGTCAGTTATATTTATTTTTTATTTTTTTTATGTGCAGTTCTTGAACGCATAATGGAGGGTAGGATGATATTTCAGTAGTATATAAATTTTTAAACGAATAATACTAATACGCTGTCCTGAAGCCTCGCTTTTACCAGTGGGAGGCTCCTTTGCACAGGAAGCCGGCTAGATTATGGGTAGTATCAGTTATGTGTAAACTTTGCTGTGTTTGGGTCTGAAAGGCGCCGTAGCTAGTGAAATTACTTGGCAAATGAGACTTAACATCTTAACTTTCTCAAGGTGACGAGCGCAATTGTAGTGCCGCTCACAATTTTTGGGTTTTTCAAGAATCATGAGCGGCACTGCATTGCAATGGGTTGGGCGTATCAATTACCATCACCTGAACGTCATGCTCGTCTCGACACTTATTTTCATAAAAAAAAAACAATAGTTATGCTGTTATCGTCTCGATTAATTTTATTATCAAAAAGCTTGCGTCCGAAAACTAATACTACGATATATTACTGTAGTCAGATAACGAACCAAACAATATGTCCAACTAATTAATATTAGTAAGCATTTTATCATTTTTTATCCGAGATTTGTGCCGATATGTGTATCTACGTTATTGCGACATACATTGTTGTCAGACACAAGATAATTGCATAATTTTTTTTTGTGAGAACGTATTTTTTTATCTTAGGGCGAGTACATATTAGGCGCTCGGCGTTGCGTTAGGCGCTCGTTGGTAGCGTACATACAGCGCGCTTAGCACGGCGTTTTACGAGCGTTAGTAGGGCGTCCATACTCGGCTCAGTTCGGAAATGGACGTCAAAGTGATTGCTTGTGTGTGGCTTCTATAAAATTTCAACAATCTCCTCCCAATTCCTTTTCTTTAATATTTTGTTTTTATAATCAGGACTTTCCATGTCCCATACAGCTTTTGGATTTCGTCGATAAATAAGTCTCAATCGAAGTGCTCGGTCTCTATTTTGGTGAATTGCGTCCACTCTAGAGTTACTTCCAGCGTAAGAACTACTGGTTCTCAAAACGCGCGTCACCAAAGCGCGCGCTTCAAAACGCCTAATGTGTACTCGCTCTTAAGTACAGTTACGCTGTTCGACAGATATTGAGCCTTTAAAAGGAGTTCAACAGATGATTTTTTACGTCTACACAATTAAACATAATCTGTGTAATTGTTTTTATGACAATAGGACGAGCAGGACGTTTGACTGGTGGTAATTGATACGCCCTGCCCATTACAATGCAGTGGCGCTCACGATTATTGAGAAACCCAAAAATTCTGAGCGGCACGACAATTGCGCTCGTCTTTTTGACACATAAGGTGTTAAGTCTCGTTGGCCAGTAATTTCACTAGCTACAGTGCCCTTTAGACCAAAACACAGTAATGCTTACGCATTACTGCTTCACGGCAGAAATAGGCGCCGTTATGGAACCCATAATCTAGCCGGCATCCTGTGCGAAGGAGCCTCCAACTGGTGAATAGACACAGTGTAAAGTTACTCCAAGTTTAAAACTTTTTCAGTTTGTTTTAAAATAGTTCTGTTACAAATCCGTATCTTTCTGTTGTTTGGCGTTTATCTTTAGACGTCGCTTAAACAGTTAGACAGTGTATAACCAAACAAGTGTCTAAGCCATGTTTAATTTTTTTTTTGTAATAACACCGTAAGTTATTATATCTTACCTTTGTCACTACAGAATTACATGACAGTGAGAAGTAATTTTATACTTGGAGTAACTTTACACTGCGTTAATTAATAAGACAGTATTGGTTATTACAAAAAAATAATTTAAACATGGTTTAGACACGTGCTTTGTTAGACAGTGACCTATCTACAACAACGTCAGTCACTTAACAATTACGACGTCTAAAATGGAGATTATCTTTGTCCATTACAAAACAGTGTTTAGCTTGTGTTTAACTTAAACGTCGTTAAGCACAACATAAACTGAAGTGTACATGAATAATTAAAGGAACGGAACGCAATTTTTGACAGCTGTCATGTATCTATCATCATATAATCTAATACTTCCATATGAATATAACTTATCCGTTAGACACACCTTAGACAAGCTTCGACTCGTGTTTAAATATAATCAATGTCTAAATATTGTTGATTATAGAGAGATACAAATTTCATAAAAGAACTTTTTTTAAACATGTGTTCAACACATGTTTAACATTTTTATCTTAATATGTCTATGATCAGCGTACTATATTTTAAATAAATAAATATACTATAATCTAATCTATATCCAAATTCTTAAAGGCCTTCTCCATGTGTTTTTCCCGTTTCTTATCCGACAGCGTTTCAATACGCTGCTTTTCTTCCGCCGTGAAGTATGGTTCAAGTGCTTGGAGCGTTAGGGTGCACTTCTTGTGTAAGGTGCGCATATCAGGTAGGGTCCCGCCGTGGTCCGATGGCAGCGCGGACCTTGGTGCTACTGTCTCGTAGAACTCTGTCAGATCCTCGGTCTTGTGGTGGAATTTAATCTGAAATATTTTAAATCTTAATATATATTAATTACGTGACACGTTGTTTGTCCACGATGGACTCCTAAACTAATGAACGGAATAAAATGGGGATTACTTCATGGAGTGCAGTTTAGTCCAACATGTAGGATAGTTTTTCTTTCGATTTGGGACCCATAATTATTTTTATTTTCAATATTTGTTTTGTATGGACATATTCTCTGTAAGAGAATTTATTGACGCACGGTTTGACAGTTCTGCTGTGAAACTATTTCATTATAATAACTAGGAGAAAAATTCTTGATGTTATGAAAAATTATTGACAATTTAATAAAACCAATATTTTGTTTATTATTATGTACATAACAATGTCTGTAGGGTCAGCTAGTCATAATATATTATATAAATTACGTGACGCGTTTGTTGTCCGCGATGGACTCCTAAACTAATGAACGGATTTTAATGAGGAATAATTCATGGAGTGCGTTTTGGTCCAACTTGAGAGATAGGATAGGTTTTATTTCGATTTGGGACCTATAATTATTTTTATTTTCAATATTTGTTTTGTATGGACATATTTTCTGTGAGAGAATTTAGTGACGCACGGTTAGATAGTTCCGCTGTGAAACAATTTCATTATAACAACAGGGAGCATTTTTTACGAAATAATTTTTGATGTTTTGAAATATTATTGGCAAATTCCTATAAAACAGTATTTTTTTACCATCTACAGAACAACGTCTGTCGGGTCAGCTAGTAAAATAATAACTGTATAAGCTTCAAATGCAAAAGAGAGCTGTTCGTGCTATATATCAGCTTGGTTATAGACAGTCTCTCAAAGAAAAATTTAAAGAAATAAATATTATGACTGTTCATTCTCAGTACATTTATGAAAATTTAATATACGTTCACAAAAATCATCACCTTTTTGCTCTTAAAAGTGATTTTCATTATTATAACACTAGAAATAAGGGATTGCTTGTAACTAATTCTAGTAGGCTTCATGATATACATAATAGCTTCAAGGGTAAATGTATACACTTTTATAATAAAGTCCCAGCCACTGTTCAGGCATTATCTATAAATCAATTTAAATGTTTTATTAAAAAATGGCTCTGTCTGTAAATCCTACTACTCCACAGCTGAATATCTAAGTGATCGGACAGCCTGAGACTAGATTATGATTATTTTATAGCAATAGCAATGATAGTACAATATTGTATATTTTTATTAAAAAGAGCGCAAAAAAGAATCCTGGGAGAGTTTCTTGCGCCGCTTCTTCTCTCTCAGAGCGCCATTTTGTTTCCGAAAAGGAAGTAGTGTCTAGTATATTAGAAATGACATCAAAAATAATTCTAAAGGAATCAATTTTGAGAAAATGCCTTTTATACCTTTTAAATATGAACACCTTCCATAGAATTAACTAACGATCACACATTTTAAAGAATTAAAATGCGGGTAGTTATAAAGATACTTTTACATTGATTATTTGTGTAGAAATGAATATTGCATATAGTCCAAACTTTCGTAGTCTTTCCGTGTTGGCAAATGTCGAGAAAGTAATTATAACAGAGATTAATACCTACTATAATAAACTAGGTACCTAGTTTAGTGCCATTTGTTGCCTCTGAAGGGGATTTGCGGAATATGGGGGCAGTGCGGCCGATATTAATACCATTTTTGTGCTGCGGAAGAGGGCTATTCGCGCGATTTATAACCTAGGTCCTAAATAATCATTAACAGAAAAATTTAAAGAAATAAACATTTTGACTGTTGCTTCCCAATACATTTTTGATAATGTTCTGTATGTTCATAAGCATATTGAGGAATTTTCTAGAAACTGTGACATTCAAAATGTTTTTTTATATATGAGAGGGGGCAAACGAGCAAGAGGCTCACGGGATGGGGAGAGCTGAGGCAGCCGCCCATGGACATCCGCAACAACAGGTGTGTCAAGAAATGCGTTGCCGGCCTTTAAGGTTGCTTTTTTGTTGAAGGTCCCTAAGTCGTATCTGTTCGGGAAGACCGCTGCCGGTAGTTGATTCCACAAAGTGGCTGTGCGAGGCAAGAAATTTCGGACAAAATGCGCGGTTGTGGATTGCCAGACGTCTACGTGATGCGGATGGTACTTTGCACGTAATGTCCGGTGGTGGAATTCGGCCGCTGGAATCAACCCGAACAGCTCCTCTGAGCACTCCCCGTGATAAATGCGGTAGAAGATGCAGAGAGAACCCACATCTCTCGCAATGCTAGAGAATCAAGCCGATCGGAGATGACTTGGTCATCGATGATTCGAGCCGCTCTTCGTTGTATGCGGTCAAATGGAAGAAGCAGGTACTGGGGAGCACCCGCCCAAAAGTGAGAACAGTACTCCATGTGAGGCCGAATTTGCGCCTTATAAAGTTGCAGGCGGTGGCTTTTAGTGAAGTACTGTCTCGCCTTACTGAGTACACCAAGCTTTTTTGAGGCCAGTTTGGCCTTCTCTTCCAAGTGACCACGGAACTGAACGTCGCTCGATATATCGACGCCAAGTATGCCAATACAGGCTGTGGCAGTTAGAGGAGTGATCTCGAATCGAGGGGATACGACAAAGGGAGACTTTTAGTGGTGAACGCACAAACTTGTGTCTTCTTGGGGTTGAATTAGACTAAATTTTGTCGGCCCCATTCCGAGACTTTGCAAAGCATAGTCTCGATTTCAGACACAAGTTTGTTCAGGTTCTCGTCGACGCTATCCCGGGACATGTTGGCACGGCCGGTGTAGGAAGCATACCCTGTGCTGTCGTCTGCATAGCAATGAATATTGCTGATTTGCAGCATATCATTGATATGCAGAAGAAACAGCGTAGGGGATAGCACGCAGCCTTGCGGGACACCAGCGTTTATGGGTTTTAAGTCGGAGCATGCACCGTTGATAACAACCTTGATGCTCCGATCAGCCAAAAAGCTAGTGACCCATTTGCACAACTTCTCGGGAAGCCCATAGGATGGTAGTTTCGCTGTAAGCGCTTTATGCCACACCCGATCGAAGGCCTTCGCTATGTCCAACTCACCGCCAACGCCTCTCCCTTCGACTCAACCGCTTGCGCCCATTTATGGGTGAGGTATGCAAGATCACCAGCTGAGCGACCCTGACGGAAACCGGATTTTTCCTGCGGCATGTATGACTCGCACCGCGGAATATGCGGTGGTGGTGCACCTTGGTCATCCAGAGTCGAGTTGGACGCGAAGAGGGAGCCCAGGAGATCAGCTTTCTCTTTCGCGTTATGGGCCAGCGAGTCATCATCCCTGTGCAGTGGCGGAATGGTTGGCTGGCAGAAGCTTCCTTGGACAGCCTTGGCGAGCGACCAGAACGCACGAGTTTCCGAGGGAAGGCGTGAACACGAGGAACAAACATAAACTTGTTATGCCTACTACCCGGTTGGATAGAGTTAGTAAGTCTTTTGTTAAGCGATGTATATGCTTCTACAATATGATCCCAGGAAATGTACAAAACAAATGTGTTACGAAATTTAAAAGAATTGTTAAAAAACGTTTGTGTGGGAAAGGTTACTATACATACTATATATATAAATGTTTATTGTACGATATTAAATTGTAATTCATATTTTTATTAAAAAAAGCCCTCTGAGATTCTTGCGCCCGTTCTTCTCAGGTCTGAGGTAGTCCATTTTGAATGGGTGGTTTTTGGCGTTCAATAAGTGATTTTGAATCGTATTTTGGATAGAAATATTTTGTATTTGAATTTGAAATAAGGCAAAGATCTCCACGACAATCGGTCCTGCGCTGCCCTCATCCCAATTATTGCGGCGAACTTCACGAAATCTTCCGTCAATCTAGTAGGGGGCCTACCAACACTGCGTCTTCCAGTACGCGGTCGACATTCGAGGACTTTACTGTCCGTGTAAGCCATCTGTTCGTCGAACTTGTTCCTTGATTGACACCTCAATTTACACGACATAGTTAATTAAATCCTAATATATATATTATATACGTTGAAATTCTTTAAAAAGTATTTTATTTCAAAAGGATTTACAAAGATAATGTTCTCAATAATAATAAAAAAAAATCTTGATAATGTAATGGATGTTCATAGGCACATAAGTGAATTTGCTAGAAACTGTCGTAACCATAATGTTAACACCAGGAACAGATATAATCCTATAATGCCTACAACTCGGCTTAGTCGAGTTAGTAAGTCTTTTGTGGGGCGATGTATTACGTTATTCAAAATAATTGTTTAAAACGCTTGTGTGGTAAACATAACGTTAATGACTTTCTTAATGATACCACAGATTGGGAATGGAGCGACCGCCCTCAGGCTATTAAATAAAAAGTTTAATTGTACAGCATTACTTTGTAAACATATTTTTTTGATGAAAAAAAAAGCCCGCTGAGTTTGTTGCGCCCATTCTTTTTTTATGGAATAGGAGGACAAACGAGCGTACGTGTCACTTGGTGTTAAGTGATCACCGCCACCCTCATTCTCTTGCAACACCAGAGGAACAAGAGCGTTGCCGGCCTTTAAGGAAGGTGTACGCGCTTTTTTTGAAGGTCGTATCGTCCCGGAAACACCGCACAAGGAAGCTCATTCCACAGCTTTGAAGTACGAGGAAGAAAGCTCCTTGAAAAGGGCAGTGGAAGACCACCACACATCCAGATGGTGGGTATGATATCCTAATATGTGGCGTGTCGTGCGAAGGTGGCAGTGGAACATTTGGCGGTAGGTATCAGGTGAAAAGGCTCTTCCGAACACTCCCCATGATAAATGCGGTAGAAGACACACAATGTAGCGACGTCTCTACGCAACGCCAAGTGATCTTCTCAGGTCTGAGGCATTCGTTTTGGAATGGGTGGTAGTTTTTGACTTTCAATAAGTGATGTTACATCCTACAAATTTGAATAAAAATATTTGAATTTGATTTGCATGCAAAAAATGCAATCTGCATGTAGACTTACGAAAATTAGCGAAACACTTATAAATAATGAAAAAATATATGCGTATAAAATATGAAACCGACCAGAGATGTTCGTAAATATAAAATTAATAAGATTATAAAGCAACTATATTATGTTAAATTTATTAATTTAAAAATATTAACACAGACACGAATTTAAATTAAACTGATATTAACTGCGATTTAATTACCCTCACTATGAATAATAAAAAGCATTGAGGTCGCATACAAATATTGTATCGTATAATTAATGTAAAATATGTTAATTATTATTGTGCAATATACTATTAGTGCATTAGGCTCCTTATACATTATGGCTTCGCCGCACTGATGCCAGAGCACGTCTGGTGACCACAAGCTAAGTACTACACCATAGATGTCAATAATAATAATATTGACAAACTTTTTACACAAATTATCTTGCCCCAAGTTAAGCTTATATATTCTGTGTTATGGGTTACAAGACAATGATATATTTAATACAATATACTTACTTAAACATACATAAATACATTTAAACATCCATGACTCGGAAACAAACATCCATATTGGTTATGGATTATTATTATTCCAATAATGGTTCAAATTCAAATTCAAATATTTTTATTCAAAATATGATTTAAAATCACTTATTGAACGTCAAAAACTACCACCCATTCAAAAGAGACTGCCTCAGGCCTGAGAAGAATGGGCGCAAGAAACTCAGCGGGCTTTTAAAATTGGGCGGTTGAAATTTTATATAGTTGATAGTCAAATGATAAAAAATATATCGATATTTTTATTGGTTGAAAATATTAGTTAATATTCTATGTCATTTACAAAATTTGGTTATTGTTTGATGTTGAATATTTTATATTAGTTAATATTTAACTAATAAAAAATATCGATATTATACAGGAGGTCTACTCGCTAAATCGACAACGATACATTCGGAACAATACGATAATACTCCGAATATATCGCAACTATCCTACTCTAACAAATGATCGAATTCCTTATCGTTTATCGTAACCATAGACTAATATTTTGATTTTTTACGATGTTAGTGTGAATGAAATATGTTCAAACCTAAACATTATCTGTGCTATGTCACTGTTAAGTGTCAAAAGTCAAAACATAGTTTAGGCCCTAAGGCCCATGCCAGACTCTGCACCATTAATTTGGTATCATATACACATAATATAAATGTTAAAAAAATATGTAATGAATATAATATGACCATTTAAAATTGAATAAATAATACAAAACTTGCGGATAATAAAATGTAGAAAAAAGTAACTTAACCCTTCTCGTCGATTTCCTATTTCTCAGGCGGCCATTTGCATTATTTCTACGCATAAACGATCAACAAAATGACTTAAATGACTTAGTAGTAAAATAATCCTGTTGAATAGTAAATCACATATAATTATTTCAATAATATTTATTAAGTATGTATATTGTATGGCAAATATATCTACACAACTTGAAACGATAATAGCATCGACAGCCTAGAAGGTGTCGTTGAGATTATCGTAAAAGTGACGTTTGATTATTTGTGAAATTCGAATATTCGTCTCTGACATTTTCAACTAAGAGTAGGGTTAGGACCGATAATATCGAATAATGTTTCGTTCATTCAATCATCGATTCGACATTGATTACGATGTAACTAAGAGTAGGATTCGACACGACTAATGCCACGATTTATCGAATATCGATTTTAGGATTAGGCCCCCTGGCTGTGAATATTAGTCATTATTATTTGTCAAGTAAAATATTTGGTTATTGGTTGATGTTAATGAAGTTGAATATTTTATCATATTGCAGCACATAATATAGATGTTAAAAGGTAAAATTAAATAAACTGTTCTTCATACTTGAACACTTTATAAAACAACGACTTGAAAAATAAAATTAACAATAACGAGTCACAAGTTGATATGATATTTTTAAAGAATTTGTTATGTTTTTAGAGTGATAGCCCTCACTTCTAGGATAAATACAAAAATAAAATTTGAAAAACAACAGAACTTTATGGACGATGCAGGACTCGAACCCACGACCTCCGGCGTTCCGTGCCGGTGCTCTAACCAACTGAGCTAACCGTTCGAGTGTCGTATCGCTATAAAATCTTGTATGCTTTGTTCAACTCTCAGGTTGTGGCTTCATCTACAGGATCTACTTTACAGTTGATAACCTGCTCAACCCAATATTTGTATATTAGGAAATTGACTTGAGATGTCGCTCTTGTAAATCTAAACAATTTGTTATGTTTTTAAAGTGATAACCCTCACTTCTAGGATTAATACACAAATAAAATTTGAAAAAAAAAAAAACAACATAACTTTATGAACGATGTGGGACTTTATAGCGATACGACACTCGAACGGTTAGCTCAGTTGATTAGAGCACCGCGCCGGCACGGAACGCCAGAGGTCGTGGGTTCGAGTTCCTCATCGTTCATAAAGTTTTGTTGTTTTTCAAATTTTATTTATTGAATATAATGGTTGATTTTAAATATTAGTTAAATTTATTGGTTGATAGGAAAATATTCCTATCAACCAATAGTGTAGTATAGAGATGATGAATACATCATCTCTATACTTCACTACTGCTACTGTACTACCGGGTTACATTATCTCAGGACCTGACGTCGATGACGTCACATCGTCGTCGCTTTGGTACGGTGTGCAAAACAAGCATCACTAGGATATTATTAATAATAAATGAACTACTTACTAATAATTTATTATGTACTATTGATTGATATAAAGGTGTTGTGTAGTTATGCTAATTAATAATAATAATAATTATTATTATAATGATGAAAAATCAATGGATGAATCTGGGTTAAGTACAAATAGTATTTAATTTTTCAGCACAGAACAACACAAACTACAGAATCGAAACGGAACAATAACATCATCGACGTAAACAAAAATTTTCATAAACTGACAACTTCTCGGTCAAACTATGTAAAACTCTTTCCAAATGGCATCTAATCCGCATCGAACTAAACAAGAATTACGTAAATCGAATCATACATCTCAGCGTAAACGGTGTACATACATAAAAGTAAAAAATACCGATCGAATCGAGAACCTCCTCCTTTTTGAAGTTGGTTAAACACAAAGCAGTGATAGCACGAAAATATCACGACATTTACCTAACGCTAATAAAACTGCAAACCGTACTGACGCAACAGGACGAGCTCGTGGGGGTGAGAGGGGAAGGGGGGGGGGGCGGAGGTCCAGAAGTAATATGGCCGTGTACATCTTAAATTAAGTATTTAGATTAAGCATATATTTTGTTTTCATTAACTTTTTTGTGTAAATGTATCAGTTTTTCTTCCAAAATAAATTCATCTTCATTTCACTTCATATTTATTGATTTTTGTTGTACACTATACTCACCATATCAAAGAACTTCTTGTCAATGAACGGCCTGATGAGCAGCAGCAGTTTGTCCAGAACTGGCTCGGTGTTGAACACGTGGATGGCCCGCATCCTGACCGGCATCGCCTCTTGCACATATTGGAAGAACTTTCGCAACGATCTACAAACAACAAGAACACACATCATGTGAAAGTTCTCAACGTGAGCGGTTGCGTCATTATCTATGCAAGAAATAATGTGTGAACTATTTTTGTGATGATGAGACGAAGATAAACATGACCATCGCAATTTAACATTATTTATATATTGCTTGTGATATCACGAACTATGCCCACGGTAGAAAATAAAGATACTAGAACTTATTTACGGCCCTTCCCAATGTACTATCTACAGATATACTATATGTCAATAATCTGAAGCTGTCCCAATATACCCGATAAGTCATTCTTATCGCCTTATATTGGGACGCGTGAATTACAATTTCCATATAAACTTCTATCGCTAATAAGCTATACGTCGTCCCATTGACAGACAGCGTTTATGGATAAGATAAATTACCGTCGATAAGTTTATAGATAGGGACAGAAAAGTCAACGATAGTTACGATTTTTATCGATAATAGGCCACAACCGGAGATAGACTGAATATTGGGAATGGCCGTTAGTAATTATGGCCTGTCTCGCTCACTTAGGCTGAGCTATATAGAGCGTACATAGACTTTGCTAAGACTTTACTTAAGTAAATATTATCTGAGTCAAAGAATATATAATAGTAAAAGTACGGAAATCTCACTCCGCAAAATCAAAGAAATATTAATCTTGCGGTCATACAATAAGGTGTAATTCAGATCGCACAGCTAACCTACATTTTTATTCACCTAGAAGTTGTCTCTCTTTCTACCGCGTGACTCTTACCTATTCTGACGAAATTAGGGTTGACTTCTTTACCTAAAAGTGTACCTACCTAGTATAATGTCATCTTATAAAAATAGCTCAGTTTTTTTCTATAATATAAATAGGTATGTAATCGTAATTTATAATCAATATTATGTTATAATCAATCTTTCAAATTAAACCTACATTAGCTGCAGATAGTAATGTATGCGTTGGAAGACGACACGACATAGTCAAACCTACTTAGTATATAGGAAATAAATATGTAGCTATCATGAATGGGAATTTAACTATAATAACAATCACTTTAAATTAGATTGTTTCAGCTTCTTTAGGAAGCTTAAAAAATTTCGATCGCAATGACCTTTATACTGCATTGCTTTATTAATGTTTCTTCATTTTTAAAACATGACAACGGTGACAACAAATCGCGCGTGCATCACTGCTCGCTCGTGAGTCCCTACTGGCTGACTTACTCTGTAGAGGCCGCCGCACGTACATTACGATTTCGATGCCTACACGGGGAGTGGGACAGGCCTGGCTGAGTATAGTTTAATATTTTATTTTATTTTTATAGTCATTTGACAGCTGAAATTATGCTACGACAGCCCAATGCACAAGTCATGTTCGGGTTTTATCACTCACTCGGGAAATATATTTATGGTAAGGTCTGAGCAAAGTGTAAGTACACTATATAGATCTACAAAATCGCGATACAAAAGTAACTGTTGATCGTAGATGGGTGAAAATTTGAAGTTGTATGTATTTTTTAATGCCACATTATAAAAAAATAAAAACAAAAAATTTGGTCCAAAAATTAAAAACAAAAATTAAGGGTGAACAACCCTTATTACTTAGGGGTATGAAAAATAGATGTTGGCCGATTCTCACACCTACTCAATATGCTCACAAAATTTCATGAGAATCGGTCAAGCCGTTTCGGAGGAGTACGGGAACGAACATTGTGACACGAGAATTTTATATATAAAATATATACACCCTGTTTTTTTAATTCCCTATAACTCTGAGACCGTTTATTGAAATCGAATGGTGTATGATTTTAATTTTTAAATTTTAATAATGTTTTTTTTGCGTTTCTTATCTTTCATACAAAATAAATGAAATAATTATCAAATATAAATGTCACACACCTTTATGAGAAAATTGGCAACTCTGCATACTACGAGCTTCAAATTATGAATGATTATACTTACCTACTTATCAATGAAAAATTGATTATTATGTCCTTTGATTAACTTTGTAAGTGTAAGTTTGGCAACGTCGCTAAGAATAGGACTTGTCATACTGGTTGCAATCAAGACACAATCTACATTTAAAAACTTTTTTACACCCATTATATGCATTTTAGAACACATGTTTTTTGAACTTCTCTTTTTAGCTATAGATTATAATCATAAAGTTATGGTAATTCAATGTAAACACGTTGTATACATCTCACCCTTAGAGTCCGAGTTCCAACCTCTATTACCAGAGGGAGGCTCCTTTGCACAGGATGCCGGCTAGATTATGGGTACCACAACGGCACCTATTTCTGCCGTGAAGCAGTAATGTGTAAAAATTACAGTGTTTCGGTCTGAGGGGCGCCGTAGCTAGTGAAATTACTGGGCAAATGAGACTTAACATCTTATGTCTCAAGGTGACAAGCGCTATTGTAGTGCCACTCATAATTTTTGGGCTTTTCAAGAATCCTGGGCGGCACTGCCTTGTAATGGGCAGGGCGTATCAATTACCATCAGCTGAACGTCCTGCCCGTCTCGTCCCGTATTATCATAAAAAAAACTCACACACTCACGCTGTCTTAAGGTGTAGAGATCGCACATGTGATTGTGAGATGAGAAAAAATAATTTCCGAAAATAAAAAATATAGAACAGTAAGACAAAGAGAAGTTAATTTTGGAAATTACAGAAGGAAAGAGAGCATTTACCATGACAGGAATGCTTTACTACCAATAATGACCAAGAGATGTTGTTCTCGACTTTAATAATAATATTATATGAAAAGTGTTGTAATGGAGTTAGCAATGATTATATTTTGTAAAGCTACTTTAATTTAGTCAGCGGCGCTAACTGTTGGATAGGAAATGGCGAAGCGATGTTACCTTTGTCTATCCTTATGAGAGCTAAAACATTTTGAATCATATAGACATACATACATATAGATATATAAATAAAAATATAAAAATATAACTTTTGTACAGTGTTACCACCAATAACTGGATATTGAGTATTAACCATGATTCACAGCTTTCGAAGTACGGTAACAATGGCGTTTTACTTCCCCTCTTACCACACCCCAATAAACATTTACCTCGAAGCACTGATGTATACTGTTCGCCTTATGCCTATAGTATCCATATATATATAAAATATGTATTGTATATATTAAAAAGTGACACAGTACCATCTATAGCCACTAGATCACAAAACTTATTTCACCTCTCTAAAACTACGACCAATATTGGTAAACGTGCGCCACTTCACAGAATATGTACATGTTATAGTAATTTTATGCCATAGACCGGGGGTGCTCAAACGTTCGATCGGGATCGACAGGTCGATCGCGAGTGCTTTTCGAGTCGATCTCGAAAAAAAAATCCGATATAAAAAACTAAAATCGGTAATTACGTTATATCTTATGAAAAGTATGCTCAGGACATGCAGTGTCACTCTTCAACATCCAAAGTCACTCTTTAGTTAAGCTTAGAACTTTACAACGTGTTTGTTTTGTAAGAACCAATAAACTCGCAATTTTGAATAAGAATTATGAGATTTTTCATAGACATTTAAGAGCAGACCTACACTTACCTTGACTAAAAAAATGCATATTTTGCGCAAAACTAAAATATCTATGTCATCGTGACACTCTACCTAGACGACAATCCTTCATCACACATACTTGAAGCCTCTCAGACCCGATCGATCGTAGTCTAACAATTTTGAGGTAGATCGCCAGCAGTTCAAGCTTGAGCACCCCTGCCATAGACCATGCGACATACCATCCAATATGGTCCACTACTGGACCGCGTTCGATGCTCTGGCCGTACCAAATCCGTTCATGTGTCTAGGCTATTATATGTACTAAAAAACTCACAATAATCCGACACGCGTTATGTGACCCAGCTTCACTCCAGCCATGTCAAAGAGGAAGATAAACCCAGGGTTCGGCCCCCGCTTGTGAAGGCACGCATCTGAAAGAATATGGAGATTATAATTGAAGAGGGTAGACTACTTTATTATAAAATTTATATTACAAATCTGTGTCCTTCAGTTGTTTAGCGTTCAACAATATTTAGATATTGCTTATATTTAGTCACGAGTCGAAGCTTGTCTAAGTTGTGTCAAACGGAGAGAAGATATTCATAATGACGTTTTAGATTTTAGATTATATGATACCAGATAGATGACAGCTGACAAAAATTGCTTTCCGTTCCTTTATTTGTTCCTGAGGGCCTACCATCAACTTTTAATAAGCGATGCGATTCCAATGCAGTTCGATTTAGGTACCTAAACTGAATCGCTAAAATTCGCACCATGAAGTGCCTTTTACTGAATCGCGTTTGGATCCCTTAAGGCGCTATAGTCCTAAAAAGCAACATTTTTAAAAATCTACTTAAAATACTTCTACAAATACTACAATTCCAATTTTTTGACATGTTTATCTTCATTTCTTGATCTAAATTATCGCTGTTTCGAAAACACGATTACGAAAAAAAATCTCGATAGATTTATTTTTTGAAAAATAGTCTTTTTTATTTGAATTGTTTATATTATCATAAAACTATGATAGCTATAAACACAAAACTTATTTGATTCGAGAGTTTATTAGTATCTATAAGTTTTCACTGTGGGATTTATCAATACTCTTTGTGAATTATTTTATATTAATTTTTTTCGTAATAAACCAAACGCGACGCCTTGGTTGCATGCTCGCTCAAGCCAGCAGTACGCCCGTGACCACTGTCAAAGGTGTTGAAGGTACTGTGTTCGTGTCTCTCGGGCTCACATTACGTAAGATTTTAGCAAACAAGTACAAAGCGGGAATCATAGTAAAAAAAAAATGATGATGCGACAGCGTATTTGTTGAAATATATAGGTAAATGTAAAATAAAATTTACGTAATATTATTTTGAATATTATGCCACGCGGGATTTTTGTATATATGTATGTACTTTAGGGAAGTTAGATGAATCCAAGATGGCCGCCGCACAAAATTATGATTTCAGCAATATGGATATCGTGTCCGAGGTTCTCGAGGGTGCAGATAACGATTTTGTGATCATTTTTGAAATCCAAGATGGCCGCCGCACAAAATTATGATTTCAGCAATATGGATATCGTGTCCGAGGTTCTCGAGGGCGCAGAGAACGATTTTGTGATCATTTTTTAAATCCAAGATGGCCGCCACACAAAATTATGATTTCAGCAATATGGATATCGTGTCCGAGGTTCTCAAGGATGCAGAGAACGATTTTGTGGTCATTTTTGAAGTCCAAGATGGCCGCCGCACAAAATTATGATTTCAGCAATATGGATACCGTATCCGAGGTTCTCGAGGGTGTCGAGGACGAATTTTGAGCGCTGGCCATCTTGGATTCCAAAAATGATCACAAAATCATTCTCTGCACCCTCGAGAACCTCGGACACGATATCCATATTGCTGAAATCATAATTTTGTGTGGCGGCCATCTTGGATTTCAAAACTGATCACAAAATCGTTCTCTGCGCCGGCGTTCCGTGCCGGTGCTCTAAACCACTGAGCTAACCGTTCGAGTACCGCCTCGTTATAAAATTCTGTTTTGCTTTGTTCAAGTCTCAGGTTGTGGCTTCATTATTAAATAATATTAATATAAATAAATATAGTTCTTTGCATTACAAATTAAATGTTTGCTTAGGTATTTTCGTAAAAATAACGAGTTATGAACGCACCTCCATTGATGTTTGATTTGAGAGAGAGTACATTTTTTTTAATTCGTTCTTGCGAACAGCGTCCGACAGTCCGGGCCCTTACTGCCTCGTCTTTAGTATTTTCCTTTTTTGGTATTTATTTTCAGTATGTTGTTTTACAAAAAAGTCCGATAAAGTAATCTCACCTCATCTTTCATCAATAAAATTTTCCTTTTCTGTATGTTTTCACTATTTTTAAAAGTTATTAACAACACGATTCACTTTCCTCTAATACTTCCTTAGAGGAACTTTTTTCGAATCGCTCACTTTGTATCATAAGCTATCCAGTTTTACTTGAAATATAACCTCATGGTACGAATGAATGAACAAACTAAATCAATTTCCGATTCAGTTGATATCATTTTTGACGTTCAATTGACATCATTGCGATTTAATCAGTTGATTTGACGTCAACCTAAATTAGATAGCTCTAATCACGTCGTGGTACGAAATAGCAAAGCAGTTCATTTTAGGTTGTCAATTGAATCGCAATAAGAGTTCATGGTAGGCCCGCTGTTCCTGCGACGTTTTAGATAAACACAAGCTATCACTGTTTTGTAATAGAAAAAGATAAATTTAATTTAAGACGCCATTATTGTTAGGTCACTGACGTTGTTAAAGTTAGCTCACTATCTAACAAAACACGTGTCTTTTTTGTAAGAACAACATACATCTTTAACGTTCACAACACTCATGTTAACAATTAATTTTAATGTTAAATTTAATAACCGGTTTATTATTTAATAAGCTTTACGAAACACATACTGAGGTCAAGACTAGAGGTCATCTACTGGACAATAATTCATATTTTTTTTTGAGATACACAACTTAATCAAGTTTTTTATACAATCCTTTAATACCGAATCTTGCCAGCCATAATTTATCAGACATCCATAAAACAAGAATTATTAAAAGGTGCGCAAATGATTATAGTACCTAATATTAAAATAATTTAATTAATTTGTAGTACGATATTATTCTTTTTAGCTTTAAGGCCGGAACGCATTACAGCGGCACTGCGCTGTGCGTCGCTTCACGTCGCTAGACGATACCTATCGCATTACAACTACAGTAAGCGGCAGCTCGAGTCATTTCTATACCAATTTGCGTGCGAGCAACCATACAAGATGAGCGATAGTGACGAGGATTTGGTCATTATTTCCTTATTCTGTGCAGAAGATAAACCTATTAATGGAAGAGAACAAAAATAATATAACAGAGAACGAGAACTTAACAATTAGCAGTGCGCAAACTAAAGAAACGCGCCGCTTGCTGTGACGAACTGAGCGTCGCTGCACTGCGCGTCAAAATATTCTCTCAGAGGCAACTCTGCCGCGACTCGCAGTGCAGCACCCGCTAATGCGTTCCGGCGTTTATGCAATAGGAGGATTTATATAGAAAGACATAAATGCAATTTAGGGTTATATTCTATAGCTAAAAAGTAAAAGGAGATTCTAAGAATCATGTGTTCTAAAATGCATATAATGGGTGTAAAAATGTTTTTAAATGTAGATTGTGTCTTGATTGCAACCAGTATGACAAGTCCTATTCTTAGCGACGTTGCCAAACTTACACTTACAAAGTTAATCAAAGGACATAATAATCAATGAAAGTAACATAGTGACATATTTTTCATTGATAAGTAGGTAAGTATAATCATTCATAATTTGAAGCTCGTAGTGTAACATTGATATTTGATAATTATTTCAATTATTTTATTCTATTAAACGGTCTCGTTAAACTTAGAGTTATGGGGATTCAACATAAACACGCTGTATTGTATATATGTAATAATACGTTTAGTAATGTATTTTTTATTTCTAGCGTTGCAAGGGCAGCACTAGAAACAGCCACACAAAATTATACTAATGAGTAAGTAAGTAAGTGGTTTTCTGATAGAAATTGAATTAACATAACAGACGCGCAGTGGCATCAGTTGAATAGCTGCAAACACAAACGTACACAGAATTTTCTCGATGTCGGTTACAGAAACTCACACGTTTCCCGCGCGACACATACACGTTTGTTGCGCCTGTAAAGGCAGGAACGCGCGTGTTCAAAAAAATTGAAAGAGACAAGAGAAAAATTGAAGGATCAACAACAAATTTCTTCTACAGTAAACATATTTACACACATTAGCTTGCGAGTGAGGACATAACAGAGTGCTGTATTTATTTAGCTGTGGAGGTGATCAGAGAAGATATCAATAGATTGTTGTCTTTTCGACAGCTCACCACCCATAATATAATTATCATCGCCATTGACATTGTAGTTATTAATAGCGTTGTTGGTACTTGTAATTCTGTTCAAAGGAGAATGGAGGCCCAGACTGAACCGACCGACCGTGCTGAAGATATAAGTGGAGTGTATTTCTTGGACCTAGGCAGTCTTCTTCGAAAAAAAATGTTAATTTTGAAATTTGATATGGACTGTCGATTGTGCCATTGACAAGTTTGTAAAAAAATACAGCATCATGCACTTTTCTGCGGTTATTTAAGGACTCTAAACCGAAGCAGCGCCAACGATCCTTATAGTTTGGGAGTTTCTTGGCCAAATTACACGGATAAAATAATATTCGCAAGTAATCTGCCGTTTTTAAATTTTGCAGCACAAAAAGCGCGCGACGATGGCACGCGAAAAAAACGTAGTGTGTAAGGTCTCTTACCATTGTACAACTATCCTGAAAATATATTGACCGTAAAGAGGTTAAGTTAAGGTCAGAGCTTCCGCCGAATCGGGGAAGTCCACATTCTCAACGTCATTGACTGGCTCTCCGTTTGAGCCACCCGATCACCTTGCTAATTAATATCTCTACGTGCTGATTACGGCTTCTTACAGAATGCGACCTTTCTTGTTATTTTGATGAAATAAATAGATAATTTGTTATTTTTTTCCTGATACGCAAATATTGTTGAGCAGGTTATCAATTGTAAAGTAGATCCTGTAGATGAAACCACCACCTGAGAGTTGAACAAGACATACAGGATTTATAAAAGATACGTCACTCAATGGAAAGAGCGCTCGCACGAATCGCGAGATGTCACGGGTTCGAGTCCCGCATAAATTTTGTTTTCAAATTTAATTTGTGCAAATAATTATTGTCTATATTTATTATTACCATTTATCGAAATAAAATACGATTTACAATATAACAAATGTAAAAGGGGCGTTTATTTAAATCGCACACAATTTTATATATATTAGTGTTTAGATGAAGTAGGTAATGAATGCTCGAAACTTAGCGCTCTAGCTTATATAGGGCACGCCAATCAACCATCTCAATGCTAACAAAAACATAAATTATTATGAATAGTCTTTATATATTGTGTTCTTGTTTTTATGTTGGTACTATCGTGGGAATCTATGGCTTATTATAAAATCGTAATTATAAAAACCGACAACAAAAACTGAAAAGTATCAAATAACTAAAAATTTAATTTAATACACCTCTTATGTAAACCTTTACCTTTAATATTAATAAAATACTATTATTTGTATGTGCTACTTATTGATAGCTTTGAAGTCAAGCTGACCCAGTTTGTTAGAATTTCTTACTTTGTAAACAATGGCAAAAAATATGTAATAAGTACTAGAAGTAACAATGGCTTGATTTCGTTAAAAGGCATAAATGGCATAAAAGGTATTAATTTTCTCAAAATTTATTCCCTTAGAATTCTTTTTGATGTCATTTCTAATATACTAGATACTACTACCGCTTCGGAAAAAAATGGCGCTCTGAGAGAGAAGAAGCGGCGCAAGAAACTTCCCAGGATTATTTTTTTGCGCTCTTTTCAATAAAAATATACAGTATTGTTCAGTCATTTCTATAGCTATAAAATAATCACAATCTAGTCCCAGGTTGTCCGATCATTTAGATATTCAGCTGTGGAGTAATAGGATTTACGACAGAGCCATTTTTTTATTTAAACATTTATATAAGCTGATATATAGCACGAACAGCTCTATTTTGCTTTTGTTAGTAGGTACTTTATCGTGTCAAACAGACATAAAAAGAACAGGCATGCGAGAAATGTTTTTTCAAAATGTTCGTAAGACTTAAATTCGCCTTAAAAGCATTTAAATTCGAGCAATAAAAGTAGCACACGTAAATAATACATAACACAACATCATAATTGGAGTGTCTGTTTGTAATATTGAAATAACCGTTTTTTACTACATGTATATATGAATATATACAGTCGTGGTCAACTAATTAGGGACACTCTGTAGTTTAACCAATTGTGAATTTATTTTTTATTTTCCAATGAGTCTAAACAAGATTTCATATCCCTTACATGTAACTATAATTAGTCATTTATGTGCCCGATTATACAAACAATAACAACTTCCTAAACATTAAAACTCTTTACAGTATAGCTGATAGATTATCACAGTGCTATTTGTTCAAAAAATGCTGGCTGGTCATTTAATTAGGGACACTGAGATATTGTGTTCTATTTTCAAAATCTGAATCTCAATATTTTTTTATTTCTTCTCCTTCAGGTTCCAGGTAGTTTTGGCGGCAATCAAGATTATTAATTTTAAGTTTTGAGAACTATTTTGAAGAAAAATGGGCAAAAATATAAGTTGCGATGCAACACTACGAAAAATCATCATGAAGTTTGTCGAGCGTGGTTGGTCATACCGAGGGATAGCAGAATATTTAAATTGTTAAAAAACTATGGTGTGCAATGCAGTGCAACATTTCAGGCGCAACAACACAGCTTTAATTGTGCCCAGATAAAAAAAATCGAGAAAAACAACTCCGCAAGAAGATAGAATGATAACCAGGTTAGCTAAGAAAGATCCATTTTTGGACCTTTTTTTTTATTAAACACGAAGTGTTTGGGGCGGACGAAAGATCCGCTGTTACAGCGAGGACCGTTAAACGACGTCTGATAGAAACAGGGATGTTCGAAGGAGTGGCTTGCAAAGTATCGTTGTTGAAAAAAGAACATAAAAATGCACGTTTGACGTTTGCACGTAAATATTTACATTGGACCTACGCCCATGGCAACATGTATTATTCTCTGACGAAGCCAATAAGAAGCCAAGTTAATTTGATTTCTTAAAATGGAAGGTAATACGTACGGCGTCCTGTAAAAGCGGAAATGAATCCAAGATTTACAAAGAAGCAGGTGAAACATGGCCGTGGAAACATTAAAATGTGGGGTTCATTTTCTGGACGTAGAGTGGGACCTGTGAGGAAAGTTCAGGGTAATTTAGACCAACATACAAGGCAATATTAGAGGAAACTATGCTTCCCTACGCTGAGGAACATCTCCCTATCATATGGACGTTTCAGCATGATAATGACCCGAATCATAACACCCGTTCAGTCAAGTCGTTTCATAACAGTCAGTCGGTATCAGTGCTAGATTGGCCAGCAAATAGCCCGGACCTCAACCCAATCGAGCAGCTTTGGCACGAAATCAAGAAAAAAGTTGCCAATTATATTTTAAGATGAACATAATGAAGCTTTTCGTGAGGCATGGGCAAACATCCTGTCGAAACATGTCAGAAACTGCCACTGTCTATGTCATTGGTGTCTAGCGATAATAATTAATAATAAGCGATAAGGTTTTCTTACTGGGTTATTTTACACGTAATAAAATGGAGTTGTTATAGAAATTAAAATACTGGAGATTAATAGTTTTGTTTAATTCTATTTTTTAATTTTCTTTACTTTCCTTAATTAAATGTCCAGCTTAAGAATTATACCTTAAATTGTATACATGGTTAACCCCAAGGTTAAAAAAGTGTTTAATATCCAAATATTAAACACTTTTTTCTATTCATTTAATCTTTTATTTATAGCCATTTATTGCATAATAGTTGGACCAAACTATGCAAATAATAGTTACTGAGAAATCAATAGGGTTTTATATTTATATGTACATAACGGGTTATTTCTCTTCACTATCTTGAATGTCCCTAATTAGTTGACCACGACTATATGTACGGTACATATACCAAATTAATATTTTTTATTTTTTTTTTGTTTGTGTCTTTGTCTGTCTGTCTGGTTGTTCCGGCTAATCTCCGAAATGGCTGGACCGATTTTGACGCAACTTTGATTGGCAGGTAGCTGATGTAATGAGGAGTAACTTGGGCTACGTTTATTTTTGAAAATTCTTTTATTTTAGAAAGATGTTGCCATGTCCAATAGACGGTCTAACTCTAAAAATAATTTATATGGCAAAACGACGTTTGCCGAGTCAGCTAGTAATATGTTATGTGAGTATGTTTTCAGTGAACTCCTAAACTAATGAACGGATTTTAATGGGAATTACTTCATGGAGTGCAGTTTAGTCCAACTTGAAAGATAGGATAGTTTTTGTTTCGATTTGGGACCCATAATTATTTTTATTTCCAATATTTGTTTTGTATGGACATATTTTCTGTTAGTGAATTTATTGACGCACGGCTTGACAGTTCCACTGTGAAATAATTTAATTATAACAACAGGCAGCATATTTTACGAAATAATTCTTGATGATATGAAATATTATTGACAAAATTGTTTAGATTTACAAGAGGGAGATCTCAAATCAATTTTCTAATATGCAAATATTGGGGTAGCAGGTTATCAATTGTAAAGTAGATCCTGTAGATGAAGTCACAACCTGAGAGTTGAACAAAGCAAACAGAATTTTATAACTAGGCGGTACTGGAACGGTTAGCTCAGTTGGTTAGAGCACCGGCACGGAACGCCGAAGGTCGTGGGTTAGAATCCCGCATCGATCATAAAATTTTGTTTTTCAAATTTTATTTGTATTATTGACAAGTTCATATAAAACAGTATTTTATTTATTATGTACAGAACAACGTCTGTCGGGTCAGCTAGTAAATAATAAAACACAAGAATGGAAACACATCTTGATATGACAGGTGCACCTGTGCCCACATATTTATATTAATTATTTCCTGCATTTAATATGGACTTTTAATATTATTTTAAATGTTTGTAGAATTTAATGCAACCCGCAATCGGCTATTCTGGTTCGGTGTGGTGGAAATACAAGTATCAGAATTTCAACCTTGAGCTATTTTTATGAGAAAAAGTTTATTTATTTTTAACCTACCATAATCCTTTCAACAAAGGTTTGTAAAACCGAACCGGTAACGTAAACGTAACAACCGAGAGAGCTTTTTAATTGGTTTTGTTCTATCTTTAACCACTCGTTTACTGTTTTTGGCTAAGATAATTTATACGTTAAGATAAACTATGACAGCTATGAAAACGTCGAAAAAAAATGCGCTTAGAACTAACCTCTATTTGGAGCAATGCACGCACACTAACACAAAGTGTCACACAAATCGCAAGTGTAAAGCGGGTTTAGACAGGATCAGTAACTGACTTCAATTTTGAGACAAGTCAGCGCTGACCCGAAATATACTCAATGTGAACTGTTTTGAAGTCAGTACAGCGGCGGGAAGTCAGCGCTTACTTCAATATTCGCATACGAATATTTTGAGGTCAGTCGGCGCCCTCCCGCGCCAGTGGTACAAACCCCGTGTAAATGGGGAAGTCACTGTCGCTGTGTTGAGGGTTGACGTCGCGTTGCGTAGACGATAAAATGTCTCGTAAACTAAGCGAATGACTTCACAAACGTGTGCTCAGCCTACTCAGCTTACCGCGACTACTGACTCCATATAAACGAATGAAGTCATGGATAGCGGCAGAGTCGGCGCCGATACTGACTTGTGCACTGCATGCAGGTCTATTACCAAAACCGAAGTTTCGGTCCGAAACGAAAGAACGACGAATTTCGAATTAAATCAATCTACTATTTAATCAATCAATATTACCAAAGCACTTCGGATCCGAATAGTGCAGATGCTTTCTTTTCGGAACCATACAAATAACCGTTAATAGTGAAGTAAATGTCAAGTGAATTTGGGAATAAGGTAAACGAAAAACAAAATGGCATATCGCGAACTTCGGATCCGAAACACTTTCGTAATAGGAAAATGTACGATCCGACAACCGAAACTTCGTATTTCGATTTTACCTAAGCCCGGCTTAAGACGTAGCTTGTCAAACACACTAAAGTATTAAACCTGGCCTGTTTTTATCGGTTGTATAACAGCAAGAGACTCTATCGAGACGCATAAATGATTTAAGGTTTTAAGTTTAAGTTCATTATAAAGCACAAAATTTGAAAAACAAAATTTTATGAACGATGCGGGATTCGAACCCACGACCTCCGGCGTTCCGTGCCGGTGCTCTAACCAACTGAGCTAACCTTTCGAGTACCGCCTCGTTATAAAATTCTGTTTGCTCTGTTCAACTTAAGACTGTTAGAGCACGGAACGCCGGAGGTCGTCGGTTCGAATCCCGCATCGTTAATAAAATTTTGTTTTTTAAATTTTATTTACGTATTAATCCTAGATGTGAGGGTTATCACTTTAAAAACATAACATATTGTTTTCATTATAAAGGTTCAGTCAAATAAACCGGTTTAGAACGGCTAAGCCATGACAGTTCATTGCGGACGAAGTCGCGGGCAAAAGGGCGGATTTCTTCATTAACGCGAGTGTTACATATTTAAATAAAATTATCTAACACCTGGGATCCAATAATCTCTAAATTAAAACCCAAAACTACACATACCAAAAAAGAAGAGGAAACTGTCAGTAAATTTTGCCAAAAACCATCTGTGTACAGCAAATACCAATTCCGTGGCAACAAATGGCGCTTAACTTCATAATGACAACTATGACAAATACTATCTTGACTGATTTCACTCGCAATCTCCCTGAAAACGTGATCCAAACAAGTCTCGAAACGTCGGGTTAACTTTAATAATAATTAAAATGTAACATTTAGGCAAATATCAAATCACAATTACACGCGTTTTAATCCTTTAAAAAGTGTTTTATTTAAGTAAATAAATAAATATAAAAATAATTGTGTAAAACATAATTAATTTATGACTTTATTGACACGTTGTGACCACATCATCACGGATGCTACGTCAAGGGCCGTGACTCTGCGCAGCGGAAATAAATATAATTATTTCTTAGAAACGGAAAATTTTATCATGTCTCGTTTGAAACACATTCACAATATAACGTTTCACAGAATTTCCGACATTATTTGGACTCGGGAACCTTACCTTTGGCCAGTGGGAGGCTCGTTTGCACAGGATGCCGGCTAGATTTTGGGTACCACAACGGCGCCTATTTCTTCTGTGAAGCAGTATTGTGTAAGCATTACTGTGTTTCGGTCTGAAGGGCGTCGTAGCTAGTGAAATTACTGGGGAAATGAGACTTAACATCTTATGTCTCAAGGTGACGAGCGCAGTTGTAGAGCCGCTTAGAATTTTTGGGTTTTTCAATCATCCTGAGTTGCACTCTGAATTGTAATGCGCAGGGCGTATCAATTACCATCAGCTGAACATCCTGTTCGTCACGTCCCTTATTTCCATGTCACCTTGAGATAAGATGTTAAGTCTTATTTGCCCAGTAATTTCACAAGCTACAGCGCCCTTCAGACCGAATCACAGTAATGTTTAAGCATTACTGCTGAATTGGGCGCCGTTGTGGTACCCATAATCTAGCCGGCTTCCTGTGCAAAGGAGCCTCCCACTGGTCAGAGCAAAGTCTAAATACGCTTTATAGATATCAGCCTAAAACTATGACGTTTTCCGACCGTCCGTCTAATGTCACCAATCCGGCTAGCTATTCAGTTTATCTTATAAACTACGGCTGAATATTTGACAGTTATTTATTACTAAACAATAACCACGCCACAAATAGTGTTTAAAAACAAAATTTATGAACGATGCGGGACTCGAACCTGCCACGTCTCTCGTTGGAGCCAACCGTTCGAGAACGTATCGTTGACAAATCTAGTATTTGTTCAACTCTCACGTTGTAGCTCTCTAACTTGAACTGTTGGCTCAGCTTGAAGAGCGATCGCACGGAATGCGAGAGGTCGCAGTTTCGAGAAATTTTGTTTTCAAATCATAAATTTAATATAATTATACGAAGAATTTGACCACCTGATGTCTCTTTCACATGGTATAGGGGTAGAAGGGAGTAACACGTATTTAAGGCACCGTTATATTATTACTAACTTCTACCCGCGACTCTGTCCGCGTGGAATAGTTACTTTGGGCAGATTATTTTATTTTTGGGGATACTTTTCAAATAATACACATATAACTCCTCTTTCCGCTGCTGGCGGCGCTCTTCGATACAGAGGATATAACTTGTCACTGTGGACAGTCTCTTTAATAGTATTTCCCTGCGAACTTTAATCTCCTATTTCATACCCATGTAGGTCAGAGTTTCAAAAATGCTACAACAAATACTTATAAATTACTATTTATCGAATGCCTAAATACAAAATTCTATGGTGTCATTTTCCGCTAGCCTATGTCCTTTTCCAAGCTCTAGTCTATCTCTATACTAAATTTCATCAAAATAGGTTCAGCGGTTTAGGCGTGAAAGCGTAACAAACAATCCTTCACATTTATAATATTAGTAGGGATTTCTTATCACTTAAGATCAATGTCTCAACTTAACCTTAACGACTATATTTATTCTCATGCAACTAAAGGTCACTACAATATGTATTACATTCTAGTAATCCAATCAATCTGGTATTAACTGGTCAATACCGGTTACCGACGCTGAGTAGTCATTTGTTGATTGAATGTTAATATTATTACGTATCATTATAAAATAATAGAACAGAAGTGTAACACAGCGGTCTCATTGAAATTTCTATCTACGTCTGAGTCCAGTGGGAGGCTCCTTTGCACAGGATGCCGGCTAGATTATGGGTACCACAACGGCGCCTATTTCTGCCGTGAAGCAGTAATGTGTAAGCATTACTGTGTTTCGATCTGAAGGGCGCCGTAGCTAGTGAAATTACTGGGCAAATGAGACTTAACATTTTGTTTCAAGGTGACGAGCGCAGTTGTAGTGTCGCTCAGAATTTTTGGGGTTTCAAGAATCCTGAGCGGCACTGCATTGTAATGGGCAGGGCGTATCAATTACCATCAGCTGAACGTCCTGCTCGTCTTGTCCCTTTTTTTCATAAAAAAAAAAAATAAAAAAAAAAACGTCTGGGCGGAGCGTTGGCTAGGGTTGGTACACATAAAAAATTTGACGACGCGGACGGTCGCGGAGCAGCGTAGCTAAGGCTATGGTCTCCTATTTTATGCCGTCGGCATCCGCGCGTCAGGCGTCATGCCGCGGCGTCAGGCGTCAGCGTCAACGTTCAATTCCGTGGCTTCCAACGTCTGGAGGTCTATTACCAAAATCGAAAGCCGAAGTTTTGAACGAAAGAACGACGAACTTCGAATTAAATCCTATTACCAAATTACTTCGGATCCGAATAATGCGGCTGAATTTCATTTCGGAACCATATATATAACCATAAGAAGTAAATCTCAAGTGAATTCGGGAATAATGTAAACGAAAGACAAAATGTCTAATCGCGAACTTCGTATCGATCTTCGGATCAGAAACACTTTCGTAATAGGGAAATGTACGATCCGTCAACCGAAACTTCGTATTTCGATTTTGGTAATAGGGCTCCTGGACGCAACGCTCAGCGTCGGCGGTCAATTATACGTCTGACGTGACACTGGTGGCTCAGTGGCTACTCGCGAGCGATCACGTGCGGTAGTGATTCCGCGATGGATTTGGTGAAACTTTTATATTTGTTATTAGAAGAAGAGACACAAGAAGGCCGTATAAGGAGAAAATTACGAATTAAAAATAAAATTCCCAACATTAATGTTTATAAATATTGTTTTTATGATTCTTGTCACTTTTATCACACACTGCATTATAAGATTTTACCGATTCAATCAACAACTCGTCTTTTCCTTTATCAAACCTCATCATTTTGTGTGACGCGAGCGACGACTTTCTCGCTGCAATGGTTCGAAATAACTAGAGACGCGGCGCATGTTCAACAAGTCAGCGTGGACGTGTGAAAGAGACCACAACAGTACTTACATTTATATAGTAAACATTGTGACGCAGCGTACGGCGTAACGAGACGTCGCGTACGCCGTAAAATGGGAGACCATAGCTTAATTTAAATCGGACAGCGACCAGTCTCGGCAGCGCACGGCGTGGCACTCAATAGTTTTGTCTCCCCAAGATTGCTTAGCGGTCGTATAAATCGTGTGTATGTGTGTGTATTCGGGCGCTCTAGTATGAAGGTACAGTACTGTTCGATTACTGTATTGAGTCAGTATACAGTACAGATACGGCGACAGTAAATGCCAGCGACCTTGAGCGATTGGGGAGGAGCCTGCGTCACTCCCTCCCGTTGCCGCAGAACGCCCCCCCCCCCGGACGTAATTCCCCCCGAATTCCCGCATTGCATTCTTGCCAAGTCGTCAGTGCATCTATTGCCTTTATTCCCTGCTATGAGTCTCGGCACACTCTTACGCGAGTCTAAGCTGACAGCCAGAGAGAATTTGAAGAGAAAAGAGAAGAAGCAAGTAGAAGACACCCTAGCAGTAATTATATAGGATACTGTGGATTACGTGATGTAGAATATAATCTCTAGACAATTACAATAAAACTAAAAAAGCGCTTACACCTTCCTTAAAGGCCGGCACTACTGCTGTGATTCCACTGGTGTTGCAAGAGAATGTGGGCGGCGGTGATCACTTAACACCATGTGACCCGTACTCTCGTTTATCCTTCTTTTCCATAAAAAAATTGTATTATTGTTAATTTATTGATATTAATAAATAGATATTCATGATTTGTTATGGAAAAAAAATGTGTCTAGTTATTTTAACTGACAATACTTTAAAGAGATTTCACTACCTACTTAGTCTCTTTCCAGATTTTGGCGAGACAACACGTCCTTAGGATGCCTCGTGTAGAGGCGAAACACGTGTCGAATTGTTTTAAAGACGAATGTTGGAGGAATTAACACTAAAGAAAACTTAAATCCTTTGTATAATTATGGATTTCCGCAAAGTAACGCCTAAATCAATAAATTATCACTATATTACCGATTATAAAGATATATAGTTATTCTAGTTGACCCGACAAACGTTAGTTGTTCACTACGTTATATATAAAATACTATTTTTTTATGATTTTGGCAATAATATTTCATAACATCAAGTATTATTTCGTAAAATATGCTCCCCATTGTTATAATGAAATTGTTTCACAGCGGAACTATCAAACCGCGCGTCAATAAATTCTCTCATAGAAAATATGTCCATACAAAACAAATATTGGGAACTAGCTGACCCAGCAAACGTTGTATTGCTATATAAAGTAATAATAAATAATTAAAATTGTTGTGGTATAAAAAATAGATGACGACCGATTCTCACACGTACCAAATAAATCGTACATAAAATGTATCGTAATACAATAATTATTATATTCGATTGCCATCTTGGAATCCTATTTTTGTGAATGGGACAGAATAATATAAAAATCTAAACAATATGTTATGTTTTTTTTAAAAGTGATAACCCTCACTTCTAGGATTAATACACAAATAAAATTTGAAAAACAAAATTTTATGAACGATGCGGGATTCGAACCCACGACCTCCGGCGTTCCGTGCAGGTGCTCTAACCAACTGAGCTAACCGTTCGAGTACTGCCTCGTTATAAAATTCTGTTTGCTTTGTTCAACTCTCAGGTTGTGGCTTCATCTACAGGATATACTTTACAGTTGATACAACCTGCTCAAATACAATATTAATATAAATGCAAACATTCTTACTTTTATAGTCTGTTAAATTACCTTTCTTGTGGTATATCGTGTAGCTTGTCTTACTCTGTGTATATTTAACGAAAAAATATCTGAGGTAGTTTTGATAGCAGACGTCAGACGTCTGATTGGCACCTCGGGGGATATGTGTTAAGTGCTCGCTGTTGTTGTGTTTGATGTGCACGAACTCGTTGCATTCTATGCCTATCACTTATAATTCATTGTCACTCACTAATGAACGCAATTCTGACATAGCAATACTACTATTTTCTTGATCTGTCTCTCTCTGGTCATCATTGCGGTTAGCACGTGCGACAAGTAAACTTTTCGCACTCAAACAACACTTTCATTTACACAAAAACGTAATTTTTTAATGGGCAAACGGCTCTTTTTCAGCCGCAACAGCGAGCGCCAAGATACAACTTTTCCCGCATGAGTAATATAATAATAGTTATGGGTCCCAAATCAAAATAAATACTATCTTATCTCTCAAGTTGGACTAAACTGTACTCCATGAAGTAATCCCCATTAAAATCCGTTCATTAGTTAATAACTTTAATTTTAACAACATGAGCTGCTGAAGCTCATTTCCTGAGCTGAGTTTCCGGTGACATGACTATCCAGCCACCACAAGTAGCACCCGATGACGATCATGACGCATGGACCAGCCATTGTCTACCTCAGCGTTTTTAGGGAACAATAACGGACTTACAAATAAAATTGGCATAAAGTTATAACGAAGCATAAACCAAGAGTAAGTAAAATGTTTACAAATAGACATTTTGCTAACGATTGGATTATTCGGACGTATAACGTTTCCCGCGTTTATTTGCAAGGCAGCTCGTCATTAGGAAAACTACAGAATTATATGTATTGACAGTGTTCTCAACGATATTGTTAACATTTTTCATATTCTTTGTTTATCGTTAGTTATAACTTTATTCCAAGTTTATTTGTAAGGCCGTTAGTATTTTACTTTATTGACTAATTGGAACTTTATTTACTTAGGGTAATCGGGTCGATAAGAAAACAAATTCACCCTTGATACTCAGGTCAGTCGTCAATAGGTCAACTTAGATAATAATTATTTGTGTGAAATAGTAGAACATAGAAAAGTCGATCTACGACAAATTATGGTATATTTTAACAAACAAAATGACCGTATTTATGCTCAAAGCTCTAAGGAAGCTTCCCAATTAGTCGACAGAAAGCAACGTGGGCACTATCCGACTTCAGTGATGGTTTGGTGATGTATTAGCTATGAAGGTGTGACTGAGTCATACTTTTGTGAAAAGTTATCAAAACATCGGCAAAAGTGTATTAAGATGAGTGAGAAGGTAGTGAAGCCCCTTAACAACAACATGTTCAATAACCAAGAATAATCCTTCGAGCAAGACTCGGCACCGGGTCATAAGGCTCGGTCTACACAGTCTTGGTTGGAATGGAAAGTTTCGGACTTAATTAGAGCTGAAGACTGGCCCTCGTCTAGTCCCGATCTTAATCAGCTGTATTAAGATTTATGGTCAGTTTTAGAGAGTAAGTGGAGTCCCTAAAACAATCCGTACGATTTGCAGTAAATAATTTCCCCATAGAAAGAGTGCGTGCTTCTATTGATAACTGGCCTCAACGTTTAAAGGACTGTATTGCAGCCAATAGAGACCACTAAGAATAAGCTTTTTATATTTAAAACTTGTTTTATATTTATGTATTAATCTAACAGCCTGTAAAAAGTTATTTGAAATAGATTTTTTTTTCTTTGTTTCAGTATTCATGGCAAAACTAGGTATTAGATACACAATTCCATCATACATTATTATTTATATATATATTGTTATATCTCAAAGAGTTTAGACATTGTTTTCGTTGAAAGCTCCCAGACTGTGTGTTTTTTCCGACACCTCCAACAAGTATCGTTAATTTATACAAATATGTATATTAGAACTCAACAAAAATATATACTAAAACCTTACTCGAGAACCACGCTATCTATTGGTGAAAATAGCATTGAATAGGTGTAGTAGTTTTTGGGTTTATCGCGAACAGACAGATAGACAGAGCGGCGGAGGACTTTGTTTTATAAATTATTATCAAAAGCTCTAGGATATTATCAAAAAATATTATTATTATAACGTAACTAGTTGCAACTGCAATAAAAAACAAAGGTGATCCCCATAACAAATATTGTCAAAAAACTTAAGCGGAAATGGACGGGTCATATGGTCACAAGATCTCACCCATTGGTACCCGAGAGATGCTTAAAGAAAGAGAGGCAGACAGATACTAAGGTGGGAAGATATAAAGAAGGTTACTGGACCAGTTTGGAGTAGAGAAGCGCGGGAGAGAGAACACTGGAAGGTCCTAGAGGAGGCCTATGTCAGTGGACAAGCGAGATATATTGTTAAAAAAATAGAGGAAATAAACATGTTACTACATCACTAATATCTAGAAATAAAGGCTATCTTTATCTTTAGTTGCAACTGCAGCAAGATTGCCTAATCTAAAAGTTTTAAGAATGAGATATTATTACATTAAAATATGCTAATGTTAACATTGACGCTCGACCTGGTTGATTATATCAAATGGATTACGAAACGCTTGAGAAAAAATATGTAAACCACAATAATTAGTTAAGACGCAACGAAAAAACCGGATACGGACAGACATTTTTTATTATGCAATCAATGTTCTAAGACTAGCGGACGCCCGCGACTTTGCGCGGTATCCTTTCAATTAACTGTTTTGTTTACTCGCCGATGAGGAAAGTAATAAATAGTAGTTAAAAATACTAAAAATCACGCTCTTTATAGAAAACCGAACTAAAAAATATTTGCTTCTTTATAAAAGTGCGTTTCTTAAACTATTATTTGCATTGTTGAATTAAAAATTTTCTTTGGTGTTCGAAAATTTCCTAATATTAGATAAATAGGTAAAGATAATGGTTGAAATTTAAAATTAACATCAATTCCTGCCTCATAGACGATATATGAAAATTATATACATTAACAAAAATATTATTTATTGCAAATTTGAAAAATGGAATAAGTTCATCAAATTAATGTATTGTCATCGGTCCTGGATGAATATACGAAGTTTGAAAGAAATCTGGCCGTTTAAAGTGGGTAAAAATCGCGCCCAAATGAGTCGGTTACAAAAAAACACAATACACGTGAAGCTAATAAAAAACCTGTAAATGACAGCATTCAAATTCGGCTTAGCTCTTTCCGAGATGTGAGCATGCAAAATAGTAGTATGTGCGCCAATGCCGAAATCTTCGGCGGCATCGCCGTAAATGGCGTCGGCGTAAATAGCGGCGTAAAATATGGCGGCTTGAATGTCTACATCAAATCAAAGCCGAACCATAATTTAGTATGTAAAATAGTAGTAGATAACGTAGGTGTAGGTTCGTTTTTGAAAGCATAAAAGGTAAATAAGCACTTAGAAGCTCAAATAACAGAAATTATTTTTTTATTTTACTTAGCTCCCCAACAATTATTCAGTATTATTTTGTTAGGCAGCTTCTAAACAAACCGTACAAAAAACATGATCTGGTTACTATTAGTTTTTTCTCATCCAAATGAATCACTAATGAGCCAATTTTTTTCCCACAAAAACTTTTTGATGAAGATTGTAACACGCTAACAGTAATAAACTTTATTTTTATTTTCATTAACGGGAGTTTATTAATTTCCGACGGCATTTTGATGTTTTTCTCATAGATGCCATTGTCAGAGCAGGACCAAATAGACCAATGGGACCATACGGGAAGCACCAGCTTTCAAATAAAAAAATAATTATCAAAATCGAATGTTCAAACAAACAAACAGAATCATACCGACGAATTGAGACTTCCTTTTTTGAAGTCGGTTAAAAATATGTTCAGCTTTATGATATTGCTACGGAGATCACAGTAAAAGTTTTCGTGAACTTTTTTTAACACCCTAGGTAAGCAAATGGTAGAATATCAATCGGCATGAACACTCTCTTGGTCTTTAAGTGGAATCGTGCAGATGGGATCCGTATCTGAGAAAACAAATGCGATCATTTTTTTACGAACGTTTCTCGCCTGCCTCACTATTGTTGGCCTGTTCTCATTTTCAAACACTCATTTGTGAATCTTGTGAGATTGTTGTTTTTTTTTTCGAGTTTAAAACAATAAAACCAAGTTTTGTCTCCTGTGACAATGTCATAAACAGCATTAGAATGTCCGTGGTCGTACTTCATTAGCATCTGTGAGCACCATTCCACGCGAGCCCGCATCTACTCCGCTGTCAGTTCATGAGATATCCAACGACAACAAAGTTTCCGAACTTTCAATTCTTCGAATATAATTTTCTGAATTTGGCTCATACCAATCCCCAATAGTCCTCGAATTGTCTCATAGGTAGTCTGCGGTTTTTCTTCAATTAGCCGCTTAACAGTAGACACATTATTTTCGTTGAAATACGTCATGTAAAGAAACCCGACCTCTCTCAACTTCAGCAAACCATCGCCTCACGATGGTAAGGTGCTTCTCTCCCAAAAGCATTTTGAAGACGAGCGGCACAGTCTTGCGGTAAGAGAGAACTTTTAAAATCATAAAAAATCATCGCTCTAAAATCATTTAGACTTAATTCCATTTTCGTTGGGTACGTAGAATTTTGATGTGTAATAAAAAACAATTGACAAATGATTTCCCGCCCATTTTTTTTGTTTTATTCCTAAAAAGGTTGCAACGTTTCAAAAAATATAACATTCGAAATTAAAATAGTTCCGATTGGTTAGAAGGGCAAAACTTTTAGTGTGCCCTATGTATACATAGTACGAATACAAAGATTTAATCTAGAGGTTTATCTAAAGCTTTATACAAATACTTAGAACATACAACTAAACATATTTTAATCAGAGGTGAGCGTTACAACCCTGACTTAACTACAGTTTACTGCACTTGATTTGTAGCTATGTGGTAGCTGGAGGTCACTCCGTTCGCAACCAAGATGAGATTGAGTTAACAACTTGTTTTACCGACTTATTTACTGGTTAAACACGTTTTAAAGTCACGTTTAGTATTTGTTGTAACACGTTTCAAGGGTGTGAATGGATAGGTGTTGTTAAATTTTATTTAATGGACGAAATAAAGCCAGTAAGTACACTACAGTCACGGACGAGTAAAAAAAGAAGGACTCCGTGTAACCTAACATAACAGTGAAGCACCAAAACAAGTCGATTAACGTGTAAATACATAGCCCCACGCACACACTAATACAAGCCGATCGGCCGCAATTATGAGATTTGCCACTGTCTGTGACAGATCAGTTCGCGACGCAATAAAATATTTTAAAAATGCCGTCGTGCGTTGTGAAAAAGTGTAAAAACAATACTATAAAAGTATTAGTGGATATATGATTATTTAAGGGAGAAAAAAATGTGTAACTTGTATCCCCCGTAACCGCACACACACTAGCATAAAGGTGCTTCACTTGCTCATATCACGGCGCGGAGTCCTTCTTTTTTTACTCGTCCGTGACTACAGTATAAGATTTTGCTCGCAATAATTTTAGAACAACAAACATTCCGCCTGTGTTTCAAAAGCGCAGTCTCAACGAATATAAGCCTAATAAAGGCCAAACGATTTATGATACCACATTAGGGGGCTTGATCTTATATAAATTCACATGAGCCAGTAGCAATAGATCAGTTTCATCTATCAAAATTAAAGTATATTATTTATAGAGTTTTTTTTATGGAAAAATGAGGACAAACGAGCGTACGGGGTCACCTGCTGTTAAGTGATCACCACCAACCACATTCTCTTGCAACACCAGAGGAATCACAAGAGCGTTGCCGGCCTTTAAGGAAGGTGTACGCGCTTTTTTTGAAGGTACCCATGTCGTATCGTCCCGGAAACACCGCACAAGGAAGCTCATTCCACAGCTTTGTGTAAGAAAGCTCCTTGAAAAGCGCACAGTGGAAGACCAAAAGGCGCATCCAGATCGTGGGTATGATATCCTAATTTGTGGCGTGTCGTGCGAAGGTGGAATTCGGAGGCAGGAATCAGGTGAAACAGCTCTTCGGAACACTCCCCGTGTTAACGTTGCTTTGCTGCCAACTGTGATTTTACGACATTTCAGACACTTGACCTACTTTTAAGGAGAAAAGTACTTAGTACAACGTCTCACTGCAGTGTACATTGAAAATGCTGTACTTACCCACGGTCATGAAGAGTATCCTACAGCCAGCTTCAAAGCAATACTTGGACGGTTCGGTGTTATAGAGCCTGTGGTATATCATATCGTAACCTTCGCATGACTTCTCCGGCAGAATCGAGTACTCTCTGAAATATAAAGAAACCGTTTAATTATCTAATTAATTAACTATTATGGTTCAGTGGGCTGACGTATCTCAGACAGTTCAAGAAGTTCCCAAAGAGATGCCACGTTTTCACATTAAACGACCACAGAAACCTCAAATCTGCAAAGGGTTTTCATCTGAATTTACGATGAATTGACACAATCTAGACTCCTTCCAATTGAGTGATGTATAGTCAGCAGTGAGTTATGAGCAAAAGAGTTTCTCTACTTAACCCTGCTGCATCGCAAGCAAAAAAGGCTTTGTTAAAGTGTTTTCGACTTTGAAACCATTTCTTGACGGTTTATGGAATGCCTAAGGGCCTTACCAATAAACTTGGTATAAAGTTATAACTGATGTTAAACAAAGAATATGCAAAATGTTTACAATATCGTTGACAAAACTGTCAATACAATGATAATTCTGAAGTTTTCCGAATGACAAGCTACCGTGCAAATAAACGCGGGAAACGTTATACGTCCGAATAAACCCTTGGTAAGCAAAATGTCTATTTGTAAACATTTTACATATTGTTGGTTTATGCTTAGTTATAACTTTATGCCAATTTTATTTGTAAGGCCGTATATTTTTAACAAATAATAATTATATATCTACAGAATATGAGAAGAAAATTCATTTTTTCTTTACATTTCTATTTTTTTATAGATTGGAGCCATGCTAATCATTCAATCTTGATAAAAATTTTACGAACGGTAATTTTTAGCACGCCAATTGGGTTTTTGAAAAAATTTTTTTTTGTGATAAATGGAAAGATTATATATTAGTTTTATAACATAACGATTTTTTTTTCGCAATAATTCAAAAGTTATTTCAAAATAAAAATAAAATTTTGAATCCAGTACCGAAGACACGCCGACAACTCCCGAACAAACCCGTGCGCGTGTGATTTTTCACTCATTGCAGTTGATAGAAAAATAATAAATACAGTGTTTTGATCTATTTAATTTTGTTGTCATTATTAAATATTTAAATTTATATTAAAAATGTCGAACCTCAAAAGTTATCGTTCTTGTTTTGTACCATTATGTAAGAATACTACAAAGGCAACTCCTGATGACAAACGTCGAAATAAATGGTTTCAAGCAGTGCACCGTGATAATCCCCAAACAAAATCGAATTTTTTTTGACTTTTCATTAATAGTTAAAGTAACTGAATAAGCTTTACTCCGAACTCGGTGTTCTGGACATACCCGTCCTTTCACAATACAAATATTATTTTTACGACTTAGTTGAACATAACCTATAGCTTTGTCGCCGTAACTCTCACGCGATGCTCTGCAATTTATGAAATAAATAATTATATTTAATGTAATGGAGAATAAATATTTTCATTTATTATATTATTTTTTAACAAACTTACCTTGATGCCTTGGCACCTCGAACTTCAGCAGAATTAAACCGAACGTCATTTTTTAAAAAATCGGTGATCATAAATATATCAACATCAGGAATATTATCAGACTTTGCCTTAATAAATCCTTTATCACACATAGCTAATCGAAACCAACTAACAACTCGTATTTTAGCAATAAATTTTTAATATTATTGTCTAGACACGTGTAATAGCCGTAAACGCTGTACTGTTATTAAATAGCTATAACATTATGACGTCACAACTATGGTGACCAATCATGGCGCGTTTATAGTCACGTGATTTTTATTTAAATTTCATCAATTTTTAATTGTTTATAATTAATTGAAAAAATTTTTTTTTGAAGTTTTTTTGCATTAAATATCAATATTATTAATAATAAAGTTTTAAAATACATAAAAAAAATCAATAATTTTTTTTTTTTCAAAAACCCAATACTATTAAAGATGACAAAGTTTTGTAAATAAAATTAAATGATGTTTTTAATAAATTAAAAATGCTTCTAATTCTGAATTAAAACTATGGCGATCTTGTGCGGGAGAGATAACCTAGCTCCGGTCGATTCCTCAAGGCCATCGGCTCGATCCCCAGCCTTAAGGCGAAGAGTAAGCAGAAAACACACAAACATGGTGTTTTTAGACACTTTTTGTGGTGAAAGTATAGCATTTCGAGCTATAAGCACTACTTAATGCTGTTACACATATCCTTAAGTCTTATTTGTAGGTTGCTAAGGCTTGCTGTTGGTTATAGTTAACACTGCCGAGCCTTTTTGAACTGCCACATTTCTTTGAAGTTAAACAAGTTTTTTGGCATGGCGTGACGCATTTTTTTGGTACTTCTCTCAGTAAAGTTATTCTTATAGCTTGTACTTTTTTGTGTAGGTTCATTTATTCAGAAGAGTAGTGAATAACTTGGATTGTAAGCATATAAACTGTTTTCCACGCAAGAATTTTGAAAATATTGGCTTTGTTACATAGCTGGCGGGGCGGCAGCCGTGCTGCTGCTCATATCGCTCAAGGTCGCTTTAGTGTCGCCTTAAGGGTAGTATTAACAAGACACATTCAGACCTTACAGAATTGTTCAAGGCCCAATTGAGTGCATTTAACGATAATTATAATCACAATGTGAAACTATCAAACATAAATTCAACATCTCAAACATTTTTTATTAGGCTAGCTTTATTACTCATCGATTGAAAAATACATATTGAATTGATTCATTTGATGCTTGAAGAATAATTAAAATAAAAGATGACCGTTTACATTTTTCTCTTTACTGTTTTACTACATACATACCTACATAATACAAGCAATTTTAACAAAAAAACAAACGACTTACCACCGTACTGATTTTGATAAAATTTAGTACAGAGATAGACTAGAGCTTGAAAATGGCTACCTTTTAATGAAAAAATAAATAAATTGAGGAGTTCAATTCATCATTATCGAAGATAAAACCATGAAACTTTATATTTAGGCACTTGGTAAGAAATAATTTATAAACACTTGTTCGAGCTTTTTTGAAACTGACCTATATGAGGATGAAATAGGAGATTAAAGTTCACAGGGAAATACTATCAAAGAGACTGTCCAGAATGATAAGGATATCCCTTATGCCTTATGCGCTGTATACAGGGCTTGCTTCGTATATGCAATCTGTAGACTGACTCCCGTAGGTAGTAAATTAACTTTAACACTAGTGCTATATTTATTTAAGTTCTTAACGAGGTAGGTACTGCCTTATTGCCTATATTGAATATGAACGCCCCTGGCTGTATCATAGAAGAGCACTGACAGCAGCGGAAAGTATATTTACAAAATTATCCTAAAAGATAAAGAAAATTGCCGAATGTAACTATTCAACGCGGACGAAGTCGCGGATAAAAGCTAGTAAATGTATAAATCCGTTACATTTGTCGCTAAGTTTTTATTATCCAATTAAGAATAATATATACAGCTTTCGAGCGACATTTTTACGTAGACGACCTAATAACGATATTTTATGAGTAAAAAAATTAAAACAAAAAATTCCAAACACATCAAGACATTCATTTTTCTTACGCAAATTATACGATGTTCTCGTCAAATAGGAAGATTAAGGATTGCGAAATAACTAATTCAAAATATATTTTTTAAGGAATAAATATATTCACTGTTCTGTGTTATTTCGTTCCGATTCCTAAAATAAAGCGAGCTGAAGATATAAGTTGTTGCTAGTGGCGGCCGGACGATCCTCGAGAATTAGCATTTTTGGTAGTAAAAACTTTAAAGTTATAGGTATACTAGTGGACCCAACAGACAGAAAAATCGGTCCAGCCGTTAGGAGGAGTTCACTAACATACACATGAACAGGAGAATTATATTATATGGACGGAAATGAGAATCTAAACCAATCTCAAATTCACTGAAACAAACAAAAAAATCATCAAAATCGGTCCAGCCGTTTAGGATTTAGTTTTATTGTGAATCTAAACCATTCTCGAATCCACCTGAAGACACATACCAATCTCAAATTTACTGGAACACACAAAAATATCATCAAAATCGGTCCAGCTGTTTGGGAGGTAGTTCAATTGTGAATCTAAACCATCCTCGAATCCCCTTGAACTCACACAAAAAATTTCATCAAAATCGGTCCAGCTGTCTAGGAGGAGTTCAGTGACATACACACGCACACAAGAAATATATATATAAAGATTCGTTACAATACTCTTTTGAAGTGAAAGCTTATTTAGCGGCGTTGAGCACTTTTCTTGGGATGGGTATAAAATGCATTGAACGCATATTTAAAACATGGAAGAATTTCTGACGTTTTAATATAGCGCAACTAAAACTACACCATTAGCAAACTCTACCGGCACGCGGCTCTGTTTGGTTGGGCGAGTATTTCGGTGACAAACTTAAAACGTTCTTTAATAATAACAATATTATTATTAAAAAACAATTTGGTTTTCAAAAATATTTAAATACTTCTCTACTTTTATGCGAGTTTACCAATGAAATAAACGATTACATGAATAAAGAAATTCATGTTATCGTTGTTTTTATTGACGTTAGTTGATTGACATTTGATTTACTGATTTTTGAGACGCTGCATGTATACAAAAATGGAAAAATGTGGGATACAGGGATCCCTCCTTGAGTGGTTTAAGTAAAATAGCTTAACACATGTCAAAATCGATGATACCTTTAATGGTAGTAATAAGAGCGACTAGAGGAACAGCTCAGGGTTCGATACTTGGTCCCACCGAATACTTAATGTACGTGAATGAATTGTGTAACTTATTCAAGAATCCGTGTATCAATTAGCAGCTGACATATATTTTCGTATATATACTCATTGCAGCAAACAAGGATGTCCAAGTGGCCGAACAAACAATGCAAGCTAATTTTGACACCTTATGTAAATGGGCACATAACGTAGGGCTAGTTATAAACACTAATAAAACAAAAGCAATGAATGTACATACTGCGCATAACAAATCGAATAATATAGCTTCTATAGTGGCTCATATTAACATCTGCCTATATGACCACATAGACTATTGTAACTGTCCGCCGATCGAAATGGTTAGTGAACATACATATGTTCATGTTTTTATTTTGAGGCTGATATGCATATATCAGCCTCAAAATCGATTATCGCTTTAACAGGGATCCTCATGTAATCCAAATTTGTAACAAATTAAAAGCTATACTAAGTAAATTGTATATTCTTAAATACAAACTTTCTTACAGGACGCTAAGATTACTTTACTTGACACTGGCAGATTCGATAATTGACTACGGTTTAGGCAGTTATGGTAGAACTTTTAAAACCTATCTGGAATGCATATATATTCTACAACGAAATATACTTAGAACAATTATACCCAAAAATTTAATTAAAATACAATAAGAATGATGACGAATTATTTAAATATTGTAAAATACTGCCAGTGCAGGGTAAAGTAAGATTAGCAATCCTTAAGTAATAATATCTTAACATGTAGGGATTAAAAGGTAGGGTGAGTAACGCCAATAAGCGTAAATTGGCTAACTATAATAGGTTTGACTTGCAAAAAAACCAATAACATATATGGTAAAAGACAATGGAACTCTATATTGCCCAAAATCTAATGACTTGCCACTCCATTAGAGATACCAGTAATACAATATCATTGTGTTTAGGGCGATATACATTTCTTGGGAATGAGTGCTGCTGATCATGGCCATATATTCTAGGAAATGCCGATGACTGATGAGCATATTTTCATTATTTCTATTGTTTTTCTTTGCTTTGTCTCCTTTGCTATTTAATTCAGTAAGAACAAATAAAACAAGGTTTTGAAATACATTCAAGTATTATAAAGTGGTGCAGAAATTATAAGGATCGTCGTCCCAAGAGGAATTGAATCACTTTTGACTTGTAAGTAGACCAATCAAATGTATTTTTTTTGGGGGATGGCATTATGCATACTGTAGGTAGTAGCACATTTTAGTAACTTTCTATTACAGAAGTAAAATATTTCTTCAGTAACAGATTTGGTTTTAATTGTCCTTTTTTGTGGGATGGTATTCCGATGTATTTTTTTTCGGTAATGTTCACTTTTTTTTTCGACTTCTTCTACTCTTCCCATATAAAAAATGTGTACGTACTAGTGCCTTTCTTATTACACATTATTTTTAATGCTAATAAGAAAGGATGGATAAAAGCTATTCAATTAGAAACCTGGAAATGATTACTTATGATACCTAACAAGACATCTCAAATGTGATCATTCCAATTTAAAAAAGAAGATTTCTTATACATCCAATAAGAAATTCACGATGTTTTCTAATAACGCTGCCCCAATTTGTATCAGGAGTGTTAATTTGGCTCGATGGCAATACGATTTTGTGCAATGACATACTTAATTCATTAGAAAAACACGGCATCAGTTCTTCAAGAGTTTGTATGTACCCATAAAAGAAACTGTTTGATATACTCATCTCGTCAAAAACTAAATTTACTTACGATTTATCACGAAATATAAATTATATGTTTGTAATAAAGTGAGTCAATTAAATATTTCAAATATCAAATTATATTGTTTTGCGACGTCAGGTTTCTCTACATTTTTCTTTTTAACCATATCAATATTGTTTTTTAAGTTTTGCGTGAATTCGTTTCGTGTTTTAATAAATATTCTAGTGACAGTTAATTTATTATTGACGATTCATTTATTATTTCAAGTAAAAAAAATTCATACTCAAAAATTATTAAATGAAACCATCGCCGGCCATATTCTACTGTAGCACGAAAGGAATCACAGAAGCGTTGCCAGCCTTTTAGAAAAGTCTTTTTTTGGAAGGTATACAATAATCTAGATTATATGTATAGTACAAAAATCCATTTATTTTATTATGACTGATCCCCTCATACATAACATCGTCCACATATCTGACAAACATTGACAATGTCAAGCACGTGAACCAGTTACCCTTGGATACCGTCATCATGTCATGCCGAGAACCAATCACGTAAATCACATTGTGCGCATGACAAAGTAACTGACATAGCATAACCTAATATCGACCTAAATGTAATACCCATAACACTCTTTTTATTATGCAGTGATAGTTTACTGTATTGCCACTTAATTGTGTGAATTTTTGGCGCTAATAATCTACGGTAGATAGTATGACCAGACTGCTTCCATGTTTTTTCATTTCATTTTTATTTTCAGGCATTACCCCTAGATATACAAACAATCTTACTTTATATGTGTGCACTGATAAAATGTAAAACTCGCGTCAGGACACGTAACTTGATCGAAAATTCGTAAGACGGTCGTTGAAGTTATGGGCGAAAGTTGATTTTTCTGAGAGAGAAACTATTTAATGTAAAATAATTGTAATAGTTCTGAAATGTTAAATTTTTTTTGTAATATAAATTGCCATTTTTGTGTACGATAGCGCAATAGATAAATATTGTATTTAAGCACATAAAACCAAACCAAAATATTCAAAAGTGCACAAAGTTAATTTTAAAATTTATCCTTCTACCGGCACTCCCTTTTTATTTTTGTTTAATTTTTTTACTTACGCATGTTTGTATTAATACTATAATTCCAGTAATCAATAACACGCTTATATTGAAAACCAAATAAAAATGTAAAAAATAAATTTTCTCTACTTTCTTCTACTCTGTATAACAATTTAAAAGTAAAAAACCTTATTAGTATGCATACCGACTAAATATTTTTTGTTTTGTACATACATTAATACAAAACATTTTTAATTATTTAGTTGACATACATCTGCCGATATGTGAGGACCCATGAGAATCCATGCTGGCTTCCTGTTGGTATTATTTAATTTTTAACTGACTTCAAAAATGAGGAGGTTCTCAATCAGATTCGTATTTTTTTATTTATCATACGCTGAGATCGTCGAAGATAAGAGAATTCGGTGCCGAGGCAAATGTTATAGAGGTACCTACACTCGCCACGCGTAACTTTAGCTTCGTCTAGCACAAAACAACCCAAGTAGGCAGACGTCGTTGATAATAACAGCAAGTAAGCTGTTTGTAATATTAAATTTTATTTTGTTTGGGATTGGCACCGACTGAATTCCTATCAATAGGTAGCACACAAAGATAAAAGTATTTTATGAATATTAAAGGTATTATTAGGTTTGAATAAGAGTTGTGTTAAAATAAATCTTTATTAAATTGTTTTATACAATTTAGTTTTTGAAGTCAGTTTTTTTAAACATAGTTTTTTTTGAACTTGTACAAATGTAGAGCCCGTTGATTTCTTAAACAAATTACCTAATTAATGCTTATACGATGCTAAAGCACTAGTTGTAAAAAGCAGTTGATATCATAATTTAGACGTTATCTTGACTTCTCAAGATTTTATAAATCATTATGTTGCCTTAAAGATTTTTAACCTTGGCTCGGTACGTGATTGCAACGTAACATCTGGACAATTTATCACCATGACTTTGGCCAAACAATTTATTAACATCACTTTGGCCAAGCAATTTACCACTATGACTTCGGCTAATCATAAACTTACACGTTAGCACCAAGCATATTGCGAAATTAGGACGAAATGAAGCCAGGGGGATGCGAAGGCACTGGCTCGGATGGAGCTTACGCGCGTATATAGATATTTTCTTATTATTTAAGCGATATACATATGTATTTAAAGTAGTAAAGTATAAACATTATCGCAATCATATAGTCTAATTATTATTGAAAATCTGATGACAGTTTTTTTGGTACTTGGGACGATCCCGCATCGTTCAACCCCTGAAGCCACAACCTGAGAGTTGAACAAGACACACAAGATTCATCAACGATACGTGACTCGAACGGTTGCCTCAGTTTAAAGAGAACGGAACGCGGGTTCGAGTCTTGTTTTGCTTTCAAATTTAATTTGTGTAAATATAATATTGTACATAAATAAACATAACCAAAGCTTTTATATAGGAGGGGCACCAAGCAAAGCATTCATTTAACAAATACGTATATTCTCATCCTCATCAAGGGCTCGGTTCCGTTCGTCAAAAAAAGCCAGAAGAGGACTCCCTCTCCCTGTCCATATATACTGCCATTAAAAGTAAATATAATTAGAAAAAAATCGTCTTCTTCGTCGAGTTCTTATACATAATATTCGAAGAAACTTTTACTCGAACCTGAAGTAACATATCTTATAATTAATGCAATTTATTCTTTCCTTATCGAAGTGGAAGACACGCGGGGTAACCACGAGTGAGCATTGCCACTATCGGCTCGGCGATGATCGTCTGTCATCGGGAAGTTAATCGTTGATCATCGTGTAAGTATGTAGTAACTGTTTTTAGTCAATGGTCAACAGGTTGAAAAAACTGTTAAATCGTCAACGGGTTTTGAAAAATCGGTTAATGCATTTATTAATAATTTAGGTTTTTATTTCGTCAATATAGTATCATGTCAACGTTTTCGTTTGCAAATTCGTCAACTGTTTCGAATTAAGCTGTTTAAGTGAGGCATTCAATTTCTTCATTTATTGCGAGTTACGGGCGAAGACGTTGACAGGTTTTTTCGTTGAAGAAAAACAGTTAATTCGTTAACAAATATAAAACTGTTAATAAAAACAGTTTATTGATTTGACGACCACCTCTACCCGTGATCATTTATTTAGCGGCAGTCCTTCAAGATGGACGTGAACTTTATAGTTGCTACTAAATTTTATTTAATTTCAGTATTCAACCTCACCTTGGAAAGATGCATAAATTGAAAAAAGAAACATTTTAAAATAATTTGCATTGAGCTTTTACATACACACATACATTTTACATTACAGCTTTTACACATCTGAAAAACAGATGATTCGGATGTATTTGGTACTTGTCTCAATAAGAGTTACCTACCTATCGTAAAAAAGAGTATTAAATGTGTTTAACTTGGCATATTTGTATTGTGGCAATGGTTCTTAGTCAGAGATCTATAAAGCGTACTTAGACTTTGCTCAGACTTTACTTAAGTTAAACTTAGCTGAGTGTGATAAAACGCGAACTTAACTTATGTATTGGACTGTCTTAGCTTAAGTTCAGTACAATTTCAGAGGTCAACTTACTATAAAAACGAAATTTATGATGAGCAAAGTCTAAGACTGAGATCTATAGAGCGTGATTAGACTTTGCTCAGACTTTACTTACGTAAGACTAAGCGTAAGTGTAAGCTTAACATAATCTTTTATCGTTTTAAGGCGAAGAGTAATGAGAAAACACGCAAACATGGTGTTTTTAGACAAGTTTTGTGGTGAAAGTATAGCATTTCGAGCTATAAACACTACTTAATCCTGTTACACATATCTTTAAGTCTTATTTGTAGGTTGCTAATGCTTGCTGTTGGTCATAGTTAACACTGCCGAGCCTTTTTGAACTACCACTTTTCTTTGAAATTAAACAAGTTTTTTGGCATGGCGTGACGCATTTTTTTGGTACTTCTCTCAGAAAAGTCATTCTTATAGCTTGTACTTTTTTGTGTAGGTTCATTTATTCAGATTAGTAGTGAATAACGAGGATTGTAAGCATATTAAGTGTTGTCCACGCAAGAATTTTGAAAATATTGGCTTTGTTACATAGATGGCGGGCCGGCAGCCGTGAACTCATATCGCTCAAGGTCGCTGGCATTTAGAGTCGCCTAAATAGTCATTTGACAGTTGCAATTATACTGAGCTAATACAGTCGAATACAAAAGACTTTATTGCGTTTTATCATAATCAGTAAAGTTTTACATTAGTAAAGTCTAAGCAAAGGCTAAGTAAGCTGTATAGATCTCAGCCTCAGTCTGTTTCAAGACACCCACTTTGTGCTAGGCAAGTACTCTCCATTTTTAACCGACTTCAGAAAAGGAGGAGGTTCTCAATTCGTCGGTATGTTCTTTTATGTTTGTTACCTCAAAACTTTCGACTGGGTGAACCGAATTTGATAATTCTTTTTTTATTTGAAAGCAGGTGTCATCCAAGATAGGTTTGTAACTACATAGTTACAGGTGAGATGTGAGGCGGTGCGAGGACAACGATGCCAAAAATGACAATAATCGTAACTAGAATAAGATTGATTAATTAGATTGTATAAAGATACACAATTATTTTTATACTTTTTAGTGCAGATTATATCTATTGTTTTGAAATAGTGTTTTTGAAGTAGGTTGTTTATTTGTTAAAATTTTATTTTTCTTTCACACCCTATTCCATTCTTGAGATTTATTATTATTAAACCTTGATCAAAATATGCGAAATGGCAGGAATTTAACGATGCTTCCGACATTATAAACACAGTCGAAATATAAGTTAATAAAAATTTGGAATTCTAGGAGGATAGATTAGGAGTTTTTAAGTTGTAGCAATATTTATGCTCAGTTTGCCTGTTTTATATCAAAGTACGTAGCTACGATAACGCCGACAGGAATAGGAACTTCACAACTTTTAATATACAGTGGACTTTTATCACTCAACTAGCTGACCCGACGTTGTTCTGTATAGTATAGTAATAAATAAAATAATGTTTTTATATGAATTTGTCAATAATATAATATCATAACACCAAAAATTACTTCGTAAAATATGCACCCTGCTGTCGTAATGAAATTGTTTCACAGCAGAACTGTCAAACCGTGCGTCAATAAATTCTCTCATAGAAATTAAGTATGGACACATCAAAGGAAAAACAAATTTGTTGTTTTTATTTAATTAAGCAGCATTTTTCTATTTATTCACCTTTTAAACCTTCTCTGGACTTCCACAAATAATTCAAGACCAAAATTAGCCAAATCGGTCCAGCCGTTCTCGAGTTTAAGCGAGACTAACGAACAGCAATTCATTTTTATATATATAGATAGACAGATAGATAGATAGATTTATGCTTTCAACTAATGTCAACACTCATAAGTTGTATACACAATAATAATTAATATCGTCACCGCTACGTCACTTGCGGCGATACGAACCCCATGTGCGCTAACTCCACTAAATAGTACTATGCCTGACGGTACGGTCTTTGTGCTGGTGTTCCTCTACATCGCGCTGTCAGTCCTGGAGTCTAGTTATGAATCATCACTCAACAGGCACAGGCGAGCTATTGTCGCCCGTATGCAGAAGCTACCTAGGGTGCTATTGGCATGTGAGCGACAACGACGGATCGTCCACTCTTGCGTTGCAAGCACTGTTGTTTACAAACCTGGGGGCCTACTCCTAAAATCGATATTCGATGTGTGTCGAATCCTACTCTTAGTTACATCGTAATCTATGTCGAAACGATGATTGAACGAACGAAACATTATTCGATATTATCGGTCCTAACCCTACTCTTAGTTGAAAATGTCAGATACGAATATTCGAATTTTACAAATAATCAAACGTCACTTTTACGATAATCTTAACGACACCTTCTAGGCTGTCGTTGCTATTATCGTTTCAAGTTGTATAGATATATTTACCATACAATATACATACTTAATAAATATTATTGAAATAATTATATGTGATTTACTATTCAACAGGATTTTTTTACTACTAAGTCATTTAAGTCATTTTGTTGATCGTTTATGCGCAAAAATAATGCAAATGGCCGACTGAGAAATAGGAAGTCGACGAGAAGGGAGTTACTTTTTATTATCCGCGAGTTTTGTATTATTTATTCAATTTTAAATGGTCATATTATATTCATTACATATTTTTTTAACATTTACAGAGTCTGGCATGGTCCTTAGCGCCTAAACTAAGTTTTGACTTTTGACACATAACAGCGACAGCACAGATAATGTTTAGGTTTGAACATATTTCATTCACACTAACATCGTAAAAAAATCAAAATATTAGTCTATGGTTACGATAAACGATAAGGAATTCGATCATTTGTTAGAGTAGGATAGTTGCGATATATTCGAAGTATTATCGTATCGTTCCGAATGTAACGATAATAGCATCGACAGCCTAGAAGGTGTCGTTGAGATTATAGTAAAAGTGACGTTTGATTATTTGTGAAATCCGAATATTCGTCTCTGACATTTTCAACTAAGAGTAGGGTTAGGACCGATAATATCGAATAATGTTTTGTTCGTTCAATCATCGTTTCGACATTGATTACGATGTAACTAAGAGTAGGATTCGACACGACTAACGCCACGATTTATCGAATAACGATTTTAGGAGTAGGCTCCCTGGATCTTACGAATGAATAGAATAAAAAATAAAAAATAATAAGCAATTTGTTATTTTCTTTTTAAAGTGATAACACGTGTAAGTGATTCTGGGATTAATTACACAAATTAAATTTGAATTGTTAAGATTTGAAAAAGCGACATCTCAAGTCAATTTCCTAATGTGCAAATATTTGGGTTGAGCAGGTTATCAAATTTGAAGTAGATCCTGTAGATACAGCCACAACCTCGGACTTCAACAAGACATACCAATATTGATGAACGTGACGTCACTCGAAGGTTGGCTCAGAGGAAGAGCGCTCGCACGGAACGCGAGAGGTCACGGGTTCGAGTTCCTTATTGTTCATAAATTTTGGTTGCGAATTTAATTTGTGTAAAACCTACTTAGGTTTAATATTGTATCGTGCTTCAGATCCCAGGAGGTAGTGTCCAAATTTTAGGACAGAACTTTTTAAAAGTTAAATATGTTTGTAATAATTTATTTATTTTAGTTTTGGTCTTGTCAGATCGATCCTCGATCATTTTGGAGCCACAAACCATTTTCTTTTTATGACAGTAAGGGACCAGACGAGCAGGACGTTCATGTGATGGTAATTCATACGCCCTGATCATTACAATGCAGTGCCCCTCAGGATTCTTGAAAAACCGAAAATCTCTGAGCGCTCGTCACCTTGAGACATAAGATGTTTGAGACTGAGAAAAAATAAGACTCAGTAATTTCACTAGCTACGGCGCCCTTCAGACCAAAACACAAAATTCCTTACACATTACTGTTTGACGCCAGAAATAGGCGCCGTTGTGATACCCATAATGTAGCCGACATCCTGTGCAGAGGAGACTCCCGCTGGTAAATAAATAGAAGGCTAAGCCTAGAGAAGGTAACTGATTTCATCAATCAGTTACCAGTTACCAGAGACAACGCAAGCTCAACAAACTAATCTATATATATAAAAAAGGAATTGCTGTTCGTTAATCTCGCTAAAACTCGAGAACGGCTGGACCGATTTGGCTAATTGTGGTCTTGAATAATTTTTGGAAGTCCAGAGAAGGTCTAAAAGGTGAATAAATATGAAAATGCTCGGAATACAATATAAACAACGAATTTGATTTTTCTGTGATGTGTCCCCAGTCGTTCAGAAATCAAATTAAAATAATACTTAGTTTAAAATGAATAGCTAATTAGAATTTTTATATCTTTCTAACTTTCTCAGGAGGTAAAAAATGAAGTTAATTTTAGGTAGGTAACTATAGTAGGTAAATTAACTACAGTTGTTAACTATCTATCAGATTATTTTTATGTAAATTGATAAATCTTAAGTTTTGTCAAAAATAAATTTTCTGACACTAACCGCACCACAAAACAATACAAAATATATAATTTATCAGAAAATTGTGTGTGTCTGTCAATATCAAATTGAAACCTTATCAACAGCCAGTATTTCAGGAAAACTCTGTTTTTTAAGTAAAATTTCATTCTTACCAAACATTTTTGTATTTGTTTTAATAAAAAAAGGATTCCTTTTATCTGTTTTAAGTTTATTTTATACAAAAGTGTAGGTCTTTTATTTATCGATTGAGGCAGTACGAAGTCTGCCGGGTCAGCTAGTATTAAATAAATATCTTATTAACGGGCATCTAAATTACTTAGATTATTTATACGTCCAGATAGACTGAGACAGCTGTGAAAACGTCGAAAAAAATATTGAGATTGCCTGTAAACCCCTTTTTTGTAGTGACATACAAATCGCGAATATAAGACGTAGCTTGTCACACACACTAAAGTAACAAACCTGGCCTGTTTTCATCGGTTGTCTAGCAGCAAGGCTCTATTTTGACGTATATATTATCTAAGCTAAATTAGCAATTTCTATGTATTTAAACAAAACTTCTGAACAATTCCTCTTTCTGTTGTGCTCGAACAAGCGGCTCAACCTCATTAAATACTCACACTAAAAAGATATTAGCGCACCCAAAGTTATTTTAACTAGCTGACCCGGCAAACGTTGTTTTGCCATATAAAGCATAATTCACGCGATAGTTTTATAAGTAATAAAATATTGCCTATATATATATTGTACATCATTTTGTTCTATTGTCAATAGTTTTTGCAGCGCACGCAAAAATAGGTTTTCGATTTTACACCTTGTGTTACAAAATAGCAATTTTATTACGGATCCCTAATTTTGAAAAAACAAAACATAGCCTATAGCCTTCCTCGATAAATGGACTACCCAACACTGAAAGAATCATTCAAATCGGACCAGTAGTACCAGAGATTAGCGCGTTCAAACAAACAAACAAACAAACACTGCAGCTTTATAATATTAGTATAGATTAAAAAATAAAGTTATTTTTTTATATATTACCTAGTTACCTTAGTTTAAATATTTAATGTATTTTTATAAAACCGCCATCTTTTAGTCGATACATAGTTGTTTGTGTAAATAATTCCTACTAATCCAATAATATTGTATGTAATTGATATGAAGTATGTTAATAGCTTCTAATAGTAATAAACATAACTAATAGATTTAACATTGTTTAGTCGCGCTATAAACGCCAATGACGCCAAGTGACGAACACGGTGCGCGAACGTGTCGTGCCTAGATGGTAAATCACTAACGGCCGTTCGCAATATATGCAATATCTCTTACTTGAGATAAAAATCGTAACTATCGTTGACTTTTCTGTCCCAATAAACTTATCGACGGTAACTCACCTTATCCTTACACGCAGTCTGTCAATGGGACGACGTACAGCTTATCAGCGATATAAAGTTTGTATGCAAATTGCAATTCACGCGTCCCAATATAAGGCGATAAGAATGACTTATCGGGTATATTGGGACAGCTTCAGATCATTGACAGCTAATAACTGACAGTAGATGGTAGTAGTTTATCAATATCTGTAGATAGTATATTGGGAACGGCCGTAAACTAGACAATATGCATAAAAGGCATTTATTTTCTCAAAATTGATACCTTTAGAATTCTTTTTGATGTCTTTTCTAATAACTACTAGATACTACTACTATAACTAATATAATACTACTAATAGAGTTGACCAGTCGCGAAACATTAACACTTTTTAATCGCGAACACGTTCTTAATTAGTGAGTGCATAGGAACAGTCTTTAGATAACTTTAATCATTACCATGACATTACGATTAAGTGTCTAATCGATTATTAACGTGAGGATAAGTGTCTATCTGTGTGGAAATATCAATATCATACATATATACCTAAACTAACTTATTTGAGTAAGAAACGCTATACTTAGACTGGCCATAAATACTGTTAAAATTAAAAATAATCAAAACATTACATTTGAATTTGGAATCTGTCATTTTTATAATATGATTGTTCATTGAGTTTTCTTATTTTGGCGCAAATACATTGTACCTACAATATTTTGCGATTGTACAATTATTTTTTCTTTGTTTCTATATTTATGGTAAGACAAGGTATAATAAACTGATTCGAATAAAAATTATTTGTCTTTAACTTTTAAGATTAAACCAGGCCTATAGAAGAGTGACAAAAATATAAACAAACATTTCGCAAAAGAATAGGTATTGCAGAGGGCGTCTCATACGAAAACCGTGTTGTAGTATTTTGTCTTCATAATTGTGTAAAATAACGGATAACTTAATGAGTCACCGCGTAGAATACTGACCTTAAATATGAAGAGAGATACAAGAGAACGCTTAAGTATAAATAGTTAGTATTAGTTAGTCAAGAATATTTCTGATGCCTCACAGAATGCACTTGGTATCTTCTGTGATTTATATAAGACCTTTGATTGTGTTCAACATACAACGCTGGTCAGGAAACTTTCTTTTATACAATCTAATTAATTAATCTAATACTTGTTACGATTATTGTTATTATTGGAATCGGTGTCCTTCCGCCTCTCGCCTCCTCACAACTCAAGCACATCTCACCTATAACTATGTATGTAGTTACAAACCTATCTTGGATGACACCGCCTCCAAAAATTACAATAATCGTAACTAGAATTAGATTAATTGATAAGATTGTATAAAAATGGGCAATTATTTTTATACTTTTTAGTGCATATTATATCTATTGTTTTGAAATAGTTTTTTTTTTATGGAATAGGAGGACAAACGAGCGTAAGGGTCACCTGTTGTTAAGTGATCACCGCCGCCCACAATCTCTTGCAACACCAGAGGAATCACAGGAGCGTTGCCGGCCTTTGATGAAGGTGTACGCGCTTTTTTTGAAGGTACCCATGTCGTATCGTCCCGGAAACACCGCACAAGGAAGTTAATTCCACAGCTTTGTAGTACGTGGAAGAAAGCTCCTTGAAAACCGCACTGTGGAAGACCGCCACACATCCAGATGGTGGGGATGATATCGTAACTTGTGGCGTGTCATGCGAAGGTGGAATTCGGCGGCAGGAATCACGTTAAACAGCTCTTCCGAACACTACCCGTGATAAATTCGAGCTGCTCTACGATGCACGCGGTCAAATGGATCGAGCTGATACTGGGGTGCGCCAGACCAGAGACGACATCAATACTCCATGTGTGGCCGGACCTGCGCTTTGTAGAGCGCTAGAATGTGGGCCGGCTTGAAGTAGCGCCGTGCTCTATTAATGACACCCAGTTTCTTCGAAGCGAAATTGGCAATCGCTCGAGATTTCGAGACCCAGGAGTTTTTTGAATTCGGTTGTTTTGTTTGTTATTTTTTTATTTATTTTATGATTTTTAGTGAATTTGAAGTACACTAACTAACAATTTGGCTAAATATGTGTAGATAAATATTCCAATAAAAAAAGAATCATCGAAATCGGTTGGCGCGATATTGAGTTCATCCACTTTGCTATACGTATGTATAGCAAATTTAAGACTTTTATGATTTTCTCTCTCTCTCTATGGATGCTATTGTCAGATCTGGACCAAATTACAATGGGACCACACGGGAAGCACCAGCTTTCAAATAAAAAAAGAATTATCCAATTCGGTACAAACATAAAAAAGGAACATACCGACGAATTGAGAACCTCCTCCATTTTTGTAGTCGGTTAAAAATGACATTATAACCATAATTATTTTTATGAAAAAAAAGAAGCCCGCTTTCTTGCACAAGCTCTGCTCCTTCTCAGCTCTCAGTTCTGAGGCATTCATTTCCAAATGGTAATGTGGTGTTTTAAATAAATAAATAAATGGGTTAGTACCCATAATCCAATCCATTACGTTATTTAATACATATTGTTATTTTATAAATATATTTTTAATTTGTACGCAGATTATTTTGGGTAAGTTTGGATGCAGGGTAAGTCCGGATAAGTGAAACTTATTCACTCTTTGGTGGCAATATAGAATGAAACAACATTTTGTTGTGCCCCTCGCTTTTGTTCCCCGCGTCTATCGATGTGTTGTAGTGCTTGTATGTGATGTTCAAGAAAAATGTTAGCTTTTAGTCACCTCTGCAGGAAAACGTTATAACTTTTTAATGTTCAAGTATTTTTGTAATCCAATTTGCCTAAGTATTATTTTCTAACATGTGCTATGGTTATTTGACAATCCAATTAGTACCAACATTCAGTTATGATAATATTAACAGAATAAATTGTAACCTGTAAATATTATATTGTTTTACTTATTATATTTAGTGTATTTTTAGTAATTGTAATATTATATAATAACATGCAAAATCTTTGTGATGTCACTTTATTATGAAGTTGGTAGTTTCGTATTATTAAGTTGGTAGTACTGTTACGAATTGCTCTCAGCTAATGGGCACTTCCTGTTGGGGCAGTCTAAAGTGTCGGACGTGCTGGCTGCTGGTCACACGACTAGTGTTATAAATCATTTAGTGCTACTCGTATACATATTATAGTTGTGATTATAGTGAAATTATTGAATATAATATATTCTATTCAAGTGTTTATATGTATGCAGTAATATTTCACAGACAGGCAATATGATCATCCTCGCAGTCTGCTAATAAAAAATAATCTATACTTAATATATAAAGCTGCAGTGTTTGTTTGTTTGTTTGTTTGAACGCGCTAATCTCTGGTACTACTGGTCCCATTTGAATGATTCTTTCAGTGATGGGTAGTCCATTTATCGAGGAAGGCTATAAGGCTATGTTTTTTTTTCAAAATTAGGGATCCGTTATAAAATTGCTATTTTGTAACACAAGGTGTAAAATCGAAAACCTATTTTTGCGTGCGCTGCAAAAACTATTGACAATAGAAAATAGAACAAAATAATACAGGCAATATTTTATTACTTATAAAACTATCGCGTGAATTATACTTTATATGGCAAAACAACGTTTGCCGGGTCAGCTAGTGTAGGTATAAAAAGTGTCTGTTCAACAGACGTTAAAAAACCACAAATTAACTTATCAAGAATAATTAAACTCATTGAAGAAGACAATAGTTAATTCGTTACGTATTCGATGAATATAAGTAATTATGTTATTAACATGACACTTTGAGGAAAATACTAGAATTAATAATATTTTATTGACAGCTAACAAAGACCGGCAATTCTTAGGGCTCACTTGATTGTTAAGTTCCGCTACTTCGCAACTTCAAGCGCCGGGGAGAATCCATAAAGGTCAGGTCGCACTGCGATTAAACACCCGCATTATACCGCAGGTCTGACACCGCAAAAAAATGTAACACATATTAGCTTTCTATACAAGTGCGGGCAGGCATTAGAGACTTATTCAGTTACTGATTTAAAAAAATTGGCAACGAAAACGCGCGATATCTTTGTGTCCCAAAGTAGACATATAGGTACCAGTATGGAAACTGACTCCTATAGACGATTTTGACCCACTTTAAACGGCCAGATTTCATTCAAACTTTGTAGATTTATCGAGGATCAATGACAATACACTAATTTGATAAGATTATTCTATCATTCAATTTGCAAACTAAAATTTTTGTCAATTTATATAATTTTTATCTATTGTCGTTAGGGCAGGAAATGATGTTAAAGTACTAAATTACTTTTTAAAATACGATTTTAAAGAAAATTTAACTAAATAAATCACACCCCACATTTTTTTTAACAATAAAATATATTTTTTTTACACTATTTTCAATTTAAAGTTATTAAAATTTATTTTCTATTTTTTAGTTGAATTTTATATAAAGCGTGTTTCTTAGTTTTTTTAAACAATTATTTATTTTATTAGTTCTAGGACCGTTGAGACCGAACTGATCTACCAGCCGGTACAGTTTGTAAGCCCTGCCCACTACAGGGTAGATTTAGTTGCTCTATTTTAAAGCATGAGAAATGCTTCCATGTATTATGGTTTTGTATTGCAAGAAACCGCATTGCTCAGTGTGTGATAAGCCTACAAAGCCTAAAACCTTTTTCTTATATTTATAGTCTCTTGTCCCATCTTAATTAATATGGAGCAATAACAACAAAAAAATACCTAAGTACCTACTAAAAAAAAACAGAGGCAAAAATTTAGCAAAAAAAATTTATTAAGTACTTACCTTATATTTTAGATATAAATTTTGTTATTGATAATTAAATATTGTAATTAGATACATACAAGATATATTTCAAGAATTTTTTATCATAAATTAGATTCAAATTATTCTTTGCAACTATGACTAAACCTGTATGAACTAAACCTAGAGCAGAATACATTCACAAAAACTAAATTCAGTCTGCGAAACAATTTACTGTTTCTTGTTAAAACAATTTTGGCAGATTTATATATTTATCTGTATCTGAAGAAAACAATGTGAGCAGCAGAATTTGGTCAAATTTAATAACATGTTTTCTCAAACTAAAAGCCAGTTCCTGCATAGTACCTGAATCACACTACAATACTTACACATACAATAAGTGTTCCATATTCAAAGATGAGATTTTTTAGCACTTTAGATACCTACTTATATATTTATTACAAAATACTAAAAATTATAACCGTTTAGTCAACAGACAAACAATCTTGTGATGCTTTCAAAAGAAGTAACAGAACTCGCTACGTATTGGGTCTTTTTTGGTTTATGGTTTTTTTTCTAATTTAGTTAATAGTTACACAATTTATCATAATACTGTACTGTTGGCAGGATCATAAACATATATGTTTACTGCATAGTATTAGTTTGAATGTTAAAATATAACTTAAAAATAATTATTAAGATTGAGATAGAAACATATCACCCATAACAATGTCATTTTAAATAATGTCGCCAATTATATAGTACCTATTGAAAAAGGCTTCCTCTAATTCTCTCTAGCAGTTTCAGTCCAGAGAGCTCGGTTATATATAAAACCAAACTACATAATAAACTGTATAATTCATGTAATTAACTTGACTACAAATCTAATAATAACATGGTATTAGGTACTTACAGAGCTTCCAAAGCGGCTTTGTTTTCCTCTGTAGTTAAAATTCTATTATCAAACATTTCTGGTGTACTTCTTCTTAAATTATAGTACCTTTCTATACATATTTTTGTTCTTTCAATATCACCTTCACAAGCATTATAAAATAAGAGTAACTGTTTGTTTGATAAATCCTTTGGCACGTATTTGGATTTATCTAATTTTTGCGTCCAGTCATGAAGATTATCGATGTGTTCTTGAGAAAAAATGTCCATATTTTTTATAGCAACTTCATAATCAAAATCTAAGTCAACCGGCATGTTGTCCAACAACAAAATTTAAATTTTCGTAAATTATGCGACAAAATGTTCTGATCGATGAACACCCACCACTTACGATATCAGTTTGACAACTAACTAAACTATTTAATTTAAAAATGGTATGATTGTCGACAGTCAAATTAATTAGATTTGGATTTGACTTTTGACGTTACAGCAGTGTCAACTGTTAGCATTGACGGCTAAATAACTGACAAGACACAAGAAACGAATATTAGATATCCACGTTCCTTTCCACGTTCCAATTATTTACTTCATTGACAAAATATATTATATAAAATTCAAGTGCTGTTTAAAATATGTTTTAAGTAAGCCACGAGACAAGTAAATGGTTCACTGATGTACATAATCTCATGATTAAAAAAGAGTTGCAGCAAGTTGAGAAAAAATTATATGTAAAGCGTTCTACACACTAAGGTGCCGCGCCGGCAAACAATTTTGTGCAATTTGACAGTCGTGCGGATGGTTTGCGGTCGCTCTCAGGTGGAACCTAATGATGGAACATACCAGTTTGAAATGTCCCATACAATCACACAAGCGTTCTTTTAGTTATAATTGTGGTCCCGTTTTTCATTCGCTTAGTTTCACACTTCACGGCTACGGCTTAGTTTTTATTTACTATCGTACGGTTGTTTAGTGTGTGGTGTGCTTCTTTTTGTTTAGATTTCAATTCTTAACAAATTGCTATGAAATGTGAGACTATGGAAAAGATACGTTTAGGCAATATCAGTCAAGAGAAATATTATAAAATCCAGCGACCACAAGAAACGATAAGATCGTTACGACGCACTAAACGATATTTGGAGGGTCCGTAGCTACTACGTAAGTCGGTACTGGCAAGGAGCCGATCTAATTCCTAGCCAACAGATATGTTTGAAGCGTTTAAGCAAAAAGCAATCATATATCGTGAACTATAATGTCAAATAATGTCAAGAAAATGATATTGCAACAGAATTGTCCTGCAATTTCCCGAAAATACAAACAACGATAAAAATTTATTCCTCTTGCTATTTTACGTTTGTAGAAAAACAATATTGTTGTACTATATATAACATTAGTATATTAAATACTCTGGGTACCTATTCAAAAATAGTTTTTAAAATAAATAGTTATAGAAATCTTCATTCCATACTGAATGTTTCTGATTTGGTTTTGGGGAGCGCGCGGCAGCTGTCATTCTGTATACTTATATTATGTATTGTGTAACGGTCCTAAATCTGACATTCTGGTGTAACGCAAAAATCAGAATTCTGAAGCTTAGCCAAACACTACGTTTAAGAGACGAGAGTGCCATAGAAAACGATAAGAAATATCGCTTTTATGAAAGGCGTACTAAATCTTGATAACAAATATGTATATTCTAATATCGACAGTTACATTAATGTAAATTTGATCTAATCTTAAGGCGAGGTTTTCCCAACACTTTAGGTAAAAATCGCTCGAACGTAAGATTAGATAGGTACGCATGGACACGGGCGTCGGGCATGGCTGAGTACGAACCGAGCGATGCGGGTCAACGACCCGGAAGGACTGCGTAATATTTTTTACAACTAACAGTTGCGCTAGAGTACGGAATTACTGTGATATTTTTTCTGCATTTTTAAATAAGTAAAAAATAAAAAGTAAATCTTTTTTATCGACGTATCAGAGAAATGTTATATTACCCGCAAAATTATGATTTCAACATTATGGATATCGTATCCGAGATTGTTGAGGCTGCAGAAAACGAATTTGGGATCATATTTGAAATCCAAGATGGCCGCCACGCAAATTTTTTTTTTTAACAATATAGGTATCGTATCGTATCGAGGTTCTCGAAGGTGCAGAGAACTAATTTGGGATCATTTTAGAAATCCAAGATGGCCGCCACGCAAAATTGTGATTTCAACAATATGGGTATCGTATCCGATGTTCTCGAGGGTGCAGAGAACGAATTTTGAATCATTTTTGTAATCCTAAATGGCCGCTGCGCAAAATTATGATTTCAACAATATGGGTATCGTATCCGATGTTCTCGAGGGTGCAGAGAACTATTTTGGGATCATTTTTGAAATCCAAGATGGCCGTGTCGCAAAAATATGTATTCAACAATATTGGTATCGTATCCGAGGTTCTTGAGGGTGCAGAGAACGAATTTGTGATCATTTATGAAATCTAAGGTGGCCGCCGCGTAAAATTATGTTTTCATCAATATGGGTATCGTGTCCGAGGTTCTCGAGGGTGCAGAGAACGAATTTGGGATCATTTTTGAAATCCAAGTTGACCGCTGCCCATAAATATGATTTCAACAAAATGGGTATCGTATTCGAGGTTCTCGAGGGTGTAGAGAACGAATTTGGAATCATTTTTGAAATCCAAGATGGCTGCGTCGCAAAAAATTTGTATTCAACGAGGTTTTTGTTCAAGGGAGAGAGCGATTGACACCGATTGAGGGAGTGTATTTCTTACTCTCGGGCTTCCCGATTAGCCTTGTATTGTGCAGGTTTAGCGTGCGGCCGCTAGTAAGTAGAACATCTTCCCTACTAGCCTTGTATCGTGCAGGTTTTTCTTTTAAATCCAAGATGGCCGCTGCGCAAAATTATGATTTAAATAATTTAGATATCGAATCCGAGGTTCTCGAGGATGCAGAGAACGAATTTGAGATAATTTTTGAATTCAGAGATGGCCGCCGCACAAAATTATGATTTCAACAATATGGATATCGTATCCGAGGTTCTCGATGGTGCAGAGAACGATTCTGGGATAATTTTTGAAATCCAAGATGGCCGCCGCGCAAAATTATGAAAACAACATTATGGGTATCGTATCCGAGGTTTTCGATGGTGCAGAGAACAAATTTGGGATATTTTTTTAAATCCAAGATAGCTGCCGCGCAAAATTATGATTGCAACAATATGGATATCGAATTATTAGTGGCGGCCATCTCGGATTTCAAAAAGGATCCCAAAATCGTTTTCTGCACCCTCGAGAACCTCGGACACGATATCCATATTGCTGAATTCATAATTTTGTGCGGCGGCCATCTTAGATATCAAAAATGATCCCAAATTCGTTCTCGGCACTCTTGAGAACCTCGGATACGATACCCATATTGATGAAATCATAATATTGCGCGGCGGCCATCTTGGATTTCAAAAATTATGCCAAATTTGTTCTCTGCACCCTCGAGAACCTCGGACACGATATCCATATTGATAAAATCATAATTTTGTGCGGCGGCCATCTTGGATTTCAAAAATGATCCCAAATTCGTTCTCAGCACCCTCGAAACCCTTGGATACGATATCCATATTGATGAAATCATAATTTTGTGCGGCGGCCATCTTGGATTTATCTAACTTTCCTAAAGTACATACATTCAAAAATCCCGCGTGGCATAATAATAGTACGTATCTGCGAGCCAAAGTCTTCAAAAAGGAGTGAAATTATAAAAAATATAACGTACATTTTATTTTAGTACTTTCCGACTTCCATTTACCTATATATTTTAACAAATATGCTGTCGCATCATCGTCATTTTTTTACTATGATTCCCGATTTGTACTTGTTTGTTAAAATCTTACGTAACGTGAGCCCGAGAGAAACGAACACAGTACCGTCCTTGACAGTGGTCACGGGCGTACTGCTGGGCGCTGGCATCGCGTCGCGTTTGGTTTATTACGAAAAAATTATGTGGTGTCTTGGGACACCAGGTAGGAATTCAGAAGTTCCTTCGGCTAATGTAGAATCGACAAAAAGAGGGAGAAAGAGAAAAGTATTATACACTACAGGATTGCGTATGCGATTGTCGCGCCTGCGCACGTTTCTCATTTAACGGTTTTGTTCCACGCACTTTTCCACGCACTTTTTTCCACTGATTTTTTCTTACGGTTTTACTATCACATTTTTTTCAGTTCGGTCGCGCAGCAAGGTCCCCACAATCCAAAATCAAATCACAAAGCGAATTGATAAAACCCACGATGAATATTTATAAATACCAATAAACTATCGAGTAAAATAAGTTTTGTGTTTATAGCCATCATAGTTTTATGATAATATAAAAAAAATCATATAAAAAAACCTATTTTTCAAATAATAAATCTATCGAGATTTTTTTTCGTAATCGTGTTTTCGAAACTGACATAATTTCGATAAAGAAATGACGATAAACATGTCAAAAAATTGGAACCGTAGTATTAGTAGAAGTATTTTTTGTAGAATTTCAAAAATGTTTGTTTTTAGGACTATAGCGCCTTAAGGTTATGTTTGTTAATTTTAAGATGGACCTAAGCCAAGTTTAACTTGTTTAAACTAGGGATACGTTTTAGTTATCTGAAAGAGAAAAACAATTTTTATAATTAATATTTTTGGAACGAAGTTCCTTACGGTAGGCTTGGAGGGGATAGGGATTTTGCTACGCGACCGAACTGAAAAAAATGTGATAGTAAAACCGTAAGAAAAAATCCGTGGAAAAAAGGGCGTAGAAAAGTGCGTGGAATAAAACCGTTAAATGAGACGTGCGCAGGCGCGACAGTCGCATACACAAGCGAGTAGTGTATATATTATCAATATTATTATATTAATATATGATAACGATTATAGCAATATTAGAACAATTTTTTTTGCAATTTGTGTCGATTCTACATTAGCCGAAGGAACTTCGTTCCTACCTGGTGTCCCACGACACCACATAATTTTTTTTTAAAGTTTTCTTTTGCGTTGTGTAGTTTTTTCGGTTTGACAGTCTTTGGTTTTCGTTTTTCAGGTGATGCAATAAATGGTGTGTTGAATCTGAAATAATAACAGAATACATATTAACAAAAGTTTAATGAGAATAATTAATCCAAATTTTTAGGCTTATAATGATTTTTTGCAGATCATTTACACTATAATACAATAAAAAGGATTTTAAAGGTTAATAGACTAAACTTATAAATTATTTTAAGATCAATAAAATTATTTAACAATAATATAGATACCATAAAAATGAAATAAATAAATGAAAATAAATTTAATAATAATAAAAAATAAAATATCGACAATCGATACAAAGGTTGTGAAGCACTACTGCCGATTGATTATAATATTATACTTTTTATTCTAGAATAAATGAATTAAATCCATAGTCTATCCCTTTTAATCACTTTTAGCATTCTTTATTAGCTTATTATTTGTTATTTAGTGCTAATAGATAGTTGCACCAGGTTGGCTTAGCTCGAGTAGACAGCTCGAACGACCGTTTAAAATCTTCGCTTCAAAAAAAGAACACACCGCAACGGCACAGACTGTTGTTGCCGCGCCTCTCGAGTCTCGGTCATTCTTCTGCAGCAGCCAGCAAGGCTTAACCGTAAACCGGCTGGCGCGTTAGCATTGGTGTGTAGAGGCCTTTAGGTGCCCATGACTCTTTTTCAAACTGAAGCCGACGCGATTCAGTGAATCATAACTTTTATTAAATTGTCGCATGGCTGCAATACTGAATAGAATTAGGTACATAACTACAAAATAAGGTTGAAATATTTAACTTTGCTTTGAACTGTTTGTAATGAATTCCGATACATCGTGAGTAAATAATTTAAGATTATAGATTTAACTGAATTACTTATTTGTTTGGTGTTGTTTAAATATTTATGTTCTGTACCTACACAATAATTTAAAAACTGAGACCTTTTATTTCCAGGGAAGAGTTAATTATCGTGACAAGGAAGGGTGTTTTTAAGAAATTCCTATTGATATACGGGCGTATTATCATACTCCTGTTAACACCTATTATATTACTGCCTATCCTACTAATTAATTCCAACAAAGTAAGTACCTATTGTAGAGTATAAGTAATACATTTACATTTTCTATAAATACAGGATGTACACTATTGTGTGGTTATATTTTAGTACTCCCTCTCTATAACATAACACATTTACTTTTCAGGCATACCAAAGTCTATATATACTATCAGTTTCGGTTATGTATTCTGTGGCAAATACACTTCAACCAGGGATAAATGCATTTTTGACGATATCACTATTTTCAATATTTGCAATCTGTAATGCGGTTTTGATAGAAACGGTACGTTACTTTAATTTTTGACTTTATATCTGTGCTTAAAATTGTTTACAAGCAGGAATCTCCAATTTAGAAATACGATCGAAGAGTTTGAAGCGTTTCGATCATTAAAATATTCTTAGATCATTTATACGTCTAGATGGACTATGATAGCTGTGAAAACGTCAAAAAAATAGACTTTAGAACTAACCTCTATTTTGAGCAATTCACGCACACACTAACACAAAGTGTCATACAAATCGCGAGTGTAAGACCTATCTTGTCACGCACACTAAACTAATTCCTGGCCTGTTTTTGTAGGTTGTCGTTAGACAATTAAAAAGTTACTGTTAAGTAAGACACTATAGTCTAGACGCATAAATAATCATAGGAAATATTATAAAAAATCTAGAAAATAGGTACTATTATTTTATACGTACCCCCTTATTCATAGTAGTCTGCTAACTCAAAGCATTGCTAATTCTCACTCTGTCTTCTTCTATTGACCTAAGTCATAATGAGAAAAAACACTCCTTAGCGGCTGTTTAAAGTTAGCGAACCATTATGAATAAGGGGGTATGTATTTCTGTCCTTGGCCAGATTAGCGTACCTACAATTTATTTTCTGCCCCCTTTTAGTTATGCTAGATACTCTAATAAGCACATAGGTATAATAATAATTATTAAAAATGCGTATTTATTATTTGATATTTCAGATAAAACTAAATAGTACTGTGATTCATTTACTGGGAATCCTGTTATTAATGGCAGCCATAGAAGACAGCAGTATTAATAAACGAATAGCTTTTAAGCTATTGCGGATTTTTGGATTCTGTCATTATAGGTAAGAGTGTTTTATTTATAATGATTCAGCATTATATCTATCTACGGTTTATCTAACTTTTTGACTAAAAGTAAAAAGTCCACTGTTTCTGTTGTATAAGTATGTATGTTAAAAAATTGGGTAAGAACTTTCTATACAGATGATGATTTTACATTACGTCTAGAGTTTTAAGAGACAAAGGTCTCAAACAATGATATTTAAAAGTATAGATAGGTTACCTAGACAACATTCAGTGTTTATAAATGATACACTAACGCACACATGAATAATTTAACATTGCATTAGCACACTACATTACGATTACACGTCAAAGAAGGATGATAGTAAATGCAATTATCGCAAGCGAAAAAGAGATAAATCTGATTTGCTACTTGCTTCGTATTTGAATAGATAGATATGCCTAAAATACGATTCATTCATGAGTTCTTGTAGTAAAAGTCTTAAAGTAGTAAAACTGCATTGAAAGTAGGTAAATAAAGTGTCATTGATTCTATAAAAAATTAATTTAATATTAATTATAGAATATAGCATTCCATATTCCCTATATATTATTATACTCTTTGGTATATAGCCACATTGATGATATCAATTATTTGTACATAAAATAATGAAAAACATAACAAAACAAAACCGAAATTTATTTACAGTAATTTTTAATTTCCCATTTTTACAATTTTACTAACGACGGCTCCCAAAAAGTTTTAAGTTTACAATTATTATTTTTTGTATCTTATATTATTGATGAATGTTTTTTTGTTGAGGGTTTATTACAATAAGATAATAGGAGAAGAATAAAATGATGCATTGATTCTTCTGCAGTTAGCAAGGGATATACCGAAAGGGACAGTGTTACTGAAAAAAACTCCTACGTAAGCAAATAGCACTCACTGTCTACCTCCGCTATCTACCCTAAAACTTGTTTTTGTAGTTTGATAGTTCAGCTACCTATATGCGCACTTGTTTATTATTACATTTCGTATTACATTCACTGGAACAACGCTTTTTTTACATCATTTCCTAAAATATACTACCTCGATCATCCCGAAACAAACAGCATCAATATTTCGCCATTTCTGTACATTAATCTATGTCCGCACTCGAGACTGGAGTCACGTTGCGGCATTCGGCTTGACTCGGCTTGGCGGCGATCGGCGATGTCATAGCGTCATATTTATTTTGTTAGAGAATTATTGAAATCAATTAAAATGTTATAATTCATGATTTCTTAACTGTGGTATTTACATACCACTTTTTACTTTCGTAATTACTGCATCTTCCCATAACACAAGACGGCATTTTAATGGTGCACCTATATCAAATTGTAAGCGATTCTACCAACAACAAACGCGTGCGTACCGCTTTCGTATTGAGAGAGCGACTACAACCAAAGGAACCAATTGACTCCATTTAGGCGATTGATTTTCGGCGCGCTAGTGACATATCTACTTCTTTTAATACTATAATATCATTGGTCTCAAAATAATAATCTGTTAGCCTCATAAGATTAAGAATCTTTTGAATGAAGAAAAATTTCTATAAAAGTATCACACCTTATTGTTTGCTTTTTGTACACAACTTTTTTTATGTTTATAATGTAAAAACACAACACACAAGGGATATGACAGACGGCGTAGTTTCGTAAACAGCCGATTAGCCGAGCGTGTATGTGCCGCGGCGCGGGCGCGGGCGGGGTGCGGAACGGGGAGGTGTGAGCTGTACAGCTGTAAAAGAAAAATGGCAATGACCTTATTTAGCCCCGTTTCATGAAACTAGATTTGGAGGATGAACGACCATTTATTTCGGCGAATTTGCGAAATGGTGGTTATTATATATTTGAATTTTAAGTGCACTGTGTACAGAAGGCGGCTGATAATTCGCATGTGGAACCATACAGATAGATGCGATCAGTGAAGTGAATCATTGAAGGATTAGGAAGACATGCCTTACCTTTACCGACCTGCAGGCGTCGTCGAAGATATGTTGGCCCGCCTGCTGATTGATAAAGAACTCTTGTAGGATCACATCGCGTTTTCTTTTAAGCTGTCAAAGTCTGCAGTCATTTGAAGGTGTAAGATGAATCATCTAATTAAACCCAAACTAAAGACGCAGCTTACCTTAAAATTTTGCAGATATCAGAATTTTAGTAGCGCTTAAGAATTTTTTGTAAGTTATTTGTAAAAAAGTACTTTTCTTCAGGATCTGCGATACCGATGGTGTCAGTTTGTATTGGCCGCTTCTTCTTTCAAACCTTTTCTTTTTCAGGCTAAGCTTCCTTATATTTTTTACCACAATGGGGATATCAATGTGGACTAATAATACAACAGCTTGTGGCCTAATGATTCCGGTAGTTAAAGCAACCCTGATTGAACTTGAAAGGGTATGTATGTTAGTTATAAATCAAACGCAATCTTTATTCAACTTGTCTTAAACTAAGGGCTTTTGAATCGCATTCCTTATTGCATTAAAATTACCTGCTCAATCTTTTTTTAATGGAACAGGAGGACATGCATCACCTGATAATAGGAGTGTTCCCAGCATTTTTAAATTTTTCAGATACAACAAAATCGAGTGTGCCGTATACCCTACTCCCTCACCAAGTTGTGACCCTTATTTTGTTTATAAGATGGTTAATTTTGCATGGTCTTATTAGCTTGTCTCAATAGCTTTCAGATACATTCACTCCTATCATCTCAATTATAATCAGTCAACTGCTATACGAAACTACTGCTACCAAATACCACAGTGTCTGAAGACGAAGGTTTTCAGCCAGTGTGTGTTGACAGTGATGACTTACGGTACGCAGACGTGGTCGCTAACTATGGGCGTTATAAGAAAGCTCATGGTCGCTCAGAGGGCAATGGAGAGGGTTAGGCTCGGAGTTTCCCTGCGAAATCGAATCAGAAATGAGGAGATCCGTAGGAGAACTAAAGTTACCGACATAGTCCAAATGATTGCGAAACTGAAGTGGCTGTGGGCAGGGCACATAGTTCAACGGACAAGTGCCCGTTGGGGCAGTAAGGTCCTCGAATGGCGACCACGTACCGGAAGACGCAGTTGTGGTAGACCCCCCACAAGATGGACCACCGATCTGGTCAAGATCGTCGGAATACGTTGGATGAGGGCAGCGCAGGACCGATCGTCGTGGAAATCTTTGGGGGAGGTAATTAATCCAACAGTGGACATCTTTCGGCTGATGATGATGATGAACTACTACACGTAAAATAAAACGCATTGACAAAACGCTGCGCGAGCGCCAAAATAGCGCTCTCAGGCATACCGCGTGATCCAAATTTCCCGAAACGGAAAGGTTAATTAATAAAATCAGTCTATGTACCTATGTACATACCTACCAAATTTTCGGAAAAAGTAAAAAAACGTGAGATGAGCACTATTGACACGAAAGTATAATACATACAATACCTGTGCATATGCCATAAGGCATATTGTATGTATTGACTGAACACGTTATCTTCTACCATTAAGTTTGTTTGCGCAAGAGAGATGGTGACATTGGCAATACCACTCACACGAGTACCTAGTCATGACTATAAAGTACTAGACTTAATAGTCTAGACTCGAGAGTACGACTTAACTACTATAGCTATAATGAGTACTCAAAATTTTAGTTTCTGTAATATATTAACTAGTTGAAATACATATATTTAACCACCCCAGATTTCCGCCCATTATATGCCCAGATAGATAGGCGCACAACTGCATAAGTGTTATTTAAATTGTGCGTACTTTATAAAGGGCATTCGATGGTATCTAAATAATTATGGAGCTTCCTATCTCGATGACTGCGAAATAGTACAGATTAAAAAAACTCCTGTTTTTCAGTTGGGCATCTTTGAAATGTTTGAATACAACAAGCTGTCGCAAAGAAACGATGTCACGAAAAGGTATGACAGACATAAAATTATGTTATTTAATATTTTTTATTTGATTGCTATAGAACCCTTTTTAATCACAGTTTCTAATTATTAACACTACCACCGCATAGAAACAAAATGACACTATAAAAGGGAGTAATGAAGAAGTAATGTTTTTAGTAAATTCATTTCAAAGTTCTTTTTAATCACTTACTACAACTTTTACTGTTTTTATGGTGTGGGTTGCTAAATACCAATTAGGTATGAAACTTGACATCTATATTAACTTTTATATAGATGTCATATTTTATCTCTAAGTAACGATTTATTAATCTCAGTCGTACCAGTGGGAGGTTCCTTTGCTCAGCATGCCGGCTAGATTAAGGGTATCACAACGGCGCCTATTTCTGCCGTGAAGTAGTTATGTCACATAACTACATGTGTAAAAATTATTGTGTTTCGGTCTGAAGGGCTCGGTAGATAGTGAAATTACTGGGGAAATGAGACTTCACAACGTAACGTAAAGTCTGCCGTAAACGTATAAAATTGATTGGCTTTCAATTGTTTCAGAGATCCGGTACCAACTGATATTACGACGTTTTACTTTCTAGGCGTTGCATACTCTTCAACTATAGGTTACATATTCTAGCGATTCAATAATTGTTATGTTTCTACTTAAAATATAATATTCATTTAAATGTACAGGAGGTATATCGACTATTGTCGGAAGCGAAGCAAACAGAACACTTAAGTTCTACTGTGAAATGTAAGTTGAATAATATAGAAGTTATATAGTCACGTCTTATACTGGTAAAGCGTAACTACACTTCATTGAATTTAGTCGTCAACATTCAGAAGTAATTTTAGAAACAAATTAAAAGCTTATGATCACACTGTCCTAAATTTAGTTACGAAGTCGGAAGTGTCGTATGGCTCCAGACACCAAAAAATTGGCCTTTGCCTAGCCCTGGCTGTTGGCTCAATGAAAATAGTAAAAAGAAGAAGAAGGATATGGTTGAAATAGTATTTATTACCTACTGCCCCGCAGCTGCCTGCCAGCCTGCCATTACATAATGGCCGCATATACATTAGTTAAAAATCTAATAACAAAAATAGTTCAAAAAATTAGAGTAACAACAGTATTCTTTGATATGACCCAAGCTTTTGACTGTGTCGACTTCTAAATTCTCATAAATAAATATAACTTATATGGGCTTAGAGGTGTAACTTCAAAATGGCTGGAAAGTTATATTAAAAATAGGCAACAGTGTGTCCTGATTGAAAAGATTGACGGAAGATCAAATATAGTACGATATGAATCTAGTTGGAATCAAACTAAAGCTGGGGTACCACAGGGCAGTGTACTTGGACCATTATTATTTATCTACTATTTACTTATTTATTTACCTACTATATATCAACGACCTACCACATATTACAGAAAATAAGTGTTTGTTATATGCTGATGACATTACAATTATTATCCCTGACATAAAACTCAAAAAGACCATACGACTCGGTAATAAATGATGAAATCATTAAAATCGGCAAATGGTTAGGAAGTAACAATTTAAATATTAATATGATAAAAACAAAACTTATACAATTTAAAAATTATAATACCATTTATCCACCCCTTAAAAACATAACATAAAATGAAATTAAAATTGATGAGGTTGAAAATACCAAATTCTTAGGCATAATAATGGATAATAATTGTAATTGGAAAGCTCACGTTGAATAATTATGCAAACGTCTTAATAAGTTTGTTTTTGCAATCAGGAGAATAAAATAAAAATATATCGGCTAAAGCGGCTGTAACGGCCTACCATGGAGTCTATAATTAGGTATGGGATCATAATATGACGTAACTCAACAGTAATAAATAGTCTTAATAGCGCAAAAAAAAACGTTTGAGGGCTGCAGAGGAAAAAGTACCCCTTGAAAGCTGCAGACCCGTATTTCATTAATATAACTTATTAACAATTGTTGAATTATACATATTTGAGTGCTGTATGTTTGTTCGAGAAAAAATTAGCGAATTCAGTAAACATGAAAATATTTCTCTTTTCCCATCCAGGACCTCACCAAACTAGAAGTACCTTGCTGTAGAACTACATTATTTCATAGAAATGTTTGTGTATGTGCATAAAAATCTATAATTACATTCCAAAAATAATAAGAGAGGTATCGTCAAATAGGAATTTCTCATCTAAATTGAAAATATGCCTTAATAAAAACTGCTTATATTCATTAGACGAATATTTTCAACTAAAAAATTTACTATATACTATATAATACTGCTACTAATCTTTTGTTAAATTGATATTATTGTAACTAATGATTTATAAATGTATTTTATAAAATTTGCACGTTATAAATGTGGCAAACATGTACTTAATAATATTTATGTAACATCAATCTAACATGTTTATGCAAATAAAAACTTTGAGTTTGCGCGGAAAGTAAGCAAACACGGACATTATATGGGTGTTTTAGAACCGGTGGACTTCTAAAATTAATGTATATTAATAACGAATGGATTCGAGATCGTTTGACATATTTTTGAATCTTGTGATAGCGTTTATTCAAAGGAAAGATAATATCCTTGTATTAGTGCAGAAGAAAGATTGATCGCAACATTAAGATTTATTATATTATACAACAGGAAATTAATATTAAAATTCAGTTCTTTAATATCCCAACCCCTGCTGACAAAAAATTATTATTATTCGGGAACACAAAACACAACATAGATACGATCACACATGTAGAGCCACGAGCGACTGAAATCACTAATCAGTAATTAAATAAATATAATAAAAAAATAAAATAGCCTTTATTATTACTACTAACTTAATTTTTCTTATAAATAATAAAAAAAAATCTCATTTAACTTAACTAGTAATTTGCCTCTCGACAAAGGCTAAGGACTAAGGACTTCCACTTTATTCGGTCTCTAGCTACTCTCATCCAGTCCGGTCCTGCTATCCTTTTAAAATCGTCCTCCTACCTTCTAATCTGTCTACTTTTTCTCCGTTTCCCGTATCTTAGATACCATTCTGTAACGGTTTTTGTCCGTTTCTCTTTCTTTTTCCTCATATGATCAGTCCATATCCACTTTTGATTTTGACATATCTTGTGTGCGTTTTTGAATTTTGTCTTATGCGATTACACCTTCCTAAATGCCAGCCAGAAACCATCCTTATTTCTGAATTAAGGATGCTAACTAGCTGAGTGCGATTACACTTGTTTAAATTCAGTAACGAATGTATTTAGACGACTCCATTCAGTAAAGTGTAAAAGCATTTGTTAGTATCTTTAAGGTATGACTGGAGCATTGCTGGCCTATTAGTTCGGTGTAGGCTTTTTAAGGTTAAGTACCTTAGCCAGTAGCACTTGTTCGATGACTTTTTTCCGCTATGTATATAGTGACATGATCCCTTTGTTGTTAAAATTTTGAGATAAGAAAAAACACGTGATAAGTTCTCAAGAGACCGAAACAGCCCGAAATCTGAAGGTGCAAGATGCTATGTATTATATATTATATATATTGCTGCACTACTTCAAAACGGCTTCCATTTTACAGAGCACCTAGAGGGACGTGCATTATCAAAATTCCCGGAATGAAAACCCCAAAACCAATTATTGTGTGCTAGTTTTACTCAAACTGTATTAAGTCCAAAAACGTCCAAAATGTTTTTGGCGGTTTTATTTTTTATTTAATAGGAGGACAAACGAGCGTACGGGTCACCTGGTGTTAAGTGATCACCGCCGCCCACATTCTCTTGCAACACCAGAGGAATCACATATTTTCACACACAGAAGGAATTCCTTTTTCTTATAATAACATTTTAAAATGTATTAAATTTCTTCACTAGATTCGCTCATTCACAAATTTATGCGAAGGTAATAAACGAAAATATTGTTTCCGAGACCTATTATTAATTTCCTTTAACAATGATTGATTGAGCACTGATTACTGAACTATAGTATTTTTTCAGGATCTTTCCCATGGCTCCACATATAGACTTCCCTCACTTCATGTTGCTTACTCTACCAGCAGTGATCATATTGGAGACTTTCTTATATTTCTGGTTGAACTTCTATTACCTGGGGATGTTCCGGTAAGATTTTCATTAACTACTGACCACGGTTTCTTTCGCTGGCCATTATCTTCAGATTTTTTAATAACTGGACTGAATATTCATCAAACAGCATAGTTGTTGCAGGTGATGCCGCTGAACCTTAGATGTTTCAAATTATCTTATTTTTTTGGGATAATTATGTATATTAAATAATTATACACATATTAATAATCCCCGCGCAATGGTACAGTGACGAATTTCTTGTAAGTAAGTAAGTATACCGTGTTGCCAGTGATGACTTACGGTACGCAGACGTGGTCGCTAACTATGGGCCTCATGAGAAAGCTCAAGGTCGCTCAGAGGGCAATGGAGAGGGCTTTGCTCGGAGTTGCCATGCGAGATCGAATCAGAAATGAGGAGATCCGTAGGAGGACCAATATCACCGACATAGCCCAAATGATTGCGAAACTGAAGTGGCAGTGGGCATGTCACATAGTTCGACGGACAGATGGCCGAAATCCTCGAATGGTGACCACGTACCGGAAGACGCAGTGATGGTAGAACACACAAGAACAGAACGTCGGTCCACGTTCTGGTCAAGATCGCCGGAATACGTTGGATGAGGGCAGCGCAGGACCGATCGTCGTGGAGATCTTTGGGGGAGGCCTTTGTCCAGCAGTGGACGTCTTCCGGCTGATGACTTATACCGATCGTTCTTTTTATTAGTGATTTTTGAAGTGTCTGCATAGTTCTGACGTCACTTAGATTGCGGCCTGCATTACAACGCGCAGGGAATATGTATATACCGCTTGCATTGTAAATAGCAGCATAAGTTTATTTTGATTTGTTATTATTTTTAGTAAGATTTCTCTTTTTAACCGGAAAGCAGTCGTATGCATTTATGGCTTGAAGCGCGCCGTAGTTAGAAAAATTACTGCGCTAGAGACTTTGCCACTTTTTTCATGACTGGGCATAAAAGAGTGCATAATATGCCACAGATTACGTATTGACACTTCTTCTGGAATACGGACTTTAATGCTGTTGTCGATTTCAATCTGTTTCTCTTACTATCAGTTCTACTCAAATCTGTTCATAATTAAAGGACATCATAGGTATATGAAAGGATAAGTATTTATTTATCACTGAAACTGCACGAAACAACCCTGTTAGGCACTTAATAAATATTTTTCACATTCCAGATCAAATGGCGGTTTGGTAGTTTTAACAGGCATGTCTGCAGAGGAGGCACAGTATTTCGAAACATTGCTCAAAAATGAAAATGATAAGATAGGCAAATTAAAATTTCACGAAGTGGTACGTAAATAAAACCAGTATTCCTAGTAATAAAATTTTAAGGGCAAGACCTTCCTCCACATTAAGTATGAAAAATATATTTTTAATTGGAGTGCTTCATTAGCTCAACGGTAGGCTTGCATGAGGTTTTGAATTCAGTTGAAATGGATGTATTCTAGACAGGTGAGCTGGTGATAGATAGTTATGGTAGATAGTTCTCTCAGTTACCAAGGGGAATAGACGCCGTGAGGATACTTAGCTGTAACTCGAAAGTTAGGGGAGACCAAGGAGAGTTGAGACAATTTTGATGTTTAACTAATATATCGCAGTAAGAAACGATCCATATATATTAGCTCTACACACCAATGTAGTTCAATCCATAGTCTTTATCAAATAATTAACAAAATTACATTAAACAAAAATAGATAGACTTTTTAGAAAATAATGACAGAAACTACTCTATGTGCTACTAGTCTTCATATAATGAGGGAAGTTGTGCCTAGTGCCAAAGTAAGTTGTGCCTTTAAGAATAAAACTTATTGGTTAACAAATATCAACTCAAAAAGTATATTGATTAGAAATGTGAGTATTCATTGAGATGTTTCATATCTCATTTCCTACGTGACATCCATTTTAACAGTTATCTCCTGAGGGATGGGTCATGGGATACACAGTTAACACGAATGAAGTCACGGGTAAAGGTAGTCAAATAATAAAACAACTTCTTTTTGGAAATCAGATGACATGAAACAATGACACCGACTCCTCTTTTCCTAATTTGCCATTAGTGACTTTATGCTTCTATTTTCCTCGCTTAAAATATGAATTTCTCTTTTTGTGTCAATATGAATGTCACTTCTTCTTTGTCGAAATAAAATTGATCGCATTGGATTTTTTTTCTGTGGGAATCCATAATTATTTATGAGAACTTATCTTATGTGTTGATTCCGCTAAGATAAGATTTGTTTGTTTTCATGCAGAATGCGTTCTGGATATGGGGAAGTTCGATCAATAACACGTCTGAGCTAGGTACCTTATTTATTAATTAGGTATTCTGAAACCAGGCGTTCCTTAAAAAATAATTCAAATGGATTCAATTAAAGGTCCGATTAATAACTGATATAATAGTACCTTTTGATAATAAAAGAGAGTTGCGGCAGTTTGTAACAATTCGCCTAGTTCCAAAATATTTGGTAATCTTAACCAGATGTTGAACCAAAAAAAGAACAATAATAAACAATGAAACTCAGACCCAAAGTCTGTGAAAAAATATGATGACATTACAAACCATTATACGTAACGATTCATATAGTCAAAGTTAGGTACTATTTAAATAAAATTGTGTGTCGTATCCCCTTTCACGTATGCCTTGGTTAGTATTGCGAGAAATGACGACATCTATTAAGTGATTTTGCCACCTCTTGCCCTAAAAACCTCCAATAAATCGACTTCGTCATAATTCTCCTGCGTCACAACCCTCCGCGGTATATATATTCCTCCGACTCGACCTCGCAAAATAAGATATTCGATAAAATTTGTAACCTCTAACAATTAACACTTGCTTTCAGATAACTGTCATAATAATATTATTAACAATGACCGTGCAATTAATTGTTAATTTCACATTCGTGCAACACAGCTACGCATTGACGCCGCAGAGGTTAATATTTAAGTTCTGAGCCTATCTATAAAATATAATAATAACACTCCATTTCACCCGGAAGACGTCCACCTCTGGACAGAGGCCTCCACCAAAGATCGCCATGACGATCGCGATCGATCCTGTGATCGTCCAACCTACTCCGGCAATCTTGACCAGATCCTCGGTCCATGTTATCCACAAACAATACGTTTTCTGGTAGTTGGTACGTGGTCACTATTCGAATACTTTACTGCCCCAACGGCCATCTGTCCGTCCGTGGAGCTATGTGTCCTGTCCGCTGCCACTTCAGTTTCTCAACTATCTGAACTGTGCGGTTATTTTAGTTCTCCTACGAATCTCCTAATTTCTGATTCGATCTCGCAGGGAAACTCCGAGCATAGCCCTCTCGATTGCCCTCTGAGCGACAAAGAACTTCCTAATAAGGCCCCTAATAAAAATACACAACACACTAATGATAAAATATAGCCACATGTTATTAGTTTGTTATTAGACTGACTGATAGAATTCCGAATGCGGTAATACGAGCGCGCTGTGGTTTGAAAGAGGATATTGTGATAAGGACTGAAAAAGGAATGCTGAAATGATTTGGACTCGTGGAGCGAATGAGTGGAGAAAGAATGACGTATCAAATATATAAGGCAAGTGTGTGTGGGCAAGTCGGTCGCGGAGAGTTCGTAGAACATTCCTCGACGAAATTGGGGACGTTTTAAGAAAAGAAAAGGTCCGAAGCACCCGCAACCGGCGAGCATGTATGAAAAGAGTAATGAATGTAAAGGAAGCGCGTGAGGTTTGTAAGGATAGAAGCAAGTGGCATTCTATTGTCTCTGCCTACCCTGACGGGAACAAGGCTTGAGTGTGTGAATTAGTGGCCACAATCCTCTTGCCGTTTTTAAGGCCTTTTACCTTTAAATCTACTTTCTTTGATAAAAAAAATGATTTCGTTAAATAATTATTTTTTTCATATCTGTCGATTAAATATTTTTTGTCAAGTGAATAGCCATAATATTTAACCTTTAGGTAACCTTATCGTGCCTTAGTATTTTGTGATAACTGTTCATTATCTTTTAATCTCTTTCATTTTACTTAATAGCAATTAATTTTGAAAATACACTCTATTGTTGTGATATCTATGGTTTTATTGCAGCATACAAAAAATTATGTCACCGGCTGTTATCGGTGCAACCATTCTATTTTTGATGCCCAGAGATTTGAAGTGTTTCAAGTTTAACGTAAACCCAGGTTAATCTCTTTTAATTAATAATAATAATTTAAGATACTCAAAAGGACTATGATAAGCTTAATCACAATAAGGGACGAGAGGAGCTGATGATAACTGATATGCCCTGCCCATTACACGGCAGTACCTTTGAAAAACCCAAAGAATCTTAGCGCGATTGCGCTCTTCACCTTGGGACATAAGTGTGAAGAATATAAGATGTCAAGTCTCATTTGCCCAGTAATTTCACTAGCTACGGCGCCCTTCTCACTGAAACACAACAATGCTTACACATTACTGCTTCACGGCAGAAATAGGCACCGTTGTGGTACCCATAATCTAGCCGGCATCCTGTGCAAAGAAGTCTCCCACTGGTACAAAACCACTTCTAAATGGCTTAAAATCTTAGAATGCGCCTTTAAGTTTATATTTATTGTTGTGACGGTGATGTACTACACAATCTCTCAAAATATTAGCTGTCTAACTATTAGGAGTTAGGGAATTAGGGCGAATTTCACCCAATTTCGCATAGGAGGGAGGGTGATCTAGATAAATATTAGAGGTACGTTATCTTTACCGGCAACAAACAGCACAAAATTGTGTGAAAACTGGGTAAAATTAATTAAATTCTTAATAATTATTTTTCTTGTAACATAATTAAATACGTATAAATCCAAGCCAATCAAGCACAGACAAACTAATATACATATTTTAAGACACGTATTTTGACAAGTAAACGTGAGATTTAGTGCAAAATCGCTAAATTTACTTACGTATTTTGTGGATATGTCGCAGGGAAATGATATTTTTTTATTTATTCAATGAACAAAATTATCTTAATCCTAATAATATTATAAATGTGAAACTTTGTATGTCTTGATGTATGTTTGAACTTCTTTAACGCAAAATCTACTGAATAGATTGTGATGAAACTATGCTATAATATAGCTTACACACCAGAATAACAAATAGGCTATAATTTATAAAACTATAGTGTGAATTATACAAAATATAAAAGTGTGATTGTTACTAATGAATACAACTAGCGCCATCTCTTATCAACTAGCAAGCAAAATATCAATACAATTTATATAATATGGCAAAACAACGTTTGCCGGGTCAGCTAGTATATATATATATATATATAATAATAAAGACATACTTGCAAAACCTCTAAGGTTTATGTGCGAGCGGTAAGTTCGCATTACAATAATTGTTTTAATTACTTAAGACTTAATATAACATATAGTAGTAATATTAAAAATATACATCATAGGTATTCCTGGTTATTAGCTTCTAGATAGTATTTTTTTAGCTTTACTTTGAAATTTTTCTTTTGCAGATATATATATCTATTAGATCATTAGGTAATGTATTTAATATCCTAGGTAATACATAGTTACAGGTTCTTTTACCATATACATTGTTATATTTAGGTAGACAAAACTTATTTAGGAAGGCTAGTTTCCTCATATTTTGTTTTCTTTCATATTTCTTAACATTACAATATGTATTATTATATTCTACAACTAAAATAGCGAATCTTATTTTAGAGATAATAACAGAGATTTGGTCAAATCACGGAGTATGTTTAAAGAACAACCACGATTTTATCACTTCTTTGTTTTATGATTTCATTCATTTGTTGGTTCCATGAAATGACAATTAATAATATGGGCCCCATAACTTTTATCTGTTTTGAGGTTAGGTAACATTAATTTGATTTTCAAGAGACTGGTGCGTTACCTTTTCATGGGAGTGGGGGAGTGAGCCAGGGGACATAGGACATCTCCCTTCCTCACCCTTCCCCTCTCACCCCCCCCCACCTGTATATACGATACGGAAATACGATACCAGAGTCTTACTAATAATAATTACAATAACAATACTATAGATTTTATGCCATCAGTCAATCTATCGTGAATCTGCATTTCTATGATGAAATAAATCATATTATTGTCAATTGATAGAAACAACGTGTATGGTTGTGACACGATTTGGATACGAAATAAGAGATGCGTTGTCGGTTTTTAACGTGGGAGAATGTTCTAAGCTTGTAAGGGCCGTTCCCAATATACTATCTACAGATAGAGATAAATTACTACATTCTACTGTCAATAATTAGCTGTCAATAATCTGAAGCTGTCCCAATATACCCGATAAGTCATTTTTATCGCCTTATATTGGGACGCGTGAATTGCAATTTCCATGCAAACTTCTATCGCTGATAAGCTACACGTCGTCCCATTGACAGACAGTGTATACGGATAAGGTGATTTATCGTCGATAAGTTTATTGGGACAGAAAAGTCAACGATCGTTACGATTTTTATCTCAAGTAGGCCACAACCAGAGATAGACTGAATATTGGGAACGGCCGTATATACGGTGATATCACCAAGTTCAAGAATAGCTGACAGTTGACTTCCCATAGTGGCTGGGCTGTATAGTTTCTAGTGAAATACGCGGTTGTGGACTGCCACCTATCGACATGGTGCAAGTGAAACTCAAGTGTCGGTATTATCTTGAACAACTGCTCCGCTCTGAGCATTCCTCGTGATTTAAACGATAGAAGAAGAAGATAGAACGATAGAAGATGACAATGCAAAGACGTCATTTCCCCAGGCATAGTTTGAGATATAGTCGTCGCGCATAAAACTATTCCAAAAGTAATTTAAATAAGTTTTACGGAATTATGTTTGTCCGAAATAATCATTCCGTACAGTCGATAATAATTTGCTTCACCTTTAAACATCAAAAGGTTTCCTTAGTATTACGAATGAATTTGATAATAATGTTTATTTTCTATTAAGGTTCGCTTCTACGATACAAAACCTGTCTCGATTGGGATGTTCTGAAAACTCACGTGCAGTGGAGTGCATTATTCGTAATTGGTTAGTTTTCTGAATAAAGTCATATTTATAATTGTATACTAGCTGGTGTCCAGCGCTTTGCTTCACCTAAAGAGCTTATTACCCACAGACATAGATCCAAATAGATAACGCAAATCCCTCCGTCTGTATGAAAACCAAGCGTGACCTTTTTGTTGTACCTACTGTGACGTCGTTAAAAATGCCAGTGCATCGAGCCTAACGTTTAGCCACTCACCTCATCATTAGTTGACGTTTGCATTACCTCAATAGACAATAGTCGGTATTACTTATAACTAAAATCGGCAATGTATTATAAATAATAATAAAAAATAAAATAAAAGCTTAGAAGGAAAAGCATTGCTCCTCTTTTTGTCGCCTTTTTGACACGCGAAGTACATACACTCGCGGTATCTATTTGGATCCATGTATATGTTATTACCACTGTGATCATATGATCACAGTCTAATATTAAACTAGAAACAACTAATATTGGTTGGTGTTACCTATGCTTCAAAATTTAAACATCACTGCCAACTCCCCCTATCTGTCATGTCGACCTTTTTATGTGTGTTTTAGTTTGATGTGAACATACATACACATATGCATTCTCTTTTCCATTTAGATTACAGCTTAATGTTTCTACGAACTTAAACTTAACATTAGCTGTTTTTTTTAATGAAAATAAGGGACAAGACGAGAAGGACGTTCGGCTGATGGTAATTGATACGACCTGCCCATTACAATGCAGTGCCGCTCAGGATTCTTGAAAATCCCAAAAATTCTGAATGGCACTACAACTGCGCTCGTCACCTTGAGACATAAGATGTTAAGTAAGTCTCGTTTGCCCAGTAATTTCACTAGCTAGGGCGCCCTTCACACCAATACACAGTAATGTTTACACATTATTGCTTCACGGCAGAAATAGACGCTGTTGTGGTCCCCATAATCTAGCCGGCATCCTGTGCAAAGGAGCCTCCCACTGGTCCCCTTACCAGTACTTAGTACTATACTAAGGGACATCTTCGATAGAGTTTCCAATATTTTAAACTATTGTTTTATGGAATAAAATGTAATAATGAAATTGCAGTTTATATTTTGAAGCGTAAAATAAGGTTAGGCTGGTATGTTACTAATTATGTCCCACCAGTTAGTTCGGAGCTCACATTTGAAGCTCTCAAGGACACAGGAATGATGCACGAGCTGGAGAAGTTGGTGCTGGTATTTGCTGGTGCCCCGGCGTCCGTCGTACTGTTGGTCGGCATTGTAATATGCAAGGCGCTCTCGGAGACTGCTAGCAATACTATTGTGACCTCTTGCTTGTTGCCTCATATTGCTAGAGTGGTATGTACATTGCCTATTTCATCAAATCAAATCAAAATCACTTTATTTTTTATAAAACCACATTTCACGCAAATGACACTTATGAATGTCAAAAAAATATTTTTCTTATTGAATCTACCGCTGCTTCGTAATGGGTTGAGCTAATGAGAAGAAGTAGCAAGAAACTCATTGCCACTCTTTTATATCAAGATTTACATTTTCATCTTTTTGTGACATCAAGTAAATTAAATATACCACATCTAATCTCTCTCATAAGTTTCACATAAAAAATACGCTCAGGTACAGATGGTTGGGTTCAAATATTCTGGGGCCCTTTCCCGTGGAGGGCTGGTAGGAATTGCTACTATTGCCACGTTTTTAATCCCACACTGCTGACAGTGCAGGGCAAAACTGGGGTTGGACTATCCCGTTGCACGAGTTAGGAGGTAAAAAATATTGTAGTTGATAGAGCTTCAGTGCAGATTATAATGATACCTCTCTTATGACTAACCTAAAAAGGGTAAATCAAGTTAATAAAACGGTACATGAGCGCTGGCATGGCGGCTGGAGGCTAAAAACTTACTGATAACTGTCAGTAATTGTAAATGAAAAACAGTAAAATGAAACGTAAAATTTGTCTGGGACAGACTAGACGGCTTCATCAATAATAATTTTTAGACTAAAAAGGCTAGAACCCAGAGTTGTAGAGCCAGTAAAAAAAACAGTAATTATTTTTCTTTTATTTCCTTTATTGTTTATTGCGTTTACCTCTAATGTTTATTCCGTTTCGATAGTAGTTGCGTGTTCCTGTTGTCTGTTTTATTTACGTGTTTAACCCGTTTAGAGGTTAGAATATTTTTTCGTTATTTTCTTGAAAACTGTTCATTACCTTATAATAATATTAGTAGCACTATAATCGGGGACCAAAGCTCTATCAACTACAATTCATAAAAATTGGTTAGATTAGGTTATGTAAGAACAGTTTAAACAACGCACGAGCCAAGCGTAGCGTGTCACGGCAGCGACCTGCGGGTGCCAGAAACGAATTGTAGGCGTTTCCCTTTCTTTTCTCCCCATAAAAAATTCCAAAACCTTAAAAATTTCATAATTTGAGGTTAGGGTATATTGCTTTTTTCTCTGGAACGGTGCATGACCTTGTAATAAGAGTGGTAGCATTACAATCATGGACTAAAGCTCTATCAATTACAATATTTTCTACCTCATTATTCGTGCTGCGGGATACTAAGTTTTAACTCAAAACTGTAGATCATTATCATCTGACGAGCCTTTAGTTTGTCTTCTTAGAAATTTTTTTGAAATAGGCGTTACTTTGCGGAAATCCATAATTATTCAAATGATTTGAGTTTTCTTTAGTGTTAATTCCGCCAATATCAAATCAACACTCAAGAGACTTTAGTCTCGTGCCAAATTTTGGCGAGACAACACGTCCTGAGGATGTCTCGTGTAGAGGCGAAACACGTGTCGATTTGTTTAAAGACAAATATTAGCGGAATTAACACTAAAGAAAACTCAAATCATTTGAATGTCTTATTTAATTAATAATAATAACTTATTTTACATTACTCAGAGCGTGACGTTGAAGATCAACCCGCTCTACTTAATGATTGGTGCAACGATACCGTGCTCATTACCTTTTCATCTTATATCCGGGACACCAGCTAATGCATTGGTATTGACATATCTGAACATACCACAACAAAAAATGGTTAGTAGTACTTACTGATATACAAGTAGTAATCTAATAGTGATTCATTATTATGTGATCAAAATGTTAACTAGAAATAACTTAAAAATATGACACTGCCACAGCATAAACACGTTCTAAAAATAAAATATTTTTTTCGGTAAACACCAGAGATGAACGCATATGTTTAATATGCTCTCACTGGTATACACTAATTGATAACCTTGACATTTTTTAATGAAAACAAGGGACGAGACGAGCAGGACCTTCAGCTGATGATAATTGATGTGCCCTGTCCATTATAATGCAACGCCGCTCAGGATTATTGAAAAACCCAACAATTCTAAGCGTCGCTAAAATTGCGCTCGTCACCTTGAGACATAAGATGTTAAGTATCATTTGCCCGGTAATTTCACTTGCTACGGCGTCCTTCATACCGAAATACAGTAATCTTTACACATTACTGCTTCACGACAGTAATAGGTACACTTCTGGTAGCCATAATCCAGCATAATCCGGCATCCTGTGCAAAGAAGCCTACTGGTTTAATTCTGTTAAAACGTAATATCTACTTAGGTAAGCCAAAAGACGTTTTTTGTCATTATTAAAGACAATATCTTTTGATTTCAGATCTGCGCTGGATCAGGCCTATCAATATTTGCTATTTTTGTGGTGTGGTTTACAATAGCTTTCTGGTCCCGGGTTATATGGGATGGAATTATTTTCTATCCGGACTGGGCCGAATCAAACTTAGTAGACAAGTTTATTAATAGTTAAATAAATAATAATAACATAAGACGAATACAACTGTGTCGTAGTTTAGTATTACAAATCAAAATCACTTTATTCATGTAGGTCAAGGAAATGGAACTTATGAATCTCGAAAGATTTATTTCGTTTCTTTCTTCGCCACTCTTTTAAATCTACATTTACAGCTTTATTATTATACAAATAATTTCAATTACAATAAAATATGTAAAGTGATGCAACAAAAATACTCAAACGTCAAACACTCAATTCTTTACACGAGTAAGACAAAACAAGTAAATGTAAATGTGAATCAATTAGAAAAAAACAGAAGAGTTATTGAGTACAGTAGATGCACACACCGTAAATAAATAAATGAATAATGCGAGTATTTTTTTATTAATGGAAATTTTCATTCGACGCGACACTCGCTACTGTAAGACCGCGAAAACCGCTTAGGGGCCTCGTCGATGCGCATGTTTGTGTGTCATTTCGAACGTTTGTAGGTAGTTTCCCTACTGTCTACTGTGCCGCTAGAGTGTACAGTCAGCGATCGACTATTAATAATTATGATGCGTGTGTCTTTTATTCACATTCACAATCTACATCTGTTGTTCGATTCTTGAGAGCGAAAATACTTGATAGTTACCCACACGCTTTATCGGCGATGGAATAAGTACGTTTCACATACAGAAGCACCTTAGAAAATACACTGGTTCGTCTTTTAGCTAACAGGAGAGGAAAGCATTCGCAGAGAGATCGCTTCTGTGGCTTTAAGCTAAATGGAGTTAAATAATCATTTTTTTTTTATTTGTCGGCTTAACTATTTATTTATTTATTGCACCAATACAATTCATAATAACTAACACAGATATATATCTATTTATGTGACACCCCAATTATAGGTGCAAATCGAGATCCAGTAACAAAACGAGCATAAACAGATCATTACTTACGTTTTAGCAAATTAATTTTAAAAAGAAACAAAATATTGAGAGAGACCAAATAAAATCGAAGGATATAACACCAACAACAAATTTGTTCTATAATAAACAATATTAAATAAAAAAATATATTATATAGGATTTCAAAATATAAAATTAAAACTGTGAGAAATAAATTAAATTCGACCTAGGGTAAAAGATCTCATCAAATAAATCATTGTTAATACATTAGTGACTAAACTACAACATAAGACATATTTACACATATTAGCTGTTGAGTGAGGATATAACAGAGAGCTGTTTTTTTTTTGCTGTGGATGTGATCAGGGAAGATATAAGAATAGCTTGGAGTCTTATCAACAGCCCACCACCCTCAATATAATTAGCATCGCCATTGACAATGCAGTTATGAACAGCGTTATAGGTACTTGTAATTCTGTTCATAGGAGAATGGAGGTCCAGATTGGACCGTGCTGAACTCGTTATAAATGGAGTGTATTTCTTGGACCTAGACAGTCTTGGAACTAAAATGTTAATTTTGAAGTTTCATATGGACTGTCGATTGTGCCATTGACAAGTTTGTACAAAAATTACAGCAGCACTTTTCTGCGGTTATTTAAGGACTCTTACGGCCGTTCCCAATATATTATCTACAGATAGAGTTAAATGACTACCGTCTACTGTCAGTAATTAGCTATCAATAATCTGAAGCTGTTCCAATATACCCGATAAGTCATTCTTATCGCCTTATATTGGGACGCGCGAATTGAAATTTCCATACAAACTTCTATCGCTGGCTAAACATCTATACGTCGTACCATTGATAGACAGCTCGTACGGATAAGGTGAGTTACCGTCGATAAGTTTATTGGGACAGAAAATTCAACGATTGTTACGAGTTTTATCTCATGTAAGAGATAGACTGAATAATGGGAACGGCTGTTAACCGAAGCATCGAAATCGTCGTTTTTTTTATAGTTTGGGAGTTTCTTGGCCAAATTACACAAATAAGATAGGTGCCATAAAAATCTCTTTTGTACTCTCTCCAAGCGCTTATTGAAAACATCATAGTGAGGGTTCCATTCGACACTGCAGTACTCCAGAGATCTACGCACTAAACAGTTGTATGTAGGATTTTAGTGTTGGATAACATAACTCCCTGCTGCTTCTTATGACAAACCCAAGAGTCTTGAAGCTTCTCTTTATAATATTGTCAATATGTACATTGAATCTAAGCTTACAGTCAATGGTGACTGTTATCCGGTTATCTTAAATAAGTCACTTTAACTATCAGGTTGTAAAATAATTAAATCTATCAATAACTTCGGCTTAAAATACACCTACAACTTTTCCCGCAGCGGTCGACCCTGCAAATTTGCTCAGGTTTGTTGAAAGATTAAATACTGTTTAAATTAGAAAAGAAACAATAGGTATATGGAAAGAAACAAAACGTTTAATAAACTATATATTTTATTAACAAATAACAGTATCATATTATCTACAAGCCGTACATTCATTAAGCAATCATTAAAATAAATCTGTAACGGAGATTATTGCAATCACTTAGTTTGCTTATAATAATATTTTATTAATTATTGTCTGTAATAGCACTCACTAATCAAAACGTGACAAATGGCACAGTTTTTGTATTTTTACTATAACAATTAGCAAAAAGGCCCATTCAAATTACATCATTACGAGATTCAATATTCAAGATTAATATATTTCGAATTATTGTTGAGGTATACAAGTTTTAAAATGTAAAGGTACTCCCACACTGCTGTTATAAAATGTTTACAAATAGTTTACAACAACACTAATACTTATGCACAAATAATTATAAACAAATGTTAGGAATTGTTAGATGTTTTGAGTGCTACGACACTGATGGAAAGGTATACAAACATTAATTATTATAAGCTTAGATTATGGATTGGTTCGCTGCGCTCAAACTAGATACTGCTCTACCTAAGAACAATAGCTTTTTTATTTCGGCAACTGTTAGACGCTTGTGTGCGTGGCATCTTGACACTCAATGGCATCTTTCAAATTTTGTAACATACGCTTCGTGTTATTTTACATTGAAATTAACAAAATACAAAACACTTACTGATGATATGTGATCCCAGTGTCTTTCTTATTTCTTGTAGTTTCAATTATTAGCAAAGTTTAACAGAACATGTGTCACGTCAACGTTACACATTGTGCGAGACTGGCTCGGATACGCCCACTTGGGCGTAGTATTAGTTGTCGAACTTAATGACTACAACTGCGGTATTGCTAGTTTGAAAACAAGACATCATGATACCGCACACTCCACAAACCCGGCTGTTGCCAGTATACAATATGTTTTCAAACAAATGACAATATTTTATTTGTTAACTACTTTACTAACATTATCTCACAAGAAGACGTTTTATAACATCGTGTTCAAATATTTGTAAACATTTTTATAACAGCAGTGTGGGAGCACCTTAAGGAAGCACACATCAATAATGATTGCGAATAAGCGCCATCTTTCCACAAAGTATAAAACCCGCAAGAAAAACAAATAATTTAATACTAATATTACTGTTTCAATTCTATAATAACTTGTACATAATATTAAAAAAGAGGTCATCTCCGGTTGGTTTTATATATAAAATTATTTACGTAGATATTACAGATACTAACCCGTAAATGCATTTGAAACAAAAAATAATTAGAATGTGTTAACAGATACATTTATATTATTATAGGTTTGTGGAAATAATGCTGTATCAATAAACTTAATGATGAAATTATTTTAATGTAAAAAAATGCAAGACTGTGGGTAGAATTAGCGTCAAAAGCAACAACTTATGTTCACAGATGACCTTTTAAACATAACACAATTATTATTATAAGAATAAACGTGTTGTTCTGTCTAACACCTTTAGGTATGTAAGTCTGTATTTTAACACTCCACTCGAGATTCTTTTCTAAAAACCTTTTTATTATTACTAGGTACTTATTGGCATACTGGCAAAAAGTACTGCTCGAATGCCTTTCAACTTTTCATGTTTTAAAATTCCTAATAGATGTTATTCGCCTGGTAACTTTATTTAGTATTTGGAGTTGCTAATTTGCTACAAATATATAAATGTTAACTAAGTATTGCTACCATATTGTCGTCTATTAAGAGCGATGTACACGTATTTATATATAGGAACTAAATTTACTTCTATAACCAGCCATATCTCTTTCATATCCTAAATCATTTAAATATTTGATTTATTCTAACATGAACAAAAAATAATTTAGGCTTTAAAAACTGACTATTTTTCAAAGGATTTATTATAAGGCAGACCGGTAAATAAGTCCATGTTACGAATATAGCTAGCTACAACATTATCTACAAAATTTCTGACTAAAATTAATTTAAAATAACCAGATCACCGTATCCGCACCCTTTTATCCATTAATAACCATTTATTCCAATTAATAAATTGAGACTATTCGTTACACTGGAGCAACGAATCGCCTGAGGTAATACAAAATGCTTGACATATTAATGTAGGATAGGTACTTAATGGTTATTCACTACTTTGTGGCTGTAAATGCACGAATAAATGTTTATAAATACCACATCGTAAAATGCTTTCGAAAACTATGAAATCAAAAATAAACCAGTAGGTTTTATTACCTTTTAATGAAATTACATTGCACTAAATCGAAATTGAGTGATTTTGAATATTCACACTTTCACACAATCACAGATTAATATATAAATAATTATTCTATATCATACAGCGTGAAGTATGACAATGGCGACATTAAAGGAACGCACAGTTAAAACTAATTAATTAATTGATTTAATTTGTTTATTTATTTTAATAACATAATGTCATTTCGGAACAACCTATAAGTTGTGTGTGTGACTGGTGAAATCGACTTGTCCAACGCTCCGCCATGATAGCCGTTTAGAACTCTTAAGGCGCGGTCGTACCTCAATTTCCACAAAAATTGGTTTCTTAAAGAGTCGATTACAACATAACGCAATGATAATATTCACAATAATATTCGTAAATATTGACTTAAAGAAAATTTTGAACCGAATAGAATATTTATATATAATTTGAAACATCCAATAAAAAATTTGGAAATTGCTTCCCAAACACGAATTTTCAGCTATAACAACATTCATTTTTTAAAGAAATTAATAGAATTAGTACTTTTCTAAAACTTAAACCGAATAATTTTTCAATGAAATATGTGAATTTTGAATAAACAAAAGAAAATCATTAACATAAATGTCCATTCGCAGCTTAGCCACATGATTAACACAAATATTGTAGAATTGGTTGTAGCGTTTACAATCCTAGTCAGTCCGCGCCTTAAGTGACTAGCGTTCACGTAAAGGTGATTAAAATTTTGTAGGTAGGTATACAGGTTGTCCCAAAGTTATGGGACATGAAAGGAAAGTACCTTAAATATCAAAGGTAGTCTATTTTATTGAAAGAAGACTTTATGTTATTTTTAAAAGTTAGTAATTCTGCATTCAAAGATTTACAAAAAAAATACTTGCCTCGTCTGGGAATCGAACCGACTTAAATGTAAAAAAAAAACACCCCTACTCTTATGATGCCAATCGAAAGAATGGCCAAGAACTAATAACTCTTCTTAAGTAACAGAGTATTTTAAAAGAAAGTAGTCAATTAAGTGGGTATTTTTTTTGTAAATTAATTAATTAAATGCTCAAAATGGGATCCCTCTTGTCTTACGCAAATCGCCAATCTTTTAATGCGTCCGCTGCCTGTTGATTTTCTTATCATTTTATGGTGAATACTCGATATGATATGACACAATTCTGTTTATAACTCGCCCACGTTCTCGTATCGCTTTTTGTATAGCATATCTTTCACGTATCCCCAAAAGAAGAAATCTAATAGTGTAAGGTCCGGGGATCTGGCCGGCCATCTAATCGGTCCATTCGTACCAAATCCAAGTAGGAAAACATTCATGTTATGTTGTTCCTTTCTTTTAAAATACTATGTTACTTAAGAAGAGTTATTAGTTTTTGGCCATTCTTTCGATTGCCATCATAAAAGTAGGGTGTTTTGTTTTTACATTTCAATCGGTTCGATTACCAGATGAGGCAAGTATTTTTAAGAAAATCTTCGAATGCAGAAGTACTAACTTTTAAAAATAACATAAAGTCTGCTTTCAGTAAAATAGCCTATCTTCGATATTTAATGTACTTTCCCTTCATGTCCCATAACTTTGGGACAACCTGTATATTGTTTGAAACTTTGAAAATTTCAATTACATATCAACTTTCATTTAACATTTTTTATATTATTACAGGTTAGTTGTTCGACCCGTGTGTTCATTTAATGCAGCCACTATAGCACCATGGTGCAGATATAACTTGACAATCTAAGTATCAATTTCAGACTAAATACATAATTCCGTACAAATTTAATAACAGTAAGCTAACAAGTCGAAATCCCAAGCGATATCAAGGCGATAGTAAATATTTAAAATAAAAACCTATTCTTTATTCAACAGATAAATACTTTCAATCCCTTTACCTTTATACCTTTTCCATTTTCAAATTTCACGTCTAATATAACGAAATCGCGAACGTCAGGTTGCTCTATAGTCGTGAAGTTAGTTAACCATGTAAACACAAGTACTGATAGAATAATAAATAGAAACCCGAACCTAAAGTCGTTCATGATACGTCATCATTGTTAATTTGACATGATGACGTCATATCACGGCAGCGGCCGTACAGCTCATTAAAAAATTTGAAGAGTAACAATTTATAGTATTATTATATATACTAGTAGTGGTTTCCGACTGCTTTTTCTTTATTAGAGTAAGATACCCTTTGATTTTATTTAGTATTTTCTAACAAGATTTATCTGATTGGAATTACCAGAATTCCTTAAAGTATATTTATTGTATTTATCATGATAAGATGGTGGAGGCTTCGTTGAAAAAGTTTGCAATTTCGACTTATTAAATCCACGTCAAGTATTTGGTTAATTTGATCTTAAAAAGCATATTTTAATTAAAACCTCATAGAATCCACAGAAAAACAAAATTTCATTGACTCTTTTTCTTATGCAATTCACTAAAATCAATGTTCATAATTATTTTGCTGCGCAACCATACTTAAAAGAAGGTCTTAACCCAGGTGTCAGCTAAAAACTAAACATATTATGCCTAACTCTTGTTTGCGGGTAAAGAATTGCACGAAAAAACTGTCTTAAATATATCCGCAGTTAATGAGTTCTGCATTAGAGCTGGGTTCGTTGGAAGGGAACAATTGAACTGTCTAACAGACCCAATGTTGCTCGGCGTCACACCGCAGCTCAGGGTTAAGTTTTGCTTCAACGGGGACACGATTGGCGCCGAACGCGTCACGGGACTATTTAGGGCTGCTATGTCGTCAGGTTTGAAGATCAAAGAACCCCAGGTGGGATAGGCCCCCCAGACGATTAGAGTTGTGATAATTTTGGGGCCGATACCGCCAATCGCCTGAAAGATTAATTGAGTTCTTAAAGTCTATTTACACTTATATTTATTTATATTGCCATAACAATAACAACATACTAAATAATATTTTTTATTTTATTTCTTTGGGACAACAAACAGTTCACAGAATACATTTAACAATTTCAAAGTATAGTAGATATTAAATTTAATTTTAGTGAGAACCCACACCGTTATCCACATGTTAATTTTATAGTTACTAGTATCTTACATGATGAATAACAAAGTTTAACATTAATTAAAGTAATATGTAACTACATACAAAATATATAAGAATGGATATTTAGTATAGGTTAGTTTATATAATAATACAATAGCATTGAATAAATATAAAGCTCATACACTACGATCTACATAGACTCTCAGACAATAATTTAAACGTTGAGGCCAGGGATCAATTTTTACGGGCACCCTATCAGTGCCATCTTACCCGTTTGCACCCACTTATATAAAAAAAATGTGTGTGTTTATGTATGCAGGCAAGAAATTATACTTCTTCGGCGTAACAAAGCAAAAATTCATATATAATTATTTATTCCTCCTGCTATTTCGTAGAAAGAACAATATTGTAAAAGTCTTGCAAAGATGGCTTTGACAATTAATTATTAAATAATGAATACGGCTGTATGGGCTTGAACCCTTTGCCTGACCTAATAATGGATGAAGAAACAAAAAAAATAAAGAATGTCGCAAACGTTAGAAAATTTCAGGAACCAACTTCACCCTGTTACTTTTGTGTCACAGTGATGCGCGCGCATCTTAAAATTTCACTCTCATCATTATTTTCATAACGAGCCGAGGTGTATGTGGTAACAAGCCTAAAGGTATATATGAACTTCCTTCCGCGGTGTTTCCGGGACGATACGACATGGGGTCCTTCAAAAAAACCGCGTACACCTTCCTTAAAGGCCGGCAACGCTCCTGTGATTCCTCTGGTGTTGCAAGAGATTGTGGGCGGCGGTGATCACTTAACAACAGGTGACTCGTACGCTCGTTTGTCCTCCTATTCCATAAAAAAAAGGTGTAGGTGGTGTACTTCAAAAAAAATGGTAGGTTTTTTTGGTTTGTCAGTTTGCTGTTAGAGAGAGTACGGCATTATATTTTTTACTTCTATCAAATTCAGTAATAAATAATTCGGAGCGAGCGACTAGTATTAAGAAATAAGTTTAAATCTTACATAGGCAAAGAGTGTTTTCGAATATCTGTATAGTCTGTTTGGAAGTCTTACCATTTTAGATGTTGGTATGTGAGCGACACCAGCTACAATGGCGTTGGGCGGAGTGCCGACTGGCATGTGGAAGGCCATGGAGCAGGCCAGGGTCGCCGGCACCATCAGGTAGCGAGGGTCCATATCCAAGGATCGCGCCTGTCAACAAACTTATCATTTAACACAATGGAATAAGTAATAAAAGGAGATGACCTGATCCTTAGGAGCAAATATTTAAAATCTCACCTATATATTTTTAAATTAAAGATAATATCAAACACATTGTTAAAAGTTCTACACGAACATAAAAAGGGCGAGGAAAAAAAATACACTTTATAATAAAATATCTTATTTTAATAATACGTCTAGATAGACTGTGTCAGCTGTGAACACGGCGAAAAAAATAGCGGCGAACTGTTAATACTTACAATATATCTTTAAAAATTAACAACAAAAGCAGGATAAGGTTTCTCCAACCACAACAAATAGCACTCGTTCACGAGCACGACAGATGACGTAGTATAGTTAGGCAAGCCTTATTATTAAGCCGTCGACCCTATTTTGCAGAATTGACTCGCCCCACGACGTCGCCACAATCAATGACATAACCGAGTATGATAATATAAACGAAAAACTGTATCAATAACAGTAACACTATCTCGTATGCCTCTAATGAAATCGGCATTCACACCCTTTTAAATTCTAGGTATGTGTCTTTTGCAATTATTACGAGAACTGTTCCGTCCAATTGATATTGACTGTCATAACTTCATTTTCAAACCACAAAGTGTCCAACTTAGGTTATATACGACTCATCTTCACCTTCTTGATGTATGGCGTGAGCCTCCAAGCGTTTTCAAGACGATACGACATAGGATAGCAACTCTCTTGTGGTTCCTGTGCATTTGCAAGAGAATGTAGGCGATTTCACTTACATTCGGTGACCCGTACACTCGTTTGTTCTCCTCTACAATAGCACCGCCCCGGATGTTCAGTGCACTATTATTATTTTTACAGCTATTTATTTATTCATTATAGACACATCAACAGCTATTGTACACTATACAAAAATAAGAAACATTGAACAGAATAGCCTCCTTACAGGTATGTACAGCTCTATTGTATTATTAAGAATAATGTAAGTACAAAAAACGGCTATTTTAAAGGCTAATTAATGTTAAAGATACAAATTATTTCTTATGTTAATTAAATCGAACCATACATTATAATTAAACAATAACGTAGTGTCTTGACATCTAGTCAAAACATTCACTGTCATGATATCGTCAGTGACATTAAGTGTAATCGTTAAGTGTGACCACGCGATTATTCTGTAACTATAACAGTTATCCAAAACCTTTAAACCGATATCGAAAGTGAGTAATATTGAATTCTTAGTAAGTAAAAATATTTTATGTTAGGAGTGATGTCCTTGTTGCGGATGACAATGATCTTTGTACAAATCTCATACTAAATGTATGGGAGTGTTTAATTTTGTTTGGATACATCTCATTTGATTTTTAAAAAGTTATTTTACTGATTAGGTAACGTACTTTCGATATATATCAGTTTAAAGTTTTTTGATATCTGTAATAGTTTCGGAATAATCACCTGGTCATACTTAATGAATACCCTGTATAAAGAATGCACAGCACAACTGGAGTGGATACTTCATTCATCCCAACGGATACTCCATAGGGAGTGCCGCTTGCGCCTCACTCTCCCCAAGGGAAGGTCGCCTTCGATGAAGGCTTAGAGGGCACCTGCTCAAAGCCAACCTCAGCTGGTGTTTAGTGGGTAGGTACTTACATTTTACGTGAGTCCCACATAACCAACGCAGCGTAAGTATGCATGAGCATTCACCACCTCCCTTCCGTCGTTATCTCGGAGGGTAGCCCTTTCCCTTTGTCTGGGCGCAATAAAAATAAAAACAACGGGAACGCCAGTTCCAATGTGTAGTGCTTCTTACTGAAGAACAGATGTTTCACGCGAGACAATACACTTACCATATTAGCTAACACGGGCAATATTAAATTGGCGATTGCCACGTTGGAGGTGAACTCGGTGATGAACTGTGTGACTAGCACCACCACAAGCAGTACTATAGCTGGATGGCAGCCATGGAGGCCATTCAGGGAGCTGCCGATCATGGACGAGAGTCCGGTTGCCTTGCTGCCTTCAGCTAGGGCGAAGCCTCCACCTGACAATCATTGAATAAATTATTTTTCCTTTTGACATTTTTTCGGCTATCGATTTTTAATTGTTACACAAACAACTGTAAGGTATTACTGCAAGAAACCCAAAAGGTTTTGTGTATTTTTGAACACCTTTAGAATCGTTGTCATTTGACACTCGACGAAACGAAAAAGCGAGACAATAAATGCGCCGTTGCCAGCTCTTATTTTTTAAAACTATTAATGTTGTCATTGCGCTGAATTTTGATTTCAACAATATGGATATCATATCCGAAGTTCTCGAGGGTATACAGATCGAATTTGGGATCATTTAGGAAATCCAAAATGGCCGCCGCGCAAAATGATTCCTAAAGTTAGTTTTACTTCAATCGGGCGTAAAGATTACCTACACGCACACACTTTTTTTTTTCTCTGTATTTTTGAACTTCAATGGGCTTCTTTTATATTTACCAGTAGGAGGCTAATTTGGACAGGAAGCCGGCAAGATTAAGGGAACCACAACGGCGCCTATTTCAGCCATTTCAGCCATAAAGCAGTTATGTGTAAACATTACAGTGTTTTGGTCTGGAGGGCCGTAGTTAGTGAAATGACTGGGCAAATGAGACTTAACATCTTATATCTCAAGGTGACGAGCGCAATTATAGTGTCACTCAGAATTTTTCGGTTTTACCATTAGCTTAACGGCCTGTTCGTTTCGTCCCTTATTGTCATAAAAAAAAACACGAGACCCTTAGCTGCAGCTCAATTAGCTCTCATATTCATAGTAAGAAACTGAAACGTTTTACTTAATTTGCTAAATGGTCATAATATATAAAATAAACCCGGCTTTCACAGTACAGGGCAAGTTTCAATAAATAATTGAAATGTTAATAAGTTTAAAAAAATCTGACTTTTAAAATACATTGACCACATATGTATTCCATTATTTCATGTTTTATACGGTCTTACAATTTAAAAAGTCAACAATTATTAAACGTTTTACAAAATTTTACTTTTCTGTATCATCATAAACTATCAAACCTGACCTTCTTCCATAGGCGAAAGCGGTATGAGTACTAAAAACTAGGCAAAAAAAAATATTCTGCTTAGAAATATTTTCAGACACTTTTTAGCACTTGTATGTGAAAGAGGCAGATTGCTTTTTTAGGATGCGTGACGTCACTGTGACCTGCCTCGGCTAAACTAAGTTGACCTTCATATTTGATTTACTTGTCATAACTCGTTATAACATCATAATATTATTTACGAAGACCAGTGTTATAAACCGATAGATACTAACCAAGCAGGAACAGTAGACCCCAGGGTATTTTCTCCTTCAAGATATTCCAGGTAACAATGCTTGGTGATGGTTTTGATTGTGCCAACTCCTCATCTGAAATGTGGACACATTTTATTGAATTATTTGATGAAAATAAGGATATCAACCCCACAGTTTGGTTTTCAAGTAGCTTTCTTCCACGTACTACAAAGCTGTGGTTTAAGCTTCCTTGTGCGGTGATTCCGGGACGATACGACATGGGTACCTTCAAAAAGCGCGTCCACCTGCCTTGAAGGCCGGCAACGCCCCTGTGATTCCTCTGGTGTTGCAACGTATGTGGGCGGCCGTGATCACCTACCTAACACCAGGTGACCCGTACGCTCGTTTGTCCTCCTTTTCCATAAAAAAAAATATTGGCGAACTAATTGTCGTTATTATTTAAAGTTTTGACAAGGCTACTTTTTTGTTTAAAATCGGCTGTTTCTTAATTTAATTTTAATTAAATATCATTCTTGGTGTGGGCTACCCATGAACACTGGAAGTTTAGGTGCTATGTTCGCGGGTTACAAGTATGGCTGTAATCTGTTATCTACTCTTTTGAGAGTAGCACAATACAAAGAAATGTGGGTACCCTTAACAGTTTCTAACTACCCAAAATTAGCTGTTACCTCTGTGAAATGATTTGCCCCCTCTTCATCATCATCATCAGCCGGAAGTCCTCTACTGCTGGACACAGGCTTCCTACAAAGAATTCCACGACGATTGGTCTTGCGCTGCCATCATCCAACGTATTCCGGCGATCTTGACCAGATCGTCGGTTCATCTTGTGGGGGGCCTACCAACACTACGTCTTCCGGTCCGTGGTCGCCATTCGAGGGCTTTACTGCCCCAACGGCCATCTGTTCGTCAAAATATGTGCCCTGCCCACTGCCTCTTCAGTTTCGCAATCATTTGGGCTATGTCGGTAACTTTGGTTCTCCTACGGATCTCCTCATATCTGATTCAATCTCGCAGGGAAACTCCGAGCATTGCCCTCTGAGAGACCATGGGCTTACTCATAAGGCCCATAGTTAGCGAACACGTCTGCGTACCGGAAGTCATCACTGGCAACACAAACTGGTTGAAAACCTTCGTCATCAGACACTGTGGTATTTGGGACGAGAAGTTTCAACGGAGCTACCCGAACGCTGCCGATCCGAGTTGGATTCTACAAGTGACCTCTTTCTAGAAATTGGACTAACTGGATTGTTTGTCCGAGGTAGACGTACTCGTCGACATTTTCGAGAGTAAAGTTCTCAATTGTTATGGGAGTAGGTGCGACATGGACATTTGGCATTTGCCCCCTCTTATACTTACAATATTAAAAAAAGACAACTTACATGATGATGAAGAGGAAAAGAACTTGATAAAATCGACAGACATCGGCAGTATGAACATCAGGATAACAATGAACATTGAAACGACGCCATCCTTCAGACGCCTGAAAGCAATAGATATTCATTATCATAATATTTATATAAATCCAGTGTCCTGATGTTTGTTTCCAGTGAACTCCTAAACTAATGAATGGATTTTCATTCATGGAGTGCAGTTTAGTCCACCTTGAGAGATACGATAGTTTTGATTTCGATTTGGGACCCAAATTTTTTTTTATTTCCAACATTTGTTTTGAATGGACATATTTTCTATGAGAGAATTTATTGACGTAGGTACGATTTGACAGTTCTGCTGTGAAACAATTTCATCATAACAACAGTGAGCATATTTTACGAAATAATTCTTGATAATAATTATTGACATATTCATAAAAAACAGTATTTTTTTATTGTGTAATGCCGGTTCAGCTAGTTTAAAATAAAATTGCACTTTTAAATATTTTTAAATGTCATTAAAAGATAACAGATTACAGTCAAAGAAAATAATTTCAATGATAATAAACGTGTTATACTTTAAATTTTTTACATAATATCATACGAGTGTTAAATATATATCCTACGTCTAGATAGAGCCTCTTGCTGTCAGGCAAGGCATGACAACAGGCCCAGTTTATTACTTTGGTGTGCTTGACAGCTACGTCTTACGATCGCGATACGTTGCCGAAATAGAGGTTAACAGGTGGCAATTATATCTAATTTACAACAATTTTTTTTTACTAATCAAAATTCGTATTAATTTAGTGTGACGTTTTAGTCTCTGTCAATTTGGTATTTAAGATATTTTGGAGACTGAGCGTTTGGAGATTAAATAAAACAACTGCTTGAGTAGTATATAGAATGTGAGGAATATAGGAATAACGCGGAGCATATGACTCGTCACGTGAGTATATCTGCGGTCTTCGAGAGAACGTGACGATACTTGTACTTCGATGGGATGACTACTGGTGATCTGCATGACTTGATGTACATTATGAAATGGTTCTTATAAGAGCTAATATTACGGTATATAAAATGATATGTTCTTTTAAGAACGAATCTTTCGGCATGCGCTATTACAGCTAATATGCACGATTTATATTTCTACGATCTATAATGCTACGAAGGTATTACGTTACAAGTTAGATATTAGACATTTGTATTAATTGATGTTATTAGCTACAATATCAATGCAATCTCTCTTACATGGTTGTGATGACGTCAGCCCAGCCTGGCATGAATCCAGGTTTCCTGAATATATACAGGATCACCGCCAGGATGAATAGACCGCCAGACGACTGAAACATACCACACACATTTGATATCTATACTAATATTATAAAGCTGCAGTGTTTGTTTGTTTGTTTGGACGCGCTAATCTCTGGTACTACTGGTCCGATTTGAATGATTCTTTCATTGTTGGGTAGTCCATTTATCGAGGAAGGCTATAGGTTATGTTTTTTTTTCAAAATTAGGGATCCGTAATAAAATTGCTATTTTGTAACACAAGGTGTAAAATCGAAAACCTATTTTTGCGTGCACTGCAAAAACTATTGACAATAGAACAAAATGATGTACAGGCTATAATATAGGCAATATTTTATTACTAATAAAACTATCGCTTGAATTATACTTTATATGGCAAAACAACGTTTGCCGGGTCAGCTATAAATTAATAATTCATTTGAGATAACTAGTAAGTAGTAAGCAGAGTTTGACGGACAGATTGCCGTTGGGGCAGTAAAGTCTCCGAATGGAGACCCCGTAGGTACCGGAAGACGCAGCGCTGGTAGGCCGCCCACAAGATAGTAAAACGATGTGGTCAAGATCGCCGGAATAGATTGACGAGGGCAGCGCAGGAACGATCGTCGCGGTCGTTGAAGTTCTTTGTCCAGCAGTGGACATCTTCCGTCTGATGTGAAGGACAATAGCTCACGTGGTGGACCTACATATTTACAATTGCAACAAAAATAAAATTCAGATTGCACAAGAACATTTTATTCAAGAACTACTTCTAATAAAAAAACAAAAACACGCGCTAAGTACACTACCTCACTGGTAGTGGAAACGTGCGCATATTATGACGATAACAACTTTTACAACTTTTTGAATGAAAAATCTTAGAAACGGTGGCTCGTAGGAAAAAGATTTTGATCAATTTTTATAGATAATTTTATGATCTATAATTTTTATCTGGGGCAGTTTTATGATAAAACTCATGGTTTTGCAGAAAATTGCGAAACCTCATTTTTTGACCTTTGACCTCGACTCAAATTTTTTCCATACACAGGAATGATGGGTAACATAATTTTTTTATTTATAATCTTGTTTTGAACAATTTTACTCATTTTCAGTTTATTGTGATTTTATGCACCTTCGAATGTCTAGATTGAACGGACTAAATTGATAAACTAAATCGTGTAGCTACCAATATCAAGGCGGAGTATAGTATGTCTTACTTCTAAATACTAAAAGACATAAAAGGCATTTATTTTCTCAAAATGGATTCCTTCAGAATTCTTTTTTATGTTATTTCTAATATACTAGAAACTACTACCGCTTCGGAAACAAATGGCGCTCTGAGAGAGAAGAAGCGGCGCAAGAAACTCTCCCAGCATTCTTTTTTTTTTGCGCTCTTTTTGATAAAATTTACAACATTGTACTGTCATTGCTATTCCAAAAAATAATCATAAACTAGTCCCAGGCTGTCACTGTAATCACTTAGATATTTAGCTGTGAAGTAATAGGATTTACGACAGAGCCATTTTTTAATAAGACATCTAAATTTATTTATAGATAATGCCTGAACTGTGGCTGGGACTTTATTATAAAAGTGTATACATTTACCCTTAAAGCTATTATGTATCTTATGAAGCTAGGTTGTAACGTGAAACCTTGGAAACAGTACTGTTCAGAAACGCAACACATCCTATTTTAAAACAATAAGGGACGAGACGAGCAGGACGTTTAGCTGATGGTAATTGATAGGCCCTGCCCAATACAATGCAGTGCCGTTCAGGATTCTTGAAAAATCCAAAAATTCTGAGCTGCACTACAATTGCGCTCTTTACCTTGAGACATAAGATGGTAAGTATCATTTGCCCAGTAATTTCACTAGCTACGGCGCCCTTCAGACCGAAACACAGTTATGTTTACACATTAGTGCCTCACGGCAGAAATTGGCGCCGTTGTGGTACCCATAATCTAGCCGGCATCCTGTGCTAAGGAGCCTCCCACTGGTGCTGTGAATTGAACCGAGGTCTCCGTGGTGTGAATCGATGGTTCAGCCTATTGCGCCACCACTTTCATCAGCTCTTTTCTTTTAAGTGTAACTAACGATTGTATTCATACTACGTAATTCATTTCTAAGGCTTAGATTAAGAATTGATCTCGCTGCGCTCCAACTAGATACCGCAGGCGTAGTCCCGAAGTGCGACAACTAATAGTACGCCCGTGTGGGCGTACTCGAGCTAGTATCGAACAACGTGTGGCGTTGACGTGCCACATGTTCTGTTCAAGTGTGCAAATAATTGAAACTAAAAAGCCGGGTTGCGTAGTAAAACTTTGTAATAATAATACTACAAGAAAATAAGGAACTTAATACCTATAATAAGTAAGTATTTTATTAATTTCACTGTAAATTTACTCAAAGCGTATGTTACAAAATTTAAATGATGATATTGAGTGTCAAGATGCAACTTACACCAGCATCTAATAGTTGCCGTAAAAAAAAAGCTATTGTTCTAAGGCAGTGCGGTATCTAATTGGAGCGCTATCTATGTTCTAAGGTACCTTTTCATGAAAAGTTACTGGTCCCAGATTCTTGTACTGTTCCCGGATAACCTTCATCGTGTTTAATGATCCAGAAGAGGCAGCATTTACCTTCCTCGCCGCTTCACTGTTTGGCCTTCAAGTGAGAAATAGCGTCATAAATATTAATAATTATCCTTAAACTACTATGACTGAAACAAATAGCGGAAAACCAAATATCCTAGAATTGAATAGTATGAGGATATTGTCGAGTTACTGACGGCAATTACTTCGTATTGTGGTCAAACAAACTGATAACTCAGATAATTGAGTGACGGGAAATAACTAGGGTAAAGTGACCGGTTTCGTACTACCAAAGATAAACCTAATATTTGTTTCATTAAACTATATTATTTTAGTTTTTTTTATGAGAATAAGGGACGATACGAGCAGGACGTTCAGCTGATGCTAATTGATAAGCCCTGCCCATTACAATGTAGTGCCGCTTAGGATTCTTGAAACACAAAAATTTTCAACGGCACTACAACTGTTAATAATTTAACATAAGCTATTAAGTCTTATTGCCAGCAATTTCACTAGCTACGGTGCCCTTCAGACCGAAACACAATAATGCTTACACATTACTGCTTCACGGCAGAAATAGGCACCGCTGTGGTACCCATAATCTAGCCGGCATCCTGTGCAAAGGGGCCTCCGACTGGAAGTTGTAGTAAATATTTGTAACAAAATATTTATTTTTCATTTGATTGGTTATTTAGTTTCATGTTTAATAATATTATAGTACGCTTCTAATGATGTCTGCATTAATATACATATTTTACTTATGGAGTGAGAGGACAAACAAACATGTGGGGCATCTGACCTAAGTGATCCCTACCGCCCACGCTTTCTTGCAACACCAGAGGATTACCGGCAGCCTTTTTGGGTTATCCTTGGCAGAAAGCAGAATTGTGACCTCTCTAGAATATGACAGGTGGCCCAAACGAGAACTCTTACTTAGGGAGCCAGTACCACCCTGGAGTGTTTTAAAAGGAGTTCGTTGGATTGGCCGCCCATGCTCAACATTAGGCAATATGGAAAAATTACAGGCCGCTGCTATATTTTTATTACTACTTAAATCTATATATCTACAATAATTATTAATGCTCTAATAGATAATTAACTGTTTAAACATTTGGTATTATGATGTGTAATATAACAGGATGTTCATAAGCAGATTACGAATCGAAAATCGCACAGATAATAATAAAGCTTAATTTAGTAACAATTAAGTAATGAAATATATTTACAACGTTAATAATGTTATTTTATATTTCATTGTAATTAATTTGTATCAAATTTTTAAGTTGGTAAGTTACTACCTTCTATGACGCAATGCTTTTCATTCGCTATTATCGGAAAAACATAACAATATAACAATGCATGATTTACGTAAAATATGTTTAGTTCTAAAACATTATTAAATTATATCGTTTCATGAAAATAGGAAAAATGTTTGATGACACTGTTTTTTTAAGTTTTTGAGTTAACCTAGTTCCTATGTCAAGATTTACTGGAGAAAGAGTGGCTCACCTGAAGAGTCCCATAAAAGTGACCTGGAGGGAGATCCACACTAGCAGTTGCATCAGCAACATTGGAGGTGTACTGTACGCCATGAACCAGAAGAAGTCCACGGATCCTGATACCTCTGGGAACTCGCTATGAAAAAAATACTGATTTAATCTAAATTACCAACTTTATGTGAAACCCAATTAATTACATTTTCGAAAAAATTTCAAAATTAAAATGAGCCTTTTGAATTAAGTAGGTATAGAAGTTACTAATGGGAAAAATATGATAAATTCTAGTCATTTTCGCAATAGAACAGACAAATGTTAAACTCGCGTCAGGACACGTGACCTGATCGAACATTCGTAAGACAGTCGTTGAAATTATGTATGAAAGTTGATTTTTTTTAATGTAAAATAATTTTAATATAAGTAGTTCTAAAGTTTTATTACTTTATTTTATGTGATATAAATTATCATTCTTGTGTACGATAGCGCACGATAAATATAAATGAGTATTGTATTAAACCACATAAATGCTAGTACTTTTATACTAATAAATAAAGCAATTCGTGCGAAATTATTCCCTAACCATTCCAAAACATTCAAAAATGCACAACGTTAATGTTAAAGTGTCCATTTCTGCCATCATACCCGGGGAGCAACCCGTGTTTTTGATTTGTATTTTAAAAGATGAAATTAAACCTTACGAGTCATATATTCCTTTAAATGCAGAATTAGTAGCTGTGCCAACAAGAGTTCCACATCCTCCCAACGTAGACGCGTATGCGATGCTGAGGTAGTAACAAATTGTGATGTCGCTTGGTATTGGAGACCTGAAAGTTAAATTAATATTTTTAATAATACTAGTTACCTTTTTAGTAGGATGCAGGTAAGTAAGAGTATTAGTCTCTGCCCAATGCGCCGCAATGATTTTGGTTGCATTTCATATCAATTAAAGAAACTTTGATGAGTAGGAATATTTAGATAAAAAAAAAACAAATGTAATATTATGTTGTGTTATGTACTCGGTTGATTAGCTTCCAACATGTGACCCTTATAATCATTATAATAAAAATACTTAAACAAAAATCACAAAGATGATTTAACGAAAAAACGATTTACGTTTTACGTGGTTCATTGCGGTATCTTTTTAAATTCCTGTAATACTTACTCTTCTTCTGTATTTTTCTTTTGTTCTATAACAGCCTTCGAGTCCTTTCCATTTTCTGCCCCAGTCCCTTTTTTCTTATTAAGATACACATCTCCAAGCCCTTGCTGCAAGAATTAATATTAAGTAAGTATGCCTACGGGATTAATTGGTATTTTTTGAATGCACGTAAGGCTATTAAGCATTTTGGGAAGAGTAAATTAATAAAAATTACTTGTGTAAGAAGTTATACATCTTTGACAAAAAATAAATATCTCACTGTACATTTATACACAAATGGTTTAGAGTTGCTTAACCTGGCGTGTCCCGACGACGCAAATATACGTCTTACAGCGACAATATGGCCGCAGCAAAAGGGACTATTTCAAAAATACATAAAATCAAACTGTACAGTAGTGAAACGTCTTGCTTATCATAGTTACCTGTTGTTGTGTATTGACAGTGTCACTTACTAAATGAACACATAGAATTTAGACATCACACGATATTACATAAAGATTTATCGACTAACTGCATGGTGTCGGAAAATCATGAAAAGTTCATCGTGTTAATCATAGAGTTGATACCTGTTCAAAAACTTCTAAGATAGCCTCAACAATTGGCACCATCATGGTTGTTGCGGCAGCGTTGGAAACCCACATCGATATAAACATGGTTACAAATGTTAGACCAAGATTCAATCTGAAAGAATGAGACTTGATTATAATTGTAATAAATATCTTACGAAAAATTCAAATCAATTAATAAATAACCAGGAACATATATCTCATTATAATAAAACTGACGACTTGCCGGAAAAAAATGGCAAATAAAACTAGTTATGTTTATTTTCCCACCTTGGTCACACAATGCAGCAGACAACTCGTATTTTTTTATGTTTACCTACTTTTAAAATTTATTTATTTGGTATTTAAAATTAACAGCAACACGCAAATATATAATTAACTATCTGACCCAGTAAACCTTGTATTGCCATCATAGTTAGCAACTGTAGTTAATCTACGTACCAACTATAGGTAGCTAAAAGTAAGTTTGTTTTTTAACTCCTGAGAAAGTTAGAAAGATACAAAAATTCTAATTAGTTATTCATTTTAAACTATTCTTTCAATGTGATTTTGAACGACGGGGGACACATCAGAGGAAAAACAAAATTGTTGTTTTTATTTAATTCCGATAATTTTCATATTAATTCACCTTTTAAACCTTCTCTGGACTTCCACAAATAATTCAAAACTAAAATTAGCCAAATCGTTCCAGCCGTTCTTGAGTTTTAGCGAGACTAACGAACAGCAATTGATTTTTATATTGTATAGATATATAAACGTCGATATAAAATCTGAACTAATGCACAAGATAGTATATTGTAATTAAATAGCTATGGTAAATAGCTTCGTTGGCGTGTAATTTTAATTTAGCATGTAATCTGTGAAATTAACAGTTTTTCTTATAAAACTGATTCATCCAATTGCAAAACAGCGTCTGAATCTAATGATTCCCTAGTAATTGTAATTGCAACACACTGCTCCATCAAATGTTTAGAATATCTGCACTAGTGTCACGATATCAGTTTAGTTAGTTCAGTACCAGTGGGAGCCTCCTTTGCACAGGATGCCGGCTAGATTATGGGTACTACTACAGCGCCTATTTCTGCCGTGAAGAGTGTTTCGGTCTGGAAGTAGTAGTGAAATTACTGGGCAAATGAGACTTTACAACGTATGTCTCAAGGTGACGAGCGCAGTTGTAGTGAATTTTTGGGTCTTTCAAGAATCCTGAGCGGCACTGCATTGTAATGGTTAGGGCGTATCAATACCATCAGCTGAACGTCCTGGTCGTCTCGTCCCTTATTTTCCTTAAAAAAAGTTTATACGGAAACGTTTTAGTGTTACGATGAAATCGCATCATTAGTTTGTACGATGCCTTGCGAAAAATTCTTACGATCTTTACCTTCTATGAGAACATCCAACAACCTGCACTGTCCACAAAGCCACCCGCTTGGGTAGTTTTGAGTGCTGCACCCCCGCTGCTATCATCAGACCTCCCATGAACATCATGTTCGTTTCTTTCATATATGCAGCACACGTCTTATCAGAGTCCAAGATGCCCAGAGCGGGGAATAATACTATTGGTAACATTGATGTCACTGGCAGTGGTAATAATTCCAACACCCAATAAGTAGCCATAATAAGTACGACATACATGCATTTGAATGCCTGAAAACATAATAGTTGGTACATAATAATGTTTGATTTAGTACGTACTTTTATATTATATTTTTATTTAATATTAAAATAGTATTAATATGTATAATTTATTTAGAATATGGCTTTGGATATGCGAGAATCCCTCATTCTTGGTGTGTGTGAGAGACAGAGTGTGCACCTACCTATGTTTGAAAAAATGCGTGAATTATTCTTTAAGATGTATGCACTTGTATGTGTATAGGACGTCTGAGTTAATACAATAATTTAAGTGTTTATATTATGAGTCAAAGTTTATGAAAGTGCTTTAGTATCTGCAGAATAATTTATTTTATCCAACCTAGTTACTAGCATGACTGTATATGTTTATTCTAAGGATTTATCCGGTTGTAATCCAAGGCTAAGTGAGTAAGTATTATTCGTCTTTTTGAAAAAAAAATGCATTGTAATAACATATAATTATCTAGCAAAAGATAATTACTAATTTTATGAAGATTTGTCTCATATCTTAAGTGCGTATTTTTAATAAAAATCAAAATCACATTTTAACTACCAATGGTACCGAAATTGTGATGCTTACCTTAAAAGATTCAGAGTTGGCATTTAATATGGGTATAGGCAATAGAATGAGAGGCGTTATTACTACGATCAGAGCTTTCCAATAAATAGAAACAAATAAATTGATTCTTTGCCATATCGATGCACTCGTCCTCGGTATTGAGAAGTAATATGTTGTACCACTGCAATGCACATATAAAAAAGATTAAGGGAGAAGAAGTTTTCTGATTTCATACAACATAATATAATAAAGATTAAAAATAATGTGCAAAAAATAATATTAACAAATGATATCCGGAGTAGAACGTACACTAAACTTGCTGAGATCACATAAGTATAATTTTTCTTTATAAATAAGCGAATACGACAAATCCATAATTTTTTTAAACTTACCGTCCATCATCTGGAACGCCATTTTCTACAGCGGCAGACATTTTAAGGTTTACTTCTTTTACCTTCTTAGAAAAGTCTACCACATTCTCCAATTACTCTGCAAATGAAAAATAATAACGCTGTTAAGAATTTCCATGATCCTAGAAAAGTCAATTCTACTTCTGTCAATTAATTCAAAAATCATACATATTATTGCTCCTAAATAATAATAACAGCGTGAAACGAATCGTTAACAGTCGTTTCATAAAGTGTCAAAAAAATATGTCAATTAAATGTCATTTGTCAAATTGACAAGAGAGTATATATTGTCAAAAATAATTCATAATATTTATTATTTTGTTTATACTTTATAATCTAGATTTAAAAGGCGACGAAAGAATAATAATAATCATAGAAATTTAAAAAGCATAGTTAATTTATAATAAAATTGTGGAAAAGTGAGAACACCTTCAACTTGAACTAATGTCTAAGCAAGCAACAAAATCATCGCCTGGAGGTAAGTAAACTAAATTATTCATTTGTTGTTTTTATTCGAATTATCTATTAAACTAATAGTTATTATAGATCTAAGAGCAAATATTTCAACAATTTATATTCCTTAGAATATAATAACTGGGATTACTTATACACTTTTATTAATTTCCATTATATTTCTTATTTGTTTATTTCGCATCTGTTCGATGTTTTTACTCTCAATTAGGATACATTATACATATTTTAAAATGTGTTGATACAGTTAACAATCATTTTTAAAATAACACTACACTGCTACTATTGTTATGTATCTACTTACTAAAATAATTTTATGGTTACTTCAAGGTTATGTTTTCCTCAAATCAAATATAAAGATCTGTAATTTATATTTATGGAAGTGATCTTCACCCACTACTCCTGCGTTTCGAGGAGAATCACAGCACTATTATCAGCCATTTAGTAAAGTATATGTATTTTATTTAAAAGTACCCTGTCATATCATCCTGGAAACTCATTCCACAGTTTGGTTGCATGTGGAAAAAAATTTCATTGAAAAACACTCCATAGAGGAACACTGGTGTTCCAGATCATGGAGCCCAATTTGATACCCAAATTGAGGAATGCATGCACAGTCGGAATGAATGTATGTAATACAAAATCTCAACCAATCCAGTCAATATTTTGAAATGAATTGAAATTTGTCAATGATATAATATATTATGTTCAGTAATGGTAAATAATATACCAGTTTTTTTAATAATTTTAGTATAAATGTATATGACCCGGCAAATGTTGTTTTGCCATATAAAGTATAATTCACGCGATAGTTTTATAAGTAATAAAATATTGCCTATATTATAGCCTGTACATCATTTTGTTCTATTGTCAATAGTTTTTGCAGCGCACGCAAAAATAGGTTTTCGATTTTACATCTTGTGTTACAAAATAGCAATTTAATTACGGATCCCTAATTTTGAAAAAAAAAACATAGCCTTCCTCTATAAATGGACTACCCAACACTGAAAGAATCATTCAAATCGGACCAGTAGTACCAGAGATTAGCGCGTTCAAACAAACAAACACTGCAGCTTTATAATATTAGTATAGATAAGTATACTTGTAATATTTAATTAAAAATATATCAACTTAAATAAAATGATGCAGATAGTTTAACAGGTATAGTAAATAGTAAGTTTTATCTTTCAACTCAGTAAGGGTGTAGGTTTTCAGTGAAAATGGATAGACATAATATTTCTTGACTTATAGAGGTTAAGCATAGCAAAGTTTCACACACCTGTAAATTAATAACCTTGTTTATGTCTTTACATCCAATATTATTTTTCTCTTTTAGGAATATTGATTGTGTGATCATACACATTCTACTCTTTTTTGTATCTATTGGTAGAAATAAGACAGAAATGGCAGTTGCTTTTACAGGGTCAGTCTATTCTCTATGTTAAATTTTCTTCAGTAAATAATCTGTTTTTCTGTGTCTTTAATATTAAACTTAAGAACGGTGTAGGGAATAAAAGATCATACTTGGTCTTTTAAAGATTTTTATGGAAACAGGTGGGGAGGTATTCACATGGTATTAAGTGATCAATTAACTTGCAAAACCAAAGAAATTTCAAGCTTTGAATAGGCCTTGATAACTCCATAAAAATATTTGGTTGTATGTCAAAAAACAGTTTTAAGTAGTAAGTAGTTAATATGGTTGCTATTGTAAATTCTATAACACATATTTGCTAAAAAATAACAATTATATTAAATCTTATTATTGTTAAAAAAATCTAGTGTGTAAATTATAATGCCACATTGAATGCCCATATATTTTTATTATCATTACGATATGAACAAGATGTTCACCTGATGTTGTGGATACGGTCTGCCCATTACTATGCAGTGCCACTCACATTATTGAAAAACAAAATTATGGGGTTTTAGCAATTGCACTTGTGGATTTGTGATAGTATGTTGATCTAATTAGCTCAGTAACTTCACTAGTTATGGCGCCTTTCAAACGGAAATACATATTATGCTTGTACACTACTGATTATTGCTAGAAGAAAACCTGGCCTAAAATAATTTCTGACTGTAACTGTATATGGTCCGACTTATAGAATTATTAACATTTGTTTAACCTAACTATCCATCTCTATTCTGTGGTTTAACTGTATGAAATTTATTCAAACAAACATTGCTTATTACTATATTAACTATACTATATTAACTATACTATATTAACTATCATTACGGGGAAGTGTACCAGGTGATCAGATCAATATGGGGAAGCGTCCAAAGTAAACTGGCAGCATTTCCGCATTGGATAGCTAGGCTGATCCATTGATTGAACAAACTGCCAGCGATTGGATTTCCAATAGCCCGATTGAGCAGCATAGATAGTACTTTGTACATTATCCACACCTCTAGGCCTCACGGACTGAGCTATTGTATGATTATATGAATTTTATACGTACATGCCATTACATAACTTTGCTCAAGCAAGTTAACACAGCCTTGGAATATCAATTTCATATTTATTCTAGCAAGACCGTATAATAATATAAACAATGATATTAATTGGAAGTTATTGCAATGTCAGTAGTATTATTATTACGCGTTATTTTGAACACACAATGTTGTGTTCGGCATAAAGACGTACATTGAGGCGCCACTTGCGTCACAAGAATAGAGGAAGTCAAAGAAATACTCGACAATAAATTGGAATTAGTTTGCACTGGCGGCTTTTGACCATAGGACGATATTGCCAGTAAGGTCAATGAGGGAATCTGTTACGAATGGCTATTAATGTTATTTTGATTATGCATATTGCGAGGTATTGCGTCACATTGTGTTATGTTACTCGAGCATTTTCCGGTTATGAATATATAATAAATAAATACCAATAGGATTATCTTATTGCAATGATTTGCGGATTATAGGTACGTTTTGTATCAACATAGGCAAATGCCAATCCTCCGTGCTTTCGTTACTGTTTTCAACAGACTTAAATAAGAAAGTTCATATAAAGTTACTAGCTGACCCAGCAAACGCTGTATTATTATTTAGTAGAAGCAACCGATTCTCAGACTTACCAAAATCGTACTACAATTATTGTATTCGATTGCCATCTTGCAACCCTATAGCGGATATGTGGATGGAATAGAATAATATAAAAATCGCGATACAAAAATAGTTATAGATCGTAGAAGGGCGAAAAATATAAGTTGTATCTATTTTTTAATGCTGAATCATAATATAATAAAAAATTGTCAAAAAATATGAAAAAAAATTTAGGGGGATGAAAAATAAATGTTGTTCGCTTCTCAGACCTACCCAATATCAACACAAAATTTCAAGAGAATCGGTCAAGCCGTTTCGGAGGACTTTAACTACAAACACCGCGACACGAGAATTTTATATATTAGATATCTGAGAATAAACCAAGAATATGCAAAATGTTGACTATGTCGCTGACTATACTGTTGAGTCTCATTCACCAACAAGTGCTCAGCGCGTGTAAAAAAACTTTTTTTTTTCAATATAATAAAGATGTTCGCGCGTCATCAGGGCGAGCCCCTTGAATATGATTAATTAAATAAACATTATTACTACGTAGTTAATTGTTAACTACGTGCGCCATTTTACACACAATTAATCACCTCTGGCCTTTGCCGTAGCGCAGTTGAAAGAATTTTATGTCAAACTTTTATGGCCTTAGCATACAGTATTGGCTTCATTAGAATTATATTAAAGAATAAGAGCCCTGGAGATTATATTATGACAAACGAAGAGTTTTCTTCCGAGTTTTATTGCCTTATGTAATAAAGAACACTTTTAAAGGATTAACACGCGTGTAACTGTATTTTTACATTAGTTTTAGCGTAAAAGTTAATTTTTTATTATTATTTTAGATAACCTGTCGTTTCGCGACCTTTTCAGAGATTGTTTGCAGGGGATTGGGGACGGGGACATGTTTTGAAAAGGTCACGAAACGTCGGGTTGTATAAAATAATAATAAAACATGCAACTTTCATGGAAAAAGTGTAAAAGACAGTTAAAATTTCACGTGGTTAAATTCCTTAAAAAGTGTTTTATTTAAATGTGTAAGAAATAATTTAAGAATTCTGTTAATTTATACTAAATTAATTTATTAAATTAGTGTACCACTCGCGTTAGTCAAACAAAATAGTATGGGCAAGTTAAGCTTTTCTCTTTCTCGCTTTTTAGGGTTCCGTAGCCAAATGGCAAAAAAAACGAAACCCTTATAGATTCGTCATGTCTGTATGTCCGTATGTTACAGCCACTTTTTTCCGAAACTATTAGAAGTATTCTGTTGAAACTTGTGAAGTAGATGTATTCTGTGAACCGCAATCAGATTTTCACACAAAAAAGTAAAAAACCAACAAATATTGGTGGTTCCCCATACTTAGAACTGAAACTCAACAATTTTCTATGGATAGGTCTTCAAAAATGATATTGAGGTTTCTAATATCATGTTTTTCTAAACTGAATAGTTTGCGCGAGAGACACTTCCAAAGAGGTAAAATGTGTAACTGCTAAAATAAGAGAATGATAAAACTAAAAAAAAATTATGATGTACATTACCATGCATACTTCCACCAAAAATTGGTTTGAACGAGATCTAGTAAGTAGTTTTGTTTTAATACATCATAAATCGTATTATCAATAACTTAATTATTAATACACTATTATTAAAACATCGATCAAAGTTACAACGAACTGCGAGAACTTTTGTATTCTGTTACTGCCTGCTACGGAACCTTTAATGGGTGAGTCCGACTCGTACATGGCCGCTTTTTAATGTAAAGATCACCTCCGTCCAGGCCTTTTGGCCACATCAATTCTTTGGTTATTTGATGATCTTGTCCGTATGGTGCTAAACTTAAAAACTTACTTAGGTAACTTCAAATTTTTACCCGTCTACGATCAACACCTATTTTTGTATCGCGATTTTAATATTATTCTATTCCATCCACAGGTACGCACCTTGCAACTCTATTGTTGCAAGATGGCAATCGAATATAATGTAGTACGATATTGTACGATACGATACGATAAATTTTATGAACGATATATTTTTATGGTCTGAGAATCGATAGTCATCTATTTTTTATAATCCATATATTGATTTTTTTTTATTACTTTATATGGCAGTACAACGTTTGCTGGGTCAACTAGTATATTTATAATATTCAAGTAGAAAATATACAGTGGAAATGAAATTGAAAAAAAATATATTTACGTAAACTTACATGCTTAAATGTTCACTAGTGCGCAAAAGCGTCAAAAAGTTAATTACGTAAGTATGTAATTAAAAATACGTCAGTGGATGCTACAGGGTCGCAGAGACTCGTGATATGCATGGTACCGTACTACAAACTTCTTTATCCTCAATATATTACTTAATATTATAGTAACTATTCCCATTAAAACAGTTTTTATATATGTCTTGAATATTTATTGAAATTATTTGAGTTTTCTTTAGTGTTACATCCGCCAATATTTGTCTTTAAACAATTGGACACGTGTTTCGCCTCTACACGACGCATCCCCAGGACGTGTTCTCTCGCCAAAATCTGGCACGAGACTCGTGTCGAATTGTTTAAAGACAAATATTGGCGGAATTAACACTAAAGAAAACTTAAATCATTTGTATGATATGTCTTGAATGTTTTGTCAGGCAATTCTGTTATTGTCGTGGGGAGCGGCAGTTAGTGATTACTGGCGCCTATTAAGGCGACACTAAATGCTAGCGATCTTGAGCGATATGAATTCACGGCTGCCGGCTCGCCATCTATGTAACAAAGCCAATATTTTCAAAATTCTTGCGTGGAAAATAGTTTATTTGCTTACAATCCTAGTTATTCACTACTAATCTGAATAAATGTACCTACATAAAAAAGTAAAACCTATAAGAATAACTTTTCTGAGAGTAGTACTAAAAAAATACGTCCTGCCATGCCAAAAAACTTGTTTAACTGCAAAGAAAAGTGGTAGTTCAAAAAGACTCGGGAGTGTGAACTATAACCAACAGCAGGCATTAGCAACCTACAGACAAGACTCAAGCATATGTGTAACAGGATTAAGTAATGTTCATAGCTCGAAATGCTATATTTTCACCACAAAATTTGTATAAAAATACCATGTTTGCGTGTTTTCTGCCTACTCTTCGCCTTAAGGTTGCTGAACCAGAGGAACGATGAATGTCTTGCTGTATTGCATAACATTTTATCCACATAACTAACGTCAGGTATTGGCAGGTGTACGCTCAATATCAGATACTCGTCACACGACCGCTTTCATATAATATGATCTCTAGTCTACGATTATTTAGAAAACAGATTTAATGTAATCCGTAAAAGAATTCCCAGTCTGTATATACCATAACGTCGAAAGTAGGAAATTAATTAAAATAATACATTGGGATTAACAGTTAAGGATTTCGTCTGAATCTACAAATTATTTATTAAATCGGCAAAAAGATATCACTACAGTCTGTCTGTTCGCGATAAACTCAAAAACTACTGCATCTATCTTCACGCTGTTTTCACCAATGAACAGCGTGGTTCTTGAAGAGGGTATATGGAATATAATTTATCAAATTTTTGTATACATTTTTGTATATATTAATGAAATTTGTTGGAGATGTCGGAACAAATAAAAGTTAGTAAGTTGAAAACGCTGTCTAAACCCTTTGTGATAAACAAAATAATGTATGGTGGAATTGTGTATCTTACATAATTCTACAGAAAAGTCCGCGATGGCATATGTCTATCTCTTAAAGATAACATACTATATCCCAACAATTTGTTATGTTTTAAAGTGATAACCTTTACTTCTGGGATTAATTACACAAATAAAGTAGATCCTGTAGATGAAGCCACAACCTGAGAGTTGAACAAAGCATACAAGATTTTATGAACGATATGTCACTTGAACGGTTTGTTCAGTTGGAAAGAGCGCTCGCACGGAACGCGAGAGGTCGCTGGTTCGAGTCCCGCATCGTTCATAAAATTTTGTTTTCAGTTTTATTTGTGTAATACTGTATCTATTTTAAGTATTGCAAAATTTGGCAATTATAAAGCGGTAATGTAAAAGCCGTTTTCACAAATGCAATATTAATCCTTATCATTTTCTATTAGCAGAACAGCTTCTGTCAGGTCAGCTAGCTAGATTATAAAGTAGCAGCTTACGTCATAGGAATACGATCTACAATGGCTTGTGAATGTTTATTTGGCAATTATAAAGCGGTAATGTAAAAGCCGTTTTCACAAATGCAATATTAATCCTTATCATTTTCTATTAGCAGAACAGCTTCTGTCAGGTCAGCTAGCTAGATTATAAAGTAGCAGCTTACGTCATAGGAATACGATCTACAATGGCTTGTGAATGTTTAGTGAACGATTCAATTGTTTAATCAGAGCTCCATCGTCAGCTATTGAATGGCGTCTCTATTGTCCTTGTTTCCCAAGAAGCGATATTGTTTGTGTGATGTTACGAGTTACTGCAGCTCTCCGTTTTGAGCTAGTATTGAGACGCGCCGTGTTTCTGCTGATTTTTATGCCTACCGTACTCTCACACAATAGTTGTAGACAAGGTGGCCCTGGCAAATACTTCGAGCATGTTCAGCTGATGGAAATTGATACGTCCTGCCGATTACAATGCAGCGCCGCTCAGGATTGAAAGTCCAAAAAATCTGAATGCCACAGGAAATGCGCTTGTCACCTTGAGATGTTAAGTCACATTTGCCCAGTAATTTAGTGAAATTACTGGGCAAATGAGGCACAATAATGTCTCTTGTAAAATTTACATTATTTATATATACCATAACACACATACATGAATATAATGGAAATCACTTATTGAACGTCAAAATCTAACACACGAAATTTCATCATCATCGTCATTTCAGCCGGAAGACATCCACTGCTAGACAAAGGCCTCGCCCAAAGAATCTCCACGACGATCGGTCCTGAACTGCCCTCATCCAACCTTTCGTGGCGTCTTGACCAGATCATCGGTCCATTAACACTGCGACTTCCATTACGTGGTCGCCATTCGACTACTTTACTGCTCCAAAGGCTATCTGTTCTTCGAGCTATGTGCTCTGCTCAGTTTCTTATAACCTTAGCTCTTCTACTATATCTCCTCACTTCTGATTCGATCTCGCGGGGATACTGCGAGCTTAGCCCTCTCCATTGTCCTCTGAGCAACCACCACTTTTCTCATAAATATTTAAACTGATCCGTAAGCGATGTCGTCCGTAAAAGTTTATTTCTAAAAATGCACAAACTAAAGTAAATAATTCAAAGCAAATTACGTTAGGTCCTAAAAATATGCTGATGCACAATCGATCATAGAGACCAAAAAGAGCTGTAAATTGGCACTAGATAGCTTTAAACAATTTGTTATGTTTTAAAGTGATAACCCTCACTTCTGGGAAGTGAGGGTTATCACTCCCATAATTAATTACACAAATAGAAATCTCAAGTCAATTTCCTTATATGCAAATATTGGGCTTGAGCAGGTTGTCAGCTGTAAAGTGGATCCTGAAGATGAAGCCACTGCCTGAGAGTTGAACAAAGCACACAAGATTTATGAACTTTTCGTCACTACGGTTGTCTCAGTTGGAAGAGCGCTCGCACGGAACGCGAGAGGTCGCGGTTTCGTGTCCCGCGTCGATCATTAAATTTGTTTTCAAATTTTTATACGCTTTATATTAGCTTCACCTGTATGTTTGTATACAGTATGTTTGTAACCGACTTCATTGGGCGCGATTTTGACCCACTTTAAACGGCTAGATTTCGTTTAAACTTTGTAGATTTATCGAGGACCGATGACATTACACTAATTTGACTAAAAAATGAAAAATAAATAATAGTTAAAAAAAACTAAAAAGCACGCCTTATATAAAATTCAACTAAAAATATAAAATTAATTTAAATTGAAAATAGTGTAAAAAAATATATTTTATTGTAAAAAAAGCGTGGGGTGCTTTTTAGTTTTTTTTAACTATTATTTATATTTCTGTAGATAGCTTTAATGGTGATAAAGATACGATACGGAAGTAAAAGTGAAATATGTATGACCTTGTGGTGTTGAGGCGGTTTGTAAATTGTAATTAGCAGTATAGGAGCTTATACATTTACTTATCTTCCGGGTTGCTAATATAAAATCAAAGAAAAGTAACCGAAATCCAATCAAAGAACACGTACCATTGAAGGCCGGCAGCGCTCGATTCATTCAGCTGGTGTTATGCAAATGGATGTTTGTCATTAAAAATATCAAATGTCTTCTTCGTGTAGGTAAGAAAGTAACAAGAAACTCAAATAAAATTTGAAAAACAAAATTTTATGAACGATGCGGGTCTCGAACCCGACCGAACAACGACCTCCGGCGTTCCGTGCCGGTGTTCTAAACAACTGAGCTAACCGTTCGAGTGACGTATCGTCATAAAATCTTGTATGCTTTGTTCCACTCTCAGGTTGTGGCTTCGTCTACAGGATCCACTTTACAGTTGATAACCAATATTTGCATATTAGGAAATTTACTTGAGATGTCGGTCTTGTAAATCTAAACAATTTGTTATGTTTTTAAAGTGATAATCCTCACATCTAGGATTAATACACAAATAAAATTTGTAAAAAGAAACGTGTTAATCTCTTACACGTTAACGGGGAGATTGCTACAACACGTCATCATAACCGTTTCTGAGACTAGCCCATACAAATTTAATTTAAAATAACATTTTTAATTTAATAATAAAATAACATTTTTTAGGCATCGCGCGGTTAGACAAGAACAACGTGCATGATTGCTTTTTCTGAAATATTTAACGTACACGACGCGCTTACTTACGATTTTATTACAATATTGTTTATTAAAAACTAGCTGACCCGACAGACGTTGTTGTGTTCATAATAAAAAAAAAAAACTCTTGCGGATGGAATTTTGGAAAATCCGTTCTTAGCTGACCTCTACTCGGTGAAAAGAATATTCCTACTAAATTTCAAGTCTTTAGCACTAATGGTTCCAGAGATATCGTGATGAGTGACTATATACGTGGAAATCTCTTATATATATAGATAAATAATATTTTTCATTTTTTTAGTTAAATTTTTCTATAAAAGCGTATTTTTAAAACTATTAAGTACTTTAACATCAATTCCTGCCTTATCGACTGTAGATAAAAATTATATAAATTGGCAAAAATCTTATGTTGCAAATTGAATAATGGAATAATCTTATCAAAGTAGTGTATTGTCATCGGTCCTCTATAAATCTACAAATTTTGAATGAAATCTGGCCGTTTAAAACTGGTCAAAATCGCGTCTAAAGTAGTCAGTTACAAACATACATACAAACATACAAGTAAAGATTATAAAGCGTGTAAAAAGAGCGCAAAAAAAGAATGCTGGTAGAGTTTCTTCCGCTGCTTCCTCTCTCTCAGAGCACCATTTGGTTCCGAAGCGATGGTAGTGTTGGAAATGACATCAAAAAGAATTCTAAAGGAATCAATTTTGAGAAAATAAATAACTTTTATGCCTCATAGTATGTAGATTTACGGCCGTTCCCAATATACTATCTATAAATAACTACCTTCTACTGTCAGTCATTATCTGTCAATAATCCGAAGCTGTCCCAATATACCCGATAAGTCATTTTTATCGCCTTTTATTGGGACGCAGTGAATTGCAATTTCCATACAAACTTCTATCACTGGTATGCTATACGTCGTCCCATTGACAGTCAGCGTGTAAGTTTATTGGGACAGAAAAGTCGACGATAGTTACGATTTTTATCCCAAGTAAGAGATAGACTTGAATAATGGGAACGGCCGTTATAGATCATGTCAAAGTTGAAGGAACTTTAGTACCAAATATTATTTGTACGCGTGAATCAGCAACCGCAAACAAATATTGAATTAAATAACAATTGATTATATTTATAAACAAGAAACTGTCACATCGACCTTTGGAGAGACGACAAAAGGAATTATACTTTGTCAGGTCGTAACACAGTTTCGCAGCAGTTCTATTGTCAGCATCAAGTAATATCTATATATTGAGGTATCTCCTCCTAAGTAATATCTATATATTGAGGTATCCCTCCTTTACAAGCAAAATAAACTTTATTTTGCTTGTAATTCACAAAGATTAACCCCCTTATTCATAAAAGTCTGGTAACATAAAGCATTGCTAATTCTCTCAAGCCCGCTGAGTTTGTTGCGCCCATTCTTCTCAGGCCTGAGGCATTCACTTTGGAATGGGTGGTAGTTTTTTTTGACTTTCAATAAGTGATTTCACATCCTATTTTGAATAAGAATATTTGAATTTGAATTTGAATTCACTCTGTTTTCTTCTATTGACCTAAGTCTGAATGAGAAAAAACACTCCTAAGCGGCTGTTTAAAGTTAGCGACCATTATGAAAAAAGGGGTAAAAATATAGACACAATGATTCTCAATGTTCTGATTAAATAAAATAAAATACCCTTAATTTGTATTTCTTTCCAATTTTTTCAAAAAAATTACCTAAGATTAACATAAATAAATATAGATACTAAATTAACTATAAATTAAATATTAATTATTACTAAATAATTATAATAAATAAATTACGTAGTAGTTGCCTCCACGGCTAAGGACTCCCCTAAACACAAACATAAAGTGACTAACCCCCTTATTCATAATAGTCTGCTAACTTAAAGCATTGCTAATTCTCACTCTGTCTTCTTCTATTGACCTAAGTGAGAATGAGAAATAACACTCCTTAGCGGCTGTTTTAAGTTAGCGGACCATTATGAATAAGGGGGTAAAGCAATGGTGGTTATGCAACTAATGATGACAAAAACTATTTTATAATTTAGGGTGTATGTTGTGTGTGTGTGTGTGTGTATGTAGTAATATAAGTAGACAATAACGAATAAGATTCTCAAGAGCTTCGTAATCTAGGTTCCTTAACATGCTCTTGAGTTTATAACTAAGTTCATATATATTAGAATGCATAATTTTAAGTTTCGTATTAATGTTTTTGTAGAGATATCGTCCCAAATAGTTATATTACTAAATACGCTATATCTCTTCTCGTCTAGTCCAGTCCAATTCTTTGATTAAAAATATCACTCCATCTCCTCTTTTGTCTAGAGCCTTCCATATGGTATCCATTCGTAACTCTTTTCCATCTTGAATCATCTAATCTGCATATATAACAAGATCCTGATTATATATCACTAAATCAGTTTTATCGTCTGCACAGAGAAGTCTTTAGGCCTGCCTTACACATTCACCCCACCACCAGTCGCTTATATTAATATAGGATTCATTTTTATCTTCGCGGGTACATGACACATGCTTTGGAAGGACATTTATCAACATGTTTGTTTGTTATCAAGATATATTTAAGCAGAATGGTACCAAATATAATAATATAGGCACTAGAAGTTGCTGCAGAATTTAATTAAGTGCAATTTACTGTGCGTAAATTTGGTAGTATGTCTACATAGCTGAACTGCGGCCGTGGCGCTACGCACAACAATTGAGGAGCCGATAAAGATCCGATGTCTATTCCCGTCGCCATCCAGACGCGATCAAAATAGTTGATTATGACGTAATAGCGCACGCCCCCCAAACGTCCGCAATCCGCGTGACCTCCAAACCGCGTCACGATTACAGTAAAGCAAAGATTTCTTCCTGGAATAAATATCTGGAAGAATATTAATGTGTTATGATTTTAAAGTACCCTCACTTCTAGGATTAATACACAAAAAAAAATTATGATCAATGCCGGACACGAACCTACTACCGTTCGAGTGAATGGTGAGTAATGTCTGAGAATTAGGTGCTACCATAGGCATAAGCATAGAAATGACTCTGCAAAGATAATGTACTGAACTTAGAATAAGGATTGGTCTCCGCTGCGCTCCAACTAGATTCCGCAGGCGTAGTCGCAAATAATACTACGCTTAAGTGGGCGTTCTTTAGACCAGTCTTGCACAATGTATGTCGTTGACGTGCCACATGTTCAGTTAAACTTTGCTTATAATTGAAACTAAAATGCCGGGTTGCGTAGTAATACTTTGTCAAAATAATACTACAAGAAATAAGAAAGACACATATCATGAGTAAGTATTTTGTACTTTATTAATATCAATGAAAAATATCACGAAACTTATGTTACAAAATTTGAAAGATGCCATTGAGTGTCAAGATGCAACGTACTCCCGCATCTAACAGTTGCCGTAATAAAAAAGCTATTGTTCTTAGGTAGTGACCGGGGTCTTCTGCTTTCTGGATCACTCAATGTCACATCTGAGCTATTATATTCTAGTATATAGTGGCGAAATTTACCTTTGTATTCTAATGTTATTGTAGCAGTTTCTCATTAAAACACGGATAAAACTACATTTTTTAAAATTGAAACCTAGCTAGATCGATTTCTCGCCCCCGAAACTACCTGTATACTAAATTTCATTAATATCGTTGGTGCCGTTTCCGAGAATCAGATTATATATATATATATATATATATATATATATATATATATATATATAGACATTTATTTTATATAAGAATATAGATAGAGATAAATATATTATTTTAAAAACATTTAAATGCGCAATACTTTGGATGGATAACAAAAGTATACTTAGTTTTATTTATTAAAATCTAAAAATAATTACTTATTTTAACAATAACCGGTTTTCAAGAAACGCTGTTTTTTCCAAATACCGCCAACGTTTAAAAATTATTATCTTTTGAGAGGTGTTTGTTTTTGGTTTAAAGATATTCTCATTGAAAACATACAAACTGTCACTTACATGAGAACAATATTTATAAATAACTAGCTGACCCGACAGACGTTATCCTGTCAATAATAGAAAATATGTCTAATAATTGCTTAAGGTTGTAAATTTTCTCCCACAACGGCAGCACTTCGTCAATGGTGGGTGAATTAAACCTCCTTGTGTGTTCACCGGCAGGTGTTTTGTAAGCTCTAATGAAAATATTATGGCTGTTTGAGTTTCACGAACTCGTTGCATTTTACGCCTTTATACTTCATTGTCACTCTCAAACCTATGACTTATCAGTCTACATAAAAGTAATCTGATAGATAGTTAACAACTGTAGTTAATCTACCAACTATAGTTAGCTAAATTAAGTTTATTTTATACCTCCTGAGAAAGTTAGAAAGATATAAAAATTCTAATTAGGTAATTATTCAATTTAAACTATTATTTTAAGTTTTTTTTTGACGCGACGTTTTTATTTAATTCCGAGCATTTTCATATTTATTCATCTTTCAAACCTTCCCTGGACTTCCACAAATAATTCAGGACCAAAATTAGCCAAATCGGTCCAGCCGTTCTCGAGTTTTAGCGAGACTAACGAACAGCAATTCATTCTTATATATATAGATAATCTATGAATCGTCCATATGATAAACATAGGTATAAAACTACAGATGTAGTATATTTGGCTAAACGGAGCTATGATAAATTAAAAGTGCCTGCATCTTTGATATCCGAAAATAGTCCGTTATACAGTTTTTTGCCAATTATCACTTGATTACGAGATACTGAAACGCGTCATAAATAATTCAATCATTATTGTACATTCGTTCAATTGTTGGTATTAATGATGGCTGTAAATCATATTTCTAAGGCTGTATCGACATTGGTGTCAATGTTACTAGGTTGCCTAGAACAAGTAGGAATTAATCAGTAAACAATTACTTCCGACACTTAGATCATACTGGCGGTGGCAAAATACATTTGTTCTTATAACAGCTAAAGTTGCAAACTTAGATAATTAATACGTCTAGATAGTGTCTCTTGCTGTTAGACAACCGATTAAAACAGGCCAGGAATAATGCTTTAGGGTGCGTGACAAGCTACGTTTTACAATTGCGATTCGTATGACACTTTGTGAATTGCTCTAAATAGAGGTTAATTGTAAACACAATTTTTTCGACGTTTTCACAGCTGTCACAGTCTATCTAGATGTATGAATGATCTAAGGTTGCAAATACACTAGGATGCCGCGGTCGCTCGTCGTACCGCTTCGCTTCGGCGTATATTTGAGCGAAGCGACGTTAACTAAGTCTGTGTACAAAACAATAAATATTAAACATGAGGAATTAGCGCCTTATTTGGTCACATGAGAAACTTGTGCTTATTTGCAAATTCATTTATTAAGAACCTGGCAGTCGAATCACTCTTGATTTTTGCCTGAACATACATAATACTTAACTTTTTCACGGTCATACTTAACATTTTGAGCAATACCAACATTATAAGAAAATCAGGCAAACTCGAGACATTTTGTATCTAACATTGCACATGAGAAAGTTATGCTGATCTGCAAATTTAATTTGATCAAGTCGAAAATCAAAATTCTGTCTCGACAATAACCTAGAAAATCGAAAGCTTTCTATAAGTTCAATTTTTTTTTAAATGGCCGAGAAACAATTTAACACAGAAATCAATTGGAATCACCCGGTGGGAGCTCCGCTCAACTTCGCTTCGCTTCGCTCAATAAATGAAATTTGTTTATCAGTAAGTCTGTATAAATCTACATAAAAATGTATTTAAATTAAATAATACGTCATTACTGTTAAAATATTAGTGTCTCATATTCAAACTTTATTTAAAAACACGTACCACTATCATATAAATACTTCTACATGAAACAATAGCATAAAGAAGTTTATACACATAACACTAGCGTTATTTTGATGAAGCGCTGATCAGTGGACAAATTTGTATAATAAATAAATAATTAAGCCTAGTAATAACCATAAAATAGAGTTCAAGAACAATTAAAATGTTGTGGACATAAGGTTTCCAATGTAGTGTCAACAATTATGTGAAGGTGAGTAAGCCATTAAACCAATTGTAACGTTTATAAGCTATTTCATCTTATTCAGATTCACTTTTGAGAAGAAAGTGACGGATAATGAAACGGTAGACATACATAGATTGGCTTTTTCAATGCTTTCATGGCCCTTTCACACTAGGGTTTGTCAACACACTTTTCACGCAACTGGAACACAGTGCAATGTACAAAACGAACGTTGTTATCAAGGGCGTGCATATCATATAGGCAATTAGGCAGTGCCTACCTCGTTATGAACATAAATAAATATAGCACTAGTGTTAAAGTTAATTTACTACCTACGGGAGTCAGTCTACAGATTGCATATACGAAGCAAGCAACGTTTTACACAACTTATGTTGTACTGTCGGACTAAAGCTCAACTACGACTAGTTAAATCTACAGTGCCTACCTTGCTAGAAGACCAATGCACGCCCCTGGTTGTTATCCACATTTGATTTATAAATTTTCTTTTATGATTTCGTGCGCGTGCATTAGTTACTTTGGGCAGCAATAATTATTTTTTAATATACTCACTTTGCAAATAATACACATCAACTGCTGTGGTTAATACATTCTTATACCAAGTATAGAACTTTCATGCCCACACATCAGAACAAATCTTTATTTATTTCTTATCAAGCGCCTAAATACAAATTTTTATGGTGTTATCTTCGATGACGAAATTCCATATAAATTTCCACCCCGCCAATCCTATTATTCGCGATAAAAGTCCTATGTTTCCTTTCCCAAGCTCTTGTCTATCTCTGTACTAAATTTCATGAAAATGGGTTCAGTGATTTAGGCGTAAAAGTGTAACAAACAAACTTACATTCACATTAATAATATTAGTAATGTTGTATTCAGACATCCCTCATAGTAACCAATCAAACCACTTCAACATTCCCTTTTCAATATGAAACTCATATTTTTATGTAAAAGGGCAAACGAGCATACGGGTCATCTGATATATATGAGGTGATAACCACGCCCACATGCTCAGATGTCAGATACAGGACTAGAGGAATCACAGAACAGATGAATACCGTACTTGGTTATAACGTTCCTTCAAACAAGTTCTTGTAAATAGCTTTGTGGAGGACCACATGACAACACATCCTTTTTTTTATAAAAATAAGGGACGAGACGAGCAGAACGTAATTGATACGCCCTGAAATTACAATGCTCGCTCATAGACGTTAAGTCTCATCTGCCCAGTAATTTCACTAGCTACGGCGCCCTTCAGACCGAAACACGATAATGCTTACACATTACTGCTTCAAGGCAGAGAAATAGGCGCCATTGTTGTACCCATAATCTATCCGGCATCCTGTGCAAAGGAGCCTCCCACTGGTGAGGATGCTGGAATTAACCAGCAGGAATTACGTTGGTCTTTGGAAAATTCTGTAAAACTAAAACAACGAGGACTACTGTGTAAGTAACTAAAACTGCAAATACTTAGCGATTTAAGTAAAGCGTTTATTTACACAACATCAAGAAAGAAGGGCATGAAAAATTTAACAATATAGGAACTAATTTCAAATGTTTTCTTTGTTACGACTTATTAAATGTACATTAGGCTTGCTTTTGAGGAAATTATTCTCGGCAGTGATAAATATTTTTAAGGTTTTATTCGTATCGTCCCGGAAACACCGCACAAGGAAGTTCAAGAAAGTACGTGGAAGAAAGCTCCTTGAATACCGCACTGTGGAGGACCGCCACACATCCAGATGGTGAGGATGATAAGCTAACTTGTGGCGTGTCGTGCGAAGGTGGAATTTGGCGGCAGGAATCAGTTTCAATTATTAGCAAAGTTTAACAGAAAGACTGGCTCGAGCACGTCTACTTGCGCGTAGTATTAGTTGTCGCACTTTTCGAGTACGCATATCTAGTTGGAGCGCAGCGGAGACCAATCCTTAATCTAAGGTTTTATTTATCTTGCCTTCTTCGTGTGCCCACATTTGGACTGACATTTTATCCCTTTCATGTTCAACGGTTTTTCTGTCTGTGGTGCACACCTTTAGTTGTAATAAAATTGCATTTGTCATTGTATTATTGTAAAACCAAGATGGAGGCAACAAGATGCATAACTTAGTATTCGCGTATGGAAATATGCAATTCTCAAGTTCATAATACGTTGCTTTTGTTCGTCGCATCGAGCTGAGCAGCCGGCGGTCAACGAAACCTTTCATTACCAATTCACACGTGCTCTTGTGAGGTTTCTGACCCGTCATAAAACCAATGCATTGATACCTCATAATATACTCGTATGTGCAGCCTCATAATATATGTGCAGTATATTGCATTCTCAGATTACTGAGATTAGTTTAAGAGACAATTGACCATCGGAAGCGTATAGTCTTACTGTAATATTATGAAAATAATGTTTAATGTTTGGATTACACATTCGTAATACAAGACATACATAATTATCTATATATATAAAAATGAATTGCTGTTCGTTAGTCTGGCTAAAACTCGAGAAGGGCTGGACCGATTTGGCTCATTTTGGTCTTGAATTATTTGTGGAAGTTCAGGGAAGGTTTAATAGGTTTGAATAAACATGAAAATCCCCGTTTTTATATAAAAACAACAATTTTGGTTTTCCTCCGACGTGTCCCCGTCGTTCAGAAATCAAATAAAAATAATAGTTTAAAATTAATAACTAATTAGAATTTTTATATCTTTCTAACTTTCTGAGGAGGTAAAAATGAACTTCCTTAAAACACGGGTAACACTTAAAAAATGATTCCTTTTGATTTCTTTAAGTTTATTTTATACAAAAGTTAAGGTCTTTTATTTATCGATTGAGACAGTACGAAGTCTGCCGGGTCAGCTAGTGTTTAATAATAATTATATAATATTGACACACTCTTACACAAATTGTCTTGCCCCAAACTAGGCATAGCTTGTACTATGGGTACAAGACGATGATATATAAATTAATACAATATCCTTACTTAAACATACATATAAACATCCATGACTCGGAAAGAAACATCGATATTCATCATACCACCTACGGGATTCAAACTCGGGACCTCTAGCTCAGTAGGCAGGGTCACTAACCATTCGGCTATATGGGTCGTCGATGGTTTCGCTAATAAATAAAATAAAATAGCCTTTATTTCTCCGAAAATTTACAAAAATGCAATCTAAATTATATCTCTAATTTCGGAGTGCCTATTGGCAAAGGTCTCCTCGAACAAGAGCCACCCTAGTCCAGTGTGTACCAAGAGCATAGCGGAGCTCGTCTTCCCAGCGCGGCGTCTTGTGGTCGTCCTCGGTTACGCTAACCATCCCGAAGACGCTGGGATCACATATAATCAGTAAGTATTTTGTATTTTATGTAATTTCATGTACAGTGTCAACAAGAAGCGTATGTTACAAAATTTGGAAGATGCCATTGAGTGTCAATGCCACGCACACAAGCATCTAATAGTTGCCGTAATAAAGAAGCTATTGTTCTTACGTAGTGCGGTGTCTAGTTGTAGCACAGCGGACACCAATCCTTAATCAAAACGATAATTGTGTTGCTTTTGATAATAGTGTGGCTTTACCATAACCTTTACTTTAAGCAAATCAGCACCTGAACCTCCGAACATTGACAAAAACGGATGATCTCTTCTTGAAGCGATTGGCAATGAGTTTCTTGCTCCTTCTTCTTATTAGCTCAACCCTTTACGAAGTAGCGGTAGATTTAATAAGAAAAAATGTTTTCTTTTTTGACGTTCATAAGTGTCATTTCCGTGACCTACATGAATAAAGTGATTTTGATTTGATTTGAAGACTATGTCTTACAATTCATTTGCCTTTCAATTTCATTAATAAAAGATAACTGTCACTGAAAGCACCTAACGCCATCCGAAAATAAATATACCGCAGCGAAAACAGATTCTCTCAAATTAATCTGTGACGCCGGACTTATTTCGGACAGCCTTGTCAGTTTCAAAGTCACCGAATTATTTTTCAGCATTCAAATGTTTCAAGAGCATTTTTATATTATGCCAATGTGATAGGCCAGAAATAGAGCACAATGATCAAGGCTAAGGCGTAGTACCGGCCGAGGTTAAGGAGGAAAAATGATTCTGATTTATATGTAATCCAAAAAGAGTTTTCTATTGAGAGTACGACCCTTTTAGGATTTTTGAAGTGAAAACTTCTTTAACTCGCGCCTTGACACGTGTCCTAATCGAAAATAGATATATAAGACAATTTTATACAGCGTTTTGGTACCAGGCAATCATAGTTGAAGAACAGATTGTGCTAAGTATGACGCGAGTATACCTTAATATATTCTGACGTCATTCGCACGACGTAATTACTATAATGTTTAGGTTTGAACATATTTCATTCACACTAACATCGTAAAAAAATCAAAATATTAGTCTATCGTAACGATAAACGATAAGGAATTCGATCATTTGTTAAAGTAGGATAGTTGCGATATATTCGGAGTATTATCGTATCGTTCCGAATGTATCGTTGTCGATTTTGCGAGTAGACCTCCAGAAAAGACGGAGCAAAGAAACTCATCTCCTCAGACCAACTCGTACCATGAACCTTAATTAGTAATATTTGTTTTTAACTAAATCTCTTGAGATTGAAGCGTAACTTATTCAAAGTTTTGACAAATGGTAAATTATATATTGTAAAATGAAATTGCAATGAATTAAATATTCTAGACTTTATACGTCGTGATAGAGCCTCTTGCTGCTAGACAATCGATGAAAACATGCCAGGTTTATTACTTTAGTGGGCGTGACAAGCTACGACGTACACTCTTGATTTGTATGTCACTTTGTGTTAGTCCACGTGCATTGCTCAGAATAGAAGTTAACTGTCAACCTTAATTTTTTTCGACATTTTCACAGCTGTCACAGTCTATCTATAGTAGTAGGTATAAAATGTTCTAAGATCTAGATATAATATGTGTGGTAAACTTAGATTAAGGATAGGTCTCCGCTGCGCTTCAACTAGATACAGCAAAACCTAAGAACAATAGCTTTTTATTATGGCAACTATTAGACGCTTGTGTGCGTTGCATCTTGACACTCAATGGCATCTTTCAAATTTTGTAACATACGCTTCGTGTTATTTTACATTGAAATTAATAAAATACAATATACCTACTTACTGATGATATGTGATTCCAGTGTCTTTCTTATTTCTTGTAGTATTATTATTACAAAGGTTTTCTACGCATCTCGCCATTTTAGTTTCAATTTTTAACAAAGTTTAACAGAACATGTGGCACGTAGAGGTCACACTTTGTTCGAGACTGCCGCTTTTTGCGGCTACGCCTGCGGTATGTCGTTGGAGCTCAGCGGAGACCAATCCCTAATCTAAGTATGAAAAGTTCTTTGCGTCGACCACTGGAAGTAGTAGGTACACTATGATTTTCATATCTCAAGGACGTACATGTAAATTGTAAACACACAATACTTAATTTATTTCGCGTGCATATGTTTAACATTATCACTCGTTTTATCAAAGTTTTTCGTCGTATTTGTAATAATATAAGTATTTCACCGCATTGTTCAGCTCCAGTTACTTGTTTACAAACAACAAATGTACGAGTCACGTACTATAAACGGTGACGACTTATTTCCTTTCACTCACACATTTTTTGAAGTGAAATTTCTTCACTCGCTTTGGGCACTTGTTCGTAGGGGAAAATCTTATGGGTTCGCGTCTCCGACATGCTCATGACTGGCGAACGCGATAAATAAATAATTGAAACAATAAATATATATACTACTCTTTTGACTGTCTTAAAAGAATATTTAGGAAAATGTACATGTTAAAAAAAATTAACAAAAAAACAACCTACTTCAGAAATACTATTCCAAAACAATAGATATAATATGTACTAAAAAATATAAAAATAATTGCGTATTTTTATACAATCTAATTAAGTAATCTAATTCTAGTTACGGTTATTGTTATTTTTGGAATCGGTGTCTTTCCGCCGCGACCCGCTCTCGCCTCTCGCCTCCTCACGACTCAAGCACATCTCACCTATAACTATGTATGTATGTAGTAACAAACCTATCTTGGATGACTCCGGCTCCAAACATTACAATAATCGTAACTAGAATTAGGTTTATTAATTATATTGAAAAAATAATTATCAAAATCGGTTCACCCAGTCGAAAGTTTTGAGGTAACAAACATAAAAAAAATAACTACGAATGGAGAACCTCCTTTTTTGAAGTCGGTTAATAAATAATTAAATAATGTTGTATTCCTTCGCTTATAGTTTATTTTTAATTATGTCACATTTGCTACTTTGTCACCAAACATGTTTTAAGTTTACTAGTACGTCTAAAATGTTTACTTTACTTATAAATAATTAATGGAACTGCTAGGTCTGTTTGAACTGCTTGTTTCCTAAATTAAATAACTATAGTACGACGACTTTTGTACGTCACCGAAATGCTTAAAGCAGTATATCTGTTGCTATACAGCTGACGTATTGTGCAACATTAGTGCCGTATATATCTCGTATATATCTATCTTATAAGTGAAATTGAATGGATTTAGTGAAAAGTTCAACGTATATATTATATACTGTGCATTCTTGAAATAGTGTTCTTGTTTGATTAACTTTATTGTTTTTAAACATTATGAAATTTTAATACTAAAAGTTCTAAGTTTTCACTGCTATAAACAGTCTCTACAAATGCAATTTTTTTATATATGGGGAACGAACGGGCATGAGGCTCACGTGATGGTAGGTGGTGAGACAACCGCCCATGGGCATCTGCAACAGAATCTCTTGGTTGCCTTCCTACTATTATTTGCCTTATTTTCTTAAAACTGCTATTTTTAAACTGCACCACAAGAAGACACTACTACGGATTGCTGCAGGTTACAGGTTGTATCTACAATTCAGTGTTTAGAAGCTTTACGATAGAGACGTAAATAGTCTTCGTGTCAAGGTTACGTAACCGGTTATAACTGGACAACATCTCGGTATGTAAACGATATATCCTGACTACGGTTTCTATGATGTTTTGCTCATAATTAATTTGAATGCCCTATTGTAATGTACATACAATGCGGCATTCATATGAGTGTTATGCGAGCATGTCTCTCTGTTATAGAACAAATTCGCGATTAAGAATATTCTAAGACACGCTATTAATAAAATTTATTGAAGTAGGCGTTACTTTGCGGAAATCCACAATTATACAAATAATTCGCGTTCTCTTTAGTGTTAATTCCGCCAATATTTGTCTTTATCTTTAGTGCGGGAAGGAATAACATTCTGCACGCTAATTACACATAGAAAAGTGTTCTTATTGCGCAAATGTTTCACAAAAATTAAGAAGCACCAATTCAAACAAATAGAACTAGTGCGGAAAATAATAACTTTCTGCACGCTAAACACATATAGACAAGTCTACATTATAAGCAAATGTATTACAAAAATGAAGAAGCACCAATTCCAACAAATAGACCTAGTGCAGAAAATAATAACTTTCTGACGCTAAATACACATAGACAAGTCTAGATTATGAGCAAATGTATTACAAAAATGAAGAGGCACCAATTCAAACAAATAGAACTAGTGCGGAAAATAATAACTTTCTGACGCTAAATACACATAGACAAGTCTAGATTATGAGCAAATGTATTACAAAAATGAAGAGGCACCAATTCCAACAAATAGACCTAGTGCAGAAAATAATAACTTTCTGACGCTAAATACACATAGACAAGTCTAGATTATGAGCAAATGTTTCACAAAAATTAAGAAGCACCAATTCAAACAAATATACCTAGTGCTGAAAATAATAACTTTCTGCACGTTAAACACACATAGACAAGTCTACATTATGAGCAAATGTATTACAAAATTGAAGAGGCACCAATTCAAACAAATATAACTAGTGCGGAAAATAATAACTTTCTGCACGCTAAACACATATAGATAAGTCTACATTATGAGCAAATGTATTACAAAAATGAATTCAAACAAATAGAACTAGTGCGGAAAATAATAACTTTCTGCACGCTAAACACATATAGACAAGTCTACATTATGAGCAAATGTATTACAAAAATGAAGAAGTACCAATTCCAACAAATAGACCTAGTGCAGAAAATAATAACTTTCTGACGCTAAATACACATAGACAAGTCTTCTTTCTGAGCAAATGTATAGCAAAAATTAAAAATCACCAATTCAAACAAATATAACTAGTGCGGAAAGGAATAACTTTCTGCACGCTTAATACACATAGACAAGTCTACATTCAGAGCAAATGTATTACAAAAATTAAAAAGCACTAATTGAAACAAATAGAACTAGTGCGGAAAAGACTGCAACTTTCTGCAAGCAGCAACACACATGGAAGTGTTAACTTTTTGAGCAAATTTGTTAAAAACAGCTTTTTTGAACATTCTTCTGATACATCTTCTTTGCACAAAGCCAGGGTTCGAAGCGTACCGACATAATACTCAACCACACGCAATTCGATTATCTTTTTGCGAGGAAAATTACCCATCCAAGATAATTAGTGTCCAGTGTAAAAGAAAGTACAATTTGCTTTTTCTGTTACTTGAGCGCACACCTCATTGAGGTAAGTTTTACTGAGAAACAGTCATTTTTAGCATATCCCAGCTTCTTACGGGCATGTGCGGCGTTTTGGTGTAAATATAGTTTGGCTTTTGGATGCATTCCAAACCAGGAATAACTCTATTGATTAAATGATAAATATTTTGTGAGATCACGAAAAGTAAAAAAAATATTACCTTGAAATCTACTCTTGTGTGTAAAGAAATATTTATTATTTACGTATTTGTTAGACCAATAGGCCAAGCTCTCGTGCGATACTACAAAATTTTTATAACACTTTGATCATTACTAGAACCTACAATTGTAGGTTCTCTTCCCGAGATTTTACATTTGTCTAATTATTTTGAAGCCAAAATTTTTGAAGGTTTCACTTCTATTCAACTGTGCAATTCACACATGTATTTAGTCAGGCTGTGCTCATTACAATGCAGCGCCTCTCAGGATTCTTGATTAATCCCAAAATTCTGACCGGCATCATAATTGCGCCGGTCACTTTGAAATACAAAACTGTCTTATATCACGGACGAGTAAAAAAAGAAGGACTCCGCGCCGTGATATTAGCAAGTAAAGCACCGTTATGCTAGTGTGATAGTACGGAGGATACTAGTTACACAATATTTTCTCCCTTAAATAATCATATATGGCCACATGTACTTATATAGTATCGTTTTTACACTTTATCACAACGCACGACGGCATTTAAAAAAATATTTTATTGAGACGCAAACTGATCTGTCAAAAACGATGACAATTCTCATAATGGCCGCATATCGGCCTGTAGTAGTGTAAGTGTGTGAGTGGGGTTATGTATTTACACGTTAATCGGCTTGTTTTGGTGCTACACTGTTATGTAAGGTGACACGATGTCCTTATTTTTTTACTAGTCCGTGTCTTATATCAATAAGACAGTTTTGACACTTTACACTGCGTATAAGTTACTCCAAGTTTAAATTACTTCTCGCTGTCATGTAATTCTGAAGTGACAAAGGTAAGATAAAGACAGACAGTTTTAAAGTGGGAATAAATTTGCTTCGCGTTTATATATAACACAGATGATGTTTTTTTTCACTAACTGCGAGTCCTTCAGACAGAAATATAATAATGATGGCACATAACTGCTTGACGACAGTGAAAGATGCCGCTACGGTAGGTATCTATACAGATAGCAAAGAACCCCTCCATACAAGAAGATATCGTCAGTGAATATTCATCACGTTAACATAATCCCTACTTTAATATTATAAATGTTAATGTAAGTTTGTTTGATGAAATTTGGTACAGCGATAGACTAGAGCTTGGGAAAGGACATAGGCTACATTTTATCCCATAAATATCCATGGTTCCCTGGGGATTTGTGAAAAACTGAAATTCACGTCGATGAGCTATAACTGTACCAATAGTAGATTTAGTTTGCCATAAGAATCTTCCTCGAAATACGATTCATATAATATGTTGGGAACGGGAGCAAAAACCGGAAATGGAAAAGGACATGAGATTATTTTCAATTCCAAACTTGCCTTAAAAACCCTTTATCTACGCGAACGAAGTCGCGGGCATCATCTAGTAAAAGAATAACGAATATACATTACGTAGCATGATATTGGTATAAAACGTCAATCTTATTAACAGCCCGAAAATTAACACGATTTCGATGAGTTGTCAAAGTTAGAGGCTCTAAACGAGTGACAATGTCAAATAACCTCGCGGGTGCCCCCAGATTTACAATTTCAATGCTGCACGGACATTTTGTCATTTACGAAACACCTAAGTGTTAGAATAAATATTTGGCTGATAATGTCACTTACACTGGACATGTCTCTCTCTACCTTGGTCGTCTTTACTTTTGCTGATTAAATTGTGGACAGCTGCAAGGTTGTTTAGGCCTTGATGACCTGAGCCAAAAGTTGGTGTTTTACTAATATTTTACAGGAAAAAAATTCACTAGATCATTCCCTTTTCTGGGAGATGGGTTAAAATAATAATCAGATCAATGAGGGACTACATTTGTTTAGTTCGTGACGTAATGCGAGTATTTTTCTGTATTAGCAGGGGCTTCAATTTATTTATTTACTTATTTAGGCAATCCAATCAGATTTTCTTATCAGGATCCACTTTACAGTTGATGACCTGTTCAACCTCAATATTTGCATATTAGGAATTTGACTTGAGATGTCGCTCTTGTAAATCTAAACAATATGTTATGTTTTTAAAGTGATAACCCTAACTTCTAGGATTAATACACAAATAAAATTTGAAAAACAAAATTTTATGAACGATGCGGGTCGAAAGATGAAAACATAACATATCATTAAGATTTACAAGAGCGACATCTCAAGTCAATTTCCTAATATGCAAATATTGGGGTTGATCAGGTTATCAACTGTAAAGTAGATCCTGTAGATGAAGCCACAACCTGAGAGTTGAACAAAGCAAACAGAATTTTATAACGAGGCGGTACTTGAACGGTTAGATCAATTGGTTAGAGCACCGGCACGGTACGCCGAAGGTCGTGGGTTCGAGTCCCGAATCGTTCATAAAATTTTGTTTTTCAAATTTTATTTGTGTATTAATCCTAGAAGTGAGGGTTATCACTTTAAAAACATAACGTATTGTATAAATTATAATTATACCTAACCATCCTCGAGAAACACGCTATCCATTGGTGAAATTAGTTTGAAAATCGGTGCAAAAGTTTTTGAGTTTATCGCGATCATACAGACAGAGAGACGCGGCTGAGGAGTTTGTTTTATAATATGTAGTGATACAACTAATGCGCTGACAGACAGACAGACAGCGCAAAACCGATGACCAACTGGGGTCCATGCCTCCGTTGATGACTGTAAGTACAGACAAAAGAACTGTTTACCATCAGAAAATTATTTATCACTAGGGTTCGAAGCACAATAGGTGTAAACATTTATATGGTGATGAATATGGATGTTTGTTTCCGAGTCATGGATGTTTATATGTATTTATGTATGTTTAAGTAAGTATATCGTATTAAATATATTATTGTCTTGTACCCATAGTACAGGCTATGCCTAGTTTGGGGCAAGATAATTTGTGTAAATTAAAACTAAAATGGAAATGAGCTGGCCATATCGCGAGATGTACAGACCAGAGATGGACTGCGATAGTAACATCTTGGAAGGGCCCAGCGGGCAAGAGAAGCCGAGGGAGACCACTAACCAGATAGGAAGACGACCTCAGACGGAAAGCTGGCCCTAACTGGATAGACGTAGCACAGGATAGAGACGCGTGGGCATCTTTGGAGGAGGCCTTTACCCAATCCGGGGTTCTTGCTAACAAATTTACTTATAATTAGATATTAATCTTATATTATAGATCAATTATTTTACTTATAATATTTAAAAAACTTTGTAAAAGCAAGAAATAAATGGCTTATTTAATTTAATTTAATTTGTGTAAAAGTGTGTCAGTATTATATTATTATTATCAGGTCTCTCAAATTTTTTCTGCCAAATTAAATTTTATTACCAAGTCGAAACGGCTCTGAACGAAATGTACCGGCTCAAATAAAATTCTTTTTTGTATCGTTCAGACTGGCGTAATGAACCCACTCACAAGGTAATAAATAATACATTAGTTTTTAGGCAGGAAATACATATATATATATGACGGCAAAACTAATTTTAATAATTTATTATATTTAAATGTAATTTAAATGTTAAATATTATTCAAGTAGGTAACAATAATTGCAAACATTATTTGCCTGTTCTAGATAGTATTTTGTATAAGTATTACTGTCTAGTTCGTCTTCGTAAAAACTCCTACTAGAGACCGCACTACCTAAGAACAATATCTTTTTTTATCACGGCAACTAATAGATGCTTGTGTGCGTGGCATCTTGACACTCAAAGGCAACTTTCAAATTTTGTAACATACGCTTCGTAACTTTTACATTGAAATTAATACAATACAAAATACTTACTGGTGATAATATGTATCCCAGTGTCTTTCTTATTTACTGTAGTATTATTGAACAAAGTTTTTATGTTGGCATTTTAGTATTATTAGCAAAGTTTAACAGAACATCTGCCACGTCTACGTCACATTGTTCGAGACTGGTTCGAGTTCGCCCATTTAGGCGCAGTATTAGTTGCCGCACTTTGCAACTACGCCTGCGGTATTTAGATGTAGCGAAGCGACGAATCCTTTAAGAATGAGACAAATAGATATAACTTTTCGATAGCCATACTCCGTTTGTATGGAAGAATGATCGACCAGCGAATCCCTAAGTGCACGGATACAAAGAAAATCATTGTACCGCGTATTACTACTACCGCGTTACAATTTGGTCAGGGTTCCTTCAATTCGTTTTGTATGCTTATATATTGAGACTGACCCAATCAAAATGTGTTAATGTAATGTAAATGTTATTTAATAATTCACCACGCTCTCTGACCTCTTCAACATTATACTTACCTACCTACTGTTCATATTTTTTCATGCGATACAAAATTTGTAGAATATACCTACATTATTAATATAGAGGCATCAAGTGAAGGAAATATTCATTTTACAATATGTGGGTAGTTCAATGCCTCGTGTAAGAGCGGCAACGTCGCACAGCCATTGTAATAATAATATTTTGTTAGTTAAGGTCGTGAGCCGATATACATTTAATACCTAATAATAAAATAAATACCTCACTCCAAAACAACGACGACGATCAAAAAATGTTAGGAAATAAATAGAATTCCACGACAGACGATTTTATTTTATAACCCGTGAAAACACGGTCCGGAGTAGACGTAGAACTAATTCTATGGTTATTCCAATTTAAAATTCTATGATTTCTTTCCGTCAACCGTTAGAAATAGTTCTACGACTAGTACGAAAGCGCTTTAGACTCAAAAGAATAAGGCGGAACATTTATAGTTGTCAAACAATCCGATTGAGGCAATTCCATATCTATCTTCTATATATTATTTGTTGCATTATTTAACATATTACTAGCTGACCCAGCAAACGTCGTAGTGCCATATAAAATATTTAAAAAAATCAATTATTAAAATTTTGATGCAACCGATTCTCAGTACTACCAAATATATCGTACTACAATTATTGTATTCGATTGCCATCTTGCAACCCTATATCGGTTTGGTGGATGGAACAGAATAATATAAAAATCGTGATACAAAAATAGTTGTAGATCGCAGAAGGGCGAAAATTTAAATTTGTATGTATTTTTCAATGCTGAATCATAATAAAATAAAAATAAAATAGGGGATGAAAAATAGATAGTAGCCGATTCTTAGACCTACTAAATATGCATATAAAATTTGGTAAAAATCAGTAAAGCCGTTTCGGAGGAGTAAGGTAACTAACATTGTGACACGAGAATTTTATATAGAAGATATTGTTATTGAAATGATTTGTAAATCGATGGAAATGTAAATCTTGATATAAAAGAGTGGCAATGAGTTTCTTGCTACTTCTTCTCATTATATAATATAAATAATAATAAAGCTTTATTTATTCCGAATCACTTGTTAGATTTTGTTTTTGTATACTTAAATAAGATATTATAAACTTAAATTAAAACAGTTAATTCAAAAGTAAACTAAGTTAGTAAAATTAATTAAAATTAAAATTAATGCTACTTATAGGTTTAATTCGGATCCCTTTCGGGTAAAAGCCTCCTCCATATTTTTCCATTGTTCTCTATCCTGTCCTGTTTTCATCCATTCCTTTCCCGCTATCTCTTTTATGTCGTCGACCCACCGTCTCTTGGGTCTTCCGACTCGTCTTTTTCCTATCGGCCCTTGCCATTTTGTTATCTTAAGTGTCCATCTTTTGTCTTTTACTCTACAGATATGTCCAGCCCACTGCCATTTTTGCTTTAAAGCATATTCAAGAGCATCTGAAAGCTTGGTTTTCTTTCTTATAATCTCGCTTTTAAATTTTTGAATTTTCCTTAGCTTTAGGATGCTTCGTTCCATTGCTGTTTGTGTTGTTGTAATTTATTTTTTTATTTTATTTGTGTAAACCCATGTTTGAATTCCGTATGTTAGGCTTGGCAGAAGGCATGTATCCATAACAATCTTTTTTTGTGCCAAGCTGTAATCTCCTTTGAGAATTTCTTTTTGTGCCCAAAATTTTTTCCAAGTTATGTTCACTCTTCGGTCTACCTCTTCTTCATTGCAATTTCTGCTGAAAGAGACCTGTTTACCGAGATACACATATTCGTTAACGTAGTCTATTTGTTTTCCATCTACATATATTGGTATCCTGAGTATATTCTTTAGTTTTGGACGAGTTCATATCCAGGCCGACTTTTTTGCTCTCTCTATTCAATGTTTGTATCATGCACTCCAATTCGGTTGCTGTTTTCGCAAAAAGCACGATATCATCCGCAAACCTCAAGTGTGTCAAGTATTGATTCGTGATCTCGAGACCTTCATTTTTCCAATCAATTTTTTGGAAAACATTTTCTAGCACGACTATGAACATTTAGGAGGTATCGGGTCACCCTGCCTTACGCCTCTACCGATTCTAATGTCTTCTCCTCTTGTTTCTAGTTTTACTTGGCTTGTACTGTTGTTGTATATGTATTCCAAAATGTTTATGTATGTAAAGTTTATATTGCATGTCTTAAGTACCTTCCAAATAGAATTGTGAGTTATTGTATCGAACGCCTTTGAGTAGTCTACAAAAGCAACATATAATGCGCAATTATTTTCTTTGTGTTTCTCTAAAAATTGTTCCACTACATGTATATGGTCATGTGTTGAAACACGGAGCACAGCACGGAATCCAGCATGTTCGACCGTTTGCATCTTATCTATATGTTCATTTATGCGGTTCTGCAGAATAGACGCAAACAGCTTGTATATATTTGATAATAGGCTGATCGGTCTATAATTTGCGATGTCCAGTGGGCAACCAATTTTGTATAGCAATATTATGTCGGATTTGCACCATTGCGTAGGTACTGTTTCAGTTTCCAGCACCATATTAAAAAGTCGTGTTAAGTGTGACACAAGATGAAGTGCTCCTATCTTCAACGCTTCATAGCTAATACTATCTGGTCCGGGGCATTTGTCGTATTTTAGTTTCTTTAAGTGTAACAGTATTTCTTTTTCAGTTATATATTCTATTATTTGGTTTGATTCTCTTGAAATAATATCTTCGTCACTAATATATTCGTTTGCAAATTCTGATGGTCTGCTGTATAATTCTCTATAGAATTCTGTGGCATATCTCAGCACTTCTTGTCTGTTCGTAGTCTTATCATTACTTTTGAATTTTTGTATCCAATTTTTGTGTATAGTATCTTTGTAAGCTCGTTTTGAGCTTCTGTATGTATATAGATTTTTTTCTATTATTCGTTTTCTGTGATTATTGAAGTACTTCTTCTCATTAGCTCAACCCTTTACGAAGTAGCGGTCGATTCAATAAGAAAAAAATTTTTTGACATTAATAAGTGTCATTTCTGTGACCTACATGAATAAAGTGGATTTGATTTGATTATTAATAAGAAGACATTTCCCCCTATGTAGGTATTGACTCATTACGATACTTCTGGAACCAAAAGGCGTAGAGATTATTCCTTTCCTTCATTTCTTCTTCTTCCTACATTTGGTGGGAATATTCCTTCCGGCGAGTAAAGGTCAGCTAAGAACAAGGTCGTACGAAATTCTACCCGCAAGAGTTTTTTTTTATTAGGAATAGAACAACGTCTGTCGAGTCACCCAGTTATATTATATTAGGTCGAACTCGACAATAACATCTATTATATTACATCTTTCATCATCTCGTCTTTTTTCAGGATTAATAATAATAATAATATTGACACACTGTTAACACAAATTATCTTGCCCCAAATTAGGCATATAGAGCCTGTGTTTTGGGTTGCATAACAATAATAATAATATTAGATAATTAAGACTTTTCACATTTAGTTTTTCTTTAGAAAATTTCAATAGAAAAGACGGGCTAAAATTATCTAACACCTGGGATCCAATAATCTTTATTAATATTAATAAGCCCATTTATTCCGAAACTATGTACATATACAATAATTTTTAAATCAAATTTACAGCCTAAACTAAGCTAGCCCGATCAAAATTTTCCATTGTTTCCTTTCTCGCGTGAATCTCGTCCAGTTAGGAACCGCTGTTAACTGTATTTCATCCTCCCATCTGGAAAACTGCCTACCTCGGCTTCGCTTGCCATCCCTTGGATACCATTCCCTCACTGCCTGGCTCCTTTTTCTTTTTGCGTCTTGCATCAAATGCCCTACCTACTTCCATTTCTGTAGGCCAATTCTTTCCAGTATGTCGGTGAGTTTCGTTTTTGATCGGAGAACAATGTTTCTTACTCTATCCCCAAAATCTATATTAAAAAAATACTACACATAGCTTTTTAGCTATGTGTAGTAAACTTCACTATGACAACTATGACAAATACTAAGTCGACTCGTGTCAACCGCTGCCCCCTGAAAAGTTTACGAAACGTCGAGTTATTAGTTAACTCGATGTTTAAAAGACGTAATAATAAAAATGTAACTTTTATACATAAACTGATGTAAAAACACTGTTTTAAACCTTCAAAATGTGTTTTAATTTAAATAATAAAAACGAAAAACAACTGGCAGCGCGTTTACGCTCGTCACCTGAAATAGCAACATGATATTTTGGGTCTTAGCGCAATAATTTCGCTAGCGACGTCCAGAACTTAAACACATATTTGGCTTGGCAGAGAAAACGTATTGTGATGGTGTGTTACCCATCAGGCTTCCTGTGGCTTCTTGAGTTCAGACAGCGACAGAGATACGTAATTATTGTGAAATCAATGCGTTGGTTCCCTTTCTGTATAACTATTATTAAATCCTTAGATCAGGTGTGCTCAAACTTGAACTGCTGGCGTTCTACCCCAAAATTGTTTGACTACGATCGATCGATTCTGAGAGGCTTCAAGTATATGTGATGAAGGATTGTCGTCTAGGTAGGGTGTCACGATGACATAGATATTAGTTTTGTGCACAATAATATGCATTTTTTTAGTTAAGGTAAGTGTAGGTCTGCTAAAATCTCTAAAATGTCAATGAAAAAACCCATAATTATTCAAATTGCGACTCATAATTATTGGTTCTTACAAATCAAACGCGTTCTAGTATCTAAAGTTCTAAACTTAACTAAAGAGTGACTTTGGATGTTGAATCTGCATGTCCTGAGCATACTTTTCATAAGATGGTATGTTATAACCGATTTTAGTTACCTAAAACAAAACCTGTAATTTTTGCCTCGAGATCGACTCAAAAAGCATTCGACCGATCGATCGTTTGAGCACCCCTGCCTTGGATTTAGGATTGGTCTCCGCTGCGCTACAGTTAGATACCGCACTACCTTATCCGAACAACTTATTAATGTGGCAATTTTTATATTGTAGTGTGTATTGGCTATTTGTAAAGATGCTTGTGTGCGTGGCATCTTGACACTCAATGGCATCTTACAAATTTTATAACTTACTAGCTGACCCGACAGACGTTGTTCTGTATATAAAAGTTACTGTTAAAATTATAAAGTTACTTAATTTACCAACTGAGTAAGTTAGTAAGATATAAATTCTAATTAGTTATTCATTTTAAACTATTCTTTCAATTTGATTTCTGAACGACGGGGGACACATCAAAGGAAAAACAAAATTGTTGTTTTTTTTTAAATTCCGAACATTTTCATATTTATTCACCTTTTAAACCTTCTCTGGACTTCCACAAATAATTCAAGATCAAAATTAGCCAAGAAGCCAAATTAGACTAACGAACAGCAATTCATTTTTATATTATACTAGTGGACCCAACAGACGTTGTCCTGTCGGAAATTTCGGACACACGTCTTAAATTTGAAAAATCGGTCCATCCGTTGGGAGGAGTCCACTTAAATACACATGAGCAGGATAATTATATTATATCGACGGAATTGAGAATCTAAACCAATCTCAAATTAGTGAATTTGAAACACACAAAAAATCATCAAGATCGGTTCAGCCGTTTAGGAGGTAGTTCGATTGTGAATCTAAACCATTCTCGAATCCTTTTGAATACACATAGAAAGTTTCATTAGAATCGGTCCAGCCGTCTAGGAGGAGTTCAGTGACATACACACGCACACAAGAAATATATATATAAAGATATAACTTATATACGCTTCGTGTTATTTTACATTGAAATTAATAAAACATAAAATACTTACTGATGATTGTGATCCCAGTGTCTTTCTTATTTCTTGTAGTATTATTACTTTTACAATGTTTTATTACGCAACCCGGCATTTTAGTTTCAATTATTAGCAAAGTTTGACAGAACATGACATTGTGACACATCAATGTCACACATTGTTCGAGACTGGCTCGAGTACGCTTACCATCACTTGCCGCACATTAGCTCCAACTAGATAGCGCGATAGTCGATGCCTGCGCGGAGACAGATCATTAATCTAAGATTAAACCTTTGGTTATTTATACAAAAGATGTACTAACTACTAAAGATTCACTCTTAAAATAGTAAAATTTGGAATCATGATTACTTGCAGTTTCCTCAATAGAAATAATAAAACGTAAATACGTCCTGGAAGGTCATCAGATTTTAAATAATAATGACATTTTTTCGATTAAGTACACACTTAACATTTCATAATTTTATTTATTTTGAATAACAAAAAAACGGCCAAGTGCGAGTCGGACTCGCCCAAGAATGGGTTCCGTAGCAGCAAATATATTTGAATGAAAGGTAAATTGCGGTTCACGAATTACGATTTATGACGTATTAACAAAACTACTTAATAGATCTCATTCAAACTATTATTCGGTGGAAGTTGGCATTATTTTTAGTTTGTTTTATCATTCTCTTCCTTTAGAAGTTACCTTTGGAAGTGCCTATCGCGCAAACTATTCAGTTTAGAAAAAAATGATTACAGAAACCTCAGTATCATTTTTGAAGACCTATCCATAGATACCCCGTATGGGTTCGATTAAAAAAAATGAGTTTCAGTAACTAAGTATGGAGAACCCCCAATATATCGTTATTTTCTATTTTTGTATGAAAATCTTAATGCGGTGACATACACGGACAGACAGACAGACGTGACGAATCTATATTCTTGTCCACGCTCAAGCTAAGCTCGATAACCCAAAAAGCCTCTCGCTAACCTTATTTGAGCAGGATGTGGCCTCCTCTATTTTGGCTTTCCATGAATGGAATAATCAACACATAAAGAAATTTTATTAATTAATAATTACCTATTAAATAAAAATACATTTTAGAATTATTAATAATCATAAGTATTTAGCTTGATGAAGGCTTGTTTGAAAATTTAAATAATAAGGTATATTAATTTGTCGACCTTCTGGACAAGTAATTAGTGATAACGACTACTAATTTAGGGGTCCAGGGTCTGGAACCCGATGTCTGAGTGTGAGCAGACGGCGCTGTAGTTATTTATTTATTTTATTTAATATTGACACACTTTTACACAAATTATCTTGCCCCAAACTAGGCATAGCCTGTACTATGGGTACAAGACAACGATATATTTAATACAATATACTTACTTAAACATACATAAATACATATATAAACATCCATGACTCGGAAACAAACATTCATATTCATCATATAAATGTTTGCACCTACCGGGATTCGAACCCGGGACCTCTAGCTCAGTAGGCAGGGTCACTAACCACTGGGATATAGGGGTCGTCACCAGATAATAAGTATAACTTTAACGATAATAAGATAATTAGTATAAATTGGCAAAAAAACAAAATAATTAATGACGTAGTAATATAATATTAATTATGAAATAATAATATTATATTTAATGACGTAGTTAAGCTAAAGCTACAAACGTAATTATTCAAAGACAATTAAGATTATTTAATGAAAAACATTATTTTATTTATTAAAATAATCAATTGTAAGTTTGAAAACACTTTTTGAAAACCATTCAAATAGCCAATTCTTATAGTTACGGTTATATATTAGGTAATGTCTGAAAAAAGGAAAATACGCAACCAGTCATCAATCACCTCAAAATATAATTTTAATCTGTACACTTCATTTACACTCTGTAAATCACACACACAGTTTGATAGTATATCTACATATTCCAGAAAAAATTGCCAACCCTAGTATTGAGACACTTTCTGGTAGCCCGTACGCTCGTTTGTCATCGTATTACGTAAAAAAAAATGTTAATGCCTGGCATGTGCCAAAATGTCAGCTTTTACAATAAGAGTATTTTAGCTTACCTATTCTATTACTGTACATTGGAACACCTAAATGAACTAGAGAACGGTTGGCAACCCTACTCACGTAAGCCGTAATCAAGTGTGTTTTGTCACTCTCTTCATAACTGTGTGTGGGTGTAAAAAGAGTCATTATGCTCTGCCGGAAGACTGATCTTAACCCAGGTCAGATAAAAATGGGTTCCCTATATAGACTGCATAGTAAGGTGTTCATAATATGCACCGATGTCTGACGATCAACTGCTAAATCGCTTGCGGATTGAACCATCTAAACAATTTAGATTATCTGTGATCTAAACAGACTTTTATAATTATTTACGTCTTTTTTATGGATAAGGAGGACAAAACAGCGTACAGGTCACCTGGTGTCAAGTGATCACCGCCGCCCAGGTGTTTTAGGTAAAGTTTACACACTTTTTTTGAAGGTACCTATGTCGTATCGTCCCGTAAATACTGCACAAGGAAACTCATTCCACAGCTTTGTCGTACGTGGAAGAAAGTTCCTTGGAAACCGCATTGCGGAGGACCGTCATACATCCAGATGGTGGGGATGATATCCTAATTTGTGGCGTGTCGTGCGAAGGTGGAATTCGGCGGCAGGAATCAGTTGAAACAGCTCTTTGGAACACTACCCGTGATAAATGCGGTAGTAGAAGACACACAATGAAACGACGTCTCTACGCAATTCGAGCTGCTCTGACGTCTTCTATTTCCGGGTATCCCATACATTCAGAAGCAAATTAGAATGCCATAAAAATTTTTTTCGAGCATTGTAACATGTTCATTCGAATTCGCTTCATGTGCACCTGTTATAAGATGTGATAGTCCAATGTAATGTGTTCAGGCTATAAGAACAACATGCAGCCACGCTACCTACACGATGGTGACGCAACGACATTGCTAATAGCCGCTTGTGGTGTTTTGTTTGCTTAGGTTCACGTTACTTAACAAATCGCGATATCGTGTTGACTTGACTGTATTTTCCGTAAAATGTTGAAATTAACATTGATTACTCTAGTGAGACTGAAGACATTACATAAGTAATGACTTTATTCAAACAAAACAAATCTTATAATTATATTTACAATACTATGACTACATAAAATTAAAACTATCATTACGTGGAAGCGTACCTAGAATACTGGCAGCATTTCCGTTGGATAGCTAGGCTGATCCGTTGACCGGAATAGCGGCGCGTAGATAGTACTTTGTACATACTCCGCGCCTCTGAGGCCCACGGGCCAAGTGTCTCGACACCAAACGGCACAAAGATGTATGACTCACTGAGGCCAACATATTTGCGACGCTTGCTGTCTTCGGCAGTCGAAGCAGCAGTCCCAGCACCAACTGACGTAGCTTGGACATGAGAAGGAGCCAGAGTGTCCACGCAAGTCGCGTCCCACACCAGCGCCCTTCCCCGGGCCCACGCTTGCTATCGGGGTATTACCGTTTGGCTCTAAAACAGCTGGTATATTAAGAGCGGAAATGTAAGAAAGTAATGACTTATACTATTTCTTTTTATTTTTATCAAGGGGTGGGGATTTTTTTAAATAGTAATTGTAAATAAGGCAATTTTCGAATGAAAACGAAACTTCTATCTACTGCACGGTTACGTTAAGTAGTGTAACTTTGGTAAAATGTCACTAAAACAATATTTAGTTGTAGCTCCAGTAGTCTACTTGTCTGTCTTTAACCGATTTGTCACATTTGAACTTCAAAACGATAACGTTATCGCTCAGCCCGTTATATAATACCAGTCACTACTAGCACTACTTCAAGTACTTAACCTGCCGGAGATGGCATTTTAATGCAATTACATTAAATAATCATATACATATTACTAGCTGATCCGACAGATGTTGTTCTGTTCATAATAAAAAAAACTATTCCGAGTGAAATTTAGTAAAATCCGCCTCCTGACCTCTACTCGGCGAAAGGAATATTTTTACCAAATTTAAAGTCTCTACGCCTTACGGTTCCAGAGATATCGTGAATGGACAATTATCGGTGGAAATCTCTTATATATGTGTGTATATATGTCACTTTCCTCATAATCTTTTTTTAACATCCATTGACCCATTCCTAACATCTATTCGGAAACATATCCAGCTTTGAAAAAAAAGAAACCGTGCCATTTAATCATGATACCAGAAATGGCCAACCGTTTACACCAGTTCACTAAATTTAAATCACTATATAGGTCTAGTCGTCTCCACGTAAACGAAAGCCAACAAACGGTCTCCCATCTCTTTTATTCGCCTCCGGTGAACCGCAACAATCTTTCTTTTTCGTTCAGTAGGTACCTTTATTTAACCGAACAACAGTGAAAGAGTATAATATTTAGCTAGACAAGTGAGTTGGACGCTCTCAGTTGGTCTTAGTTCGCCGTCGTCCTTTGTACGTGACCTACCACTAGAGTCGTGGCTAGTAGCGAAAAATTGCACTAAACTGGTTATGCTTTCGGTTTTTGTTACGAAATTGCTTAGTTTGGTTGATTTAATCTTGAGTCCGCGCCGAGCCCATAATAAAGAGATAGTGGCGTCTCCTTTTTGGTTAAGTGCTCTAAACGATTTAATGAACGGGGCTCAGATAGGAAAGTTGTTTTGTTATATTTATTATAATTACTGCAGTGTCAATACATGGGGTCAAGTAATTAATCATTTAATGATTAGCCCTTGGCCGTGACTTTGTCTTTCGTTTTTACCAGGAATTGTCTATTGTTTCTCATATAATTACCTAAAGAGAAGCATGCCGTAAGTAAGTCTTCACCTCTGTTAATGTTTATCCTGAATTTTATTATAAAACTAGCTGTCCCAGCAAACGCTGTATTGCCATATAAAGTAATTAAACAAAAATTCAATAAATATTTTTTTTGGTATAAGACCTACCAAATATATCGTAGGTACTATCGTTCGATTGCCGTCTTGCAGCCCTACAGCGTTTTTGTGGATGGAACAGTACAATATAAATATCGAGATTCGCGATACCAAAGTTGTATGTATTTTTCAATGCTGAATCATAATAAAATAAAAGTAAAAAAATATATATTTAGGGGTGGGTCTTATCATTTAGGGGTATGAAAATTAGATGTTGGCCGATTCCGACCTACCCGATATGAACACAAAATTCAGCCGTTTCGGAGGAGTTTGGTTACAAATCGGGACACGAGAATTTTAAACTATATTAGATTAATTGTCTGTCGTCTAAAATCGACACAGATTACGCAGTTACTCCGGTCATGATTGCGATTGTACACTTTGGCTCAGCATTGGGCGAACGCACTCGGCAAGCGACTGGAGGTCTACTCGCAAAATTGACAACGATATATTCGGAACGATACGATAATACTCCAAATATATCGCACCTACCCTAACAAATGTTCGTATTCCAAAATGGTTATCGTAACAACATCGTAACCATAGACTAATATTTTGAATTTTTTTCATAAACGATCAACAAAATGACTTAAATTACTTGGTAGTAAAAAAATCCTGTTGAATAGTAAATCACATATATATATATATTAATAATATTTATTAAGTATGTATATTGTATGGCAAATATATCTATACAACTTGAAACGATAATAGCAACGACAGCCTAGAAGGTATCGTTGAGATTATCGTAAAAGTGACGTTTGATTATTTGTCAAATTTGAATTTTCTTCTCTGACATTTTCAACTAAGAGTAGGGTTAGGACCGTTAATATCGAATAATGTTTCGTTCGTTCAATTATCGTTTCGACATTGACGATGTAACTAACAGTAGGATTCGACACGACTAATGCCACGACATATCGAATATAGATTTTAGGAGAAGGCCCCCTGTATGATGCGTGCCTGTCGATACCGATACTTTGACTCGCGTACACATGCCGCCACATCGTGATATTTGCCTGGCACGTACTGTCATTAAAGTGTCCTAGTTTCATTTTTCTTCTATGATCTCCCTGTAACTTAGTTATAGATATACATATGTATTGACAGAGCTTTTGCTATTCATTCTACTAAATATGTCATAAAGTTAATACGAAATGGCTCTGTAATGGAAACCGTTGTTAGTAAGGACAGTCCATTAATTTGTCTCTTGCTAAGTATGTCTAATTCCGGCAGTTCACTTTAGCTCGATTCAGTATGAGTCATACCTTTGTTTACTTCAGGAGACCGTTTTCAGATATTTCTCCGAGATGTGTATAAAACTGTGCAGATAGGGTTTGCACTTATTTGATTCGTCGATCGTTGATAAATTTTTATTAATACTACTTGTGTTTTCAGCCTCGTGTATTATTCGTCACAAAATAGAGGATTTATTATCTTTGTATTTACGATTTACTTATTACGCCACATTTTTAATTACTACGCCATTATATTCCTACATATAAGTGTATTATGCTAAAAAGCGACTTTATCGCAAATGAGATTTTATAAAAGTTACCAGCAACATACGCATTCTCACTTTTTATTGAATGATCTACGTAAATTGAAAAACCAAATTACGTCAGAGATTTTAACGTGCTATTTAACTCGAGAAAAACACAGTAATAATAAATAGAAGGTCCACGTAGAGTGTATTCGGTTGTAGCTCCACCATTAATATTACCGACGAGTTTTCCAGCAAATTATTGTGTATTTCACATAAATCTATATTATTAGCTCTCTTACTTGATAGTCTTACTAGTTCACAGATATCCTTAAATAGTTATGAACTAACGCTATATTTATGTCGCTCTATGCACTCGGTATATTTAATATTTTAGCATTAATAACAGGTTTGGGTAACTCCTAGGATTTGGTTAAACGCTTGGGAACTAGCTTGCGGCTAAATCTCTAGACCTTGCAGTTGTTTCAGGAAAATATTACCACGTAAATGTATTAACCTTCTCAAGAAACATTGTAATGGAATTTATAATTTGTCAAGATTAGGTGCTTATTAATGCGAAATATTGAGACCGTTGGTTTTGTATTTTAAGTCCTAAAGTAATGAGGCTATGGCACTTATTTCACCACCACGACCGGTGAGAAGGTAAGTCGGTAACGACCAATTATTTTCTCGTCTCAAGAAACAATAGAAAAATGCCCGCAAGAATAAAAGAGATACCTACACATAATAATCTTCACTATTCTGTCGAAGTGACAATGTTATCAAAGATACCACTCCCCGAGCGATGCATGGTTGGCGGTCAGAAACACTCGCGAAGTGATTCTGAGCGGTCTTTTTCGCGCTCGTACATATTGAAATATGTATATATAAAAATTGCTGTTTGTTAGTCTCGCTAAAACTCAAGAACGGCTTGACCGATTTGGCTAAGTTTGGTCTTGATTTATTTGTGGAAGTCCAGGGAAGGTTTAAAAGACGAATAAATATGAAAATACTCGGAATTAAATAAAAAAAACAATTTTGATTTTCCTTTGATGTGTCCCCCGTTGTTCAGAAATCAAATAAAAATAATAGTTTAAAATGAATAAGTAATTAGAATCTTTATATCTTTCTAACTTACTCAAGACGTAAAAAGTAAACTTCCATAAAACTACCCGTGTTTTATAAGACTAAAAAAAATTATTCCTTTTGTTTGTTTGAAGTCTATTTTATACAAAAGTTTGGGTCTTTTATTTATCAATTGAGGCAATACGAAGACTGCCGGGTCAGCTAGTATTGAAATATTTTTATTCAAAATAGCATATGAAATCACTTATTGAACGTCAATAACTACCATCTATTAACAATTTGATCCTCAGACCTGAGAAGAACCAGCGCAAGAAACTCAGCGGGCTTCATTTATCGTTGCAATAAAATTCGTAATTTAGATAGCTGTTGAAGTTGTTCCATACACGATCTATGGTATGATTAAGAAAAGAATTAACGTTATAACCTTTACCGCGTAAAATTCTTTTAACAATTCTTTTGAATTTCGTAATAGAATTTTTTTGTACATTTTCTGAGCTCATGTTGTAAAAGCATGTACATAGCCCAACAAAAGACTTACTATCTCAGCTTAACAGAGACAAAACTATCGGAACTACACTCGCCGACTCGTTCTAGTTCCTTCTCTAATTTCTCTAATCTCTCTCTCTAGCTCTACTTGTTAACGCCGGCCGCGACGGCTCACGTGAGAGTGAGACTAGTGCCTTTAGATTTTTTGTCAGGTGAGTAGCGCACTTGCAGTGTTGATTATTGTAGTGGGCAGGGCAAAACATCGAGTCTTCTTCCCGAACAGATGCGACTCAGGGGCCTTCAAGAAAAAAGCATACTCCCACCTTAAAGGCCGGCAACGCATTTCTTGACACCTGTTGTTGCGGATGTCCATGGGCGGTTGCTTCACCTCTCCCCATCCCGTGAGCCTCTTGCCCGTTTGCCCACTCTTATATATAAAAAAAATAAAATAAAATAAAGGTGATTAAGGATAAATAGTTCTCAGTGTAAGATACAAAAAAAATTTGCTTGTCATGTCAATCAATCATACACCAAATAAAGCTGACTAATGCAATGAGGTCAAACAAAGCGGAAGAAACTGATAACATTTACTAGGTACATAGTCTGTGTATTGTTGCGACACGATTGTTTGAATTGACCCAACTCTGATACTGTGTACTCTACTGACGTCGCGAGGCGGAGAATTTCGGGCATTGACCTTGGGCCATCCTAACATTAAATTCTCTCCGATTTTACTACTGTATATGCCAGAGAATGGGACAGGAAGTCATAGGTCTTACACAAAAAAGTGTATATATCGCTATTATTGATAAGTTAGGAACCAATTAAAACACAGCGGGCAGTGAATTACATGAGTCAGTATAGTTTTAGCCCAACAATCAGCTAAGAACTAACTTAAGTAAACTCGCAGAATTATGTAACAGGGAGAAGTAATTTTAAACTTGGGAGTTATTTTACACTGCGTTTTTTAATAACACAGAGAATGCATTAAAAAAACTGCAAAAAATGGTAATATAGATATTTTTCATATGGTTAATATATCAACAAATTTAAAACCAATTGCATTGAAATTTTAGATCTTAATTATTCAACTCAAATATTAAAAGTTTGTTATATCGATGTGGTTATATTTATGCTTCTCTCTTTTTTTAATAGAAATGTAAAGTAAGTCATTACCATTGTCATTTTTGATTAACTCGTTATTTCTTTAATTTATTATTTATAAATTTTATTGCCACACTTGGCATATAAGGCATTTATTTACTCAAAATTGATTCCTTTAGAATTTTGATGATCTTTTTGATGTCGTTTCTAATATACTAGACACTACTATTTCGGAAACAAATGGCACTCTCTGAGAGAAAGAAACGACGCAAGAAACTCTCCCAGCATTTTTTTTGCGCTCTTTTTAATCAAGTATACAATATTGTACTGTCATTGTTATTACTATAAAATAATCATAATCTAGTCCCAGGATGTCGGATCTGTCACTTAGATATTCAGCTGTGGAGTAGTAGGATTTACGACATAGACATTTTTTAATAAAACATTTACATATAATGAATGAACAATGGCTGGGACTTTTTAATAGAAGTGTATACATAAATAATACCCTTAAAGCTATTATGTATCTTTTGAAGCATACTAGAATAAATTACAAGCAATCCCTTATTTAAATGTCGATTACACCTGTGAAGGCATGTCTTATTGTACCATACGTAAATTATAATTATTGTATACTTGTTGTTGTGGTAACTATCTTAATATAATGATATTTATGGAAAATATAATACTTAAGTACTTTCAGTAAAAAAGTAATAAATTTAGTTTACCTACAAGTATTGGAGCAACTGTGCAAATAAACGCAAATGATTATGTATCTGGTACTACATATACAAAAAGAACCTGTCTTTTATGAATACTTATTAAACTTAAGTTATCTAATGCTATAAAGAGACAATTAAACATTAACAAAATAAATAAAAGTTTAAAATGGGGAAAATGTGTGAATATAAAGTGTACTTGTTTTTGTCTGTAATAAATAATAATAATTTAATTGTTATTTTTAAACTATTTCTCATATTTGGGTGTTTGTTTTTGGATTGTAGCTTGAATAATTCTTCGTCAAATTCAATGTTTCAAACACCATTTGAAAATATATCTAGGTATATCGTTTTGTTAAATTCTTTCAGTGTGAAGATTTATTACGTGCAAAGTATCGACTTGTGACCTAGTGTAACTTTAATTGTAATTTTTTTTTAATTTTTTTTTTATAATAAATATTATTGATGGATATTCATTAATTAAACACAGTTCTTACTCCGATAATAATTTATACGTCTAGATAGAGTCTCTTGCTGTTAGACAACCGATAAAAACAGGAATATTAGATTAGTGTGCGTGACAAGCTACGTCTTACACTCGCGATTTGTGTGTGCGTGTGTTGCTCAAAATAGAGGTTTTCGCAGCTGTCATAGTCTATCTAGACGTAATAAATGATCTAAGAGTTTTACAAGCAAGGACGGAAAATGTGAGGCTCACTTGATAGTAGACCGGCACGTCACACTCTACAGCATCATGAAAACAATGAACAATTGAGGAAACAACAAGTCGGCAACGCTATCAATTAGGGCTACCAACTATTCAATATAGTTTTGGATTCAGTATCCAAAAAATATTATAGACATTTGTATTAATTCCCATTAATACAAAATGATAGATTCTTAAGATAGTTATGAATTGAATATTTTTTTAAGATACAAAACACCATTTATCAGACTCATACTAGCTGTAATATGCCGAAAATATGCAGCCTGTATGCTGATAAACTATAGAAGTTTCGCCTACTATATTATATTTTTAAAATAATAGTAGGTAGACATATATACCATTTCTACTAATATTATAAATGTGAATGTAAGTATGTTTGTTTGGAGCTACTGAACCGGTTTTGAAGGACATAGGCTACATTTTATCCCGAAAAATCCATGGTTCCCGCGGGATTTGTGAAAATTTAAATTCACGTCGATAAGCAATAACTATACCAATAGTAGGTTTAGTTTGCCATAGCAATCTTCCTCGAAATAAGATTCATATAATATGTTGGGAACATAAGCGAAAACGGGAATAGGACATGAGATAATCATCAATTCCAAACTTTCTTATTATTTTTAAAAACAATTTACCTTCGCGGGAGAAGTCGCGGGCATCAGCTAGTAATATCTATATATATTTATATTGGCAAACCTACAGTCTCAACGCAGTGATTCCTCTGGTGGTGCTAGAGTGTGGACGGTGTAAATCCCTTGCAAGCAGATCCCTTAAACAGTTTGATCTTAGCGAAAAGTCTGAAAAATGTTTGGTCACGCACATATCCCAATCTTCCAATGTGGGTGCCCCATGGAAGCCTCAGCAGCCATACTTCAAGGAAAATAAATGGTTAGAGTTTTCCTACATAGTATCGCAACAAAAACACCTTCGCCTCAGCGTTAAACTACAAGTGTCATCAATCCGTTGAACGAGTTGCCTCAGACAAAGTAGTGACTACAATTGTATTAAAGTACACAGTAGTTCGTTGGGCAAAGATGCATGACTCAAGTTGTTGGCGCAATGCCACTCTTTCTACTGCCCTACAGCCAAATACGTTCATGGATACGCTCTCTTACTGACAATACTTGATGCGTAAACCTCACAAGCTGGAGACAGTCGAAAGAAGCAATACCTGCACTAACGCCCAGAGTGGCACGTTAAGTCTGCACACAACCTAGGAATATTCTGAAATTTGAGGAGCTGGACTATTTGGAGTAATAGGCCAAAATTGCATGCAAAATGAACCCAATTGTGGGGTCTTATTGTAGAAATAGAATCTAACGTACCATAACTGTGTTCAAAACAAAATTATTACATTATTCAAAATAATTGTTAAAAAACGTTTGTGTGGTAAAGGTTACTATAACATAAATGACTTTCTTAATGATACCACAAATTGGGAATGGAGCCACCGCCCTCAGGCTATTAAATAATAAGTTTGATTGTACAATGTTGGTTTGTAAACATATTTTTTGATGAAAAAAAAAAGCCCGCTGAGTTTCTTGCGCCCTTTCTTCTCAGGCCTGAGGCATTCATTTTGAAATGGGTGGTAGTTTTTTGACTTTCAATAAGTGATGTCACATCCTATTTTGAATAAAAATATTTGAATTTGAACTGACAACCTCTTGGTCCAGTGGTTATTGACCCGGGCAACTATTACAGGTTTAAATTCTGGGTGGTACAATCAATAGGATTTATGTTTCCGGTTAATGTATATTGTGTAATATATCCATGTCTGACGTACATAGATTGGGTTAGAAAAGTTTTGTGAAACTATGTTATCTAATTATTATTAATTATTGTACACATTTACATATTGGCCTAGTAAGTAGTATACAGAAAGAGAAATACTCAGGGTTGGTGTGTTTTTATCAAATATAATTAGGACTTCTTACTTATTTTTTAAAACAGGGTAAAAATAATTAGAATAGGTATGTCTATCGTCTAACAATATGCAACAAACGCGTGCAAGTCGATTTCGTATACATGAAACGCTTAAAAACGAGTACCGATTCGCAATGAACCAAATCGGCCCGCAAAGATCGCGGGCAGGAGAGGGACACGACTCTAAATCTTCATATGCGCACCTTATCGTTTATAGGCGACGTTGAGCCATATATGTTTTACTAGCTGACCCGGCAAACGTTGTTTTGCCATATAAATTATTTTTTTGAGTTAGACCGTTTGACATGGCAACATTACTTTATTTTTCTAAAATAAAAGAATTTTTGTAAAGTAAACGTAGCCTAAGTTACTCCTTATTACATCAGCTACGTGCCAATAAAAGTCCCGTCAAAATCGGTCCAGCCATTTCAGAGATTAGCCGGAACAAACAGACAGAAAGACAGACAAAAATTGTATAAAATGTTATTTTGGTGTATGTACCGTATATATATATTCATATACATGTAGTAAAAACAGTTATTTCAATATTACAAACAGACACTAGAATTTTATTTATATGTTTAGATTACACGTCACATGACACTGTGGTACGTACTATGTGTGAGCATAGTTAGTTAATTTTTTTTTACTGACTCGACTTACTAATATTATAAGGAGGAATTTGTGTTTTTGTGTGTATGTTTGCAATGTTTTCACGCAATAAAAATGATATAAATTGACAAAAATCTTAGTTTGCAAATTGAATAATGGAATAATCTTATTAAATTAGTGTATTGTCATCGGTCCTCGATAAATCTACAAAGTTTGAATGAAATCTGGTCGTTTAAAGTAAGTCAAAATCGCGTTTAAAGGAGTCAGTTACAAACATACAAGTGAAGCTAATGTAAAGCGTGTAACTACTGGACCAATTTCAAAAATTCTTTCATCATTAGAAAGCTGCTTCTTCACTGAGTGACATATTATGTTATATTACATTTAGAAAAAAATAGGGATCTCTAATCAAATTGCAATAATATAACCCAAGGTGAAAAAAAATGTGATCAAAAATCTGACATCGCATGCGTTGCGGAAACTATTGATGATAGAACAAAAAAAATGTTCTACTATATTATAGAACGTATCAATATCTACAAAAAAGTCCGCGATACAATATGTTAGACACATACATACTGTAGTTATGCCACTATAACTACTTTTTTACATTTTAAAAGTAGATAAAAGTACCGACAGTAAGCGTATTATTATTACCTCTGTATTAACCCTTATAACATTACATAATATTTAATTAAATACCTGTAATTTTTTTTTAAATTGGACATTCAATTCAAAAGATGTAACGAATTTAAAAATGTCAATCTAATAAAAATAATGCAATAATAAAATAAGAACTAAGAGAAATAAAACTTTTCTGTTAACAAAAATAAATCTATTGTCCGATTAACGGCCGTTCCCAATATACTATCTACAGATAGAGATAAATTAATACCTTCTACTGTCAGTAATCTGAAGCTGTCCCAGTATACCCGATAAGTCATTCTTATCGCCTTATATTAGGACGCGTGAATTGCAATTTCCATACAAACTTCTATCGCTGGTAAGCTATACGTCGTCCTATTGACAGACAGCGTGTACGGATAAGGTGATTTACCGTCGATAAGTTTATTGGGACAGAAAAGTCAACGACAGTTACGATTTTCATCTCAAGTAAGAGAGACTGGATACTGGGAACGGCCGTTAGTAGACTTTCCTCTAACGGCGATCGAAACAGCGGGACATAGCTAGTTGGTTAGTATAGCTGCGGTTCCAGGAATTAACAATATGGTGAAATCGTGCAAAACATGCTGACCGCAATTAATTACTGGGATTCATGTTACAGGCATTGAATGTCAGAGCATCTTTCAACGATACGTTCTACTTATAATAATGTCTCAAATATACTTTAGTCATAATAATAATGTGACAAATGACAATACATTGGTGAAGAATGCGTCATCAAGTAATCTAAATACTGCCTACTTATCCTTAACGTTAATTGTTCGCGTCGGCTCTCTGATTGTCTTAATATTCCAGTAATGTAATAATAATTAGCAGAATGTGTAAGCATTACTGTGTTTTAGTCTGAAGGGTACCGTAGCTAGTGAAATTACTGGGCAAAGGAGACTTAACATCTAATGTCTCAAGGTGACGCCGCTCAGAATTTTTGTGTTTTTCAAGAATCCTGAGCGGCACTGTGTCGTAAACGTCAGAAAAATTTAGGAAACAACTTCAACCTGTTACTTTTGTGTCACAGTGATGCGCGCGCATCTTAAAATTTCACTCATAATTTTTTCATAACTTGCCTAAAGAAGTATAACTTCATAAACAGTGTGTACGTGATTAGCGGTAGTACCAAATGCAGAAACCAAACAAGAACACACAGTTATATCGTGCGGTTCATTGGTTCGAGCGCCGTCCTTGACATTGCTTTCACTCGTTCGATTGTGATGATGTAACAGCTTCACAATTAATGAGACCGTCAACTGACTGCTCCTACTGGTTTGTGGTTATTCGTCTATTATTAGGATAGGCAAAGGGTTGAAGCCCGTACAGCCGTATATGGTTTTTTAATATTTAATTGTCAAAGGCATCGTTGCAAGATTTTTACAAACGAAGAATAGCACGAGGAATAAATAATTTTAAGGATTATTGCTTTGTTAGGCCAAAGAAGTATAACATCTATATATAAGTACACATACACTTTTTTTTTTTCACTTAGATGTTAATCAGTACGTCATAAAGTCATAGGCGAAGAGTGTGAGGCTACGTTCTATAGTTTGTTTGTTACGCTTTTACGTCGGAGCTTATGAACCGATTTTGATGAAATTTGGTACAGCGATAGGCTAGAGCTAGGGAAAAGACACAGGCTTTATCCGGGAAAAATCCATGGTTCCCGCGGGATTTGTGAAAAATTTAAATTCACGTCGATAACCTATAACTATACCAATAGTAATTCAGTTTGCCATAGCAATCTTCCTCGAAATAAGATTCATTTAATATGTTGCCACAATCTTCAATTCCAAACATGCTTCTTATTTTTAAAAACCCTTTACTTTCGCGGACGAGGTCGCGGAAATCAGCTAGTATAAGTTCGTAGTCTCATAGCGGAACAGCAAAAGTGCGCTTAAAGAGAATGTAAGCACATTTTTCTTCTTAGTCGTGTATCAACTGTCACTGTCCGAATCGAACATAGACTAATTAATGTTTTACATTGCTGCTTATTGACCAAGAATATTTTAAACAACTGGAGTAAATGCGGCAATGTATAGATAGATATAGAAGTCGAAGCTTATTATGGTGTAATTTGTGGCATGTTCCATATTTCAGCTTTGTTTTTATACGATGTGATTTGTCTATACTTATAGAACGTCATTGATGTAAGGCTACAATTAGTGACATTCGAAAATACATTGCGGCGATCGGTTTAATAGACTTAGAAGCCCTATGATTTCCTCAATAAATATGTTAATTTATTACTTGGATAAGTACTTGTCTTTTATTTTATTTATTTATTTATAGGACAACCAGTAGTTACATTCTAATACGCTTAAAATATTATATCAAATATTAACAAATAATGAGTTGAATGTACAACAAATTAAGGTGTCACAACATGCACAGTCTTTGCTTCCGTGACACCAAGAAAACAATTATATAAAATAAAGCAAAAATTATAAAATCAAGATACGAATTTGACAAGAAGAAAAAAAAAGAAGAAGACTATTAATCATTTGGCGCCTAACAATCTCGTAATATTTTTTTTAAACGCAAGTAAGGAATCTTTAAAAATATCTACTTCACCACAGATGGAGTTATAAGTTCTTGATAGATGTGGTATGAACAGAACAGGTCAGCTCCGACCTGCGCACGCCTTGGTACTCGGCGGGGAACTCGTAAGCTGATGGAGTGCACGAGTGATGGACTGTCGATGTTTATTTATTACTTGGATAAGTACGCGTATGTGCATAAAGTTACTCATTAATCGCCTTTAATGAAACAAATTTCAAAAATTTTAACTTGTAGATATATTTATCTTGTCGAAGACGGAGACAACATTAAGCCCGTCATCTTTATATCTCTCGCACTCTAATACCCAGTCTCTCTTTCAGTCAATCTCTATGTCTATGAGGAAGAGAAACCAGCCCCGCGACAATGTTCACAGTCTTCCTGAACTATTAACGTCACTGATCTCATAATTTTTATGTGAGGGTTACACTGAAAGTTTTTATAAAACAAAAAACCGAATGAAGAATAAAGTTTCTGTTCCTTGAAATATTCTCCATTCCTGTAATGCTTTTACAACATGATCCCAAAAAATGTATAAAACATATGTATTACGAAATTTGAAAGGATTTTTAAAAAACGTTTGTGTGGTAAAAATGATATTATGGATTTTCTTAATGATACCACAGACTAGGAATGGAGCAAATTCCACAGACTATTAGCCTACAGGCTATAAATTTTATTGTACTACATATATTGTAACTAAATTAAGAAAAAAAAGTCCCCGATTAGAGTTTTTGCGCCCGTTCTTCTCAGGTCTGAGGAATACCATTTTGAATGGGTCTATGAATGTCTTTGACATTCAATAAGAGATTTTAAATCCTATTTTGAATAAAAATATTGGAATTTGAATTAATATATAATATTTTTTAATTTAATTTCACGTTTTGTGCATTGAATCAACTTAAATCCATTCTCGCTACTTGCTCAACTATCTCTACATTTATTTCTCAATAACTTTCATTCCCTCATCTTAAATTTTTGGAGTGAAAACTTCTTTAAAGTCGTTGTTATTTAAAAGTCGGTGAAACGAAAAAGCGCGACAGTAAAAAGAGACACATAAATTCATAAGATTTCGTGGGAAAAAATGAGATAGGAAGCATGTTTTGGTACCAGGCGATCATAGTTGAAGAAGAGATTGTCTTATACGCGAGTTTACCTTAATATATACTGACGTCATGTGCACAAAAAATTCAAATTTGTAAGCAACGATGCATTTGATAGACCAGAACCTCTCAGAACCAGACGGCCTTCCTCGTCTTTTTCCAACGCAGTCATTACATCTTCAGGGTTTGCAAAGCGAATACCTCGAATGGCATCAATACGATATACAATGTTGGGCTTGTTACCTCGATCAATTAAGCGCTCCCGGAAATTAATACAATAACACACTTCTCTTATCTCATTGAACCAGGGTATAGAGAGCCTTCCAAGATAGGGTCTTCTTGTCTAGAGCTACGTTCCTGAATCCTGAACCCTCCAGTTCCATGGCTCTTAATTGCTATGGGCTGCATGGTACAACATGTTAAACAGGGACATAAATGTCTTTCGACAAAGTTTTTAATGTGTTATACCTTGTAATTTTGTTTAGAATAATTTGCATCCGCGTGCGAAACTGGTTTTGTTTCAATTAATGTCATGCTTGTGATGAATGTAATAGTCCTCGGTGCGAATTCTGAGCAGTGCCACTTTAAATGGACATATGTGGTCCCAGTAGTAGTTCAATCCGTGAGTGTGACATGCGCTCATTGCACCAAGTGTACAACGAGCGTTTGTCACGCGTTGGAGCGCTATACAATAATGTACAGTCCACCACTACCTACCACTTGAGCCCCAATATAATTGTTATTTCTATTTAATCGTCTTTTAATTTTCGTCAGGGGACTCATATTTTTATTTATAAAATATTACTAGCTTACCCAGCAAACGTTGTATTGCCATATAAAGCAATGAATAATTAAATTTTTTAAAAAAATGTATGACGACCGATTCTCAGACCTTCCAAATATATCGTACATAAAATTTATCGTACAACAAATATTGTATTTTATTGCCATCTTGCAACCCTATTGCGGATCTGTGGATGGGACAGAATAATATTAAAATCACGATACAAAAATAGGTGGTGATCATAGACAGTTGTTTTTTGTCAATAAAATCATTTAGGGGTATGAAAAATAGATGTTGGCCAATTCTCAGACCTACCCGAACACACAATATTTCATACAAATCGGTTTAGCCGTTTCGGAGAAGTTTGGTAACAAACACCGGGACACGAGGTTTTATATATAAGAAGACCTTTAAGCCTATTTATTATTAAATTGCTTAATGGTATGTTATCGGAGCCGCCTTTGACCGCTTTTCAAGTCGATTAGAGGTGATCCGAGGGGTTAGTTGTTCGGGATATACTGCCATCCGAATTCTACCACCGGACATAACGCCAAATTACTAAATTGCACTCTTATCTCATTGACGTCCGCCATTCTACAACATCGCTTTTTGAATGAAATTTCTTGCCTTACACAGCCATTTAGTGGAATTATATACGGCTGCTGTTTTCCCGAACCGATACGACTTACGGCCGTTCCCAATATTCAGTCTATCTCCTACTTGAGATAAAAATCGTAACTATCGTTGACTTTTCTGTCCCAATAAACTTATCGACGGTAACTAACCTTATCCGCGCACGCTGTCTGTCAATGGGACGACGTAAAGTTTATCAGCGATATAAAGTTTGTATGAAAATTGCAACGCGTAGCAATATAAGGCGATAAGAATGACTTATCGGTTGTATTGGGTCAGCTTCAGATTATTGACAGTAGAAGGTAGTATTTTATCTCTATCTGTAGGTAGTATATTGGGAACGGCCGTTAGGGACCTTCAAGAAAAGAGTAGGCCGGCAACGCATCTCTTGACACCTGGTGTTGCGGATGTCCATCGGCGGTTAATTCGCTACCCCGTTACCCGTGAGTCTCATGCCCACTTGCCCCCGCTTATATAAAAAAAGGAGAATTTCGGTTATGACTTGATGCAGTTCTGGATCAGAATGTCCTAATTATTTCAAAATTTTCAACCCATATCAAGGAGCGATGACAATACAATATTTATTGGGCCTTGCATCCTTAAAAGGATCAATATCGAAACACACCAGGTATCAGAAGCCTTTTAAATTATAAAAAATATTTTTTAAGCTGTTGTTATATTTATATTGCTATAGAAATAACTCTCCATATTTATATATCGTTTCCTAATAAAGTTTATTGTTTTTTTTTTTTAATTTATCACTTCTTTGCTGGGTTTTCCCAATAATATATTTCTTATTGATGACCCACACAGCCGAGTGGTTAGCGACCCTACCTACTAAGCTAGAGTTCCCGGGTTCGAATCCCGGTAGGTGCAAATATTTATATGACGAATATGGATGTTTGTTTCCGAGTCTTGGATGTTTAAATGTATGTTTAAGTAAGTATATTGTATTAAATATTTCGATGTCTTACAAGCCATATACAGGCTATGCCTAATTTGGGGCAAGATAGTTTGTGGAAAAGTATGTCAATATTATTATATTTTTATTATAATCTATCAATTGACAAGAAATAAAATTTTTGTTCAGGCAGTGTCCAGAATGGAAATGGTACGAGTACCTTATCATTTCCTATGAACTGTTGATGGTTTTATCGAAAAACCGAACTATACGTAGTTAGTAATAGGTAGTAATTACGATTAGAACTCTAAACCCAATTAACTAATTAGGGATACCGTAATGAAACTTGGAGTAAAATTGTATGTCGACTGTATGACCTTTTATTAAAGGTGGTGCGAATGAATACTTAGAGATAGTCAAAGTACTATAAGACGTGTATGCAATATTAGAATATTCATATTTAATTAAAAACTTTTCCCCATTTGTTAGTATTTTTTAAGAGTAAAAATTCTGTATTATTTATACAATATTCCATAATCGTCCATCACAGGGCAATCGTCAAAGCCATTTTAAAATTTATCGTTTTTGCACATTCACGCCTTATAGTCGGCATGCATAATTAATACATTACATATTACGTCAAACTTAAAATTATTCCTTCCTCATTTTCTTATGTACATAATATTATTGTTTAGTTAACTAATCTTAATTCATTCTGTATATGTACGATTTACGTGTGACTTTAATTATAGGCCTCTGACTTACTTAACCTAAGGATTTCTGGATGAATTTATTATTAAACGATGAATTTAATGAATAACTTTTAATTACTTACCAGAGTATTGTAGATATTTTCCTGGTTTGTAGACGTATAAAACTTCACAACACAGAGTTCACAAAAACGGCGGGAAAATTGTTGACGCGTTCGTCCCGCGTGCGCAAACGCTGAGGACTGCCGACTGTCGAATGAGAAACTGGCTGGCTGGATTATGTTATGGCTTATGGATGTCGATTAGACTTTTGAATTTCGAACAGTATCCCCGCGTGTGTTGTCTATGCGTTCGTCGTATTATTTATATTTGGAAGTTGGAACCGCACATTTTATCCGTTGGCACGTAATAATGATAATGATCTTTCGGCGCTCGTGACAAAATGGGTCCAGGTATGTTTTGATAAGCTCATTAACTTATTACTTATACATATATACCTCTTACCCTAAATAGCCAAGCCGAATGAACATTAAATCTCCTTATCCAAAATTACAGAGTACCTAGTGTGTTTTGAACCCAAGCGCCTTGATCATTTGATAGTTTTTGTACCTACTTGCGGTGGCTCACATAGGTGGTGTTTTTAGTATTAGAAATTGGATTTTTGTGTTTTTATTTTTCCGGTCAATTCCTATTTGCTCATAGGTATATTTTTTTCCTGTAACTCTTAAACAATGCATCGGATTTTGGCGATGGATTAATACAACAAAATGATGTTAGTTATAGTTTAATAGTTCTTCTAAAAGCCTAAAGAAATATCCGGGATAGCGTATTTGTATTTTTAAGGCTGACTCACACTGTACACAAAACATGAGTTTAAAGTCAGTTTCAATCCCCCCCTCAAGTCCCCCCCCCCAATCTAAGGTCAAATTGAAAAATCTCAAAATTTGCCAAATAATAAAAGGAAATTTCTAGCTATCCCCTAACAGCGATAAATTTATAGTTTGCTGAAATCTAGTGGTGTTTTTATGAACTACGTAGGATGGCTAAAATAACTTGGAAATGCAACTAGTTTAGAAACAAGGAACCGATTTACGTATTTTCGGTAATCCTAGCAAAATTGATATGCGTCGTTATGATAAAGATTGTATAACAATATTCTAATAATGTAATTTGTCGGTTTATTCGTAATGGTCTGCTAACTTTAAACAGCCGTTTGGGAGTGTTTTTTCTTATTCTGACGTAGGTCAATAGAAGAAGACAGAGTGAGAATTAGCAATGCTTTAAGTTAGCAGACTATTATGAATAAGGGGTTAAAGGTTCAAGAGTCAAGACCCCCTCCCTCCAAAAATTTCAGGCTGCGACCGCGCCTGATGCCACCACCAAGTGAACTCGTATTAACAGGCTGTCGAAAGTGAGGTTCATGGATAGTGACTAACAGTAACCACAAGATAATTTGGTGCGTTGGTATAGGTTCGGATTGAAAATAAAATTCAGAAAAATTTTTTTATTTCAAGGTTAACTTTAAGATAATACGCCGCCCACAAGAAGCAAATATATTAAAACGCGGAAGTTTAGTTGACGTAGTCGCCAACATATCATTATTTTTGTTTGATTTTTAAATTTATTGTAGGGTTTAAGTAATAATAATAAAGCTTTATTTAATCATAATAAATAAGATTTTAAACTTAAATTAAAAGTTAATTATGGATTACAGGCACTACAACGAGCGTCACTTTGAGACATAAGATGTCAAGTCTCATTTGCCCAGTAATTTCACTAGCTACGGCGCCCTTCAGACCGAAACACAATAACGTTTACACAGAACTGCTTCACGGCGGAAATAGGCGCCGTTGTGGTACCCATAATCTAGCCGGCATCCGGCGCATAGGAGCCTCCCATCTGGCATATTAATAGCTTAGAATTGTGTACGAGATTGCATTTTTATTTTCGGAAAGTTATAGATCTTTGCGGTTTGGGGTTCACTGAATATCTGACGAGTTTTCTTGTCCATTGTTTTTCATTTCGACCGTCTCCTCGGTTCAAAACGGAGTTTAATGTTATACTTATTACTTACCTACACTTTAGATGCGGGGCAATGGACTATCAATGTCTGACGCACTCGAGAAAATCCCATAATTACCACTTGGGCCCTATTAAAAAGGTCAAGTTAACGTTTTCGCTCTTTTTAGGTTGTTTTACTGTAATAATTATAGGTTATGTAAGCTTGTCATTATCTTATACTAGCTGACCCGGCAAACGTTGTTTTGCCATATAAAGTATAATTCACGCGATAGTTTTATAAGCAATAAAATATTGCCTATATTATAGCCTGTACATCATTTTGTTCTATTGTCAATGTTTTTGCAGCGCACGCAAAAATAGGATTTCGATTTTACACCTTGTGTTACAAAATAGCAATTTTATTACGGATCCCTAATTTTGAAAAAAAACATAGCCTATAGCCTTTCTCGATAAATGGACTACCCATTGAAAGAATCATTCAAATCGGACCAGTAGTACCAGAGATTAGCGCGTTCAAACAAACAAACAAACAATCACTGCAGCTTTATAATATTAGTATAGATATAAAATTCTCGTGGTTTGTTACCAAACTCCTCCAAAACGGTGAACCAATTTGTATGATATTTTGTGTGCGGGTAACTCTGAGAATCGAACAACATCTATTTTTCATACCCGTAAATGATAAGGGTATCCATCGCTAAATATTTTTTTTTTTGATTTTTTGACAATTCTTTTTTTTATTTTAATTTAATTATAATTCAGCATTGAAAAATACATACAACTTGAAATTTTCGCCCTTCTACGATCTACAGCTATTTTTGTATCGTGATTTTTATATTATTCTGTTCTATCCACAAATCAGCTATAGTTTTGCAAGATGGCAATCAAATACAATAAATTGTAGTACGATATATTTGGTAGATCTGAGAATCGGTTGCGTCTATTTTTTACACCCCAATTATTTTTTTAATTACTTTACATGGCAATACAACAGGTTGTTGGGTCAGCTTATACTTTTAAATTATTTCCAGTCAATCTTCTGTCTGTGTACTTCGACATGATCAGTGCTTGGATAAACAAAAATTAATAAATTTTTGATTGGATTCAATGCATTTGTAATTCTTAGGTACTTTATATAAAACTAAGCGTTCTGCAATAATTAATCTATATAAATAATAATACTATTGACACACACTTACACAAATGATCATGCCCCAAACTAGGCATAGCCTATACTTTGGATACTAAACAACAGTATATTTAATAAAATATACTTAAAAATACATAAATACTTATAAACATCCATGGCTCGGAAACAAACATTCATATTCATCATATAAATGATTGCGCCTACCGGGATTCGAACCCGGGACCTTCTAGCTCAGTAAGGCAGGGTCACTATCCACTGGGCTATAGGGGTCGGATCGATATGCATATTATAAATTATATATAACTGTGTCACAGTAGACATATGTCTACTGTGACTGTGTGTTACAATGTCAAAAAGCTTTTTACGAAATACACATGACTTATTAATAGGTAGAGGTATTCCACCAACTTACTAATTAATTTATGTTAAAATATAATATAATATATATATAAATAAAAATACTTATTAATTTTTTTTTTGTAAGATTGGCAATTTTTTATTTTTCTTAATAATAACTTATGAAAATAAGCAACTACAATAATTATTTCAAACGTTTTATTATTACTTGTGGTACAAAATTAATTATTATACTAGTCAAAACAAAATAAGGGCCACCACGTTTTTACAGTATTCTCATGAATTCTTGAGGTTTAAAGGTTGATCAATGATTCAATTGGATAAATTGATTGATTTTTATTGTATACTGCATAAAATATTGATGCATTCCATTAAAAAAAGAAATTTTCTCCACTTTTTCTAAAAAATTAACATTTTTGCAAAAATAATTAGTCAGGAAAAAAAATCTAAAAAAAAAAAAAAATCAAAATGTTGGTTGATTTATGACTTTCCTCAATATCTAGTATGACGTCCTCGATTACTAATGCACTCTTGAAGCCTAGAAGGTACACTCTCCACCAGGTGTACCACTGTCTCTTGAGGAATTTGAGAAGCTTGATTTCAGAACGTTTTTTAGCTGTCTTTCATTGTGCACGTAACGTAACACTACGTTTCAGTAAATCCAACATGTGTTCAATAGGATTTAGATCCGGACTGTTTGCAGGCCAGGCCAACACCTGTATACCAGCCTCCTCTAGGGCTTCTCTGGTGGCCCTAGCTGTATGACCGCGACCATTATCGTGCATCAGATGGAATCTTGCGCCGATTCTCTGTGCATATGAGACCACATGGGGTCTTATGACCTCCTCGATGTAACGTTGAGCTGTTATTGTGCCTTCGTTTAGAATTACCAGCTCGGTTCTACCTGACATAGAGATTCCTCCCCATACCATGACAATGGGGCCCCCAAATCTGTCACTTTCATGGATGCAAGCATCCGAAAATCGCTCACCTTACGCCTCCAGACCCTAATGCGACGGTCATCACTAAAAAATTTAACTTTGCAATCATCCGTAAACAATACTGTCCTCCAATCATTCATATCCCACGCCAGATGCTGCCTTGCGAATGATAATCGGTTTGCACGGTGAGCACTTGTTAATGGTATCCGCACTACGCGTCTCCTGGAGAACTGCTGGTCCTCGTGTAAACGATTTCTAATAGTTTAATCACTAACACGTGTACCGGTCGCCTGCCGCAAACGGTTTTGTAAAGAACGGGCTGTTATACAGCGTTCTCTACGCGCAGTCAAGCGCACGTAGCGGTCTTCCTATGCTGTAGTTGCTCGAACTCTGCCAGATCCCCGTCTCCTGGTTAGTCTCCTAGTCTCTTGAAAACGATTCCAAACATTCTGAATCGCTCGCCGGGAAAAACCCAGCTGCAACGCCACAGAACGCTGCGAATGGCCTTCTTGAAGCAATGTTACGGCCCTAGTTACGGTTGGCAAGTCCATATGACTTCGAATTCTCGGCATAACTTTTTTTTAAATGTTAATTCAGCCACTAGTCAAACAAAACTTACAGTGTTCCTGAGAGAATCGTCAATTTGACTGAGTTGAAATCCGTCTTAAAATCGGGTAGAATCAAGTGGTTACAATAAATTATCTAAGACTACCCACTTTAAACAATTATGCAGGTGGAATGCTCAAAAAATGTGTGTAAACAATTAAGGTAACACCACAATAAATTATCAGCTACTTGAGAATGCATAAAAAATAAATTATCGCTAGCGAGGCCAAAATAATCAAGTGGCCCTTATTTTGTTTTGACTAGTATATTAGCCGCTGCAGAGGAAAAACTGCTATGCCTATTTTCTTTTGATAGTATTTGGTAACAAAAAATGTAATCGTCATGACCTTGAACAAAGTCACGAATGTTTAGCTTCACAACTTTGTACTTATGTCCTTGTATATGCAAATGTTTATAAATTTAAGATACATTAAAATAAGCTAATGTTATGCCCCGATAATGCGACCTCCGACTTCTCTTATGATTTTTATGGCGATATTTATAATACTAAATCTGATAGCCAATACTGCGCAATTAACCATGTACGTACCGATACATAATATTTTTTTTACTATTTATTTATAATTTAATAAAACGGCGTGAGCCAATATTAAAGTAAGTTATTAATTACAAATAAACATACAACCAGACAAGGTCTACATCTGATGGTGAATATGAAGTACCTAGACTTAATAATTATTACGGAGATAAAACATTAAAAAAGAGAATCCCATAAATATTAAATAGCAGATATAAGACACGAACCTAATAAAGAATAAAGTATAAAATTATGTTAAAAAAATATTATATTGACAATCTGGACACATTATATATCAACATTTATTTAATAAGAGTCCTTAGTAATGCTTAATAATATTGTATAAAAATATTTCTCCTCCACGTTTATAAATAAAACTCCATAACTTTACATCTATTTAAGTTAATAAATGTTATAATTAAGATAGCTCAGATTCCACAGACAAACCATCAAGATGGTTTTGTGGGGCCATTATTTTATTTAGTCATTGTAATGTCAAAGCTGTAAATAAATAAATATATAAATAAATAAATAAAAAACATGTAACACAAATAATAGTTAGTAAATACAAAGAAAACAAAAATACTGCCATTAACTAACAATTAATAAACATCCAAATATCGTTCATCCATTCCTCTCACAAATTCCCCTGTTAAAATCGTCTGCCATCCATCCGCAAATATATCACAAGAAGGGTTGACTTCGAGAAGAGCGTTGAGAGCAGAGAGAGACCTCGGTATAGGTGAGTTTGTGCGAGCTACAGTACGATGTGTTGGAATCCCGGACAATATATGCCTGCGCCTCGAACATTCTAAAGATTCTACATAAATCATCATGCAAAGTCGGCGCATCTATATCACCTCTTAGAACTTTGGACGTAACTGTGAGCTGCTGTCGCTTTCGCCTAACATCGAGGGAATTGTAGCCTAATGTACCGAGAAGAAATTTCGTGGGATATACAGGGTGGCGCAATAGAACGTGCATATTGCATCATCTTTTTTCGCGGGGTAGAAAGTGCGCGGGTGGGGGGAGTCTGCATCGTTGGGTAGGCGGGCTCATGGAGTTTTAGTCACTATGAGTCACTTCGACGGGAAGCGTCGCGCATTTTGCGTGCACGCATTTTACGAGAACTCTCGTTCATACATCGTTACTAGGCGTTTATATTGTTCTGAATATGGACTACGGCAAATTACTGAATCTCCGAGTGCTAATTTAATTAAAATATGGGTACAGCGTTTTGAAGAGACTGGTTCAACGTTTAAACCACAAGCAAAAGGTCGTCCAAGAACATCTAGGACCGACGACAATATTGAGAGAGTTATGCAGTCTGTACGAGGAAATCCACAAATGTCTACTCGCAAGAGATCGTCTGTCTTACACTTATCGAGACGAAGTTTGCAACGAATTTTAAACTTGGATCTTAAACTGCATCCTTACAAGCTGCAGTTAACACAAGAATTGAAAGAGTCTGACTTCGGAGCAAGGCTCGCATTTGCTAATGAAATGCTTAATCGATTTTCCAATTTTGACAATATCCTTTTCTCAGATGAGGCCCACTTCCATATCAATGGGTTCGTAAACCGTCAAAATTGTCGTTACTGGAACAGTGAGAATCCCAAACTCAAGCACCAGAAACCACTGCATAGTCCTAAAGTGACAGTATGGGCAGCAATCTCTGGTAGAGGAATAATTGGACCGTTTTTCTTTGAAAATGCGCGGGGGCAAAACGTCACTGTTAATACCGAACGCTATGTTGCGATGTTGGAAGCTTTTTTGGCTCCAGAGCTTGAAAATTCAAGAATAGTGAATTCTAAGACTTGGTTTCAACAAGACGGAGCTACCTGTCACACATCAAATGACTCCATGGCGGTTGTGAAACAGATGTTCCCTGGCAGACTGATTTCGAAAAGAGGTGATATCCCATGGCCCCCACGTAGTCCAGACGTGACGCCTCCTGACTTTTTTTTGTGGGGATACCTCAAGAACAAAGTCTACAGCAATAATCCGAAAAACATCGATCAGCTCAAGGAGAATATCCGTGGTGAAATGGCAGCAATTACACCAGCATTACTGAAGAAAGTTTTCAATAACTTCCGTTTGCTATTAGAGGAGTGTCGTCGTAGAGAGGGTCATCATTTAGACGATGTTATTTTTAAAAAATGAAATTCAGTTATTTCTTAATAATACCTCAGTTTTATTTTAACTATACCTTTTGTATTTATTTTTTAATCAATATTTTAAATATGCACGTTCTATTGCGCCACCCTGTATATAGGGGTAGTTTTCATGCATACGTTTGTAAACGCATCTAAGAAAAGCTTTTTGTACCTTTTTTTTTATTGAAGTAGGCGTTACTTTGCGGAAATCCATAATTATATAAATGATTTGAGTTTTCTTTAGTGCTAATTCCGCCAATATTTGTCTTTAAACAATTCGCCACGTGTTTCGCCTCTACACGAGGCATCCTCAAGACGTGTTGTCTCGCCAAAATCTGGCACGAGACTCAAGACAGCTTATTGTACCATTTCGAGAAGGAGTAGATGAGTACTTTCATGTGGATTCCACACACACATAGCTGTTTCTAGCTTGCTGCGCACTAAAGCCCCAAATAATAATAATAATAAAACTTTATTTATTCCGAATCACTTTTTGCATTTTGTTTTTGTATAAATAAGATTTTAAACTTAAATTAAAACAGTTAATACTAAAGTATAAAGGCATAGAAAGCCTTTATTTTCTTATTGATGTTATTTCTAAACTAACTACTTATTGGTTTAATTCGGACCCCTTTCGGGTAAAAGCCTCCCGATATTTATCTATAATTCTATATCCTGTCCTGTTTTCGTCCATTACTTTCCCGCTATCGCTTATGTCATCGACCGTACCGATACATAGGTTCGTATAAATCTAGATCGTGAATGTTGAACGTGCGACTTAATTAATTAATTATTGTTGCAATTTTAGGCTGGGTTGCATCATATTAGTTGTTAAAGTTGAGGTCTAAGTCAAATTTAACGTTAACACTCACGCTGACTTTAACATAAACTGCGGAATGTGTTGCACCATCGTATTCATCGTATGCCAAGGCATAGTTAAAGTTAAAGAGTTAAAATATCAATATCCTTAAAGTATAAATAACACGGAAAACGAACGAAATTAATTCAAAATGCAAAAATACTTCACGTTCCTTCGCAGCATTATACGTCAAAATTAGTTCTCTGGACGCTTCAAATCGGCACAAAAATTTGCTGTCAAACATATGGAGCAGCCTGTCCTGTAGTATTTATACAGGTCAGTGGCTGAGCCAGTCTTGTAGCGATCTGTGAAGCGCGGATCCTGCCGCATCACATGCAGTATTGCTCTCATCTCTCGTCACGTCGTTAGACATGTCACATGATCAATCGGCAGCCTATTTTTTGGTCTACCTAACATTCATTGATGAAAAGTATTAAGAAATATTAAGCATGTATTTAGAAGATATTTATTTTATTTTGTCTGTGACATTCATCTCATTCAATGATAAATTGGTGCTAATGATAATAGTGTTGAAGAAAAAAAACAGCAAAACAGAATATAATATAAAAATAGCACATCCATTCCCTCTAGCAGTACCTCTAGGTTCGAGAAGGAATGTGATCTTGTCTGACGCATCACGCATCATGCAACACAGGTCGTGGTGTTAAACACAGGCTCGTGTGTTCATTAAGAACAATCTACGGGCTTGTCCCTTTGTGCTGTGTAGTTCACGATATCAGCGCATCATAAATAGTTTTATTACATCGTAAAACCGCAATTGTGTTGGAGATACCAGTGTTATGGCGTAACCGCCTAGCCATTTAGTGTCCTTGACTACTTCGGGCTTCAAATGTATGTTATGAAACAAATTTTTTTTACAGTAATTTTGTAGTTTTCTGTCAACATGAACACGAGTGATCTCATCATATTTAGATGACGCATCAGATTTTCAAAGCATAACCTTCAAAGGTAAGGCCTATCTTACCTCGGTAGGTTCCTATCGTGATAGGTAGACTCGTAGGTTCGAATGCGTGAAAATTAACGCAATAATCTCAACCTACCCGCAAATAAGTATGAACCCATTTCGATCAATAGAAAAACGATAAACGATAAAAAAATAACAGGTTGCACTGAGTGCCGACAGAAGTAAAAACTTGAACAATAACGTTGTGCATTTTTTAATATTTTGGAATGGTTAGGGAATAATTCATGAAAACTGTAAAGGGAGGATGAATCTTGTTGAGTTTCTTGCCGGTTCTTCTCAGAGCAAGGGCTCCTGGTAGAATCTTGAATCGATGGCATCAAAATTGACTTTCATAAGCGTACAAATTGTACCCAAATGAATAAAGAGAAAACTATTTCATTTCATTGATCCATTTGATTTCATTTCATGATGTGCATGTGATATACTCTGTATACGGCTTACACTCTAGGTTGCGTAGAGGTGTCGCTTCATTATATATATCTTCTTCCTGTTTGACCTGAATACTGCTACCGAACTCCACCATCACCATCACCATCTGGATGTGTGACGTCATTACCGGGATTTTTAAGAAACTTCTATTTTTTACCAATGGGAGGCTCCTTTGCACAGGATGCCGGCTAGATTATGTGGGTACCCATAATCCAGCCGGCATCCTGTGAAAACGGCGCCTATTTCTGCTGTGAAGCAGTAATGTGTGAGCATTATTGTGTTCCGGTCTGAAGTGGGCCGTAGCTAGTGAAATTACTGGGTAAATGAAACTTAAAATCTTATGTCTCAAGGTGGCGAGCACACACACCCACATTCACCACTTTGGAAGTGTCTCTCGCGCAAACTATTCAGTTTAGAAATAAATGATATTAGAAAGTCTTCAATAATATAGATGAAATTATATATAGATCAAAAGTAACTCAGTATTCAGGCCAAGACGCATGGGTTTGATCAAAAAAAAATTTTGAGCTTCATTTCTAAATATTGGGAACCCCCTAAATCTATTGTTTTTTTTTTTACCAAGTTTCAACAGTACAGTTCTTATAGTTTCGGAAAATAGTGGCTGTAACATACGTACCGACAGACTGACATCACACATGATGAATCCATAAGGATTCCATTTTCTGCCATTTGGTTGCGGATCCCTGAAAAATATAAAACGTAGCAAGCGCCTTATTTCAGTTCGGACCACGAAAATCAACAATTATGCCGCAGTGTACACGTAAGTGAACAGCAGGATGAATCATATTACATGTTTAGAGTTCATAGTAAACATGGATTAAAATCTATAAGTCACGTGTTCACTTCGGTCATGTGAACTGCGGTCTGCGGAACTGAGCTTGTGATGTCCATTTATCATCACTGCCGAGTGTCGTAACGTGACGTCAAGCGCTACACAATTTTCCAATAACAGTGTTTTTCCTGTGGCGTGTTTTTTTTATAATTTGCATAATTCTGCGTGTTTACCTAAGTTAGTTTTTTTTTAAGGAAAAGTAGGAGAAATGAGCGTACGGGTCGCCTAGTGTTAAGTGATCACCGCCGCCCACATTCTCTTCGACCAGAAGAATCACAGGAGCGTTGCCGGCCTTTAAGGTTTTGATGGTACGTATGTCGTATCGACCCGCAAACACCGCACAAGTAAGCTCATTCCACAGCTTTGAAGTACGTGGAAGAAAGCTCCTTGAAAACCGCACTGTGGAGGACCGCCACACATCCAGATGGTGGGGATGATATCCTAATTTGTGGCGTGTCGTGCGAAGGTGGAATTCGGCGGCAGGAATCAGGTGACACAGCTCTTCGGAACACTCCCCGTGATGGATGCGGTAGAAGACACACAATGAAGCGACGTCTCTACGCAACGCCAAGCGATCCAGCCGTTTTCAGAGCACTGGGTCTCCGAAATTTCGAGCTCTTCTGCGTTGCACGCGGTGTAATCGATCAAGCTGATACTGGAGTGCGCCAGACCAGAGATGACAGCAATATTTTTTTATCGAATTAAATTTAAAAAAAAATTAACACGCGTATATACGACTTATGGCTTAAACACATGATCGGATTGGATACGGCCTAACCATCAGATACGGTCTAGTAGTGGACCATAAAATAATATAACCCACCTTGATAGTGCGATCAATCCCTCTCGCATTTTTATTAGGAGGCATTATTTCTTTGCAAAGTTTTTCAAATAAACTTCGACTAAGGCGATAATTCAAATGCTTCTCGGGAATTTGTTTATTAAATGAATATTGCCGAAGATGGAAGATTCAAGAAATATGTCGTGTTCTTGAACGTTGATTTTTTTTGATGAGAATACATAAAGCAGTGTTTTGATAATTGTAAATTTTTACTATATGCTGATGATCTAAAAATATTCAAGTCAATTACAAACCTCGACGATTGTGAGTTAATCCAACAGGACCTAAATAGATTATCTGATTATTGCAGAAAGAATAAATTAACATTAAGCCTACATAAATGTAATTCTATCAACTTTTCAAAAAAAAAATGCATAATTAATTATAATTATTCTCTTTGTAATGTTACATTGAGTAAAGTTTTATCTGTTAGGGACCTTAGTTATCTTGGATAATAAATTACATTTAAATCTTCATATTGACAAAATTGTTAACACTGCTTTCAAAATGTATGGATTTATCATGAGAACATCCATTGACTTTAAGAAGCCCTATACTTTTTTACATTTATATAAATCCCTTGTACGTTCCCAATTGGAATATGCCGTTCCTATTTGGCACCATTTTTATAAAAAGTATTACGAAATGATAGAAAATGTCCAACGTAAATTCTTAAGATCCATGAGTTACAGATGCTATGACAATTACAATATGTCGTACGCAGATTTGATAGATAAGTATAAACTACTATCCCTTCAATCAAGGCGCAAACTTCTTCAATGTATGTTTCTGCACGGCATTATACATAACAAATTTGATTGTACAGAATTGACCAACAAATTAAATTATGTTATTCCTAGAACAGCCCATATCCGAGGACTGTGTAATCGTAAACTTTTTGCAACAGGTAAATTTCGTACTAATGCAGGAATAAGATCACCTCTGCATCAATTAGTTGACAATTACAACAAAGAATTCGTTAGTGTTGATATTTTCCATTTATCCGAGAGCCAGTTCAAGTGCCAAATTAAAAAAATACAGGATAATATTTGATTTATTTACATACATTCTTTTAATTACCTACTAAACATCATAAGTACTTTAGGTTAATATCATTGTAAATATAGTCATAATTTATGTAGATAATTATTTCTTTTGTTTTCCTTTTTGTGTTTATTAATTGTTTGATTTTTATAAATTTATTTTACTCCAACTAGCCATTATATTAAGAACATTGTTTATTTCTCTTTAGTTTCAATTAGTATTGTATAAACATTTCTTTTTGTACCTAACATTGAATACTTCAAAGTTTTTCATAGTAAGATGTGGATAGCGTATCTGACTACAATTTTATTAGACTTATATGTTATTTCTTTATGTATCTACTTTGTAAGTTGTAGTTGTTTGATTTTCCTAATAAAAAAATAAAAAAGAATAGGGTATATGCATGAATTTTAAAAATAGTTAAATTTGATTTTTTACATCATAATAATTGTCAAACACAGCAAATTATAGATAAAAACATTCTAATTCAGTTAAAAAATAAATATTCTTTCCCCGCAAGATATTTCGGCTATTCTAACGCGCCATCTTGCGCGTGGTTTCTGTGACGTCTATCCAAGAATCTATATTGTACTTTCGTACATCTCTAGGTAAAAAAAAATAGGTTCTTAATAAGTAATCACCAACATATTATTATATACTAGAATCTTCTCCGAAACACGCTGCATCTAATGGTACGATTACGACGTAAGATTTATTCTAATCGGTTCAGTAGTTTTCGCAGTATAACCGAAGGAAAAAACCGGCCATACATTTATTAGTACAATATAGATATCTTGGATATTGGGATAGATTCTGACGTCATACTGCGCTTCAACCAATAAATTCAAATTCAAATATTTTTATTCAAAATAGGATGTAACATCACTTATTGAAAGTCAAAAAAAGTACCACCAATTCCAAAATGAATGCCTCAGACCTGAGAAGAACGGGCGCAACAAACTCATCGGGCTTTTTTTTTTTCATCGAATAAATATGTTTACAAAGTAATATTGTACAATTAAACTTATTATTTAATAGCCTGAGGGCGGTCACTCCATTCTCAATCTGTGGTATCATTAGAAAGTCATTTATGTTATAGTAACCTTTACCACACAAACGTTTTTTAACAATTCTTTTGAATAACGTAATTCTTTTGTTTTGAACATTTTCTGGGATCTTGTTGTAATAGCATATACATCGCCCCACAAAAGACTTACTAACTCGACTTAGCCGAGTAGTAGGCATCATAAGTTTATGTCTGTTCCTGGTGTTAACATTATGGTTATGACAGTATCTGGCAAATTCACTTATGTGCCTATGAACATACATTACATTATCAAGAATATATTGGGAAGCAACAGCCAAGATGTTAATTTCTTTGAATTTTGCTCTCAATGATTCTTTAGGACCTAGGTTATAAATAGCGCCAATAGCCCTCTTCTGCAGCGCAAATATTGTATTAATATCGGCAGCGTTGCCTCATAGCAATATACCATAGGACATAATACTATGGAAATAACTAAAGTATACTAGTCGCGCGAAATAACTAAAGTATAATAGAATTGCGTTTCCATGTTTTATATTTTGCGCGTATTTATTGCACTTTTGTATATTTAATAATTATTTTTCAGCACAAATTTAATAAAGATACCCTATTTAAGATAAAAGAAATAATAATAAAGATAAGAAAAAATAATATTTCAACTAAATATGATTATTTATTCAAAGAAAACAAATCTTATAAAGTTACATATACATATTTACAACACTATGACTACATAAAATTAAAACTATCATTACGTGGAAGCTCACAAAGAATACTGGCAGCATTTCCGTGCTGGATAGCCAGGCTGATCCGTTGACAAAAAAAAATGGCAGCGCTTGTGTTTCCAGTGGTCTTATTGAGGCGCGAAGATAGTATTTTGAACATTCTCCGCGCCTCTGGGCCCCACGGGCCAAGTGTCTCGACACCAAAGGGCATAAAGATGTATGATGTCACTGAGACCAACATATTTGCGACGCTTGCCGTCTTCGGCAGTCGAAGCAGCAGCCCCAGCACCAACTGACGTAACTTAAATATAAGTTACATGCATATTGTATATTATATTTTGGAGAGCACCCCAATGCATGGAACTCCACGCAGACGAACTCGCAACCATAACCTAGTAATAAATAAGAATGATTTTGGTCACAATAGAGATGTGGAGCGTTTTGTAATGTAGTCTTATCTGTCTAATTAAGCCATATCTTAATAAAGTGGAGTTATAAAAAGTAAATTTGATGAAAGATACTCAGTAATAAATGTGTAAGTGTGATGAAATAACAGTTTTACGATACTATTTATTGAATGAGTACTACATATTTTTATTATATTAGCGTAATTTTGAGTAATATTACTGTTATATTTTTAGAAATTTTTGATTTATGGCCATTCTCAATATTCAGTCTATCTTCGGTTGTGGCCTACTTGAGATAAATAATCATAACTCATCTTATCCGTACACGCTGTCTGTCAATGGGCGACGTATAGCTTACCAGCGATAGAAGTTTGTATGGAAATTGAAATTCATGCGTCTCAATATAAGGCGATAAGAATGACTTATCGGGTATATTGGGACAGCTTTAGATTATTGACAGCTAATTTCTGAGTAGAAGGTAGTAATTTATCTCTATCTGTAGATAGTATAATGGGAACCGCCGTTAGACTACGTTATTCCCGAATACTTCCCTCATTTCTGTCGGGTCAGCTAGTATACTCATAAACGGTAAAAGTACCTAAAGAAAACATTGCGATAGAAAACTCGCGCATATAATGGAGATTCCATATGATAAACATTTATTTCACAAATTTGTAAGGATTACTCAAAAAGACGTATTTCTTGGAAGAAGTTTTATGGAATTTCAGCACACTTTATTTAGTTCAGTGTTATCGCTTTCTCTTGCACGTCGTTTACAGGTGGTATGCGTTCGATGAATCAATATGCCTTTCGACCTTGTTCGCGATGACCATAGACAGGACCGGGAAGGGCCCTCTTAACGCCAGCTTTGCATATTTAATTCCGTCGACCTAACAACAGAGTACACTCCCAGTATCTATGTATTCGCTGTGCAAACAATTCACTCAACTAACTGCGGTCGCGCGGTACCAAATGCTCTTTGGTCAGGCAATGATCACATTTCGGTAATAGCTATAGTCCAACAACTTCGTGCGCGACCGTCCCAAGAGGTGACAGAGGTACGTAAAAAAAATTATTTTATTGAAATTATTTTATTGAAAAAATTATTTTATAGCAATTTTGACGCGTTTAACAAAATAGTCACAATGTCTCGTACAACTCTGAAAGAGCGGCGTCAATCACAGCACGAATCTATCATAAACCATTTTTTTTATATGAATTAAGCTTGTTTATCTAGTAACCCGTAAAAAAACCGCATAATGATACCTCGAGTATTATAAACACAAGTGGCTTTCACGTTTGGCCGGCGTCGGGTTTGGCGCCAAAACAGCTCAGCAAGTGGCTTCTGCGGGCGCGCGGGACGTGTGGCATGTCAGAGGTTAAGGTCTATTTTCCTAATGTGGTATCTGACAGAGTTCGCTCTTTATAAGGCGTGCACGAGCCATAATGTTGGTAGCAGCGCTGCTCCGAACGAATACAGGATGTTATAATACTATTAGCGTATAAAATAAATAGAACTTAAAAAAAACTAAAAAAACCCTTTTATAGAAAACCGAACAAAAAAATAGAAAAGAAATTTAAAATTTACATCAATTCCTGCCTTATAGATGATAGATGAAAATTATACTAAATAACATAAAAACTTATTTTGCAAAAGAAAAAATGGAATAATTCTATCAAATTAATGTATAGTCCTCGATAAATCTACGAAGTTTGACCGAAATCTAGCGGATTAAAGTGGGTCAAAATCGCGCCCAAATGGTTACAAACAAACATACATACAGGGAAGCTAATAAAATGCTTGTAATTATCTATTTGTTACAGAATGGAGTCGGATGTGGGCAAGTGCGTCGTTCGTCGGAGTTCTCATTGTGATTGGACTGCCGCTGTGGTGGAAGACTACTGAAGTGTTCAGGTAGACCATGGCTTCGATACCACATTTTTAGGTTTCTTAACCTCTAATAGGAATAATTATTGGATCACTTTGTTTTCCCCCTGTCTTAAGGGTTCAGTTCACCAACGGGAACTCTATTAAGCTGTAAGTGAGCTTACGCTCAACGTTGTGTTTGCAGAAAAGTTTCATTTTACAAGCCTTCACATATTCTATTTCAAATCTGTGTACTTAATATTTTCGAATATTGTAAATAATAATAATTTTAACACACTTTTACACAAATTATCTTGCCCCAAACTAGACATAGCCTGTACTATGGGTACAAGACAACGATATATTTAATACAATATACTTACATAAACAAACATAAATACATATAAACATCCATGACTCGGAAACAAACATCCATATTCATCATATAAATGATTGCACCTACCGGGATTCGAACCCGGGACCTCCGGCTTAGTAGTCAGGGTCACTAACCATTCGGCTATATGGGTTGTAGTAAAGTATCTACTTTAGGTCAAAAGGAGGAGGATTGTGTGATAAAAAGAAAAGCTTATGTTATCTAAGTTGCAAACGGACGAAGAGAAGAATATCTTATGTATAAAGTTAATCAAATAATATAAATCTACTAATTCATAATCTACTTAGCTATTAGGTACTACTAAAAAAAAATGTGTAAATACAGCATCTACATTACAGCATCTAATACTCAAAACACATATTATGTAGATCAACATCTACTATGACTACTAGTAATCTATATTATGTAGATCAACATCTACTACGACTTCTAGTAATCTATATTATGTAGAGCAACATCTTCTACGACTACTAGTAATCTATATTATGTAGATCAACATCTACTATGACTACTAGTAATCTATATTATGTAGATCAACATCTACTACAACTTCTAGTAATCTATATTATGTAGATCAACATCTACTATGACTACTAGTAATCTATATTATGTAGAGCAACATCTTCTACGACTACTAGTAATCTATATTATGTAGATCAACATCTACTATGACTACTAGTAATCTATATTATGTAGATCAACATCTACTACAACTTCTAGTAATCTATATTATGTAGATCAACATCTTCTACGACTACTAGTAATCTATATTATGCAGATCAGCATCTACTACGACTTCTAGTAATCTATATTATGTAGATCAACATCTTCTACGACTACTAGTAATCTATATTATGTAGATCAACATCTACTACGACTTCTAGTAATCTATATTATGTAGATCAACATCTTCTACGACTACTAGTAATCTATATTATGTAGATCAACATCTTCTACGACTTCTAGTAATCTATATTATGTAGATCAACATCTTCTACGACTACTAGTAATCTATATTATGCAGATCAACATCTTCTACGACTACTAGTAATCTATATTATGTAGATCAACATCTACTACGACTTCTAGTAATCTGTATTATGTAGATCAACATCTTCGACGACTACTAGTAATCTATATTATGTAGATCAACATCTACTACGACTACTAGTAATCTATATTATGTAGATCAACATCTACTATAACTACTAGTAATCTATATTATGTAGATCAACATCTACTACGACTTCTAGTAATCTATATTATGTAGATCAACATCTTCTACGACTTCTAGTAATCTATATTATGTAGTTCAACATCTTCTACGACTACTAGTAATCTATATTATGCAGATCAACATCTTCTACGATTACTAGTAATCTATATTATGTAGATCAACATCTACTACGACTTCTAGTAATCTGTATTATGTAGATCAACATCTTCGACGACTACTAGTAATCTATATTATGTAGATCAACATCTACTACGACTACTAGTAATCTATATTATGTAGATCAACATCTACTATGACTACTAGTAATCTATATTATGTAGATCAACATCTACTACGACTTCTAGTAATCTATATTATGTAGATTAACATCTTCTACGACTACTAGTAATCTATATTATGTAGATCAACATCTTCTACGACTACTAGTAATCTATATTATGTAGATCAACATCTACTACGACTTCTAGTTATCTGTATTATGTAGATCAACATCTTCGACGACTACTAGTAATCTATATTATGTAGATCAACATCTACTACGACTACTAGTAATCTATATTATGTAGATCAACATCTTCTACGACTACTAGTAATCTATATTATGTAGATCAACATCTTCTACGACTACTAGTAATCTATATTATGTAGATCAACATCTTCTACGACTACTAGTAATCTATATTATGTAGATCTACTTCTACTACGACTACTAGTAATCTATATTATGTAGATCAACAACTACGTCGATTACTATTAATGAAATAAGAAATTGTTTTCAACTCTATACTTTATCGTATTTCTCTCATAAATGCTAAAATCCTTTCATTAGATATGCACGGGAGTATCTAGTTAATAAAATATAATTGCTCTACATTACTCTAAAATGAGTCGGGATTTTGGTTACAAGCCTTGCCTTCTGCGCCGATTGGAACGCTACTTGACAATATGACATTGTCAATATGCGTATCACTCCGGCTAGGTATAAAACTGAATGAACCACATCAATGTAGATGTGGCGTTCAGGTAGATGCTCTTGGATGCCACGGGTTATCCTGCCTAAAATCGGCAGGCCGTATCAGTCGTCACGCCAGCATTAATGAAGTCATCCGCAGGGCATTTGCCGCTCTTAATATACCAGCTGTTTTAGAGCCAAATGGCAAAAAAAAACCCGCCGCGATGGCAAGCGTCCTGATGGAATGACGCTGGTGGCTTGGGCACGGGGAAGGGCGCTGGTGTGGGACGCTACTTGCGTCGACACTCTGGCTCCTTCTCATGTCCAAGTTACGTCAGTTGGTGCTGGGGCTGCTGCTTCGACTGCCGAAGACAGCAAGCGTCGCAAATATGTTGGTCTCAGTGAGTCATACATCTTTGTGCCGTTTGGTGTCGAGACACTTGGCCCGTGGGGCCCAGAGGCGCGGAGAATGTTCAAAATACTATCTTCGCGCCTCAATAAGGCTACTGGAAACCCAAGCGCTGGCAGCTATTTCGGTCAACGGATCAGCCTTGCTATCCAACGCGGTAATGCTGCCAGTATTCTTGGTACGCTTCCACGTAATGATAGTTTTAATTTTATGTAGTCGTAGTATTGTAAATATTTTTAAAGCTGAATCATAATAAATCTATATATATAAAAATTGCTCTACCATCTTTGGACTTAGAATGATGTCACATCAACCGTGCATTGTTATCCGAACAAAATTTGTTCCTATACATCAGTTTTCGGCTGATTCGATTAGGGGCGTATTATTTAATATTAGAATAGAATAATAATAACTTTATAAGAAAAACACACATTACAATTACTATATTAATAAAAATACTGAATAAAATAAGATTAAAAGAACATTATTATTGAAAAGAACCCGTGATTCTTTGCTAAAAGGAGCTTACTCAATACATTGTTGTATTAGTGCAAAATACACTCACACAACACAGGATTTCAGCCAGAAATCCAACATCATATTATAATATTATAAATGTGAAAGTTTGTATGTCTATATGTATGTTTGATTTTGATGAAACTTTGCAATAATATAGCTTACACACCAGAATAACATATAGGCTATAATTTATAAAAATATTGTGTGAATTATCTATACATTTAAATAAAATTGGAGTTTCTGTTGTAATATTGAAATAACTGTTTTTTACTAAATGTATATTATGAATACATATACGGTACATACACCAAAATAACATTTTTTACAATTTTTGTCTGTCTGTCTGTCTGTTTGTTCCGGCTAATCCGGCGACTTTTATTGGCAGGTAGCTGATGTAATAAGGAGTAACTTAGGCTACGTTTATTTTAGAAAAATAAAGCAATGTCCAAGAAACGGTCTAACTCTAAAAATAATTTATATGGCAAAACAACGTTTTCCGGGTCAGTTAGTGTTAATATAATATATAGTATCCGGATGTTTGTTTCCCGTGAACTCCTAAGCTGATGAACGGATTTTAATGGGGATTATTACTTCATGGAGTGCAGTTTAGTTCAACTTGAGAGATATGATAGTTTTTATTTTAATTTGGTACCCATAATTATTTTTATTTCCAGTATTTGTTTTGTATGGAGTATGGACATACTTTCTGTTAGAGAATTTATTGACTCAACATTGTTATTCCTTATTACATCAGCTACCTGCCAATAAAAGTCCCGTCAAAATCGGTCCAGCCATTTCAGAGATTACCCGGAACAAACAGACAGATATTATTTTGGTGTATGTATATATATTCACTAACTGACCCGGCAAACGTTGTTTTGCCATATAAAGTATAATTCACGCGATAGTTTTATAAGTAATAAAATATTGCCTATATTATAGACTGTACATCATTTTGTTCTATTGTCAATAGTTTTTGCAGCGCACGCAAAAATAGGTTTTCGATTTTACACCTTGTGTTACAAAATAGCAATTTTATTACGGATCCCTAATTTTGAAAAAAAAAACATAGCCTATAGCCTTCCTCGATAAATGGACTACCCAACACTGAAAGAATCATTCAAATCGGACCAGTAGTACCAGAGATTAGCGCGTTCAAACAAACAAACAAACAAACACTGCAGCTTTATAATATTAGTATAGATATACATGTAGTAAAAAACGGTTATTTCAATATTACAAACACACACTCCAATTTTATTTATATGTATAGATGCACAGGAGAGCGTCTGTTATGTTAGCTAGTAATATACATATAAGAATCTCTGATATATTATGATACGTCCCATAAGTCACGTATTCTATGGTTGTGTATTCCCATCGTTATCAATCGTTAACGTGCCAATAATTATTATTGTTCTGATAATTCGCGAGTTGTTCATGAAACAGGGCGATACGAAGTCAAGGGTTATCAATGGGACAGTTACTTTTGTTACGCTATTAGACGTGCATTATCCTGGAAGATAGAACTCGACAAAGAAGATCCTTGTTTGTCGAGTTCAAAGGATTCCTTCAGAGTCATTCTGTCAAGAGAAATATTTTTATTTTTTTTATGAGAATACGCTACGAGACGAGCAAGGCGTTCAGCTGATGGTAATTGATAAGCCCTGCCCATTACAATGCAGTGCCGCTCAGGATTTTAGAAAAGCTCAAAAATTCTGAGCGGCACTACAATTCCGCTCGTCACCTTGAAACATCTTCATGTTGAGTCTCATTTCCCCAGTAAATTCACTAACTACGGCGCCCTTCTGCACTGATTCACGGTAGATTTTTTTTTTTTTTTTTTCTCAACATGGTTTCTACATAATTATTTTTAAAATCAATTTCCAAGATGTAGTTCCAGTATTATTTGACGGTGTATTTGATCCGCAGGAGCCTAAAACAAGGATAAATTTCAATACTAGAAGTATAAAAGAAAAAAACTTATATTGGAACAACAACACCTAATATAATTTTATATTAGCAATCGCTGTTTTCTCAACTGGGTCGATATTGTCTTAGGCTTATTATGAATTTATCACTTTTTTACATTTTCATCTTTTCATTATAATAATTAAGAATATTTAAAGGCCGGCAACGCTCTTGTGATTCCTCTGGTGTTGCAAGAGAATGTGGGCGGCGGTGATCACTTAACACCAGGTGACCCGTACGTTCGTTTGTCCTCCTATTCCATAAAAAAAAAGATAAACACTTAATATTGACTAAGTAAATTAAATAATAATTGTATACACCCTGTACGCACTTATTTAATTTCCAATTACTCTGGAATCTCTCATCTTAAAACATCTTCCGACTTTTCAGAGTGGCACTACCGTACGACAGGATTAATGCTTTCGATACCGAAGCCCACTACGTCACTACCAGGCTGACTATCCTGGCTTGCGATGAAAAGACTGCGGCAGACGTGGCGGATGAAATACAGAAAGCCTTTGACAGTTCAGGTACGTAAACAATATCTGCTATGTATACTGCTTTCCTATCCGTTGAGAGGACGAACGAACAGATTAACTGTAAAAATTTATAGAACTAATAGATGGTCTTTTGGCATTGCGTAGAGACTTCGCTTCATTAAGTAAAAGATTTTGACATTGCATTCTAACGGCCGTTCCCAATATACTATCTACAGATAGAGATAAATTACTACCATCTACTGTCAGTAATTAGCTGTCAATAATCTGAACCTGTCTGATAAGTCATTCTTATCGCCTTATATTGGAACGCGTGAATTGCAATTTCCATACACACTTCCATACAGACGGCGCGGCGTGCACAGATAAGGTGAATTACCGTCGATAAGTCTATTGGGACAGAAAAGTCAACGATAGTTACAATTTTTATCTCAAGTAAGAGATAGATTGAATATTGGGAACGGCCGTAAGTGGATTATTCTTATCTTGACTTTAATCAATTTTTTGTATTATATCACATTATTATTATTCTTTGTGGATGATGTAACAATGGCTCTGGATAATACAGCTCAAGTAGATTGTGTTTACGCGGACCTATCAAAGGCGTTTGATGTAGTTGATCACTATATTTTGTTAGAGAAACTCCGGAGATACTGTATCTGCAGGATTCTACTTAGCTGGTTTGAGTCGTACTTAACGAATCGCAAAATGAATGTGGTTTTAGGAGGATATCAGTCCCACACAATTGTTGCGACGTCAGGAGTACCACAGGGCTCCAATCTTGGACCCTTGTTATTTGGAATATTCATAAACGATATTATTGAATGTTTTAAGTACTGTCAGTTCCAAATATATGCTGATGACCTAAAGATGTACAGTATGATTAATGACATATGTGATTCCATTCATATTCAAAAGGACTTGGATAGACTTTCTGATTGGTGCGATCTCAATAATTTAAAATTAAATCACTTGAAATGCAAAAGCATAACCTTCAGCAGAAAAATTAAAAATGTTGAGTTCGATTATAATATCAAAAACAACATTTTAGAAAAAGTTAATCAAAAGATCTTGGCGTGATCGTAGATTATAAATTAAGCTTTATACCTCATATTTACAATATAGTTATAAATTCACCAAAATTGTTGGGATTCATCATCAGGAATACAAAGGCATTTAGAAAGTCTTCTACTAAACTAGCACTTTTTAATTCGCTTGTTCGAAGCAGACTTGAATACTGTTCTATTGCATGGAACCCATATTATCAAATTCATAAGAATAGGGTAGAGAGAGTCCAAAAGAAGTTCTTACGGCACCTAGCATACAAGGATAAAATACATAAAAAGGTTAACACCTACGCTGATCTTTTAAAATTTATAAAGCGTCGTCACTGTCTGATCGCAGGGACTTAATTGATCTCTCTTTCCTAAAAAATGTTATAGATGGAGGGGACGATTGCCCAAATCTGTTGAGTAGGGTTCAATTGGCGGTACCAAAGCGTAATGCTAGGTCACATGTTATCAAAAAACTAACGTTCAGGCCTAGATTAACAAGATCGAACCTAGGCAGATCCGCCCCTTTGTATAGAATAGTTGTCACCTACAACAACTTGGTTAAAAGAGCTGGTATAGATATTTTTCAGCACTCTGCCCCATGTTTTAAAACAGAAGTCAAAAAAATTATGAAAGTACTGCAAGATGGTTAGTCATTGTTCGTAGTTATTGTTTTATTCTTTAGTTTTTCTTGGTTATTAAGTAAGAACATAGTTATTTTTTTTATCAGCCTTTTGCTTGTGGCTTTAATTTGTAAATTAATTTCAAAAATTGTTTTCAAAAGTTTTAGTTTAACAAAGGATGTATATAATACTATTAAGCATGTCGAGTTAGCCTGTAAGTGGAGTATACAACATTATAAAAGAATTTTTAAATGTATCTATAGATTAAGATAGTTGTATGCACGTTGGCTTCCTAATATATAAATAAATATAATTTTGTATAAATATAAAATTATTTAATTTATATTGTAAAAAAATTTTGCCCAAGACCAAGTTTGCATGCTATTGGTAATGGCTACTTTAAACTATTGTATGACCAAATTTGTTTAATAGCAAATAAATAAATATGAATGAATAAATGAATGTGCGTTTTACCACATTTATTTCTTATTTTTTATTAAAGTGATAACCCTCACTTCTGGGATTAATTACACAAATTTAAGAAAAAAAAAATAACAAATTGTTAAGATTTGCAAGAGGGACATTTTAAGTCAATTTTCTAATATGCAAATATTGGGGTTGAGCAGGTTATCAACTGTAAAGTAGATCCTGTAGATGAAGCCACAACCTGAGAGTTGAACAAGACATTATATTTATCAACAATACATTAGTTGAACGGTTGGCTCAGTGGAAGAGCACTCGCACTCTAGTGGTCGCGGGTTCGAGTACCGCATCGTTCATAAATTTAATTTGTGCACATTTATCATGGCGATTGTTCTAATGAACTTTTTACCAGATTCCTTCCGCTGAATTCTGCCTTCGCACCACAAGGCACAAATCTCTAACTGAGATATACTCAATGTTTGGACTTATGGCATGCTTCAAGCACTCTGCCACGAACAACCAAACTGTGAATGAGTTTCCGTCCGCGGTGTTAATTCATATCCTCCTCAGATGTTGCGAAATAGTATGCGCAAAGAATGTAACGGGGGTCGGGTCAGGAGGATAATAATATATACGACCTGTATAGCCGAGTGGTTAGCGATCCTACCTACTAAGCTAGAGTGCAAGCATTTATATGATGAATATGGAAGTTTGTTGCCGAGTCATGGATGTTTATATGTATTTATGTATTTTTATATATAAATTTATGTGTGTTTAAGTAAGTATATTGTATTAAATATATCGTTGTCTTGCAACCCATAACACAGGCTATATATGCCTAATTTGGGGCAAGATAGTTTGTGTAAAAAGTGTGTCAATATTATTATTATTATAATACCAAGAAAAAGATAGCTTGTATGAATAACTACATAGTGAAATATAATTGTTATTTCAGACGTGATAAGGCTGAAAATCGATAAGTACATCTTGCATGCGGAACTGCAGAATGTCTTGAACACGGTGGCAGACGAGGAAGAGGCGACGGAGAAGGTCGGCGAGATAATCAATCTAGACGAGCCCAATACCTTCTATGTGGTGCAGAGGAAACCTTTGAACCATCACGTTTGGGTTGGACCTGAGAGACTTGCATTCTTCAGGGATTCTGGAGGTAGGTTATCGTAGAAGGTTGAATTGAAATATTTTGTTATTGAAACAATGACATTCTATACATATAGACAAATCAGTTCGTATAAAAACAAAGCCGAAATATGGAACATGTCATAGATGACACCATAATAAGCTTTGACTAATATACATTGCCGCATTTAGTCGAGTTGTATAAATTATTATAGCAGCAATGTAAAACATTTATTCATTTCAGATTTGATTCGGACAGTGACAGTTGACACGACTAAAGAGGTGTGCTTACACTGTCTTTAAGCACACTTTTGCCGTTCCACTATCAAACTGCGAATGACATGCCCTTATATGTGTATAGCTTCATTGTGTTGAATCATTTAATTTAATAATTTTAATAACCTCTACATCTAGATAGAAATTTGAACCAACAGCGTTTGCAAAACGTCTGTGTTTTCTATGGAAAAGAAGGACTTTGGAATCACAGGAGCGTTGCCGGCCTTTAAGGAAGGTGTACAGGCTTTTTCTGAAGGTATCCATATCGTATCGTCCCGGAAATACCGCACAAGGAAGCTCATTCCACAGCTTTGTAGTACGTGGAAGAAAACCTCCTTGAAAACCGCACTGTTGAAGACCGCCGCACATCCAGATAGTTGGGATGAAATCCTATAGATGGCGTGTCGTGCGAATTTGTTATTTATTGTTATTCGTTCTGTCTAATAGATATATTATCATCACTGGACATTAAATATAGCTCATGTTTATAACGATTACCTTGGGCTACTTTTATTTGAAAATGTATAATGTAGGACATATTACTACGTTCATAACAAATCGATCGTTCGTATATTTTTATGTAATAACAGTATTGTTGACAAGAACATCGAATGTCGTGAAGTGTGGTTTTATTATTTCCAGCACTACATATTTCCCATCCATCGTTTTATCCAGCATTAACTTTGACCGTCATATCATACCCCCGACCAGTATCGCGTCGTCCACTTGCTGTTAGCATCAACAGGCGGGGTCATTGGCACGAGGTTGACTAGTAGACAGCTCCTGGTTCACGAGTTGTCCAGTCTGTCAGCAATTAGGTCTAGATTATTCTTCGATTAAAAAGAACGGTGTGTCACCAAATCGTCTCGTCTTACTCGCGAGAACCGAATATACTGTTTATATTGTTATGTTTATTTGACATTCCAATTAGTACCAACATTCAGTTATGATAATATTAATAGAATAATTTCTAGTTGTTTTAGTTATTACATTAAGTATATTTTTAGTAATTGTAATATTATATTACAATCTCATGCGATATCTTTGTGATGTCACTTTATTATGAAGTTGGTAGTTTTCTACTAGGGGAATACCCAATAGGGTACTTCTTGTTGGGGCAGTCGAAAGTGTCTGACGTGCTGGCTGCTGGTCACCCGACTGCCCTATTGTTATAAATCATTTAATGTTTTTTATATTATGTAGTTGAAATTATAGTGAAATTATTGTTATATATTCTGTTCAAGTGTTTCGTAAGTGTTTTATTATAATATAGTGTTATTCCAGAACTGAGTTCATATGTTATTTTTGAACAGATTTGAATCGTACATTCATTGTTATAACAGCAACATCAAAACTAATCGATTGCCTGACCAAATGGATCTACCAACCGTCCGTGCTGCTTGGTGCTCGCTCGGAGTTGGCTGATGAAGCGCGCCAGGTACGCTTCCCGAGCGGCAGCGGCTACCACATCGTGCTGTCAGTGGTGCACCCCAAGCCACATAAGCTTCAAGTGGATTTCGATGCTGCTGAGGCCGTGGAAGGTAAGAACCTAATTCTAGTTTTTCTACCATTTACGAACCGCGCTTCCGTCCTGCGTGATGAAGACAGCATTCAAAATGCATCATGACTTGAATACGCCACGACACAATAGTGAAAAACTGCCGGCGCTCCACAGTTACGCGGTGGAACTCCAGCCTTTGGATATCATCACCACCATCTGGATATGTCTTCCACCTCCACTGTGCGATTTTCAAGTAACTTTTTCCACGTACAACCAAGCTGTGGAATAAACTTCCTTATGTGGTGTTTCCGGGACGATATGACATGGGTAGCTTCAAAAAAAGCGCGTACACCTTCCTTAAAGGCCCGCAACGCAAATGTGATTCCTCTACAAGTTGCAAGAGAATGTGGGCGGCGGTGATCACTTAACACCAGGTGACCCGTACGCTCGTTTGTCCTCCTGTTCCATAAAAAACACACCAGAGGAATCACAAGAGCGTTGCCGGAACTTTTTGTCTTTTGTCCTCCTTTTTCATAAGCCTGGCACGTAATCCTAAACAACACAGCAGGATAGTTGATTAAACTATCAACAGATTGCAGTGATCATGTTTTGGAAAACTATTTTAAAAATTTTATCTATTTTTCATCAATACTTCCTTATTATTTACAATGCGTATTTAAATGCATTTACTGCACTCGTTACATTTTTTAGTTTTTTATTGATTTATTCAATTATTTTTTCTTTATTTAAGCTGTTCACAAATATAATTGATATTTTACTAAATATAAACTTAGCTTGTCTTTCTACAAAGGCCTCCTCTAAAGATTCCCACTCTTCTCTGTTCTTCGCTATATCGATCTATTTCCATCCCAGCGACTCTTTTGAGTTCACCTTACCAACATTTATTTTGTCGCCCTTTTCTTTTTTTACCGTCTCTTGGATACCAATCTGTTATTATATTATTTCTTGTTTTTCTCTTAACATAACGTGTTCTATCCGTCTCCATTTCAGTGTTCGTTATTTAATCTTACAAAACGTAAATATGGATTTAAGAGTGGCAATGAATTTTAGTCGCTTTTTTTGTCGTTTTGAGTTGAACGTTTGTGTAGTTTTTCCACGTTAAAGATAAATAAAATAAAAAAGATAAAGATAATAATATTACGTTTCAGACTACGTGGGCACGTTTGTCGATAAACTGAGTGAACTCCACAACTTCACGTTGAAGTCGCAATGGCTGTATCTGTTGGACTTTGAATTTCAAGCGAGAAAGGTATTACTATATTACTAATGTTATTGATCGACGAACGTACGGTTAGTAGTAAGGTCTATTGCTCACACCAAGACATTAAAATGTTTATAAGAGGTGTCGGAAAACAATTTGCCGTCTGGGAGCTCTTTAACGAAATCGCTGTCTAAACCCTTTGAGATATAACAAAATAATATATTATGGTGGGATTGTGTATCTTGTATAGATCTACAGAATAGTCTGCGGTAATTTCAGGTGGCGTTAATGTCCCTTCGTCACACTCTTTGTCTTCACTTGAGCTCACTTTTTATTAAAATACCTACTTTTCAATATCAATATTTTTTTCAATAAACAGTTTTCTGTTTGAAAAACAGTTCGAAATTTAAATAAAACCTTTCATAAGTTTCCCCTTTGGTTGCTGTTTCGGAGTAAAAGATCGTTCGATTTTTATATTACATGCAATCATGTAATATAAAAATCGATTGATAGATAATATGTGTTTGATAATATTGTATTTTCATACAACTTTTGCCGGCCGCTGTCATACTACCTAAACTCTCTAAGAAAAAAGCGATTCACTCGATTGTATGATACGTGCAGTCATTGATAGACTGACTGATGATGGCTATAATCTTGTAAAAAACAGAGATAGTCGTTATCCACTACGTTATAATTTATAAGCAACTGTTCGCTTTCAAATTTAGCCGTATTATACTTCATGGTCAATCGCCATACTGTAATTACGCCTTACTGTATTAATGTAATGACTGCACGTTTCATACTAAACTAAATTTCAATTTTAACTTAGGCAGTCCTTCCTCTTATTACGTAGTATTTACATCCTCTTTGGCTGCTGTTCACATATACTTGGCCAGTACAGCTATTTCGATTTATTTTGAAGTCAAAATAATGCTAAAATTTCCAAGCATGTTTGAAAACAAAAAACAATATTAAATATGTTCAAATATCCGTAGTCAAATGAGACTTCAAGACTTCTTGAGACATTGACGAAATGGGTCCTGAGAGTAACAGACGGTCACTTCGTACTATGAGGGTTTTTTTTCCTTAATAGGCATGTATCTAATAAAATCTTTTATAGTTCTGTAATTAATAATAGCTTATATTCTTATTTGAAATATATTAGTAGCCACTGCAATAATGCTACAAATTATCTCTTTTGGCCTGCCCCTGATATTATACAAATTGCAATGGCCAGGCTATGGACAGTTCAGAAGTGGGATACCACTACGCGGTGCGTCAGGAGCGACTGCACTCGCTGCTGACGAAGCTGGAGGAGCGCGCGGCCACCCACGTGTCGGAGCAGCCAACCATGAACCTCGCGCTGTACGTCGTGCCGTGCGAGATATCGCCCTTGTACATCTACGATCAAAATGGTCAGTTACAAATGAACATTAAAAAAAAACACTTGCCTCGTCATTTACACAGATTCTTTTGTACCGAAGCATCAGAATATCTGGCATTGGTAACTTGACGTTACTGGGGCGAAGGGGTCAGGGGGGGGGGTAGGATATTCCCAACTCCTCCTCCGCTCCCAGTATTGTTACAGATTCAATAGTATTAAAGATTTTTTAATATCAATACTTGGTTATTCTTTTCGTTAGTTTTGTTACTATTTTTTCTTAAATATCGTATGGTTTTTGTTTGAGTTACATTAAGTCGGGGCTAAGCTCCTAGAATTAAATCGCAGTTCTAGAGGAGATACAAGCGTGTCAGTTAACATGAGTTCTTTATGCTCAATGCTAGTTTATCATCCCCACTCTACGTTATTAATGAAATGACGCCATTCAAGTTTATATTGGAAACTTTCATGATAGCTGAACCGCGGCAACGTACCAGTGTGCTAGTGCTTCTTGGTAAAGTAAATATGTTTGAAACTATATAAATGTGAATATAACAATTAAATATTTGACCGAGCTACCATGGAGACGCAACCACTCGCGCCACCCTGTTGTCCGTAAGCTACCAAACTAGACACCAGAGTCCTTATCTATCGTATTCAATTAACGAACGCAATTAAAAATCTAAATACAACGGTGCACACGTGTTGCACGCAATAAGAGTGAGAGTGAGAGAGACACCATACAGCTATAGAGTAATTAGTGGTAGCGTGGCGGCGCGAACATTAACGTTCTGTGCACGCGTCTGGTCGCGTCGCCAAATTGGTCGCGCAATCAAACGGACATCAGGTATTCAGGTAACTCTCTATAGAGCTGTATACATTTTGTAGGTAGCGGCGACTGGTTGCGCCGCCATAGTGTCCCGGTAAAATATTGCCCTACACATTAGAAACACAGAATAAAAATATATTTATGTAATTTGAAACAATTAATCTGCTACTCGATTATGTCACAAGAGAGTGATCACTTACCACCAGATTATCTGCATGAAGTACGTTTGTCTTCCCGTTCCATAAAGTCCCTCCGAAATCTTATATTTGTGAACCTTCTAGATAAAAAAGTTGAGTCGCCCGTCCAAGCGTTTATGTCCCCGAAGTGGGGTGGTGTAGTGTTGTGCAGTCCAGAGTGCGGTGCGGGTGTGTACCGCCCGCGCAGCCAGCTAGTGATGGGCACGTTTGTGTCGCAACTGAGGAAGTTACTCGGCATCACTGAGAAGGTCAGCTATTTTTTAAGTTATCGTTCTTATGGCGTGTTTCGACTAAAAGGATGAGAGTGAATTAAGTTAGTCCAGCAATATCCCTCTAGATAGTGTGAAGTAATGTATATTTTCAATAAATTTAGCTAGAGACACTTCTACAACATAACAACAGGTAACTATGAAAACCAAGTCTGACTGTAGTGAACTCTAGATTTTTATATTTTTTTGTTTGATCTGATTCCTTTCGCCAAATTTCAAATACCGCAAACATTGACGTACTAGCGGCGTTGTAAATACGTATACATTAACTTATACAGATAATTTTAAAACATTCATTATAATTAACACCTTATTTCGTGGCAGTAATGTTCAAAGTCTATTGTATACAGACGGATGCGAACACGAGGCAAAAACATTTTATTTTAGCAATTGAAATGTAATTATTTAGCAAAATGATAATTACGTCCAGTTTTCTACAAAATTTTGTTAAGTAACTTACCTGAAATACGCCACTCGATCTTCATTTTTAATTTTGATTTGCGTTTATTTTGATTTTTTTCACTTAACACTTTGTCATTGCGTGGCATTGTATTCAAAGCGCGTTCGTAACACAACTGAATGAAAACTCTGACTAATAGACGCATAGGCAGAGTTTTGCTTCAGACAATTTTTGAGAGTGATTGTGAGTTTAGTTCTTTAATGTACGTCAATGACCACAACGTAAAACTTAATCCTCATCGTCTTCAACTAAACTATGGAAAACACTTCATTCCGCGGTGTCTCCATCAAAGAAAAAACGCGTCTACCTAAAAGATCGGTCACGCCACCGTAATTCCTCTGGTGTTACAAGTGTGGGCAGCGGTAATCACTTGGCATTTTACGTAGATACGTCGCTTCATTGTGTGTCTTCCATCACATTTATCACGGGTAGAATTCCGAAGAGTTGATAACCTGTTTGCCGGCGCCCGCGCCGTACCACCTTCGTACGACGTGACGTTCCTCTAAGGTGCGGTTTTCAAGGAACTTTCATTCCACATACAACAAAGCTGTGGAATGTGCGGTGTTCCCGGGACGATACGACATGGGTACCTTCAAAAAAAGCGCGTACACCTTCCTTTCCGGCAAAGCTGCTGTGATTTTACTGGTGTTGCAAAAGAATGTGGGTGAGTGGGCAGTGATCACCTAACACAAAGTGACCCATTCGCTTGTTTGTCTCTTCCATAAACAAAAAGTTTTCACTTCTGTGACACGCTCTGTAGCGCACGCCGTTTTCTTTCACCGCCATCACCTATTTATGTATTCGTGGTTTGGTAGGTTACCATCGATGGCGTGCACTTGGTGCCGTTACATTCTGTGTCACCTCGTGATTGGGAGGTGGACACGCTGTTGAGAATTCGCACCCTGGAGCAAGTCAGCTCCGCTGAGAGAAGTTTGAAGTCATTGGCTAAGCTGCTTGGTGAGTATTATATATTTATTCTTAATGATACAACAGTACACACATATAACAATTACAAAATATAGGTACTAAAAAGAAATTAAATTACTGATGTAAGTACCAATAATAGATGAAGGTACACAACATTCATAGTTGCTGCTGTGACAGTTAACTACTTACATACAAACTTATAATTACTAATTATTAACTAATAATATAAATTATAATATAAACTAATGTTAAATAACAATTTAAAGTTGATTATTGATTGATTAAAAATACGGGTTGCAGTCCTGGAGTGCCGGCAGAAGAGAAAACTTGAACATTAACGTTGTGCGTTTTTGAATGTCGCAAACGTTAGAAAATTTTAGGAACCAACCTTTTACTTTTGTGTTACAGTGATGCGCGCGCATCTTATACTATCACTCTCATAATTTTTTCATATGACTTCGTATAACTTCAAAAATTTCAGGTGAAATTTCAAACATAGTGATAAATGAAGACGTGGGTGCATCCATCACCACCGCGGTGACGAATATCCACGACAGCAGCGAGCTGATGATGGCAGGTGAACTGCGAGGGGCGCATGAGAAGTCGCGGGTTGCCTTCTTGGCTGCAGAAACGGCATTTATGGAGCCAAGTCTCCTGGCGCTGTTGTACTTCCCTGACGATCAGAAGTTAGTAGTCAGATAATAAAAGCTAGTAATTGAAGAGTTTATGCTCAGATAATTTTTATTTAGTGCGGTTTTCAAGAAGCTTTCTCCCTCGTACTACAAAGCTGTGGAATGAGCTTCCTTTTGCGGTGTTTCCGGGACGATACGACATGGGTACCTTCAAAACAGCGCGTACACCTTCCTTAAAGGCCGGCATCGCTCCTATGATTCCTCTGGTGTTGCAAGAGAATGTGGGCGGCGGTGATCACTTAACACCATGTGATCCGTACGCTCGTTTGTCCTCCTTTTTCCATAGCTTACCAATTTGTTTTATTTGAATTTCCAATTTTATTTAGCGAGGCCATAACGTACAATTTATACTTCACAGCTCTTCACAAATAAATATTTTCATCACGTTCCAAGCCGTCTGACAGACTCGTCCTTCGCAAATTAAAAACACACTTTTTCTTTCCAGATACGCCATTTACATTCCGCTGTTCCTGCCGATAATGTTCCCAGTGATTCTCTCACTCAAGAACCTCGTATTGTGGCTAAAAGGTGCCTCTCCTAAGGAGAAACTAGACTGATTGTCAACTATTTAATTAACACGCCAAAGTTAACTATAGGCTGAGAAGTATTTAAATGTTATACTTTTAAATTATACCTTTTTCATTCCATTGTGTTTATTTATTTATTTAGTAGAAAACCCACGTTGTATACAATGTATTGCCTTATGGTAAATTTACACATTAATATTATTATATTATCTAACATCTTATGCCCCATTTACGGGCTAACTCGACATACATTGACAACCCATATAGCCGAATGGTTAGTGACCCTGACTACTAAGCTTGAGGTCCTAGGTTCGAATCCCGGCAGGTGCAATCATTTATATGATGAATATGGATGTTTGTTTCCGAGTCATGGCTGTTTAAATATAATAATAATTATTATTATTATTATATTAACACACTTTTTACACAAATTATCTTGCCCCAAGTTAAGCATATATAGCCTGTGCTATGGGTTACAAGACAATGATATATTTAATACAATATACTTACTTTAACATACATAAATTCATATAAACATACATAAATACATTTAAACATCCATGATCGGAAACAATCATCATCAAACAACATTCATATTCATCATATAAATGCTTGCCCCTACCGGGATTCGAACCCGGGACCTCTAGCTTAGTAGGTACTTGACTATACAGGTCGGCTAAATATGTATTTATGTATGTTTATGTAAGTATAATGTATTAAATATATCGTTGTCTTGTACCCATAGCACAGGCTATGACTAGTTTGGGGCAAGATAATTTGTGTAAATGTGTGTCAATATTATATTATTATTATTATTTACATTAAATTACATGTAATTAATAACATTATTAAAAGACAATTTCCTCGTTTACTTACTTTATACAGTACCTACATAAAAATATAAAAACTTATTAAACTATAGAAATTAAGAAAATAAATCAACCATTATCAAAAACAAGCATGAATAATATTATTTAATGAAATTATTTTTAATTTTGCGCTTATAAATTGATGCAGAGTTCCAAAATATGTCCAAATCTGCTATTTTAAATATATTTTCGTATGACATTACAATTTTGGTAATAGGATCCCACCGAGGTAATTCTTGGCCTGAAAGTAACTTTATTTTTAATATGTGACCGTGCATTTCGTCCTGGAACCGCTAACCTTATTCTGCTTAATAAGTTCGGGCTGTCAATACCACCATTTCAAATTATATGCATTAAACAAAGATCTATTTAGTTTCTACGATTGTATAGTGATATTGTTTTTGTCTATGGCAAAAGATCCAAATTCCAAAGACGAAGCGGGCTTGACCAGGCTAACGTCTTTTATAAGCTATACTTCTTTTGGCGCGTTAGGAAAAATTATCAGAGAGATTTTTACGATGCGCGCACACACCGTCACGCAAATTCGACACCCTGATGTTAGCTGGTCAACTAGACCATTTGTATTATACTTCAGCTACCAAATAATTAGGTATTAAAACACTCATGTGATACTTTTATCACACTCGGCTTTGCCCCTGTGTTTTAAAACCCCTTATTACAACCCCAGCAGTTGCTCAAATAACTATTGAACATCTTCATTCACTACTATTGTGACAATTATATTATTTTATTTAATTTTTCAGTTTTGTTGTTAAATTATTCTGTATTATTGTGTTGTTTGTATTTTATAATGTAAGTAACAATAGTTTAACAAGTACAAAATTCAAATTTTGTTTTTAACTAATAAATATTTGCATTATCAAATGTTAAATTATCTCAAGCTTTTTGTGCGCGACTTAATTTTTGAACTGTATTGAAGTATCGAGGACCTCAGCTCCAATGAAAATACATCCTCAAATCAAACAAAGAATAAACCATCAATTGGCGTTCACTGTTCACCCTTCACAGTTGTCAGTTCAAACATGTCATTGACTTTCTGCACCCAAATATACATATTTGTAAACATACCCGCAAGAAACCACTATGTAAGATGTATGATTTACTGAAGCTAATAAAGATTCATACAAAAACTATTTTGTTTCATTTTATACTTTTTACTGCAAAAATCTGAACTTTTTCTGTACACGTAGGTGAGAATATCAGACACGATATTAACACTTCCTTAACGCTTAAATTGTTGCTTCTTGTCGCTGTTAAATGTGACCAAGCACATTTGTCTGTATAATATCAGATATTTTAGCCATAATTGCTCACTATACTAAAGAATTTAAAATAGTACAAGTACGGAAGTCTCATTCTGCAAAATTAATTAGAGAAACAGGGACTCTTGCGGTCATACAATAAGGTGTAATTCAGGTCGCACAGCATTATAGACGTACATTTTTATTCACCTAGAAGTTGCCTCTCTTTCTATTGCGTGACTCTTACCTCTTCTGATGAATTTAGGGTTGACTACTTTACCTAAAAGTGTACCTACCTAGTATAATGTCATCTTATAAAAATAGCTCCGTTTTTTCTATAATATAAATAGATATGAAATCATAATTTAAAATCAATATTCTTTCGTTGTCAAACCAACATTAGCTGCAGATAGTAATGTATGCGTTGGAAGACCACGACATAGTCAAACCTACTTAGTATATAGGAAATGTGTAGGTAGCTATCATGAATGGTAATTTTGTTATAATAATAAGTACTTTAATTTAGATTGTTGGAGCGTCGATAGGGAGATCAAAAAATTAAATTTTGCAATGACCTTTAATATGCATTGCTTTATGTTTCTAATTTTTAAAATATCAGTCGGTTCTGTGAAGTACCTAGGTGACAACAAAGCGCGCGTGCGTCACTGCTCGTTCGTGAGTCCCTACTGGCTGGCTTACTCTACAATTTCGATACCTACACGGAGTGAGACAGCCTGACTACAGTAATGTCAAACTCTAGTTGGTAGTTGACCGCAGAGCTCTATACTGTGTTATAAAAACCTGGATATGAAGTAGAATGTATTTTAGTGGAGATACCACTAAAAATAAAATCAAAACCCTTTAGATTAAATGCTACCGTAAAAAAATCTTGAGAACCCCTGACTTATTTATTCTACCAGTAAATGTCATCGCTCTGACCTCGGTCCAATAGCGTTCATTCTTCAGCTAGCATATCACCGGCTAGCATCAGCTGAGCGGCGACTCAAACGTATAAGACGGGACCTATCTCAGCTTTTGTATACTGCTGTCCTTTGGCCAATGCTGTCTATCATTGCATTACAAAATTACACTCACTCAGTTACCCGTCGAGCCGCTTCAGGATGATTGATGCGTGATTTTTGGTGTAATTTATAGTGCTAGTTAGTGATAGTTTTTGTGCGTCATCTACTCGAGTGAAGAGTATTTTAGAGCAGCTCGTAGGCATTACGAACAAAGTTGCACTTGCAACGCAATGCTTTCCAGCTCCTGCAGATGCGACAGTACACCACGGGCATCGCCCATGCAACATGACGGCGCTCAACCACATTTTTCGCGCGCCATTCGTTTGGCCGCGAAAAATTTGTGACGCTGAGGAGGAAATGAGAGCCCAGATCAATATAGTACCTATTCGTTACGATTAACAGTGTTACAACGGGTCCTCATCCACCTCTTCTAAAATAGCCATTACGATTATCTAAATCAGTTTATTAACTCTATTGTGCTGCCGCCCGCGCGCCCTTCGCAGGTAAATGAATGAAATGGGTGTGAAGGCGGGGAAAAATTAAAATGGCCGAAGGCAGAGGTATCCAAACTTTTATAATTGGGTATGTTATGACTCTTTCTTTTCACTTTTTTTTTAAAGTTCTTAAAGTTTTTAAAATTTCTGAAACTCAATATTTATAAGTTCTCACTACTTGATACCAATATACACCTTACGATAATATAGTACAGGATCTTTAACATCCTGTATATTATAATAGTGATAGAATGTGTGAATAGCGTGGGTGCGTCTCGCACTGACAAACGCGTTTAAGACAAGCAGAATGAAGAGCACTGAGCAGTTCGCATCGATAAGTAATTTTTCAAAATGCGCTTATTCCTAGCGCAATCTATTATTTATACCTACCTACAAATCTAGGTTTCTATATCGCTATATAAAGTTTATCTACTCATGTGGTAAAGCCGTTTAAATAGTATAATATAATCATCCGTTTTCAAAATAACACTTCTTTGGATGATATTATGATTACTAGGACTGGCTTTTTTAATGTTAGCAGGAAGCTGTTTCAGAATCTGTACGGTCAACAGCATGTCGACTGTACATCACGTTTCGCGTATCAGCGTTTACGTCGCCTCGCGTTATTTCCTAAGTAATATTGTAACCAGTTCGCGACAAGCCGCCGATCGATTCGCGTGCTCATTACCATACCAACATTTTACCATTTTACCATATAGCATAAGTTAAGGTTTCAATATACCATTTGAGCCTAACTTGTGTTTTACTCTGTACGGAACCAAACCACCGTACATTGTGGTCCTTCGAGCCGTCACACCAGGTCACCACGTACCAGTCTTCAAGTAAGATCTTTCCTTTTTATCACTCACCACTCTTTACCACTCTCTTTTGACCCGTAACCATGGAGGCTCTATTAACCACCCAAAACCAGATTATGTCCGCGATTAACACGCAGTGTGTTAATTTCAAGAAGGACGGGCCAGAACGAAAGACACCCGCCTATATTGAAAAACGTCTCAACGCTTTAGACTCGTACTGGAGTGAATTCCAGACCAACCATACTAGGCTTTGTGCTGAGTTTGAAGACCCTAACCATCGCTACTTCGCGGAAAACCATTACCAGCGGACGAAAGATTTTTACCAGGAAGTTAGGAATATGATTTCTAATTACGTAACCAGCGATCCCAGCAAACCATTACTGAGACCTGCTACACCATTATCGCAGGGCTCAGATAGGCGCGATATTTTCTCTCCCGCTCAGGAGGGTCCCTCTTTTAGCTTCCCTGCACCAAAGCTATCGAACCAGGGCAACTCCAGTAGGGTCGAAGAAATGCTGCGAAAGCAGAAGAGCAACTTCAAGGCGCTATCCCGTACCATAGAGGCTGTCGACCTTGAAAGCTGCTCCGACCGCTGGGAGTTCGAAGATATTTTACGAACTATCCAATCAAGATGGTCGGTCATCGATTCTCTTCACTGGGACATCGACAGCGAAGGGCTGCTCGACAACGAAGAGTATGAGACAGCATTCGCTGAGATGGAGAAGAAATACAACACCATGAAGAAGGCAGTGAACAGACAGATGTGGTCGTCATCTTACAGGGAACGTTCAACCCCACAAATGGACATTCCCACCTTCAGCGGAAACTACCAAGATTGGATATGTTTTAAAGATTTATTCTCCGAAACAATTCACCATAATAAATCTTTACCAAATGCGCAGAAAATGCAATTCTTGAAAAGTAAGCTCCGTGGCGAGGCTGAAAAATTAGTTCACCATTTACGCATCAATTCTGAAAACTACGAAGTATGCTGGGACATATTAAACCAACGTTACCATAATACTAGGTTAATATTTAATTCTCACATACAATTGTTACTAACCATGCCTACGATTCAACATCAATCTGCAGCGGTCATCAAAAGGTTACATGACACCACCAACGAGTGTCTTAACTCTATAAAAGCAATGGGCATCGACATTTCCAACTGGGACCCATTGATCGTCTATATTTTGTGCCAAAAGTTAGATACTGAAACCCATAATGATTACATTGTGTCGCTTAAGAATCCAAAAGAATTGCCTACTTTGTTAGATTTTTTGAAATTTTTAGAAATTAAATTTACTTCGTTAGAAAGCTCTCGTCGTAAGCAGGACTTCAACAAATCAAATTCATCCCAGGTACACCAAAACCAATACCAAAAACCATGGGCTGAAAAGCATACCAATAACCATTTACATAATTTTATGAACAGAAATTTTAAACCAAGACCAGCTGTAATAAACCACGTCAATACGAAACCAGTACATATTGCGCCACAACGGAAATGCATACTCTGTAAAACGTGTTGCCATGAATTGTTTAAATGCAAACAATTTCTAGAATCCGCACCGCTGAATCGACTTAAGGTCATTGAATCCAACAAATTATGTAAAAACTGTTTAATTAACCATTATGACAAGGAATGTTCTTCGGAAAAAACTTGCCGTTTTTGTAACCAGCAGCATAATACTCTTCTGCATAATGCTCTTGTCACTTTTGTACCATCTACTTCTAGAAATACCGAGATCGAAAATTCTCCTAGAAGATCCAATATATGCGTTACCAATGCCCCACAAGAAACCATGCCCAAATTATTAGCAACAGCTAAAGTTAATATTATGTCTATGGATGGCTGTCACCATACCATGCGAGCCCTCATAGACCCGTGCGCGGAGTCATCTCTCATTACAGAGAATGCCGCTCAACTTTTAGGCCTACCCAGGATTAAGCGCCACTGTGTGGTGGTCGGAGTAGGCGCAAAAGCCAACAATAGTAAGGGAGTCGCACAGCTTTCAGTGTCATCTCTTCATAATAATTTCACATTTAAAACGGAAGCCTATGTGATGAAGCATGTCGTCGGGAATTTACCACACGAAACATTAGAAAAACCAGCTTGGCCGTATTTACAAAAGTTACCACTCGCAGATCCAGAGTTTTATAAAAGTAGACCAATAGATTTAATTTTAAGCGTTGAAGTTTACGAATTAATTATTTTACCAGGTTTAATTCGTAATGGCACATCACTACCAATCGCGCAAAATACCAAGCTCGGTTGGATTCTTAGTGGTACCATAAAACCAAACCAAACATATTGCAACGTCGTCATGGTCGACTTGCAGGATATACAGCGGTTCTGGGAGATTGAAGATATCTCAGACAACTCTGTAAATATTACGGATGAAGATAACCATTGCCTTCATCATTATCAACAGCATACTACGCGCAAACCAGACGGACGTTATGTTGTACGGTTACCATTAAAACCAGAGATTACCGAAAAATTGGGTGAGTCTAAAACCAAAGCCGTAGCCCAATTTCGGCAATTAGAACGCAGATTTTGTAAAAATAAAATTATCGAACAGAACTACAAACAATTTATCCATGAATATATTAATTTAAACCATATGAAGAAATGTAATAGTAATCCGATACTTCAGTGCTATTTACCTCACCATTGTGTAATCAGAACGGATTCCACGACGACTGCCACGCGAGTTGTTTTTAATGCCTCAGCGAAAACTTCGACTGGACTTTCGTTGAATGACCTTATGTACTCTGGACCAAATTTACAAGAGGATTTGTTTACTCTCATATTAAAGTGGAGGCAGTACCAAATAGCCTTCACAGCCGATATAGAGAAGATGTTCAGATTTATAGATGTCCATGATGATGACCAGCCGCTCCAGAAGATCGTGTGGAGGGACTCTGAAAAGCAACCATTAGAAGAATACCAACTTACCACTGTCACATACGGCACCAAGGCCGCACCATTCCTAGCCATGATGACATTGAAACGTCTGGCTAAGGATGAAGGTCACCGTTACCCAGAAGCAGCAGAAGTTCTGGCTACCAGGCTCTACATGGATGACCTCCTCCATGGACATCATGACCTCCAGTCTGCAAGGAGGCTGATTTCCGACCTCATAAATCTCCGTAAGTTAGGTGGATTCAATCTAAGGAAGTGGTCGTCAAATCAACCAGATGTACTACCAGATAACCAGTTACCATGCGAAGACCAAGCATATGTTTTTAAATACCAGGAATCAACCAAGGCATTAGGACTTAAGTGGCATCCCGACGAAGATTATTTCACTTTTCAATTGAATTCCGAACCAGTCAGTAAACTCACCAAAAGAAGTTTACTCTCGAATATATCGAAGATATTTGATCCGCTTGGATGGCTTTCACCAGTTACCACCAAGTTGAAACTACTCTTCCAGGAAGTATGGCTCTTAAATCTTCTGTGGGACGACGAATTACCAGCTGACATCAACACAAAATGGAAAACCATAGAGGCTGACATCACGAAAATTAGCCATATTACCATACCAAGGTGGTTGCAGTCTTCTAAGAACGACACCATTGAATTACATGGGTTTTGTGATTCATCACAAAATGCCTACGCTTGTGTTGTATACTGCAGAGTCAACAATATTACCAGCAACCAGTCTTCTGTAGTATTAGTAGCTTCGAAGTCTCGTCTCGTACCTGTAAAGAAAAATGTATCGTTACCTAGATTAGAGTTATGTGCAGCGGTTCTACTTACCAAGGTCATGAAGATCACCTGTAAATGCCTATCAGATTACAACATCAAAATCTACGGTTGGTCTGATTCGACAGCTGTGTTAGGCTGGCTCAACGGCGACCCATGTAAATGGAAACCATTCGTCGCGAATAGGGTGAAGCAGGTCATTGACATTATACCATCGAGTAGCTGGCATTATGTGTCAACAAAGGACAACCCAGCTGACTGCGCAAGTAGAGGCATTACCACAGAACAGCTGATTAACCATTCCATGTGGTGGATAGGTCCCCACTGGCTAAGATCGTTTGAAGAGTCCAAATTAACCAATAAATTATATACAACCTGCGAAGAGCTTAAAAAACCATTATTAAATATAAATGTAAACACAATTAAATATCAAAACAAGGTTATAGATAGTATAATTAGCAGATACAGCGATTTTACGCGAGCTTCAAGAGTGCTTGCGTGGGTGTTACGTTTTACACCTAAGTCATTTAATACTAATAAAACAAACTACTTAACTATATTAGAAATAAGAAAAGCTAAAAACTTAATTATAAGGCATATACAACAAGTAGAATTTTTAGAAGATATACAATATATTAAAAACCATAACCAACCTAACCCTAAGAGTAAATTATTAAAATTGAAACCATTTATTGATAACCAGGGGCTCTTGAGGGTTGGGGGGCGATTGACCAACGCCAAAATAGAAGATAGTATGAAACATCCGTGTATTTTACCACATAACCATTTGCTTACTGACATGATTATTGACCACGCGCATAAGATGACCTTTCATGGGGGTCCCCGGTTAACCCTTGCTTGGCTGCGTCAAGAATATTGGATCCTGGGAGGAAACAATGCTGTAAAGAAGAGGCTACGGAGATGTGTGCTATGTAGAAGGCACGACCCCCTGAAACACGACCAGTTGATGGGAGACTTACCACCTGCAAGAATCAACAGGACCCGCCCCTTTTACCATTTGGGGGTTGATTTTACTGGTTTTGTTGACGTCAAGTCTGCGAAGGGTAGATCAGTGAGATGTACCAAAGGATATGTCGCCGTCTTCGTGTGTATGGCGACCAAGGCTGTACATTTGGAGTTGGTCTCTGATCTCACCGCCTCAGCATTTTTGGCAGCCCTCAGAAGACTTGCGGCCAGGAGAGGATCGCCCGGTCACATTTACAGTGACAACGGGACGAACTTTATAAAAGCAAATAGAGTTTTGCAAGAGGAGATTGTTAACTTGAAAACCATATTGAATGCCCAGTTTTATGCAGAAATAGCTGAAATGTCGATAGAATGGCACTTCAACGCACCATCTTGGCCAAGCGCAGGCGGTCTCTGGGAGGCTGCAGTGAAGAGCTTGAAATACCACCTGAAGCGAGTAATAGGAGAACAAAAACTCACCTACGAGGAGTTCTCTACTCTTCTAGCTCAGCTAGAAGGATGCCTTAACTCCAGACCTCTGTGCCCGCTGAGTGAAGACGTCGAAGACTTAGATTGTTTGACCCCTTCTCATTTTCTGTCCAGTGGACCAACATTGACCATTGTTGAGTCAGAACACGACTTACGAACCAGATGGCAGTTAGTGCAGAAGATTTACCAAGATGTGTGGAAGAGATGGAGAGCGGAGTACCTCACACAGTTGAACGCTAGGTCCAAGTGGCGACGTTCACAACCAAATTTAAATGTTGGCGGCATTGTAATTATACACGATGCTAACCTGCCACCGGGTAAATGGGCTCTCGGTCGAATCGTGCAGCTACATCCGGGGCAAGATGGGCTAGTTCGAGTAGTCTCTGTTAAAACCAAAAATGGCATTATGAAGCGACCAGTAGTCAAACTATCTCTTTTACCTATTAACCACTCCAACGACGAAGACAGTAACCAAATTCATGAAACCACTGACCATAACCAGCCGAAACACCAGTCGAACGACGATTTACCAAAACCAAAGCGACGAGCTAGAAGAGGAATTGTTAATTTATTTACCATGGCACTTATGTTGTTTACCTTTTTATTTTCACCAGCCACGTGTGCATACAACGCTATAAACTTCAACGACAGTCAAAGTTTATATTTAGATAAAATATCAACCATGCGACTAGTTCAGGACGAATGGAAACTAGTTGTATACTACGATTTAAAACCATATTGGCAAGGCAGTAAATTGTTATCCAAATATATTGATCATATGGAATATATTTGCAAGGAATCGTCAGTCAGAAACCATTGTGAATCTATTTTAATACAATTACAGCACAGTTATACAGAGTTATCGCATTACAATAACATTCTGTCGACGCAGCAGTTCCCACGCGGGCACGCGCGGCGCAGGCGCGGCCTTATCAACGCTGTGGGTAATGTTGCACACGCGCTGTTCGGTGTACTCGATGACCAATTCGCTAAGCAGTATATTCAGGACATCGATTTAATTAGGGAAAACCAAAACCATCTTGCTGCTCTATGGAAAAACCAGACTTCCGTAATAGAAGCAGAATATAATGTATTGAAGAGGATGCAAGGCTCAATTGACAAACAATATAAAATATTTACTCATTACCTTAACCAGTTAAAGAACGCTACCAATGATGTCAAGAGTCAATTGAAAGACGTGGAAAACAATAATGAATTTTTATTATGCGCTATGGCAGCTAACAGCTTGGAGTCGAATTTGAAGAATGTGCAGGATGTTCTTTTAGATACTGTTTCGGAGGTGTACTTTGGGAAGTTCAACATACATCTTTTGAAACCCGACCAGCTTCTAGAAGAATTAAATATTATTTCCGGAAGATTGTCCAACGATTTAAGTTTACCAATAGAGAACACGCATACAGAATTAACCAAAATGTACCATTTACTCAAGGTCAGAGCGAAAATGCTAAATGACTATTTTATTTTTGAAATTAGAATACCATTAGTGAGTAGAGACCATTACCAAGTATATAAAATTTATCCTGTACCAAGACGGAACGGCAAAACCATGGTCACCCTAGTTCCAGTTTCGGATTACATTGCGATCAACTTACGAAGAGACTCATTTATGACCATATCACACTTAGAATTAAATAATTGTCTTCATTTAGATACTGAGACACAACTTTGTCCTTTGGAAAAACCAATTTCTCATATGAGTCATGATGACGTCATGTGCTCCAAAGACCAGGAGACGAAGCAGTGCAGAACCAAAACTGCCAAATGTCTAGATTGGTGGTCTCAGCTAAGCGAGGTCAATACATACTTTTTCTTTTGCTGCGACTCGTATCCAGTACGTATCATCTGTGGAGAGCAAATGTTTTCCAATCATCTTAATAATAGCGGCATTATTAGGTTGGGTCCAGATTGTGTTCTGAAAGGACAAGACATTACCATTTATGCTCGGAGGCTTCAGAACAATACATTAACCATACAGACGGATATACCAGCTATAGACATTCACCCCATCAACCACATCTTTAACCAGAATAAGACGTTCGTGTCGCTGATTTCGGAGCCAGCATCAGTGATGGGTGGTTACGATCAGGAGCTAGATGATATAGGCGCAAAAATAAAACAAATGAATTCAGAGAGTGGTCTAAAGGGTGGTATATCTTATCACGACGTTCACCACTACGTCGCGATATACGTGGTGGCGGGTGTGCTGGTGGCCGGGGCCGCCGCGTACGCCGTGCGGCGGTGGTGCCCGCGCCGCAGCCGACGCCAGGACTCCAGCGCGCCGCCCGCGCCGGCAGCCGCTGGCGCAGGGCCAGCCGCGTCGCACCCGCCGCGCCCTGAGCCGCGGGGTCTGACGAACGCAGCGTTTGTGTATAGTGTTAGTGACCAGTGTGTAAGTGTAGTTAACCACGGGCAATCTAGTGCTAGTAAAAATAGTGATAAGTGTAGTGATGAAGTGAAAGACCAATCCACTTCTCCTGTAGTGCATAGGCATAATTTTAGTGATTACTGTGGCTAGAGACATTAAGGTTACCATTAGATAATGCAAATTTGTTTATCACCTTGTCTCACGTCACTCGCTAACCATAACCATTTCTTTTTTGTACCATCTTCACCACCACTCTTTCTTCTCTCGCGGTGGCAGCATGTACGGTCAACAGCATGTCGACTGTACATCACGTTTCGCGTATCAGCGTTTACGTCGCCTCGCGTTATTTCCTAAGTAATATTGTAACCAGTTCGCGACAAGCCGCCGATCGATTCGCGTGCTCATTACCATACCAACATTTTACCATTTTACCATATAGCATAAGTTAAGGTTTCAATATACCATTTGAGCCTAACTTGTGTTTTACTCTGTACGGAACCAAACCACCGTACAGAATCCTTTATAAAGGGTTCAAATTATGGGTGTAGATAAAGTCTTGTATGCAACTGTTGATACTTAGGTATTAAAACACTCATGTGATACTATTATCACAATATAGGTAAAAAAATAAAAATGTAATGTTTTTATGTCATCTGTACACCATTTGAACCTACCGAGGATTATAGTAAGCGATACAGAGGCAATGAATCCCATATCTTCTCGCGTTGTAATCAACTTTTAGAATATTGGTACTTTGATAATTCAGCGAAGATTTATATTGAAGTAAATAAGACTGTCAAATACTCTGCTCTCTGGACAACACGATGACATTGCGTGCTCCGTGTCGCATTTACAGGCCAGTGCACCCATGATTTATAGCAATGTTATGTACAGCAAACGTTTATAAAACTCTAAGATAGGAAGGTCTTCCTTTTTTTAGTTACCTACTGTTAGTAATCTACCTTACAAACGTAAGCAAGGTCATTGTTTACTTATTTTGTACCTTAAAAAACTTTTTTTTATATATATAAGAACAACAGGCTCACGGGATGGGGAGGCACCCGCCCATGGACATCCGCAACAACAGGTGTCAAGACATGCGCTGCCAGTCTTTAAGGTGGGAGTATGCTCTTTTCTTGAATCTCCCTAAGTCGTATCGGTTCGAGGAAACAGCAACCGGTAATTGATTCCACAAAGTGGCTCTTCTACGTGGTATTTTACATTTTGACGTAATGTCCGATGATGGAATTCGGCCACTGGAATCAACCCGAACAGCTCCTCCGAACACTCTCCGTGATGATGCAGAGAGAACCCACATCTTTCGCAACGCCAAAGACTCAAACCGAATGTCTTGATCGTCGATGATTCGAGCCGCTCTTCGATGTATACGGTCAAATGTAAGAAGCTGGTACTGGGGAGCACCCCCCAGAGGTGATAACAGTACTCCATGTGATGCTGAATTTGCGTCTTATATAGTTGCAGGCAGTGGCTTACAGTCAATTACTGATTACACCTTAAAAAACTGTCTTGTAAAAAATATTTTAATTAAGACTTAAGATTTAAAACTTTTCGTTAGGTATAATATAATGAGACACATATATTTATTACTCAAGTACATAGTAGCGCAATAATAATTTATGCGGGATATTATTTACAGGAGTGATATTCATCACAATAATCCCAGTAAGTCCAAGAACTTCTATAATGCCTACATGGTTTTATAATTTAGGTAAAAAAGTGTAAATCAATACCATTTTATGAACAACCTTATAACCTCACAATCACATAGTTACTATACACAGTTTAGTTCCTATTGTGGTATCTGAATCCCTCCACCTTTTTTAGGCGTCTACGGTGTAAAAATATCAATGCCTGTTGTAAGCCTAATCCTATATTTTTATCATTTTTATTTACCTACCTACTATTGGCCATAATCACGATTATGTTTGTTAACTTAAAGAAAATTTGTGAACGAACCCTGGATGAATTTCAACAAAACCAGGGATTTCAAAATGAGATTCGGGTTTGATAGCATAAATGTTCATGGTTGTCCTCTCACTCTGGGGTCGGTCCCTCATTCTGACCTCAGACATGAGGATCGTGGTCAGTATTAGGGTATCTGGACCGGATGATCTGCCTCCACCGGTTTCTGTCCAGCGGGTCTTTTACAACCATGGAGAATTTGGATGACTAGTTTTTAATTGGGTCGGTCCATCTTGTTGGAGAGCGGCCGCACGATCTTTTGCCTTCGGTATTTCCAACCACTTATTTTTTCCAAACTTTCGCCGCTCTGCGGCTGCCAAGTGTGAGTTTTTTTATGGTCCCAGGGATATTTCTTGTCATTACATTGAAGATGTTCTAAAAATGCTAATGCGGCCATACTACCGTGATTTGGGAATGTTTTTGGCCATAATTAAGCAATATCTGGGTGTAGCCACGATTTATGCTCATTATTTGGCAATTCCATTCACACAATTAAATAAAAAAAAACATTGTGGGCTTATGTAGCGAAATCGCACCTGTCACCAATATGGATTAGTCGAATTAAAAGACGCCTGAGTTTCTGGAGTTATTGCAATCTGAAATTGGAATATTCTTATCATCCACAATCTTTCATATTCTTCTACCATGTCTTGGTTTATTGAAAAGAAAAAGATTAAGGTATATTTAATAATTAATATTTATAATAGTGTATTGATCCGTTAAGTCGCATTCGGATCATTAATATCTAATAAGGATAGTGTTCTAGATGATACTTTTACATAACCCGTAATTTTTTATCGGTTTTTACTGAAGCTTTATTTTAAACAAATCGGTGTTACATGAGCGTGCTTAACCTACAAATATAGCTAAGTATAATATCATGAACCATGCCAAGCAATAAAAAACTAATCCAATAATGTCTCCACCCAATCTGTCTCCGTTATCAGAGCAAAGTTATTGCCTTTACCGGGCAAATACTCAAACTCCCAAAGCAAATTGCTCAAAACTAAAGTTTCACCTTCCAGCAACTCGACGCTTAGCACACTACAGATATTCTTGCAGCTGTCCCGAGGTTTCAACTGAATATAGTTTTTGCCCTTCAGTTGAGATATTACTATCAAGCCGATATCGAACTCCAATTGCTTGAATCTTTTCGTGTCGTAATTTTTGGATATGATCAGCCAATTGAAATGGGATGGGGGGATCTCTGATGATATGAAATACGGGCGTGGTGCAAGGATGCGGAAAGTTTTCACAGCACGAATGTCGCAATTCTGGAAGTGAATAAACCAACTAGGAATGGTGCTTTCAGTAATGCGGTGGACGATCTCCTGCAGGTCCATGGGTTGCTTTCCAGTGCGGATATTAGTGAGAATTCTGCACGGAACAGACTCACGAAGTCTATCGTCGTTGTTGACTAGTCCTGTGAAATTGTATTCGCCAGTCGGCCATTCTATGTTCGCATCTGTGACGATAACGGGTGCGCCGCGCATTAAGTGATTATTAAACACTTCATTATGGTCTGTGTTCGAGATTCTCGCGATGTTTTCTGAAAAATAAATATAACATGAGGTACATAAGTGAATAGGTAGGTTAACTACATAAAGTGGTACTATTACGTTACGAATTTTTGCTAAGATCTATGAATTTTATTTAATTTTTAACAAAAGTTAACAAAGCATTGAACTCGCTTCAAAAAATATTTTGTTTTTAATTTAAATATGTTTATTACTATTGGATATTGTTTCACTAGAGAACATTGCTAACAAAAATAGGTACGTATAAAGCATATCGGGAAAAATGCGCTACACCCTGCTCTTTCCGCTTTCTATCACTAAAAGGTTCGTCTATCGGTTAGGTTATCTTAGGTAACTAGTACACGTAGTAGGTACGGTAGTAGGTACACGTAAGCAATTGTCAAACAGATTTCTACCACGTATTTATTACTTCCAACGACTAAAAAGATAGAGACTTACGGATAGCTTCACATGTGACACAATCCTTCGTCGACACTGCGTTTCCATCGAACTTCTGGGGAATCCTCTCTATAATGCATTGGTTATGATACAGAGGTGTCCAATTCCACAGTGGCAGTAATTTTATTAGAGTCACCCGAGCAACGGCCGTGGCATGCCATTGAAATGTATCGGTTTGACATACAATGTAAAATATTGCAAGAAATATAATAATTGCTGTGATTATTCTTCGCCATCTCTTCATTGTCGCCTTTTTTACAGTGTTCAATAGAGGACGACAAATAATATCCATTTCATCATCACTCACTCCAATTTCTTTGCAATAGTCGTAGAACGAACGAACCTCTTCATTGAGAACCTTAAATTTTTCGCTTTGAGACTTTTTTCCTAAATATTTCGTCTCTACTTTCATTGTGAGTTATGACCTAGTTTAACAAAAGCGATCAATAATCTCCCTACAATGTTCTAAATTCAAAAGAGTCCTGCAACGTGTCATTTTGAGATTCACAAATCGCGCGCGCGCGTTACTCCCAAGCTCCATAGTCTATCTACGCTATATCTGGCGTTACCACAGATTACTGAATATTTTTATGTATGATCATTTTTGTTAAAATAATGTTAACTAAGAATAAAATTAGGTATATAGATTTGCGGAATAGTGTTTGATTATCAGTATATGTATTTGATACCTCCAGATTTGTAGGCTGCAAAGCTTGCTATATATTACACAAACAGAAAACTATATTTTGTCGTCGTTCTGTCATCAGTAGGAGTGCTCTACTACTGTGTTTTAGAAAGAACACCCCTACTGACGACAATAAAATTGCTCTGCGTGATTCTGAAAAAATGTAGATATTGCATGTTATTTTTTTATTGTAGGTTTGTAAATTGTAAGTTGAAAGGCGAAATATTTAGTCTAATTCCCTGAGTTACGGTACTATAATTCGATAATATCTGTTGTACCATTGAGTTTATTATTTTGTTAAACTTATCTAAATACCTGTCGCAAAGTGCTCAAAATGTTATAAGTTTCAAATAATGCTTTATTTTTTGATGAATTATCATCCACACATTCTATACCATACAAGAGTACAGTCTTACTGCCTGCAACTACAACCTACGTGTGACTTACATTCTCCATGGTTACTGCTTATCTATTGTCTTCCGCCATATTGAAAGTTCTGAGTGATTTTAAGTCAAAAATTGACTGTTTTCATGATTAGAATATTTCATTGAAGTGAATTCGGTGTATTACGATTTAACATAAATATAGAATATTATTCCTCATTCCTATCAGCTAATTGGCAAAAAAAATATCTTTAAAACTTTTTGCAATACTAAATGATACATAATATGTCACAGCGCCATGTTGTATCACTGCGCTGATTGCAGGCACGAGAAATCTGCCAACCAGTTTATTTTTTGAGATTACTTCTTAAAATTTAATGAACTGTGTTTTTTTGGTACTCAAATATTTTTAATTAATATTTGTTGGCAAATGATATAAACTTTATGAGTTCGATGCATCCCGGCTATAGTGTGAACTTTTAATTTGAATTGCAGTTTTGTGCATCCGCGAAAGTTGAAAGGACTGTGTTGTAAAAGAAAGAAGTGATAATTAGCCAAAATTCCGGTCCCTACGCGTAGACGAGAAGGTGCCTACCCACCAGGGCAGTCAGGCGACGGAGATATGAACAATAAACGAAAAAATCGTCAAGGGCCACCGAGGTATATTGAGAGTTTTAGAAACACCCTAACTATGCATTAGGTTGACAATTGACATTTCTTTGTTAACTAAACTGATGTAGGTAGTAAAGATGATAGGAACTGATTAAAATTTTGTAACGAGAGCGTGGGTATCACCAGTGTAAACAAATCGTTGATTCGTTGATATGAAAGAATAGCAAATCAGTGTGAATGTAACAACTCCGCGCGGTCGGTCAACCGTCAGTAAGCGCTTGCCCTACTTTTTTAATCATGTTTTTATATTTATCTTTCCATTAATAAACCATGATAGTTTAGTACAAAGATCAATATTCTTAAGAAAAGTAATCAACCAATAACTGTTTTACAAATTAAAATTTTTTTTGTAGATGTGACCAAATCTGATCTCAAATAATTGTGATCCAAACTTTATGGTTTGATTCTCACAGCTGATGTCTAAGCATAATAATTGGCAACCAAACTATGCAGTGAACTACCTTCTTTGGTGTATTGAAGACAATATGACATGAGTATTTTTAAATCAAAATATGTGTACTTACTTGTAAGGCCTGCAACCCTCTTGTGTTTTCTGCACTTTTGTTGAGAGCATGGCTGTTGGTGATTACTTAACATCAGGTAATTTTAACACCAAATTGTCCTGTTAATCCCAAAAATCTTATACAATTGATATTCTGGTCTTGCTCAACTGAAGTCTTCTTATGGTATAAAATAATGTACATTCTTGTTGTATTAAAACCATTTTTAATATTAATATCTGCTGTGTGTATATTATCAAAACAAATCAAATTGTTAAGTTAAGCCCACAATAACTATTGATTTTTGTTGATTGTTATCAAATAATGATGAGACTTGTGTAGTTGCAAACAAACGAGTTTGACAGACTGCTCCCACAGACAAATTATGCAAACTAGTTCCCAGATCCCTCACTCCTTAGTTCTATAGTTCTGTTCTTCTATATGTATAATATTAGTATTCTCTGCTAAGGATCTTTTTTCGATTTCCAATACTGTTACATACTTTGCAAACTAAATTACTAAATAGTTTATTATTGTCTTGCGCAGGATATACACAATATTCTGCTCATAGTGCTCATAGTAGGTATCTATTATGTTTACTTACAATAATAGTTTTAGCTCTCACTGTGGATGTTCACTGTAGTTCCCAGTTCTTTAAGTAGTAAATTACCAGAAAATCTGGATCAGGTGAATGCGAAACAATTAACATTGGATTGAGAAAGGAACTAATAAATTAAAAGACCAACCTTGTTTGTTTAGGAGCTGCAAAATAATAATTAACCACTCCCAGTTGTGAACTATTATTTGCAAGCCTAATAATTATATGTGGTGTCTAACAAGTTTCAATATCAATTTTAATTACTAATTTACTCATATATATAATCAGTAAATACAAAAGATTGCATGGAAGGTATGTACTGGGCTACAAATCAATAGTTAAAACTGCATAACACTTGTGTATTTGAACAATCATGGTGAGGGTTTACTAAATCTACAATAAAATGTGCAATAGCATAATTTCGGTCCTATATACAATATATAATAAAATATATAATAAAATAATACTAGGATGCTCGTTGGCTGCCAGCACTCCTGTGATTCCTCTGGTATAACAAGATGGCATAGGTGGAAGTGATCACTTACCATTATAACAGTACCATACACTTGGATTTTAATCAAATTGTTGTCACCTCATATAATATATTTCAAATTCAAATATTTTTATTCAAAATCAGTTTCTTTTAACTGTTCTTTTTCTTGCAAGCTGTCTATAAAACATTTAGCTGGAGTTGTGTGCTTGGAGGTTAGTCATGCATGGTGTAGTATCCAGTGATACATCCATTTGTTCAATGTATTATCTTTGTTCTAAAGAATGTGAGGGGCTCGCCTTTTTAGTCTTTTAAATGCTTGTTTTGGTTGATACTCCATTAGGGTTCTAGCCAATGGGTTGGCATGATTGTGAATTTGTTTTGTATATGTCCGTAGTAAGTCCTTAGCTATTGATGTAGCCATTTTAATATTTGGATTTTGGTGTATGTGACTATTAGTGATGTACCAGGTGCAACAGTTATTAAAATGGGATTTAAAATCACTTATTGAACATCAAAAACTACCAATTTGCCAAAAGGTATTCCACAGACTTGAAAATAATGGCACCTAGAAGTTCAGTGGGCTTTTTTCTTTTAAATAAAGCCATTTATGTTAGTCACTAACCTTTACTATACAAACATTTTTGCTTTACAACACAGTTATTTTGTATATTTTCTGGGATCATGTTGTAAAAGCATATACATCGCCTAACTATAGACTTCCTAATTCAACTTAACTGAGTAGTAGGCATAGCAAGTTTATGATTGTTCCTGGTGTTACCATTGTGATTATCACAGTTTCTTGGAAATTTGCTAATGTACAAACCTAACATTATCAAGATCATATCATATTTTGAAATGCAACTGTTAAAATGATTTTTCTTCAAATTTTTCTATTAACAATTCTTAAGGATCTAGTTTATAAATAGTGCTAATAGCCCTCTTCTGCAGCACAAAGATGGTGTTGGTATTGGCTGCACTGCCCCATAAAAAAATACTGTATGATATAATAACATGAAAATAGCTAAACTAGTCATGTTGTATCTATGTCAATTTACTGTCTAATCTTTTTAACATCATATGCAGTAGAACTGAGGCTGAGATCTATAGAGGAAACTTAGACTTTGCTCACTTATGTAAAACTTAGCAGTGTGATAAAACTTAGACTTGCATTTGGATGTCTTAGCTTAAGCTCAGCGTAATTTCAGCTGTCAAATGACTTTAAAACCAAAATTAAAGATAATCTTTAATGTACACTCATCTAAGTTGTATATAGGTAAAGTGTAACTATGCTCCATAGATCTCAGCCTAAGTCTATTAGCCAATCCTTCAAGTGTGTCCTGTAGGGTGTGCTTTCCCCCCAAGAGACATTAATTTGTTCTGCTTAATTGTGTTCACATTGCACTTCAAACATTTTCTGTTGCTTATGTCTACAAGGCCTAGAGTTGTATGTCATTTTGACCACATCACTTGTTAGGTAAGTGTTAGATCAGTAGACAGTCAAAGTCAAATAAATTTTATTCAATTATGCTTAAATTAAGGGCTTTTGAATCGTTACTACAAATATTTCTTCAAAATTACTGAATCTACCATATGTTTGGAAAAAGTTGAGCTCATGAGAAGAACATGCAAGAAACTCAGCAGCCACTCATTTAAATCAAATGGAGTATTATACAATGGCTGTTATATTCATAACAAATTAGTTTGTAAGGTGCTGCGTCCGTTATATGAATCATGTTCAAATAATATAAATTATTTTTATAAAAAGTAATAAAGATTAAACTGGATATCAATATCATATAATGGATGCATTAACCTTTAGAGCTTGTGTAAGGATGGTTCGTGAACACATGTCACTATTAATATATCTTTTAAATTACTGAATTAACCATATGTTTGGAAAAAGTAAACTCGTGAGAAGAACATACAAGAAACTCAACGGCCACACTTTTTAATCAAATATAGTATTTTACAATGGCTTAGTTTGTGCTGCATCCAATATATGAATCGTGTTTAAATAATATAAATTATTTCATAAAAAGTAATAGACAATAAACTGTATAAATATTAATAATTGTATGTTTGATGCATCAACCTTTAGAGCTTGAATTTATTGTTTGTGAATACTGTCATAATTAGTAATTGCATCCAACAAATACAATGATTTTTTATCTATAAGACAGGTTGACCTGGCACCACAAGCAGCACCTGTTTACGAATTGACACATGGACCAGCCATCATTCCCATTGCACAGTAGCTGTGGTATTGATTTTGAACTCGACTCACATGCTGTGATGTGTTTTTTTTTTCATTCTTCCTATTGTGGCTTTGGAAGGTATACCACAAGTATGCCAATGTCATGTAGAAGTAGACCACCAAGCTTAGAGTACTTGTTTACTAATTTTAATGGAAGTGATAGGTGCTATACATTGATACAAGTATTATTTCCTTTTTTTTTTTTTAATTTGAGGCAAATATTCATGCTGTTAGACTATAGAACATACACAAATATAATTACTTAAATTATTAAATATAATTAATAACATAGTGATATTTACAACTTAATCTTATTCTTTTTAATATATTTACAAAAGGAGTGAAAACTAGGGAAAGAAGGAATAAATACTTCAAGTCTAATATACAACTCTGTGGTAGTTTGTCATCCAGTGGGCAGATTCCTCTTCTTAGTGTGAAGGTAGCATTGATTAATGTGAGTGTTACACATTTAAATAAAACTTAAGAGCTGGAAAGATCTTAAAACATCGGGTTAACAAAAATAATAATAAAAATGTAACTTTTACACAAATATCTAATGTAAAAACAAAATTTTTAACCTTTTAAAAGTGTTTTATTCACACGATGTTGGCTAACATGAATATATCCTTGATTCTGAAATTCTGAAATCATTGTTCTATTTTATGCAGGTAAAAATGTTTGTGAGTTAAATCATGTAAAAATGTATTGAATGTTTTATTAAAAAATCAAACCCTTTCGGCCTTACAAATAAACTTGTTATAATTATACTATTATTAATTTATTAAACTATTATTATTGAAAAGAGAGCAAAAAAAGAATGCTGGGAGAGTTTCTTGCGCCGCTTCTTCTCTCTCAGAGCGCCATTTGTTTCCGAAGCGGTAGTAGTATCTAGTAGTTATTAGAAATGACATCAAAAAGAATTCTAAAGGAATCAATTTTGAGAAAATAAATGCCTTTTATGCCTTTTATTATACCTGAGAAAAAACCAAGAATAAGCAAAATGTTGAATATATCGCTGACAATACTGTCAATACAATGATAATTCTGAAGTTTTCTGAATGTCAAGCAGCCTTGCAAATAAATGTGAGAAACATTATATATCCAATTGAACTAAACATAAGCCAAACGTCTATTTGTAAACAATTTGCATATTCTTCATATATTCAAGTATAACTTTATGCCAATTTTATTTGTAAGGCTGTTAAAGATCTATCTATATGTGCTGTCAATATATTAAATGTATTTAGGTAACTTTTTTTTTTAAATTTGGTCATATAGCATTTTTCAATTGTCTACTTATCTCATACAGGATGTGTTTTATCCTTAACATTGTAATTTTTAGGTCATCATGGTGTTCGAATTCCTATTTGAGTGTTTCAAATTGACAGAAATGACTAACATCATATTATTGAGATTTTAATGAAATGTAAAATCAAAACATAACACAAAAACAAACTCCTGTGTCATTTTTACATACCACAATTAAAAAAAATATTAGCTTTTATAACAAAACAAAAGCGATTCAGTCGATTGAATGAAACATGCAGTCATTGATAGCCGAAATCCATTATGTTTTAAGCTACTGTTCGCTTTCAAACTTAACCGCATTATACCTCGTCGCCAATCGCCTTAATGTAATTATATATATATATATATATATATATATATATATATATATATATATAAACTACGTGACACGTTGTTTGCCCGCGATGGACTCCTAAACTAATGAACAGATTTAAATGGGGATTACTTCGAGGAGTGCAGTTTATTCCAACTTGGGAGATAGGATACTTTTTATTTCGATTTGGGATCCATAATTATTTTTATTTCCAATATTTGTTTTGTATGGACATATTTTCTGTGAGAGAATTTACGCACGGTTTGACAGTTCTGCTATGAAACAATTTCATTATAACAACGGGGAGCATATTTTACGAAATAATTCTTGATGTTATGAAATATTATTGACGAATTCATATAAAAACAGTATTTTATTTATTATGTACAGAACAACGTCTGTCTGGTCGGCTATATATATAATTTATTAAAGATTTTGACTCTTATAATTATGTCAAATCACTGCATGTTTCATACTAAACTAAATTTCAATTTTTACTTCAGTCCCACTTCTTATTATGTAGTATTAACATCCTCCTTGTTGTTTACTTACAATGTATGATATTGTATAGTGCTGTGAAAATTACCTCTCGACTAAATAATTTTAATTGCAAATGAAGTATAATACATACAGTAATTTCTATGTGCTACATTTGAACTTACTTCCTAGTTGGTATTAGCATTTTATTGTAATAATTTTTTTTGTTTATTAAAATGTTGATTTTCTTTTAAATATCAGACAGCAGTTTTGTTTTGTTTTTATTAAGTATTTACATCTACTTTTATTTGCAAAAATATAGTGACTTCCCAAAAGCTAAAATTGCCTTACTTCTTTGGTTCTGAAGATAGTTTAGAAGTATAAGATGAGGACAGGGACACAGAGAGTTGCGGCTTGTCAAGTTGTCATGGGTTCGAGTCCCGCATTGGTCATGAAATTTTGTTTTTCAAATTTTATTTGTGTATCAAAAATAATTCCAAAGTATGAAAATTCTAAAATGATTATTTTGGACAAGATAAATGCCTTTTAAACCTTTTATAACACTTGTTTGCTTACTGATTAATAAATCAAATGTTACATGAAAATAAACAGAATAAAATCAATTATTTAAATAATTTAGATTAAATATAGATATGTTTTGGTATATATAATTGGTTTATATATATGTGAAACAATTTAATTGGTGTTTGATTTATTAGAGAATATAAAAGTTATTTGCATTATGAAAATTTAGGATGTGTTGTTAACTTAAACTTGTGTGTTCACACACAAAATATATTTAAGTTTCAATGTTTTGTTCTGTAACACAAACACAAAATTGTATAATTTCAATATACCTAATTTTCTGTTACACGCAGTTTGCAGCATTGCAATTGTTTTTTTTTTTAAATATTAATATAAGTACCTATATATAGATGATGTACATGTTTTGCACGTACACATGGTTATTAAATACAATATTTTTACAAATGCAATTAATTATTATTAAAATATTTTATATCATAAAATAGCATAATATTTCTTGCAGATTCTTCTCAATGTTAGCAGCTTTACAAATCTGTGGTAGTGTAAAAAAAATATTTGTCCATTGACAAAAATGAGGATATTCTTTTTGCTTTTTAGCTTATTTATTTGAAAAATTACAAATAATTAAATATTATGTTCGATGGCACGAAACCTGTGCGAGTCCGACTCGGACTTGACCACTTTCCTTGCCAGTGTTTGGACAGAATGAAATAGTACTTAATTAGCACAAAACTAAAACTTACTAAACAATTTGTTATAGGATTGAAAGAGTGTCTCTTCATCTCTCTCTCATCTCAAAGTCAATTTCCTAATATGAAATTATTGGGGTTTTGAGCAGGTTATCAACTGTAAAGTAGATCCTGTAGATGGAACCTGAGAGTGGAAGAGCGCTCGCACGGAACCCGAGAGGTCGCGGGTTCGAGTGAAGCATTGTTCATAAGAGTGATTGTCACATAAATGTTTCTGCTGCAGGTCACCCCGGGGCCGCATCGCCGCCGAAGGGATCTACAGCAATGCACACTTCATGCACGCGGTCACCTCACACGTAGGCGACATCGTCCAGGTCTTGACACAGTCAGGCAGTCTCTGGGAGGGAGTCTTCAAGACTTTCAGTGCTCAGTTTGAGGTGAGTGTTGATATACTAGCTGCGGGTTCCATTCGGGAAGATGCTGGCAGTATTATTGGATATATTTCCACGTCAGCGAATATATTATGTTGTTAAGTATAATAAGTATTCGATTCATAGATAGCTTGTATGAATCGTATAATTAGTAGATTGTATATTAAGGAAGCAGATGACTGTTTTAATAAATTTAAATTTGACGTTTTCCGCTCTTTGGTATGTGTGTGTTTATTTATTTACATAGAACTAGCTGACCCAACAGACGTTGTTCTGTAGATAATAAAAAAAAATACTGTTTTATATGAATTTGCCAATAATATTTCAAAACATAAAGAATTGTTTCGTGAAAAATGCTCCCTGTTGTTATAATGAAATTGTTTCACAGCGGAACTGTCAAACCGTGCGTCACTAAATTCTCTCATAGAAAATATGTCCATACAAAATAAATATTGAAAATAAAAGTAATTTTGGGCCCCAAATCGAAATAAAAACTATCCTATCTCTCAAGTTGGACTAAACTGCACTCCATGAAGTAATCCCCATTAAAATCCGTACATTAGTTTAGGAGTCCATCGCGGACAAACAACGTGTCACGTAATTTATATATATTAAGATATGTCATGTAAAACATGCATGCAGGCTAATATTTGAACAGTTATGGTTGTGCATCGTAACAATTTTAGTACCTACTTCGTCCGTTACAGGGTACAGTTGTAAATTTTATTGATTATTTGTCAAATGCTCTCATTTCGATACCTCAATGTATAACAGATCTCAAATTGATTCGTTTAAGATGAGTATAAGAAATTGTTCCATAAAAGATAACCCACCATTACCACAGAGAAACAGGTTGATAAGTGAATGTAGTTTAGTTGTTACTTCCAATATATCTTCATTAGTCTAGGATATCTTATTTTCATGTGGTAACAATATTAGTTTGTTTTTTTAATTTTGTTTGAGAATCCTTTTATTTTATGAAAATAAGAGACGAGACGAGCAGGACGTTCAGCTGATGGTAATTCATACACCCTGCCCTTACAATGCAGTGCCGCTCAGGGTTCTTGAAAAACCCCAAAAATTCTGAGCGGCACTACAACTGCGCTCGTCATCTTGAGACATAGGATGTTAAGTCTCATTTGCCCAGTGATTTCACTAGCTACGGCGCCCTTCAAAGCGAAGCACAGTAGTGCTTACACATTACTACATCACGGCAAAAATAGGAACCGTTGTGGTACCCATAATCTAGCCGGATTCCTGTGTAAAGGAGCCTCCCACTGGTATATTGTACAAGATTTTTTGTACATAAAAGGCTGTATCACATCTGAGGACGACAAACTCATTATATATAAGTAAAGGGTTATTTGAGTAAACAACTGCGAACGAAGACGGAATATATTCCACGTGTTTATAAACTTTTTTTTAATTCGTCTCGCGCATGGGCTTACTTATCTCCGGTGATTGAATGGTTCACTTACACTACCAACATTCTAAATTCGGTTTCTTTTAAATGAAAATAAGAGACGAGACGATCAGGACGTTCAGCTGATGGAAATTGATGCGCCCTGCCCATTTCATTGCAGTGCCGCAGGTTTCTTGAAAAACACAAAAATTGTATTGTAATGTACAGGAGATAGTCAAACGAACTACGGACGATAGCAGGAAAGACATGGTCTAGGATAGCTAAAGAAAGAAAAGAGTGGAAGAATTTGGAAGAGGCCTATGTGAATAGACAGACAGTGATACATATTTAGTTAAAGATGATATGTAAATTCTTCTATCCGAATAAAGGCTTATATTATAATTAGTCTCTTGCGACGCTTCGTCTCTCTCAGAGCGCCTATCATCTAGTATATTAGAAATGGCATCAAAAAGAATTCTAATGGAATCAACATTGAGAAAATAAATGCCTTTATGCCTTTATTATTATTATATCCGGTAAATCTGTGTTCAATGTAGAATGTTGGTAAAAAAAATGAATAAGTTTTTCCACTCTATAAATATAATATCTGTATACGTACAGAACACAAAAGCATTTTCTGAATTCCGCTAGATGTATGCGAAGAGAGTGTAAGCTGCAACCGCATTGCTACGTTATCTATAACCGCGAAAGTTAAGTGGGTCAAATCGATACACGCGCTGTGCTGTCTCATCCGTGCCGGTTTGTTTTTACCCCCTTTGGTGTAGATCGCTTGATATGTGTTACGAAATTTAAAAGAATTGTTAAAAAACTATTGTGTGGGAAAGGTTATTATAGCATAAACGATTTTCATAATGACACCACGGACTGGGAATAAAGCGAACACCCTCAGGCTCTTAAATTATATAATATGTTTATTGTACGATATCACATTGTAATCCATATTTTATATTAAAAAAAAGGCCCGCTGAGTTTCTTGCACCCATTCTTCTCAGGTCTGAGGCAGTCTCTTTTGAATGGGTGGTAGTTTTTACGTTCAATAAGTGATTTTAATTCCTATTTTGAATAAAAATATTTGAATTTGATACACCCTGACCACGGTGTTTCTATCTCATATTAATAGTTTTACGACCGTTGAATGTGTGTAAAGTAGTTTGTTAGGGGGCGTCCGTTAATTACGTGAGGTGTTTTTTTGAATTTTCTGTCCTACCTTCCCGCCCTGTTGAGATGTCGTGAGATTTTATTCAACCCCCTCCCCTATCCCCCATGTGATGTGGGTTTCTTACATAAACGCGTTGGATTGTTATTGTAAAGATGTATGACGTCGAAGTATGAACCAAATTATTTTCTTTCGAACAAATTAGTGAATGATCTTAATCGTATGCATGTACAATCTGGCTTAAAAGGACCAAAATAGTATTTTTTTTTTTCAATCAGAAAAAAAATTGCGTGCTATTGGCGAGACCCCACCTCTCTCCAACATAAGATTAGATGAGGTTGGACTCGACCCCCTCCTCCCCTTAAACATCTCACGTAATTTATGGACGCCCCCTTACCCCGTGGGAAATTTTTAATCAATAATTTAAATAACTCTATTATTATAATATATATTAAGATTGCTTAAAAACACTGATTGTGTGAAAGGAAAATATTTTTTTTACAATATGATGTCTTGTTGTTGGGTTTATGGAGTGACGTGCAAGTTTCAACTAACTCTGCATTTGGTTTCTAGAGCGCGACAGTGTTACGAGCATACACTGTGATACACATTTCTCGTATTTTTTTATGGAATAGGACGTTAAACTATAACCACCACTGAGACTTCAGATTTATTTAGACTTTTTATAACAGAAACACAACAGAAGTGGTATTTTGTGGTAAAAATAGGTTATAGTTAGGGTTACCATTTACTTATAGTTTGAAAAATCCTGACAAAAAGCTTGAATTTCGATCCTCGTAAAGATATTATAGTTATAGTTAAATGAAATTAATATGAAGTTTTATTCGATCTAGTTAAAAATAAAATCCTCACTTGTTAGAGAGCCGGACAAAATCCGGACTAGTCTTAATGTCCAGATATGTTTTTTAAAAAAATGAAAATAAGGGACCAGATGGGCAGGACGTTCAGCTGATGGTAATTGATACGCCCTGCCTATTTCAATCCAGTGCCGCTCAAGATTATTGAAAAACCCAAGAATTCTGAGATGCACTACAACTGCGCTCGTCACTTTGATGTATAAAATGTCATGTCTCATTTGTAGTCGCAGTGATTTTATTAGCTACGGCGCCCTTCAGATCGAAACTCAGTAATGCTTACACATTACTGCTTCACGGCAGAAATAGGCGCCGTTGTGGTACCCATAATCTAGCCGGCATCCGGTGCAAAGGAGCCTCCCACTGTTGAATTAAATGCGCGGATTAATCCGGACGGTTGGTAACCCTCGACTAGGGCGCCCTTCAAAATGTTGAGTGTACATCTGTACAGTGATATTGCACGCCTTACGGCACCTCATTGTGTGTACGTATACTTGCTAACAGGTGAATGTCTTGCTCGTCTTGCCACTTCTTATCACAAAGAAACTTCGTCGTTCAATCACACGATAACGATAAAAGATAATCAAAATCTCTTGTACAATCGAGAGCTTGGAATAAGTTTAAAGAGTGACAGAGTATCACATGAATATTATATTCCGACACTCGCTGTGCTCCTCGGCTTGATAAACTCTCGCCTAAAATATTTTTTTTTCTATTAAAAATACTAATTGTTGCTTACGTGTTGGTTTTTTTTTAAAAACATAATAAATTGATATCTATCATATACATGATGATGATACATGATGCTATCATATACAAGAATAATTATTCAAACCCGATAGTTTGACTAACTCCTGCAGTTACTAAAGTTGAAGAAATGAACTAAAGCTGGTTACTGGACTACTCCAGTCCCCTACGGGCACCTGTAGCAGCAGGCAATCAAGCTTTAAAAGATATTTGACTTCCTTTTGTTATTGCCCTTAAAATAACTACTACTCCAATAATTTTTATAGAAAACTCATTATTTAGTAATTCTAAATAAAAAATGTAATTTAATATTCTAATAAGGTCAATCAACGCTACATCCAGACTTAAAAACTTTTTATATTACTCTTACTAAAGATTTACCAGTGGGAGGCTCCTTTGCACAGGATGCCGGCTAGATTATGGGTACCACAACGGCGCCTATTTCTGCCGTGAAGCAGTGATGTGTAAGCATTACTGTGTTTCGGTCTGAAGGGCGCCGTAGCTAGTGAAATTACTGGGCAAAAGAGACTTAATATCTTGTCTCAAGGTGACAGGCGCAGTTGTAGTGCCGCTCAGAATTTTTGGGGGTTTCAAGAATCCTGAGCATGATGGGCAGGGCGTATCAATTACCATCAGCTGAACGTCCTACTCGTCTTGTCCCTTATTTTCATAACAAAAAAATAACAATAAATATTTGTATTTTAAACAATACGGGTGTGCTTAAAACAATAGCAGTGAACATTTCATCAAAAAACACAAAACTATGGATAAGTTCTCAGGGTTACAAGTAGGCACTTAAGACCATGCATATGCCAACACTCAACAGCTTTGGTTGCTGAGTAGCATAGATTGGCCTGAAGTGTTTTTAATTCATAACTCATAATGATCTTGCAGAGTTTACCTGATAAGTATAAGTGGATAATCTTGAGTATCACTTATAAATTTGATGAAGACCAAGAAGGTATTTAGCAATAAACAGGACGTGAGCAGTAGGGCTTATGTCAATGCCACTTGTCAATTTGACAATCATGTCGGAAGTAAAGCACGCGCCTCTCAAAACGGTATAATACCCCAACTTCGGCATTCAAATTGTGGTAAATCACAATTTAGATGCTTTTGCAATGAATTGAAATTGAAAAAAAACACATCATGTCATTTCAAAATTATACAAGATCCTTTTATAATTTTAGTTTCATAGTTTTTTTTAAATACTAGGTGATACATATTGATAACTTACTAAAAAATATTTATTGAGTTTAATTCCTATTTTAAGTATAATTGATAATATTATTTATTATTATACGTATAACATTCATTTTCAATAATTAATTTGAGTAAATTATTTATTCAATTTTACTGTAACAATATTATGTACGTTGTATGTTGATGATAATGCAAAAACTCGTCTACATTTAGAAGTTTTCATCAGTAATATTATTATCTGTGTTGAGTCATGTGCAGTTATCTCTGCTCATATCCTTGACGGTTGATTATGAAATAATTTTCATAATAGCGATAAGAGTATGGTATGGTATAGGGGCTCCTGTTTCCGCAATTAAACCACTCAAAATGGACCCATACGGTCCATTTTGTGTGCAGTATTGGCCAGTTACTCCAATCGGCCCAGCTCCTTCCTGAATTTCAGAATATTCCTGGGGTGTTCGCAGACTTCCTGGAGCGACCTCGTATTAGTTAAGGTTTATGCCCGTTGATTGGCCACCCCCGCACATTCCAAGATTACGTGAGTAGCCGTTTCGTCTTCGGCTAGACAGCCTCTGCACTTAGGACTCTCCGCTACGCCGATTATGAAAGGGTTATGTTTATTGATGTGTAACCCGCGTTAGGGTGCTCACCATGAAGAATATGGAGAGAATGTTATATATAAGTTTATGTTACATACATATACATAAAATTCATACCTGTTTGCCTGTTTGGTTGAGATTTTTCTTCTTATTCGATGTAAAAATTTAATTTATAAAACATGGCCGACTTCAATTATAAATTTTTTTTAATAAGCATCTCATTTTCATACTATTATATTTGTTTATTAAGGTTTAGGGTTGAAATATACGTAAATCCTATTGTGCGCCCGCCCTTAACTTATACCTAAGAATGAGATGTGGAAATCGAGGCTACTAGTTAGGAAAAGCCCATACTATGCCGAAGTTTAACTTATATCCTCAAGACCTTATTACTTTTAAGAGAAATAGGATCCTCAGAGGGCCTAGACAAGGCACATCCTCTGCCTTAATTATTTAAGGTACTTTAAGACAGCCCAAACAGATCTTGACAATGTCCTCGTATTGCAGTTGGATGTGTTTGGGGGGTCTTCAGTGGCGTCACAGCAGATTCTGCACAGGTTTTATTCACTGAGACCCATTTTGGCTAGGTGCCCATTCAGCCTCTATCGGCCGGAGAGGAACCCCATGAGGGCTCTCAGTTATCTATTGTCCAAATTTAAGCATTGCACTAGTATCTTATTATTAATAAGAAATGACTCATCTGTATGCTTATTATCGGAGCTGGCAGACGTAACGTAATAGCAAACAAAGAAAAAAAGACAAAGGTAGTAACATTTACGGATATTACAGTGGTCTGAACAAATTGTCCAGTTATTGTGGATGAAGTGTTGGGGAGTCAAGTCAAGATTTCCAACAATAATAGGGCATGCCATATGGGTTTTTTTGAGAGTGGATAAAGCTAAACAAGTATTTGAGAACTGTGGCAATTGGAGGTTCATCATCTCCGCTACCGACAGGAAATGGTCGGTTTTTTAAAAAGTAAATTTCAATAAACCGTATCGATTTCAGGTTTATGCAATAAATGAATACACAATGTGAAACTGGCCCACAGAATTATAGTTAAATAATTAATTAAATTCCCTAAGATTATATTATGTATGTGAAATTTTCAAACAAAAAAAAATAATCAAATTGATTTAGCAAAAGAAAACAGTCTGTTTAGACAACGTACACAAGCGGCAAATCGGCTTTTATATCTCTTCTCATAAACAAGCTCTTAACAATTAGCGAAGCAATTAAATTTCAATTAAACTTTTAGAAAGTACAATTAATAAATACATTCAATCACTTGATGCAATCGCGCAAGCAGCTATGACATCACAGCGAAAGGCACACGCTTGGAATCACGGACACTTTGGAGTTCGGACACATATCCCGGAAGCTCGCGGTAAACTGGATCAGTAAACACTCAAAATGGCGAAAAAAATAATGTCATAATTGGGCCCCACAATTTTAGTTTATCGATACTTTTTTTACATTTACCTACTTACGAAATACCTAAACAAATAATTAAAATACATGTATTTTTGTGTTATTCGAATGTTTTAATATTATTAACAAAAAATAAATTATTGAATGAATAGGCTTTGTAAAAAAAGAGTTTATTTTTGTACGATTGAACTTAAGAAACCACTGTTTTCTCAGTGGTTTCCTGAACAACAAACACCACGATTTTACTAGATACGATAGATTGCACTCAAATTACGTAACATCTGAAACAATAATGTTTTTACAATAATCATTACAGCACAATATCTTATTAATTCTCATTTCTTTAATATCAAAAAATTAAACAGATGCTTTATCTATCGATTACAATTCCCTTTAAAGGAACCTAATTATCGAATCTAGTTTTCTTAGAGAACACATACCTAAATGGTATTTAGTTACTCTATTAATTTACGAAGTACTAGACAATATCAGTTTTATAGTGCCGTGTTATTTATTTAAAAAAGCTAGCTTTTCATTACTATGAGAATTATAACCAGACGAAAGTATTTTTCAATCAGTAATGTAATAAAACTAACTAAGAATAAATATTTTTTTAATGTTGATAAACAAGCCAATATAATGTTTTGTAAACTACTGAATTGATATTTGATCAATATATAACCAAAATAAACGATGTTATAATAAAAAAAACTCTTTTCATATGATAAAAATTAAGAGTGGCAACCTTCATGCTCTAATGAAGAAGTCACATTTTGAAGGTATCTAATAGAATTTGTCTTAATTTTACAGATAGTGTTGGAAGTGGCCCACCGAGTGGATCAGGAAGGAGTCGTTGCCGTCGATTCAGTGGTAGAGAAACTCATCTTCAAACCGCAAGACGTGGTATCTATCCGCGCTAAGGACTCGGACCTCGAGTATGCGACCCACGACGTGTTTCAGACGGACAGCGTGATTTCTAGTAAATATAACGGTGAGTTTGTGACTCAATTTTGGAGATAGCAGATATTTCTTGGGCGAAATGTATCAGGCTACAACAGGTTTAAAGAAAACGTGCAAAATACCTTTGTTTCGATATTAAAAATCATTAAATTATTGAAAAGTTTCGTGAGACATTACATTTTATTTAAATCGGCTCTGTCGAAGAACCTCCGTTTGGTGCAAAACTTGTTTTTAGTTTTTTAATATAATATATATTTATTATTTAATATTAAAACAGCATTAAGGGTGCTTTTAATTAAATGGCTCGATTTCTTCTTTATCATCATACATTGGACTCCTTGAAGTGGATGAAAATCACGTTCAAACTCACAGGCAAAGCAAATGTATAAAAATTTAAAATGATTGTGTAATAAACGCTATTGTAACATAAATTAATTTGTAAACGATACCACACATTAGTTATGGTATTAACTACAGACAAATTTTATACTTTATGTAAGTACCTTATGAAATTTCTAGAGTGCTGCGGGCTCAGCCGCTTGGATCGGTTTCTCTCAAGTTTGAAGAATGACTTTTCGAATAAATGGTAGAATTTGGATTTCAATAACTGATAAGTGAAAATATTAAAAATTTAATAATAATTTGTTATTTAAACTAATTAGAAACTTGGGTTGATTCTCATTTAAGCAGAGCGGTAGCGGAGCAAAAATAGTTGCGGACATTGACCTGTTCATTACCTGTCCTTGTTGCTTGCTCTTCTGTCTCTCCCACACTAAGCACGTAATGAGCTGTTCATATTGTAATTATTAAGGTCTATAGATCACTCATACGCTAAGGTTTAATATTCTGGCTCTTTGCGACTGCGTTATTTAATTATTCTTGTCTATTTGACCCCGTCTTTAGGACTCGTGCCTCTAATTACACGGGCTTCCACATCTATGTTCGTGGCACTTGCCATTTCGCATGGTGCCTTTAAGATCGATGAACGCGGAAGATTTAAAAGCATTATAAAATGTAAAAACTCAATAATTACTATAGTATTCTGATCTGACTTTTAATTTAAAAAGCAAGTACCTAAATGATATTTTAAGTGAACAGGATTAATATATGTGTTTTTTTTTATATAAAATCTCATTAGGTAACTCTTTTGTTTAAATGTAAAGTAATTTTGTAAATAACTTAGTTTTAAGACATCTAATTTTATATTTATTTCCTCTTTTTGTATGTATATATTACTTTTATTAATGTTAAACTTTGTTATTCATCATGTAAGATACTAGTAACTATAAAATTAACATGTGGATAACAATGTGGGTTCTCACTAAAATTAATTTAATATCTACTATACTTTGAAATTGTTAAATGTATTGTGTGAACTGTTTGTTGTCCCTAAGAAATAAAATAAAATAAAAATAAAATCTGACGAACTAAATTAGCTATCTAATCTACCAATGTATTTTCAAAGTTATATGTATTTGTATAAATAATGAAAGGTAGAATGGTATTAAAGTATGCGTCTGATAGTTATCAAACCAATCAATAGGCATACTTTAGTAACTTTGGTATCATAGGTGACTGGTGTGGTTTAAAACTCTATCAAATTTATACTTTGCTTGTGTAGATGAGAGTAGAAGGGTGAAGTTAAATTGTATAATCATCATCGAGTGAAGGTGATTATTATACTTGCCGTATTTTTATAAATAGCAATCTTGTCAATGTTAAGACGAGCACACGACAAAGACGCGCCCTTCGCGCGTGGTATTACTATCACCGATAATCTTTTGAAACACACTTCGACACTATCGACCAGGTCGATAGTTAATAAATCATTGTGTTTGTTGGATGCGATTACTAATTATGACAGTATTCAAAAACAATAAATTCAAGCTCTAAAGGTTGATGCATCGAACATACGATTATTAATATTTATACAGTTTATTGTCTATTACTTTTTATGAAATAATTTATATTATTTAAACACGATTCATATATTGGATGCAGCACCTTACAAACTAAGCCATTGTAAAATACTATATTTGATTAAAAAGTGTGGCCGTTGAGTTTCTTGTATGTTCTTCTCACGAGTTTACTTTTTCCGAACATATGGTTAATTCAGTAATTTAATAGATATATTAATAGTGACTATTCAAAAGCGCTTAGTTTAAGCCTAATTGAATTAAGTTTATTAAACTTTGACTCTGACATGGATGAGGCGAAGAACCACCAACTACCTGGACTAGAACCGTTAACAAAGACATGACAATGAACGCCAGTAATGACCCAAGATCGCAAACAGTTGCGATCTTGTATCAGGAGGGCCGACCCCAAATAGGGAATGTGCCAGGGGAATAACTTTGACTTTGATAGAGAAGTAACATGCGACCAGTATTTGCAGGTAACGGGCGGTCTATCGAAGAACGCCAGCTCGAGCCTTGGGACGGCGAGGGCGACTCCGGCGACACCCCGTCCCTCAACGGAGACGCGAGCCTGGGTGAACTGGAGCTTGACAATATCGCCAACGGCTGGGACGCGAACGACATGTTCCGGAAGAACGAGGAGATCTACGGCGTACACAGCACGTATGATCACTCGCTGGCCGGGTACACGCTGCCTCTACAGAGAAAAGATACGCAGGACTATCGGTAAGATTCATTATACTATTAGCACTGTTCTCTGTTTTGAGATCAAACCTTTTACGGCCGTTCCCAATATACTATCTTCAGATAGAGATAAATTACTACCTTCTACTGTCAGTAATTGGCTGGCAATAATCTGAAGCTGTCCCAATATACCCGATAAGTCATTCGTATCGCCTTATATTGGGACGCGTTAATTTCTATAGCTGGTAAGCCATACGTCGTCCCATTGACAGACAGCGTGTACGGATAAGGTGAGTTATCGAAGTTCATTGGGACAGAAAAGTCAATGATAGTTACGATTTTTATCTCAATTATGAGATAGACTGAATATTGAGAACGGCCGTTAATTATTAAAGATCGTATTATTTAGTAACAAATTACTGTAACAATAGAATTTAAAACATTTTAATCGACCACCCGGTACCGGTGTTACAACTTGCAATGCCTGTATTCGTAGTCAACTGACAATGTCTATTGGTGTTGTCAGTTGACTGTCTATATTTTACATTTTAATAGATTATTACAATTTAACAATGAATTTGATTATTAAATAAATCATGCTAATTAAATCAAATGAACCACGTAATTATAAAAATTTCAATGAATTAAAATTATAAATATGTTGGTAAATCTAAAAATACTATCTTCTTAATATAACATACTTCGCTCTGCGTACTCTTAAGAGCCTAGTGCTTTCCTGGGGCATAAAAAGAATAAGGAAGTCCCAGGCTCAAGGGTGACATAGGAGGCGACTAAGGGCATCAGTGGGGGGCTTCTTTGCACAGGATGCCGGCTAGATTATTAATGGGTAGCACACCGGAGCCTTTTTTGCCGTTTAATGTTTAAGCATTATTGTGTTTCGGTATGAAGGACGCCGTAGGTAGTGAAATTACAGGGCAAATGAGACTTCTTTTGTCTCAAGCTTACGAGCGCAATTGTGGTGCCGCTCAGAATTTTTAAGTTTTTCAAGTATCCTGAGCGGCACTGAATTGTAATGGGCAGGGAGTATCAATCTGCTGTACACCCTGATCGTCTCGTCCCTTACTGTCATAAAAAAGAACAAGTAACCGTAGGTGCAGTGCAAAATAAGAGTGAACTTAATTTGGTGCGCGTGTTACAGGCCACGTGTGTAGTGTTCACGACTCAGGTGGTTATTGACACTGTCACGGGTAGATGATGTTGTTTAACACACCTACCTTATAACCCAGTAGACGCCAAACAACTATATCAGGTCGGGGAAAAAATCTTTTAGCAAACAGTATGTATAAACTTGTAATAAATCACCACTTTGGCTGTACTATTTGTATCTGGATGGTTTTGATGACATTAAAAAGTTACATTGAGAAAAATTAAACCAATTTGTAAAATGTTGTTAATAATTAATAATGTTGCAAGAGAATGTAGGCGGCGGTGATCACCTAACACCGGGTGACCCGTAGGTAGTACGCTCATTTGTCCTCCTATTCCGTAAAAAAAAATTGTTTCAAGCTATTTTTCATTCATTTCAGTCAAAGATGGTAAAATGTCATCGAACAAAATGGCATTTATACACTTTAATTAAATGTAAATAAACTGGTAAAATAAAACGTCTTCCGTTTTCATACAAAATGCGAAGAAACTTTTCCCTAAACCTATTCGAAATAATGCAAACAAATCATTCAACGTACGTGAGCGGGCGGTATTGAATGGCCATTGATCAGTTAAATGATCGCCACATCTCGTGAAGAACAGTAACTGGTAGTAACCAGTAACATCTTATACACAGCAGTGTATAATGTCTATTCTTGTCATGGTACCTGAAAGAGTTCCCCCTATATTAGGCGTCTGCCGGGTTATAACGTGGATGGTTTCACATTAGGTGAAATTTTAACTACAAACTTTCCAATGCCGAAACGAACAATATCGACCAGTCTCTTACACGAACACTACGGTAGTTCAACATATTTTGTACATGCCTACTAATAACACATTTTTTTAGTCAATATTTATTCATTGTTAAACTTATAAGTAATTTAGTGCAAGGCAGTTGTTTGAACTTTTCAGTTAGCACTGAAAACATACTTGTCTGTCTCATTTTAGTTCATTTCCACTTTATATTGTTTTGGATAAACTACTATCGATGAGCTTTATATGCTAAAAAATAGTATTTCTAGCTTTTTTATTATCATATAACCTGCAAACATTGTAGAGCAAATATCGAGGCTAATCTACATCATTTAGAAGGCAGTATATTGACGGAAATAGGCACAGGTGGTAAGAGTGACTGGCGACAAAGTTAGAACGCTCAAGAAAAATGAACATTCTTTCTTGGTGGCTTTGACAGGTAACACGTAGGAAAATTCTGTAAAAATAATCTGAATTTCTCTTTGAATACCTATAATTTTTCATAGTTCATTCAATAGACATAGCCATTTTAATAATGCTTCTGTAGTCTGTGTGTGTTTTGTGTAAAATCGATGTCGAAAAATCCAATTTACAAATTACAAATAATTTGAAATACAGTCTTCATGTGTTACTTCTGTTTATATACTTGTAAATTATCAAAAGTAGTTTTGTGAAAGAAATAAATTATTATCAAGTAAAATAAGTCAATTTCATAATTATTCCTTTAATCAAATTGATCCAGTATATTTTTCTTCTAGTACTGCATGCCCAAACTTGTTCTTTAGTTAAATATTGAGAGTATGAAAGGCAGGATTATAAGTAAAATAAATAAGGCAGTAATGAGAGTTTATTGTGCAGTGTCTGGAGGTAAATATGTTGAATTAACAGATGTTAATAGGGGGATATTAATGTGGGTTTGGTCATAGAGTCAGAGGAAAGATTGGAATAGATTGACTGACTATACAGTATGAATGTGAATAACACACTGACCTCTACTATATACCATTGGACTGGCGGCTGTCAAAGTGCTTTTGTGCCTGTTTGATATTTGCCATTTTGGCGCTGTTGGCCGTGTAGCGAGAGTCTGCGGTATTAAAACTAGTGATGACAACCGCAGCAAACTTCAATAGATGGTGGGAAACTATTTACAAAAAAAAATTGTATGCTTTATTACGTTGATTCCCGAAGTATAAATAACACGGAAAACGAACGAAATTAATTCAAAATGCAAAAATACTTCAGAGTATTGTACGTTCCTTCGCAGCCATTTGTATTATACGTCGAAATTAGTTCTCTGAACGCACAGAACACTGAAGGCACAAAAAAATTGCTGTCAAACATATGGAACAGCCTGTCCAGCGGTATTAATACAAGTCAGTGGCATAACAAGTATTGGGAAATGTACATTCCACTATTATATTAGGGTGCACAAAGAATGTGTGAGTTTTGATGAAGGTTGATATTACTAGAAAGAAGCTATCCAAGAAATTAAATTTTACAAATGGATGTCTGTTTACTGTGTGGGTCTTCCTATCCTGTCTCCTAAATATTAATATTGAATTTAACAGAGAAGCAGAAGCGAAAGCGGAGGAGATAGCGGCAGAGATTGAGAGCGCGGCGTGCTACAAGGCCCGCATCGAGCTGGAGAACGGTGATGAAGAGGAGCGGTTCGCGGCAGTGGTGCGTCCGCAGCACGAGCAGCCCAAATACGTGATACCGAACAAGAGGAAAGGCGCACAGGTACCCCAGGCATCTAATATTTCATTATTCTGAACATTCATTCGACATTCAACATTTTAATGTCAACTTAAGAAAAAAATCTATACATACATACAAATAAAATTGGAGTGTCTGTTTGTAATATTGAAATAACCGTTTTTTACTACATGTATATGAATATATATACCGTACTTACACCAAAATAACATTTTTTACAATTTTTTAGGCATTTATTTTCTCAAAATTGATTCCTTTAGAATTCTTTTTGATGTCATTTCTTATACTACTAGATACTACTACCGCTTCGGAAACAAATGGCGCTCTGAGAGAGTAGAAGCGGCGCAAGAAACTCTCCCAGCATTCTTTTTTTTGCGCTCTTTTCAATAAAAATATACAATATTGTACAGTCATTTCTATCGCTATAAAATAATAACAATCTAGTCCCAAGCTGTCCGATCATTTAGATATTCAGCAGTGGAGTAATAGGATTTACGACAGAAACATTTTTTTATAAAACATTTAAATTTATTTATAGATAATGCCTGCACAGTGGCTGGGACTTTATTGTAGAAGTGTATACATTTACCCTTAAAGCTATTATGTATCTTATGAAGCCTACTAGAATTAGTTACAAGCAATCCATTAATTCTAGTGTTATAATAATGAAAATCACTATTAAGAGCAAAAAGGTGACGATTTTTGTGAACATATATTAAATTTTCATAAATGTACTGACAATGAACAGTCATAATATTTATTTCTTTAAATTTTTCTTTGAGAGACTGTCTATCACCAAGCTGATATATAGCACGAACAGCTCTCTTTTGCAGTGCAAACACTATATCAATGTCAGCAGCATGACCCCATAGTAATATACCGTACGTCATGATGCTGTGAAAATAACTAAAGTACACTAATCTAGCGGTCGCAACATTCGTGTACTCTCTAATCTTTCTAACTGCATATGCCGCAGAGCTGAGTCTATCTGCTAGATGGGTAATATGTGGACCCCACTGAAGCTTTTTATCTAACGTGATACCCAAGAAGACCGTAGTGTCCACAAGTTCCAATCTCTGGTCATTTATAAGTACGTTGGTTTGTACCTCCGCTGTGTTTGGTGTAATGAACCGTAAACACTTTGTTTTTTTACTGTTTAAGTGCAGATTATTCGTCTCAAACCAACGCACTATCTTTGAGAGTGCATACGAGGTAAGCCTCGTCATCAATATCCGCACGTCGCTTCACTTTAAAAATAAGTGAAGTATCATCAGCAAACAATACAATCTCATGGCTATCATCTACCACAAACGGTAGATCGTTAATATATATAAGAAACAAGAAAGGACCGAGAATAGAACCCTGTGGAACACCTATTTCCACAGGTTTACCCGAAGACCGTTTGCCATTTACATCGACTATCTGAACTCTTTCGCTTAAATATGATTTTAACAGATTTAGGGGCTCTATTTTTCACTCCATAATGCTTTAGTTTTAGGAGTAAAGTTTCATGGTGGACGCATTTAAATGCTTTTGACAAATCACAAAAAATGCCCAATGCATCCTGTGACTCTTCATAGGCGTCAAAGATGTGCTCAATGAGTCTAGTACCCGGTTTAATTGTTGATAAGCCCCTAGTGAAACCAAACTGATTTTTGTTCATACAAAAATGCATTTGTAGCTGTTGAAGCAAAAGTTTTTCAAAAATTTTACTAAAAACAGGCCGCACTGAAATAGGTCTGAAATTAGCAGGGTCAAAAGAACTGCCCGATTTAAACAAAGGTATAACTTTGCTGTATTTCATGAGGTCAAAACGACATAAACGTTGTTTTGCCATATAAATTTTTTTTTAGAGTTAGACCGTTTCTTGGACATTGCAACATATTTTTTTATTTTTATTTAAAAGAATTTTTCTAAAATAAACGTAGCCTAAGTTACTCCTTATTAAATCAGCTACCTGCCAATAAAAGTCCCGTCAAAATCGGTCTAGCCATTTCAGAGATTAGCTGGAACAAACAGACACACAGACAAAAATTGTAAAAAAATAGGTACATTAGTTAATAGAGACGCCACATTGAGACTGACCATTATCTCGTCATTACTCTATTTTTTTATGGAAAAGGTGGACAAACGAGTGTACGGGTCACCTGATGTTAAGTGATCACCGCCACCCAGATTCTCTTGCAACACCGGAGGAATTACAGGAGCGTTGCCGGTCTTTAAGCAAAGCAGAAAACGATGCATGGCCCGCAACTTCTTTTTATCCTAAAATACCTACCAATATTTTACAGTAAGATTTCAATGAGCATTTCCTCAAATCAAACGTAACCTTACCGGGAGCATTGTTAAATATCTATAATCTGTTCATAATGGAAGGGCATAATCAAAATATTTATTGCATGGTACGAAATAAACTAGAGGCGCTTTGGAGTCTTGTTGGTAATATGACCATGGAGATGAGCGGACCTAATGCTATGGTTATAATACAAAAGTAAAGCAACCATAACACAGCCACTTAGTTCCCAAACCGATAAAGCCTGAGTACTTCCATCTAAAATGCTGGTGATGCCCCAATCTTAAATAGAAAAATATGGAGCACTTAAAATAGAACAGTCTTGCCTAAAAACCTGCAACTACAAAATGTATAAAGCTGTAATGAGAGGTACCTATAACTTGGTAATGAACTTTTTCGAGGTTTGGTTCCACATTTTCTCTCTCTCTACTACGACTAATAGATAGTAGTTGCGACCTCGAGCGATTCCCAGTCCATGTTCATCTGGAAACTAGGAGTCTTGAATAGACGAAGGTGAATATTTCAAGCTGGCCCATAGAGACCATCTAACGCAGGTTTGGGCCACATATGGATGTGTGGCGTTCGTTAACAGTGCGGTTTTCAAGGAATTGTTTTCCACGTACAACAAAACTGAGTAAACTAAGTGTTTCTACGACGATACGACATGGGTATCTTGGGAGAATGTGGCCGGCGGTGGTCACCGTTCGCTCGTTTATCCTCTTTCTTAAACAAAATCGAACCACACCTTTGTGATTAAAGAATATCAATATAATTTTATTTTTTCTTATAATAATGTTTCAGCAACAACAAACAGCCAAGTCAATGAAGGGTGGAGGTGGGAATGGGTCCCCCGGGGGCAAAGCGCCACGAGACAAGGATCCCAGACCCACGCGGCATCATCTTACGCCGCCGGCACATCCTGACAGAACCAGCAGGCCTGAAGATATGGTAATAACTTAATGACCATAATAATAATTACATTTTTAGTGTTCTAGGAGATCTTCCTCGGCGACAGCAATTTATTTAATTGAATATGATAAATAGGACTCTCAAATGCATATTTAATTATTTTTTCTTCAATCAGAACATTGTTGAAAGCATAGACTATACGTTTGAGTATGTTTGTTGCATCATTTTACATATTATATTGTAATTAAAATGATTTGTAAATCGATGAAAATGTAGATCTTGATATAAAAGAGTGCCAATGAGTTTCTTGCTACTTCTTCTCATTAGCACAACCCTTTACGAAGTAGCGGAAGATTTAATAAATATTTTTTTGACATTCATAAGTGTCATTTCCGTGACCTACATGAATAAAGTGATTTTGATTTGATTTGATTTATACTAGTGTATAAACGTTTAGGTATAACATGGTTAGGCAGCTTAATAATAACTAAAGAGCTAATTCCAAGAACTGTTGACTGTTTACGACTTGTCAATATAAATCGGTTACAGTAACAATAGATTTGCTTTTCGTTTGCTGTATCTGCTAGATACGTTCTTACTTGCACACTTAGTTTCTCTTTACGCTTGTCTGTGGTTGAAACAAAATATTTTTTATAAATGTTCATTTGCTAAAGCTACCGCTTAGTAGATACTAAGCGATAGATTTAACAAATGGTACGCACCGGGCTCCTTAGCACAGGATGCCGGCTAGTTTATGGGTACCACAACGGCGCCTATTTCGGCCGTGAAGCAGTAATGTGTAAACATCACTGTGTTTCGGTCTCAAGGGCGCCGTAGCTAGTGAAATTACTGGGCAAATGAGACTTAACATCTTATGTCTTAAGATGATGAGCTCAATTGTAGTGCCGATCAGAATTTTTTGGGTTTTTTAAGAATCCTGAGAGGCACTGCATTGTAATGGGCAATGTGTATCAATTCCCATCAGCTGAACGTTCTGCTCGTCTTGTCCCTTATTTTCTTTTAAAAAAGTCTTCACACACATATGATAAATAAAATGCTTTCTTCTATTGTGCACAGTCATCAACCCCGCCGAGCGGCAATATTGGCAGCAAGAGCTACGCGGCGCAGGCCAGCGCGCCCTACCATGCTCCGCCCTTCCCCCACCATCAGCACACGCCGTGAGTATACTTACCCTTACCACAAACAATGTTGGCAGCAAGAGCTACGCGGCGCAGGCCAGCGCGCCCTACCATGCTCCGCCCTTCCCCCACCATCAGCACACGCCGTGAGTATACTTACCCTTACCACAAACAATGTTGGCAGCAAGAGCTACGCGGCGCAGGCCAGCGCGCCCTACCATGCTCCGCCCTTCCCCCACCATCAGCACACGCCGTGAGTATACTTACCCTTACCACAAACAATGTTGGCAGCAAGAGCTACGCGGCGCAGGCCAGCGCGCTCTACCATGCTCCGCCCTTCCCCCACCATCAGCACACGCCGTGAGTATACTTACCCTTACCACAAACAATGTTGGCAGCAAGAGATACGCGGCGCAGGCCAGCGCGCCCTACCATGCTCCGCCCTTCCCCCACCATCAGCACACGCCGTGAGTATACTTACCCTTACCACAAACAATGTTGGCAGCAAGAGCTACGCGGCGCAGGCCAGCGCGCCCTACCATGCTCCGCCCTTCCCCCACCATCAGCACACGCCGTGAGTATACTTACCCTTACCACAAACAATGTTGGCAGCAAGAGCTACGCGGCGCAGGCCAGCGCGCTCTACCATGCTCCGCCCTTCCCCCACCATCAGCACACGCCGTGAGTATACTTACCCTTACCACAAACAATGTTGGCAGCAAGAGCTACGCGGCGCAGGCCAGCGCGCCCTACCATGCTCCGCCCTTCCCCCACCATCAGCACACGCCGTGAGTATACTTACCCTTACCACAAACAATGTTGGCAGCAAGAGCTACGCGGCGCAGGCCAGCGCGCCCTACCATGCTCCGCCCTTCCCCCACCATCAGCACACGCCGTGAGTATACTTACCCTTACCACAAACAATGTTGGCAGCAAGAGCTACGCGGCGCAGGCCAGCGCGCTCTACCATGCTCCGCCCTTCCCCCACCATCAGCACACGCCGTGAGTATACTTACCCTTACCACAAACAATGTTGGCAGCAAGAGCTACGCGGCGCAGGCCAGCGCGCTCTACCATGCTCCGCCCTTCCCCCACCATCAGCACACGCCGTGAGTATACTTACCCTTACCACAAACAATGTTGGCAGCAAGAGCTACGCGGCGCAGGCCAGCGCGCCCTACCATGCTCCGCCCTTCCCCCACCATCAGCACACGCCGTGAGTATACTTACCCTTACCACAAACAATGTTGGCAGCAAGACCTACGCGGCGCAGGCCAGCGCGCCCTACCATGCTCCGCCCTTCCCCCACCATCAGCACACGCCGTGAGTATACTTACCCTTACCACAAACAATGTTGGCAGCAAGAGCTACGCGGCGCAGGCCAGCGCGCCCTACCATGCTCCGCCCTTTCCCCACCATCAGCACACGCCGTGAGTATACTTACCCTTACCCACAAACACGTAAACCTCGTAGAGCGGCTGGCAGGTATTCCAGACCCGCGGCTGTATATATATAATAAATACAACTAGTGAGTCAACTCCTTTGTTCTTAAATACCTTCAACGAGGTCGCTTAATTTGCGCAAGGGTTATGAAAATATAAGATTAGTTCTATTAGTTGACGCCCAACCATTAACATAACTAATCGTACAATACACAACTTGACTCATAATGGCCAAAAAAATGTTCGAGCGGCGTTGTTTATACTTAAAAATTAACTTGTACAGATAACATGATAACAGTCATTCTAATTAACATCTTATTTCCCGGCAGTAAAGTTTGATTTCTATTGTATATGCTCATTAGACAGTCCTTCACCGAATACTTTCTTATTGCGTGGCGTTGTATTCAAAGCGCGGTCGAAACAACTTAACGAAAACTCTGACTAATAGACGCGCAGGCAGCGCTTTGCTTAAGACAAGGGTGATTGTGAGTTTAGTTATGTAATTCTACCTCAATGACTATTTTGCTAAATACTATAACACTACTTAAGTAGCAAATTCATGTGGTGGGGTGTGTTTGTGTCATACAAACACACGTGCAACTGATTTCGTATACGTGAGACGCACTTCTGAATAGTGAATAACGTCTTCTTATGCCGGTATGCATCGAAGCTCCGAAAGCAGCTTTAGAACAGAACATACAGATTACAAGAATTTTAAGAACTGGCAACAATATATTTTTTTAATTGAAATTTATTTGTAAAGTGTTAAAGAACCTATGCTTAATATAAGTTACAGAACATTACATTTCACTTACTTGGTTTGCTGTGCCTAATACCTTCTGATTTATATAGGTCGTCTGGTGGCAAGATAAACGGAGAAGCGCGTGGGACTCCGCAGCGTCAGGGCTTCCCACATCATCATCACCATGTAAGTCTGTTCTATGCTTGAAGCTTTTACTGCCACTGGTAATGTACACCTGGAGTGGTGTCTGACATATTATTATTATAATTCAGTGAAGTGTATTTTAACCAAGGATTATTCGTATATTCAAACTGACACATAAATCAAGGGTTCAAGACTTTAAAATATTTCAGTATTAAATTTGTGACCAAAATTTATGAACGAAGCGGGACTCGAACCAACTCGACTTTCGAACTCGGCTCAGTTGAAAGAGTACTCGGAAGGAACCCGAGAGGTTGGAAATTTAATTATTCCCAGAAGTGACTGATATCATTTTAAAAATAACAAATTGTTTAAATAAAGTATCTGCATGCATTTAAATATGATAGTGGGCTTATTCATATCAGACCTAATCACCCAATGTCCCATCTGAGCTATTATAGTTTTGTATATAGTGGCGAAATTTACCTTAGTATTCTAATATTATTGTAGCTATTTCTCATTAAAACACGGATAAAAGAAGAAAAAAAATTTAAACCTAATTAGATCGATTTATCGCCCCTAAATCCCCTGTATACTAAATTTTATGAAAATTGGAGCCATTTCCGAGATTCAGATTATATATATACAAGAATAATTGCTCGTTTACAGATATAAGATTAGTAACACAAAATATTGTTCCTATAAAAATATGTGTTTTTTTATTTGTGACTCAACATGGACTATCCTTTTGTATTTTTATCTTGCTTATGGTTAATAATACTACTGGGATATCTGGGAAACTTAGTATGTATATATTGAGAGTTGACACTTTATGATCCAAATAAAATTGCGGTGCTATTCAGACACATAGATTTCAAGTATCTTGGAAGGCATATATTGTGATGAGCAGGCTGTTTCACTTACCATCAGGTGTAAAGTATTTTGTGCATGTTGAGCTTCTTTTATTATTTTATACTTTCTTTGCAGAGTGGTGGACCAGATCAAGTGCGTGGTCGCGGGCAAGGACTAGACCCACGAGATCAGAGGGACACGCGGGATCAACGGGACATCCGGGATCAACGAGACACAAGGGAACAGAGAGACATGCGGGAACGTGATATAAGGGAGCAGCGAGACATTCGGGATCAGCGCGACAATCGGGAACAACGCGACATGCGTGATCAAAGAGAGCCGCGAGAACAGAGAGAGCCACGTGAGCGAGAACAGAGAGACAATCGGGAACGGGATCAGAGAGAGCAACGAGAACAAAGGGATACACGAGAGCGAGACCATAGAGATGCACGAGAACGGGAACAGAGGGATCCTCGGGAACGGGAGCAGAGAGAACCTCGGGAACGAGAACAGAGAGACCCTCGGGAGCGAGACCAAAGAGACCCTCGGGAACGGGAGCAGAGAGATGTACCAAGGAGGCAGGATGAACTACAGGTGTGTATTTTTATGGCTCATGTTTACTAGTGTAGTCAATTACAGCACCTTTTTTTGCGTCGTTTCATACCATACATAATGTCCAACACGCGTTTACAAACAAGCGCGAATAAACCTCGTCTGCAGCACAAAGATCGTGGCACACTAAAAAGTCGATTATTCGTTGCTATGAAATTATCGTTCTTTTAAGGGTCAAAAGGGAAATAATAGTAAAAAAAAAATAGAAACACAGTTTAAATAGAAAACCAACCTAAATAGTAGAAGATAATTATATATTATAATTTCTGCCGTGAAGCAGTAATGTGTAAAAATTACTGTGTTTCGGTCTGAAGGGCGCCGTGGCTAGTAAAATTACTGGGCAAATGAGACTTAACATCTTATGTCTCAAGGTGATGAGCGCAATTGTAGTGCCGCTCAGAATTTCTGGGTTTTTCAAGAATCCTGAACGGCATTGCATTGTAATAGGTAGGGCGTATCAATTACCATCAGCTGAACGTTCTGCTCGTCTCGTCCCTTATTTTCATTAAAAAAAAGTAAACTTAGATCTATATTAACAAATCAATTATATTGCAGGAGCTACGAAAATTTGGACAGGAGTTCAAACTAGTGGCGGCGGGCGTGCCTCACCCGCACGCGCCGCTACAACACGCGCCGCAGCCGCAACCGCAGCACCCGGCGGCGCCGCTCAACACTCAACCTGTATGTGTCACACCTGTTACTACTACTAGTAATCACCCCCGGCCACGCTTTACTGTGCTTCATCATATGTAAACAGTTTGTTACAATGTTTTTAAGTGATAACCCTCACTTCTGGGATTAAATTACACAGATTAAACTGAAAATATTTATGAACGATGCGGGACTCGAAACCGCGATAGTTTTATTTCTGTAATTAATCCCAGAAGTGAGGGTTATCATTTTAAAACATAAACTGTTTAGATTTGCAAGAGCGACATCTCAAGTCAATTTGCTAATATGTAAATATTGGGGTGGAGCAGGTTATCAACTGTAAAGTAAATCCTGTAGTGAGTGTAGATGAATCCACAAGCTGAGAGTTGAACAAAGCATATAAGATTTTATGACGATACGTCACTCGAACGGTTGGCTCAGTTGTAAAGAGCGCTCGCACGGAACGCGATAGGTCGCGGGTTCGAGTCCCGCATCGTTCATAAAATTTTGTTTTCAGTTTTATTTGTGTCATCTATATGAATAGAGAATAATATAAAATATGATCAAACTACACGGCCACATTTTGCCCGTGACGCCCCCTCCCGTTTCCATTTCACCCCTCGATCGTCCTATTGCGCCAGTACGGTTTGCATTTATATTACCGTTGGGTACATGTCGTGATAGTTTCTTGCTTATCACTGCTTTGTTTTTGAAGTTTTCAATGTTACGTTTTGACTTTTGCTGTTAAATAGTGCTGAAGTTTTTATTGCTATAAGTTTTAAATACTTTGACTTTTAATTATTATAATAATAAATATCAGCATCACATCACAATACCTTTACATCATCAATAATACAAAAATAATAAATCGTAGTTTATTTATTGCTAGCTGACCCAGCAAACGTTGTATTGCCGATATTAAAATTGCGATACAACAGTAACTGTTGATCGTAGATGGGTGAAAATGAAAAAATTGAAATTGTATGTATTTTTTAATGCTGACTCATAATCAAACAAATTTTAAAAAAATAAAAAAATAAATTTGGCATTGACCACCCTTAACATTTAGGGAGATGAAAAATAGATGTTTTCCGATTCTCAGACCTACCCAATATGCACTCAAAATTTCGTGAGAATCGGTCAAGCCGTTTCGAAGGAGTTTAGCTACAAACACCGCGACATGAGAATTTTATATATTTGATAATAATGTTGGGATGTTATTAAGTGATGTTTGTTCTGCACACTGACAGAAATAGATGTCATGTCATCAATGTGAGGTCCAGAGATAAAGTTACCGGGTTATATAACAATATATACAAAACCCTTTTTTTTTAAATAACACATTGTATTATAACCCAATCATAAGAATGTGTTGCTCATATAATGAAATAGCCAAATTAGACATTGATATTTTCGATTCGAAACTTTCCTTATTTAAAAAAAAATTAAATTCTTAGTTTATTAAAAAAAAATTAAATTCTTAGTTTATTAAAAAAAAACTAAGTAAAATAATCAAGTATATATAATAAGAATTTTGTATTTGATTTGATTTTAAAATATTAATCAAGCTCTGCAACCCTGTAGTATTGCAATAAGATTTAAATGTAATTTAATTAAGAATTTTAGAATTTTATTTGTATCAGGTTAGAAATTATTGAAATGTTTGGATGGCCTAAATAAATAAAATATGAATACAATGTTCAGAAGTACTAACTGAGACTTTAATAAATAATTACATATCTGTTTATCAAAACTACTACTTGCAACTGTATTTGTATCAGAACTTATGGACACAAATTCTTATGTGTGTCACATATTATGTTACATATACCAGAAGTCAGGGAGATCACGTATATACGTATACAAAAGTTATTGTTTAACCCCCTTATTCATAATAGTCTGCTAACTTAAAGCATTGCTAATTCTCACTCTGTCTTCTTCTATTGACCTAAGTCAGAATGAGAAAAGCACTCCTTAGCGGCTGTTTAAAGTTAGCGGACCATTATGAATAAAGGGGTAAATGTTTTATTTTATTTATTTATTTTATTTTATTTTATTAGGAAAACAAACAGTATTACATGACATAAATAGGTTACAAAAAATATACATCTATTAACCATTTACAGTCTTCGCATATAAGAGACTATAAGCGTGTTACAAATAATTAACAAAAATACAAAAAAAGATCAAAAAGTAATACAATAAAAGTATATAGATATAAATACACGAAGACGAATTGAATGGATATTATAGTATTCAGGTATTTAGCAATCAAGAGAACACACACTCATCCAACGCCTCGTCAATGTACCTCTTAACGCGTTTGGTGACGTATTGAATATATCGAAATCTGGCAAGTCTATTGATGTCTGATTTATTCCTTGTGGACACCTTATAAAATATGAATGTTGCCTGTAATTAGTACTGCAATGAGGAACGTATATAGTACATTTTGGCCTGGTGTAGTTATTGGGCGCTTTGATACCAATTTGTGATGTTAATTTAGAAGAGTCTATCTTAGAGTGAAGTAACTTAGAGTAAAAAAACAGTATCAGCTATTTGACGTCTTATTTGTAATGGAAGTATGTGATGCCTGTTACATCTTATTATATAATCTGCATCATATGTATTACACTTATATTGTAAATATCTTAAAAAACTTGTTTGAATTTTTTCAAGTCTATTAATGTGAACTTCATATTGAGGGTTCCAAACCTGAGAACAATATTCAAGGGTGCTTCGAACATATGAACAGTATAGTATTTTAATGAGTTTTATGCTAGAAAATTGAGAACATATCCGTTTGATGAAACCAGAAGATTTCTTGGCCTTTTTAACTATAGTATCGATGTGTTTTTCATATGTAAGTTTACTGTCATGTGTAACACCGAGGTCTCTAATTTCATTAACAGAATTGAGAACAACGCCCTTTATTTTATATTTGTATTCTATTATATTATACTTACGAGAAAAAGTAATGGAATGACATTTTAACGCGTTTAGGTCTAGTTTATTAAGAAGACAGTATGCCTCAAATCTTTCTAAATCCGCTTGAAGAAGCTGACAATCTGAATCTCTGGTGATATTTGAGAATATTTTCATATCATCAGCATACAGTAAAAAATTGGATGTTTGAAAGCAACCGCCTACATCATTAATAAATATATTAAATAATAGAGGGACTAGTAATGAGCCTTGTGGCACTCCAGAATATACAGTAATCCAAGAAGAGGCATAGCCTTTTACAACAATTTGTTGAGACCTATTTTCAATGTAAGAGGTGAACCATCTGAATAGATTTCCATGTATTCCAGCAAATTGAAGTTTCTGTAATAGTATGCAGTGATCAATTCGGTCAAATGCTTTACTAAAATCGGTGAAAACAGCATCTACTTGTCCACCTATACCTGCAGTCGTGTAATCAATAAATGATAACAGATTAGTGGTGGTCGACCGATTTTGCATGAAACCATGTTGTTCAGGTATGAACGTAGATTTTAGAGAGCTGTAAACCTGAGTGTGAATAATACGTTCAAAGATTTTGGCAAATATACATAGCTTGGAGATAGGCCTGTAATTTTTAATGTCATTTTTATTTCCATTTTTGTATACAGGAGTAACGAAAGCGGATTTCCAAATTTTAGGTACTATACCTTCATTAATTGATCTGATAAAGAGTATTGTCAATGGTTTAACAAGGCTATTGGAACAAGAGGATATAAATAATGGGTCGATATGATCTGGTCCCGATCCTTTTGTAAGATCAACTGACTTAAGGTATTTCCTAACTGTAGAATCATCAATATATACGGTGCTGATAGTGCTGCTATAAACAGAAGGACAATGATTAACTGTATGTGAGCTTTGATGAGGCTGTGACGTGGGAATGAGGAAATTAGACTGAAAGTATTGAGAAAAGTGATTACATATTTTAACACCTGTATCAGCTACATGACCCTCTAATGTTAATGTTAATGATAGAGGGAATTGGAGCCTTTTTTATTTGATTTTACGTAGGACCAAAATAGTTTAGGATTTGCAGCAATAGAAGTTTCCATAGTTTTAATGTAATTCCTATGACATTCATCCTCCAATTCCTTAGCTCTTTTCCGTAGGATAGAAAAGGAAACATAATCATCGGTATTGCCATATGTGTAATATTTATTTATATATTTAAATTTTTCTTTAAGTATTTTTTCAGAGGTATAGTGTACCACGGTGGAAAAGATTTCGCATTAATATATTTTTTCGGTATGTAGTTATTAATTAAGTTATATATGTGATTATAGAAACAGTCCACAGCTTCATCCAAGGTCCCACAATTTAGACATACATCCCAATCGATCTCTCTAAGTGACGAATTGATATTTACATAATCACCTGATCGGTACAGATATTTAAACCTAGGGCTAACCTTAAGTAAATCAGTTTCACTAGGAGTTAATGATATAAAGAGAGACTTGTGATGAGCATCTTCCGGTACTAAGGGGTCTAGACAGGTTTTAACGGATAAGGTATTATTACATAGAATCCAGTCTAGTACTCAGTTGTTGATATTATAAGAACAATTGAACTGCCGCAAGCTTGCTTCTAGTAAAATATCAAAAAAATATATTTGCGCGTCTCCCTTAATACCTGTGGGATCGGGGTGATCATCATTATGGTACGTAGTCCATTGGATATCTTTTATATTGAAGTCCCCCGCAATAATAAAAATGTCATCAGGACAGATATCAACTACTAAGGATAGTTTATCTGTAAAATTTTATAGCTGAGAATTAAAATTGTAGCCAAGATGTTCATCACATAAATAAAGTACACAGAAATGTATTTTTTACATACCACTCTTAGATTTTATCATCACCTTGACTCACAAGTCTTCGGCAGATGAATTCCATTCAAGCTGAACGACAGCTGTTAATTCACAGCGAACTGCAATTAAAACACCTCCTCCGTTTAATTCCTTAGTAGCTGAGTAATTTCTGTCTCGTCTCCATACTGTATAGCGATCATCAAATAATTCGCTATCGCTAATACTCTCTAACAACCAAGTTTCCGTAATAAGTACGACATCATAATTACTTAAAAGAAGGTTCCGTTTAAAAGCACTTGTTTTAGTTCGAAGCCCCCTTGTGTTCTGGTAATAAATTTTTAAATTATTAATAGCCATTTGAAATTAATAATCTGAAGCACAATTATTACATCTAAGCTTAAGAAACCTACACCCTTTAAAGAACATTTTATAACATTAGTGACTACAGTTTCCAATAAAAAAATTATGATGATAAAATAAGCAATAGGGGTAAGTAAAGGTATTATTGAGCAAAACACGTCCTTTAAGAAATTTACAAACGACAATTCACAGTAAATATGCAGAATACGTCTTGAAAATGGGATAAAATATTGATGAATGCAAATATTTAAGCATATAATATATCTGAGAAAATATAAAATAACAAAAATGTATTTAAATAATGCAAAGATGTAGAAGTTAATTACTATTATACAAAGATAGTTAATTGGTAATTCAAAAGTACGCACAAATTTAATTATTATAATATAAAGAACAGCACTATCTAAGTAAGATGCAAGCTATAATAGTCCCGAACTATGCAAAGCGCTCGCAAAAATGTGCCATAAAGCAACGCTGTGTACAGCGAAACGGTGTGATAAATGCGTGTTACTTGATTTTACTTACGTGCCGGATCCGTCTACACACATCACTTCGACCGGTCTTGTGATAACAAGAACAAAGGACATCGGATCTGTATGCATTTTTCAAGCTTCTTGCAGTGAAATATAAGCGTGTACTAAATATCGTAAAGAAAAAACAAATTAATAAGTGTAATACTAAATACATAAAGTTATTATAAAGAAATACGATATTAAAATTTTCCCTAAATCCTTTTCTTCTTTGATAAAAAACACGGGAGATGTATCGGACTTTCGGGCCATTATCTTACAATGTCTAACCCATATATAACGAAAGTTCTTCTCCTTTGCTAACAATTTTGCTTTACTGAGCAGATTTTTATAAAATGGAGTCAAGTGGTCGTTAAGGTAGAAGTTACCTGGATTGTCTTTGTAACCAAGATCCGACAGCTTGTTTGCTTTTAGTTTACGAGCTGAGGCGATAAGCTCTTCTTTCTTATACCGGTTATTAAACGCTATTAAGATCGGTTTCTCAGTGTTGGGTGACCGGGTCGGTAAACGTGCGATATAGTTGATTTCACTTCTTTCCAAAGGTATGTTGCACAACAGGCCAATCTTTTCCGCTATATCGCTATATCGTATAAATTTTCGTTTCTCTTAAGTGGTATGCCCCGTATCTCCACGTTATTCGCCCTTGCAAACTGATCACGATCATGTAGCTCCTTTGTAAGTCTAACCACCTCCTCCTTTAATGTTGGAACCTCACGAACCGCACTCTCAACGTTCACTATTCTGGACTCCAAGCCCTTGATAGTTCCAGAGAAGTCACCGATCAATTGGTGTGAAAGTTCTAATGAGTCCTTTAAGTTATTAACGTCATCTCTGATGGACTTAATATCCACCGCTAAAGAGGACAACGGTGCCAGTTTAACCATAATATTGTTTAGTTGTTCTTGCATACTGTCCAGTTGAGTGGGCTTAGGCGAGCTTCCACCTTTGCAATATGTGCACCTCCATGCAGCTCGACGCTCTGGTCCAAGTTTGCGGTACCCGGTCTCCGATATACCCGCACAGCTATAATCGAAATTACGCTTGCATCCCGCACACTGTACTCCGTCATTTAAATCTTTTTTACAAGTATCGCAATTCATCACTTCGACAAAAACTTAAAAATGTTTGTAATAAGAGTATAAATTATAAACAAAATGGTATTGAAGATGAGTTAATGATTGCATAAACAAAGTGATTAACAGAGGAATTGCGACACTATTATTGTATAAATAAGGTTCAGTTTAAGTACACTTCTTAGGACACCGTACAAATAAAATATGAATACGTGTTATTTGCAACGCGAATAATTCGTGACTACTACTATGTGTATATATTTGCAGAGTCAGCCTTGTCCAGTTGTGAATAATCCACCAGAAGTATCTGCCAACGTCGGGCCGCCTTCTGAGCCTCACAAACGTATTGAACACCACAAGGTAATCAATCATGCATTAATATATCTTCAAAGTGTAATTATGTTTGTCTTTTTCTGTCTGATTTAAAATTTATCCTTATTTCAGAACATGTATTTAAGCAACTAGAACTGCTAAGTTTAATTTGTGAAGTGAATTTGGTAGACTGCTGTCTTGACACCACCATACATAAATAATTAAGCTTGCGTTCTCCAGTATACCCTCTGAAATTAATCAAGAAATCCTGTAGTGAATTACTTTTCAAATGGGACAGTTATTTAAGTTATAAATAATATATGTACCAAACATCTTTGTAAGATATTTAATCTATATTATACTATACATCTTCAGTCGCGTAAATTTTCTTATAAAGTTTGTTAGTATTTTCGTTTTTTATTAATTTCGTAATTTCGTTATTTAGTAAATGTTATGTGTAAAAATAAATTTGTACAATATTCCGAGTAGCTGTTTGACTTGATTCCTGCTGAGAAAAACCATCACCGAGCTGTTATCAACACCGTTCACCGTTATCCATATCATCCGAATGATGGGTATCCACAGTCGTTTTAAGAATCTTACCCTACCTCCAAACTATGATACGAACTTAATCTTCTACAGTCATTCATATTATAACGATATGATATGATCAATTTTGAGTTGTCGTATACTTTCGAATGCTCAAAAGTTGACATTATTGTTACACTTAGGTGTTGCAAGAGATTGCAAGCTGTTTTCGCTTATTGCCAAATAATCTGAGCACAAACCTTTGCGAGGGTATTTTGTTTCTTCACTGTTAACCATTATTGTATCCCCAGCCACCCCAAGTACCAATCGCGACAGCTCCGCCTGCCGCTGCTCCAGTAGAAGAAGCTAGTGCTGCAGAGGAAAGGGAGAGAAGCCGTTCTCCGAGCGTGGAACGAGTTGCTGCTACTCTGAAGAAGTCCACGTTGAATCCCAATGCGAAGGAGTTCAACCCCAGTGCAAAGCCATTCGCGCCGCGGAGTCCAGCCACTCCCTCACAGAGCAGGTAACCGAAAGAACGCCGATTTAATGGTATACCTACACCAATGAATGTAAACAACCAAGAGGCTAATATAGCAACTGGGATGTGTTTAAAACCCTAAAGGCTTTTATGTGACAAATTTATGTCAAATTATTATTAACATTATATTTCATATCACAATTCGAATGTCAAATACAGAGTTTATCAATTTCCATTAAAGTAAAACTTGTCGCATATAAAACGCACATCCTCATTGTAAAAAAGAGCTGCTGGTTACAGTATTCCCAAATCAATACGAGGGTCCTTGAAGCTATGCTTCTGCTATAAGTCGCACTCTCACCTCGAAGACCTAGGTCTTTGGGAATTGTAGATGTCCATCCCCAGCGGTAAGTTTCAAAAGTAATATTATCATCAGTCGGAAGACGTCCACTGCTGCACAAAGGAATCCCAAAAGGTTTCCACGACGATCGGTCCTGCGCTCTCTTAACCCAACGTATTCCGGCGATCTTGACCAGATCGTCGGTCCATCTTGTGGGGGGCCTACCAATACCTCGCCATTCGAGGACATTTCTGCCGCACCGGCCATCTGTCCGTCGAACTATGTGCTTATAGATATAACATTAATTAACCAATATTGTAAAAAAATTGTTTGACAAGAACCAAGTTTGCATGGCAATGGCTAAATAAGACTATAAGTGAAGACAGCAAGCGTCGCAAATATGTCGGTGGCAGTGAGTCATAATTTTTTGTGCCTTTTGGTGTTGAGACACTTGGCCCGCGGGGCCCAGATGCGCGGAGAATTTACAAAGTCTTCGCGCCTCAACAAGGCTACTGGAAAACCTAGCACTGGCAGCTATTTCGATCAATGGATCAGCCTAGCTATGGATAGCTAGTAGTTGGAACGAGGACGAGGCCAGTATTCTTGCTACTCTTCCATGTAGTGATTGTTTTAGTTTTATGTAGTCATAGTATTGTAAATATAGTTATAAGATTTGTTTTGTTTGAATAAGTAGACTTTAAGCTGAAACCATAATTTGTACCATGTTTATGTTGTTTGATGGTGATGGTGATTGTTTCACATTTAAATTAACTGTAATTTTGATTTTCATCAGACCGAATACACCTGGCACGCCAATGGGCGTGGGCGTCGGTGGCATGGGGCTTGGCGGCGTGGGCGTCGGCCTGGGCGGAGTGGGCGTGGTGGGAGCGGGCGTGAGCTACGTGCCCGCGGCGCCGCCCGGCCCTCACATGGTGAGTACCGTCAAGTAGTCATTGGTGAACACACCGGGCACGTCGGTGGCATGGGGCTCGGCGGCGTGGGGTCGGCCTGGGCGGAGTGGGCGTGGTGGGAGCGGGCGTGAGCTACGTGCCCGCGGCGCCGCCCGGCCCTCACATGGTGAGTACCGTCAAGTAGTCATTGGTGAACACACCGGGCACGTCGGTGGCATGGGGCTCGGCGGCGTGGGGTCGGCCTGGGCGGAGTGGGCGTGGTGGGAGCGGGCGTGAGCTACGTGCCCGCGGCGCCGCCCGGCCCGCACATGGTGAGTACCGTCAAGTAGTCATTGGTGAACACACCGGGCACGTCGGTGGCATGGGGCTCGGCGGCGTGGGGTCGGCCTGGGCGGAGTGGGCGTGGTGGGAGCGGGCGTGAGCTACGTGCCCGCGGCGCCGCCCGGCCCGCACATGGTGAGTACCGTCAAGTAGTCATTGGTGAACACACCGGGCACGTCGGTGGCATGGGGCTCGGCGGCGTGGGGTCGGCCTGGGCGGAGTGGGCGTGGTGGGAGCGGGCGTGAGCTACGTGCCCGCGGCGCCGCCCGGCCCGCACATGGTGAGTACCGTCAAGTAGTCATTGGTGAACACACCGGGCACGTCGGTGGCATGGGGCTCGGCGGCGTGGGGTCGGCCTGGGCGGAGTGGGCGTGGTGGGAGCGGGCGTGAGCTACGTGCCCGCGGCGCCGCCCGGCCCGCACATGGTGAGTACCGTCAAGTAGTCATTGGTGAACACACCGGGCACGTCGGTGGCATGGGGCTCGGCGGCGTGGGGTCGGCCTGGGCGGAGTGGGCGTGGTGGGAGCGGGCGTGAGCTACGTGCCCGCGGCGCCGCCCGGCCCGCACATGGTGAGTACCGTCAAGTAGTCATTGGTGAACACACCGGGCACGTCGGTGGCATGGGGCTCGGCGGCGTGGGGTCGGCCTGGGCGGAGTGGGCGTGGTGGGAGCGGGCGTGAGCTACGTGCCCGCGGCGCCGCCCGGCCCGCACATGGTGAGTACCGTCAAGTAGTCATTGGTGAACACACCGGGCACGTCGGTGGCATGGGGCTCGGCGGCGTGGGGTCGGCCTGGGCGGAGTGGGCGTGGTGGGAGCGGGCGTGAGCTACGTGCCCGCGGCGCCGCCCGGCCCGCACATGGTGAGTACCGTCAAGTAGTCATTGGTGAACACACCGGGCACGTCGGTGGCATGGGGCTCGGCGGCGTGGGGTCGGCCTGGGCGGAGTGGGCGTGGTGGGAGCGGGCGTGAGCTACGTGCCCGCGGCGCCGCCCGGCCCGCACATGGTGAGTACCGTCAAGTAGTCATTGGTGAACACACCGGGCACGTCGGTGGCATGGGGCTCGGCGGCGTGGGGTCGGCCTGGGCGGAGTGGGCGTGGTGGGAGCGGGCGTGAGCTACGTGCCCGCGGCGCCGCCCGGCCCGCACATGGTGAGTACCGTCAAGTAGTCATTGGTGAACACACCGGGCACGTCGGTGGCATGGGGCTCGGCGGCGTGGGGTCGGCCTGGGCGGAGTGGGCGTGGTGGGAGCGGGCGTGAGCTACGTGCCCGCGGCGCCGCCCGGCCCGCACATGGTGAGTACCGTCAAGTAGTCATTGGTGAACACACCGGGCACGTCGGTGGCATGGGGCTCGGCGGCGTGGGGTCGGCCTGGGCGGAGTGGGCGTGGTGGGAGCGGGCGTGAGCTACGTGCCCGCGGCGCCGCCCGGCCCGCACATGGTGAGTACCGTCAAGTAGTCATTGGTGAACACACCGGGCACGTCGGTGGCATGGGGCTCGGCGGCGTGGGGTCGGCCCGGGCGGAGTGGGCGTGGTGGGAGCGGGCGTGAGCTACGTGCCCGCGGCGCCGCCCGGCCCGCACATGGTGAGTACCGTCAAGTAGTCATTGGTGAACACACCGGGCACGTCGGTGGCATGGGGCTCGGCGGCGTGGGGTCGGCCTGGGCGGAGGGGGCGTGGTGGGAGCGGGCGTGAGCTACGTGCCCGCGGCGCCGCCCGGCCCGCACATGGTGAGTACCGTCAAGTAGTCATTGGTGAACACACCGGGCACGTCGGTGGCATGGGGCTCGGCGGCGTGGGGTCGGCCTGGGCGGAGTGGGCGTGGTGGGAGCGGGCGTGAGCTACGTGCCCGCGGCGCCGCCCGGCCCGCACATGGTGAGTACCGTCAAGTAGTCATTGGTGAACACACCGGGCACGTCGGTGGCATGGGGCTCGGCGGCGTGGGGTCGGCCTGGGCGGAGTGGGCGTGGTGGGAGCGGGCGTGAGCTACGTGCCCGCGGCGCCGCCCGGCCCGCACATGGTGAGTACCGTCAAGTAGTCATTGGTGAACACACCGGGCACGTCGGTGGCATGGGGCTCGGCGGCGTGAAGTAGCGGCCTAACGCCGCTATGTTTCGCATAGGTTAGTGTCGAGGACTGGAGCATTTTTTGCATTGGCGTATGGTCTGTCCCAATCGATTGAGTCGCCAACGCGGCTCCCGGATATGGATAGCCACATGCCGTCCTTATTAGATCTTCTACTGACTACACATCCCGATGGTTACCAGGTCTTTGTCGACGCCCCTCTCGGAACGCCCGACCATTGCCTGGTCAGGAGTGTAGTGCCTATCCGACGCCAACGTCGCAGACCACCAGCGACCCGCCGCGTTTGGCACTACAAGTCAGCAGATTGGGATAGGTTGCGTTCCTTTTTTGCATCCTACCCTTGGGGCAAGGTTTGTTTCCCTTCGAATTATCCTAGTGCCTACGCCGTTGCAGTAGCCGATGTGATACTGCAGAGCATGGATATTTTTATTTTATATTAGATCGGTGGCAGATCACAGCCCTGGTTCGATGCGTCAGTTAAAGCAGCATCTGACTGCAAAAAACAGGCGTATCGAACTTGGGTTGCGGCGCTAGGCACAAGGGATCCGAACTGCAAAGTTCTTAAGAGGAAATATAACCGTGCCTCCAAATTTTTTAAGCAAATCGCCCGTGCGAAGTCAAAGCACGTCGTCAAAATCGGCAAGCAGCTTTCCAGTTACCCGACCGTAACACGCAAGTTCTGGTCGTTGTCGAAAGCTGCTCTTGGTAACTTTAGCCAGCCGTCCATGCCGCCGTTGCACATGATGAATGACATCCTGGCCCATACGGCAAAAGAGAAAGCCGATCTCCTGTGCGCTTTTTTCGTCTCCCAACTCGACTCTTGACGACAACGGAAAAACACCGCCGACCATCCCGCGGTGTCAGAGCTCTATGCCTATATACATATACAATTCATACAGAAAACTGTTAGGCTCTGTTTTCGTTGGACGTCAGGAAGTTGAGCGGGCCGGATGGCATTTCTCCAATCGTGCTTAGAACGTATGCCCCTGAGTTGACGCCGGTGCTAACGCGTTTATTCCGGCACTCTTATTCCGACGGCGTAGTCCCTGACTCATGGAAGTCATCACTAGACTCATTGATCAACGACGTTGATTCATTGAACAACGGTCGGTCGGCAGGTGATCTTCTGGTATACCTAACACAAAGATGGGCTACGGCTATTGAAAGCAAGGGGGAAGGCCTAGCAGTAAGTTAAACGCTCCTCTCAAAACTTCCATCATTTGGGCTTCCCGAGAGCTTGTGCAATTGGACCTCCAGCTTCCTTACTGGGCGCAGTATACAGGTCGTTGTCGACGGACATTGCTCGAACCCGAAGCCCGTGAATGCTGGAGTGCCCCAAGGCTGTGTGCTATGTCCTACGCTGCTTCTTCTGCATATCAATGATATGTTGGACACCTCTAACATACATTGCTATGCAGACGACAGCACTGGTGATGCGGTATACACGGGCCATGCAGGTCTCTCTCGGGAAATCGTCGACTGTCGTTTATGGGACCAAATGGCATCTATTCTAAATCGAACTATGAAAAAATTACGTAAATCAGAACATAAATCTCAGAGTAATCGGTGTGCACACATAAAAAAAATACCGATCGAAATGATAACCTCTTCCTTTTTGAAGTCGGTTAAAAAGTAAATAATCATAGAATTACATCACGGAGCAGAACTATTTCAAAATTTATATTCTTCTTTTTTTAGTATACGACGCTAGGATTTCTTGAAGTCTAGCCGGAGAATTAATGATGTCATGCCTCATGTACCTCTCATAACAAGTAAAGGATGACAATGAAAAATATTCTCTGAATTTATTTACTAAGTCGTTATGATTATTTAACAGTATTCAAGGTAGAATAAATGGGAATGTGTTTCCTCTAATATTTTCAAACAACTTAATTTCTAATAAGCGTTCAAACCCAGTTTAAAATATCACATAGAACGTTAATTAACACTGTTAAATAGAAATACTACTTATTTGATAAACATTTTAATAACATAATTAAATTTTTACTTTCAATCAAACAGTATACCTAAATGTTTTTAATTACCGTCACAAAAATAGGGTTATAAGACAGACGCATCTTGGTGGCTATTACGTATACAATACGGGCCAAATTTCAATCGATATTTAAAAAAAAACTTATGAACACAGATGGCTGCAGTGCCGTACGCGATGATGGCTGCCGCTGCCGCCGCGTCGCAACAACCGCCCGCCTACTTGCAGCATCCGCACCCGCACCCTCACCCACACCCGCATCCGGTACGTATGGACGCACACACGTGTGACACGTGAAAATAGAGTGTTACACATTTAAATCAAACACTTTAAAGGATTAAGGGGGACCAGTCCCCCTGAAAACGTGATCCGGAAATGTCTCGACATGTCGGGTTAACCAAAATAATAATAACAATTTTACTTTTACGCAGAATCTGAATCTGAATGTAAAAACACTGTTACAATTACACGCGTTTTAATCCCTTAAAAAGTGTTTTATTTAAAATATGGCAAATTAGAAATAAGCCAATAATTTACAAATTTCGTTCAATGTATCATTTTATTCATAAACCAGTAATTCGCTGCCCCGGGTGCTCATTCCGTTGCCACTGGCAATATTTCTTTTCTTATAAATAACAAACATTTATGTCAGCAATAAAAAATAAGCTGTAATTGTTCAAGCAATTTTATCAATCTTGAATTACGTGCGACAACTTCAAGCGATTACAGTGTATTTACATTATTTTGACGTTTTCACTTTTCAGTAAACATGAACTTTTACGATATTCCATATTATTTTTATTATTATTGTATTTTTCTCAATGTTGTTATCTTATCTAGGTTATAGTCATAGTTTAGACCAGTGTTTCTCAACCTTTTTTAGGCCAGGCCACAATTTTTAAGCTTTAAAAATTATTTTGTTCCCTTAAAAATATAAATGATAAGTTTTAGGAAGAAATCACTATAAAATTGTTGTCAAAATATCTTAAGTAAAATTTTAACATACAGTGAAAAACTGAAATTAAAATTTTTTTCTATATTCATTTAGTGCGATCCTTGCGCTTGATGCGCAAGATGATGAAGTCTCCGCGTTGTGTATATCAAGGCGAATATTTTTTGCACATTCTTGGAATTTGCCTTTTTTTTGTTAAATTTGTCACCGATATCAATCATTGCATTTAAATAACCCAATGCGAAAGGAATATTGTCGTGTCGAGTCCATTTTTAAATTGCCCCCCTGTGAGGCGTTGTTGCCAAGTTGGGAAACACAGACCTTTAAACATATTGTTTTATACAATTTATTCTATGAAACTGTCACCATGCCGATTGTATCACGAGCTATTTTGGAGAAAACATGTTGCAATAAATACGACGTCCAATTTATTTTATATAGGCGCTATTATTTCCGTACACGATTGAATTAAAAAATATGAGACTTATAAATATTGTATTGAGACAGATACTATTATAATTTGAATGTGAAAAAAAAAACGAATTGGCCAGAAAATTTTACTTTTTGACTTCTAATTCATCATATTTAGGTGATATTCACAAACAAAAAGATTAATTATAATATAGAGTATTTGTTTATAATATCATATAGCCAGGAAATGGGCAAATGGAAATGGCGTGTGAGTGCCGCCAGTACGCGCAACCTATACTCGTGCTGGCTGAGAAAAGACACAGACACGATTCGGTGAGAGAGGCGTGCTGAGTGGGGGAATACCAATACCTTTTGGAAACTGTAATAGTATTGCGTGTGTGTGTGCGTATTAACATGACCACGTGTGTTGTTTGCGGTTTATTAACAGCCAATAGTGCTTTCTATCTCGAAATCTCTTGAGTAAATTAATCAACTTTTGCAATTTAATCAAAACTATGACAATCAACCACACTCTGTGTAAAAGTATAGTTTTTGTTCACCTATTTGTAATAATAACTTTGATTATTCCGCCCGAAAAGTATTTTTAACGTTTTGAACTGCAGTCCAAGAGCTGAATGAATATCGAGTATGTCCTTTTACCACCCGTTTCAGCCCCTCGCTCCCAAAAGTATTTCTGCATTGAGACTAAAGGTTAACCCCCTTATTCATAATGGTCTGCTAACTTAAAGCTTAAAGCATTGCTAATTGTCACTCTGTCTTCTTCTATTGACCTAAGTCAGAATGAGAAAACACTGTAGCAGCTGTTTTAAGTTAGTGGACCATTATTTGATAAGGGGGTAAGAGTTTCCTCTTAAGCTTGGTTTAGTATGTGACGAATTGATATTTTATGGTTAACACGTTGTGTGAGTTTTGGGTTTTTTTTAACTAACTAATTTTGATTTGAGTGAATTTAATAAACATGTTTAAAAATATTAATTTATTATGATATTTTGGTATTAAAGGAAAACTTCTATAAGAATACGCTACTGACTCACACTAATACTAGGAGAAAAATGTCGAACCATTGGAACTTGGTATTTATTATTGATATGATACGTTATTTGACATAAGTTAGTTATACCTATTTTTACTTACTTCTTTTGGAGTGTTTGACAATATGATTAGAGTGTATAATTTTTAATGTATTTCGACGGACGTTGGCCTCACCACGTTGTAGTTCGCCCCATCTGAAGTTTTTTGGGAGGCTGATGTTATTTTTGAAATGCAATATGACCGCCGCTGAAATTTGTCATTACAACAATATGGATATCATTTCCAAGCGTTTTAGGGTGACTTGAGTCCAACTTCGAAGATAGAAAATGGTTCTGTAACAATTTACATATAGTTTTCAAAGATTTGAGGATTGCTGAGAACGAATTTCAAATTACTTTTTACCACGTCGCCGCGACCCTTTAAATAATTTGGATATCGTTTTAAAAGAGGATCCATTAATCAAGAAATCACAAGTGGGAAAGGAGGTGCAGTGAGATATTGATTTTATATTTTTTGGTTTTCAAAAAATCTAATCAGACGCACAGCATATATTCGGGACTAAAAAGTGAAAAAGGTCCAAAATGCTTGCGCGAGATATATTTGGGACATTCCTCCACGAAGTCACATTACTCCATATTTGATAAAATATAAAGTTTTAAATATGGAGAATAGAAGACGCCTGCATTTCGCTGCTCTACTATTTAATGTGGTCACATCTAAGGCTCCCGCATATTTATATAACAAATTGAACTGGTTAAGCAACACGAATACCTTGTACCACGCCAGAGCGGCGCTACACGGTCTTCTGTCTTTTAGATAGGGTCGGTCAGTAGGTAGATAGTTATAAGGCAACTAAGTGCTGGAACAATATACCACCACCTTTCAAAGCATCCTTATCTGTTTATTCCCTCAAATTAAAAATGAAAATATATCTATTACATGAATATCGAAGTCAGTATTCCAGCATTAGTTGTGTTCAAAGAGACTGGGATCTTTTTTGTTTTATCTTATTATTTGTCATTATTAGGAATTATTAATTATAATTACTCTATTTATGTTTGCTCTTGTTTTTAAGTTAAGTTTAGTAGATGATTGTTGTTTATTATAGTTATACTGTAATTCAGGCGAGGTGTCGCCCCTGAGGTTCATGTGTCACGCGGGGGTCACACAAGATCAGCGTTGCAGCACACTTGTGTTGAAACACATGCTGAGTTGCTCCTTTTTAAACGCCACACGTTTTTATATTTGTATATTTTTAAGTTACTTCTTTTTGTTATTTGTGTGTGTTACAATAAATGTTTTTCTTTTCTTTAAAAAATAAACAAGTTAGCTACTACAAAGTTCAAGCATATATTTAAAACAAGGTCGGTTAAAAAAAATATTAGACTCATATTTTTAATATTTACTATCAAAAGACATTTATCTTTAAAGCGAAGTTTCCTCCGGGGTTAATTTTACGAGTCCCTCAGTCAATTGCCACAATTTCTTTGCGAGCACAATATCCTCTGTTCTAGCACTTGGCGAAGCTTCGGCGCAGTCTTCAAAATACTTTCCAGTTACTTGGTCACAATAGTCCGAGACAGCAACGTATAGAGACGTTTGAGCGCCTTCGTTTGGCGTCTTGAAAAAGAAATACAGAAGTAAACTACGCAATCTTTCCAAAAAACTAGAGCTTTTGTACAAAGATGTGTTCACTTGTCCTGGATTCAGGCTGTTCACGACCACTCCGGTATGCGCCAAGCGTCTCGCCAACTCCTTGCTAAAAACCACGTTGCAAAATTTACTGTTCGCATAACTTTGGATGTAACAATACCTCTTGTCGTTTATGTCTTCTGCGGTGCCAAACTTATGCCACGCGGACGATACAACCAAAATACGACTTGGCGCAGACTTCTTCAACAACGACACTAGAAGTACAGTAAGAAGGAACGGCCCGAAGTAATTTATCTGCATATCCTTCAAAAGACCGTCCGCGGTGTACTCGCGCTTTGTGCAAATCGCCCCGGCGTTGTTTACCAGAACGTCCAATTTGGCTTCACTCGACTTCAGCTCTTCCACAAAATTCCTTACTGACGCCAGTGAGGTTAGATCCAAATGCATATAACGTACTTTAGTGTTTTTGGTTCGCTTTGTTATTTCGTTAACGGCGCGTTGTCCTTTCGCCGCATCACGGCACGCGATAATCACTTTAGCGCCTCTTTGGGCTATCTCTAGCGCGGTCTCGTACCCTATACCTCCACTTGCACCTGTCACGACAACCACTTCACCACTCATCACTTTCTCGTCGTAACATTTCCCGGAAGTAACTTTGTTGAACAGCTTTATCAAGACAATTGTTAGCAAGAACCAAAATAGCCACATTATAGCGTTTGTCGTGAGATACTAGTAATAGTTATGTAATTACAACAGATATTGATAGTGTTATCGTTGGCGACTGTAGATTATTTGGATTAATTAAAGAAACCAGAGCTGTAACTACGCCCGTGTAGTCAGCCGGTAACTGAATGACATCTATTCGATTGATCGGATCATTCCGCGCATCGTACATGTTAGATAGATACTTTAGTTATTTGCCCTGGCTTATAATATTCTAACTCTAGAAGATTTGATTGAAACAAAATTTTTGGAGTGTAATTGTTGATTGTGACACGGTAGACATTTCTAAAAGCAGTACTCAAAGTACTGTTTTTATTAACTTGTCGAAGTGTTATTAGGGAATTAGATCCAGAATCTATTACCGAGTAATTTGCTTATATCGTTAGTTGTCTTATTACATAGAACATTATGTCAATTAACTTTTTATTGACTTTTAATTACGGATAGACATACACGAACAGCTTTTTGGCGTATAGTGCATATTAACAGGTGCTGGTTTTTTTGGGTTTTAATGCGGTTCAATTAAATTCTTGAATAATAAGTGGCCCGGAGGAAACATTTTTTTTTACATATCGCTTTCAGTGCGTTTTACTAGCTTCTTGTCTCATCTTTTCTCGAAATGACCACGCACTAACTCCTTCAGAAATATGCCAAGCCAAAATTTTTTTTATTATGTTTATCCTCTTTTTTAACTGCTCACATGATACGTATATTAGTGGAAACTTTATTGGTGTGTGTACAATTTTATATGTATTCTTGTAATTTTTATAAATACTGTATGTTTCCCAAAAATTAATAAATAAATAAAATCATCACCTCAAGCGACAAAAAAGTACACAATGTGTTATTTTTTTAAAGCGATAACTCTTATTTATAACGATGTGAATCGAACCCGCGGGTTTTCAAATTTGTGTAAGAATACACAGAAAAAAATTGTCGACGCAGAATAACAAAAGAAAACAAGTTATAAGTATCGCCGCTATTGATGAGAAATACAACGGCTGATAACTGATGGACAAAGGCAAACAATTTCGTACCCAATTTCCTCTCTTTCAAATCAATAGACACCAACAAATTGATTTGTTGATCTAAAATTTACAAAATTTACTTAGCCACTGGAAAATCTTCATGAATCACATTATTATAATTATTATGGATAATGCTCTGTACCATTCCTTACAAAAGGAATTGAGTGAGAGTGAAGATTTATTTGAAAGGACAGAGATTCGAAGATGATGAAGCCGTAGTCGGTGCAATACAGGAATTTTTAAGTGTGATGAAGAGCTTTTTTATGAAAGAAAGCTGAAAAAAAAGGTATACCAAGTGTCTAATGCTAAAAGGCGAGTATATTGAACAATAAAATAAAAACTCTACGTATGTTGATTGAAAACGTTGCCTAAATTAGTATTTAATAAAGGCTAAGCATTAAAAGTTATAGTTTTTATTAATTTATTAACTACAATATACGTAATTGACCCTCTTATCAATGTCAACGTATCTTTAATGTCAGTTAGTTTATAATTCATAGTACATTCTCTTATCATTTTATAATGTTATGATAATTATGACATAATAATCAGTGGAGTTAGTCGTTATGGGTTGATTAGGTTAGCTTAGATTTTCATAATAGTAATAATGCACAGATATCCTATCAAAAACGTTTTTTTTTTTTCTTATTTAGAAAAACTACACTTACAGATTGTCCAGTTTAACCCAAAGAAGACACTAGATATTGCGATCACCGATAAAAAGTCTCTCACATCCGATACATCGAGCGACATTCAGTTCATTTGTTGCTTGGAAGAGAAGGCCTCTAAAAAGCTTGGTGTACTCAATAAGGCGAAACAGTACTTCAAGCCACAGCGTGCAGCTATATAAGGCGCAAACTCGGCCCCACATCGAGTACTGTTCTCACTTCTGAAATTACGAGCAATTGAGTAACACAACAGTTAACTTAAGAATAAAAATGTTTTGTTGTTTTTCGGCTTTGGTATATTCAAGATGGCGGCCGATCAGATGAGTCTCTCTTTATATTATGTGAAATATTGATAAATAGCAATATATCATGTACAACAAATAACGATTTCGTGCTCTGTTTTACATCGGACTAGGCACGCACGAGTTATTAGCAATATTATTCACTCAGCCTCAACAAGAGATAACTAATTTTTCTTCTAGATAAGAAGGCATATTAACATTTATAAATAATCATTTTCGTGTTGTGTTACTAGATATATGGAGCTGCGATGGGGGGCGGGGCCCCGGGTGCTGCCGCGGCGGGGCAACACGCACCCATGCCCGCGCAGCCTCAGAGAAACTTCAGAAAAGGTATGTATATTGGTGTACCTGGTATATCACACACAATTTTATCATTTCTTTGTTCCACTCCTCTACTTTTATCTGTCATTTATACAGATACTATCAGTAATATAAGTATATACTTTATTGAGTCTTTGAAAAAATCTAGTGGCCTAATTAGTTAGTTAACATTAAAATGGTTAATCTAATGACTTAGACATAAAAGATTTGAATTCCACAAGATGATTTCTGTTCAGAAATTAAGGAAATAAAAGCTGGAGTGCCTCAGGGAAGTGTATTAGGTCCAGTCCTGTACCTACAGTCCCTACTTTACACAAATGACATTCCTGAAATAGATAATAACGCTGTTGCGACCTTTGCTGATGATACTCCTCTAATGGGCGTGGGTAATAATCAAAATATTATGTATGTAATATAGTATGTACTGCGTATTAACCTAATATTTCTATGAATTTTAGATTCATAAAAAAAAATTGGACCTAGATTTAGGTATCTATGGCACCAAAACAACTGTGCTTTTTGGCGACATTATAATACGGTAAACAAAGCTTTTCGGCAATAGAGTGTAAACTTTTTCAAAGACTCAATAAAGTATGTACTTATATTGCTAATGGTGGCTGTATAATTGACATAATATAACACTAGATAGGTACAATAAATATAGTTAAATATTATAGTTTGTGCGAGTGAAGTATAATAATAATAATAATATTGATACACTTTTTACACAAATTATCTTGTCCCAAGTTAAGCATCTATAGCCTGTGTTATGGGTTACAAGACAATGATATATTTAATACAATATACTTACTTAAACATACATTAATACATTTAAACATCCATGACTCGGAAACAAACATCCATATTCATCATATAAATGCTTGCACCTACCGGGATTCAAACCCGGGACCTCCAGCTTAGTAGGTAGGTTTTTTGCTTGATATAGTAGGTGCATGGTGATTGTACTGTGTCCTGTGTCCAGGTATGCAGGTGGCCACGGCCACGGGGCAGCCGCTGCTGGCTCCGGCGCCCATGCAGCCCTTCATGCCCTATCCGCACCCGCATCCGCATCCGCACCCCGGCCCGCCGCAGCAGGCGCTGCAGTACCAACACATGGTGAGTCACTATCTCATGAATATTATTATTAACATCACTCACTAACTGCGTCTTGACCTAATTATATAAGCCAACTGACTAAGGATAATTAAATCGCCACTATGCCTTCGCTACCAATTACCTATTCTATTATTATATCTTTTATTATATCCAATTCTATTCTGAGACCTTCCGGTGTTATGAAAGAGTAGTAAATGACCCCTAAGCTGAAAGGTTATTTGATACATATCGAAAATAGCCCATCCCTCACGCGTTTTTTGACAATTTTTTTTATTTTTATTTTATTATGATTCAGCATTAAAAATACATACAAATTTAAACTTTCGCCCTTGTACGATCTACAACAATTTTTGTATCACGATTTTTATATTATTCTGTTCCAACCACCAAACCGATATAGGGTTGCAAGATGGCAATCGAATACAATAATTGTAGTACGATATATTTGGTAGGTCTGAAAATCGGTTGCATCAAAATTTTAATAATTGATTTTTTTAAATATGTAATATGGCAATACGACGTTTGCTGGGTCAGCTAGTATTTATATAGTTTATTCTCTATTACTTTTTATGAAATAATTTATACTATGTAATCACGATTCATATATTGTATGCAGCACCTTACAAACTAAATTGCAATGAATATTACACCCATTGTAAAATACTTCATTCGATTGAAAAGATTGGCTGTTGAATTTCATATTACTTCTTCTCACTAGTTCAACTTTTTCCGAACATATGATAAATTCAGTAATTTAAAAGAAATATTTATAGTGACAATTCAAAAGCGCTTACTTTAAGCCTGAGGCCTATCGCAGACGACAGACTATCCGTGACGCATTTTTTAGTCTGTGATAATAAAACACATAGAATTATATGCAGTACTGCAAACGACGCACAAAAAGTTTGACACACAAAATATCTTCGTATAAAAGACCGCGTCGTACAAAAAGTGCGCCAAGAACATATAACATTCGCGTTAACATGCGTTAGCGCAGACGACGCTCACTTTAGTCCGTCGTCTGCACTTGCTATAGATTGACGTGTATCACGGCGCTAAACATCGATGTATGGATGTTGATTCAAGAAATAGAAAACAGACCAGCGCTGAATGATTCATCTTTGGCAGAGTATCATGAGAGAAATTAAAAAAAAAAAATGTGGTATGAAGTCTTCTTAAGAAGTTACGCGGGGTCGACTTTTGTTAACATGCGGCGCCATGGAGATCGTGTTTTCGCGTCTTCGTCACTGAGGCCAAGGTATTTCATGTCCCTTTGGACATTCGTCATCCAGGTAGTTTGGGGTCTTCCCCTACCCCTCTTTCTTGCAGCCATGGAAAGGCACTTTTTCACCACATAATCATCGGGCCTACGCATTACGCGTCCGTACCATCTGAGCCTAGATTCTGTTATTTTGTCGGTTATGACTTCCTCTTTAAAGCTTCCTCTTATATATTTATTTTGTACTCTGTCCTTGAGTGTTACTCCTCCCGCCCATCTCAGCAAACGATTTTCGGTGGTATGTAGCTTTTGTTCATGGGCCTTTTTTCTTGCCCAAAATTCGCTACCGTACAGTAAGGCTGGTCGTACTGCCGTTTAATAGACCTTGCCTTTAGTTTTTACTGGCATTTTAGCGTCACGTAGCACCCCTGTGAAAGTACACCACTTTATCCATCCAGATGTCGTTCTCTGTGTTACGTCCACTTCTATAGAGATATCCGCAGAGAGCGGATCCTAGATACTTAAAACTTTTAGCTCTAGGGAGGGCCGTGCCACTTAGCGTGATGCCCGGGTCAAGTGAAGGGTTGGGATTGAAATTACAAAACAAATATTCTGTTTTTGTTCTGCTAATGCGCAAGTCATTATGTTCCAACGACTCTCTCCATCTTTCTAAATCTTCTTGTAGCTCTTGGACTCTGTCAGATATTAGTACTACGTCGTCAGCATACAAGATATTCCATGGAGTTTGTTTTTGGATTTTTGCCGACCGATAGTTCATGACAACATTAAATAGCAGAAGGCTCAGTGCACTACCCTGATGGACGCCAACTTTTTTATGGAAGCTGTTGGATGGACCGGCTGAGTTTCTGACGCAGGTTTGGACGTTGTTATACATATCTTTAATGATACGTATTTAGCGTTCAGGTATACTGTGCGCTCTGAGCGCCTGCCATATAAATGTCCTTGGGACTCGGTCAAAGGCTTTTTCTAGGTCTATAAATACAATCCAAAAATTTTCACCATTTCTTTTAGCATTTTCCATGATCAGTCTTACAGCATGAATTGCGTCCATGGTTTCCTTTCCGCTTGTGAAAGCAAACTGGTTTTCCGTTAGCGAGATTATAGATGCTAGACGTTCACTGAGGACTCGTTCCCAAATTTTCAGGGCGTGTGATGTGAGTTTTATTCCACGAAAGCTTCCGCACTCTCTGACGTCTCCCTTATTTTTGTAGAAAAGAACAAGTATGCTTTTTCTCCATGCATCTGGCATTTCTTCAGTTGTTAGGATATTATTAAACGAATTAGTTAGCCAGACTTATCCACCTGCTTTCAGGGACCTCCACAGTTCGGCTGGTATGTCACCAGGCCCGCAGGTCTTGTGGTTTTTCATTTTCAGAATGGCCTTTTTGACTTCCGTGATAGTGATTTGATTTACGGGTCCCTGTATTCTTGGTTCTTCGATTTCAGCCTGTCTGGGAAATTCCTCATTCAGCAGTAAATGGTAATACTCATACCACTTTTTACAATATCTTTATCAGATGTGAGTGGGTTGCCTTTGTTGTCCTTGATGTGTTTTGTAGTGCCAAAATCCTTCGTGTTATTATATTATAATGCTTGCTTAAAATTCTCTACTTCTTCTTTTTTACGTCTCCAGTACCTACGAAATAATACACTGCAATCTCTGTACTTCCATTGCGTGGACATCCCTACTGTGCTGCCGACAAAATGAGCGAAACTGTATGTCGTGGACGATGAGTCTGTTAAATATCTGCCAAAGACATTTTGCGCGCAATGCAGACTTTTTGTGTGCCGCAGACTCGATAGCACAGAAAGTGTGTCACCTGCGATAGGCCTGATGCAATGGTGTGTTGTGTCCGCAGGTGCGCATGTACCACGGCTCCGAGGCGGGGTACGCGCCACCGTCCGCGTCGCCCGCGTCGGCGTCGCCCGCGCTGTACCCGCCGCCGTCGCCCGCGCACACGCCGCACCCGCACCACCACTACCAGCAGCCGCCCTTCCAGGTACCACCACCCCGCCGGCTACATTATGGCTACCACAACGGCGCCTATTGCTGCCGTGAAACAGTTATGTGTACACAGTGCTGTGTTTCGGTCTGAAGGGCGCCGTAGCTAGTGAAAATACTGAGCAAATGATACATGTCCCAAGGTGACGAGCGCTATGGTAGTGCCGCTCACAATTTATGGGTTATTCAAGAATCACAGCAGCACTGCGTTGTAATGGGTAAGGCGCATCAATTACCATCAACTGAACATCCTGCTTGTCTCGTCCCTTATTTTCATTTAAAAAAAATCAACAGTTGCATATAAGAACTTTATATACACCCATGATATGAATCATCTAAAAGATTCTGAAACAGTTAGCTTACTGCTAACATTAAAAAAGCCAGTCTTAGTAACCATTACATCATCCAAACGAGTGTTGTAATGTTGTACTGAATTTCATTACAACACTCGTTTGGATGATGCAATGGTTATTGGGACATTGGGTGTTTTAATGTTGGCAATAAATTAACTGTTTTAGAATCTTTAATAATTGATTTAAAGCGTGGGTATAGATAAAACTATTAATTCAACTACACTCGCACAGAATACCAGTCAGAAGTAACGATCTAATGCCTAGTGTTTTGCATAGGTTAGACTCGAGGAGATTTCGGACGCAATGCTTGCTTTGGGGAACTGTAAAATAAATTTTTTGAGCCAATCCGAATGATATCTTATAAATAACAATGTGACAGATGTGTTTTACACTAAGTTTTGAAAACAGGTGCTCTGCCCCCTGATGGGTCCGGGCGGCGGTGGTGGCCATCATCACCATCACCACCACGTGGCGTACTTGAACGTGGCGCCGCCCACCGCCTCGCCGCCGCACCACCCACACCATCCGCACCCACACCCACACCAAGTGCAGGTGAGTCACTCAACCAACGCAACGCACACTATGACATATTGATGGATACTCGATTGATGTTTTTTAATTAAAAGATAAGGACAGGGTAGCGTTTTCCTCTATGGTTATAAATATACCTAACACAGTGTCAACCTACTTTAATGTCAATCGAAATGTTGTTACACTTTGGTAGCAAAGAAAGCCAGCTAAGTAAATTAATTCCACTGAGTAAAGCTAGCTAAGTGTAAACCTACTATAATAAAATGAGCCTGGCTAAACGAGAGCGCGCGTGCATCTCGCGCATAAGTAGCCCTGATATACCATTACAGTAATTTAAATTTTAAACAGAAAAAAAGGGCGCAATCCCATTTTTTATTCAAGGGGAAAAATTTGATATAATGTGCCTTGAAATTAGAATTTCGGCGGGTTAAAACGGTTCATCAAGCCGTTGGCGAGGAACCAGACAAGTTGCACTGGAGCAAGGCTAACAGCTGGCAGCTTCGAAGTGAATGAACCAAGGCTGGCCTATCGAACCCCTATTTTTTCCCCTTGCAAACGAGGTGAAAAAAATGAGTCATTTCGCCATTTTGGCGACGCGTTGCACTATGCGTGCAAGTGTTATACATGTCCTTTCGAAAGAATGAGACTAAAAAGTGTAATCTAAATTTTTGCTGAGACGAACGTATGCCCGCCTCAGATAGCTAGAATCGCCGACAGGAATTTGACAAAGAGTTCTCTTTTCGTTCGTCTACCCCTTGAGCAGAATATTTATAATACAGTTAAAGCGATATGGCGGGGGGAAAGTAAGAACTGTTGTACCCTTTCTATACAGGTGACCACGCACAGATTAAAAATTGATTTAATCGAGATACTGTCATCGATTAAATAAAGTCGTAACAATGGAATGGTCAACAGTTCACAATGCCATTTTTTTAGTATGTAAACCACACTTCTAGCGACATAATGAACACGTGAAGCTATGTAACATGGTGCTCACTTGGAATGGAAGGGCATTTTGCCTCCAAAAAGCTTGGTATACCTCAGTAGGGCGAAACAATACCTCTTTCAAGGCACCGTCGGCTGTCGGCAACTATATAAGGCGCAAATACGGCCTAAAATGAAGTATTGTTCTCACTTCTTGACAGGCGCTCCCCAGTACCAGCTTCTTTCATTTGAGCGCATATTGGGAGGAATACAACGAAAGCGGCTCGTATCATCGACGATCAAGTAATCTCCGATCGGCTTGATTCTTTGGCGTTACGGTTTCTCTCGGGAGTGCTCTGAAATTTCACCCGCATCATATTGAAAACTAGCATTCCACAAACACACGTTTTGCGTTGAAATTCTTGCCTCGCACAGCCATTTTGGCTGTGCGAGGCAAGAAATCAATTACCCGCTGCAGTTTTCCCGAACCGATACGACTCACGGACCTTCAAGCACAGAGTATACTCCTACAAGTCCTACTCCGGCGACATATCTCTTGACCCCTTGTTTTGCAAATGGCCATGGGCGGTTGCCTCATCACTACTCAGCCATCACGTGCGTCTCTTGCCCGTTATCCCTTTCAAATACAAAAAATGTGATGCAATTAATGCAAAAAAATCAATTAATTCACAATTACCGCTTCGCGAGGAAAATTATTCGGAGATTTTGCAGTGACGCTAAAGACTATCAAAAAATAAAGACTTGCTGCAGATCTATTTTTATTGTATTAGAATGTACTAGAATTAGTTACCAGCAATGTTGTAAAGGGACATGAGCGGAGATACTTAGTGTACACCAGTTAGCCAATGAAAGTTATCTACAATTTAGATTGTTTTATTGTTTCAGCAAGTTCTACTACCACCTCAGCAGCCATCAGGCGGCTCCACTACCCCCGGCGTGCACGGATCGCACCCTTAAAGAATCGAACCCACCACCCTGAGTCTAGCACGCACCACTACGCCGCCGTGCTAAGCGCAGCCCTACGTTCACTATGTAAATTTTACAAACACGAATTATTACTATCACCACGTACATGTCTTTGAAGAATTCCTATTTGTGTGTTATGGTGGCGCTTATTTTTTTGGTTCCGATATAGTCGAAAGTGCAAAACGCGTGTTGTTTTCTGATTAATGGCAATAATAGATACGTAAGGGCTAAATTTATGTTATTAGTATTAAAAGACATAATATATTACATAAAAAACGAATAGTAAGTATGAACCTTAAAGCAATACCTACACTATATTATACTTCTAGCTGTATACATTATAAAGTACTTATTCACCCTTTTTTATGGGTGGCAAAAATACAAGAAATTAATAGTTAAAATTGTAAAGATAAGCGCTACATGTCAACCAAATAATTATAAAATAACAGATAAATCTAATTTTGATTGGACAATATTGATCGTTTGTGAAAACAAAAGCTTTTGACAACGTAACTTTTCTTATATTAAGTTTTTGACGAAATTCTTATAGTTGTAAGTAAAATAACTTAAATATTATGTAGTGACAATGTTAGGTCGGCTTAGCACGGCGGTAACGAAATGGGAATGAAGCATTCTACATTATTTATATAAGTGTTAATGGATGCGCTCCTCGAGTGCCGGCTCCGTGCCGGTTGTGTATTATAAGTAGTGTAATTGTATCGGCAGACGATATTTGTCGGTGCTTTGTATTTATTTCTAATCACAATTAATCTTAAACTTATGAAATATTTATAATATTCCGATCAGATACGTGTGATACGGCTGGGGTTCAGCCTCGTGTCTATAACCAAAAATAAATCTATTGTTTCCACATTTCACTTCCAGGAAAGGTTAAGGTCGTTATTTAAATTATATTTAAAATGATATTCCAATCGAACAAATGCATTGTGAGCCAAAAATCTAACTCGACAAATTTCGTCGGCTTATAATGTTGCGTCGCGTGCGCATGCGCGTGTTGTACGTTAGAGTCCCTCCTCACCCGCACCATACAACTTGTTTGTTATTGGTTGTGCCCCTTGGAGACCCGTTGCTTTATTACTTGTGGGAATGTTAGCCTCCTTGATGGTCGAATTAAAAATATATCGCATTCATCTTTCCATTGGAGAATTGAACTTCTTGAATCTTATTTGAATAGACTAAAGTTTTTTTTATATACTTCAATTCATATAAACAGCGCTCTATTTTTTTATAGAGGACTAATCCAATCTGGATTGTCAACTAGATTTTCTTTTTAACTGCTCTATATTTTTTCATTCGGCCATTTTGTATGATATATTGTACATATAAACATGCATAATATATAAAAATGTATTATAGTATATTTATAATATACCTACAGTTACTGCCTTATTGCGTTGTGCGAAAGTGCAAGCTGTGTAAAACTATAGAAAATATATATATTTAAATGTAATTACTGTAATTTTTAACAGCATTATTGTATTGCAAAAATATTTAGTGGATATTATGTAGATGTGACAATAAATGGAAAATTGATAAAATAAGCAGTTATATCTATGCAGATGTGTGGTGTGAAAGTATTGAGAGCTTTATAAGTTACTATTATATTATTCGTTGTAACTCTGCAATATTTGAGTGATACTTGTTATAATAGTGGCGATTAACATTTATAATGTAAATATTGAAAGGAGTTGTAACAACTTATAATCTAATAGCTGGCAGATATGTCACTAAGGATGGTATCTATAGAGTGTACTTAGACTTAACTTGGCCGAGTAAAGTAAAAAGTGTAAGCTTAGCCTAATCTTTAGTCATTTGAAGTTCTGCTGAGCTTAAGCTAAGGCGGCCCAATACAAAAGTCAACTTCGCTTTTTATCACACTCAGCTTAGTTATACATAAGTAAAGTCTTTAAGTACACTTTATAGATTTCAGCCTTATTCTTATTTTATCAATGTTCTTTATTTTTGGGGTGATATCTATTGTTATTATCTAGTGCGTTAATTTTCGCCCTTAACATAGACATACTAGATGTCTACGTCCTTGTAAGGCGTGCATAAAACAAGAAAACGTTATATTGTAACCGCCCTTCGACCCAAAAACTGTCCTATCGTCAAACACGCGCTTATCCACATACTCCTATGTACAATCAATATGATGGACACGCTGTCAGACTAGTTTTTATGTTGATAATGCATCAGATCGCCTGTGTCATTATTGCGCATAATTTATGTAGCTTCATAGAGATATTCTAGTGTCCTATGAATTTATGAGAAGAGCTGTGTATTGATATTAAGAAACGTGGAAGGTGTATTATGAGGTGGTTGGTCGCGATACATAAAAGCATTTATCTGCACATGTTGTGGGTATATAAATTTAATAAGCTCTTCTTATGTTAGCGACAGTCCTGTACTGTTATATGCATGATGTACGCATTTTTAGCCCTTATATGTATTTAGTGGTTTTCTACGATCAAATTCATAAGTTTATTGTATGTATTTTTGAAGAATGTTTGAAGAATAATATTTATGACGCTAAAGCTGACTCCGGCGATGTAAACGATGGCCGCCGGCGTGCCACGTGTGTGTATGTGTGTCTGTATGTAAGGGGGGCATAGTCCATGACCTCCGCGCGGTGCTCCCTGGGTAGCGCCAATCGTGGACTCGATATTCACATAAACGCGCGATACTATATCTCCAAATATAACTTGCTATCAACCCCACGCAACAAGGTAAACATTACATGTAGGCTACTCATGATTATCAAGCTCCCAGTCAGATACAGTATTAAATTAAATACCTAACAATATAGTTCACTCAAGACCTCATTCTAGATCGTATTAATCCATCGCGATGGTATAAAATAAACATGTCAATCGTTAAATTGCGTACGATACGCCGATGTTTGTTTGTGTTGCTACTAGGGCTGCCTACTTTTTTTTAGACCGAATATAGTATTTTTGAATTCAGTACCCATTAAAATATAGTAGACATTGACTTAAAAGAAATATTTTAATTTAATTTTTATGAATATCTTCTACTATTTGAGCTTTTATTGATAAGTTTTTATTTTTATGGAACCCTTTGCTACCATCATTACTATTTTATTTTATATTACAGAACATTTTGGCTCTATTAATATACATTGCTCATCACTGAAAATATGGGCTTTGTATGCTGATAAAATACAGTAGTATCGCCTACTATATTATAATTTTAAAATATTAGTAGGTAGACACCTTAAATATTGGGATACTATATTATATAGTAGGGTTGGCAACCCTAGTTGTTACTTTCCTTGCCCGATACGTTCATATGCACATGGTGTGTTACTCTAATGGAGTAAGTCTGCCATGGTTGAAGCCGAAACACACATTATATTTGGAATATCCTTTTGTCCTTCAAATAAAGAGGCTTACCGTGATTCCATAACATGGAAGTGGCATAGGGAACTGGCGGCTGAGTTAGCTCCACCACATACAGGGTATGTGATATGCACCGTGAGCACTGCACAGTGCTATCACTGTCGAAAATTCGTTCTGTTATGGACTGCCAGTATACTGACGCAGTACGCTAGGGTAATATAGGACGTCATAAATCGCCGCCATATTGTACTGTGAGCACTGGCGTTTTCGAGGTAATGTACTCGCAGTACTTTGATCACGTGATCAGTCAAAACCAGTCGGGTGCCTAACGTTTTATAAACAATACCTACAATCTCTAATACTAATACTACAATACATATAATCCCAAATATTTTTTTATTTGACAAGACTCAGGAAACAGTTTTTTTTTAATGAACTAGATAAGTTTAATACAGTCATTTGAATGCTGCGTCAAAATATGCGGCTGACAGTATAAGGAATTGCGTTCCGTTTTAAATAGTAACCTATATAGTAAGCTATAAAGGAACGGCTTCGCAGTATACTAAATTTATGTCACACTGTACAGTGCTCGCAGTGCATATCGGAACATACCCACAGTAAATATAAAACTGATGTTTGTATAACAACGTCATAGCGTTAAACGTATGGTTTTAAAAATAGAATATTAGCCACGGTTTCAATGAAAAAATAACTTGTTACAAATGAAATTTTAATCCAATTTTTTCTCAATTTTTTCAGCTCAATGATCAAAGAAAACTTAGTCATAGAAATGGATATTGTATTGATATTATCATAAAATAATAAGTGACTTCGTATATTCTGTTATTTTGAAATTTTCATTACTGTGTCAGTTAAAAACATTGTGGATATTGGTGTTAGTGTAGCTGGATTACGATGTCGATGCGTTGTTTACCTTATTGTAGCTTGGGTGGGTGGTTAACATAAAACTGCCACAGTAAGTAACTTCTTTGCGGTTGGGTACTAAGAAATTTATTGAAAGCTCAGTCATAGATTCATAGTCTTATCCAAGTTTCTACGTTAGACAATTTTGTTGTAATAATTATTATACTTTACCCATTGGTTGCTTTCCAATAATCCTATCGTTTTTTCCATAACTTGAAACTTTTCTTGAGATGCTTTGAAAAATTATTTGCAAATCGACGAGGAATTTCACTATTATTAAGGATTGGTCCAAAAAGTGATGAGATGAGGAAGACGTTTACCTGATTGTAAGTGAAACGCCCTGCCCGTTACAGTTCAGTGTCACTGAGGATTCATCATTGAAGCCAAAATTTGAAGGGCACTGCGACGCGCTCGTGTATTGGAGATAAGATCTTAAGTGTCATTAGCTCCGTAATTACAGCTGGCGTCATCGAAGCCACAGTTACTGAAGTGAACAGCCAGCTTTGAATACTTTGTACAAGTATCGCGCCAGTTGAATGCCAGTCAGTTATCGTATACTTACTTATACTTATAATATTGCGTTAATACTGAAGTTGAGATCTCATGTTAGTTTTTTGATTTTAATAATGACTGATCCGAGTCTATCAGGTTCTGTTCTAAAAGAAACGAGTTTTTATTAATCGCCAAGCACGAAAAATGGCGAAAAACATTTTAGGCATATGTGTTAAAGAAAGGTAGGTCAAAATTTTGAGATTTAATTTTTATATTAAAATGGTAAACTAAAATTAAGTAATTGGTAAGCATGGTTTAAATTACTAGTCCGTAGTGGCCTTTTAATATTTTTATTTTTTAAACTGTATAATTGAAAGTTTTTTAGATTTAGGCCTTCCAATCTAGATTCATTTGATGATTAAAATAATTTTAAACTCCTGCGTTTTTAAAAAAAAATTGAATATCACTAATATACAAAAATAAATTTTTTTATGATTATTTATATAAAAAATTCATACTAAAGTATGCTTGTAAATGTACTTTATCAACACACTCATGATTATCGTCATCAATTATAATTTAGTCACACCACTATAAGATTCCTGAACTCTGCATTCAACTGGCGCGTTATCTGTACAGAGGCATTATCGGGGTACAAAAGCAATTAATTAATAGATTCCGAGATGGCGACGGATCACTACACGAAAATTGTCCGTTTCGACCTCCTGTTGTATTTATCTGCTACATGAAATTGATGATGTAAGAAATAACATAACAATAAGGGTTTATCCTCATTTCTTCACTGCAAATGCGGTAAGCAACCCTGTCTAGTATTTATAATTTAAAATATGAGTAAATATTATTAGAATAGTATTGTAGATAGGGTTTTGGATATGACGTCCTCAACGAATCAAGCCGTGGTTGTAGTCACTATGTGTCTTATTGGAATGGACACTGCAGGCTGCGGCTAACTGTAACTATTATATATCCCGCGTTATTAGTGTATTAAATAATGTTTTTCTAAGTCCTCCTAGTGTTAAGTTTCTTGTAAATATGTAAATAGATTAGCGGGAAGCTCCGAGACTCCCTTTGGCTTCGTGTATCATTTGTGATGTAAAATTTGAACTTTTATAAAAAAAAATCACAAAAAAATATATTTCGGGAGGGCCTAACGTGCGGCGACCAGCGCGCTGTTTCGCTGCGCGTTTGCTTATGTTATAGGTTTGTTTTTTTTTGTCAACTTTTTGTTTTCTCCTTTTGAATTTTATCGAAGCGTTTGCGACCGCGTGATTGTTTATTTGTTTGCGTGTATGTTATTCGATGTGCGTTTGTTGACTGTTTGCATTATGTAAGTGTGAATGGGGTTTCGCGGCATTGTTATTTTTTTTTTGTTGGTTCTAGTGTGGGTTATGTGATTTTTTCGCGTGTGTCATCGTCCAGAGTGTCTATCATGAGTTTTACAGTCTCTCTTGTGATAAGAAAACATTTGTATGAAAGAATTAGTTTATAAATTTAACGCCAGGGGCACTGCATTGGTTTTACAAACAGTAATTGATGTAATCGCTAATATAAACAAGCTCGTTAACATTTGTAATTGAAAGGATTAGTTCATAAATTGAACGCCAGGGGCGCTGCATTGGTTTTACGAACAGTTGATGTAATCGCTGATATAAACAAGCTAGTAAAACTATGATGAGAGGCGCTAGTGATGGTGTATACTCTGTATGTGGAAATATTATCCCCGGTTAGTTTAAATATGTTATCCAGGATTTTGTCTCCGTTCGCCTTTACGGTTAACTTGCGGTTCGTGAGTGTGTGGACGGCGTAATAATTTCGACAATTATGGCAGTCTCTGAACCGACTAATATTGTGTTTTTTTTATCAGAAACCTGATATATTTTTATTTAGATTCTATGTTTCGACTATAAAGAAAATTGTAATGCAATTATTTGTCTACATGAAAGGAAGAATTTATATTGATAGCTATTATACGTTATTTCGGTATTCCATTGCTGGTTTAATGATTTAGCTAATTTTTATCAACACAATACGAAAATTATAACAACGATTGAATTGCTGTGTATAACTGTAATCAGCCAAGTATCGAAGTTGTTTGAATTCTATTTATTTATCTCATCTTGTGAACGGCAACTTTCAATATTCAATTTCAAATTAATGATTGTGTCATCCGTCAATCTACCCTGCATCTGCATTTCAATTGAATTCAATTGCAAATATTTTTTATTTTGTAAATCCACAAACTATAGTAAACGTGTATCTTAACATTCATCCACAGACGGTTTGAAATCTATCAATCTCGCATCGCCAAAGGATTGCGGTTGTATATAGAAAGCGGCTGTTAGTCCAATATTATGTCTAATTTAAAATAGAACCGTCACTTACCTAACAATTTAAGTAAAAATGTGTAAATATTTCTTAAACTAATTTTCTTAGATAATTTATACGTTTAGATAGTCTCTTGCTGTTAGTAAACCGATAAAAACAGGCCAGGAATATTAGTTTAGTGTGCGTGACAAGCTACGACTTACACTCGCGATTTGTATGACACTTGTTAGTGTGCGTGAATTGCTCAAAATAGAGATTATTTCTACACTAAATTTTTTTCACAGCTGTCATAGTCTATCTAGGCGTATAAATGATAGGTCAATATTAATTTAAATGTTTGTCGTATATGAGTATGTGATGTGAACGGGCTATCAATAGCAACAAAATAGAAGGCAAACCTCCGAATAATTTTGCTGCCTGTATGTTGATACAATATTTTTTAAAGTGACCATGACCATACTATGAGTTGGATTTAATAAAAATCGAATTGTAAAACAGCTATTAGCCCCTTTTAAAATATCACATCTGACATACATCATCATAATATTATATCACATACAAAAATGTAATTATTACGCAAAACTATTTTTTTAAATCCTTGTCTACTTACAAAACAGATGGCGAGGGAATCGCAGCTATTCATAAAGGTATTCTTTCTATTATTCTCCCTACTCTTCCTCTGTCGTACCATAAGTACCCTCCGATGACCTCAGAACCCCACCAAACACCTAATAATTGGCGGACGCTTTCAGATTATTAAGAACTCCACAGTACCCTAGTAGTGAACGTTTACGTTTTGTTTATATCAGCCTATCAAAACTCTCTTAGAAAAAAGCGATTGTACGAAATGTGCCAGTCATTGACAGATGACGACTATAATCTTGTAGAAACCGAAAATAGCCGAAATCCACTATATTTTAAGCAATTGTTCGCTTACAAACTTGCCGCATTTATACTTCGTCGCCAATGGCCATATTGTAATTACTACTATTTCAAACTTACGTCAAATCACTGCACTTTTCATACTAAACTAAATTTCAATTTTTACTTAGCCAGTCTCGCCTCTTATTACGTAGTATCTACATCCTCTTTGGTTGATATCTTTACCTTACCAATATACTTTATTTACCTCTGCGCCAGTTCGGGTGATTGAATTACTTGCGTTGCGATCACTACTATTAAGAATCTGTGTTATGAAGTCGGTGCTCTCTTTCGCCATCTCCTGTAATATGCAACAGAGGTACACACAGAAGGAGCGAAATATTTTTTATTTTTTCACAAATGGCGTTGACATTTTTCCCTATGCAGGCTGGACCTGACTTATTTTGCGCGTCGACTTATGTAAAATAGCAAATTGGAAAGTCGAATTCAATTTTATGCCTTAACAGCAAAAATATTTCATTATCGAAAAAAAAAATGAAATTAGATAACAGGCAACAAACGAAAAGACGAAGATTGACTGATTTTCTAGAAAAAATATTTTACGTTCCCTAATGTAAGTGAGACTATGTCACATTTCATTGAGAAATTAGAATTGTTTATCATTCTTAGATTAAGGAGGAGGTCCAATCCTACTGCGCTCCAACTAGATACAGCACTCTTTAAGAACAATTGCTTTTGTATCAGGGCAACTATTAGATGCTTGTGTGTGTGGCATCTTGACACTCAATGGCATCATTCAAATTTTGTTACATACGTTTCGTGTTATTCTACATTGAAATTAATAAAATACATTACTAGTACTATACTTACTGATGATACATATGTGATCCCAGTGTCTTTCTTATTTCTTGTAGTATTATTTTTACATAGTTTTACTACGCAACCCGGCATTTTAGTTTCGATTATTAGCAAAGTTGAACATGTGGCATGTCAACGTCACACATTGTACGAGACTGGCTCTAGAACTTGGGCGTACTATTAGTTGCCGCACTTTTCGACTACGCCTACGGTATCTAGTTGGAGCGCAGCGGAGACCAATCCTTAATCTAACTTATCATTACTAAATATAAAATTTATCTTTGTTTTGACAAGCAACTTTTTTAGCCTAGTTTGAAATAATAAAATGAAAATTTTACGTGAAAATAAATGTAAGTAATGTAATCATAAAAACCCTCAAGAAATTTTGAATACAGTAGATGCATCCATTCATACACCCTATAAATAATTAAAAATATTATTCGCTCTTTCTGTATGTATACAACGTATGTCTATGTTGAATTCCCATTACTTTCATACCAAATTATTGAAATAATTATAATCAAACATCATTGTCACACACATTTACGAGAAAATTGGCAAAGCTGCATAATAAGAGCTTCAAATTATGAATGATTATACTTACCTACTTATCAATGAAAAATATGTCACTATGTTACTTTCATTGATTATTATGTCCTTTGATTAACTTTGTAAGTGTAAGTTTGGCAACGTCGCTAAGATTAGGTCGTGGCATACTGGTTACAATCAAGACAATCTACATTTAAAAACATTTTTTACACCCATTATATGTATGTATTTTAGAATACATGTTTCTTGGATTTTTTTTTAGCTAAAGATTATAACCATAAAGTTATAGGAATTCAATATAAACACGTTGTAAAATTAATAAAAATTTTGTTCATTTTAATTGTATTAGCTAGCAGTGTTCTGCAGGTTTTCCACATAAACATATTACGACACAAAGCCAGTGAAATCTGGCAAGCTCTTATTCTTATTATTAGTTAGATATTTTGAAGCATTCCTAACGCAACCGTTGATACTCGTTAAATCGCTGCAGCGGCGGGGATAGTTTTGCTTATTTATTTGTCATTCAACAGCTTTTTATTATAAGTATTCGTGTCGGTGCCAAATACCCGTCGCCGCTGCAGCCCATGGTTTTTGGTAACAAATTATTGTGCCTTTAGGGGAATAATTGAATACAAATTATGGGTTTTTATGTGTATCTGTTTAGATATCGGTTGCCCTAATATCACCGATTATATACTCATATAATTATCATTTCAAAAAATACTTAAATAATTGTGTAATTAAAATATATTTTTTTTTATGGCCGAGAATTATAATCTAACATTGCAGAATTCGCAGCTCTCCGTCTAGATATACCTATACCTAGTCAAAGAGTTATTGTAAACTGTTATTCGAGCGCCAAGACAGCTTTTTTATTTTTGTACCTGATGTTATGGCACTTAATTGTATGTGAATGTTGAGTGAGAACTGAATTGATAGTTAAAAAAACAATCGATCAAAATCATGCCATTCAACTGAATTGGAATCAAATAGATTTGGCTTGGGTGATCGCAATAGAATACGCAATTGACTCCCGAGAGAGTGACATTCACGCGATTTTCGATGTCGACATGACGAGAATATGCGTCGAGTAAAACGCTTTTGCCTTAATTTGTACCCAAAAAGGTGTTACCAACTGTCCGAACTGCCCCTACGAGTAACCTTATCGATGTTATACTTAAAATGATCTGAATTTCGACAAGGTTTCGTCGGCGGGGTTTAAAGACTGAAGTCTCGGGTATGTAAAGTTTTGTATGAGGGAATGTGTAGATCCTAATGTGTGCTTGTAATTGTGATTGGAGGTTGTATTTCATGTTCCATTGGACGCCTATCAAATAATCTTGAGGTATTAAGAAAATATTCTTTGTTGCCGGTACCAGGCAAGCCTACAATGGAACGCCAAATACTACCTTGCCCTGTGGGATTTAAAGCTTTTTTTTTGTATAACCCACGTCGGGTTCCGTAGTGCCAAATGGGCACGGATATACAATGGTGAAATAATGTTATAACAGCAGTGTCGGAAGGATATTTTTCGATAAAAAAAAATAAAAAAACGTGTTTTAAACACAACAATACAGTCGTTTTCTTTATACACCTAAGAACGGGAAGGAGGTTGCCCAGACATGTTTTAGACATAGTAATGTCCTGAGTGGTAGTGCCATGATGGGGTCTTAAGGGACACAACTAAATTAGGCCGATACCCCCGGAGAAATACCACTCTCCCACAACCGGCGTGAAATAGCTGGAGGCCAAAATGGCAGCACGGATTAAAGATACAGTACTTCAGGACGGTACTTGGTGCTATCCTGGAGAAACCATCCCTGGGCGTCCACAATTAGGACCTGAACCTAATAGTGTATGCCCGGGCTGCCCCGCGTATTCTGGGGGGGGGCAAACAGCAAGAGGCTCAAATCACCCTCCTCGTCATTCGCTGTGGGATTTTGCCACCTCAGGAGGCTTCGCGCAAATTTAAATGCCGTCTATTTCCACTTGGAGGCCACTACGCCGGCCCTGCTCTTTTTGACCTATCGTACCCGGGGTATAATCTTGAACACTCCTTAATACCGCGGGCTCTCGTGGGATGAAAAGATGGGTAAGGATCTACGCCGGAATTGGCGTAGGTCCTTACCCATCTTTTCCGGCTTTCATCAATCAGGCGTAGTCCCGAAATTATGGAAGGCGGCTTTAGTGCACACAATCTTAATGAAGGGTACGCTCAGATCCGTCCAACTACCATCCCATTGCCATTATCTCTTGTCGTATGCCCTCGATTCGAGATCACTCTTCTAACTGCCACACCTACTGGCTGTGACAATCGGCATACTTGGCGTCGATATATCAAGCGACGTTCAGTTCCGTGATCACTTGGAAGAGAAGGCCTAACTGTCCTCTAAAGAGGTACTCATTAAGGCGAGTCAGTACTTCGCCTAAATTTGGCCTTATATGGAAGTTTAGAAACTGAGCGTTTGGAGGTTGAATAAAACAACTGCTCGAGTATTATGAGGAATATATAATTTAATTCAGAAATACGATATATATACAAAATCCTTAAAACTAGTTAACCAATTACAATTGTAATTTAAAAAATATTTACAAGTTTAGAAATTACACACCAATACAATTGAGAATAATACAATGTGTTCTATCTCGCTCTAAAACTAATGCTATCGCAGTAAGCCGGCCAGCGAGCGCTTGTGTAAACTCGCGTCGGTACTCGATCGGCGGGTGTCAATGAGCACTCGCTACTGTGGCTCATTGAATAAATAGAAAACTACGCACTATAGTAGAGTACGCTCGGCCTTGCTGCGAGGTAGTGTAACGCGGAGCATGTGACTGGTCACGTGAGTATATATGCGGACTTCGTATCTGCATGATTCTATCTATGACTTGATGTACAGCATTATTAAATGTTAATGTAAATGTTAATCAGAGTTAATATTACGGTATATAAAATAATATGTTCTTTTAAGAACGAATCTTTCGGCATGCGCTATTACAGCTAATATGCACGATTTATATTTCTACGATCTATAATGCTACGAAGATATTACGTTAAGGTTAGATATTAGACATTGATATTAATTGATGTTATTTGTTGTAGGTACAGCTACAAGAAGTACTGTTCTCACCTTACCTGCTCCCCAGTACCAGCTTATTCCATTTTACCGCATACAATGAAGATCGGATCGAATCATCAACGACGATCAAGCCATTTCCGATCAGCTTGATACTTTGGCGTTGCGTAGAGATGTGGGTTTTCTCTACATCTTCTACCGCATTTATCACGTGCTCATAAGAGCTCAATAACCGGATGCTGTTTTCCCGAACCGATACGACTTAGGGACCTTCCAGAATAGAGCATTCTCCCACCTTAAAGGCAACGCATGTTGTTGCATACCTGTTGTTGCGGATGTCCATGGGCGGTTGCCTCACTACTTCACCATTCCGTGAGCCTTTTGCCCGTTTGCCCCCTCTTTATGTAAGAATTTAAAAAACATTTCTGACCCAGAATATTTCAAAAATACTTATCTCTTGGATATCACTCTAGTTATATAAATAGGTACCTAATGTTATTTTTGCCTATATTCCAATATACGGGCTGATGCTAATATGTATACCCCATAATTTAGTTAAATAACGATTATTAAAATATCATATACACAATTCGAAAGATTTTTTTAACAACTAATACTTACTACAGTCAGCGTCAAAAAGATAGCGTCACCCATTGTATTCAAAAACATGGCAACATCCATGATTAGCATATACATTGATTCACCGAAAGTGACTAAATAGAATAGCGTCATCCAAAGTAGTCAAATATATCGGGATACCATAAACGTCAAAAGCATAGCTACATTTAAAGCAACAAATATATCGCTACGCACAAACCGCCAAAATATATAACCATACAGTGTTAAAATATATGGATACATTTGTGGAAAATAAACTTTCGGTGTAAGAAGTATTAAAATTAGATTGTCAACAAACTTTAACGTTATTTGACATAATAATCCTCCTCCTCCCTGCATCGTAATCCTCAGTACTGAGGGTCGTGACCACCCTTCTGTATCACTTTCTCTCATATGATCACTCTCCATCTATTCCTGTCTGCCTGCCTTGCGATGTGACCGAAGTATTCTAAAACTCTGCGCAGACATTCGGAAGCAGAAGATCCACCACCATGACTTTGTTCTTGGACCTGTTTATGGGAAGTCCTATCTCCATACGTTCAAGATGTGCAGCCATTTCTGACTCATTTGCTGCAAGAAGTGTAGTGTCATTGGCGTAGCGCAAGTTGGAGGTTTTCACGCCATCAATTATTGTGATGCCTCCCTCCAAGTTCTCGCAGGTACGTCTTATAATGTGCTCTCCATAGGTGTTGAAGAGAATGGGCGACAAAATGCATCCCTGGCGCACTACTTGATGAAACTTAAAGGATTTCGAGGTTGTTTTATCGACTCTTACAACTCCCTGGCTTGAGCCATACAGGGTGCGAAGCAAAGCGATGAGATGATTTGGAACACAAAGCTCTTGCAGAACCGTCCACAAGCAACTCCAAAATACCATTATATTTATTTAGCTCAAGCACCATAACGATTTTTGGAACTTGGAGTTCCTTATGGGACGATGCGGAGGGGTACCTTTACCGGGAAAAAACGTCCGGAACGTAACTCTCTTCATGTACGTCGAAGCGTTGCTACGCGACAATATCTTGCTGATTATTATTTACATATAAATTATTGACATTTGACACATTTCTGACAAATTACATTGATTGTTTATTTTATTTATTTAGAGCTTAGGCAACAAGGCCCAAATAAACCAAAATACAATAAACGAATATTTAAATAGGTTCATAACTGCAAAATTACATTGACATAAAATCAAAACATAATAACGTTATCTGTACCTTTTTGATGTTATTGAAGCTAAACTTTTTTATCTAAAAATAAAAGTTTACAGAAATTTTGTGACGTTTGCGACATTCATTAATTTCTTTGGTTTCTTCGTCCATTATTAGGACAGGCAAAGGGTTCAAGCCAATACAGCCGTATTCGTTAATATTCAATAATTTATTTCACGATTTCTAAAATATAATTCTTTCTACAAACGTAGAATAGCACGACGAATAAATAATTTTAAGGATTTGTTTTGTTACGCTAAAGAAGTATAACTTGTTGCGTGCATACATAAATATACACACACTTTTTTATTTAAGACAGTGGAATTCAGTGGAAATTTCCCTTTTTTTTTAGTAAATCAGTACAATTAATATTTTTATAATAAAGAACTTCGTTCCTATCCGGTGTCCCGCGACACCACACGGTTTTTATTTTTATTTTTCATTGTATAATCTGTGTTTAAATCTTAGTTCCATTCTTTATCCGCGCGACCAGTACTCTTCATACAATTTAGACATTTTTAATATGTCTAGTATGCGTCCTGTGCACCCCCTGCATAGCAGACTTGATTTCTTCTATAAACGATGTCGAGTTATGAATGGTAGTGCCGCCCAAAACTATTTTGACCCCTGTGTTTGTCTGGTTCAGTTGGTGAACGCACAGAGCTTCCTCGTAGGTTGCCCCGCCGACGATAAATACTATGATGTCTTGCGGCCGACGTCCCATAGATAGATCTTCGCCCCCGACAGTGGGGTACAGGTTTTCGCGTAACTTTCCCTTTATTAAATCCTCTAAAGTGTCTTTCAGAAGTGGCGTGTGCTGGGTGTATATGTTCTCAACGCCGCTTAGACCCTGAAGAGAAAAACAGGTGATAATTTATAATTTTAATGGGCGTTTTTGTGATATATTCATTTATATCCAGACGCCTGCGGCATCTAGTTGAACCGCAGCGGAGATCTTAATTTAAGCCTACACCTATATTTTTAATAATTTTTGAGAGTGACATATATTTTGAAAAAGTACAAAGATATAATGAGTAATTTATTTTCTAGAAAAGCCACTGTTCATTAGACATAAATAAAACTAACAAAAATTTTGAACGATGCGTTTTATTTATGTAATATTTTTTTCACTTCTCATGCTCTGAAATTGCTTATTTGGTCACGATATAGGCTGCACAAAATCGATTTTTGTGCACAAGTGTTTAAACGTATCTACTCATAAATGTATCTATATTAAGGCAAAGAAAATGAGCCATACAGCCAAACACAATAAAAAGTTCAGAGATAGAAGTTGTTATTTTATAATATTTACTTTAATTTATTTGCCTCATGTGTTTTTTAAGACATAAAAGTTATTAAAACTTAAATTAAAATACGGTAGGTTATGTAATTAATTAAAAATATATATATATTACAAAATTAATTTAATTGCAGGCTGTACAGGTCTGGAGCCCAAGCCGTAAGATCAATGTCGTAAGATTTAAAAAAAAGCGGCGGGAAACAGGTGCACAAACAAACAAAAAACGCACGAAAAAACATTTCGTGCGTTTTTTAATTAATTACTACTCTTTTATTTCCTCGCAATCGAAATGAAAAGCAGAGTTTATAACTCGTCCACAAAACCATTTTATCCACGACATTACTACCAGCCAAAAGTGCTAAAAGTCTCGGATGAAAATGGTTCGTGTTGTGCACTCGTTGTAAAATCTACTATTTGTTAGTAAGTACGAAATTTTGTATTCGAAGTGACATCATTGTTGTGCAATACTTTTGTACTAATTTCATAGTAAATGTATGGAAGTGTTTTATACCCAAATTTTGAATAACTTCTCTAGATTTTAAAAAGTTATTGGTGTTAATTTACTGATAAATTAACATACTTTTTTTAGATCTGTAATAGAATAAAAATCGTCACCTTTTTGCTCTTAATAGTGATTTTCATTGTTATAACACTAGAGATAAGGGATTGCTTATAACTAATTTCTTATAACGGCTTCATAAGATACATAATAGATATAAGGGTACATGAAAACACATTTAAAATAAAGTCCCAGCCACTGTTCAGGAATTATCTATAAATAAATTTAAATGTTTTATAAAAAAAATAGCTCTTTCGTAAATCCTATTACTCCACACCTGAATATCTAAGTGATCCGACAGCCTGGGACTAGATTATGATTATTTTATAGCAATAGCAATGACAGTACAATATTGTATATTTCATTAAAAAGAGCGCAAAAATACAATACTGGGAGAGTTTCTTGCGCCGCTTCTTCTATCTCAGAGCTCCATTTGTTTCCGAAGCGGTAGTAGTATCTAGTATATTAGAAATAACATCAAAAAAATTCTAAAGTAATCAATTTTCAGAAAATAAATGCCTTTTATAATCGCCTGGTCACACTTAACTATTACAATCTGTATAACACTTTCCCTATTATTTCACCCGACCAACCGGCTAGTCAGTTTATTACTGATTCAGTGTCACCTTATCAGTGGGAGGCTCCTGTGCAAATATTCTAATATGGGTACCACAACGGCGCCTTTTTCTGCCGTGAAGGAGTAATGTGTAAACATTACTCTGTTTCGGTCTGAAGGGTGCCGTCCTAGCTTGTGAAATTACTGGTCAAATGAGAGTTAACATCTTATGTCTCAAGGTGACGAGCGCAATTGTAAAGCCGCTCAGAATTTTAGGTGTTTCAAGAATCCTGAGCGGCACTGCATTGGTAATGGGTAGGGCGTATCAATTCCCTTATTTTTATAAAAAAACTGATTAATTATCACCTTGAACAGCCTCTTGGTGATCTTGGCGGCGTCCTTCAGCCCGAACAGGTCACTCTGTCGCACGTGCGCCCCCCCATACTCCAGAGCCAGCACGGCACGGAGTCCCCCCCCACTGCCCCCACTGCCCCCACGGCCACCATCGCCACCTCCTCGCAGCGCCTCCACCAGCTCGGCGAGCGCGTTACTGGCGTGCTTCTCATACCGCAGCCCGTACAGAGCGACCAGCTTTACAAGGTCCTCCTTGCGGACCTTGTCGTCTTTCAGCAGGGCTCTTAATCGCTGGAAATTTAAAGAAACAAAGAAAGAAATTATTATATATTTGGTTCAGAAACATATTTGCAAACACAAAAGTAATAATCGTACACATACACATAAACTTTTTAACCAAATGGTCGTCTGCTCAGCTTTATGTTGTGAAGAATAAGCCACAACGCTGGTATTCTGCAGACGCCTATGGGATAGTTGCTACGCAGAACGAAAGTAAACATAAAAAATCAAATCATTCATACAAAACTAAGATTAGAAATAAAATTATTGATATTAAACAACACTCATAGTTAAGCAATAAAATTTAGTAAACATAAATAGATCAAGAAATGTAACATGGTAAAAAAATCTGAACATTAGGTAAATGATATTGTATTATCTTTAGATTGTATCCCATGAATTTATAATATGTAGCTGGGGTTGCTAACTCCTTCTAAACATAGTAGAGTATATCTACGTGTGCTACTTAGTACGTCATGCTCACTGAATGGCATTGCTTGCGGTGGCGTCGTGAGCCGGGTCGTCTCCTTCACTCAAATAACCTCACATAGATATGTGCGAAGGAAACGATGTGTGGTCCATGCGTCAACTCGTGAACGGGTGCTGCTTGTAGTGCTAGGTCGATCTGTTTATACTTAATAAATCATTGTATCTGTTGGATGCGATTACTAATTGTGATAGTTATCACGACCACCATGTTCACAAAGCATCCTTACACAAACAATTCAAACTCTAAAGGTTGATGCATCCAATATACGATAATTTATATTTATACAGTTTATTGTCAATTACTTTTCATGAAATATTTGATATCATTACAACACGACTCACATATTGGATTCAGCACCTTACAAATTACAATCTAATTTGTTATGTACTATACAGCCATTATAAAATAAAATAATTGATTGGAAAGAGACGAAGAAACTCAATTTCTTATATGTTCTTCTCACAAGTTCAACTTTTTACGTTGACACATATTATGGAAAATTTTATAATTATAAAGAAATATTTGTAGGTCGATTCAAAAGCGCTTAGTTTGAGCGTAAGTGTATATGGTTCATTTAGCAGACTATATTTAGTTCAGTAAAGAGAATGTCTTTATTTTTATGTTATATTAATGAGCATGGCTGGCATGTGACAAAAAAGTGAGTTTATATAATTTCACATATTTTTTTGGCGTTAGTATTAAATAGTTTTCAAGAAAATGTTATTGCTTAAGCGACCATATTTTTTCACAAGCCGATTTTATCTCCAAAAAGTGTGTCTATCACAATTAACAAATTATGCAATTCATCAAACCCAAAAAGGATTTCAAACTGTCACCTGTCAAATGTCAAAGTTGACATAGACAGCTCTCTAATATATATTAGTCTTATTTCGAACAGATAAGGTATCGTTTAACATTGATATTAACATAAGAATTAATTACTTAGAACAGTAACTGTTTGTTTAATTCAATCACAGCTCTGTTATGGTATACCACGCATTGATGAGAAATTTGAAAAATGAATTATAAAGAATTTTGTTATATTTAAAGTGATATCCCTCATTTTTCGGATTAATTATTTTAAATTTGTAATAAAAATTTATAAACGATGCGGGACCCGAAGCCGCGACCTCTAAGGTTCCGTTCGAGGGCTCTTCCACTGAACCAACCATTCGAGTCACGTATGGTTCATAAATCTTGGTATATATTGTTCAACTCTCAGGTTGTGGCTCCATCTACAGGATCTACTTTACAGTTGATAACCTGCTCAACCCCAATATTTGCATATTAGGAAATTGACTTGAGATGTCGTTTCAAATCTAAACAATTTGTTTATTTTATCACTTGAAAATAGCAAACTGTCTTTATTATTAGTCTATTGTATGTTCACAAGCACGCTCTTTTCAAACTGAGGCGAATAACGCGCGGGATCCGGGACGGCGTTTCAGAGCAATTCGCTCGCTCGCTTAGCCTCTCAAACTGACGCGACTTCCTGAGTGTAATTTTTGGTTCTTCAGTGGAGAAACATCATGCATTGTGAGATCAAACAATCCCGCTGCGCGTCCCGATCTTGTTTCGCTTCAACTTGAGCGACTACTCGCGTCAATTTGAACACGTCCATACAAGTTAGCTGACACAATCGGCGCGAGCGACTTCCGTCCCGCGTCTCGTACGATAGTAGCCTCAGTTTGAGCAGAGCTTTACTCATAGAACTAATTTCCCAAACTAATCTGACGCCAGCCTACAGTTTTCGATCAGCCATTGTCACCTGCAAGTGGTCAGCGTGGTCCGCGTGGCACGACATCTCCTGCTCCAGCTCGGAGACAGCCAGGAGCCGGTGTCTGGAGACCAGCGCCGAGAGCTCGCCTACCACGGTCACGTGACGACTCACCGTGCCGCTCATTTTCTGTTCACATTACAAATAACATACATGATACAAGTTTGGAAGGTCTTGTTGAATATGATTACCATTAAACCAGACCATTTTACTAGTGGGAGGCTCCTTTGCACAGGAAGCCGGCTAGATTATGGGTACCACAACGGCGCCTATTTGTACCGTGAAGCAGTTATGTGTAAACATTACTGTGTTTCGGTCTGAAGGACGCCGTAGCTAGTGAAATTACTGAACAAATGAGACTTAACATCTTGTGTCTCAAGGTGACGAGCGCAATTGTAGTGCCGCTCAGAATTTTGCGTTTTTCAAGAATCCTGAGCAGCACTGCATTGTAATGGGCGTATCAATTAGCTGAACGTCCTGCTCGTCTCGTCCCTTATTTTCATAACTGAAAAATAAAACAACGCTTTTGGAAATCCTTTGGTGTTACATAGCACTAAAGCTGAGATCTTTTTTTTTATTTACATAAAAGCTTACTAAAGAAAATACTTAAAGTTAGCATCAGAAAACCACACAGGTTTGTAATACATGTTAACAAAGAGTTAAATCTAGGTACGTTAACTACAGAACATTAGTGCCAGTTAAATATATTGTGTATATATTTTTTAGATGACTTAAAAAGTATGATTTCAGTTTTTTCTTAATATTATGAGGATTTATATGGTCCCGTACATCAGTGGGTAATTCATTAATTAGGCGAGGAACTAGGTAAGCATTTGTTCGTTTGCCATATCTATTGAGGGCGCTCGGAGCGCATACACGGCCCCGAGTGACGGCCCGCGTGCATACAGGATGTTGTACTTTATCCCAGTATGTGGTATGGAAAAATATTCCTTTAAAAATTGAATACTTCATCAGTATGTATCAGTTTATATCATACCTATAGGGCGTACTCAGAGTTTACTTTAGAAAAACTTAGCTGAGTGTAAGCTAAGCATCACCTGTAATTTCGTTTTTGAATCTTAAGCTGAGAAAGCCTGAGTAACTTTCTCAAAAGTAATTAAATACTTTCAATATAGATCTCCTAGTATTTATTTAGGCAAAAAGTTTTCGGATACTTTTTCTCGAATAAATTTTAGACTTTTTATTCACATTGAAACGTCCGGTTTAAAAGAAAATTAATATATTCAAAATAAAACGGTTAAAGCTTTCTTTCCGTCTAAGGCCACAGCACGAATGTTGAGCGGTACGTGACAGTAATGCGCGGGAATAAAGTCGTGAATATCGATTCCTAAACTTTTACGCAGTGAGACCCAATATTAATGTGTGATAAATAATTTGAAAGAATACCATAAATATAAAAAAAAATGTAATGTTCGCGAATAGCGAGAATTTTTACAGTGCTCATTGTATAAGAATTAATTTTGCCTGTTTTATTCTTCGTTGATTATGATAAAAAAACTTTAAAAGACACTTGTTCTTCTCACCTTAAAAAGCGGGTAAGTCTCCACAAAGTTCTTCATGTCAGCGATGCTCTCAACCTTCTGGTGGCTCTTGGCCTTCCTCTGAAACTCCTCCATCAGCGCTTTGATGGTCTGGCCTATCTCGCCGAAGTTCGCATAACGGTTCTATTAACAAAAATACCAGATAGACTAAAAGAACACGCGTCACGCTCAAGAGAATCTCTCTCCTATGAAGTCAAGACAGGGGACAAATAGTTCTCTTGATGGGATTTCTCGTCAAAAATACTTGACTGTAATCAATAACCTCCTTATTCATGGTCATGGTCCGCTAACTTTAAACAGCCGCTTAGGGGTTTTTTTTCTCGTTCTGACTTAGGTCAATAGAAGAAGACAGAGTGAGAATTAGCAATGCTTTAATCCTATTAATTATGCAAAACATCCTATGTTGAGATAAATGCGTCTAGTTTATGAATATGTATGTATATAAACCTTATTTATTATAAGACATGATATGAGATGATATATGTTGATCACCGACCAAAATATAATGAAGACAGATGAACAAAACTGATGACAATATAAAATACCTACATTGTTATAGTATACATTCAAATTATTACCCCCTTATTCATAATGGTCCGCTAACTTTAAACAGCCGCTTAGGAGTGTTTTTTCTCATTCTGACTTAGGTCAATAGAAGAAGACAGAGTGAGAATTAGCAATGCTTTAAGTTAGCAGACTATTATGAATAAGGGGGTTAATCTTTACATTTTATTCCCATTGTCTTAAAATAAATAATTACATAAAATTTAATGTGGGATAATACTAAATATTTTAAACAAATTTAGGTTTTTGTAGGAAAAAATTAGTTAGCTGGGTCAGATTTCGCCCAATTTATTATCACTTCAGGACTGAATAAGTACATACACACCACCAGGGTCCACCTCGTTCCTTCACCAGTGCGGTTTTCAACATATAAACTCTCTACCACGTACAACCAAATTAAAGAAAAATTATTGTGCGATGTTTCCCAGCCGATACATTATCTTCGAGAAGACCGCCCATGACGTCTTAAAAGACCAGCAAAGGTTTGATTCCTCTGGTGTTGCAGCATCATTTGCCTATTTCAACCTGATGGTTCTTGACTCACACCTGGTTTACGTTCCTATTAAAAAAACCAAGGAGACTTTAATTAATGAAACATACCTTAGCATAGAACTCATCTTGCTCCGGAGCCAGCACCACTTCCTTGAGCTCCTTGGAGACGTCTGGCAGATGGGCGAGGCTCACTCGGTTGTTGTTAATCGTCAGGAGCTCGTGTACCATTGCCTGGTAAGTCCACTGTTGAAATTTCACGTTTGGTAATTAAACGTATTCTAATTTGATGACCTCACAGCCAAGAGGTACGAGACTTTGCCGCAAAACTTTTGTTTGGTGAATTTTGGAGCCATGGATACTATATTAAGTATATTATAGGAGGCTAGTTTGTGGGGCCCTGGGAGAATACTAATTAAAGCCTTAATTAATTAACTCTTAACTTAATTAATAATTAATTTACTCAAAGATTCAAAGATATTATAATAATGCACCAAATTTTGAGAGCATGTTTCCAAGAAAGAGCAATACTAGACTAAGGGGACATGACATGAAGCTAGAATAGTAATTAGCATCATCAAATCCATTAAAACACTTCCTGACCAACAGAGTTGTTCATATATGGGATAGATTGCCCAAGGATATGGTTAAATCAAAATCTGTTAATCAGTTTAAGAATAGACTGGACAAACATTTGGATAGATATGGCAAATGATATAGAGGCATCAGCGAAAGCTGCTTAGTCTATTATAAATAATAATAATAATATTTATTTTGCCCGTAGGACACAAGTGCCACTCAATGTGCCAACAAAATGTTTTCGTTAATGTTCGACCTTTCTACGGTTCGCGCTCAAAAACCTGCCGGTGTAGAAGAATATATGCTAGATTAGTAAGTTCAGTACTGCCAGCTCCGAAAAACACCAGAGAACTAAAGAACATCATTAACTTGGGAGTGGAGCAAGCATATCTGAGTGTGAGCTGTTATTAAAGCAAGAGGGGGTTCATGCTTCACATTAAACTTTTATTAACTTTTTTAATTTAATGAAAACAAAAAAGCATGTCTTATTTTAACTAAGCTAACCTTCCACCACTAGCGGTTCTAACTTTGACATTATTTGTCATTGATTTAATCAAAGGTTTTGATTAAATTAACGAAAACTTCCTTGCTTATTGATATTCAAAAATTCTGAGGATAGCAAAACAAACCTGATGTAGCAAGGGTGTCACTGGATCATCCCTTCGATCAAGGATTAGCAGCTGCGGCGGAGGTACATCTCCATTGAACGGTATATTGTTGTCCATGAGCACTGACTCTCTTCTCATCAGCTCCTTGATCCTGTCAGCCAGCCGAGAGCATGGCTCAGAGCCAGCTTGGTAACGGACCACCGGCCGTTTCTTGAGCGACAGCAGCAGAGCCAATAGACCTTGCGAACATCGCTGTAGATGCTGTTGATGCCAAGAACGACCTGGTAAAATTGTATATTTGAAATACTTCTGAATACACAAATAAAACTGAAAACAAAATTTTATGAACGACGCTGGACTCGAACCAGCGACCTCTCGGGTTCCGTGCGAGCGCTCTTTCCAACTGAGAGTTGAACAAAGCATACAAGATTTTATCAACGATACGTCAACGATTGGCTCAGTATCGATGAAACAAGTGAAGGTTATCACTTTAAAAACATAAAAAATTGTTTATACTTCTGAATAAAAGAAATCTATATATATAAAAATGAATTACTGTTCGTTATTCTCGCTAAAACTCGAGAACGGCTGTACCGATTTGGCTAATTTTGGTCTTGAATTATTTGTGGAAGTCCAGGAAAGGTTTTAAAAGGTTTAAAAATAAATACGAAAATTCTCGAAAGAAAATAAAAACAACAAATTTGTTTTTCCTTTGATGTGTATAATTATAACTAATTAGAATCTTTGTATCTTTCTAACTTTCTCAGGAGGTAAAAAACAAACTTTTCTGCTTCAGTTAGGTATATAAGTACAAAATGTATATTTTTTTTAATTATTTAATGTACAGAGTACAAACACGGCACGCTTACGATGTAATTATATTTAACATTATTTTAATTCTTGAAATTGATCTTTTACCTACTGATTAGAAGAATTGAAATGAAACGAAAGAAGACCCATACTATCACGTAACACCAAATGAATCACAAAAGCGTTACCGACCTTAAGAAGCGTCGAATACACGTACACAATATAAATTTGAAAATTGAAAAACTTTGGTTCGAGAGGAGTGAGGACCCCACCAGAGGCACTGGGGTGGCACCGCCAACTTTCATCTATTACGAGACATCTACAGTGATCCTGCAGTCTCAGACAAACGACAAAATCGCAGTTCCATTTGATCAATTATTTTATCTACACCTTTACTTTAAATCCTCTATTAAGGACGCGTTCTCAAAACAGAGAGGTATCGAATCGCACCACTACATTGACACCGCTCAAACACTTACACGTACTTAAAGTTAATTGCGGGAATCAAATGAATTTGATACTTTAGCAAGTTTGAATTTTGTTTTTTTTTAATACCTATGTATTTTTGATAATTGGTTGATGTATTCGTTTAGTAGTTAAATATTAGAACTTAAGATGGCAATTCTGTCGCATAACGACGTGTACAGTAAACGCAGTTTTTTTTAAATCAAAGATGACCACCGCGAAAAATTATGATTTCAGCAATATGGGTATCGTATCCGAGGTTATCGAGGGTGCAGAGAACGAATTTGTGATCATTTATGAAATCCAAGATGGCCGCCGCGCAGAATTATGAATTCTATTTTCATTTTTTTATTATGTTTTCAAAGGACCATTCCCTAAAAGTGGAGTTGATAAAATACTGGAGACCTTGTAGGGTATCGTTGAATAGGTCTTCGAAAGTTAGTTTCAGGTTTGATACATGATATTTCCTTTGATCTTTTGAAAATAAGGCGCGATTAAGGAAGATATACGTTACATTTATGTAATAGCTCATACCTTATGATTACAATATCTATTGAAATAACTCTTCTTGACATAATATGGTGGTAATAATTGATAAGAAGGGTAGATCTTCTTGTGGTTAAAAAAAGAGATGAAATTTTTTTTTTGCATGTAGGGGTAGGGTATCATCATTAGATAGGTCTTTCAAAATCAAATTTTTAGATTTTATAATAAGATTGGTGAATGTGTTTTGTAAATATTATGGGTGAAAAGTCGAAACGTAAATATTTCTTTATTTAGGGAATAAAGAATTAATTTAGTATGTGGGATATTTTTAGACAGGCTTTTTATAATATAAGTTAATGAATGAATTCTAATTTTGACGATGTAAATGACCCATGAAGAAAATTTTGTAGATTTTATAGGCGCCATCATGGATTTCGATTTTGACCGTTATTTTTTTTTTATGGAATAGGAGGACAAACGATCGTACGGGTCACCTGGTGTTAAGTGATCACCGCCGCCCATACTCTCTTGCAACACCAGAGGAATCACAAGAGCGTTGCGGGCCTTTAAGGAAGGTGTACGCGCTTTTCTTGAAGGTACCCATGTCGTATCGTCCCGGAAACACCGCACAAGGAAGCTCATTCCACAGCTTCGTTGTACGAGGAAGTGAGCTCCTTGGAAACCGCACTGTGGAGGACCGCCACACATCCAGATGGTGGGGATGATATCGTAACTTGTGGCGTGTCGTGCGAAGGTGAAATTCGGTGGCAGGAATCAGGTTGAACAGCTCTTCGGAACACTCCCCGTGATAAATGCGGTAGAAGACACACAGTGAAGCGACGTCTCTACGCAACGCCAAGTGATCCAGCCGTTCACAGAGCGCTAGGTCCTCGACAATTCGAGCTGCTCTGCGTTGCACGCGGTCAAATGGGTCGAGCTGATACTGGGGTGCGCCAGACCAGAGATGACAGCAATACTCCATGTGAGGCCGGACCTGAGCTTTGTAGAGCGCTAGAATGTGGGCCGGCTTGAAGTATTGCCGTGCTCTATTTATCACGCCCAGTTTCTTCGAAGCCAATTTGGCTTTGCCCTCCAGATGGCCACAGAATTGGCAATCGCTCGAGATTTCGAGACCCAGCATTCGGATACTAGGCGAGGCTTTAAGGAAAGTGTCTTGAAGAGCGGTGATACGGCAAATGGGGTTTTTTTAGTGGTAAACGCGCAAATTTGAGTCTTCTGGGGGTTAAATTGGACAAGGTTAAACTTACCCCATTCCGCGACCTTCTCGAGAGGGGACACAAGTTTCTCCCGGCACTCGTCGACGTTTTCCCGAGAGAGACCTGCATGGCCCGTGTATACGGCATCACCAGTGCTGTCGTCTGCATAGCAATGCATGTTGGCGGTGTCCAACATATCATTGAATGCAGAAGAAACAGCGTGGGAGATAGCACACAGCCTTGGGGCACTCCAGCGTTCACGGGCTTGGGATTCGAGCAATAACCGTCGACAATTCTCTGAGGAAGCTGGAGGTCCACTTGCGTAAGCTCTCGGGAAGCCCAAATGATGGAAGTTTTGCGAGGAGCCCATTGTGCCATACACGATCAAAGGCCTTCACTACATCCAGGCTAACTGCCAGGCCTTCCCCCTTGCTTTCAATAGCCACCGCCCATCTATGTATTAGGTATACCAGTAGTAGGGATTCGCCGGTTCTGGCTCACAGTAGTGGGGATTCGCCGGTTCTGCCTCCCCGGTTCTGGCTCACTTGTTCGTGATGCCTACTAAAAAAAAAAAAAAAAGTTTGGTGTCAAACTGGGGGTTTTGATGTATTTCCGAGCGATTGCGCTGATCCGTTTTTCGATATCTCTTATAGTTACAAAGTTAGCTTTTTAAGTTAAACAGATCCATACTCTTTACTAATCATTGGTAATTAACCTAATTATTGGTGAGCGACTCAATGTCGATTCTTTGAAAGTGATAGATGTAATTAGTAAATTACCTCTCACATTCGTTACAACGATTAAAACGACAGTTTTGTGCTGTGTTTATTATTAAGTTAACAGATGATATAAATAAAGTATATAATAAAACATCGTTGCAGATTGTATCATTTTAAAAATATTTGATGAAATCATTCAAACTCTTCTTATTAAACTTAAAGTATAGATACATCAAACAGTACTCGCAACACATGCTGCGGTAAATAAATTCTTTACTCTTGTAGTATTGTGGATATACATTCTGCAATTGCTTTGTAAAAACCTCAGCTGGAATCCCTGACTTGGATGATCATATGAATTGAAGTATTGTCCTATTGGACACTGCTCACCAATGTGTATTGCAACCTAGTGAGAGCCTGGCTTATTTTCACTATCTACATTGTTGACAATATAACAGGGCGTTACAACGTATATCGACAATCGGTTTGCTGCGTAAACATTATTTTGAATACTGAGATCAATTTTCTTCAAATAATTCTGTATCTCGATTGTATTCATATTACCGTAGAATAATGTATTTAAATGTTATTGGATTACAACTTACAATAAAACAAAACATCATTTTAAGTACATATTTAATTTCAATATTATAATGCAATATAGTAGTAAGTTTAACTAAAACTATTACACACCCTTACAAACGATCAAACATAAACATAACTGCGGTAATCTACTGAAATATTATGATTTTTACCAATTTTATTGTACAACTTGAGTTAAGTGATAAAGCTCTTTGTCATTTTCTTAATGTAACAAATTTTGAGATAAATAAAATACACTTTAGTTTCTGTGATTATTTCCTTTCGCGAATATATCAATAATTCGACCATCAGATTTCCTCATCGGGTCATTAATTATTTTTAGTATTAGTTTAAGATTTTTCTTTCGCCAAACATATTATAGAGATCAGGTAGTTATATCTTGAAACTAATTGACATGGTTGAGATTGTATAAAGGTTGCATTTCATCAAAGCATCAGGTGATTTAGATACAATTTGTGTCACTGACATCATTCAAAAATATAAAATTATTTACGAAAACTGATTTTCCACACCCACACACAGTGCACCCTCTACTACAAAAAGGTTTCATATAATATAATGAGACAATTTATTGTTAAACTACCATTTATTGATTATATTTAAATAGAACTATTTATAAGTAAAACAATATACAGTACCTACATCATAACTTACTCCACAAGTTATATATCTAAATAAAAGATGTATCTACTCACATTCTTTTCAAAAAAAAAATTCAAACTTAAAACTTATATAACATTTATTTTATTTTATGATGACTCCAAGCTAAGGTATCAATATAATTTGCTTAATATACCGTTTGGTATGACAAAGTAGATTTATTTATTCGTTGAGTGAAAATATTATGCTTTATTGACTTAAGTCTATGGAATTCTATCTTGGCAATGAAATCATACAGTGCAATTTTACATTTACTCTTTTTTCAATATTTTCCGTTGTTATTTATATATTTGAGGTATTCATTAATTTATAAAAATCTTTTCGAAATCGGATGTAGGTAGCTTGTTTATGCATGTTTGTATTTAAATCTATGTAATTTTGTAGCCATGCGCTTTGTTTGAATTTTAAAATAATATGATTTTTTTATAATGAGACGATTTATTGTTAAACTACCATTTATTGATTATATTTAAATATAAAAAATTATAAATAAAACAATATACAGTACCTACATCATAACTTACTCCACAAGTTATATATCTAATCCATTCTTTTCAAAAAAATAATTTAACCTTAAAAGTTATATAATTTTTATCTTATTTTATGATGACTCCAAGCTAAGGTATCAATATAATTTGCTTAGATATACAGTTTGGTATGACAAACTAGATTTATTTATTCGTTGAGTGAAAATATTATGCTTTATTGACTTAAATCTAAGCATTGAACAATATTCATTCTTATTTTCAAATAGGCATATCTTATAATTTTCCATTTTCATATACTTACTTAGTAACACTTTTATGAAATTTGAATGCGTATTTTCCCACAACATCTAATACATACGTTTAGATCTAAGTCCTAGGAATTCATTAAATATGTTAACTTTGTTTTCATCTTTATAATTATCGTACCGTACTTCTTTTTATTGACTTTTGGGTAGCAAACATTTTTTTCTGCAGTCAGAGGTTTTGAAACGCAAATGTAAATCAGGTTTTATATCTGTGTAAATTTTTATATATTAAACTATCAGTATCAGTGTATAATAATTTTAATTTATTTCGAAACTTATTTAACTAGTGAAAGTCATCGCATTAGAGTTTTAGAAATTTTCAATAAGTATATAAAATCCCAACTAAATATGTTTATTGAAGAACAATTTAGTTTTTCGTAATAGAACTGCAACCAAATTTTCATTTTAAAATAGATAAACTATGGAATTCTATCTTGGCAATTAAATCATACAGTGCAATTTTACATTTACTCTTTTTTCAATATTTTCCATTGTTCTTTATACATTGAGTTATTTATTAATTTATAAAAATCTTTTCGAAATCAGATGTAGGTAGCTTGTTAATGCATGTTTGTATTTAAATCTATGTAATATTTTAACCATGAGCTTTGTTTGAATTTTAAAATTCTATGAATATTTTGTTTTTTCTGTGTGTGTGTGTGTGTGTGTGTGTGTGAGAAATTGCTTTAAATTTCTGAAGTAAATAACATATGTATTTTTATTACGAAGGTTTGGAACAAATTTTATGCTTTTTGTATCATCAATAATTACATTTTTTATTCTCGGGGCATAAGGATAGGTCAGAATGTAAATCATGCAGTTCAATTGAATATTCTTGGTCTACTTCCAAAATAAAACCAAATTCAAAATCATCCGGAACATCAAAATTTGTACGGACATCTACCCATTCAAAACCTTCTGTAGGAAGGAATGGAGATACAGCCCATCCATAACGGTTATTAGCATCAAAATAAGTTATAAACGACGTTTTTCTTTGTCCTGTTCTTATTTGCCAGAAATATTCACAAGTAAAGTCGTTACAAATTTAAGAGTAGGCACATGTTTCGTCTTGAGAGACATGCAAATATTTCAGTGGTTTCGTTTTATAATATTGTAACCTATACTTATTTGTTTAAATTCGCTTTTTCATAACGATTCCTACATTAAGATATACAGTCTCAAATACCCGATCCAATAAAAGCTATTTGTTAAAAGCCCTAAAGTAATTCTAATTTAATTTTTGTGGATTTTAACATAGCACCCCAATTTAACCCAGGTGTATAATAATGTGCTGGATCTAGACCATATTATGTCTGTAAACATAGAGCTCGGAAATTTTCAAATACATATTTTGTTTAAAGTGAAACATTGATTTTAAGATATAAATCTTAATTATCTAACTTATAATCTTCATCGGAAATATGTGTGTCGGTAAATGTATTGTAAAATCTATCACGATCATGGAGTGCTGAAAGTTTTAAGCAATCTTGTGGTGTTATAAATTCATATTGATAAATTATTTTTTTCTAAGACGTAAAAAATATTATTATTTGGAAAATTTAGTCTTAAATTTTGAAATTGTTCTTCCTTCAAATATTTGACAAGTTTGTCTAAACTGAATGAAAAAAATTTAATCGAATCAACATGTCAGTTGAATTTTACGGTTATTTAATTTTATAGTTTTTGTGAATGCCTTGTATTTTTCTTACGTTTGTGGAATAATATCAATTACTTTTTCAATAGAATTTAATGCATGAACAACGGAAAAGATATTATTCAAATCATCTTACAAGTAACATCTGTAAAAATAACGTAATGCAATTATATATTACTTTAAAAAACGTCACAGTTAATGAATCAGCTTTAATCTTAATGTAGGAATCGTTATGAAAAAGCGAATTTAAACAAATAAGTATAGGTTACAATATTATAAAACGAAACCACTGAAATATTTGCATGTCTCTCAAGACGAAACATGTGCCTACTCTTAAATTTGTAACGACTTTACTTGTGAATATTTCTGGCAAATAAGAACAGGACAAAGAAAAACGTCGTTTATAACTTATTTTGATGCTAATAACCGTTATGGATGGGCTGTATCTCCATTCCTTCCTACAGAAGGTTTTGAATGGGTAGATATCCGTACAAATTTTGATGTTCCGGATGATTTTGAATTTGGTTTTATTTTGGAAGTAGACCAAGAATATTCAATTGAACTGCATGATTTACATTCTGACCTATCCTTATGCCCCGAGAATAAAAAATGTAATTATTGATGATACAAAAAGCATAAAATTTGTTCCAAACCTTCGTAATAAAAATACATATGTTATTTACTTCAGAAATTTAAAGCAATTTCTCACACACACACACACACACACACACACAGAAAAAACAAAATATTCATAGAATTTTAAAATTCAAACAAAGCTCATGGTTAAAATATTACATAGATTTAAATACAAACATGCATTAACAAGCTACCTACATCTGATTTCGAAAAGATTTTTATAAATTAATAAATAACTCAATGTATAAAGAACAATGGAAAATATTGAAAAAAGAGTAAATGTAAAATTGCACTGTATGATTTAATTGCCAAGATAGAATTCCATAGTTTATCTATTTTAAAATGAAAATTTGGTTGCAGTTCTATTACGAAAAACTAAATTGTTCTTCAATAAACATATTTAGTTGGGATTTTATATACTTATTGAAAATTTCTAAAACTCTAATGCGATGACTTTCACTAGTTAAATAAGTTTCGAAATAAATTAAAATAATAATTATTATTATTATTATTTTATGGAATAGGAGGACAAACGAGCGTACGGGTCACCTGGTGTTAAGTGATCACCGCCGCCCACACTCTCCTGCAACACCAGAGGAATCACAAGAGCGTTGCCGGCCTTTAAGGAAGGTGTACGCGCTTTTCTTGAAGGTACCCATGTCGTATCGTCCCGGAAACACCGCACACGGAAGCTCATTCCACAGCTTCGTGGTACGAGGAAGAAAGCTCCTTGAAAACCGCACTGTGGAGGACCGCCACACATCCAGATGGTGGGGATGAAATCCTAACTTGTGGCGTGTCGTGCGAAGGTGAAATTCGGCGGCAGGAATCAGGTTGAACAGCTCTTCGGAACACTCCCCGTGATAGATGCGGTAGAAAACACACAATGAAGCGACATCTCTACGCAACGCCAAATGATCCAGCCGTTCACAGAGTACTGGGTTCCCGACAATTCGAGCTGCTCTGCGTTGCACGCGGTCAAATGGATCGAGCTGATACTGGGGTGCGCCAGACCAGAGATGACAGCAATACTCCATGTGAGGCCGGACCTGCGCTTTGTAGAGCGCTAGAATGTGGGCCGGCTTGAAGTATTGCCGTGCTCTATTTATGACGCCCAGTTTCTTTGAAGCCAGTTTGGCTTTGCCCTCCAGATGGCCACGGAATTGGCAATTGCTCGAGATTTCGAGACCCAGTATTCCGATACTAGGCGAGGCTTTAAGGGAAGTGTTCTCGAAGAGCGGTGATACGGCAAATGGGGTTTTTTTAGTGGTAAACGCGCAAACTTGAGTCTTCTGGGGGTTAAATTGGACAAGGTTCAACTTACCCCATTCCGCGACCTTCTCGAGAGAGGACTCGATAGAAGACACAAGTTTCTCCCGGCACTGGTCGACGTTTTCCCGAGAGAGACCTGCTTGGCCCGTGTATACGGCATCACCAGTGCTGTCGTCTGCATAGCAATGCATGTTGGCGGTGTCCAACATATCATTGATATGCAGAAGAAACAGCGTGGGAGATAGCACACAGCCTTGGGGAACTCCAGCGTTCACGGGCTTGGGATTCGAGCAATAACCGTCGATAACGACCTGTATGCTGCGCCCAGTGAGGAAGCTGGAGGTCCACTTGCATAAGCTCTCAGGAAGCCCAAATGATGGAAGTTTTGCGAGGAGCGCCTTGTGCCATACACGATCAAAGGCCTTCGCTATATCCAGACCAACTGCCAGGCCTTCCCCCTTGCTTTCAATAGCCGCCGCCCATCTATGTGTTAGGTATACCAGAAGATCTCCAGTCGACCGACCATTGCGAAAGCCGTACTGCCGGTCGTTGATCAACTGGTGACCCTCAAGGTATACCAAGAGCTGGCGGTTAATTATGCTCTCCATGATTTTGGAGAGTAGGGAGGTAATCGCAATAGGCCTGTAGTTTGCCGGATCCGAACTGTCTCCTTTTTTTGGGATCGGATGGACAAGGGCTGACTTCCATGAATCAGGGACTACGCCTTTTGAATAAGAGTGCCGGAATAAACGCGTTAGCACCGGCGTCAACTCAGGGGCACACGTTCTAAGCACGATTGGAGAAATGCCATCCGGCCCGCTCGACTTCCTGACGTCCAACGAAAACAGAGCTCGCCTAACAGTTTTCTGTCGGAACTGTACTTCAGGCATGGAGCTCTGACACCGCGGGATGGTCGGCGGTGTTTTTCCGTTGTCGTCAAGAGTCGAGTTGGAGTCAAAAAGAGTGCACAGGAGATCGGCTTTCTCTTTTGCCGTATGGGCCAGGGTGTCATTCCTCATGTGCAACGGCGGCATGGACGGCTGGTTGAAGTTACCAAGAGCAGCTTTCGACAACGACCAGAACTTGCGTGTTCCGGTCGGGTAACTGGAAAGCTGCTCGCCAATTTTGACGACGTGCTTCGATTTCGCACGGGCGATTTGCCGCTTAAAAAATCTGGAGGCACGGTTATATTTCCTCTTCAGAACTTTGCAGTTCGGATCCTTTGAGCCCAGCGCCGCAACCTAAGTTCGATACGCCTGTTTTTTGCAGTCAGATGCTGCTTTAACTGACGCATCAAACCAGGGCTGTGATCTGCCACCGATCGGTACTACAGAGCTTGATATAAAAATATCCATGCCCTGCAGTATCACATCGGCTACTGCAACGGCGCAGGCACTAGGATCATCCGAAGGGAAACAAACCCTGCCCCAAGGGTAGGATGCAAAAAAGGATCGCATCCTATCCCAATCTGCTGACTTGTAGTGCCAAACGCGGCGGGTCGCTGGTGGTCTGCGACGTTGGCGTCGGATAGGCACTACACTCCTGACCAGGCAATGGTCGGACGTTCGGAGAGGGGCGTCGACAGAGACCTGGTAACCATCGGGATGTGTAGTCAGCAGAAGATCTAATAAGGACGGCATGTGGCTATCCACATCCGGGAGCCGCGTCGGCGACTCAACCAATTGGGACAGACCATACGCCAATGCAAAATTATGCACAGATCGCCCTGCGTAGTCTGTGGTACGTGCTCCAAGCCATTCAGCATTGTGCCCGTTGAAATTACCCAAGACTACGATTTCAGCGGAGGGGATCTGAGCAAGCACGTCATCAAATGCCGCTTGAACGCAGCCCATGAGGTGATCCGTTTCTGCGTTACCACTATGGGACCTGTAGACACACGCATAGATGCGGACGCGGTCCTCTAAATCTACGCGGAGCCAGAGAGTAGACAGGCCCCTACCCTCAAAATTGCCGAGACGGCGACAGCAGATATCCTCCCTAACGTACACACAAACCCCGGCATGAGGCATGAAATTATGCTCAATTTTGTACCCGGGGTACGTTAAATATGACGTATCGCTAGGTCGAGATATCTGCGTCTCCGTAAGGAAACACAAGGCCGGCTGCGACGTCTCAAGGGGGTGGTGGACGGCGTTTAAGTTGGAGTGAATTCCCCGGATGTTACAAAAGTCCACATTAAGCGTGGAGCGGGGTGCCGTGGTGTTGCTGCCCTGTTTGTCCTGTGACATACACGGTACTGCGCCCTCCCCAGAATACGAAGGGCAGCCCGAGCGCGAATGCTCGGGGAGGGATTCTCTGGCTCTACAAGAGCCGGTACCCTCCTGGGGTAATTTCTCTTTAAATACCAATGCTCTCATATTTTGTGGGGGGGGGGGGGGGGGGGAAGGACGGGGGAGAATGGCCTCCGGTCCTCGACACTAACCTATGCGAAACATAGCGGCACTAGGCCGCTACTTCACGCCGGTATTCTGTGCGAGTGTGGTAAGTAACCAAGACGAGTCTGGCCCGATTGTGCTGACGTCATGAGACAGCAGCGTGACTCTCCCACTTTCAAAAAGCCCGTAGTCGCCTCTTACGACACCCTTGGACCTGGGACTACCCTATTCTTTTTACGCCCCGGGGCAGCACAGGGCAATTTATACACTGATACTGATAGTTTAATATATAAAATTTTACACAGATATAAAACCTGATTTACATTTGCGTTTCAAAACCTCTGACTGCAGTAAAAAATGTTTGCTACCCAAAAGTCAATAAAAAGAAGTACGGTACGATAATTATAAAGATGAAAACAAAGTTAACATATTTAATGAATTCCTAGGACTTAGATCTAAACGTATGTATTAGATGTTGTGGGAAAATACGCATTCAAATTTCATAAAAGTGTTACTAAGTAAGTATATGAAAATGGAAAATTATAAGATATGCCTATTTGAAAATAAGAATGAATATTGTTCAATGCTTAGATTTAAGTCAATAAAGCATAATATTTTCACTCAACGAATAAATAAATCTAGTTTGTCATACCAAACTGTATATCTAAGCAAATTATATTGATACCTTAGCTTGGAGTCATCATAAAATAAGATAAAAATTATATAACTTTTAAGGTTAAATTATTTTTTTGAAAAGAATGGATTAGATATATAACTTGTGGAGTAAGTTATGATGTAGGTACTGTATATTGTTTTATTTATAATTTTTTATATTTAAATATAATCAATAAATGGTAGTTTAACAATAAATCGTCTCATTATAAAAAAAATCATATTATTTTAAAATTCAAACAAAGCGCATGGCTACAAAATTACATAGATTTAAATACAAACATGCATAAACAAGCTACCTACATCTGATTTCGAAAAGATTTTTATAAATTAATGAATACCTCAAATATATAAATAACAACGGAAAATATTGAAAAAAGAGTAAATGTAAAATTGCACTGTATGATTTCATTGCCAAGATAGAATTCCAAAGTTTATCTATTTTAAAATGAAAATTGGTTGCAGTTCAATTACAAAAGACTAAATTGTTCCTCAATAAACATATTTATTTGGTATATTGCAGGTATATTGGATATTTCTAAAACTCTAATACGATGACTTTTACTATAACTATATGTTAAATAAGTTTCAAAATATATTAAAATTATTGTACACTGATACTTATACTTTAATATATAAATTTTTAAAGAGTTATAAAAATGATTTACATTTGCGTTTCGAAACATCTGACAATGCAGAACAAATATTTTGTTATCTAAAACTCAATAATAAGAAGTTATGTTATTTTAAAGATGGAACAAAGTTAACATATTTAATGAATTCCTAGGACTTAGATCTAAATATATGCGGAAGATGTTGAGGGAAATTGTAACTCCAAATTTTATAAGTGTTACTAAGTAAGTATATGAAAATGAATAATGCCTATTTAAAAATAAGAATAAATATTGTTCAATGCATAGACTTAAGTCAATAAAGCATAATATTTTCACTCAACGAATAAATAAATCTACTTTGTCATACCAAACGGTATATTAAGCAAATTATATTGATACCTTAGCTTGGAGTCATCATAAAATAAAATAAATGTTATATAAGTTTTAAGTTTGAATTTTGAATTTTTTTTTTTGAAAAGAATTTGAGTAGATACATCTTTTATTTAGATATATAACTTGTGGAGTAAGTTATGATGTAGGTACTGTATATTGTTTTACTTATAAATAGTTCTATTTAAATATAATCAATAAATGGTAGTTTAACAATAAATTGTCTCATTATATTATATGAAACCTTTTTGTAGTAGAGGGTGCACTGTGTGTGGGTGTGGAAAATCAGTTTTCGTAAATAATTTTATAATATTTTTGAATGATGTCAGTGACACAAATTGTATCTAAATCACCTGATGCTTTGATGAAATGCAACCTTTATACAATCTCAACCATGTCAATTAGTTTCAAGATATAACTACCTGATCTCTATAATATGTTTGGCGAAAGAAAAATCTTAAACTAATACTAAAAATAATTAATGACCCGATGAGGAAATCTGATGGTCGAATTATTGATATATTCGCGAAAGGAAATAATCACAGAAACTAAAGTGTATTTTATTTATCTCAAAATTTGTTACATTAAGAAAATGACAAAGAGCTTTATCACTTAACTCAAGTTGTACAATAAAATTGGTAAAAATCATAATATTCCAGTAGATTACCGTAAAGTAAGGGTGTGTAATAGTTTTAGTTAAACTTACTACTACGAGGGGCGGTCAAAAAGTTCGCGGAATGGCGGGGTTGGCGGGGGTGAGGTCGCTCCTCCAGGTAGCCGCTACTTGAGTAACTCATAATTACTATATATGCCAATTTCTAGCCTAATTGGGTCATTAGCTTTCGAGTTACAAACGAGTGAACAAGTAAATCGGGAACAAACTAGCCACTATGGAGAAAATTGAACATCGCGCCGTCGTAAAGTTCCTCACCAAACAAGGAAAAACGCCTCAAACTATTTTGCAAGAGATGTTAGCTGTTTACGGAGACTCTGCTCCTGGTAAAACCATGATTTACAAATGGCACGGCCTTTTCAAGCAAGGAAGGGAGTCAATTGAAGATGATCCTCGACCTGGACGGCCCATTGAGGCCACTACGCCGGAAATCATTGAAAAAGTTGAAAAACTTGTATTGGAAGACGGAAGGTTGAAGAAGAAACAACTTGCAGCATCAGTTGGAGTATCAGAAACCACAATTTTAAATATTCTTCATCAACATCTTGGCATGAGTAAAGTGTGTTCAAGGTGGGTCCCGAGAATGCTCACGCCGCTGCAAAAACGTGAGCGCGTCAACTGTTCCCGCGAGTATTTGGACCGCTGTGGAGAAGTTAGGGAAGAAATTATGGCCCGAATTGTAACCGGTGATGAAACTTGGGTTCACCACTATGAGCCTGAGTCAAAGCAGGAGTCGATGCAGTGGCACAAAAAAGGCACACCACCCCCAAAAAAATTTAAAGTGTCGCAATCGGCCGGAAAGATCATGGCGACTATTTTTTGGGATACTGAAGGTATTCTTTTGATCGATTATAAAGAACGTGGTGTTTCTATAACGGGAGAGTACTACGCTTCCCTATTGGACCGATTAAAAGAAGCTATTAAAGAAAAAAGAAGAGGAAAACTGACAAAAGGTGTACTCCTTTTGCACGACAACGCGCCCGTTCACACGAGTCATGTTGCGACGGCTGCCATTCATCGATGCGGTTTTGAACAACTACGCCATCCACCCTACAGTCCAGACCTGGCCCCTAGCGATTTTTATTTATTCCCAAAGATGAAGAAAGAGCTGCGTGGAAAAAAATTTAGAGACGATGATGAAGTCAAGTCGGCGATTTCGGCGTATTTTGACGCCCAAGACAAAACCTATTTTTTCGACGGTATTAATAAGTTATATGCCAGATCCCAAAAATGTATTCGTGTTAAGGGGGAATATATTGAGAAGGAAAAATAACATAATGTATCATTTCATCTTTTTTCCCAGTCATTCCGCGAACTTTTTGACCTCCCCTCGTATATTGCATTATAATATTGAAATTAAATATGTACTTAAAATGATGTTTTGTTTTATTGTAAGTTGTAATCCAATAACTTTTAAATACATTATTCTACGGTAATATGAATACAATCGAGATACAGAATTATTTGAAGAAAATTGATCTCAGTATTCAAAATAATGTTTACGCAGCAAACCGATTGTCGATATACGTTGTAACGCCATGTTATATTGTCAACAATGTAGATAGTGAAAATAAGCCAGGCTCTCACTAGGTTGCAATACACATTGGTGAGCAGTGTCCAATAGGACAATACTTCAATTCATATGATCATCCAAGTCAGGGATTCCAGCTGAGGTTTTTACAAAGCAATTGCAGAATGTATATCCACAATACTACAAGAGTAAAGAATTTATTTACCGCAGCATGTGTTGCGAGTACTGTTTAATGTATCTATACTTTAAGTTTAATAAGAAGAGTTTGAATGATTTCATCAAATATTTTTAAAATGATACAATCTGCAACGATGTTTTATTATATACTTTATTTATATCATCTGTTAACTTAATAATAAACACAGCATAAAACTGTCGTTTTAATCGTTGTAACGAATGTGAGAGGTAATTTACTAATTACATCTATCACTTTCAAAGAATCGACATTGAGTCGCTCACCAATAATTAGGTTAATTACCAATGATTAGTAATGAGTATGGATCTGTTTAACTTAAAAAGCTAACTTTGTAACTATAAGAGATATCGAAAAACGGGTCAGCGCAATCGCTCGGAAATACATCAAAACCCCCAGTTTGACACCAAACTTTTTTTTTTTTTTTAGTAGGCATCACGAACAAGTGAGCCAGAACCGGCGAATCCCCACTACTGTGAGCCAGAACCGGCGAATCCCAACTACTTATACCAGAAGATCGCCAGTCGACCGACCATGGCGAAAGCCGTACTGCCGGTCGTTGATCAACTGGTGACCCTCAAGGTATACCAAGAGCTGGCGGTTAATTATGCTCTCCATGATTTTGGAGAGTAGGGAGGTAATAGCAATAGGCCTGTAGTTTACCGGATCCGAACTGTCTCCTTTTTTTGGGATCGGATGGACAAGGGCTGACTTCAATGAATCAGGGACTACGCCTTTTGAATAAGAGTGCCGGAATAAACACGTCAGCACCGGCGTCAACTCAGGGGCACACGTTCTAAGCACGATTGGAGAAATGCCATCCGGCCCGCTCGACTTCCTGACGTCCAACGAAAACAGAGCGCGCCTAACAGTTTTCTGTCGGAACTGTACTTCAGGCATGGAGCTCTGACACCGCGGGATGTTCGGCGGTGTTTTTCCGTTGTCGTCAAGATTCGAGTTGGAGGCAAAAAGAGTGCACAGGAAATCGGCTTTCTCTTTTGCCGTATGGGCCAGGGTGTCATTCCTCATGTGCAACGGCGGCATGGACGGCTGGTTGAAGTTACCAAGAGCAGCTTTCGACAACGACCAGAACTTGCGTGTTCCGGTCGGGTAACTGGAAAGCTGCTCGCCAATTTTGACGACGTACTTCGATTTCGCACGGGCGATTTGCCGCTTAAAAAATCTGGAGGCACGGTTATATTTCGTCTTCAGAACTTTGCAGTTCGGATCCTTTGAGCCCAGCGCCGTAACCCAAGTTCGATACGCCTGTTTTTTGCAGTCAGATGCTGCTTTAACTGACGCATCGAACCATGGCTGTGATCTGCCACCGATCAGTACTACAGAGCTTGGTATAAAAATATCCATGCCCTGCAGTATCACATCGGCTACTGCAACGGCGCAGGCACTCAAATTCAAATTCAAATATTTTTATTCAAAATAGGATTTATAATCACTTATTGAACGTCAAAATCTACCACCCATTCAAAAGAGACTGCCTCAGACCTGAGAAGAATGGGCGCAAGAAACTCAGCGGGCTTTTTTTTATATAAAATATGGATTACAATGTAATATCGTACAATAAACATTAATAATAAAGAGCCTGAGGGTGTTCGCTTTAATCCCAGTCCGTGGTGTCATTAAGAAAATCGTTTATGCTATAATAACCTTTCCCACACAAACGTTTTTTAACAATTCTCTTAAATTTCGTAACACATTTGTTTTGTACATTTTCTGGGATCATATTGTAGAAGCATATACATCGCCCAACAAAAGACTTACTAACTCGACCCAACCGAGTAGTAGGCATAACAAGTTTATGTTTGTTCCTCGTGTTAACATTATGAATGTCACAGTTTCTAGAAAATTCCTCAATGTGCTTATGAACATACAAAACATTATCAAAAATGTATTGAGAAGCAACAGTCAAAATGTTTATTTCTTCAAATTTTTCTGTTAATGATTCTTTAGGACCTTGGTTATAAATCGCGCGAATAGCCCTCTTCTGCAGCACAAAGATAGTATTAATATCGGCCGCACTGCCCCATAACAATATACCATAGGACATAATACTATGAAAATAACTAAAGTATACTAATCTCGCCGTATCTATGTCAGTTAACCGTCTGATTTTCTTAACCGCATATGCTGCAGAACTAAGCCTATTCGCCAATCCTTCAATATGGGGGCCCCACTGCAATTTGGAATCAAGAGTAATGCCAAGAAATATAGCAGATTCCACTGGTTTTACCACCTCTCCATTTAATAAAATATTCGCATCTACATTTTTGACATTTGGCGCGGTGAATTTAATATATTTGGTTTTATGATTATTTAACAATAAGTTGTTGGCGCTAAACCAGTACACGATGTCAGATAGAGCATTGTTTACTTCGTCATATAAAACTTGGCTTCGTTTCACTTTGAATATAAGTGAAGTGTCATCCGCAAACAATACCACCTTGTGTTTTTTTTCTACAAGGTTAGGTAGATCATTTATATAAATTAGGAAGAGGAAGGGTCCAAGAATAGAGCCTTGTGGTACCCCCATACCGAGAGGAGTCCCAGGAGATCTCCTGCCATTCACCTCGACCCTCTGAATCCTATTATTTAAATATGAGATCAGAAGATCGAGTGCAGATCCTCTTATACCATAGTGGCATAGCTTCCTGACCAGCGTTGAATGTTGAACACAATCAAAAGCCTTAGATAAATCACAGAAGATACCAAGTGCATTCTGTGATTCCTCCCAGGCCTCAAAAATATTCCTGATGAGTTCAACACCTGCATCCGTAGTCGAGCGTCCCCTAGTAAAGCTAAATTGTTTTATATGAAGTAACTTATAAGTGTTAAAGTGAGTAAGCATTTGGCTTAAAATAATTTTTTCAAAAATTTTACTAAGGGTCGGCAACACCGAAACAGGGCGATAATTATTCGGGTCAGAAGTGAGTCCCGATTTAAATATTGGTGTAATTTTACTATACTTCAGAAGGTCAGGAAACACGCCATGTTCAATACAGCTATTAAAAACTAGTGCTAGATATGGTGCTATGACGTCAATAACAGAACTTATTATTTTTACAGATATGCCCCATATATCAGCAGTTTTTTTCATTTCTAAGGATCTGAAAGTTTTAATTATTTCTGCTGGGCTAACAACACTGAATTTGAAATTTTGTTTACATTCCTTAACATTTTCCAAAAGAAGTGACTTGGCAACACTGGTGGAGGAGACAAGGGTGCTTGAGATGGAAACTGGAATGTCAGAAAAAAATTTCTCAAAAGCAGAAGCTACTTCCTGCTCAGAGTGGATTTTTGTATTGTTTTTTATTAGATTATATTCAAACTTGCAGTCTTTCGCTCTTCCAGATTCCAAGTTAATAACTTTCCAAGTCATTTTTATTTTATTTGAAGCATTTTTAATTATTTCTCTAATATGCATTGACTTAGCAATAGTACATACTTTCTTAAATAATTTTGAATAATTTTTCACATATATAAGGAAAGATGCATCATGATTACATGATGATCTCTCAGTATACAGTTCATATAACCGTTGTCTGCTTCTATGAATACCAGCTGTTGCCCAGTTGTTAAATGACACTGGGATCATTCGAAGGGAAACAAACCCTGCCCCAAGGGTAGGATGCAAAAAAGGAACGCATCCTATCCCAATCTGCTGACTTGTAGTGCCAAACGCGGCGGGTCGCTGGTGGTCTGCGACGTTGGCGTCGGATAGGCACTACAGTCCTGACCAGGCAATGGTCGGACGTTCCGAGAGGGGCGTCGACAGAGACCTGGTAACCATCTGGATGTGTAGTCAGCAGAAGATCTAATAAGGACGGCATGTGGCTATCCACATCCGGGAGCCGCGTTGGCGACTCAACCAATTGGGACAGACCATACGCCAATGCAAAATTATGCACAGATCGCCCTGCGTAGTCTGAAGTACGTGATCCAAGCCATTCGGCACTGTGCCCGTTGAAATCACCCAAGACTACGATATCAGCGGAGGGGATCTGAGCAAGCACGTCATCAAATGCCGCTTGAACGCAGCCCATGAGGTGATCCGTTTCTGCGTTACCACTATGGGACCTGTAGACACACGCATAGATGCGGACGCGGTCCTCTAAATCTACGCGGAGCCAGAGAGTAGAGAGGTCCCTACCCTCAAAATTGCCGAGACGGCGACAGCAGATATCCTCCCTAACGTACACACATACCCCGGCATGAGGCATGAAATTATGCTCAATTTTATACCCGGGGTACGTTAAATATGACGTATCGCTAGGTCAAGATATCTGCGGCTCTGTAAGGAAACACAAGGCCGGCTGCGCCGTCTCAAGGTGGTGGTGGACGGCGTTTAAATTGGAGTGAATTCCCCTGATATTACAGAAGTCCACATTAATCGTGGAGCGGGGTGCCGTGGTGTTGCTGCCCTGTTTGTCCTTAGATATGCGCGGTACTGTGCCCTCCCCAGAATACGAGGGGCAGCCCGAGCGAGAATGCTCGGGGAGGGATTCTCCGACCCTGGTAGAGCCGCTCTCATATTTTTGTTGGGGGGTGATGGGGAGGGGGAGGGGGGAAGGGATGGCCTCCGGTCCTCGACACTATCCTATGCAAAACATAGCGGCACTAGCCCGCTACTTCACGCCGGTATTCTGTGCGAGTGTGGTAAGTAACCCGGACGAGTCTGGCCCGATTGTGCTGACGTCATAAGACGGCAGCGTGACTCTCCCACTTTCAAAAAGCCCGTAGTCGCCTCTTACGACACCCTTGGACCTGGGACTACCCTATTCTTTTTACGCCCGGGGCAGCATAGGGCAGGGCAGCACAGGGCGATATTCGTTATTGTTGACCCCGAAAACCATTAAAATGACACCCATGAAGAGAAGTTGGTAAATTTCATAGACGCCATCTTGGATTTCGATTATGACCCAATATTCGTTATTGTTGACCCCGAAAACCATGAAAATGACACCCATGAAGAGAAGTTGGTAAAATTCATAGACGCCATCTTGGATTTCGATTTTGACCGGATATTTGTTATTGTTGACCCCGATAACCATGAAAATGACACCCATGAAGACAAGTTGGTAAATTTCATAGGCGCCATCTTGGATTTCGATTTAATATAGACCTTATAATTAGATATGAACTTATAAATCACTAATTCTTCAAAAAAATACAGAAACATAATTTTATGAAAATCTGACTGCGTACAAAATATGTAAAGTATCAAAGACAGTATTGTAGAGCTTATAAAAAATATTCATGTTCGTACAGCGATCTTTCCGAGTACGAGCTACTACTTACAATCGACACAGTGTCTACCCACGACGGCGGCCGAGCGCGGACTGACGTTGTTTCGATAGATCTCTCTGTGCAATTCGTACGGAGTGACAAAATAAAATAACCCTTAATACCACACTTTAAAGCTCATGCTCATCAGAAAAATATATGAATTTTAGACGGTTCATTTTTTTTTTTGAGATTATTTATGATATATTCAACAATACTATGCATGTCTCACAGGGTTCTTGAAAACTTTAAATTCTGAGCTGCACCATGATTGAACTTGTCGCCATTCGACATGTTAAGTGTCAGGAGCTCAGTAAATTATCTATCTATGATACAATTCAAACGGAAATAGACATACCGCTTACACAATACTGCTTGGCGGAAAAAAAGTGGTGCAGATTCATTTCATGACGAGCAACTGTCGCTTACACATGCAAAAATTTCCCTTTAACAGGCATCCCTTTATGCAGATATGCTCACAGATATTCAAGTGTGGCCAAACAACATGTATAAATATCTCCAATACCTAACATCACTCTCGGAAGCCTGCATCAGTCTGAAAAGGAGGTCTTTCTCGGACTGGTTAGAGATAGAAGGTAACCAGACACATAATGGCACAAACAAGAGGATAAGTTTGCAAAATATAACGGATCTGAACTAGCTAACTTAACCTAAGCAGCACAGGAAATACAGAAGCCAATAACATAGAATAAATGTTCTTGATTTATTTATTTATTATAAAAAAACAGTTTCTTAACAATTTGTTATGTTTTTAAAGTCATTACCCTCACTTCTAGTTTAATACACAAATAAAATTTGAAAAACAAAATTTTATGAACGATGTGGGACTCGAACCCACGACCTCCGGTGTTCCGTGCCGGTGCTCTAACCAACTGAGCTAACCGTTCGAGTGACGTATCGTCATAAAATCTTGTATGCTTTGTTCAACTCTCCAGTTGTGGCTTCATCTACGGGTACAGCTACGTCACTCGAACGTTTAGCTTAGTTGGTTAGAGCACCGGCACGGAACGCCGGAGGTCGTGGGTACGAGTCCCGCATCGTTCATAAAATTATGTTTTTCAAATTTTTAATTTTTTTCTTAAACTAATACAAAGTCCTGTAAAATTGTTTACACAGTGTGTCTACAGGATCGAGCAAGTCTCATACAATAAATCCTAAAACAAATTTTACAAATGTTACTGCAACCATAAATAATACTTCTATAGTTTTTTAAACGTATTATTGTTTGGTTCCCGTCGGATGTCCTCTGGCAAACTATTAAGCATATATGGTATTCATTTCTTTAAAGTTCTATCGCCAAAGTAATTGTTTACTCTAGGTACTGCATGTTTGCCTGATGTCATCAAACAGATGCTATGATTACGACTAATTATGTTATGAATTGTACAAACCATGTAAACAGCCCACAATGTTGAAAGAGAATAAGTGCCTATCCACTGCCAGGTAGTCCGCGAACACCTCCTGCACTTCTCTAACTGTTTCTTGCTCATCACATTCTGCTAATGTCTTCACATCTGCTTTTGATATTACATTGCTGAAGTCTACAACAAAATAATTTAATTGAAGTGATCAATAATTATGAATGAAAAATAATACTTGAAGTGTTACATTAATATATTAATTATTAATATAATTCCTTGTGCGGTGTTTCCGGGACGATACGTCATGGGTACCTTCAAAAAAAGCGCGTACACCTTCCTTAAAGGCCGGCAACGCTCTTGTGATTCCTCTGGTGTTGCAAAAGAATGTGGGCGGCGGTGATCACTTAACACCAGGTGACCCGTACGCTCGTTTGTCCATGATTATTCCATAAAAAAAAAAAACGACAACTACTTATTTATGCATGATCACCATTATTCAAAGACCAATTTAAACACATAAACACTGCATATTGTTTTGTTCCCAAAAATAAGCTATTTTAATTGTTTTTTGTTTTGAAAAGTCGGGAGGTTATGGCAATATGCCAATAATTAGCTATATCCAAGCTGTCGCCTTTTATGATCAGATGGAAAGGGCTAACTTCCATGATTTCGGGACTATGGTAGTACGTTTTGCGTATTAATAACGGAATAAACAGGGCATAAAATCTGATCATGATGGGAGGGACACCATTCAGCCCGCTCCACTTCTTAATGATCAATGAAAACATAGCTCACGGAACAGTTTTACATCTGAACTGTACTTTAGACATAGAGCTCCGATGTTCTTTCCCATTGACATGAAGTGTCAAGTTCGAGGTAAAAATAGTACCCAGAAGATCAGCTTTTTATGCTTTATGAGCCAGCGGATTATTGCTCAGGATGGTAACTAAAGGTAGTATTCACTACACACGTTATTCAATTTAAGACACCTTCCTATACTTGCTTGGGATTCAAACTGGGCACTCACATCAAAAAAGACTTATCTCTGAACAAATTACTAATTCTCAATTTGTGCCCACAGTATGTTAAATACTAAATACGCCATCTCACCCTGATACCCGCGTTACCAAGCTGTAACACATAATACCACCTTATTATGGAACATGTTTAAGTTAGTATAATTAATAAATAATTTAATTTTTTTATGACAATAAGGGACAAGACAAGCAGGACATTCAGCTGATGCTAGTTATAGCACCCTGCCCTGAAATTCTGAGGGCACTACAACTACACTCATTACCTTGAGACATAAGATGTCATTTGCCCAGTAATTTCCCAAGCGGCACCCTTCAGAACTACAAGTAATGTTCACACATTACTAAATATGCGCCGTTGCAGTACCCATAATCTAGGCGCTACCTGTGCTAAGGAGCCTCCCACTGGTATAATTATTATGATAATTAAACAAGAAATGCTGTTGGCTGTTTTTTAATTAAGAGCATTAAGTTATGGTTACTTTTATAGGTATTCATTGTAGTATCAAATTAGCTTAATTTGTTTCTTTCTATGGTTATGGAAAGCCACATAACATAACTTGTTAAGTACATGTACTTTCTAGTTTTGTGTGTTTATATTTTTATTAAATGTTTTGTGTGTTTTTAGCGAAATATTGTTTGTTTTACATTATATTGAAAATTACACTGATTAACTTGAAATGATGATATTAAAACTTATGTTATTTAATATAATATTATATACTCACATATAAAGTAGACGCCATATTTCGGGTACCTTAGTTCTCTTGACAATAATGCAATATTCTCTGATGTCGGTCGAATGAAAACAATACATTTCATGTGTTTTAGATTATCACATTTTGTATGGCTTTCTATCCTTTCAAATAGATATACTTCTTTTTGTAAAATCTCTGAGTGACTGAACACCATACTAACTATGCTGGTCTGAAAAATTCATTCAATTTATTGTATATTCTTGTCAATGTCCCAAGACTGACATAATAAAAACACATTTATGTAGACAATTTGCAAGATTAAATATACATTTTTAATTTATACCAATAACCCTGGGGACGTAATCTCTAGAGACTGAGGTTTGTAATCTAAATCAGTAATATATTTTAGTTTAAAAATTAAAAAAAATCTGTCCTACTCATTTAGTTTGATAATTACAATTATACATAATTATATCAAATTAAAATATAGGTATTTCACCACTGTTAACACCAGGAAAAAACATATATTTGTTATGCCTACTACTAGATTAAGGCCCGTATTAATAAACTAATCTCAGCTTTGAGCATGAGCTCAAGATTGTGCTCAAGTCTCTATTCTTGTTAATAAATTGGACTTGAGTGACTAACCTCAAACTTAATCTCAATTGAGAGTTGTCAAAAAACGTTCATATTAATAAATCAAACTGGGCGACCTCAAGTGCGTATTTGGAATTGGAAGAATCAAGGGGGGGTTCGACCATGACTTGAGCAGCAGTTTTAACCAAGAAAAATAATTATTTGAAGCGAAAACATGTCAATAAATGAAGTTATTGCTGATATCGAATATTATAACGATATTTTATGGCCTATGTGGATTTGTTTGCCTAAGCAGTATATCAGAGATGCCAGGAATCCATTTGAAGACTGTGATTTAAAATATTTGGAACTATCCTGGCTTAAAATATGTTAAAGTGCTATTTAAGTAGCCTACTTACAGAATAAACAACTGAATTTGAATTTGAAAATTTGGTTTTTATTTCATCATCCTAGTTGCATAGCAGCAATAGTTTAGCGAACTGCTTCACAGCTATTATAGCCCGTTACTAATGTCAATTCCTAAATATAAAATAACGGGTTGCACTCCGGGAAAAGGCAAACTTCTACTGTTTATCCATTGCATCAAACAATATCATTTTTAAATTCTTGCAACAACAACAATTTGTATTTTGTGGCTTTTTGAAACAAACCAATGTTGTAGGACTTGACTATTGTCTGTCTGTCCTGTCATTTACATTTAGTGTCAGGTACCTAAGCTGCCTCTTGTTTGTTGTTGTTTGATTAATGCCTGATAACTTACCAAAAGAATTAAATTGAGATAAATTATTGTATCACAAAAATAGTCATCAAAATAATCAAAAAAGATGAAAATAATAAAGCATATTAATTATTTAAAATTGAATAAAGTAAAAACATTGTCTTAAATTTATAAATACCAAAACGTTGCAAACTATTTACTCCCAACTCATTCAATTTGGCTCAATTTTGGTAACTAGGCCAAGAAATAAAGAAAAAAAAACATGAATTCGTCTCCAGCTGCTACTTGAGAATAATGTTAGCTGAGTTGAACATAAGTAGCGTCTATTAATTAGCGACAGAATTAAGGTGTCGCTCACGCCTCAAGTCAGTCTCATCTGAGACACACTCAAGTTCTGGTTAGAGATTGATCTATTAATATGGGCCTAAGTTGAGTTAGTTAGTCTTTTCTTGGGCAATGCATATAGCTTTTACACCATAATCCCAGATATTTCTAAAAAACAAATGTGTTATGAAATTCAAAAGTATTGTTGAACAAAATGTTTGGGTAGTAAAGTTATCAATATAAAAATCCCCAAGAACAGGCACCACAAGCAGCACCTGTTCACAAGCATGACACATGGACCAGCCATCTCTTCATCATAATCTGTTGTTATTTGTATATTATAAATGTATAAATTTTTAGCAAAAACAGCACAGCTAGTATAATACCTACACATTTTAAAATAAACAAAAGTAAGGCTAGTAAAATTCGTGAAAATTCCTCTGGCTTGCAGGAGGTTTGATCACCAAGATCATTGTCATCAAATAAACTGTTTATTTATTGATCACATTGATATTAATTTAATGATTATGTATATCAGAAACATAAAATTAAATTTAAAAGTTTTTAATAGATGAAACTTAAAGGATATCCTTACTGTCTCTTTATCCATTAGAATCACTTTCATTCCAGGTCCACTTTCTTCTGTCATTTTTGTAATGTACATTTTCACAGCTTGGATCACATTCATTTTGTAATTTGTTTATATGGTTACAGATACATATAACTGTTGACACAATTTACTATTTAAAGAAATATGTACTTGTATTAAAATCCAATAATTTGTGTTTCTACTTTCGAAGTAAATACAACGGTAAATATTTTTTTTTTTGGGATTCTATGTAAATAATAAATAATCAACTAAAAGTCCGACAACTTCACGGGACCTGTCAGGCTGTCACCTGGCTCGAATGATAGCTATTAGCTATAGCGAGTAGCAAGAAAAACCGGTTTAAACCTTCAACTTGCCCTTACGAATTGTTCACGGCAGTGTGGGAAGACATTGTGGTGGCAGATGGATATCGAGACAGTATTCTAATATTAGGGGTAGTGAAGTATTAAGGGGAGTATTTTCAAAGAGTGGTAACACGACAAATGGTGTTATGAATTTCTTCTGGCAGTCGATGACCATTTCCCAACAGACGTATGTATGGCCGGTGTATCGGCATCCCTTTACTGTCACAGATCTGCATAGCAATATATGTTGGACGTGTCCAACATAATATCATTGATAATAACCGTCCACAACGACCTGTATGCTGCGCCGTGTGAGGAAGATGGTGGTTAACTGGCATAAACTCTCGGTAAGACCAAATCATGGAAGCCGGTGTCCATCTGTTTTTAGGTATGCGTGATCGACCGACCATGCCCTGGCGATAGCCGTCAGGATCCAGTCACTTATTGATTATAACCGATATCTAAAAATCGTCTTATCGATAAATCGATATCAGATCGCCATCTCTATGTGTGAAGCACTGTTGCCAAGTAGGGTACCCTTTAGGCCTTAGGGTATATTTACCCTATATTTTGTGTAAAAATGATTTAAGTAATTTATTTTCTAGGTATCTGGGTTATTTTATAACTTTAAAGTTAAAATATTTTATGAATCTACCAAGGAACCAACTACCAAGGAACCTTCCAAATGTCAGCGAATTAATAATGATTTAGATATGTAAAGAGAGACGTTGCGTCTCACCCACTGTAACTGTGCTAGTAACTGATTTGACCCTTCTGGAGGGTTCGTAGCTGCTACGTAAATCGGCACTGGCTATGTTGCTATGCTGTCTACTTGAAACGTTTATGCAAAAAACAATCATATATCGTGAACTTATTATGTTAAATTTGTTTCGTAAATGTATAAATTCTTTCATTGAGAGTGAGAGTGAGTGACATTGGTATTGTCTGAGACCCAGTATTCTTATACTAGCTTGTGCGACATAATGTGATGTCTTAGAGTGGTGATACAATGAATGGAGTGTTAAGCGTTCATGAGTGAAAAAATATTCTCAAAATTATAATAAGGAAGGGAATTAATAAGTTTGAGTTTACGCAGAAAAATTGTTAGAACTACTTTGGTCGTAATGTGCTGCAGTTTAGTATGTGGAATACTAGGACATACAAGAGTGTTTTGCTTTTTCACGGTTTCCCCATGCTTTAATAGCACCATATTCAACTTTATAAACAGCTTACTTTTACTCCGCAGTTTTGGTAGTTGTCGAGGCTGTTTTCACGAAAAGCACTTGCTGACTGGACTTTGCCTGCGTTTTTTTGCTTTTTGTGGGGTACTAATGTGACATCGCAATATTTGGATCTAGCATAGTTTTCTCCAGTGGGGTTAGGACAAATCGAAACTTAAAGGATATCCTTACTGTCTCTTTCTAAAAAAAATCGAGTCTAAAAATAAATAAAAAGTGTTGACATACCACCTTATCGTAGTAGTAGTGTTCTGTGCATACCATCTACGTCAAAATCAATGCTAATTACTCAATTATAAATATCCATCACTACTATTAAATATTAAACACGTAGGCTAATTAAAAACGTAGATTATATGAAATCCTGCCATGAATTGATAGAACTTAGAAGAACAAGGGATGTTAAAATATACAGAACAAAATGCAGTATGCTGATAAAAACATTTTCGGTCCAGTAATAATGAAAAAAATATTTCATATAATATGTAATTCTCCATATTCACTTAAGTATTGTTAATAAAATTACGGATATAGCAAAGATATACTATGATTTGGTATTTTCTTAAGATAAAGCAGGATTTAATTACGATGTTTTATAGATACATACAAATTTGTAAATGGGATGCAAACACCATCTATGGAATAGCATTTGCTAGAGCAAAAAAAGTCACTTTGTATTTTGTGTAAATTTGGCTGAAGTTCAACGGGATATATAATATATATATAGATGCTGGTTGTGATATAAGATTTCTACGTTTCATAAGAATAAAAGACAAAGTAGAAATAGATTTCTACTTTGTCTTTTGTCGGTGCCTAGGTCTTCAGTGGCTGTACAAAAGTCCTTCTTGTTATATTCAGTCAAGAATATACTTAGAAATAGGCTATCATTGCCAATGACACAATGTCATGTCCGTTAGATTCAGCATAAAAATATTTTATAAATCTTTTGTTAATTTTATCCTTACAAAAGCAATATTGTAGATATTCAACAGTAACATGCGTGATAGTGTTGGTGATACAGAACCTGCAGAAAATACTTGTGTTTTTACGTGCCAATTCTAAATTATATTTATTGACGTTTTATTTACAAAGAAAGAAAACACAGAACGGAATTATTATTTAAGTTTTTAATTTCAGAAAAAATACAGAATAGATTCTGTAATTTAATAAATAGAGGGTTAATTGTCATCAAGCCTAGGGTAATATAAAAATTTGACCTGGAAACAATGACAGTGCAAACTGCGGGTCTATGGAATTGCATCCCGTGCCATTAAATAATAAAAAAAAAAAGTGCAAACTGCGAAGTGCGAACAAGTTGCGATTTGGAATTTGGTTTATGAAGGTCGGTTAGGTCGTGCCGGTTTCAATTAAAACTTGGAAGTCCTAAATTTTTAAAGTATTTTTAAAATATTAATAATATATTCAAATATGTTCTCGCGAGTACTTAAACCTGTGGCTTCTGTAGCTGTACAAAATGGTGCTAATAATTTTTCCACTTCAAGCACGGTAAGGATATTTCATAATTCATGGCTACCTCAGCAGATAATTACCGCTTTATGGCTTCTTCAATGCATAGCTATCCAACAAGTTCATTATTTTTAGAAAAACTTCAAAGTGGTGGTAGCCGGTGCTGCTGGTGGTATCGGTCAGCCTTTAGCTCTACTTTTGAAGCAGAATCCACTAGTAACAAGACTCGCTCTGTATGATATCGCTCCAGTCACCCCAGGGGTTGGAGTGGACCTGTCCCACATGGATACCCCAGCCAAGGTCACTGGACACAAGGGACCCGAAGAACTTGGTGCTGCAGTTCAAGGTAATGTCATAGTATCAAAAATAACCTTCAGTTTAAGTTTTATAGGTTATGTTATTACATAACAAGTCATTGCCTTGAAAATATTGGTGTCATAACCATTATCTTATTGTTTATCTATACATAAGTTTGATAATATAATAAAAGAAAACAATTATATCCATAAAAAATATTTTAGTAAAATAATGTACATCAGACATTACAAAATTTGTATTGAATAGTAGGATCTGAGCTTTATGTGCTATGTTAATAAAACTTACCACAAAAATGTGATATTTTTGTTACAGTTACTATCCAATATTAGTATGTTCAATATTATTGTTAATGAAATAGTTCAACATTTATTTAGAATTCTATTTACACAATGCTAAAGTTGGTAGTAGTAGAAGACATGGATTATAGTGTTTCTTACATAAAAGGATGATATTATGTAGCTATTTACAGATTTTAAGGTCAGAAGATGAGCTAAATGTTCACATATTATTACTTACTATATTAATGCCCATCCAACCAACATTCTAGGCAGCACATTAATAATTACCAGCTTGAGAGATAAGTTGCTAAGTCTCAGTATCATAGCAATTTCACTAGGCACTCTTCAAAATGAAAACACAAATAACACAGTTAAAAAGAGTAACTTGATTATAATGCATTCTGTCCCCATATACGAATGAAAGGTACTGAAATATCAATTTTACTAAATAAATAAATTCACAATTGTGCAAAACAATAAGTAGAATGACAAACTGTACCCTTATGGCTCCCAAGACGCCTCACAATTGGAAAAGTGCAAAATGGTCATCACTATGTGTGTCTCATGCACTCAAAAAATTCAAACTTTTTTAAGAGGAGTGAATGTATAAATATACTATCTTTGATGATGTTATGAAACCTCTTAACAATATGCTTTTTAAAAATGTAGTTATCCAGCAAGACTGCACCTAATCACAAAGCAGGGACTTTAACAGATGTAAAGACTTGCCCTGGTCTAGTCCAGATCTGAACCCCTTGCAAATTCTGGTCAGTGTTAAGGAGACATGGCCTGAACTAAAGAATATGCCACATCAAGTCATTTAAGCATTCTAGAACATGCAGTGACTACAATTCCCTTAGAAAAAGGGTGTATAATAAAATAGATTAAAGCCTTGCAGTAGAGCTAAAGGTAGTCATTCAATAGATATTTTTTTAATTATTTATTTATTTTAATTGTTTTCCATACAACTTAGTTACAAAACAAAATTAAAGTAGTAAATTATCACATGCACCTCATAAGGCATAGCAATGAATAACAGAAGGACAGACATTCATAAATTTTTTTCCTCTAAGTATTCATTAATAGAATAGTAACTTTTTTTCCAAAAGTAAGTTATTCAAAGAGCTTATGAATTTTTTCACATTGTTTTTGGCTTTAAAGTGTTCTGGTAAATTATTATAAATTTAAATTGACAAATTCAAATATTTTTATTCAAAATAGGATGTGAAATCACTTATTGAAAGTCAAAAAACTACCACCCATTCCAAAATGAATGCCTCAGGCCTGAAAAGAATGGGCGCAACAAACTCAGCGGGCTTTTCTTTTCATCAAAAATATGTTTTACAATTAAAGTAACATTGTACAATTAAACTTATTATTTAATAGCCTGAGGGCGGTCACTCCATTCCCAATCTGTGGTATAATTAAGAAAGTCATGTATGTTATAGTAACCTTTACCACACAAACGTTTTTTAACAATTCTTTTGAATAACGTAACACCTTTGTTTTGAACATTTTCTGGGATCTTGTTGTAAAAGCATATACATCGCCCCACAAAAGACTTACTAACTCGACTTAGCTGAGTAGTAGGCATCATCAGTTTATGTCTGTTCCTGGTGTTAACATTATGGTTATGACAGTTTCTGGCAAATTCACTTATGTGCCTATGAACATACATTATCAAGAATATATTGAGAAGCAACAGTCAAGATGTTAATTTCTTTGAATTTTGCTCTCAATGATTCCCTAGGACCTAGGTTATAAATAGTGAGAATAGCCCTCTTTTGCAGCTAAATATTGTATTAATATCGGCAGAGTTGCCCCATAGCAATATGCCATAGGACATAATACTATGGAAATAACTAAAGTATACTAGTCGTGCCGTATCTATGTCACTTAATTGTCTATTTTTTTTAACCGCGTATGCTGCAGAACTAAGTCTGTTCGCCAATCCTTCAACAACTAAAAAATATACAGTATACTAATCTATATATAATAGAGAATGTATGTTTGTATGTTCCCTAATAACTCCCTAAACTATTCGACCGATCACAATGAAATATAAATGTAATAGTTTTGTTAAAGCTCAAGGAAGGTTGACATATATAGTTTGTCGTGTCACGATACCACCCACGCATTTACCATATCTCTCGAACTGTTTATTGACAGAACAAGTCTGTCGGGTCAGCTAGTATTATCTAATGGAAAAATTGGTGTTAAGGTATAATTGTTGTTTATATTAAGTATATTTCTTATATCTTTATATATGTAATAAATTTAGCAATAGAAAATGAAGTTAGTTACATGTGAAATTTATTATGAATGGCTTTCATCTGATGGTAAAGTCAAAATTGGCTGTCTTAGTAGAGTAATCAGATATCTGTTTCATGTTATTTTTACTGATTTGATTTGGTAAAAAATCATCTTTAAAATGATAAATATAATTGCATACACAGATGCTGATGTTGTGGTTATCCCTGCTGGTGTACCCCGCAAGCCTGGTATGACCCGAGATGATCTCTTCAACACCAATGCCTCTATTGTCAGAGACCTTGCCGCTTGTGTTGCAGCCAAAGCACCTAAAGCAATTCTGGCCATTATAACCAATCCTGTCAACTCAATGGTACCCATTGCATCAGAGGTTTTGAAAAAGGTAACATTAAAAATCATAGTAACTATATATTGAATAATTCTTGCAAATTATTTTTTAATTTTTATTTATTTACATTATCAGAGAACCACACAGGTTTGTAATATATGCTAACAAAGAGTTAAATTTAGGTATGTTAACTACAGAACATTAGTGCCAGTTAAAAATATTGTCTATATATATTTATTATATGTGACTTAAAAAGTATGATTTACAGTTTTTTCTTAATATTATGAGGTTTTATACGGTCCCATACATCAATGGGTAATTCATTAATTAGGTGAGGATAGGAAGGCATTCGTGCGTTTGCCATATCTATTGAGCGCGCTGTACCCCGCGTGTGTACTTTATCCCAGTATACATTGTGGAAAAAGTTTTCTTTTAAAATTGAATATTTTAACAGTACCTACACTGGTAAAATTTTACAATGATTAAAAAGTTCAGTTGCGGAATAGTCACTATATTATTTGTTAGGGATAAGTTTTAATATTGTTTTTATAATAAGCAATTTCCAAATTCTGTTCATTGACCTAATTTCTGGGCACAAAAGATCTATAATCGTAATCTAGGTGGATTTTTGGAATAGGTCTTGAACTCGTGTAAATATCTTCTACAATATATTCCTACAGTTATTCCAATTATTATGAGAGTTAAATCATGCAGATAGATTACGTAATGTGTTTATCTCTATTTTTTCATCATTGGCCTTGCTTATCAATGAAACAATAGTCTTGAGATATCACTATACACTGTAAGTCATATACAGGGTGTTAAAAAATCCTGTACTATATCTTGAGGCGTATATTTTGGGATCAAGTAGTGAGAACAAATAAATATTGATTTTACAGGAAATAATCACATTAAAAAAAGTATAAAAAAAGGATTATTAATGTACCCAATTCTAAAAGTTTGGACACCTCTGCCTGCCGCCATTTTAATTTTTCCCCGCCCACACACCCATTTCACTCATGTACCCTTCGAAAGATGTGCGGACGGCGGTCGGGCGGCGGTAAAAACTAAAGTTTTGTTTTCATAATAAACATCGCCCGCCTTATTCGTTTGAGACGACGCGTCGCGCAGCTGCTGATGTACGCCAATCAAAGGGGTTTTGATTTTTTATTTTATTTTTAGTGATGTGTTTGCATTCAACTTATATGAATATTTCTCAGTTTTACCTGAATTATGTTGTTAAAATAACATTCATAGAACCATAGCCAATGTACTAGTAAGTATATTATTAATGAAGCCGTAAGCAATATGCAGTACATCCAACAGTGTCACAATCACTACATACTGAATACTGAATAGTAGTGAAGAACAAAAATTATTTCTATTAATTATGGAGTTCATCACCAACTTCTAGTTGATGAATACTTTCATGTTATAACCACATTAACATTTGGCTCAGTACCAGGGCCAATCCAATACTTAATCCTTAGTTTTGCACTCTCTCGAGTCATACAAAGTTGCTATAGTCGCTTGGCTGATAATACGGTTTTTCTTAACTGCACCCTTGATCGTAAGGAGGCGAGCAGATTGCTACATGTCCAAACTAGATATAGATTCTAAATAGATTTACATACAATTTTATTGCCCACATAATTTAAGAAATAACAACTCCTTTATAGTTTTACTTATTACTATCGTTGTTGAATTATCAGGCAGGCGTGTACGACCCAGCTCGTGTACTGGGTGTTACGACCCTCGACGTGGTCCGCGCGGCCGCCTTCATTGGAGAGATCAACGGAGTGGACCCGCGCTCCGTCACCATCCCCGTGATTGGTGGCCACTCCGGGGTCACCATCATCCCGCTGCTCAGCCAGAGCCAGCCCGCAGTCAAGTTGTCAGACCAGGCCAAGATCAAGGCCCTCACTGAGAGGATTCAGGAAGCTGGTACTGAGGTAAGGAATATTGTTTTCCATGCATATGAATTGTTATTGTTCTTTACAAATTTAATTGATCATCAATCAAGCAACATAAACACTGTTTTTATCTTTTCAGGTAGTGAAAGCCAAGGCTGGCGGCGGTTCAGCCACACTCTCGATGGCGTACGCGGGCGCTCGTCTCACCAACTCTGTCCTCAGAGGACTTAAGGTAAACCTTCACTCACTTATTACATTACAATTAATGTATCAATGATTGTGGGTGTGGTGGATTAGTACCAATAATTCACTACCTTTTAAAATAAACTAAGTGAGTTACACATATTATGTTACATTATAGGATGTAAAGTGAAGTAAATAATTTTATGGGTCAAATGTCTCCTTGTCTTGTAGATAGGACCACCTCTCATAATTGCCAAATATAAAAAAATGTTTCCTTTTTAACCACTTTGATAAGTAGGACTAGTTAACTTTTAAGCGAGTTTTATTTAGGTGGCTTTGCAGTTTTTCGCGATATTTTTGTGTTCTATTGGAAATTGCCTCCTTAACAGTTATAGTTCCGTCCAGATTCCTTATTACCTCCAGTTTTACCTTTTTAAAAAATGTAACTACCTATTCAATGATGTGTTTAGGACTTTTTAATAGTCCTGTGAGAAAATGTGATTCACATTATACTAAAATAATCATTGTATCACCTATATAATGTAATGGATTGGTGAATAATTTTCTTGACATTTTTTAGGAAATCTCAAGGCTTTTGTTTTTATTTACATATAATTACTGTATATCACTATCTATCTATATATACCATTGAATGTATCAAAATATAATAACTAGTCTCAGATTTCCAATATTATAACAGATTTCCAATGCTTCATATTAGGAAAGTGTATTAAATATTATCTTTTTTTAATGAGGATCTCTTTTCTTCTGTATTTTGTATAGTTGGTCTATTTTGATCATAATAAATTAGAAATAGTTATTACTAGTTAGTATATTTACTAGAGATTAATAGGAAATAACATTGAAGTTAAATTGTATCAACAGGGTGAATCCAATGTGGTGGAGTGTGCCTACATTAAGTCAGATCTCACGGAGGCAGCTTACTTCGCAAACCCAGTCCTTTTGGGCAAGAATGGAGTGGAGAAGAACCTAGGATACGGAAAACTTAACGAATTTGAACAGCAACTGTTGAAGGCTGCCATCCCCGAACTGTTGAAGAACATCAAAACCGGAGAGGAATTTGTCAAGAAGTAAACGAATCAGTTAGTGATCAAGACAAGCGAAAGTGTAGGTTTAAGTAAATTAGTAATTCTATAGTAACATGATATTGAATGTAAGTAGAACAATTATTATATGAATGATTCTTCAGTAGTGTGATATCGGAATATCATATTTATATTAAAATCCTGTTTTTCATAATTAAAGAAAACTTTTTTGCTTTAAATTTTTGCTGAAATTGTTTTTTATTAGTTTTTATCCTCGCAGATGTCAAAATTTTTATAAAAAATGTATGTATATCATCGATTGAAAAATGATTTATATGAATAGGTATTTCAGTAAATTTACTTTACTTGCATTTTAAATCAAGTAATATTTTATAAGTTATTTATTTCTGCTTGTTTTCGGTTACAAAGTAACAACACTGCAAGTGTAAATAGTGTGATTATATTGTGTTTATGTATTTCTGAATAAATTTTTTATATAGAACAAGATATTTTTTCTACCGTTTCCAATTGTTTTGTTTCGATCAAAATCGAAACTACTAAAAAAGTTGCTAAAGCTGGGTCGCATCATATTAGCTGTTATAGTTAACACTGACTTTAACATAGACATGCGGAATGTGTTGTACTTATGTGTATTCCTTGGTAACATTAATGTTGTAAAGTGATATATCAAGTCAATAAATATTGTCAAATGGTGCAACAAATTAATTGTTTAATTTAACATGTTTCTTATTGCTAAAGTTAGTTGTGCAACCCAGCCTTAGTAAAGCATATTATTCAGAATTCGACACTATTGATAAATTAAAGATAAAGAATTATAATCTTAAATGTAGGTATAGGATTTCTAATTCTCTGAAATTTTTTCGGATGGAATGGATATGAAACTAATTTGCAATTATATAAAAACTAATTTGTTTTAGTAAAATAACGTAACATAATAAACTATACAGTCCTCAAACTGAAAAAAAAAAACAAAGAAAAAAAGATGTGTGTGTGTGTGTGTGTGCAAGTCACACAGTAGAAGTGAAACTTTTGAAAAGTATTTAAAAAATGAACAGTTGCTTCATGTAAACTGTATATTTATAAATATCTACATAAAAAAAATTATTAGAATTATTGAAAACAATTCAAATTTCATCTTTTTCAATGAGTATTTTTAATCAGGGGTGCGGTACAATAAATTGAGATGCATATAGAGTATCAGGATAAATGTAAGGTTTACTATTTTTCATCAAACTTAAAAATTATTTAATGTATACAATTATATTACTTAAATTACAAGTTACAGAACTTAGCTTTACAAACCTCATATACGTCACTTGAGGCATATATTTATCCCCCTCCATCTTGTGTGCTTATAATTTATTGTACTCAAACTTACTATCACATATAACAAGTTGATGCAACCCATGCATTTTAAATGGTGACATAGAGATCTCAGCACAAACCAGCTATGTATCCAACTATTTCCTATATATTTTCACAAGCTTGGTTATGATCTAGTAAACGAGACTTTATGCCTCCATTTTCTTCTAAGTTATCTTATCTATTAATTATATACCGTCACTTTCATTCTCATTTGCATCACCAGTCCGTGAAGATGTAGCAGTTGTATTAATATTATGTAGTGAAGAAGAACACATCAAAATACTGACGTTTTCTAGTGTTTCGCGTTCGTGTTCATTAGCACACAGTTTCCTGATTTCAACAATTTTAGTTCCATGTGGCACAACAATTTCCATAAGATGCCTTTTAGTTGTTTGGCATTAGGGTGTTCATTATAACCACGTATACCCCCAAAAATCATGTTGCACGGCGGTCATATTGGATTTCAAAAATCATCCCAACTTCGTTCTCTGCACCCTTGATAACCTTGGATACCGATATCCATAATTTTGCGCGGCGGCCATCTTGGATTTTTAAAAAATGATCCCAAGTTCGTTCTCTGCACTCTCGAGAACCTCGGACACGATATCCATAATGTTTAAAACATAATTTTGCATGGCTGCCATCTTGGATTACAAAAATGATCCCAAATTCGTTCTCTGCACCCTCGAGAACCTCGGATACGATATCCATATTGTTGAAAACATAATTTTGCACGGTTGCCATCTTGGATTTAAAAAATAATCCCAAATTCGTTCTCTGCACCCTCAAGAACCTCGAATAGAATATCCATATTGTTGAAATCATAATTTGACGCGTCGGCGTAAATAATAGTTTTATTAATAATAGCTGGCAACGGTGCGCCTCTATCGTCTCGCATTTTCCTTTCATCGAGTTTCAAATCACAACGATTCTAAAGAAGTTTCAATTCAAAAGAATACATATAAATATAATGCAATACATGGTATGGTATACGGGCTCCTGTTTCCGCAATTAAACCACTAGTATGGGTCCATTTTGCGTGCAGTATTGGCCAGTTACTCCAACCAGCCCAGCTCCTTCCAGAAGTTCAGGACATTCCTGGGGTGTTCGCAGACTTCCTGGAGCGACCTCGTATTGGTTAAGGTTTTTGCCCGTTGGTTGGCCATCCCCGCACATTCCAGGATTACGTGAGTGACCGTTTCCTCCTAGCTCCTTTCCTGAGCCGTTATGGCGATTGTGAAAAGGTTCTTGTTTATACATTATTATTTAATGCAATACATGTAAATAGATTAATATGAAATGTTATTGTCACTCCCTATAATAAACAATAGATATAAATAATTTTTCGTACTTTTAAATTAACGAAATGAAAAGATACGACAAACTTTGGTATTGTATCTGCCAACTTCACCTGACAGCTGTCAATATGACAGTGACGAAAATCGTGACGTTTGCTATAAAATATGTCATGCGTCGATAAAGAGGTTTCACTTCAAAAAAATTTCATAAAGAAAATAATCGCCTCTGACACTAGATGAATACGCGAATAGAATCACCGTCTATAATATATTAAATCCCAAAAATTACGCGCCACACGTGTGTCCGCAGTGCCGGTAAGACATTTACGAAGACCAGCAGTTAATGTGTCACTGTTGTATTGGCCAAAGATTTTTTTTAGCTGCCGCTGAATGGAATTAGAGCTGCTTTTGACGTCAAGATCGAATTGTTTTGATAATTTGTTAGAGTTATTGCTGACACGTATGATAAATGAATTCTGATTATAGTGGATAGACAGGGGATGTAAAGATAGAAGCGTATTTACGAACTAAAATTGAAGGTGTGTAAAAAGATATTTTCGATAGATTTGCACAATCTACACTGGACACCAAATAAACCGGGCCACCAACTACTTCGGATCTCTGACTCAATTCTCTCAAATATTAGGTACAAGACTTACAACTGTCCTAATTATACTTACAGAAAGTACGTTTCATATAGATTAATATGACTATAAATTTATTCTAAAGTACCGACAACTCACATTGCTATCGATCATTTCTTTTGTTTTAGTCAATCGTATGATCAGACGCGCGTATTTTGGCTACTGTCTTTTGGTAAATAATGGATACGACACCTCAGGTAGCTCTTGCTAGAGCTGACGTAGACCTGCTTGAAGTAGTACTAGCAGCTGAGCAGCAGCTCAAGCTGTAGTACTACTTCAAGCAGGCCTTGCACAACGCGAGGTCGCTCGAAGACTTCGAATCAGCAGATCTTCAGTGCAACGAGCTTACAGACGATACCTAGAGACTGAGAGCATTCGAGCGAGTCAAGGAATAACTGAATGGTTACTTTATAAAAAATATCTTTATTCAATAAACCCGATTTACAATGTTTACGGAGCTAAGACTAAACACAGAATACTTAATTTTACGGAAACTTACATTATATAGCTTATTCTAACAAAGAGAGTCATATTTCTGTGGGAAAATAATTTGGTACATCAGCAATATTGTTTCCAGAAGGTTCAACACGTGTAAAGTAAATGTACCTACGACTTGTTGCTATGCTCTACTTTGGCTGACAAAGCATAAATCTATAGGGTTAGCACCCTTAACTCCTCCCCCCTTAAGAGAGAAATCAGCTGGAGACGAATCTTTTGGTTCCAGATGATTTCGACGTATCTGAAGGATTTTCTTAAACAACTTTAATTTAACAATTACAAAGGCTATTAAAAACACAAACATTATTACTATGATACTTATTGTCCATACACTTATATCCTGGGTCACTGAAATTTTATTTTTATCACCACTTTCACTATTGTATTTTGCACTATTGAGAATATCTTTGATATCGTTAAGGTCTACACCGCGAAGGTCGACCTGGCTGTCTTACGTTACAGGATTTAGCAGCAATTTCACCTCGGGTGTCCTTGTTTCAGCTACTTTACTGATAATCTTGTCGCCGATTTGTGTTTCACAGCTTTCATTGGGAATTACCAAAAATGTTCCTTTTAGGTTGTATTTCCTGGCTTCCTCGTTGCAGGTCTCAGTAAGAATTACGTTTTTCTTTGTGAAAAGTAACCATATTCTATTTGCTACTAGGTGACTTCTAAGGTCCTCTATTTGTACAACATTCTTATGACATGAAGAATAGTTTTTAAGAAGCATTATTTGTTCTATGCACGTAGTGTCAGCGTATTGCACGATGTTATCTTCCTTACAAAGTACTCGATCATTCTCTATTTGCTGGCATGGAGTTGACACGGGTCTGTATTTCAATCCATTCACTATGAGGTAAGGATACTCGGGAATTATAACAGATGTTTTTAAAGAAATAGGATTATATATAGGTATCGGGATAATTTTGTAATAATTATATGTGATCGTGTCTAACAGGGGAACTTCCAACACAAAAACTAACTTATTATTATCAGAATACGATTTAAGAACTATAGTACTTTCTTATTTTTTCATTAGGTTGTCTTTACCTACAGTATACACTAATCTATGATATTTTTCTATTTCTAATAATATATTAAATAATTCTGTACAATTGATTATAGATTGGTGAAGTATATGTATTTTACTAAAGGCTATTACTGTTGCTATCTCTTGTATTACATTATAGATAGTTCGAAAGTTATTTGAGATTTGATAAAGAGTATTCATTTGACTGACTATATTATGTATTGTTGACTGATTATACTGCAATGTTCGTAGCTGCGAAGTTTTAATATTCAGTCGAAGTAAGTTATGTTTTAAATCATCTGAAACATTAACAAGCTTATCGAAAGCCTTTTGCATAAGTGACAGTTTTCTTTCCACCGAATGTTCTCTGTCCTTGAGATGAGTAATCTCGGAATTATATCTAATAGCATCATCATTGTCTAAATTGCCTGAAATTAATTTAATAATAGAACCTAACGGGTTTATTAAGCCTCTTGTTAGCCTTTTACTGGGCATAATTTGTTTAAATCTATCTTTTGTAAGTTGCATAAAAGATTCAATCTGTGAAGCTAATCCTATAAGTTCATTATGATAGTCATTTTGCGAGTAAATCATATCTTTTAATCTAAAATACTGGTTTATATTAGTTTCTAAGTATTTAGCTAAAGTTTCTAAATCTAACGTCTTTAAAATAGTCCACTGGCTATTCGGAATCACTGCTGTACTTATCCGTAACGGCGCTATTCCCGGATTCTGATTCATATCTTGCAGGTTTACGCTGATGTCATTTTTATACCAAATGTAGACAAGTATTTGTCGCGGTTTGGTATCTTGGTATTGCTTCATTTAAAATTGGTATGCCTTCATGTTCCCTATTCGTTATTAAGCGAGCAGTAGCTCCGTCATCTGATTCCGATATGTATATGATAGGAACCATTTTTCTTTCTATGCTGAACCTATTTGAATCCGAATCTGATTTTTACTTCATTTTCATTTTTATCTTCTAAATTTCTACTAGTTTCTTTACTATCCATATTAAATTGCATTAATTCGCTATCATTATCTAACATTTTAACCTTTATTTCCCTAATTTGTCCGCCTTTCGAACTTACGATATTATTACTATCCGCTCTTAATGTATTTATTTTTACGCGAGATAAGACGTCTGCATTTGAGTTCGGTGACCCTTTTTTATTATTAATTTCGAAATCCTTCTTATTCATATGATCTACTCTTAACTTTGAGAGATTATCTGTTAATAGTTGATCTATGTTATAATTAAACTTATCAGTAAAATTAAAATCAAACTCTGAATTAGTTCCTGAGTACTGTTCGACTTTAAAAGGAGAAGTCACTGTTAATTCCATTTGCTCAGATCTGGAATTTTGAATAACAGTTGTCGCGTAACCATGTATACAGTTTACTAAAGCTGTTGGCATTCTAACACCTTCAGTAAATTCTGTGAAGTTTAATATGCCCTCACCATGTAACAAATTTAGTGGAAGTTTGACCCTTAATTCGCTACGTGGAGGTAATACATAAATTTCACGTATTGGCGGACTATAAATAATCGGTATGCAAGTGCCCTTTGTAAATATTTTTTTGTTTTTCATATCGATATTTGCGTGAAGTTGAGTCAATAAATCACTACCAATTAAGCCGTCATACCTATCATCAACACAGTAAATATAAAATTTGTGCCATTCATCACTTTTAAATAATCTAGGTAAAGGTATAAACACTACTTCATTATGCTTACTACTAGCATGAGTACTAACTACTTCAACATTTTCGTTTCGCTTGAAGTCGCAAAAATATTGATTCGCTAACTTTGGGCTTATAAACGAGCGTTGACTGCCGGTATCAATCATAAAGATAGCATTAATTTCTGGTATACGTATATGCGGGAGATTTAATATATTACAATTTAATTTTATCCGTTCTCGTGTGTACGCCCTTATGTAAAAATTTCCTACTTGTTCATTATCATTAAAAGTACTTGGTAACACATTATTTTCGTTATCGTTATAATCGGTATGGTTTACACGTCTCGAACTAGCTGTTCTCATGGTTACATCGGTATTGCAACCTGATCCCGTCGCCGGCGTTGGCTGTACGTGTTGCGAGCCGCGACGAGCGTTGTCAGCATTTTGCGGCCTCGCTTGTTCCAATGTATTATAATTATTATAGGATGGATTATTTTGATTCCAAGGATTATTCTGGTACCTATTATTATTTCTTAATTGAAATGAATTATGTGTAGAAAAGTTATTACGGGACCTATTCCCATTTTCTGTTTGAAGTGCATAATGTGGTGAATTATTACGATGAGAGGTGAAATTATTAATAGATCGTTGCAATTTCGGCGAGTTATTGTATGTACTTGTCGATGCTTGTTGATTAAAATTATATTGGTGAATATTTCGCCGTTGAAAGTTTTGATTACTTTGAGTGGACCTTGTTTGTTTTTGATCATAAACTTCTTGAAAATATTGTTCCTCTAGAACAGCTTTTAATGCGTCTTCTAATGTTGAGACATTTTTCAATCGCACTAACCTTACTAAATATTTCGGCAAATTAAACAAGAAAATTTTCGTAGAAAGATCCGTGTATATATTTTGTTTAGATAACCTAACAGCTGCATCATCGACAGTTTCATTAATTTTGGCTATTAAAATACTCCTTATTTGTTGTATTCGGTTACAAAAATCTAAATAACTTTCGCCTCTATTTATTTTCAAACTTTCTAACTCAAGGACAAGGCAATCCTCCGTCCTTGGATCCCCAAAATGATCCTGTAATATTTGTTTTAATTCAACCCAAGTCTGTATTGATTCTCTTTCACCAATTAAGTTAGCTGCTTCCCCGCCTAATCTACTAGTAATTGCATTAAAAAGATATTCATTTTGTACTTCAGTTCCTCTATATAAACTAATAATGTATTCTGTTTTGCGGATGAACAACGATAAGAGTCTTGTCTCTCCACTGAATACTGGAATTATTTTCAAAACTTCCGCAGGTACAACTAAGATTCCTTCCATTTTTATTTATTAAATAAATTCAAATACAAAATAAGTAACTAACGTGAGATTTTAATCACTTTACTAACTAAATTATATATGCAACGTGCTGGACGGGCTTTTTCTAATCCCTATTATTACACGAAACACATATAAAGATCACCAGGAAAATATAAAAAGAAATTTGACAGGATAGTGAAAAGATTTACTCACATAACCCGCTTCTCCGCTCTCCTTCTGTGATCAGTGATTCTGGTCAGCTTGCTCCGCGCCGTGTCTTCTCTTGACAAATTTATTTTTGGTTCGTTGACCCGATTAATCGTTAAAACGAATCAAAAATACAGGACAGAGGACCCATAATAATAACCCATAAATAGGCACAGAGGACCCAAACGACAAGGTCACTTACCGGCTGCGCCAGTCAAGGAATAACTGAATGGTTACTTTATAAAAAAATAACTTTATTCAATAAACCCGATTTACAATGTTTACGGAGCTAAGACTAAACACAGAATACTTAATTTTACGGAAACTTACATTATATAGCTTATTCTAACAAAGAGAGTCACATTTCTGTGGGAAAGTAATTTGGTACATCAGCAATATTGTTTCCAGAAGGTTCTACACGTGTAAAGTAAATGTACCTACGACTTGTTGCTATGCTCTACTTTGGCTGACAAAGCATAAATCTATAGGGTTAGCACCCTTAACTAGCGCCATCCAGGTACGGGCAGACCTAGGGCTACATCAATAGATGATGATCGTTATATCCAACTTACTGTTCTACAAAATTGCCACCTCAAAGCACTTAGTCCTACAAAGTCTGCGTGACGAATGACTAGTAGTCATAAGTTCAGATACCGTCAGAAGAAGACTTGCTGAGCAGAACCTGGCACCAAAGAGAGCTGCAACCAGCATTAACGGTAGCTAACCGTCGAGCTCGACTTGAATTTGCTCGAGGGCATAGAAATTCGATGTTAGAGCAGTGGGGTAATGTTCTCTTCACTGATGAGACCTGGGTGAGTCTACATGGAAGTGGCCGACGTCGGAGAGTATATCGTCTCCCTTGAGAACGTTATTCTCAGTGTTGCATCGAAGAAACTGTTACTTATGGAGGAGGATCTGTCTGGGGCGGCTCTCGTTAACCGCGCATACAGATTTAATTTTCATCGAATCGATGGGCCGTGGTCGTGCACGTGGATTAACTTCTCGTCGCTACATTACTGAAATCCTCGCAGACCATGTGGTTATTTAAGCAGGATATATAGGACAGAATATACAGTTGATCAGGATAATGCACAGCCTGATGTTGCTCACGTGGTGACCCAGTATACGCGACGTCGGCATTCATACAATGGATTGGCCAGCTCGAAGCCCGGACTTGAATCCGATAGAACACTAATAGCTGAAACGTCGGGTTCGATCCCGGTACCTGCTCCAACAAGATTTCCAGAGCTGCAAATAGCAATTGAGGAGGAGTGGAATGCATTTCCTCAAGATTTCATCGACAGGTTCGTAAGGTCGATGAATACATATATATGGGTAGGGTTGCCATCCGTCCGGGTTTCCCCGGTTTTGTTCTACTTTAGAAGTCGTCCGGGCGGAGTTTCAATTGTAGTCCGGGTTTAAAAGTTGTAAAGTCACCGCCGCGCCGGAACGCGGTGCGATGCGCGATTTTCCCAACCAACCGACTCTCCTACACCATAATACAGTGGATTAAAGATAGAAATATTTTATTTAAGACAGAAGCAGTCTCGTAAGTGGTTTAAAACAATCAATTTCATAGATTATTATTACTGTACCTACTATGGATTTTTATGAATTTAAGGTAAGCATATGTTTTAAAGGCTAGTAGTTAGAAATACTAATAAATACCGAAAACCTGAAATTCAGAATTGCTACTAAGTTTCTTAAAACTTAAAATAGGTTTTATTTTGTTAATAGTTAAAATATAATATAAGCATTTATTCGGGCACTCATATTCAGAAGGCGTAGACCCTGACTCATGGAACTCAGCCCTTGTCCATCTGATCCAAAGGAGACTGTTCGGATCCGGCAAACTATCCTATAGCTATTACCTCCCTGATTCCCAAAATCATGGACAGCATAATTAATCACCAGCTCTTGGCATACCTATTACCTTGATGGCAACCAGTTGATCAACGACCGTCAGTTCGGCTTTCGCCAGGGTTGGTCGGCAGGCGATCTTCTGGTATACCTAACACATAGCGGCGGCTATCGAAAGCAAGGCAGAAGGCCTGGCAGTTAGCCTGGATATTGCAAAGACCTTTGATCGTATATGGCACAAGGCGCTTCTGATATGTTGGTCACCTCCAACATTGTTATGCAGACGACAGTACTGGTGATGCCGTATACAGGAGCCATGCAGGTCTCTCTCGGGAAATCGTGGACCAGTGCCCGAAGAAACTTGTGTCTTCGATCGAGTCCTCTCTTGTGAAGGTCGCGGAATGGGGTAAATTGAACCTTGTCCAACTCTCAAAGAAGACTCAAGTTGGTGCGTTTACCACAAAAAAAAACCTATATGTTGTATCACCACACTTCGACAACACTTCCCTTAAAGCCTCGCCTTGTAACGGAATACTAGGTCTCAAAATCTCGTGCGATTGCCAATTCCGCGGTCATCTGGAGGCCAAATCTAAATTGGCCCAGAAGCTGGGCGTCATAAATAGAGCACGGCAATACTTCAAGCTGGCTCACATTCTATCGCTTTACAAAGCGCAGGTCCGGCGACATATGGAGTATTGCTGTCATCTTTAGTCTGGCGCACCCCAGTATCAGCTCGATCCATTTGACCGCAAGCAACGCAGAGCAGCTCAAATTGTCGGGAACCCAGTGCACTGTGAACGGCTGGATCACTTGGCGTTGCGTAGAGACGTCGCTTTACTGTGTGCCTTCTACCGCATTTATTACGGGGAGTGTTCCGAAGAGCTGTTTCACCTGATTCCCTAAGCCGAATTCCACCTTCGCACGACACCCCACCAATTAGGATATCAACCCCACCATCTGGATGAGCCTCCACAGAGAGATTTTCAAGGAGCTTTCTTCCACGTACTACAAAGCTGTGGAATGAGCACCCAAAGAGAATTTAAACACTTTCAAAAGAAGCCCGTACAGAAGCGAGACTGTGGGCGGCGGTGATCGCTTAGCAACAGGTACACTCGTTTGTCCATAAAAAAAATATAAGACTGCTGATAGTTTCTAGAAATTAGAAGGTTCAATTTACCCCATTCAGCGACCTTCTCGAGAGAGGACATGATATAAGACACAAGTTTCTCCCGACATAGGTCGCTGATTTCCCAAGAGACCTGCATGTCCCGTGTATACGCCATCAGTGCATTCGTCTGCATAGCAATGTATCATTGATATGCAGAAGAAACAATGTCGGAGATAGCACACATCCTTGGGGCACTCCAGCGTTCACGGGCTTCGGATTCGAGCAATAATAATCGACGACGACTTGTATGCTGCGCCCAGTGAGGAAGTTGGAGGATCACTTGCATAAGCTCTTCCGAAGCCCAAATGATGGAAGTGTTGAGAGGAGCGCCTTGTGCCATACACGATCAAAGGCCCTCGCTATATCCAGGCTAACTGCCAGGCCTTCCATCTTACTTTCGCTTTTCGAATGCCGCCGCCCACCTATGTGTTAGGTATACCAGAAGCTCGGACACCGCGGGATGGTCGCTGGTGTTTTTCCACTGTCGTTAAGAGTCGAGTTGGAAGCAAAAAGAGCGCACAAAAGATCGGCTTTGTCTTATGCCGTATGGGCCAGGGTGTCATTCCTCATGTGTACCGGCGGCAGTGACGGCTGGTTGAAGTTACCAAGAGCAGCTTTCGACCGAACTAACGTGTTCCAATCGGGTATTTGGAAATCTGCTCTCAGATTTTGACAACGCTCTTCGATTTTGCACGGGCGATTTGCCGCAACCCAAGTCTGATACGGCTGTATTTTGCAGTCAGGTTTTAACTGACGCATCGAACCAGGGCTGTGATCTGCCTGCGATCGGTACTACAGAGCTTGGTATAAAAATATCCATGCCCTGCAGTATCATATCGGCTACTGCAACGGTACAGGCACTGGGATCATCCGAAGGGAAACAAATCTGGGCTAGATTTGTTTCCCCAAGGGTAGGATGCAAAAAAGAGAACGCATCCTATCCCAATCTGCATATTTGTTATTATATTCTTTGTCATCCTTTAAATTAGTTTGAAAATCGTACCACCTGAAACACTAGTTATCTAGCATTCCAATAAGTAAATTAAAAAGATGCTAGATAATATATGTCTACTTCTGATTACTGTCATAATTCAATCGCCCGTTTTTCTCAGGTCTGAAGCATAATATTAAATGGTTGGTAGTTTTTGACGTTTAATTTATGTTTTTAAAGCAGTTACAATGGTCGTAGTTATACCGCGGTACTCCACTCCATAGATCGTCTGTGTTACGATACAAATCACAACATACTGTGACTGGCTGATGATGCCACAGCCATTTAACATGAGATGAACCCTTATCCTGTATGGCATAGGACTATTTCCATTTAACTCAACTGGGGTCTATATTTGAGAGGGTATTTGTTGGCAGATACCTTTATTTCATAAATAAAACAATGCATATTCTGAATCTTATTTATTGATTTTGTCCATTCCGAGTATCTCCGCCTGATTGGACATACACTGATCAACTTCCTTCGTCTACTTACATTAGTTATAAGAAATCACAATGTATAGTGACCGCCCGCGCACCGCCCTAGGAGCCCTCGACCACGCCCCCGCCTGCCCTCGCCCAGCTAAAACGCGCGCTTGAAAAATAAACAATTATGGCAGTGATGTGCTGATGCAAGGTCAAGCTGGCCTATTACGATAACAATAATGAGTCGCCTTCGACTGTGGAGGGCGTGGCCGAGGGCGTGGCCGGGGGCGGGGCCGGAGGCGGGCCGTCGGCCGCAGCCTTACTAGAACTGAAAAAATCTCTATTATACTTACAACTATCCTGTATAATTACAAATGCACAAGATGTATACATAATAACCATACACTTTTACAATATGTATATAATTTAGCGATTACGTAGTATACACTATTTATAACGATTAGTGCACGGTCCGTCCCGGGTGGCGCCGCTGTACAAGTAAAATAATGCGCTATTTACAATAATAGTGAAATGAAAATGCTACGCGTATACTAAGTCGAGTGAAGGCGATGGCGAAACCCGGGCCGGACGACGATTCATTCATTTACATTTGTCTTACTAATTAAATTTACAGTTACCAATATTAATTAAATTTATACTAATTTAGTTGTTTGCTTTAACCTCGATTATGTTATACAATCGCGGTTGCGGATTGGATTAACATTAATCGCAGTTTGGCGATCCGCGCGTGATCGAGGAATCTACTATGTATAATGTACAAGCACTTAGTAAGTATGGACGAACGTCTACATTACGGCAATGCGATGGAAGACTGGTTATATTTAATGTTGCCATTTGACACTAGCCGATACACTGAGCTCCATCCAGTGTCGTCTTCGTAAACATCAGGTGCGGCACAATGTTAATATAAAAATTCGTTTTTAAGACAGAAAAATATATCCAGCTACCCACATAATTAATATAAATATTTCTCTGTCCTTATTTATTATGAAAAAATAGCTCGATTGTTAAGTCGGTTCCGCACCCGCCAACCGGAAGCCATAACACCACATAACTTACATTCATGAAATCAAACAGCGATATATACAACTTTATCACAAAACTCAAGCGTATCCGGGTCGCATACTACGGCGGTCGCACAGGGCGAAACATTTCATACTCGGATCTCTACTGCGCATACAGAACCGAATCGGTAGTGTAAAGTTATCGCAATCTTGCGAGAACGGCGTACTAACACTAGCCAATTAATAAATAAAAAAAAATATAACATACATATTTTTACTATACAACTGTTTACTATATATTTATTGATATTTAAATTCGTTGCTTGCAAAACAATACTGCAATATTTGATATTGTCCGTTAAGTCATTGAGCGCGACACTCACGTCACGTGTGCCGGATGACGCCGGCGCGCGGGGGCCGGCGCGGGGCGGGGCGGGCGGCGTCAGTCCTCGTCCGACAGCGGCTCGTACTGCGCCGACATGAGCGGCGCGGGCTCGGGCGGGCCGGCCGCCCCCGCCGCCCCCGCCGCCCCCGCCGCCCCCGCCGCCCCCGCCGCCCCCGCGCTGCTCACCACCGCGCTCGACGTGCCGCCGCTCGCTGCCGATCACACATTCAAATTCAAATATTTTTATTCAAAACAGAATTCAAAATCACTTATAGAACGTCAAAAAACTACCACCCATTCAAAAGAGACTGCCTCAGACCTTAGAAGAATGGGCGCAAGAAACTCGGCGGCCTTTTTTTTTATATAAAATATGGATTATATTGTGATATCATACAATAAACATTTATAAATTAATTTATTCTCAGTCCGTAGTGTCATTAAGAAAATTGTTTATGGTATAGTAACATTTTCCACACAAACGTTTTTTAACAATTCTTTTAAATTTCGTAACACATCTGTTTTGTACAATTTCTGGGGTCATATTGTAGAAACACATACATCGCCCAACAAGAAACTTACTAACTCGACCCAACCGAGTAGTAGACATAACAAGTTTATGTTTGTTCCTATTGATTGTTACATAAAGTATACATGGGACACACTAAAAGTTTTGCACTTCTAGCTAATCGGAACTATTTCAATTTCGAATGTTATATTTTATGAAACGTTGCAACCTTCTTAGTAATAATAAGAATCAATTGTCAATTGTTTTTTATCACACATTAAAGTTCTACGTGCGCAACGAAAATGAAATTAGGTCGAAAAATTTTTAAGAAAGCAAGACTGTGCCGCTCGTCTTCAAAATTCTTTTGAGAGAGAAGCATCTTGCTTGAGTACCGCGAGGAAGCGAATTGTTGAATTTGAGAAAGGTTGAGTTTCTTTACATGACGAATCGCGGACGACCTTCAACTGCCGTAAACGAAAATAAAGTTGCTTCTGTTAAGCGACTCATTGAAACAAATCCGCGGTTAACCTATGTGACAATTCGAGGACTATTGGGATTGGTATGAGCCAAATTCAGAAAATTTTACATGAAGAATTAAAAGTTCAGAAACTTTGTTGTCATTGGATCCCTCGTGAACTAACATCAGAGCAAAAGCGGGTTCGCGTGGAATGGTGCTCACAGATGCTAATGAAGTACGACCGCGGACATTCTGGAAACGTGGGTTTATTGTTTTAAACCCGAAAAAAACAGCAATCTTATGAATGGGTGTTTGCAAATGAAAACAGGCCAACTTCCAGAGAAACTGAAGAAAAATACATAATCCAAACAGAGCGACGAATTTAGTATATGTATAAGCAGCTTTTCAAATGGTTGTAGTGTAAAAATGATTGAAGATTCAACATTGGTTTTCTAAAGGCATTTGAATAAAAATATTTAAACACCCTAAGGGATAATAGTGAATACAGCATCAGACCACACACATGTACTAATGGGAGTACTAATATCCTAAAAAGGGGAAACTTAGTTAAGAATTAGAACTCAGCTATGTACTCGTAGATTGTTGTCATTTTGTGATCATAAACCTATTGTCTGTATGTATTAGTTTATTAAATAAGCCCCAGCATTATCAAATTCATAACTTTTTATAATACACTTAACAAATAAAAACTTCTCTTAAAAGTGAATTTTTATAACCAAATGAATACTTTTAAGTTTAAATATCACATCACAGATGTTGTCGACATGTTATCAATGTGTGTACTCACGGTCGGTGGGCGTGGCCACGTTGAGCGCGGAGTAGGGGTAGGTGTAGGGCGTGGTGAAGGGCAGCTTGGCGTCGGCGTCGTTCTTCCTCATGACGTCCACGATCCGCGCCGTCACGTAGTCGTAGGCCGTGAGCACGCCGCAGCGAACACCGGACACGCCCGACACCGAGCCCGCGCCGTACTGCCGGCTGTCGCTACTCCGACTGAAACAATGTACATACATACCAGTCAACTGACGTAGTGATTCATTAATTCCCTTTGGTCAACTATGACGGGCTATTTTTACACGAGTCCGTTCCGTTAAATTAATGATATAATGCCACGTCGATAACTTTTATTTTACTGCAGTTGACGACACAACAACTTAATGCATAACAATTTGGTTTTATTCGAGGTTCGTCAACAACTGATGCTGGTTTCGAATTAATAAAGAATATTTTTGAAGCTTGTGACTTGACAAAAGCCTTTGATATGTTCACCATGAGACTCTTATTAATAAATTATATCATTACGGTGTACGAGGAGTCTCGCTTAAACTATTAGAATCGTATTTACAAGGAAGAATCCAATTCGTTAATGTAAATGGAAAGCAATCCTCTGGTTCTTTGGTCTCAATGGGCATACCTCAAGGCTCAATACTGGGACCTTTCCTGTTTCTGGTATATATTAAGGATCTTCCATTATTTATAAATAACAAGTATCATATAGTCTTGTTTTCCGATGATACATCTTTGTTATTTAGAATCAAACGTCAGCAAGATCAGTGAAAACAATACTTTGTTAGGAGTATAAAAATAGTTCAATATGAATAATTTATTATTCAAAAAATTAAAACAATACGTTTGAAATTTACGTTGCAAAATGTAGACATACAATAGTAAATATTAATGACACAAACTTGAAAATTTATGAAAATGCAGTATCTTTAGGTGTAACATTAGATTTCAAACTTCAATGGGCGCCTCATTTACACAATTTAATTCGTAAATTAAGTTCAGCAGCTTTTTCTGTAAAAAGGATACGAGAATTTACTGACGTAGATATACCAAGAATTGTCTATTTTCATAGCGTTATGTCGTATTGCATTATACTATTATAGTTATTTATACAATATAATTATTATTACAATATGGAATTGAATACTATTATAGTTTTTTTTTTTATGGATTTTATGGTTCAGCGTTGTATTATTTTACGGGATTGCATTATTTTAAAAAAATGTATATCTTTTTAAACTTTTGTGTAATTAACATGTTTCTGAAATGTATTTTTAGTGATTGACGTTGACATGCAATCTTTTGATTTTATGTCAATAAAATATTTTTGACTATGACTTTTTCCCTTGGTGTGGTGTAAGTTACCTGGTGGGCTGCGTGTCGGTGGGTGACACGGGCTCGAAGTAGGAGGCGTGCTTGTCACGGTCACGGCGCCACTCGTCGTCCGCTCCGCCGCCCGCGGCCGCCGCGACCCCGCTGCCTGACACGCTGCACGTCTGGTACGACTCCGCGCTCGAAACAGAGTATCTGTTGCTGGAACACCAAATAATAATATTTTTAATGTTCGATAAAACGTACTTTATTAAAAGTTGATATCAATAGCTTTTTTTAATATGTAATATTTAAAAAAAACATTTCCATGGACTGTAGAATAACTGTTGTATTTTATACTTTTATTTTCTTGGGTATCTTTTTAATCTTTATATTAATATTATACATCATATACATATATATATTTATGTAAAACCGCTCATTCATTATATTATCTTCACAAAACTAGTATGGTAGCATGATACTGTTCAATGGACATTATTATATAGATAAAATTTTTCACTTATTACGGTTATTTGTCAGATTCTCACAAGTCACAGAATTCTGGGACAAAAAATTAAATTGCTTTAATGTGGAAAGAACTTACTTATGATGTAACAGCGAGGTGGTGTTTGGACTGCTGAAGTCCCGGACTATGATGTTTGAAGCGAGGTCCCCGAGTTTGATGCTCGTGACGGGGTCCTCACGGCCGCGGTCACTCACACGGTCGCGATCGCGGTCAGTGCATGGCGGCCCACGGTCGGTGCAAGACGGCCCGCGGTCCACTGGCTGCGGCGCCGTCTCGTTCTCGCGAAGAATCTTCTAGAAGCAACGACAACTTCGTATGAGTGAAAGCAATCTTATTGCAGTAAATTCTATTGTAGTAATGAGGATCAAGACACACAGAATAAGTTAATTTTTGTACGATAAAAGCTAGCCTAGCGATATAAGAGTAGTTGAGTGGCATTCACACATAGAATAAAGTCGTATCATATATAAATAAGTAGCTGACCCGACAGACGTTGTTCTGGAGATAATAAAAAAATACTGTTTTATAGAAATTTGATAATAATATTTCAAAACATCAAGAATTATTTCGTAAAAATACTCCTTGCTGTTATAATGAATTTGTTTCACAGTATAACTGTCAAACCGTGCGTCACTAAATTCTCTCATAGAAAATATGTCCATACAAAAGAAATATTGAAAATAAAAATAATAATTATGGGTCCCAAATCGAAATAAAAACTATCCTACCTCTCATGTTGGACTAAACTGCACTCCATCCAAATTCCCATTAAAATCCGTTTAAAAAACTTTATTAATTGTACGGTTCATTTGAATACTATTTATTTCAACAACTTTGGACACTTGTGATCGAGGTAACGACCGATATAATATAATACATGTTTATCTACACCCATGCTTTAAATCCTCTATTAAAGATTATATAACAGCTTATTGCCAACATTAAAACACCCAATGTACATCATCCAAACGAGTGTTGTAATGAAATTCAGTACAAAATTACAACACTCGTTTGGATGATGTTTCAAAATCCTTTATAAAGGATTCATATTATTAGTGTAGATAAAGTCTTGTATGCAACTATTGATAATTAGGTATTAAAACATTCATGTGATACCATTATCACGTTCGTTTTTTAATATTACTTATTACCCAACCGTTGCATGAGTAACTATTAAAGTGGTGTTATAATCACCGGGTATCGCTGGTCGGAGGTCTGGCTGATCTGATGGGTGATGATGGCGTTGATGAGCGAGGCGGCCGTGAGCGTGCCGTCCCCGGCGCGTGCCCTGTCGCCCGCGCTCGCGCCGCTCGGAGCGGAACTGCTCACGCTAACTGCCACGCTCACCGACGGCCGCCTGGAACAACAGTTACGGTACACTTTACAGCTTGCCACTTGACAGCTGAATGCTTGTAGTCGGTAAATTACTTATACATATGCTTAAATAAGTAAAAAATACCAGTGGAAGGCTCCTTTGCACAGGATGCCGATTATATTAAGGGTACCACGACCGGCGCCTATTTCTGTCGTGAAGCATTATTGTGTCACGGTCTGAAGGGCGCCGTGTCTAGTGAAATTACTGGGAAAATGAGACTCAATATCTTAACGTATCAAGGTGAAGAGCGCAATTGTCGTGCCACTCAGATTTATTGATTCACATTATGCCAGTTAAGTAATCCAGCGTGTTAATCCAGTCCAGTGTTGGTTTACTATAAAATTCCGAAATGATATCACACATGTTCTGTGTACAAAGAAACAAACAAAAGATTTTGGTTTTCAGTTAACTTCATTGTTATCAAAACAACAAAATGTATGTTCACTGTTCTACGTATAACCTAGCACTGGATTGGCCGTTCAAACTATTCCAGTGGCACAAGAATGGGCGAGCTGAAATGAATAATAGATCGTCAATCCAGTCAACTGTATTGATCACAGAAATGGTAGATTCCAGTGCAGGTTCACATTATTTTACTAGCATTCCAGCGTGGGCCTCGAATAATATGAACCGGTCATTGTGGCACCAGTGGGAGGCTCCTTTGCACAGGATTCCGGCTAGATTATGGGTAGCACAACAGCGCCTATATTCTGCCATTAAGCACTACTGTGTTACGGTCAAAAGGCGTCGTAGCTAGTGAAATTACTGAGCAAATGAGACTTAACATCATGTCTTCAGTTATTGGGTTTTTCAAGAATCCTGAGTGGCACTGCATTGTAATGGGCAGGGTGTAACAATTACCATCAGTTGAACGTCCTGCTCGTCTCGTCCCGTTTTTACATTTAAAAAAATTGTGTCCTTTCAAAGCAATAATAGTATACGTACGTATCCTTCCTCTCGACAGGTATGGAGGGATGCGGCGCGTGCGGATGTTGATGTGGGTGTGGGTGTGCGTGTTGGTGCGTGTGTGGGTGAGAGTGCACGTTGTGGGTGGGCGGCGCGTGGCTCAGAGTGGCGCGGGCCTTGGTGGCCGTGTACGACGAACTGTTGGATATCCGACGTTCCTCGCCGCTCGACACCACCTGCTGTCAAATCATATTACGCTTATTTATTAGGGCAAGTAACATATTAAACTCTTTACAAGCTTAAACTTAAATATATTAATAATATGGATAAGAGTTATTTCACTTATAAGCTACCACAGCATTCATAATTTTAACTACGTTTTTAAGACAGTGATTTTAACAAAAATAAAATCTATAAATATTGTAAAATACAATGACGTTCTAGACGTCATTGTAAGATCAGAAGCGATGGAATTAAAGAACAGTCGCCTATCCGACTGAATAAATTTAAATTTTTCTTAACGAATAAACTAGCTAGTAGTCTAGTCTAGTACATAAATTACGGTAACAGTCAGTATGATTAAATTTAAAAATAGTAGTCTGCAGCTATCGAAGGGCCACAGTCTATCTGAACACATCAATGATCTAATAACGAGGTAATATCGGTGCTAGATCTTGCTCCCTTCTATATAAATGATGGTAATTACCTGTTGCAGCGGCATGTGATGGTCGTGCACGATCTGGGGGTGCATGCCCAGTCGCTCCTCCACCACGTACCGCGACCGCCCCACCACCATACGCTCTCTGTCACAAACACAACAATGTCACGTTAGCACAACATTTTTCTAGGATGACCGTGAGGACGCTAATTATAATAGGCCTTAGATGTTAATTTATTTTTTACGATACAATTAAATATTTTAATCGGTAATATTTTAACATCATTTCGGAGTTATTATAAAATTTACACACACTTTAAAAGATTTAGCAATTTTACGTAGCCTAGTAGATGGAATTGCGAGTATATGTTTGTTTTGATTATTGACACTATGTATATCACTATTCTTTTTAAATTGGCTGATATGTTTATGAGTGTATAGGAAGTTATCATATATGTACTGACAGTGTACTGCCATAACATTAATTTCACTAAACTTTTCTCTCAATGAACTCCCCTTGAACGCATTTTATAGACTGCTCAAATTGCTCTTTTCTTCAGCACAAATTTGTTGTCAATATCTGCAGCCCTACCCCACAATATAATTCCGTAAGACATGACACTATGAAAGTAGCTGAAATCAAGTCTAGCCGTTTCAACATCTGTCAGCTGCCTAATTTTTTTATCGCAAATACTGCAGAGCTAAGTGGATTACATAAGTTTTTTTATATGAGCACCCCATTGTAGCTTAAAGTCTAATGTAATGCCTAGGATTGTTGTCGTTTCTACTACATCAAGTTTGTCATTATAAATTTTTATAGGTGTTGGTTGGTGCTTTATATTTGGAAGTGTAACCTTATACATTTTGTTTTCCTTTCGTTTAAAAGTAAGTTATTAACATTAAACCAATTTACTTATTCAGCAATGTCGTCGTCAACCTGACAGAAATTTTTTTGCTGGCGTGTTATTTTAAATAACAAAGATGTATCGTCAGAAAACAGTATAATATCATTTTTATTTTGAATATGATATGGTAAATCATTGATGTAAACCAGGAACAAAAAAGAACCCAAGATTGAGCCCTGTGGTACACCCATTGATATTATAGAGCCAGTTGATCTTTTTCCATTAATGTCTACTCTTTGAATACTATTCTATACTCTATGAATATATACTATACACAAGTACGATTTTATTAAATTTAGAGAAATATCTCTGACCCAATAGTGATAATTTTTTTTAAGTAAGGTTTTATGATAGACGCAGACGAATGCCTTGGATAAATCACAAAATTGCATCACATGAATCCTCCCAAGCATCCAAAATATTTCTTACTAACTCGATACTAGTTGAAAGGCCTTGAGTAAAACCATATTGTGTATTATGAATGAGGTTATTGTTGTAAAAATGGTTAATTAATTGCATTAACATAATTTTTTCGAAAATCTTGCTAAAGGTTGGTAGTACATAGTAATATGGGTCTAAAATTAGTGGGGTCAGCTTTATCTCCCGACTTAAATAGAGGAGTGATCTTGCTCTGTTTCATTCGGTTTGGAAATATACCGTAATCTACACACTTATTGAAAATTAAAGCTTAGTCTGTGGCTACAATTTCTATTACAGATTTCACTACGTTAACAGAGATCTTTAGTTTTCTTAACGCTAATTAGTCTAAACGTTTTAATAATCTCTATGCGATCAACATGCCTAAATTTAAAGTTTGTATTACATAAAGATACGTTTTTCTGTAGCAGTTTCATTGCAGATATAGGTAAGGAATTTAGATATTTTGTCGTAGAGACCGGTATATCAGTAAAAAACTTTTCGAATGTATCTGCTATTTCAGAATCCGTTTTTATGTTACTGTTACCAATCTTTAATTTGAACTCATTATTTCTCTTATTTGTTTTACCGATCTCCTCATTTATAATTTTCCAAGTTGTTTTTATTTTGTCATTGCTATTTTTAATATTTAAACTTATATTGTGAGACTTAGACTTAGAATATAACCTTACATAATTTTTTAAATTTGCACTTGTATTAAATCGCCTCTCTTCATATAAGTTATACATTGTTTGTCTACGTTTGTGTAAATCGACGGAAGCCCAGTCATTTAAAGATAAAGTATTTTTTGGAATAAATGAATTTGATATGAAAATAGAGTTAAACAGTATAATATATAAATATAAAATATAAATATTGTATAAGATAATAGTATAAATAATGATAAAATATATATATTTTTGTATTTTAAGAGTAAATCACCAATTAATGGGCGTATTACTCACAAGTCCATTGTTAATATCAGATAAGAGAGCGATTATTTTTCAACGTGTCTTCATTTAAGAAGGATATTTGTTCTGAATTCAAGGCAAGTATAACACAAAAAGCATAATCAGCCTGCAGCACTGCAGATAAAGCGATCTCTTTTAAGTATGTTATAACAATTGATCAAATTATGATTATTTATTGACACAAAATATGATTTATTTAAAACTGTATTTGTAGTTGAGTATACCTTTCCCTATTATGCTGGTGTTGTTGTTGTTGCTGCTGCTGCTGCTGCTGTTGATGTTGTTGCTGCTGCTGCTGTTGATGTTGTTGTTGCTGTTGTTGATGCTGTTGTTGTTGATGCTGCTGGTGTTGTTGTTGCTGCTGTTGCTGGTGTTGTTGCTGTTGTTGTCGTTCTCTCTCATAATGTCTGCGTTCAGACTCAGCCCATCCCGGCTGGTTCTGTCCCAGACCTGTATTACTCGGATATTTCTGAGCGAGAGACAACTCGCGATTTGTTCTGTAAAAAACATTTATATTTCATATAATTGTGTTTTTATATTTAACAGCTCTTTATATAATTAAGTGAAAGAGCTAGCATGTGACATAGCTAATGTTAGGAGATCCGTCGCAAAACTATTAATGACCTAAGGAATTACATTAAAATTTATGAATGAGTGTCAGTAGCGCAAACATTCAATCCCACCATGTACCAATAATTTTTAGATTTATGTTTTCGATAATTCATATTACACTGCAAGTTTATTCAACGTTCTTTCGATGTGGGAAAACCTACAAACATCCTCGAAGTTATTCAAATGTTGTGTGGAATATTGAACCCATTGTTTTCATATAAATCGGAGAAAACCCTACCTTGACATACCTCAATACCCTTAAAAAAGATGATGGAATTTAGCATTATATAAATAAATATTTATTTGGTGTTGTTATAATATATGGGTGATCAAAGAACCCACCTGATGTCGTGATGCTGGTGATGGTGGTGATGATGATCTGCGTCCTGTTCTCTGGAGCGGGGCACCGGTAGAGCCGCAGCTGCTGAAGCCGCGTTCACTAGCGACGTGAACGCCTCGTGACCTGAAGTGTTTATTAATAACGTTATGATACGTACTTACTATTACTTTTATTAATGAGTCCGCGTTTTTGTCGTAAAATACCTATTGTAGTTGAGACTTATAGTAATATAATAGTTGAGACGTATACTCTTTTTTAATGTACTAAAATAAATAGGATCTTATCAGAGACGATGTCTGGGCAGAATCTTTTTAGATAGTGTTTTCCGTCTGTCACACAACTTGAAAGTCAGGATGTTCAGCTGATGGTAATTGAAACGTCCCACCCATTACAATGCAGTGCCGCTCAAGATTATTGAAAAACCCAAAAATTGTGAGCGGCACTACAATTGCGCTCGTCACCTTGAGACATAAGTTGTATCACTAGCCCAGTAATGTGGTTCTCACCGGGCGGCGGGTGCGGGTGCGCGTACGTGTGGCTCCGCTGGATGACGGACACGGCGTCGCGCCGCGCGTGCGGCCCGGCGTGCGGCGCGACGTGCGGCGCGGCGTGCGGTTCTCGCTCGCGCCGCGCTCCGCCGTGCATCTGCTGCGACGTGATGAAGTCCGTGAGCATGATCTGGCGCCGCTCCAGCCCGTACGGCCCACGGGCCACGGCGCCGGCACCCGCTGCCGTCTGCTGCTGCAACCACGGTAATGTTACTTTATATAAAAGAAAAGTAAGTCAAGTGATGTTCGTTTAAAACGTTTTTTCTTCTTTTTATTAATATAAGAATATCTACAAAGAAAGTACATCAATGTAGGGCCAAATCTACCGGTGGCGTGGAATGAGTAGGGTGGGGCGATGAAGTAGCGATTTATGAATAAAACTATGAATTGAAAGAAATTTTTAAAGCGATTTTCGTTGGATAAACCTTTTTTATTTTTGGTAATTTTATAATAACAACCAATCTTGTGTGACTATAGAAATAAATATTAGATTTCTATCAAATCGAATAAAACAAATAAAAAACTGGGATTTTAAGCCATGGGTGGCTTTAATTTGCAAATTTGTAAACATCTGATTTTTATGAATTTTTGCTTGTTATTTCCCTGCACACTTACAGTTGTTGAAAAAGAAGTTAAGCGTTTAAAAGAGCAAATGAAAAATTCCATCTACGACTAATACGAAAGTGATATAGTTTTCCAATACACGACAACCTTTTCATCTTATATTATAAATTCATCTTACTCAAAGACTAAGCAAGCTTTAATTAGTTTTAAAGCTAAATGTTGTAACTTACTGTTGAGAATGAGGGTGATTGCGGCCGGGGTTGGTTTATGGTGCCGTAGTAAGCACCCCCCGGGCTCCTCCGCCTGGTGTCCACGTATCTCTTGTCAGTCAGGTGGTGCGGGTTGTGAACAGGCGTCCCGGCTGTTATCGAGCCCGTTTTGGTATCGGAGGGCGTCCGCTGGGCGTCGAACCGCGCTTCCACCGGCGTGCCCAGGGTTATGGAGCCCTTGGGGTTGGGCAACTTGATGGCGGGCCGGGGTGACGCCACAGGCTTCGGTTTGTTGTACTGGTTGGGGGACTCGCGCTCTGGTTGTCGGTACGGCGTTTGATATTCGGCGCTTCTATAAGCCTGTTCAATATTACGACAAACATTAAAAATTGATTACAATTCTGTAGGTATGAAAAATATTATGTGATTTCCGAAATTAATGACAGATTTATACATTCTTCTCGATTCTTGTTTCAAATAATTATAATGGAACTTAAATTGTCTGTATTACATATAAATTAAAGGGTTATTAGTTGGAATTTTTTTAACTTTCCAGTACTATAAATTAAAAAATTGCCACATAATCTACATAATAATAATATATGTTATTGTTGACGTACTGTTATATTGGGATGCCTGTTGTCTAGCCTGGGCCTCTTGACAGTCAGGTCCAGTAATGAGTCAGGTTGGCTGTTGGAATGAGGAGGTGCTTGCGTCCGGTCCACCTGAAACCAACATTTAATTACTTAAGGCTCCATCAAATGAAGAAAAAAATTAATCCTCTGAGTTTATAACAGAAGCATCAACGCATAGCGGGTTTTATTATGCCCATTACAAAGTACTGTATTGCGGGCTATGTGAGTAACTTAATTATTTAACAATTAAATTATTATTAATTAACAATTAAATTCTTAGTAGTTAACGCGCAAACTTCCATCTTTAAAACACTCTCTGTGATGTTTTAGAAGACACACAATAATAATAATATAGTATTGACACACTTTTCACACAAATTATCTTGCCCCAAATTAAGCATATATAGCCTGTCTTATGGGTTACAAGACAACGATATATTTAAACCATTATACTTACTTAAACATACATAAATACATTTAAACATCCATGACTCGGAAACAAACATTATGGATGTTCATCATATAAATGCTTGCACCTTCCGGGATTCGAACCCGGGACCTCTAGCTTAGTAGGTAGGATCGCTAACCACTCGGCTATACAGGTCGTCGGACAATCAAGGGCCTCTACGCATAGCCTTGAAAGAAAGTTCATTGTGAACCATTGAGTTTAATGCTATGTATCCAGGGGGTAGGTCACCTGCAGCAGCACGAGGTCGGGCCCGTTCTCGGCGGGCAGCGGCGTGATGGTGGCGGGGCGCGGGGACAGCGCCGCGGCCGCGCTGTGGTGGGAGCCGCTCACCACGGTCAGGGTGGCTAGCTCGTGGGCCGGCAGGGTGGGCGGGGGCTGGTGAAACGATCACATCATTACCGTTTATAAAAACTATATCGTATGACTCGTGAATAGGCAATTAATATTAAATCCATTTATCTACACCCATGCGTTAAATCCTCTATTAAAGATTTGTAAAACAGTTAGCTTCTTGCCGACATTAAAACATCCAAGTTCCTAATAACCATTACATCATCCAAATGAGTGTTGTAATGAAATTCAGTACAACATTACAACACTCGTTTGGATGATGTAATAGTTACTAGGACTGGCTTTTTTAATGTAAGGAGTAAGCTAACTGTTTCAGAATATTTTAAAAGCATTCATATTATGGGTGTAGATAAGGTCTTGTATGCAACTCTTGATAATTAGGTATCAAAACACTCATGTAATACTATTATCACATTCGTGTTTTAATATTACTTGTTACCCAACAGTGAGTGTGGTAATAGTATTCTGTTACCACACTCAATGTGAATGCCGCAAAATGGTGGCTCACTCTTACTGTTCTGTTTATGTACAAATTGATATTGTCTGTTTATGTACAGACACAAAATATAATATTTTTCTCTTTAACAAAAAAAAAAACAACACTTAAAGCTTATATATTATTTTTTCTAAATTTCGAAATCCCTTAATAATAATCACTTTTCCTAGGTTACCACCTCACCAAGACATTCCAATCATTCTGAACTGTCAAGTGACATCTTAAGGAATTAGTATTACATAGTAGTAATTCTCTTTACAAATATTTTAGGTAGGTACTTTAGAGAAAACATTGATGACTACATATTGCCTATAAAGACCTATTAAATGAGTTCTGTCTAACGCCATTGTAAAAATCTATGTTACGGATGGTTTTGCTAATGATTCCGATGGGCATTTCAACCTAGGTGTTAGCTCCTTTCAGTTTGTAGCTCACTACATTATCTTCTATTACGCCGTGTTACTGCGTCAATTCGGCGACAGTACCACCCCAGAGCGGCGCACGTACCTTGGGCGCGAGGGCTGGATGCGGCGGCGGGCGCGGGTTCTTCATGAGGCTGACCTCGATCATGTTGAGCACCACGTCCCGCACCGTGAGCGGCGCACCCGGGCCCGGCGCCGTCTGCACCGACTGACAACACGCACATTATTGGAGAGGGACGAGCAGGATCTGCTGGTGGGCATTTATACGCACTGCCCATTACAATGCAGTGCCGCTCAGGATTCTTAAAAACTAATTCACAGCGGCACTACAATTGCGCTCGTCACCTTGAGACGTAAAATATATTATTTGCCCAGTAATTTCATTAGCTACGGCGCACTTCAGACCGATAAACAATAATGCTTACACATTACTGCTTCGCGCCAGAAATAGACGTCGTCGCGGTACCCATAATCTAGCCGGCATCCTTTGTGAACGAGCCTCCCACTGGTATACACGTACCGTCAGCAATTTAAATAGCAGATTATAATATTATAATCTGTACCATTCAAGTACAGGCATTTATAATAACAATAATATAATATTATTCTTTTATAAACAATTTCATCCCATAGTTTGCTTATTCTAATTTTTTAACCTCTCCATGTGAACAGATATCCATTGTGTATAGGTACATGGAATTCCTGCCGGGAGGATTCTATTATTTGAGCTGCATAATCGAGTCCAGGATGTCGCGATTCTTATTCTATAGCTTTCTAAGTTTACCCTATTATTGTTACCAATCGTCTGTATGTACCGACTCACTTTAGCACTAGGAGCGTCGTTCTCTTCGTCGGCCGTCTCCGTGGCTGACGAGTCATACTCGTCCCTCCGGTGCCTGCGCGGCGCCACCGCGTCGGTCCGCGGCCCCGGGAGGGGCGGAGGCCGGGGCGACTCCGCGCTGGCCGTGTCAGTGTCCCCGGAGCTCAGTATACTGTCGTCCGTATCACTGCCTTTAGTCGGTTGCCGCTCGGCCAGAAGCGACTCCAACTGAAGCTTCTTCCTGTACGTGAAGTAGAAGGCCTTCAGCGCGGCGGGTGTTCGGCCGCTGGCCGTGGCCATGCGGTCCCAGGCTGTGCCGTGTTCCCGCAGCAATGTTCTGAACTTCGTGGCCTCTTCCTCGCTCGGTTCGGGCGCGGAGCCACCTTCTCCTAATGAGTCTAACCGTCTGGTGATACGCTTGAAACACGTGAGGCAGCACTTGCTCAGATCGCTTGGTATTTCTGAAAGAGTTAAATACTGACGCGTGATCATCCTGGGTGAAAGTAAATATGCTGTTTCCACGTGGTATATATGCGCAGCAACTGATATATATTTTATTAGACGAGTAATTACAAACATATTTTCGTAATTTCAAAAGATCTCGGATGCGGTTGTAACATTTTGGATCATTTTGGTTTTCCTTTGCAAAATTGTCTATATAATGTCAAGTTCTTTCCAACACACGCAATAGTTATTTATGCAACTGTTGTGTAATAAGGGGTATTAAAACACGAATGTGGATTTATCTCACGAGGCGAAGCCGAGTATGATAATAGTATCACATGAGTGTTTTAATACCTAATTATCAACAGTTGCATATAAGTCTTTATCTACATCCAAAATATGAATTCTCTAAAAGATTCTGAAATAGTTAGCTTACTGCTAACATTAAAATAGCCAGTCCTAGTAGTAACTTAATATCATCTATTACTGATTATATATACAAATAAACTAAGTATTAATGAAATAATTATTTATTTTAGTAGTAATTTACATTTTGTATAGTGCAATAATTAAAATTCACTTGAATATTATGTTCTTTTGGAAATTAATCGCTCGTTTTTTGTAAACAAAACAACAAAAATATTGAAGAAAAGTGGCGGGGATTCGAATAACCTTTCTTTTTTTTACGGCGCGCGACGTTCTGGTGGGGTGGAACGTGCGTGAACCACAATGTTTTTTTTAAATTCATACAGATGCCACGCATTGAGTAATAAGAATGTGGCTGTCTGTTAAAACTCTTTGAGCATGAAGGGAATGAAAAAAAAATAGGAGTGTTGTTGTGAAATTCAGTATAACTTTACAACACTCTTTTGGATGATGTAATGGTTATTAGAACATTGGGTGTTTTAATATTGGCAATAAGCTAATTGTTTCAGAATCTTTAATTGAGGATTTAAAGCATGATGGGTGTAGATAAAAGTTAAAACAAGATCCACACTCATAGCAAACTATAAGTTTAAAATAGTTGCGAACACTTTAGTTAATAATGTCAACGATATTAGTAGACATAAGGATCCTCTAACAATTTAGTCAATGAATTCGTTATAGGTGTAAGTCTACTTACTTATTAATATTATGAAACTTACTGCTCATTCGCCACAAGTAGGAATTTTGCCCGTATTTGTATTAAAGTAATGGTGGACGTCTAAGAGTAAGACTGACAGAGGTATTTAATTTTATCAAACTTAATAGTTCGGGCCCACCACATTTGGAGGGATTACGATCGAGCTTTTTGGGTTGGCAAAAGTTGTCCAGTCGGTTTAGGTCAATTTGAAAGTTTTCGAAATCATGAGGAGTCGCAATGGTATTGAAATATCTTCATATCATTAGCATAACAGAGGAAGCGAGCGTTAAGAAAGCGGGTAGAAATATTATTTGTGACGATGGGGAACAATAAAGGAGCGAGTAACGATAGTAGTGGAGCGCACGTACGGAAGTCGTCGAGGAGCGGGCGCTTGTCGGCGGGCGGCAGGTCGTGCCAGCGCGGCGGCAGGTGTCGCAGCCGCGTGGCGCGCGCGCCGCACGCCGGCACGGGGCAGCGCGAGCGCCGCGCCCGCCCGGCGCGCACGCGGCACGACTCGCACACGCGCGCGCCCGGCCCCGCCCCCGCCGCCCCGGCCCGCGCCGCGCCGCCGCCGCACACGGCGCACGTGGCCGACGGCGTGCCGGTTCTCTCTATGACGGCTGCGGAACAATGGAAGGCTCATTTCTGTTTGACGCGACCGACATGTGACATATTATTTTTAAATATTAAAATTTATTGAGTAACAAACAATAACATTACAGACCGATCATTGTACACATAAACCTTTAATTACTTATATGAAATACAATTTATTTATATTACAGGTGCGGTTCCATCCACCGAATGAATTATTTATCCTAAATAGGTGACTTAGCACGAAAAACAAACTAAATAATAATATATCAGAGTGTAAATACAATGATGTTAATCTTGTTGACCTAACTAGATACAAAAAACTTTAAAATTTAATTAAAACTTAAGCAAAGAGGAACTAAATAAATCTATACTAGAAAATCTACCATTGTACAGTTTAGTAGCACGATTGATAAAACAATTATTGGCATAAAAAAAATTCTACGTTTAAAAGTAGAAAACAAGAGTTTTTTACCACAAATTCGTTTACGACTACAAGGAATACCAAAACTAATAAATAAAACGAAAGGGCATCAACCAAATTACTAATGAATTTATATACAATGATGATGTCAATTTTATTCCGTCGATATGAAAGAGTTTCCATACTAAAACGAACTAAAAAAATATCATAATCATCATAAGAATGTCCAATTGTAAAGTCTAAAGATTTGATAATAATAATAATAATAGATTAATTTTTTTTAACTCTTTCTATGCGGTCAATATGGACTTGATAGAAAAGTTTCAAAACTGAGCATGCAAACTCCAGATGGCTACGTACAAAACATTTGGATAAAATCTCATAGGTCAAAGCGTTTTTCAACGGTTTACTAACGCATAATATGAATCCAAGCTACTTATATGCTTTGATGACAATTTCATCAATACGACTGATAAAGTTAAGCATAGAATCTAAAATTACTCCAAGGTCACGCACTTCAGTTACAAGCTTCAGTTCTACATTACAAAGTCAACATGGGAAAGCTACTGTATTACGTTTTCTATTCCAACTGATAATAAGGCATTTGACAAGATTTAAATAAAGATTACTGTGCTTGCAATAAGATTCAAAGATAGTGAGATCTTTTTGCAGGGTTTCACAATCGATAACACTACGAAATATCCGATAAATCTTAGTGTCATCAGCGTACAAAATAGCATTTAAGTCGGTCATGTTATAGAGATATAATATAAATAGCAAAAGTCCTAAATGAGAGCCTTGTGGAACGCCAGAGAATATTGTCACCTTAAAACTTAGTCTTATGTCTCATACGCCAGTATATATACAGAAATTTAGTTTTCATTTGTGATTTTTATGTATAAACATAGACCTGAGGTCAACACGCGGAAACAAATTTACCACTTTGCTGTCGAAAAGGGTGCGGTGGCAGTACCGTACAGGTCGGCCAGTATCCATTTTGTGAGTAAAAATAAGTAAAAATCGTGACAGGTATGTCAAGTTTGCATCTGTATGTGTCGTGGCAAATGGGAATTCCTAATAAGTATCTGTGTCATCCTCTGGTAAACAATCGTGCTCAGGTACATGATGATACCAAAAACCAATATATGAAATGGTGGCGTTATCAACAATTGCATTGATCGCGATAGCTTTGCGTAATCTGTTTACAGGAAACAACGGCTAATGAACAGATCGCGCGTCAGACAGAGCGCCATACAATATTAACACCGAGCGAGCCCGGGCCGCGGCTTTGGGCAACGCGGACCGGATCCGCCTCGCAAATCTGATGCACTTTAATTATTCACATCATAATACTATTGTAGGGCCCCGCTCAGCCATTTTAGCCGATTCACTCCATAATTATTGTTATATTTTGTTTATCGAATTGTTTATGACAGAAAATTATTTAACCGTTCTTTTTGCAAAGACTGCTATCATATAAGAAGTCGTTGAAACCTACCCGTAACATTAAATGTTAGTCTCATTTTAATCGGTAGACAACAACAACAATCTAAAGGTTATATACTCAGCCACAATGTAATATATGAAACTAGACAAAATATAACATAAACCACAAACAACATAAGCAAGCCTAGTTTGATGTAATTTCTTAAATTTATTTTCAATTATCTTTATCACTTTCAATAGTAATGCTGAACAAAAGGAATTTACCTATGGCATTAATATTTACCAGTGGAAGGCTTCTTTTGCACAAGATACCGACTAGAATATGGGTACAAACAATACAACAACGGCGCCTATTTCTGCCGTGAAGCAGTAATGCGTAAACATTATTGTATTTCGGCCTGAAGGGCGCCGTAGCTAGTGAAATTACTGCTCAAATGAGATTTAACATCTTATGTCTCAAAGGGACGAGAAAATTTGGAATTTTCAAGAATCAATTACGGTCAGCTGAACGTACTGCTCGTCTCGTCTTTTATTGTCATAAGAAAAAATAAAAAAAAATCCCTACTCTGTGGTACAATATTGTAAATTATGTAAAGTTGATAAGTTTGAGGTTGTAACTAATGGAAGGCTGGTTGGACTCAAGCTGCGATCGAATAGAGACTTTTGTATCTGCCTCGCGGAAAGCGTGTAAAGACTCAAATAATACATAAATAAAATTTGAAATACAACAAAATTTTATGAATGATGCGGGACTCGAACCCACGACCTCCGGCGTTCCGTGCCGGTGCTCTAACCAACTGGGTTAGAGCAGAGATTAGAGAACCAACTTAAATCTTATATGCTTTGTTCAACTCTCAGGTTGTGGCTTCATCTACAGGATCTACTTTACAATTGATAACCTGCTCAACCCTAATATTTGCATATTAGGAAATTGACTTGAGATGTCGCTCTTGTAAATCTAAACAATTTGTTATGTTTTTAAAGCGATAACCCTCACTTCTAGGATTAATACACAAATAAAATTTGAAAAACAACAAAATTTTATTTGTGTATTAATCCTAGAAGTGAGGGTTATCACTTTAAAAACATAACAAATTGTTCAAATAATGCATCTCAAATATGCCTATAAAAAGATTACTTACCCAAACTTATGCCGAACAAACAAACAGAAACACAAACTTCAAAAGTTTTTTAGCTACTGCAGTTTCCAAAGAGATTAATGCGGTTATTAACGATTTAAACAGTAAACTTTGCGACTCAAACGGTTTTCTTTTTAGGTATTTACTCGTAAAAATAAAACAGTATGACTACATACTCTTTTATTTGGACAATATTAGATCCCTAGATTTAAATATTGTTAGATTATTTTTATTTAATGTTTATTACGAATAAGTGTCAGCTTGATGACTAGCTGACATAGCTGAAGCGGATGCACTTTCGAAGGCTTCAAAATATGTTGAACTGTAGACTCGTTTATATTGGCAACTTACTGCTTTTTATTTTTGTTTCACAAAATTAGAGACCCATTTACAAATTAGAGACACTCGAGTCCTGGAAATCGGTGTCTGTTAAATGGGTAGCCAGTGGGAGGCTCCTTTGCACAGGATGCCGGCTACATTATGGGCGCCTATTCCTGCCGTGTAGCAGTAGTGTGTTAGCATTACTGTGTTTCGGTCTGAAGGGCGCCGTAGCTAGTGAAATTACTGGGAAAATGAGACTTAACATATTATGCCTAAAAGTGACGAGCGCAATTGTAAAGCCGCTCAGAATTTTTGTGTTTTTCAAGAATCCTGATCGGCACTACATTGTAATGGGGAGGGTGTCCTGTTCATCTCGTCGCTTATTTTCAATTAAAAAAAAAAGTTATCTAAGGAAATTTGCCCAAATACATTTTACTATGATCCCAGGGAAAATGGACGTGTATTATATATTTTGAAAAAAAAATATCAATAACCTATTTATAAGAATTAAAGAGAAAACACCTGATTTCATTAATTTCAAAATAAGCTTTCAGAAAAAGCTTTGATAAGATGAATAGTATACGAGTAGCGCCAAGTGAGACAAGTACAACACATCGAGCTGCAAATTGGATCGTTTACACTGAGTTAATTAGACGAACCAAAACGCTACGCAAACACTAGACGTTTATCTTCAACATTCTGAAGACTAACACTCCCGACACTCCCGACCCTCCTCAGATCTCCTCCCACCTCCCCTCCTTCCGTCCTCGTCGTGAGTCCTTCACCCACTCATTTCAAGTTCTCTCACATTTTAATAATTCTAACAAGCAATAGAAATGTTCAATGTATATCTAATAACATGAAATAAAATCATTTAAATATTATTTTTCTTCAATGGCGGATATATACGCGACAATAGAGACAAATAACGGGTCATTGGCCGAAATAATTCTGCTTGTTGACCGATGCAATAAGCGATTAAATAGAAGATTGATACTACAGTGGTTTTTTACTATTAGCACAGTTATTATATATTATAATACTTTAATATACTAACAGAATAAATCAAAGATAATATTTTAATACCGCATCAATAGCTCTAACTAATGTAGGGCGAAGGTAAACGCGATAAGTAACGGGTCATTGCCCGAAATAATTCTGATTCGCGACCGATGTAATATTAAGCGATTAATATAGATTATAATAAATTGGCTTCTTACTATTATGGCAGTTACCATATATTATTATTAATGTTAATTAGGTAACAGAATAAATTTAAGATAATATTTTAATACCGCATCAATATCTCTTAACTAATGTAGAGCTCAAGAGCTAAAATGTTGATAATCGCGTGAGGGGACTAGTATAAATGCGGGAACATCCAATTAATCTCCCAATTACCGATATTTGAACGAGAGCTAATTGGATCCAGGCCGCTGCTTCACTCATTTCAGAAGGTAAATTAACGCAAAATACTAATTCAGCATTAATGGCATCGTTAAATGTAGGATACATAGGAGAAGGTATGTTGAGAATATAACCTAAGTTGTTCAACTCGATGAACTGTTCATATCTATGATATATAATAGCTACTGTGTCTGCTCCTTTGCCCGCGTGGTCTTCCATTTATCTCTGCGTATTATAGCGTTATATTTAATTACCGTGACCTATTATATATGTGCGGTTTTCAAGGAACTTTCCTCCACGTACCTACAACAAAGCTGTGGCATGAGATTGTGGGCGGCGGTGATCACCTAACGTCAGGTGACCCGTACGCTATTTTGTCTTCCTCTTCCTCCCCGAATATAAGTAATCGCGCATCTTCGAGAAATCTAAACAAAATCGGAATAAATTTGTACCTTAATGTCCTCTCCTACCCGAAGTGTGAGTAAAATTTCATGACTGGCCTTGTAGTTAGGGCGTGAAATCCAAAATAACAAAACAAGCTCATGTAATATTAAATACTTTTGAGATTATTTCTGCACTGGTTTGTACGCATCATAACAATCAGATCAGGCTACAAAAGTCAAAATACAAAAGGATAGCTCTGTGACTAAAAGGTATTAACAAACGTCACTATAAAAAATAAATTCCAACATCTTGGCAAATAACAAAATTGGAAATTAGCGTGCAAGAAGAACATGAGTTTAGAACTAACTTCTATTTTGAGCAATTCACGCACACTAACACAAAGTAGCGAGTGTAAGACGTAGCTTGTCACGCACACTAAAATAATATTCCTGTCCTTTTTATCGGTTTTCTCAAAGCAAGAGACTCTATAAATACGGATAAGGTCCTTATAATTACGCAATTTTAAAAATGTACAACTTTCCGTAAGCCTACATAGAAAGTAATATAACCGCACACCTAATCATGGTATACACCCACCTCGGGTGGAAATAATCTACATGATTTCCCGAAATTTAATGGATTTTTTAGATTTCGTGTCATTAAGTACAGTAGAAAATAACCAGTGGGAGGCTCCTTTGCATAGGATGCCGGCTAGATTATGGGTACCAAAACGGTGCCTATTTCAGCCGTGAAGCGTGATGTGTAGGCATTACTGTGTTTCGGTTTGAACGGCGCCGTAGCTAGTGAAATTACTGGGCAAATGAGACTTAATATCTTATGTCTCAAGGTGACGAGCGCAGTTGTACTGCCGCTCAGAATTTGTGGGGTTTTACAAGAATCCTGAGCGTCACTGCATCGTAATTGGCAGGGCGTATAAATTACCATCAGCTGAACGTCCTGCTCGTCTCTTCCCTTATTTTCATAAAAAAATGTAATTAAGCATACAGGCTACAGATGCATAATATGTCATCTATTGATAATACTTCTGTAATAAACTAACGAGCTAAGTAATTTTTCTCCTATTTTTCACACTAATGTCTTTAGAATCTAAGATAGTATGTAAGCGTTTAGGTCCACGTAATAAACTAACCAAAACTATACAAGTTTAATTGAACCGAAATGTTCGAGAGTGTACCATGGTCTTGACAAAAATATAAATATAGAGAAATATTCGGCTACAGCGGAACGTTTCGTATTTACTTAAGCCATCGAGCGTGACAATTTAACGAGCGACAGATCAAACTTGTTCTGCGGACAAATACAGGAAGCATTTGCAGATTAAACAGCACACACGACTTCATAAAGGAACTGCATTCAATATAATTGCTAACGATTGCTTATGTTTTGATCTTCCCCATCATCAAGCTGATAGACGATGAAATGCACACTTGATTTTAAATAATTTGTAATTCACTTAAGTACAAGAGAAATGTCATTCAACTGACTTCACACACGCTTTTAATAAAACTCACAACTGAACTGTTAAACTAATCAATTTTGTAAAACAACTATAGTAACAGCAACAACGACGCCTATTACTGCCGTGAAGCACTAATGTGTAAGAGTTACTGTGTTTTGGTCTGAAGTGGGCCGTACAGCTAGTGAAATTACTGGGCAAATGGGACTTAGCATCTTATGTCTCAAGGTTAACGTACGAAATTTTAGTGCCGATCAGAATTTTTGGGTTTTTCATGAATCCTGAGCGACACTGCATTGTAATGGGCAGGGCGTATCAGCTGAACGACCTGCTCGTCTCGTCCCTTATTATCATAAAAAAACTGCTGTTTTACCATATAATGTTACATGTTGCTTTCATTTATGCACAAGCCGGTGCGCTTGTAACATCTATCATAAAAAAATGCCCGCTGCCAATTGATACCAACTTTTCAAGTTTTAGAACTTTATTCTACTCCTTTAAAACCTAATAAGAGCAGAAACAAGAACGAAAATTAACAAAATAATATCACACAATATTTGAGACGTAAAAACGCACTATAATCCCGGCTGCCATTGTCAAAGGCTGACATATACGTACAAAGGTGACACCAAAATTCAGTGGCCAGTGGACTATCCTCGTCACGTTAAGCTGCGGCGGCGATCCAGGACGACACACGGAATACTAAATCACCACTCAACGCTTAACACACCAATTACTAACGCGATAACTCAATCCATTGATTGAAATACAATTATAGTACATATACATATGATATCGAATAATCTGGTAGATATTAAAACATTTCACAGTTGGTAGGAACAACAAAAAATAGATTTCAACGATAGGGGAAACGAAAAAGACACTATACAGAAAAAAGGCAAAGATCAGTTTATGTAATCTGTGATTGAAAAGTGAAGCAGGAAAACTAATTAGCAAAGCACAGAGAAGAAGTGCCTTATAGTGCTAACATAATGACGGAGGAAGATCATAATACGTCTTTGATAGCTGTGAAAACGTTGAACAAAAATAGACTTTAGAACTAACCTCTATTTTCAGCAATTCACACTCACACTAACACAAAGTGTCATACAAATCGCGAGTGTAAGACGTAGCTTGTCACGTACTCTAAACTAATATTCCTGTTTTTATCGGTTGTTTAACAGCAACAGACTCTATCTAGACGTATAAATTATGTATATTTGAACCTTCTAAGGCTAAAGCAATCTATTTTTTAAAATGATAATAATTATGAGGGTAGGTACATAATGTACAAAGTAATGTGAGTGGCCAATGGTAAAGATAACAAATTTACAGAACGCAGCGCTGCTGTTTGTAGGTATGAGAATAAAGCAACAAATAAATAAAATAAAGCACCTATTTCTGTGAAGCAGTAACGTGTAAGCATTACTGTGTTTCGGTCTGAAGAGCGCCGTAGCTAGTGAAATTACTGGGCAAATGAGACTTGACAACTTGTCTCAAGGTAACGAGCACAGTTGTAGTACCGCTCAGATTTTTTGAGTTTTTCAGTAATCCTGAGCCGCACTGCATTGTGATGGGCAGGGCGTATTAATTACCAACTGCTGAACGTCCCGTTCGTCTCGTCCCTTATATTTATAAAAAAAAACAATTGTAGGAGATTAATGCAATCAAAGATTCGCTCTTAAAATAATGATAAGAGTATTGTATATATTAAAATCTGAACATGTACAAAGCTAGCGAACAAAGCGAGCACAATAAAGACTCCGAAGCCCCAATCGCAGTGTTGGAGCCCCGGGCCCCGGGCCCCAAGGGACCACTAAGTGAATTAAGTGTTTGCGAAGTACGACTTCAGATCTGCGGAATATTTCATATCGTTTGAGTTCTTTTGAAAAATTGTCAAGCATTTCATGTTTTATTAATGGCTTGGACTGGAGTTTTATTTGACGTAGATCGCGTGGATTTTATTTAATTTAATAATGGATCGAATGATATTAAATACGCGAGCTTTATTGAAAGAAGGCTTCCTAGGGGGGTGGAGCGAACGGTGGCGTAGCAAACATAATTCATATCAATGATATTATGTATAATATAAGGACTGTCTATGAACATTGCAGAAATTATGTTTTAAAAAGAGCTTTTGGCACATAGGCTTTCACGTAAATATTTACCATACTATTATTGTGTTTAGCTGTAATTTTTCCAATTATAATAAAATAAATAATAATATCGTCGCATGTTAATTAGTGATCGTCACAGAATCCGAAAAGAAGTTTAAAACAGTTCTGAAAGTTTAACCGATTTTTTACAATGACATTATTTAAGTATCTTAATAGAATTAAAAAAAAATTAAGGCATAAATAGACATAAAAAATTTTTTTGAAAAGAAGAGCACTGGTCACACACATTACTTAAAAACAGGAATTGGTATAGAAAAATTAACCGTTAAAAATAATTTCCACCACATTTGGGGATTGTAAAACTGTCAGATTGGTACGTAAACGAAATGTATACCTAGTATGTATACTAAGATACTATAAAGTTTCATTTACAGAGAAGTTAATACTCAGTAGTTACTCAGTACAAAGAAATTTGCTATGTTTTTAAAGTGGATCACTCACTCACTTCTAGGATTAATTACACAAATGTATAATACCTCTCGGCGAGAGGTCGAGGGTTCGAGTCTCGCATCGTTTATAAAATTTTGTTTTCAGCTTTATTTATGTAGTTGACAAAGTGATAAAATGGAACACACATAAAGATTTTTTTTCCCATACATCTAATGGGGGTTTTTCGTGTAATCGAGTAGTTATATAGAAAACTTATTTTAATATTCTTCTTTTATTGTATTTTGATTCGAGCTGATGGTCTTGTTACCAATGCTGAATGCTCTAAATAAATAAAAGCAACGATTTTCAGTTGACAAGCGACGTGTAACAAGTAATTATGATGTACAAACAAGACGAAGGCGGCATCGGTGGTAATTGGCGGGAAAGCGAGTGTATATAAGGCGGCTCGGGCGGCGTGCTCGCTCAGTCGTCGGCGGCGGGCCAGCCGGCATGTTGTCTCTGTACCGCGCGTGGCTGGGCCCCGGCCCGTGCGTGGCGCGGCCCGTGCCGCCGCCCGGGGCGCACCGCCCCGTGGCCCGGCGCGCGCGGCCGCCCACGCCGCCGCCGCCCTCGCCGTCGTCCGCCGCCTCCAGCGAGCTGGACGTGGAGCGCGTGGAGGAGCCGCCGCCAGCCCGCGCCGTGCTGGACGTGGCGTCGTGCGACGGGCCCGTGCGCTTCAGCCGCGTGCTCAACGCCGCGTGGCAGCCCGGCGGCTGGCCCCGCAAGCCGCGCGCGGCGCCCCACTACTACCCCTGCAAGACCTGCGGCTGCAAGTTCCCCTCCTACTACTTCGTGCACAAGCACAGGAAGCGCTGCCACGAGGACGACACCCCCCCGCCGGCCCCCGGGCCCGCGCACCACTCGCCCGAGCCGAGCACGTCGAGCGCGTGACGCGTGTCGCGTGACGACTACGATGTTGTATTAATTTAGTTACTTAACTGTGATTGTTATTAAATGTTTCTTCTTTAAGTTTTGTGGTTTGATTTGAACGTTGCGCACTTCTAAATAAATAAGTGTAACCAGTAAGTAACTATTCAACAAGTTGTACTTACATACACACGATATGAACGAGGCAGTCAACAAATAAATGGTGGATGTACATATAACTCCTCCCCAACCGATATAAAAAGGGTGACGAATATTTAATTAAAATTAGTACGGTAGGTCTTTTACGATTGATTTTGAGTGTAATATTAACCATATCAAACAATTATTTCATTTTATTAGTAATGATGATTTATGAATAATTCCGTAAAAACAAGATCAAATTATATATTTTCAATGTGTTATCATTCAACATTTTACTCAATTCTTACTGGAAATACTAATAAAATTATAGTTTTATAACAAAGTAAATTCACACCTTTAACATACCTATATTTACACCTACATTACAACCTATATTCACTAAAATCATTATTTTTTCGTTTTATCCTTAACTCACTGGTCAATTGTATTTATATGTATATTTTCGAAATAACATTAAAACCTGCTTTTTAAGATAACTTACTTGTGAACTAACTTTAGAAATATAAAAAAAGTAAAGGGTTAAACCGGGAGTGCCGGCAGAAGTGAAAACTTGAACATAAACTTTGTGCATTTTTTGAATATTTTGAATGGTTACGGAGTAATTTCGCACGAATCGCTTTATTTATCAGTATAAAAGTACTAGCATTTGTGTGGTTAAATAAAATATTCATTTATTTTACGCTAACGTACAAAAATGACAAGAACTACTACAATTATTTTACATTATAAAGTTTATCTCTCAGAAAAATCAATTTTCATCCATAATTGCAACGACTGTCTTACGAATTTTCGAGGTCACTAATCCCAAGAAAAGTGTTCAACGCCGCTAAAGAAGTATTCACTTCAAAAATGTCTTACTAGAAACAGGCATAAGTTATTATTACATTAAAATACATACAAGTTAGTAAATGACATTCAAGTATAATAAAAATGGCTAATGAAATGTAATCACAACTTTCTCGCAAATGGCTCTAAAAGTGACGGAACGAGCAGCTGGCCCACCTATTGATACGCGGCAATATCCACCCAAAAAACAGACCATATGATACTGTCGTAACGCAACACAAACGATCTATAGCAACCCCGAGTACGTCACACTGCACCCGTAACTCTTATAAATAATGATAGAATGTATTCACATTCAAATATTTTTATTCGAAATCACTTACTGAACGTCAAAAACTACCACCCATTCAGAATATACTGCCTCAGACCTGAGAAGAACGGGCGCAAACAACTCAGCGTGCTTTTTTTAAAAATATGGATGAAAATGTAATATCGTACAATAAACATTTATAAATAAAGAGCCCGAGGGTGTTCACTTCATTCCCAGTCTGTGGTATTATTAAGAAAATCGTTTATGCTATAGTAACCTTTCCCACACAAACGGATGAATAATGATGGAATGTCACACCAGAACACTGTAGACGGGCTAATTTGCGACAGACACAAGTGTGCTGACTAAGCTGGTAGTTGAGATTCTCAGTAAGTATGTCTACTAGAACTGCACGTACAGTACTTATACTTATATATAGTTTGATGCTTTGGTGTGTTAACTTAGTTATGAACCGAAAATGACTGCAGCAGTATCATACATTATTTCATAGTTCCTAATGACAGGAGGAATCAGAATAGCGGTTCATTTATCAGGACAGGTACGGACCCCGCGTGGCTCGCTCCACTTTTCACAAATAGACCGCGACTTAAGTACTAAATATACACGAGAAAATAATGATTCGATAGCACTTTAGAGCTTAACTTAGCTTCATCAAATACTTCCTGAATTGCGCGTCATTCATTTTATAGCGTAACTAAAAGTAAACTTAACACATTGCAGCTTTTGAAAGTTTTATTAATATTTTATATGCTTATTATCCATGACTGTAGCTGCCTCTTTCAGCTACAGTTAACTGCTGTTTAATTTCTATAAATTACTTTAATTTTTATAAATTAAACAGCAGTTAAACAAAATACAATACAAAAATCTTTTTGATGTTACCTAAGTATATGTTATAGGAGACTTCAATGCAAAAGTAGGTCAACCTAAAACAAGAGAAAGTATGGTCATGGGAAAATATGGTATTGGACAAAGAAACGAAAGGGGAGAAAGTTTTTTTAATGAAAAAAAAAACAAAAAATAAATGGATGTGGATGTCGCCAGATCAAAAAGTCAAAAATGAAATCGATTTTGCCCTGACGAATTCACCAAAATAATAAATGTACACAGACAAATGATATTATAATAGAAGAAACAGAAGTATATGACAATATTAAAAACCTAAAAACAAATAAAAGCCTAGGCCCGAACAACATAAGTAAGTATACTCAAAATTTATGCACCCATTCTTGTTCCTCATCTGACAAAGCTATTTAATATGATAATTGAGACAGAAGTAGTAACGAAACAATGGAACGCATCAGATATCATATTATTATATAAAAAAGGCGACCCTAACAATATAGAAAACTACAGGCCTATTAATTTACTGGCAAACATATATAAATGATTTTCCTCAATAATGTTAAAAAGGATAACACAACAAATTGATAACGAACATCCTGTAGAACAAGCTGGCTATCGCTCAGGTTTCAGTACAATGGATCATATTTTCGAACATATCGAACATTTCGATCATATTTCTTGGAACAAGTTTTCGAAAAATATAAAGAGTACAATAGACCACTTTACGCAGCTTTCATTGATTATAACAAAGCATTCGATAGTATTAGTCATGATTCAATTTGGAAAGCACTTAAATCCTTTAATGTACCTCAAAAATATCAGAACATAATAAAACACATCTACTCTATTAGTACCAGTAATGTTAAATTGGAAACAAGAGGAGAGTCAATAAAAATCGAACGCGGAGTAAAACAAGGAGACCCTCTGTCCCCAAAAATCTTCATTTTGGTACTGGATTATGTATTAAATAATTTATACGTTTAGTTATGAGTCCCTTGCTGTTAGGCAACCGATATAAACAGGGCAGGAATATTAGTTAGTGTGCGTGACAAGCTACGTCTACGTACATAACGAATGTCTCTGGAACATTGTAATAATATAATATATCAAATAAAATCAAAAGTTATTTATCTAAATAATTATTTAATTGTCAAAATTGTATTATTTTACCTCTTACGCAAGAAGGCAAGAATTTTATTGTCACTCTTAAATGAATACGTACATCTTTACAAATAATTTAAAGTATTTGCATAAGAAACTAAATTGCTACTCAAACATTCAAGATACTTAAGTGAAAAAATAAAAATAAAATATCCAAGTCGTAGACATAAACCTAAATAGCTATGCATCACCTCACCTTCACTGTCACAATCTATATTAAACTTTGTTTTGTTCAAGACAAAAACTAGAATTAAAGGAACAAATAATTGATGTTTCTACACGCTTTTTATTAGCTTCACCTGTATGTATGTTTGTTTGTAACCGACTCATTTGAGCGCGATTTCACTCACTTTAAACGACCAGGTTTCGTTCAAGCTTCGTAGATTTATCTAGGACCGATGACAATACATTAATTTGATAAAATTATTTCATTAATCAATGTGCTAAATAAGATTATTGTTAATTTATATAATTTTCATGTATCGTCTATAAGGTAGGAATTGATGTTAATTTTAAATTTCAAAACATATTTTCTATTTTTTAGTTCGGTTTTCTATAGCGTGTTTTTAGTTTTTTTTTAACTACTATTTATTAAATAAAGGCATTTATTCGTTATTAATTGAATAGTCGTGTCACTATTGAAATATGACCCTTGGGGTCGTGAATATGAAGACGTAGCATAAAACGTAACCTTATGATTTATTTTAATTAATTATTAACAAAGGTATGTGAGATCGGCAGTAATGTTAATAGTGCACAGCATACATAAGAGTAATAATATACTAATAAAGATAGGCAACTCGGCACTTTACATTTTCTTACCCGTTAGCGCCATCTGGACGCCGGATAGTGCAACTTTTTCTGTGTGTACTATGTATTATAGTCCATATGAATGCGTGTGTAGGTATTTATCTAAATACTTTATTGTATTGTTTTTTATATTTACTATTTAGATGTATAATTTACTTAATTTAAAACAACATTTAATCAAGTATAACTAAAAGTACTCTGTGAGTTAATACACATAACAAGGAGTTGATGTATTTCAAAATGCAATAGCAACAAGTAAGTAGTAGCTGCTCTCAAGCAGACGCCATTTGCAATAAATAAAATATTGTATTTAAAACATAAAAGAACTGTCAGAGTTTCAAACTCCGTTTCTACAGATGGCGTTAGTTTCAGTGAAAAAAAAATAAAAAGTGTGTGTGTACTGTGTACTTATGCATGCACGCAAGAAGTTATACTTCTTTGGCCTAACAAAGCAAAAATCCTTAAAAATATTTATTCCTCGGGCAATTCTACGTTTGTAAAAAGAACAATATTGTAAAAATCTTGCAACGAAGGCTTCTAATTATTAAATAACGAATACGGCTGCATGGGCTTAAACCCTTTACCTATCCTAATAATGGACGAGGAAACAAAAAAAAAACGAATGTTGCAAACGTCAGAAAATTTTAGGAACCAACTTAATCCTGTCACTTTTTTGTTAAAGTGATGCGCGCGCATGTTAAAATTTCACATTCATAATTTTTTCATAACGCGCCTATTGAAGTATAACTTCAACAAGAATAAAGTTTGTCCACTCGGCACTCACCGGTCTCCGGCGTGGCCGGTGGAAGCGTGGCCGCGGCAGGAGCTGGCTGCGGCGTGGGCGGAGCGCTGGCCGGACTGTCGGCCGCGCCGCGAGGAGACACGGCGCTGATGTTGGACGAACACGTCTGTAACACACGCCGGTCACTACCGACTTACAGACAACCTCGTACCCCCCGCTCGTCAACTACAGATAACTTAGTGTTTTCTTTGATCAACGTAAAAGTTACATTTTTATTTTAGTTAACCCCACTTTTCAAGACCTTTCCAGATCTCGTTTTCGGGGGGAATGAGATCTGACGAGATCTGCGTTTTAATCCTTTTTTAAGTTTTTTATTCAAGATAATTTTCTCAACCCATAACGATCTCTTAGAGTCGAAATCGGTTTCCCCTGAGAGACATAAAACTGATTTTAGACGTCGGCGAGGTCTTAATTTCGAACCCTATTAATAGCATAAGATCTCACTTGAAACTCTCAAGGTACTTTTTAAGTTGTATTATTATATATATATATGAGATTTCCACATATCAGTCACTCATCACGATATCGTTAAATCTTAAGGTAAATACCAGTTAAAACATATTTTAAATTTAAATTAAATTTTCACCTGATTCCTGCAGCCTAATTCCACCTTCGCACAACTTGTGGCAAGTTAGGATATCATCCCCACCATCTGGATATTTGGCGGTCCTCCACAGTGCAGTTTTCAAGGAGCTTTCTTCCACGTACTACGAAGCTGCGGAATGAACTTCCTTGTGCGGTGTTTCCGGGACGATATGACATGGGTAACGATATGACTTCAAAAAAAGCGCGAAACCTTCCTTAAAGGCCGGCAACGCTCCGTGATTCTTCTGGTATTGCAAGAAAATGTGCTTGGCCATGATCACGTAACACCAGGTGACTCGTACACTCGTTTGTCCTCCTTTTCCATAAAAAACAAATTCCCAGCAAAAATCGGTTGGCCATATCGTATATCCCAAATGACTCACCGTTATCACAGAAGTAGTAGAGGTAGGGGGCGCGGGCGCCACGGGTTCTGGCTGAGTGTGCAGCTCGATCGTGACGACAGGCGCCGGCGACGCCTCCAGCGCGGGCGGCGTCTCCGCGGGCGGCGTCTCCGCGGCCGGGACCGGACTCCCGAGCGGCAGGCTGATGCCGCTCAGACTGTTGGCGTCCGTCACCAGGCTGCTGAGCACGGAGCCGCTGCCGGTGCTGCACACACTGGACGCGGAGCTGGCGATGGGCGCCGGGCTGCCGGCGGCGCTGGCCGCGTGGCCGCCCGGAGCGCCGGCGACACTCTCGACACTAGTTATACTGATCTGACCACAAGTAACACTAGTCTGTCCACTCGCGAAGTTAGTCTGGCCACTAGAGAACCCACTCTGTATACACGTAACACCGGCCGGCCCGCCGGTGATGAGGGCGCCGCCCGTCGCCACAGGCGCTGGTGGCGCTGATGAAGCGGGCGGGGGCGAAGGGGGAAGCGGAGATGTTCTGTCGAGCTCCAATCTGGTGAACAAATTACGAATAATTATCATTCGAGCCTTTCCATATTATCACAGAGTCCTAACGCATAGAAAATATGCTGTAATACAATAGCGGTTATTTCAAAAATAAAAATTTCCAGTGAACAAAACTAACAAAATCCGTATATTTAAAACACGTTTAATATTAATTACATTATTATGTGAAACTATGCATTAAAAATACTCAAACGTCATGACACAAATAAGTTAAAACAATGTATTTTATTGAGAGAAATAGAGAACTTGTAGTGCATCAAGTCCCCCAATTTAACACACTGAACGATAGATAAAGTAAGTAAAAATTCGTATCTTTAATGGAAATTAATTTATCTGTGCTTGATTCCTTATTGATTTATAAGTAATTATTCAGACTAATAATTAAATTTAACCCAGTTTTCTCAAAAATTTTCCCTGTTCATTGCGGGGGAAAAAACGTCGCCATCACCGCCATTTCAGATGGGGTGAGATTCGTCATCACGAACACCTTACGCGCGCATTGCAGAAAACATTGACGGTAGAATTAAGATAAAAGAATAAGTTTTATTGTTTTTGGTAAAATACCACGAATATGAAATTTGTCAGTTTTAGGAATCGCCTTAAAGGATTTAACTTCCTATAAAAAAGCTTACAATTCACCCGTTGGCTCAACTTTTCACATTTAATAACGAGGCTTTATTATAAAGTTGATAATGTTGGTGGTTGGTAATTAAACGCGGGTAGTTTAAACAAACCCAATGATTGCGCGGGACTCGCCGCCTCGGGGTTAACCGGTTAATGCGGGAACGGGACTCGGGAGGGAATTCCGCTAATTATGTTTGTTTACCACCCCTCACTCCCAACTCGCGGGACCGCTTCGCTGACTGAACAAGATCGAACGACACATCATACCACTATTTAGGAATGAAATTATCATCATATGGTTTTATCTAGTGCTTTTAAACAAGTTCGCCGGGTCGAACTACGATGTCGATGCAACAAATAAATACATTTTCTTGCCCAGGCAAATGCGAGTGAACAACTTAATATGTCTCAAGGTGACGAGCGCAATTATTCTAGTGCCGCTCAGAATTTTAGGGTTTTTCAATAATCCTGAGCGGCACTGCAATGTAATGGGCAGGACGTATCAAATACCTGCTGCTGCATCAGCTGAACGTCTTAGAAACCTCAAATAATTTGAACTTTGAACGTTAATTTTTAAAATTACTTATATAACTTTGATGTGCCTATTAATAGGTTAAAATTGTTGCCATCTAACATTTTATCATTCAGTTCCACATTGTGAACAACTAGTCACTCGCTTCATTTTCGTCGGATACGTCCCCCCCCCCTTTTTGTTTACTAAGTTTTGTTGTGAAAATTTAATTTAGAGAAACTTATCGCCACGTTTGAGTTGTCTGAATTTAACGAATATTTGGATGTAATAGTGGTAGTAGTGTGGAGTTGTAAAACCAAAAATTACGAACACGTGATGCTAATGTTTGACACAACAGTAACAATATCTACGAAATTATTTTGTACTTTAGTAATAATAATATTTGACACAAACACATGATCAAATCCAAATTAGGCATAATAGGCACAACCTGTAGTTATGGGTGCCAGACAACGATGTATATTATACAATTTACATACAGACACACATACACACACACACCTTGTTACCCATCGGGGTAGGCAGAGACAACAGAAAGCCATTTACTTCTATCCTTACAAACCTTACGCGCTTCCTCTACTTTTATTACTCTTTTCATACATGCTCGCCGGTTCTTGGTGCATCGGACCTTTCCTTTTCTCAAAACGTCCTCAATTTGGTCGACGAATGTTCTACAAGGTCTCACAGACATACACATAGGTACGTAAAATACGTATAACATTCATAGGTGAGAATAAATTATTGAAAATAAACTTACACCGGTATTACACCGCAATTATTCATTGGCCCATAATTATAGAGATAGTAGTGCCATCCACAGTAACTCCCACAAAACAGCGATGCACTTCAGTTACGGTTACGCTTATCGTAATACCAGGCGCATGAGACATTACATCCCTGGTACTGATGAACGCAGTGCGGTATAACGTGGTTACATCGATATACGTTACGCTTTAGATGTAATGTGATCATTAGCAGTTTAATGATGGCTTACGACTCAAATGATATAGTCATTCTTGTCATCAGGTAACTCATCTGCTCTTTTGTCGCTTATTCCCATAAAAAAATCAAACTACCCGCAAAATACATATTAATTAATAATATCTCCCAACGGCGGATTAAACGGATTCGGAACAACAGTGTATATTTGAACATAATTAAAACCGTTCCCAATTAATAAAGCAGGGGGGGTATTTATTCAGTGGGAGGGGCGGTGCAGTCTCCTACTACAGCTACCGTTACAAACCGTTATCCGGCTTTTATTTATGGCATTAACATTTGAACTTGTTAAATTTGTATTGAATTAGACTGTTTTATAGCGGTTATTATTATTTGGTATACTTAAAGGTAATGTTCTGTCCCCACTGCTACACAAATAACCCCGAGGGACTGTACACAGAATGTATCGTGCAAAACCTCGGTCGTGGTGTTTTTAACCGACTTAGGAGGATGTTCTCAATTCATTGGCATTTTTTTTTTGTTTGTTACCTCAAAACTTTCGACTGGATGAACCGATTTTAATAATTCTTTTTTTTTATTTTTAAGTGACTGCAGTTATACAAAAGTATATATAAAATAGGAATATTGAAAGTCAAAGTTAAATAAACTTTATTTTTATATCAATTACTGAATCTACTATAGGTATATACGGAAAAAGTAGAGCTCGCGAGAATAACATACAAGAAACTCAACGGCAACTCTTTGAATTTGTCGATGGATTCTAACGTTTCCAAAGTAATGAACTCTTATATTTCATATTTTTATGCAATCAACGAAAGAGAAAAAGGGCTTATGTGATGGGCCAGGGATACAACCCATACTTTGTACCATTCTGAGGAGGTATGTACACCCTTTGGTGAATACGCTCGTCTCGTTTTTATCTTCCGGAATAAACCGTGGAGAATGAAAATAAGGGAAATAAAATAAATGCCATAACGTTTACACTCCGAACAAAATAATGTATGCAAACCGATTTTAACTGGTAACAACTGTTAAATTTGAAACTATTCGGTTTAAACTTGGCATTAAACTAATGAATAGTTTTGCAATATATATTTGCATATTCAACAAAACCAATCCATAATAAAAATAGAAAAACAATCAAATAAATTAAACAATAAAACAATACAGATCAAGCTACAATAATTGTAAGTAAGCGCATCAATATGAAATGTAAACAAGGGCGAAACGCAAAAAATTATCGCTTTTTCGATGATGCCTACCACCTCCTCCCCGCCCTATCAGCGGTCGCTTTTAATTAAGCCAATTAGAAAGATGGGCTGCTGTGTGTTTGCGTAAAAATCTAAACAAACCGCATTCTATGGGACCGTAGTGATGCTCCCGCACGGATATCGATACTCCAATTTTAATGTTTTCGACCTGTATATCTATAGGATCCGTATCGACTATAGGATTTCCTATATTCAGAATCTGTTATCCAGTTGTAAAATATTTAATAATGGTCGAAAAGTAGTTCTTAATATATAAATGTATGTCTATATACAGAACGGCATGCGTGTCGATCTGTATACATTTGTTGTTGGTATTGTTTCATTAAAATTATAATATTACAAATATGAAAGACCATAAAGCCTTACATTTATAAAAATAACATTTTATTAATTTTCGTCTCTGCAGATTGCAGGATAAAATTGCCATTAAATATTTTTAAGTTAGTAAGATTATTTAATTCATTTTGCCATATCGACGAAAATAAATAAAATGTTATTTTAATTAATTTTAGTGGAAAAAAATTAATGTTGTTAAACTTTACACAGTCTAGTACAAATTTTGTTATTTAAAATATACCTATAAGTAAAGAAGAACAAAAACTCAGATATAGTTATGTGTCTTAAACCAATGATATGGTATTGCTATTGACAAAATGGTCGATAACACTAGATATGTATAAAAGGAATAGAAATATCGACAGTAAGGAGCCCATCACTATAATCGGAGCGAGATGAACCTCGGGAGAGTTTTCAACAAATAATAGCTGAGTGATTGTCAACACTCCTATGAATATTATACAGTGGGTATAACTATGTACAACGAGGGTCCAGGCATAGGTCCCTTGGGTGAAAACCCTTATAAATAATATGTTAGGAATCAAACATTCTTAATATTTATCGCCCATGATAAATCTGATTTTTTTTATGATAATAAGGGACGAGACGAGCAGGACGTTCAGCTGATGGTAATTGATACGCCCTGCCCATTACAATATAGTGCCGCGCAGAATTTTTGAAAAAAAAAATTCTAAGCTACACCTGCACAATTGCGCTCGTCACCTTGACACATAAGATGTTAAGTCTCATTTGCCCAGTAATTTCACTAGCTATTCTTCAGACCGAAATGTTTACACATTACTGCTTCACGACAGAAATAGGCGCCGTTGTGGTACCCATAATCTAGCCGGCATCCTGTACAAAGGAGCCTCCCACTGGTAAAAACAGGGGATAAATCAAAGAATGTCGTTCCTACTGGAGTCATGATCATATAATACATAATATGTTATCATTCTGATGGATCGAAAAACCTATAATTTATTTTATTTTATTTTATTCGGAAAACTTACAGTTTACACCAATACAGTGTTCACTTGTATATATTAACAAGAGCAATTACGTAATGTACAGTAAAGTTAAATAAGTAGAACGGTAACTTAGAAGTAAAATATAACAAGAATAATATCATAGTTATATCGAGTGCTATATAAAGTGTAATATATGTTCAAAATGTGTTGTCACTATAGTTCAGTCTTAATTAATAATAAGCAGATAGAAAAGCTAGTAATTTATAAACAAAATACCTCGAGTTGATGATGACCGCAGAACGAACAAAAGTGAACTAACAAAGAGTGAATGAATAAGTTTCGGTGGGTGGCCGAACATACCTACTGCCGTGAAACTGATACGACAGGCATGCAATCGTGTTACTGCGAAATACGATATTTTCAAAAGTGCTAAACCTGCATTTTCGTTGTTATAAACATAAGTATATATAGGTACTGATATCAGCGACGGTTTTTTTTATGTAGTCATTTATAAAGATTATACATGTTTAAAGGCAGATTAACTGTTAACCGCGACCGTTCAATCTTAGCCGATTAACGGCCATTTCAATAACCTATCTATCTTTAGTTTAAATTACTAGAGGAAGACAAATCCATCCTTTTAAGCCTACTTACATTTCACTAACCTATCGACATAGAGCATTGGACTATAACTTCATAACAATGGATAGATAAGATCTTGTCATTAAACGGTGGCAGCAATGTATCCGTAAGTTAAACTAATGGTAGATAGGTTATTGAAAACGGCCGTAAAGCAATCGTTTATGTTAAATAGCGTCAAAAGATTTAAATAGATATTCGATGTTGACTTGATGTCTCACTTTTTAACTTTGCCAAAGAATACAATGGTGCAACACATACCGCAGTCTATGTTAATGTCAGCGTTACTGTTAACGTTAAATTTGACTTAAACCTTAACTTTAACAGCTAATATGATGCAACCCAGCCTTCTATGCAAGTTAAAGATAATGACCATACGTTAAAGGTAATACGATCGAGATCGTGAAGCTAAGTCAAGCATAGCGGCACACACTGAGCCATAGGTCACAAATGAGAAGAAGCAACTCTCGACGCTAAAAAATCTTTTCACAGCGCAGGATATAGGTACGAGGTGTTACACAAACGAGACTGGCATTTCATCTCCCAAACTTACACAGCCATAAAGTAAGATGAAAATGTTCATGCAAAAGTATTGCAGCTTTAAAAGACGCAGACGGAAAAAGTGAACAAAAACCGGCGAGATATGAATCTAAAACGATTAATGAAATGAAAAGAATCCCCTCGAACTCATAACTCGAGTGGTTGGCAAACAAGTACCGTGGCCACTTGGCGTAAAACATTACGTGGAAATTGAATTTTGTTAGAAATTAATTTCGCGATGGAACATAAGGGTCTACACACGCTTTCCCTGGACCGGCTGGTGAATTTATTCACATTTTCGCTGTTTCAATATACTGAATATTAATTATATCTTAGATAATGTATACGTCTATATTAACGGCCGTTCCCTCACTTGAGATAAAAATCGTTACCATCGTTGACTTTTCTGTCCCAATAAACTTATCGACGGTAACTCACCTTATCCGTACACGCCGTCTGTCAATATACGTATAGCTTATGAGCGATAGAATTTTGTATGGAAATTGCAATTCACGCGTCCCAATATAAGACGATAAAATGACTTATCGGATATATTGGGACAGCTTCAGATTATTGACAGCTAATTACTGACAGCAGAAGGTAGTTTTTTTATCTCTATCTTTAGATCGCATATTGGGAACAGCTGATAGTCTCTTGCTGTTAGACAACCGATGAAAACAGGCCAGGAATATTAGTTAAGTGTGCGTGACAAGCTACGTCTTACACTTGCAATTTGTATAACACTTTGTGTTAGAGTGCGTGAATTACCTACTCAAAATAGAGATTAGTTCTAAAGTCTATGTTTTTCGACGTTATAAATATTTACGAAAGTAAATAAACATACATTAATAATAATGATATAATATGTAATCAAACCAAAATAAAATCTTATTATTGCCATTTGAAGCTTATCTAAGTAAGATAATTTACAAAAACATTATCTTTTATGACAGTCAAGTTAAAGTTATATAGTGCTACATCTCGTGGATGTCGTTGGCAACACCAGTCGCCACCTACGTATTCCCAGCTCTAAACGTGTAACAGAGAGACTCACACGAATGTAGTTCTTGATCTCTTACATAGATGGCATTATTGATGTTAATTTAGTAAAAACAGCTTATATTTTTGTATCTTTGGCTGTAGTCATGTTATTCATTGTAGAATTTTTAAAACTGGCATCTTTCTGCTTAGAAATTGCAAATTGAATTATGCATTGTAATCAATACAATGCCGCTCAGGATTCTTGAAAAGCTGCAAAAATTCAGAGCGCCACTACGATTGCGATTGTCCTCGAGACATATTAAAGACATACGAGACATATATAAGTCTCAATTGCGCAGTAATTTCACTAGCTACGGCGACCTTCAGACTGACACAAATTGTTACTGCTTCCAGCAGAAATAGGCACCCTCAATCTAGCCGGTATCTTGTGCAAAGGAGCCTCCCACTGGTGAGTGGTATAATGGTAGTGACAGTCAGTCTTAAACTAAATTTCCACGATACTTTCATATTTAATACTACCTCATCTATTACATCTTGATTGAAAAAAGGTACCTGGATGGATGTGCGGGCGCGGCTGACGGCATGGGTATACCGTTGAGATCCGCCACGACCACCTCCTCCATTGGAGTCTCCTTGTCCACCCGTGCTGACCCTGTCAACCGATATTGTTAGATACTTTCCAGAACAATTCTAGCAATGAGGATATAAGAAATAATGTAATGACTATGTGATATCAGATATTCTTTAGTAGCGCAAGATTTAACAGAGAAATCTAATTATAAGAATACTATTTTCAAAAACAGATCTAAGATGAATTACGCGTGAAAATGGTCAGTACAAATAGTACAAAGACACGGTGATAAGTACTACTACGCCGTGACGTCAATAATTACTCTGATTGGTGTTTCAGTTAACACCGACCCCCATATATTATACATTTACTTTATTTAACTGAACAGCTTATTAATATCAATAATTATATCAAAACTGTGTCGTTTTTTAAATATATTCTTTATCATATTTGCCCCGCCCCTGCAATAATACAGATAACTTTTAACCAACAAAGATTAGGTTAACGACTAGCTCGCCTCGAACTTTCTAGAAAGCGGCCAAGTGCAAACCGGACTTGCACACGAAACCCTTAATCGACCATTTTGAAATTGTTTTTACAGTAACACACACTGACAAAATGCCAGGTGCCTGTATTGCGGTTGATGAGTTGCAAGCCGGCAGGGCAGTGACTGACGGTTCTCAAATGGTGGGAGGTGGGAGGTGGGAGGTGGGAGGTACCCTGCGAGCGCTGCAGCCGCGTGGTGACGCCGGTGGTGAGAGCAGCCAGCTCGGGCTCGGGCGCGGGCCGGGGCCGCGCGTGGCGCCGCGGCCGGGGCTTCCTCAGCAACTGCTTGTAGTTCTCAGCCTTCTTCGACAGGTAGTAGAATCTGAACAGTAACGATATTCTATTGGTCCATGCTCTATACTAATATTATACTTAAAATTAAAATATTTTTTTTACATTATATATAGATCACAAAAATAATTGCAACAATGTATTCTTGAACATGAGTTCATTATATTTTATACAGATGCAATCATCAAAACACAAGCACTAACTCACTTAGTAATTGTACCTTTTGTATGGCTGAGATAGCACATCTGTTCATAGACCCAACTGTGACATGAACATATTCACAGCGTTAATATGTAATATGTACGCATAGTAGAGACGGGACGGGACGGGGACGGTTAAAGCCAGAATAAAATAACTCGTAAAATATACAAATCTGTATTTGACTATCTGTGGTTTGGTAGACAATGAGAACCCATATTGTCAGGTTACCAATCCACCCTACAAATATGTTCAGTTCCTCTCCTATGATACTTTAGATGCAAGTTTTCTTTTTGTCGTTCATCATAATAATATTTTTAGGTTGTACAACCGAAGTGCACTACTAATTCTGAATTGTTTTCAGTGAGTAATGGGGGTGATATGAGTTTTTAAGTTTCATATAATATGTATAATGATAATATTAATGAAAAGCCTAATAGCGTTTTTCTCTTTAATGAAAAAAAGAACATTAAATCTTTTCTAAATTTCGAATCTCTTAAGTAATCTATATGTATAAAAATCAATTGCTGTTCGTTAGTCTCGCTAAAACTCGAAAACGGCTGGACCTATTTGGCTAATTTTGGTCTTGAATTATTTGTGGAAGTTCAGAGAAGGTTTAAAAGGTATGAGTAAACATGAAAATGTTCGGATTTAAATAAAAACAACAATTTTGATTTTCCTTTGACGTGTCCCCCATCGTTCAGAAATCAAATTGAAAGAATAGTTGAAAATGAATATCTAATTAGAATTTTTACGTCTTTCTAACTTTCTCAGAAGGTAAAAATAATTTTAGGTAACTATAGTTTTTATGTAGACTGTATTATTTTTATGTAGACTGATAAGTCATAAGTTTGAGAGTGACAATGTATATTATAGCTATATACGTAAATATAGGCTTAGAATTCAACGAGTTCGTGCAAATCAAACGGCCATAATATTGTCATCCGAGCTGACAAACCACCAACAAGGAGGTTTAATTCACCCGACATTGACGAAGTGGCGATTGTCATTGTGGGAGAAAATTTACAATCTAAAGCAATTATTAGACATTATTTTCTATTATTAACAAATTCATAAAAACATTATTTTGTTTATTATTTACAGGACAACGTCTGTCGGGTCAACTAGTGTTAAATATTAATCACTCTTCCTAGACTCTTCCTAGATTACATATACTTCACAAGACAATTCAAATCTATCTCAAATGTCACTATCAAGTAACACGTGACTTCCTAAGGAATTCAGATGTCCATAGCAGTAATTCTCTTTACATATATTAAACTCACCTAACACAATCCCGCACACTCTTCCTGGGCAGGAAGGAGGCGATCTGGCCGAAGTTCTTGGGGTGCTGGAGATACTTCTCCCGGAACAACTCCCTCTCGCCCTGGCTCCAGCAGTTGCGCAGCAGCAGTCCCTTGTGTTCCACCTCCATGTCTATACAAAGCTCTGGAATGTATGCTTTCATTTAACAGAGCCTCAATTTACTTAAAACGTTCATTTTAAAGCTCTGATATTGACGCGCATTACACAGAATGTAATAATGTAATAAAAGTTTTAGAATTGAAATAATATACTTGTTGAGATATATAATGCCATTAAAACTGATTAGATGTCCAAAAGTCAAGTATTAACGGGTTTTATTTTATTGTGGTTTTATAGAACTTATCAACTTTACACCGTCATTTTAAAAATACGTTCAATTCCAATTTTATTTGAAAATCGGTAGTTCCTCGTACCCAAGTTACTGCCAGTGATGGAAGGGAATATTAGTACACTTTCAGTACTAAGTCCATAACTTTAGACAGAAATTTTGAAAACATTAATATGCAATGTTATTTTTCGATAAAATTGTTAAACATGACGGACTTTCAGAAGCTATAATATTGATTCGAAAAAAATTCTTTCCCATAGGCGTCTTTCCTTTTACGTGGTCGTGACTTTTTTTTACGATCACAATAATTTTTTTTTCTCAGATTTAATTAAATTTAATTTCATTATTTAATTATATGTTCCATACAAACATAGTTATATTCATACATAGTTCATACTAGTTTAGCTGTCTATGCTGCCTGTACTGTATGTACATATAAATAAATAAATAATATAGTTTAGAAACATATTTTTAACTATTATGTATTGTTTTTCAAGAATCCTGAGCGGTAATGCATTTTTATGGGCAGGGCTTTACTTTAATAAAAAACATTGATCGGTGACTGTTCACAGTGCAGCGGCGGGCGAGGTTTCATTCCACTAGTTAGCTCTCAAAGACAATACTGGCTGAGCGAGGCATTCTTGGCGGTTAGGACCACTTGCCCGCGACTCCTGGCGGCCATGTTGTCTCTCATCCATGGTGTCCACTACGTTTAAATCACACGTCAGCAGTGACTCACTATTAACATCAAGGTGTAGCGGCCGAGACTCCTTGGGATCCCTGAGTAAGGGAGGCACGACCGTGAGCGACCTCATCTTCTTATCCTCGTGCTCCTGCTCGTGTAGACCGTCAGCTATCTCCTCCAGCTCCGCTTCAGACTTTACCCTCGCGCCCAGACGATTGAATCGTTCCCGTTCTTCGCGCTGCTTGCGAAGCTCAGGGAATACCTGGATTACAATTCTCGATTAATTTTATGTTTCTCTAAGTCCTTTTGGTGAAGGAGTACTATAAGTAAGGTATATATTTCTATATAAAATTTTGTCAGTGATGTATTAACTCTCATGTTGTGGCCTCCATCTACAAGATCTACTTTACAGTCGATAACCTGCTCAACTCCAATAAATGCTCATTAAGAAATTAACTTGATATGAGTTGAACATGACATACCAAGATTTACGAACAACATTTCACTAGAACGGTTGGCTCAGTTGCTAGTTGGAAGAGCACTCGAACGGAACCCGATAGGTCGCAGGTTCGAGTTCTGCATCGTTCATGAATTTTGTTTACAAATTTAATTTAATTAATCCCAGAAGTGAGGGGTATCAATTTAAAAATAACAATTTGTTTATTGATATATGTATGTATTATGTTCTAAAATCTATTGCATTTGGTACTAATGTCATTAAAAATACATATTTTATTAAATACAATTACATATTTGTAATAAATTTTATACAAAAATCAATCTGTGATTAATCAATCAAACATGATCCATTCTCTATAGGAACTTTAATTATGTTTATATTCACACTCCTCCTAATAAAACTGCTGTATATGTATGTATGTCTATTACCGCAGCGTATGATGCTGAAGTTTCGTAGTGATTTATTTAATTCCGTGCCCGACGGGTAAGCAACTGAAACCTTAATTAAACTTTACTATGTCTCATCAAAACTTACTTTTTCAAAGAACTCCCTATTCCTCACATCTTTCCCCTTTCTCTTCTGACCCTGTTCTATCCTCTCCACTCTTCTCATCCATTCTGAAGCCCTTCTGCTGTACTCCTCTGTTAGCGCATCTTCTTTCTGCAAAAAAATATCAACAATCTTGAAAAGAGTAATGCAATAAAAATCTTTATCTAAACAAAACAGCTGCTGTACAGATATCAATGTATTATTTTATATAGCAACATTTGATTTCTGAAATCACGTCATTTTTCCAAACTAATTTTAATAGCGGGAATATTATGATTAGAAATTAAATTTCGATGGGCTATGTACCGTAGATAGTTATTATTAATCCTTTCGATTGCGGATTCCAGCATGTTGAACAATACTCTAGAATATATCGTATTTCTTATTTCTTATATTTAAATAGGAGAACCAAAATTGAAGTCTTTTTAAAATCTTTAGTAACTCGCATGATAAAACCAAGCGTTCTATACGCTTTTTCAGAAATTATACTTATAAGCAAATTGAATAAAAGTTTGCTATCCAGCTGGACTCCCAGGTCGCGCAGCTCGTCCACCCTATCGATCAGGTTATTGCTTAGATAATAATCCCTAATTATAGGAGTTTTCTTTCTGGTGAAAGTGATGAGGTTGCTCTTTTAAACATTAAGAAGATTACTTTGACAATATGTGTTCAATCTAAGAAGATCTTCTTGTAATAATTCGCAATCATGTGTTGTATTAAATTTAAGTTTTGAAAACAAGAAACAACGTCGTTAATAAAACTATTAAACAGCAATGGACCAAGGTGCGAACCCTGGGGGACAACAGAAGAGACAGATAGAAATGAGGTACAGTATCTTTTTATAGCCACAGCCTGAGTACGATCCATAGGTAAGAGGTAAGCCATCGTAACAGGTCCCCGTATATACCGATTCTGTCAACCTTACGTATTAGAATTTCAAGCGATATTTTATCAAATGCTTTAGAATGGTCGGTATACACGGCATCAACCTGGATACCAGCATCCATGGCCCTGTACACATGGTCCAGGAATTCAGAGAGACTCTTATAGATTTCCGTGTAATGAATCCGTGCTGTTCTTTTATAATAATTGATCTAACAATACGAAAGAGGGCATCATAGATAATTTTCCCAAATAACTTTGGAATAGTACTCAGTTTAGATATAGGACGATAAGTACTGATATTATGCTTATCACCGCATTTGAAGACAGGAGTAATGAATGATTTTTTTCAAATTAAATGCATTTTTCCCTGGCTTAAATAATAAAACTAAGGGATAAGCCAGCTGGTAGCAGCAACTCTTTAAGTGAAGACTGGGCATAATTAAATTAATTATAAACCTGCTGTTATACAAACGGGGACAAAACATAATAATAAAACTCAAAGTTGCATGCTAGACTATGAATGGATGAAACTCAAAAGGCTCTCAGCAAATAACAAAAATATATTAAAAATAATCTGAAGCAACATAACATGACTATGTTTCACGTTTGGACATTTTTCATATTATGAATTATCAATCTGCAATAGTTACAAATTATACACTTATCAGAAAATATTATTGTGACATAAACTACTGAAAGAAACAAAATATAAATCTTGAAAAGTTATAAACATATATTATATAAAGTTTGAACATTAAATGCACTATAACTATGTGATTAATACATCTTACAAGAATCAATGTGAACTAAAACCTCCATACCTATTATGAATAGAACAAAAAAACTTATAATTCTACAATTGATTTTAATAAGTTGAGAAACAGAACAATAATTAGTACCAGTAGTACAACTACAAGCAGTTTAATGAATTTTTAGAAACAACAGATTACTGGTATTAATACAACATATATAGTAATTAATTAAACAACAGAAACCATAAACATATATTGTTTTTAACACTATAGTATGAACATATAGCACAGTGAGTACTTAATCTATTAAATACTACTAACCGGAAATGGTGCGAACGATTTTCATAAAGTTACATGGGATTTCGAGGGCGATAAATCAATCTGCCTCGGTTTCAATTTAAAAAAATGTAGTTTTATCCGAGTTTTAATAAAAAAAAGCTACAATAACATTAGAATACAAAGGGAAATTTCGCCTCTATATACAAGACTATAATAGCTCAGATGGGACATTGGGTGATCCGCAAAGCAGAAGACCCCGGTTCGAATCCAGAATTAGTTTCTTTTTTATTCAAGTTTTGTAAATTCTTAAAAATCCGAGCACCGACTGACTACCGAGCCAGTCCGGGTATTTTTGAATAAATTAGCCTCAGTATTGATGTTCATAACAGGACTAGATTCGAATCTGCCAATCTGCTAATACCACAGTTTTTGACCCGAACAAAGCGATTATTGTTTTCCTTACACTTATTTTTCGGCATGTGTAATAGACCCTTTTTTGCACTTGTTATGATCATTAAAAAATATCACAAGATTGCGCACCCGTAGCCTATGTCACACGCCTTAAACTTAAACTTGTCTCACTCTGCTCAGAAAATCATCTTTAATACACCGTGATAAAAATCGAATGTTAACTGTCTTAGGCTTCTTATTCTCCTTATTCATCGGTGCGACCCTAGTAACAAAGTCAATGTCCGACGGCTTAAAGTTAAATTTTGCAAGTCTCGAAATATCTTCAAAAATATTTAGTAAATTTTCGTTGGCCTTATAAGGAATGCCAGATACTTTTACGTTTGATCGCCTCACCCATTGATCTCTAATATTATTATCATGTATAAATTTATTTAACGACGACTTCAATAGTTCAATGTCACTAGTCACAGAGTTGAACTATGGAATTTTAGTGTCGTATTTCCCTCATCTCATCATATTTATTATTGACAAATAACATTGAGGTCTTGATGTTCTGCAACTCTTGCCTTATACTTTTAAACTCCATCTTTATTGATTGTCTAAAGCTTGATTCTAAGTCTCTTTTTAAGTTAAACATTTCCTGTCTAGTAAAATCCTTCAGATATTGAGGTGAGCCCGTAATTATTTCATTAGAGCAATCAGACAAAGAAGTACTCTCAGTTGTCTTGTTTATAGGAGAACCAGGCGAAGATGTGCCACAATTCTTAGTTGTATTTTTCCTACGCTGCGTAATATTGGGTGACTCACATTGTTTACGCGCCGGCGCCGACAAATGTAAGTTCACTTCACAATTCTCTTTATAAATCACTAGTAGAATACAGCACACACCTGACCAATTATTTGCCGATCCGATGACGGCGACGACACACACAATAACTTTAAGTTTAAAATAAATAATTTTAATTATTATCGCGGTTAAATGAATCGATAATGTTAGCAACGCTTGCGTCACTGACCGAGTGTCACTTGTCACTATGTAGAATGTAGATAATATTATTATTATGTGTTCCGATCCTTTAAGAGAGAGTGCATTGCTTTCTGTGCGTAGCCGCTGGATGTCGCTACTTTTCCGTCACGTGACTTCATCGTCAGCGCTCCCAGTGATACTATCGAGAACTAACTAAATTACTAAAGGAGCATTACGCAAGCCGCCATATTTGTTCTCATTGTTGCGTCGTTTTTTAAAACACACGCTGGTCGCTATATTAAAAATTATTTTTTGAAATAATTATAAAAAAATAATAACAAATACTTTTAAACTTTCGAGATCAAAGTAGAAAGTTAAAATTTCGGTTTTATTTCTATTTTTAATCCGTTACGTGAAAAATGAACGACTTTGATAAAATGACCGTGCCGTGTGAGCGTGAGAAGAGCCATGTGCGGGTGGAACCCAAGCCCGCCCTGCCACACGGTCCGCATCACGGGCCACCACGCGGTCGAGCTCAGCTCCAGCGAGGACGACGAGCCACCGACCGAGCGGCGCCGATGTGGCGTTCGCAGTTGCTCGCGGGACTCATAGTGATGGACCGCAGGTTTGAGTTGTTGTCTCAACAGTTGGTGAGTAATATTAATAATATATTTTGTGCTAATTTTGCTAATACACAGTCAAATACTGCTTCCGGCTCTAATAGCGGGCCCGTTTGTAATGCTTTGAACGACCCCTTTTTAAACTCGTCTGCTTTGGTGGCTTAGATCTTTCAATTAAGGAGCCGTCCGTACCTAAGGCAGATCCTAACCGGGTTGCTAAGTTAGCTTCATTGATAAGATTTGATACTTCCGACTGGAACTCTGTGCGATACGCTGACGCTCAAAAGAAATATGCCGCTTTTCCGGCGTTTATGCAGCTTAAGGTACATGAGGAGTTGAGACGTTTATCCGTGATCCTCTCGCTCCGATAAGGTGGTTTAAGATGGAACGAAGCTTTGCAGCCTTATCGAATGCATTTTTAGCACAAAATGAATATGTCAATACAGCTTTGCGTACGCTTATTGAGTGGTCTACGAAGCCATATCTACAGTTAACCTCATCTGCGATTCACATTAAATTAAAAGATTTATTTGGTAACGATGATGATGATTATAAATCTATCTCGCACGACATTTTACAAATAATTTGCGGCAAACGCGCAGAGATATTAGAATTACGTCGTAAAGCACTTCTTAAAAATGTAAGAGGAAAATTTTTGCGTAAAGACATTGAAAAAATTGCTCCTTTGGAATACATGTTTGATCCTCAAACTTTAGCTGTACAAAAAAATGGCGGATTTGATAAACTGCATAAAGAAAATTTATTGAATTAGGCGTTACTTTGCGGAAATCCATAATTATACAAATGATTTAAGTTTTCTTTAGTGTTTATTCCACCAATATTTGTTTTTAAAACAATTCGACACGTGTTTCGCCTCTACACGAGGCATCCTCAGGACGTATTGTCTCGCCAAAATCTGGCACGATTTTTTTTTATTTGAGTTTTTTTTTAGTGTTAATTCCGCCAATATTTGTCCTTAAACAATTCGACACGTATTTCGACTCTACACGAGGCATCCTCAGGACGTGTTAACTCGCCAAAATCTGGCACGAGAGAAACACGTGTCGAATTATTTTAAAAACAAATATTGGCGGAATTAACACTAAAGAAAACTTAAATCATTTGTATAAACTGCATAAAGACATTGCGGTGAATATGCCTGCAGTACACACTAAATAGCCGGTGCGTTCTAAATCACCGGTAGCTACTACTTCCCGGGAAAAGCAATTTCGTTTACAAAAGAATAAAACGAAGCAAGGTAAAAATAAGAAGCGGTATTTCGATGAACACGATAAAGGGGGAAAAAGGAGGGGTGGCGAAGAGACCATATTAACAGGAAAAGACACAAATGACTCACAAGGGTTTTCGGGCGGCTGTCTTAAAGTTTTTTAACACAACCGTTAAATTTTAAGAACTAGGTATAAGTAACAAAATAGCCCAGATCTCCCAGAAAAAAACGTCCTCTAGACATCTAGGTCGTTGACATGCGATCTCATAACTGGTAGGTATTAAGTAACATTCATGCAGTAAAATTGTGGTAATCTCGATCCGAATCACATATAAAGTTATATCGATAATGTACTTCTCGGAAAATGCTGTGAAAACGTGGTCTAAAGTCCGCGGTTTGTTTCGTACCAATATACGGGCGGAACGCGGAAGTTGTATGAAGATCATGAGGTTCGGCGGGCACAAAATAGAATGGTAAATCATTACTAACGTGTTTTGAAAAAATATTGAATTAGTCATTATTTTTTAGTGTTAATTCCGCAAAGATTTGTTCTAATTTGTTGTGTTTTTCATTAGTTTACTACATTAATAAATTTATAATTACACTAGGCTGACCCAACAGACGTTGTTCTGTATAATATAATAAATAAAATAATGTTTTTTTATGAATTTGTTATATACCATAACATCAAGAATTATTTCGTAAAATCATTTGAAAATATTCTTTCAATTTGTTTTCTGAACGACGGGGGACACATCAAAGGAAAAAATTATATGTTTATATTTTTTTTTCGAGAATTTTCATATTTATTCACCTTTTAAACCTTCCCTGGACTTCCACAAATTATTCAAGACCAAAATAAGCCAAACCGGCCCAGCCGTTCTCGAATTTTAGCGAGACTAACGAACAGCAATTAATTTTTATATATAGACTAGCTGACCCGACAGACGTTGTTTTGTATATAATAAATAAAATAATGTTTTATATGAATTTGTCAATAATATATCATAACATCAAAAATTACTTCGTAAAATATGCACACTGCTGTCGTAATGAAATTGTTTCACAGCAGAACTGTCAAACCGTGCGTCAATAAATTCTCTCATAGAAATTATGTATGGACACATCAAAGGAAAAACAAATTTGTTGTTTTTATTTAATTTAGCAGCATTTTCCTATTTATTCACCTTTTAAACCTTCTCTGGATTTCCACAAATAATTCAAGACCTAAATTTGCCAAATCGGTCCAGCCGTTCTCGAGTTTTAGCGAGACTAACGAACAGCAATTCATTTTTATATATTTAGATAGATTACTACATATTATAAAACAAAGTCCTCGGCCGCGGTTTATGTACATCTGTTCGCGATAAACTCAAAAACGATTGCACCGATTTATATGCTGTTTTCACCAATAGATAGCGTGGCTCTCTAGAAAGGTTCCTTAAAATCGCGCTATTGAGGGATGCCACACATCCAGATGGCAAGAATGATGATTAAGTTTGTGGCGTTCAGTGCGTTGGTGAAGTACTGCGGCCTGCGGAAAATCAGATCAACTCTTTGGAAAACATGCCGTGATACATAAGGAAGAGGGGTTGAAACTTAGTATACGGGCACAAATTATGAGGTAAAAAAAAATAAACAATATTGTAATAATTGATAGAGTTTTAGTAGGAAAGGGAATCGCCTAGAATTCGTTTAACTGTTCTAACATAGCCTAACCTAACCAATTTTAATGAATTGTAGTTGATAGAGCTTTGGTCCGCGATTATAGTGCTACCACTCTTATAACAACGTAATACAAAGTTTTCAAGAAAAAACGAGTTCTGGCTGGTTTGTTGTTTTAACTATTGTAACATAACCTAACCTAGCCAATTTTAATAAATTGTAGTTGATAGAGCTATGGGGATTGATGAACATGAACAATGACATCTTTTATAATGTTTTCCTTTTATCTAAAAATAATTATTGATGAAGCCGTCTAATCTGTCACAGACTATTTTTTACATTTTATTTTACTGTTTTTCATACAATTTATGGCAGTAAGAAACCAAAATCACTTCATGACAGTTTTTAGCCTACCGCCGCGATGTCATCGCTCATGTTCATTACGTGATTTATCTGTTTTATTTGTATTGTTATTTTTTCTTTTATTTATATACCTAGTGTTAATTGTTCATGATTGTATTTGTCTTTGTGTATCATAATTGTATTTGTAACAAATTTGGTGTCAATTTTCGCAAATAAAGATTATTTGTATTATTATAAATCGGGAGATAGTTGCCATGATTCGTGAGTTTCCCGATTTTCAAAGTTAATTCGTCTGGTTATAATGATGTTTAAAACAATGTTGAATAATTAGCAAATGCCATACTCCAACAATGATAAATGTGTTGATGAGACAAGCAGTTACCTTTTCAGCTTCCACTCGAATGGTCCGTAAATGATCAGACAGTGTTTTCCTAAATGATTTATGTTTCCTGATGTTCTCGTGGTAGATGAGCGTATCTTGGGGCTGGTTGTACAGGGGGTAGGTAACGTCTGGTCCCAGGTGTGATAGAGCTGCGTGCGCCGCCGCTGCCTGAGGGGAACAAATCTATTTATTAGACAATCAGTACTTGTTACATTCTAACACACTTAAAATGGATTTTGTAGTGTTGGTAGGCCCCCACAAGATGGAAAGACGATCTGGTCAAGATCGCCGGAATACGTTGGATGAGGGCAGCGCAGGACTGATCGTTGTGGAAATCTTTGGGGGAGACCTTGGTCCAGTATTGGACGTCTTCCGGCTGATGATGATGACGCTTTAAATATATTGAATATTAAAAAAGTATAGTAGAATGTACCTACAGCAAACTAAGGTGTCACAATATGCACAGTCTTTACTTTCGTGCCACCAAGAACACAATAATTTAAAATAAAAATTACAAAAAATTCAAAATGTATACAAGATACATGCGAGTTTGAAAAGAAATGAAGAAGAACGTAAGTCATTAGGCGAATTTTGGCGAACGAATCTTTAAAAATATCCACCACAGATGGAGTTATAAAGTGTATAGAAATTTTTATTATTTTATACAAATTATATGGTGGAAAGGACTTTCACCTATTTGTTGATATTTAAACTAATATTATAAAGAAAAGTGATTTTAATTTTTGAGTTCTTGTTTGTAATGGATATACGGAAAAACCAATTACTTAATCGATTTTAGAAATTATATCTCTCACACAAAACATACATCATTAGCAAGAAATATAGGCTGCATTTTATTTTTAACCAATATATTAAATAAGTGTCGTGCCAGAACTTGGCGAGTCAACATCTCCTGAGGATGCCTCGATTCCTTGATTCAAGAAAGTTCACCACATTTAGATAATAATAGATTTCTGCAAAATATAGCCTTATTCAATAAATTTTCAATAATAAATAATACAAAGCGAAAGCTGGTAACATTGAAAAGGATTTTATTTTGATAACCGAAGCGAACGGAGCGAGGACGAGTTACAAGAGATTTGCTTTAAGTTACATGATGCGGCTAAGCTAAGTAGTATTACGTAACTTAGTCTCGTCTGTGACCCCTGCATGTCCTGAGCTGGCGACTGGCGCTTCATATTGAATGTAGCGAAATGTTCGATCGTAGATTTACTTCATTTGATACCTTTTTATTATTAACTCTTAAACCCGGGGTATGAAAACAGTACGGGGAGTGAAAAAGGGCGACAGACTCTACCGCTGTACAGTAACACTCAAAACTTTCATGGTCAGTATTTTAAAGTACCTCATATAACATGTATTTTTTTATGACAGTAGCAACTGATAGTAATTGATACGCCCTACCCATTACAATGCAGTCCCGCTTAGGATTCTTGATTAACCCAAAAATTGCAAACACACTCGTCACCTTGAGACGTAAGATTTTAAGTCTCATTTGCCCAGTAATTTCACTAGCTACGGCGGCCTTCAGACCGAAACACAGTAACGTTTACATATTACTGCTTCACGGGAGAAATAGGCGCCGTTGTGGTACCCATAAACTAGCCAGTATCCTGTGCAATGGAGCCTCCCACATGTAAAGTTGGCAGTTGACCGGGTGGGTAGTTCGTCCTCCCAATACAAACAATAACCCAGTAGTGACCGCTTACCCTTTTCCTATTATCTGCATATATACATTGCGCGAGACTCCGATGTCTCGGAGGCGCTTCCTCTGGCTCCTGGGCGGCGGCAGGCTTCGAGGCGGTCTGTTCCAACTCTTCCTGTTTCTTTTTTAACTTTGATAACGTCGCCTCCGACAGCGCCATCTCTCTATCCACCTGGAAATTCAATTCGTTTGTGTTTAAATTACATAAATAGATAAACAATTGGATAGGTAAGGATTGGAACTATGTGTTGTTTTGTCACATTATAAAACTGTCAAATCTAATTTATTTATTTAAAAAATCCAGCTTCTAGCACCTTACCCGCAAAACAGAGAACAATGAGGTTTATTATTATTCATTAACTACTTTAGTATTAATGTTTCATTAAGTTTCTTCTTTTAAATTTGACCACATCGAAATAATAAATATAGAGTTTATTTTATGAATAATTGCAATTTATTTCTTATTTCGCTCCGCATCACTCTGTATGCTGTGAAAAATTGTTTTATACCTTAAAATAACAGTGTATCCTGTCAAGGTCTTCAAGGAAATTCTTGATGAAATTCAATGAGCTCAATAGACGCAATAGATAAATATTATGATGTTTTTCTTATGAAAACAAGAGACAAGACGAGCAGGACTTTCAGCTGACGGCATTTGATACGCCCTGCACATTACAATGCAGTGCCGCTCAGGATTCTTGAGAAACCCCAAAATTCTGAGCGCCACTACACATGCGCTCGTCACGTTGAGAATTAGCATATTAAGTCTCACTTGCCCAGTAATCTCACTAGCTACGGCACCCTTCCGACCGACACACAGTAATGCTTAAACATTACTGCTTCACGGCAGAAATAGGCTTCGTTGTGGTACCCATAATCTAGCCAGTATCCTGTGCAAAGGAGCCTCTCACTATGTTTGTTACCTTAGATATCTGCTGTAGTAAGTCATCTTTGGTGGTGCGGAAGTTCTGGTCCTCGATGGTCGGCTCTGATGGCGGATTCGGCGACAGAACCTCCACCGTGTTGTAAGAGTTCATAACCGGCTCCTGAAATATTGAAGATAGCACTTACTTCACAACCTTCTTCATACATTATACATACAATCAAAGCCTTCTTTTGGCCTGATTTCAGAATAGAATTTATTGATGAAAGCATATAAAGTATTACTTATACCAAAATAGAAATAGATTTACAATGAATGTATTCGAACAAAACAAATCTTATAAACTATATTTACAATACTATGGAAAAGAATACTAAGATCGGATATATAGCCCTATTAAGGCGCGAAGATAGTAATTTTTACATTTTCCGCGTCTCTGGGCCCTACGGGCGAATTGTCCCGACACCAAACGGCACAAAGATGTTAGACTCACTGAGACCGACATATTTGCGACGTTTGCTGTCTTCGGCAGTCGAAGCAGCAGCCGCAGCTCCAACTGACGTAACTTGGACATGAGAAGGAGCCAGATTGTCGATGCAGGTCGCGTCCCACACCAGCGCCCTTCCGTGTGCCAAAGCCACCAGGGTCATTCCATCAGGACGCTTGCCATTTCGGCAAGTAATACGACTTGGCTCTAAAACAGCTTGTATAAGAGCGGCAAACGCTTCATTAATGGTGACGTGCTGGCCTGCCGATTATAGAAAGGATAGCCCGTGACGCCCATGAGCATCTACCTGAACGCCACATCTACATTGATGTGGTTGATAAGAATAAAAATTATTAAAAATAATCAGTGTTTATTATTAAAATAATATCTATAATAATAAATGTTAGATACATGTCATGGGGATGGTTTCTATGATCTTCCGTATGTCGTCACTCGACCATAGATGGCGTTAGTGAACATCAACTATTACATCGCTCAACCGATCACTATAAAATGTGTTATGTTCATATTATGCATATTAAAATTAGAGCCACAATGAAATGTGTTTGAACATAAAGTAATGTTTAGCTTAAGTAAGCTTATGTTAGTAAATAAGCAAATAGTATTATAGTCTTACTATTACAAATTAAATTTGCGTAATAATCCCAGAACATATTTATCATTGTAAAACTTTAACAAAAATGTTTTGATTTACAAGAGCGACATCTCAAGTCAATTTCCTAATATGCAAATATTGGGGTTGAGCAGATTATCAACTGTAAAGTAGATCCTGTAGATGAAGCCTCAACCTAAGAGTTGAACAAAGACATATCAAGATTTAAGGACGATACGTCACTCGAACGGTTGGCTCAGTGGAAGAGCGCTAAGGACGCGGGTTCGAGTCCGGCTATCTTTCATACAATTTTGCATACATACATACAAATAGCTAACCAACTATGAATTTGCTTATTTTAATACTTTTATAAACAACTTTATTTTGTTTTTCCATCCTTTGCTAAAACATTTTGCGTGTTTGATACGATATATAATATTTAATGGCAAAAACATATTTTTCTTAAAGTTTTCCTGAAACTTTTAAGCGTTCAAGCTATTTTTGTACCAAATATAATCAAAATCGAATTCCTAGCTATCCTCTATTTCAACAAATATTTATTTATTTCTTATCAATTGCCACCTAGTGTCACCTTTGATAATGATGAAACCCCTATTTCAACCTCTCCAAACCTCTTATTTGCGATAAAAAGTAGCTTATGCCCTTTTCCAAGTTCTAGTCTATCTCTGTACTAAATTTTATCAAAATCTTTTCAGTGCTTTAGGCGTGAAAGCGTAACAAACAAACTTACATTCACGTTATAATATTAGCAAAGATAGTAAGGATAACTGTCTCTCATCAGCGGCCCTGGCAAACTTAATTTTTTTTCAAATTCAAATATTTTTCTTCAAAATAGGATATAATATTACTAATTTATAGTCAAAAACTATCACCCATTCCAAAACGAATGCCTCACACCTGAGACGAATGGGCGCAACTTACTCAGTGGGCCTTTTTTATCAAAAAAATGTTTACAAAGTAATATTGTACAATTAAACTTATTATTTAATAGCCTGAGGGCCGTCGCTCTATTCCCAATCTGTGGTATCATTAAGAAAGTCATTTATGTTATAGTAAGACGTAAACTTTACCACACAAACGTTTTTTAAAAATTCTTTTGAATAACGTAATACTTTTGTTTTGAACATTTTCGGGGATCTTGTTGTAAAAGCGTATACATCGCCCCACAAAAGACTTACTAACTAGACTTAGCTGAGTAGTAGGCATTCTAAGTTCAGTCAGCAATACGCATTAGGTACCTTATTTCATAAAGGAATTTTATACCAACTTAATTTTTTATTTATATGTAATCTTAACAATTATAGCAAGAGAAAGTTCATGGAAGGTTATTACGAGTATTATATAGTGCTTAGATGTTGACAGTTGAACAGAGACCCAACCCGCAGCTTGACAAAGGGCAACGGAGCGTAACACACTGGGTGTCCAATAACGAGAAAACCGCATCCGCAAACCCGAAATACGTTCACCAAACCAATATGGCCGCAATAACGGGCGACATAAAACAAGACCGCTGTTAGGTTCGTAACAAAGCGAGGTTTTTTATTTAACTTAGTAGCTAGAAATAAAATATATACCCAATAAAAAACGTGGGCTTAAGACTACGCGACAAGTAAAAACTTCAAGTCGATATTATCTAATAATCCTACTATCCTACTAATATTATAAATGTGAAAGTTTGTATGTCTGGATGTATGTTTGTACTTCTTTAACGCAAAAACTACTAAAGGGATTTTGATGAAACTTTACAATAATATAGTTTACACACCAGAATAACACATAGGCTATAATTTATAAAACTATAGTGTGAATTATCCAAAATGCGAAAAAACGGTCAAACACTAAAAATTATTTACATGGCAAAACAACGTTTACCGGGTCAGCTAGTACTAAATACAACTATGTTCACTGAGCACTTAGTTACTTAGACAGCATATGCTTCACAGGTCAGAGGCATACTCTTTCGAATGGGTGGTTGTAGTTGTTGACTTTTAAGAAGTGATTTCCTAGTCTATTTTAAATGTGAGCCACTTTTACCCGAAGAAGTGTTCCTCATGCCAGCGAGTCGGCTCAATGCGTGTAAAGAAATTTTCATCAAAAAAAATATGAGCAGATTGCCCTGAAACAACAGCATACGTGTTGGTGTATGGTGTGGGTAGGTACTTCCGCCGACGAACAATAAGCAGTAAAAGAAATAATATTTTGTTCGCGATGACAAGCTAATTTTAAATTTTAGCGAATACATGCTTGAAAAGCGTTTTATTAAATAATCAGTACAAAAATGCTCGTGTTACCGGGTGGGAACGGTGTCAGTTTCATATTAACTGAGCCCACTTAGTGTGTACTAGGGCTGTCAATCGTATCGTCAGGTAGATATCACTATAACAGCCATCCCAATAATATTTCCATATATTTCTCTGAATATTGATGTGAACTTTTGCTTAGCAGTTTGATAAACTGGTAGAAAAACCTAAACTTATGCAATTAGATTTGGTTTTTACATTCGTTATACACCTGTCAGTGTGTGCAAGCATTTTGCGGAGAAATCGGACAACCATCCAAAAGAATTAAGAAACTCCTTATTTCAGGTACATAATAAATACAAGAATAAAGAAAGTGTCGGCAACCCTTACGCTCGAATACAGACGTTATGAAGTACAATGTACGTATTGTATTCAGCCACCGTTCTCATACGGTGTCTGTTGAAATGATCATGAGAAGCTATCAACAAGAGTTGCATGATGCAACCGAAACCACCACCATAACTTCTGCATTCACATTTCTACGCAGAACATAAATCCACGATTAGAAAAAAAAATATTGGCTAATTAAATTCGATTCGACCGCGAACGCTTTTTTGGTAGAGTGTGACGGAAGCAGCAGATTTTAAGCGGTCTGATCTGCCGACAGCAGTAACAATGTCATTTCATCCGTAACGCACCATAAAACAACTTCGCGTGCCAACTGCCAGAATACGAGACTAGTCGGCATCTGCATTGTATATGTCGCAGGTATATTGTCAAAATTTCGAAACGCTTTAAGAGGTCGTATTTCTCTGCTATTGGTGAATAAAAAAAGAGTTAAACGTCTCGAATTATGTTTATATTACTATGGCCACCTCCAATCTAATTACTGCGATAGTAGACGAGCCAAAAGAGGAGTGTTGTTGAGTGACGGTGATACTACAAACCGGGTTTTCTGAGTGATTCACGCGCATTTTGGTCTTTGCGTGTTAACCTTTATCAAACTTTATTTAATAAACATAAATAAAATAATAAATAAATAAAAATAGACCTTTTATTTATCCCCATTCCCCGACCAAGAGAAAGTCTATATGGAAAGTAGATTGCCCGAGAGAGCCATGCATGAACAGTTCATAGGGCCTCTGCATTGGCATAATACTACTCTTGGTCTTAGATCATTTATACGTTTAGATAGACAGCTGTGTAAACGTTACTAACATTAGTGACGTCACGTCACTAACACAAAGTGACATACAAATCGCGAGTGCAAGACGTAGCTTGTCACGCACACTAAAGTATTAAACCCGACCTGTTTTCAACGGTTGTCTAACAGCAAGATACTCTATCTAAACGTATAAAATATTTAAGCTTTAAGTCTTGACTTCCGTAGAAATCAACATGGTATTATCCAAAAAACAGTATTTGATTATTTATGAAACAAAGTGGACTTGCTGGCAAAATGACTGGATTAAAATTTTCGATATTATGAAAGTTTTAAATTAAGGTAACATATAACTTTTAGGTAAAGTCCAGCATGGAAAACTTTGCGGCAAGCTCCTAAAACTTTACACTTATCCCTAGATACCCGGCCGGCCTTAAAGTTGCTTTAGTTTTGCCGGCTAAAGTTTTACTCCAGCTTCTTATTTTTTATCATAAATCGAGAGATTATCACAAGCTACAAGCCGTTTGTCGCAGTGTCGGCCAAATAACTATTGGACTAAGGTTACCTAGATAGATGCAGTAATTATTGCTATTCATCTGGTTTGGGTCGACAGACAGATACATAATATACATAGTCATGTATACAAATATGAGTTAAAATATGACAATTTTTGTAGTATAATTTTGTCGGAATAACGTTATGTAATGTAGTATTTTGTAGTGATATGAGTTCGCTCTATAGAATGGCGATTTGGAGAGTCCCACAGCGCGATGTGACAGCAGACGTTTGCGTATTGTTATGAACAGGTCGGTCATTAGAGTAAGTTCCGTGTAAAATAAAGTAGTTCAGGAGTCAAAAATGTTTTCAAAAAGGCCGCCAGCGCGTCCATCCCAACAGTACGTACCCTGGTATCGACCCTGAGGGTCTGGTGCGGAAGCGGCGGCGGGCGCTCAGCGGACAGTCGGATCTTCTTGAAGGGCGGCGGGTGGTCTTGCGCGGGGTGAGGCGGGGGCGCGGGGGGCGGCAGGTATGAGCCCAGCAGCGACATGCGCGCGCCCGACCGGTACTCGGCGCCGCTCCGCGAGTACGTGTCTCTGGAACTGGTGACGAATACCGTTACCACATTATCAATAAATTTCATCAACACATTTTTATAAATTGTAATTAGAGAATGCGTCTCCTCTGGTGGACGACAAAAGTCTGAGAAGGAGATTCTGTATACAATCGACAAATTGTTTCTGCGTTCAGGATGCAATGAACGGAAGTATTTTTTTAGGAAGTCTTTCGGTCAAATGTCTTATAGCCTATAGCTTATGCAGTAATCATTACTCATTCAAAATAAAATACAATTACTACATTTGTATGTATGTAACAGAGCGAACAGATAATCGTCTTGTCGTTGAGCGCACATCCATTGATTCCCATTGAAGGTGTGGAAATTAAGACTCATGCTTAGGAATTACTCATACTTGGGTTTTCCCTTGCTCTTCTGCAGTATTACAATAGTCCTATCATATCTCCCAGCCTTGGCTTAAGGAGGCGTAGAATAAACAGGGTGTTCATGTGAGATATTTCATCCTTCTTAGGCCTTAAAGAGCACCAGCTTTCACACTTGCAATGGCCTCACAATTATTTACGTCTTATATTATAGATAATATATTTTGTATAATTTTATAAATATTTATGATAGCATTGTGAAATCTGACATGTTTCAGTACAACAGTTGGTACTTAGACAACTCTATAACATATTTTGCATGTCAATTGGCGAAACATATTGGTTTATCAATAATATTATGTTAACATCTTAAGTACAACGTTTCTTGTAAATAAAATTTCATTTCATTTCACACCCCCGCAGGATGTATTTAGGGTCTTGAGTGGCCTTGTAGCGGAATCTACACACACTAGATTCACTAAGACCTTGGCTAGATGACCATTCAGTTTGCAGAAGCTAGAGAGGAAACCAAACAAAGTTCGTATTGCCTCGACTCCTGCCATAGACTTGTTTAATGACTATCTGGCTTCCCCGACTCCTTTAACTCCAAGTATCGACAAATTAGGTGTTCCTAGCAACGAGTGAAAGAATACTGGGACTATGAACGAGAAAGAAGTCCGTCCCAAAAATAGAGTATGTAGCCATGTTAATGGTATTAGTATAATGGCGGTTTGGAGTGTCCCGGACATTTGCGTTAAATAGTTTCAATATATTTGGTATTGTCCATGACAAGCGAAATTGCCGTGAAAATTATAATTAATATAAAATAGCTTAAATAAATATTTATAAATTATGAAATAACAATGTGTTTGTTATGTTTCACGATGATCGATTGAATACTTCGGCGTGGAAGCGAAAAACTCACTTTTAGTTATAAAACAGAAGATTGAGAATAGAGAAGGCAATTAGTAGATATTGATAGTCGATATGACGTATTTTTAACACAAATATCTATATAGACCAGTACATCCTTATACAACACAACTTTTGATTTGTTTCAATTGACACATGTCACATATGCAACTTGCAAGCCGAGCATCGGAGTCAACGAACTCATATCGCTACTGAGTGACGTCACACGTCTACCAATCACAATTAACGAATACCTACATATTACATAATATTGTATTATTATAAAGTGTTTCGATTATGATAGCATGAACGTTATCAACGTATCCACGTGTTCACAGTCCGAAATAAATTGAGCAAAAGAAATACGTAACCAAGTGAACCCTGAACTATAACAAATATAATAATATGTATTCTATGAAAATACAATACGAACCTATTATATTATATATCTAGGAGACACTATTTATACATACCTACATACAGCGATATTTTTTCTTCGGTATGGGTAGTAGGTACCTACTATCTACTGAATTATAAATATAATATTATATTCTGATCGTAATTCTGACACTTAAACGCCTTTAAAGGCGTTACCATGTTTTTTATTAGGTGCCCAAAGAGAAAAAAAAATCTGTCATTTAGAATCAATGCACTGTTTCTAAGACATACCTAACTACATATTAAAGTAATTTCAAAGGAATAAATAGCCTTAATATATATCTTAATGTCGCCCGCTATAAAATGTTTAAAGCAACATTTTTCAATTTCCCGCCGGAATGCGTTGCATGAGGCGTGATTATGAGAAATCGTATCAATCGCTCAACGCGGGAAGCTGCTCGGGAAGGCCAAGGTTGCGCCGCGGCGCGGGAAGAGGGCGCGGGCCGGGTGAGAGCGGGTCGCGGGGCGCGGGGTGCGGCCCGAGTGCCGTCCGTGGCGCTCGGTCGTCGTCGTCGATCGGTCGGCTGTTTATTTTTTTATGTTATTATGGCGCGGGGGGACGCGAGCACGTGGTCGGCAACGTGGTGCGCTCAATTCGAGATAGTCGATACGCAATGCGGCTGACGGCTCTCGCACGTCCCGTGTGTGACTGTGCTAATGTATAGACACAAGTTTTCAATAAACTGGCTCTGCCTTTTTCAAGATGAAACGAAGTGCATTCTTACGTTCTTGTAACTAAACAAACGATTCATTGAGTGCAATGACTCGGAACCGATTTTAAAGTAGTTGTTCCAAAAGTAGCAGTAGTATTTGTACGTTTGCTAGATATACCATCAGATTACGCAGAAAACTTAATATAATGATTATACTATTTGACGTTGTTAAATTCAATAATTGAATTGTTATTGGCAATACAGCTGTTGTATATCATTATTTTTACCAGAGTAGTCATAATATAGTAGTAGTAATAATGGTATTATGTTCTGGCCTTAGATTAAGGATTGGTCTTCGCTGCGCTCCAACTAGATACCGCACTACCTAAGCACAATTGCTATTTCATTACAACTATTGATGCTTGTGTGCGTGGCATCTTGACACTCAATGGCATCTTTCAAATTGTAACAATGAAATTAATAAAATGTGTTGTGTTTTACAATTAAATTAATAAAGTACAAAATACTTACTCATGATATGTGTCTTTCTTATTTCTTGTAGTATTATTTTTACAAAGTTTTACTACGCAACCCGGCATTTTAGTTTTAATTAATAGCAAAGTTTAACAGAACATGTGACACGTCAACGTGACACATTGATGGAGACTGGCTCGAGTACGCCCACTTAGGCGTAGTATAGTATAGTAGTACTACGCCAACTAACAATTAGTTGCCGCACTTTGTGACTCCGCCTGCGGTATTTATTCGGAGCGCAGCGGAGATCAATCCATAATCTAAGGTTGTAAACCTTATTATTATGAGATGAAACTTATTATTTGCTTGCTGAGTTTTCGTCTATGTTATAAAGCGCGGGTTTATACAACATTTATTTCAATGACATTGCCAAATGCCAACGTCACCGTCATTGAAATTAAATATATCACATTTGTACATTTTTCACTCTTGACGTTTCAGCCACCTAAATAGAAATTTTCAATTTACTGTAGGTATATAACATTGTGCATTTGTTATTCGTAATAATTATTATATTATTGAATATTAATAATATATAATTGTATACTTCTTTGGACAAGTTTTAACCCAACTTTGTCCGTTCTTAATTCCTACCTACTAAGATAGAGGTCCCGGGTTCGAATCCCGGTAGGTGCAAGCATTTATATGATGAATATGGATGTTTGTTTCCGAGTCATGGATGTTTAAATGTATTTATTTATGTATATTTAAGTATATTGTATTAAATATATCGTTGTCTTGTAACCCATAACACAGGCTTAATTTGGGGCAAGATAATTTGTGTAAAAAGTGTGTCAATATTATTATTATATTATTATAATGTACTCATAAATTGTAAAAGTAAACAAAACATTCCTTTAGATAGAAACCGCGAACATGTAATGTAAAACATATATTTATCTATTTCACAAATTTATAAGGATTACTCGAAAACACGTATTTCGTGGAAGAATTATTATAAAATTTCTACACACTATTTTTTGTTCAGTGTTATCGCTATCTCTTTATTGTCGTCAACAGGCGGTAGATATGGTTTTTTTTAAATGAAAATAAGAGTCGAGACGAGCAGTACGTTCAGCTAATGGTAATTGATACGCCCTGCCCACAACAATGCAGTGCCGCTCAGGATTATTGAAATACCGAAAAATTTTGAGCGGCACCTATAACTGCGTTCGTCGCCTTGAGACATAAGATGTCAAGTCTCATTTATCCAGTAATTTCACTATGTGTATATATAAACTTATAACTAATTCTAGAAGGCTTCATAAGATACATAATAGCTTAAAGGGTAAATGTATACACTTTTATGATAAAGTCCCAGCCACTGTTCAGGCATTATACGTATAAATAAATTTAAATGTTTTTTAAAAAAAATACTCTGTCGTAAATCCTATTACTCCACAGCTGAATATCTAAGTGATCGGACAGCCTGGGTCTAGATTATGATTATTTTATAGCGATAGAAATGACTGTACAATATTGTATTTTTATTGAAAATAGCGCAAAAAAAGAATGCTGGGAGAGTTTCTTTCGCCGCTTATTCTCTCTCAGAACGCCATTTGACATAGAAATGACATCAAAAAGAATTCTAAAAGAATCAATTTTGAGAAAATATTAAATGCCTTTTATATATTTCATGTGTTGAATGAATCAACATGATATTCGACCATGTTCGCGTCGACGATAGACAGGACCGGGAAGGGCTCTTTTAAAGAAAAAGTGTTTGATACATTTAGTTGTACTCGTTAATACTGTAATGGAAAGTACCGTTGGGCGTGAGTCGAGCTCCACCACGTGACCACGTGACCACGTGACCACGCGGATTGCGGACTGCGGACTGGTGAAACACGAACTTGCACATAATAGCTCACGTGTTCGGTGTATCAAAATACGCTTGAAATAAAATATATTTGATACCAGCGCCCCCGACCCCACTCCCGCCCTCGCCTTCAATTTGTAACATAAAACTGGCTACTGTGATTCATCCATGGAAAATGTCGCGGGTGTTTTAGTCTAAACCATAGTTTCTCAACCTTATTTTGCTCACCGCCCACTTTGAGAATATGTTTTTTTCTAGAGCATTTTCGTGTATTTTTTTGGCTTTTTTAACTATATTTTTTAATCTACCCACGCCCCATCTGCGCCATCTCAATGCCCCCTAATTTTCTCTGGGTCTTCTACTGCCCCCCCGAAAGTCTCAAACGCCCACAAGGGGGCGTTATCGCCCACGTTGAGAACCTATGGTCTAAACGAAAAATTCATACTAAATAATAATATAATAAATGTGAAAGTGCCTCTGTCAGTAATTAATTATCTCCTTACTTAAATTTGATTACGATTTTATAAACAAATAATCACTTTGTAATGCCACTGATTTACTTGAACTAGAATCGAGCGAACGACCCAAAACAAAGGGTGGCTAGGGTCCTACCACCATATATTTTTTTATTTATTTAGTTATTTATAAAACAGTATACAAAGTTAGAACTAAACATATAGCACTCGCCAAACTTTTACGTTTGATGGCGAGATAACGCTCTTATTTAAAAGAATAATAATAAATCTTTATTTGTTGCAAAAAAAAATACAATTCTGCTTAAAATACCCTCGACCCCCAAAGTAGGACAGCCCGTGACATGGGGGTCAGTCTCTTCCCAGTTGTGCATTGTAAAATGTCAAACATCAACATATTTTAAGGACTAACAATGGAAGTTATGCAACAAATTATGAACACAACAACTATTTTATATATAATTTGTGTGTGTGTGTGTGTGTGTGTGAGTATGTGTTTAGCTTTTTATTTATCAAATGCTATGTCTAATGTAAGTAGTGGTTAACGAATAAGATTCTCAGTAGCTTCGTAATTTAGGTTTCTTAACATGTTCTTGAGTTTATGTCTAAGTTCATATATATTACAATGCATAATTTTAAGTTTCGTATATATATATAAAACAATAATTTGTACAGTGAACTCTTGAAATCAAAACAAATATATATATATACACATATTACATTAATGACTTACAATATATTATTAACATTAACCTTATCACATATTTTCTAAGAGTAAAACTTTTTTAGTTTGTTTTTTTATACAATACTTGCTCATTTTTGGTGTTTGCCTCAGAAATTGTACATTATTAAAAACCTTTGGTAATATACTCTTAGTTAATCGTTCTCGATAATAATTTTTCAACTTAGGCTGATATAATTTTCTGTTTCTTACATCATATAATCAGCGTTCCCAGAGAAATACCAAAATCGCTCTAAGTAGGTACATGTATTCCAATGTAGTCTCTAGAGGGCATACTTTTACCCCTATGCTAGACGCACACACATGCACCTGGTTGATGGTGGTGTCTGTTCGTCACGAATTGTATAATGCTCTGAGCATTATGTTCTTAGCCTGCTGGATGTTATTATGAGAGAGATATGGTCTAGTCAGAATGCACTAGATGAATACATACAATAAAACATAATATATAACTTACATGTACTGTATATAGGTTTTAATTAACCAATATAATACTGAAACACTTTTACACAACTTATCTTGCCCCAAACTAGGCATAGCCTGTACTATGGATACAAGACAACGATATATTTAATAAAATATACTTACTTAAACATATAAACATCCATCACTTGGAAACAATCATCTACCTATCTATATACTACCGGATTCGAACCCGGGACCTCTAGCTCAGTAGGCAGGTTCACTGACCACTGGGGCTATATGGGTCGTCGTGAAATCGGCACTACATTATATTTACTTATAGTACACTAACATTATAGAAATTATTGTACGCGGATGGACCCGCGAGGCCCAGCACTTTGTAACATTCCACGACATGTCACATTCAGAGTACAAGTCAAGCAAAAAGTCCAACAATAGTTACTTGTTGGTATACCGTACCGTAGTGTGGAACCAAGAGCAGAAAGCCCATAAGTAATATTGATCTCAAATTCTTCATCGTACCATTTCATAACTTTATTCATTAACTTTAATGTTTTATCGTTATTTCAACAGTACGTAATACTCGGTATGCGGCCGACGCGAACTTGACCGTTTTTTATTTCCGAGAAATTCAGTATGACGCAAATCCATTTGAAAATAACTTCTGTCTTAATAATGCTCCAATAAGAAGCACAAAACATCGCAATAATAAAAGCGAGGCGCAATCCATCGAGCATAAACAACAAACACAATTAATGTACTTGCGAAAACACAACATAACTCAAAACTCCAAAGTTATTTCGGTGGAGACGCCAGCAGTGACTGCCAATAGCTCGTCTACGGTAGCGGTGCCAAAGTGGCAGGCCTGTTTGTGTGTGACGGCTAGTGGCAGAGTGCCAGACAAACATACAAAAAATTACATAACTTCAGTGCTCATGTTACGGATACACTAAAACAGAGAGAGCCGCTCGTAACACACAAACTGTATCATAAACTACATCAAGTTTGTAGCTGTTATTATAATATATAGTCGACGTTCATGCTTTTGATCCTGTTCCGCAAATGTGATTAGTTGTAAGCGTTCACACAACACAAAATAGGTCACATATTTTCCGATTGTGAGAAGAAAAAAACCCTCATCTATGATCCCGCAATGTCTGTTTAACTAAGTTGCATTATGAAAGTAAATAAGACATCTGATATTAGGTAAGGCCAAACAAACACACATCCCGGGCAATCCATAGCAACGAAGCTAAAAAAATGATAATTTGTGTGTGTTATAAATAGTAATAGGTGGTAATAGTTGGTCAAAATCCTTTGTTCTAACGCCGAATACTCAGTCACAACTAGACACAGAAAAACAACATATGACAGAAACAAAAAAATAGATGTTGACGAACCATTATATAGCGCTTGTGATACGAATATAATATTATAATATGTATTTAAAAATAACTTAGTAAGTAGAAAAACTATGTTGTAATATGAGAACACCAAAACGCGTGCAAATAATTTCCTGAACGTCATATGCCTAAAAATGAGTACCGGTGTGCAAGCGAACGTACCGGTACTACCCCAGACGTCGCCCTTCTTCATACCGCACGCCATCCATCGTCGCTCCTAATCGCTGTGTTGACTCACTAGTTACATTTTTTACATATATGACTTTAGCTAACCTGCATTATCTACCGCAACACTAGAATAATCACACCACTCCGCAGGCATGGCGGTCGCCAAAGTAGGTGTACAATTTTTTTTGACGATACCCAATGTCAACTTGCAATGCAACGTAACAATTAGTAATTCCACAGTTTGGTTATAGGTGGAAGAAAGTTCCTTGAAACCCGCTCTGTTGCGGAACGACACACATTTAGATTGTGAGAAGGATATTAAAATTTAATGACTAGTGAAGAGATGGTAATGGTATGGTGAGCAAGTGACTAATTAAAATTTGCAGTAAAAGTCAGTACGGAGCGTCAAATACGCAATAGTCCGTCTTCATTTCAGATTTAATTATCATGTTTGATATTAAAGGTACTTCTCTCACTGCGGTTATCTCTACTGCTATTGATTAGAATATCGTCACATGTTTGTTTCAATTAAAATGATAACACACTAATAACAAGATAGATAAAATATTTTATGCCAAAATACTTCACAATTGATTTCTTCCGTATTATCTGGTATTATTGTTTAAAAATATGTCTAAACAAACAAACGGCTAATGATCATTGCTATGACAGTATGATGTAAAAATACGCATCACGAAGGACTTCGATCACGTCACATGTTACTTATATTTGAGTTGCTTCAATAGACGATTCTTCTTGCTGTAGTACACACGATTTTCTTAGGACGTCTAGATAGAGTCTTTTGCTGTTAGACCAGCGATAATAATAGGCTAGGAATATTAGTTTAGTCTGCGTGACATGCTACGTTTTACACTCGCGATTTGTATGACATTTTGTGTTAGTGACATTGCTCAAAATACAGGTTAGTTCTAAACTCATTTTTTTTTCGACGATTTCACAGCTGTCTACCTAGACGTATAAATGATCTAAGCGTTAGTTTAATAATTTGATTTAAATTATTTTGGCGTACCTTAATAGTAAACATAGTTGGAAATTCGCGATCTCCTAACTTTAAGGAGACGCCCTTCGTGTTTGTGTGTGAGTAGGGCGATGAGACTTGTGCACCTCGGCTTCTTATATACTTACTATCTACAGATAGATATAAATTACTACCTTCCACTGTCAGTAATTAGCTGTCAATGATCTGAAGCTGCCCCCCAATATACCCGAGAAGTCATTGTTATCGCCTTATATTGGGACGCGTGAATTGCAATGACAGACAGCGTGTACGGATAAGGTAACTAGTCCTGGTAGTGTAGAGCGTCATAGAGCGGTACCTGTAGAGCGCCGAGGAGCCATAGCCGGGTTGGTGCAGCCTGTGCGGCGGGTAGGGCGGGTGGGGCGCGTAGGGCGCGGTGGGCCGAGTGCCCGCGACATTGGCCGCACTCTGCTTGGAGCCCGCGCCCGCGCCGTACGCCAGCCCGCCGTGCCCGTGCTCCGTCTGACCGGGCCTGAGGCAACCACAACAAATATACCATTATTACCTTATTTTATATCAAATCAAAAATATTTTTATTTCATAGGTACATCATATTACACTTGAAGTATGTCATTTTTTTATACAGCTCATTCGGAAGGCAAAACTCTCAGTTCTAACTCAAAACATATTAAATGCTTACACGTTCTTATTTTTAAAGCACTTTACAAATCATTTCAACTATAATATATACAAAGGGACGCAACAAATATACTCAAACGTCAAAAACTCATACCGATATATATCTCTTTCTTACACTAACCGCCTTATTCATAATAAAACGCTTATCGAAGGTATAAGCTTATATTAGTTAAAACGTGTTTTAAGCCTATCGAAAGTTCGATAAACTTCCCCATACATAACCGTTTGATAACTAATACGTCTCTGGCAATTACGTACCAAAAAAACATGATTTTAAATGATTTAACGAGGAACTGCCAATGGAAACAAACATCTTTTCAATGTCAATGGCTTGTCAGTTGTCAAAAGCCGATGTCGAAATAAGTCAAGTAAAAATACAAGATACAACTCTCCCAAACGACTATATTTTTTTTGCGATTAAGACAGTATTTTTCATGGATACAGAAATTTCCAGAAAGCATTACACGATGCATTCACGCAGTTTACGAAGTCCAAGAACTCATTTGAAATTTCGAAGAAGGCATATAGATGTTTTTATAGTGTAGGTATGTACCTATATGTATATATATTTTATTTTTGGTTTCATTCTGAAATTTTTTGAGGTATACCCTCAATCAAGCAAGCTCTTCAATCAATAATCGCCTTCTCAAGTAAAAGAAATCTTCAAGTAGTTGGCACGAATTTATAGACAAAGCGGATAAATACTAAGATTGTATTAAATTACATTTATCTGAAAATTATATTTGAGTACGAAAAAGATTCTCCCACAAGCACACAGCCGGTCTGAGGTTCGAGTCTCCTTAGGAGACGCCCCGCGACTGTTATTGCGCAGTCTTTGCGGCCTCCACGGCCCACGTCCTACTTCGCTGTGAAAGCCAGGGCTGATAACAGCACAGAGGAGGTTCTAGTCGGTATGGGGCGTCCGCTTACGCGGACACTCGAGTCCGACATATTACGCCCCGTTCCGGGGCGTAAATACGTAACAGTATTTCCTCCTCTCAAAAAAAAAAAAAAAAAAGAAAAAGATTAATAATTATCAGTTACTTTAACTGATACTATTTATTGCCTACCAAATTATTAATTATAACTCCGCACATTCCGCTATAAATAGGACCAAACCTTATTACTTCACCACAGACAGCTGAGTTATAGTTAAATTTCTATGAATATTCATACAAGTAGCCCTATACTAACGATATACTAAATGATCTATGAGTCATTGTGTGTTTAAACGGTCACGTTTCGTTATTTATATCCAGTTTATATGTCACGTACATACAATTTACGATGCATATAATAAGTATACATGTATCTAATTAATTGATTAATAAACATTTATTAACAACCAGGTACGGGATCAACCTTACTTAGGTCGCTTACGCTTCTGTAATACCTCAGAGTCTTATTTTGCAATAGATTACGGGCGGGGGTGATCTTTTTTATATGAAAATAAGGGTCGAGACGAGCAGGACGCTCAGCTGATGGTAATTGATACATTAGAATGCAGTGCCGCTGAGGATTCTTGAAAAACACAAAAATTCTGAGCGGCACCACAATTGCGCTCGTCACTGTGAGACATACAGTTAAGTCTCATTTACCCAGTAATTTCTCTAGCTTAAAGGCGGCGCCCTTTGCACGACATGCCAATTGTATTGGTATCGGGATTTATATAAAACATTAAGCAATATAACAGTAAGGACGGAAAATAAAGGCAAATCTTAACTTAAATAATATACTACTACCGATGTGAAATTATTAATGTTATTCATTCACGTTGTCACACAACCGATTATCATAAAATGCACATATTAAATATATATAATACAATACGTTGAGTTAAAAAATCCACACTGCCTATGTTCGTGTGGAATTCGTTTTCTATTGAGCTGTATCAAATATAAGAAGGGCGCCGTAGCTAGTAAAATTACTGGGCAAACAAGACTTAACATGTTATGTCTCAAGGTGACGAGCGCAATTATTGTAGTGCCGTTCAGAATTTTCGGATTATTCAAGAATCCTGAGCGGTACTGCATTGTATTATATCCCCATTAGGGCAGGGCGTGTCAATTACCATTAGCTTAGAACGTCTTGCGAGTCTTGTCCCTTATTGTCATGCAAAAAAACATTTTCACTATTAAATCATACAACCTAGCAAAGAAGCTTTGTAATAAAATAAGCACTAACTATGAAGAAAACGGAATAGTTTTTTTTTTCAAGACTTTCAAAACCTGTTTGTTGGTCTGCCTCTCGGCAGTAGTCACTACTAACCATCAGTTGATCTGAAAGCCCTCTTATCCCTTATTAGCTTCATCTGTATATGTATATGTTTGTTTGTAGCCGACTCATTTGGGCGCGATTTTAAACCACTTTAAACGGCCAGATTTCGTTCAAACTTCGAATATTTATCGAGGACCGATGACAATATATTAATTTGATAAAATTATTCCATTCATCAATTTGCAAAATAAGATTTTTGTTAAATTATATAATTTTCATCTATCATCTTCTATAAGGCAGGAATTTTTTTCTATAACGTAGTTCGATTTACTATAAAAAGCTTTTTTTTTAGTTTTTTTTAAACTAATATTTATTCGTTAAAGAGAAAGTCATTTCTGGAAAGTCACTTCAACGATTCATGTTCATTTACACTGATTGTTGGCGACCGAAGTATCAGAACCATCTACAGCAGTATAGCTCCATGACTTTATAGTACTGTTACAATTGCATTGTCCTTTTCGTGCTTGTGTATATTAAGTACATACATGTAATGTTAAGCTCATGTAGTTTATCGTACATCTGCCAAGTTGCAATGAGGACATTACAAACAGCTGTCCACAGCCGGTCAAACAGATGTCTGGCTAACGGACGCAGCCTGTTGTAACCTAACTCGTTACACACACCTGATCTCCAGATAAAATGATTACGTTCTGTGCTGTGCTCGCACAGTCTATAGTCTTTTCCATACTTGCTTAAAACTAGGCTTATAACGTTATTAACGTTGAATTGATGAAGGGATAACCGTACCTTGCATTAGAAAATGAGACCCAAACCAAACAGCAATTTATTGGTTTTACTTTACAACAGGAGATGGATGAAATATGCATCATGGCTAGGTTAATTAGGTAACAACATTTTCTATGTATAATTATAATTGTGTATAAATTACTTTGGTTAAGTTTGTTCTGACATAACGCGCTCCTTAATAGCCTAAACTTAAGGTCGAATAAGGTGCGATCGAATGATCGGACGCGATCTGGCATCAGACCATATTCGATGGTATGTCGCATGTTCCATCACACAAATATATAACTATATACCGCCATGACCCCGACCTACGCTCACCAGACCATCCAATGGTCCGGCCGTACCAAATCCGACCATGTACCATCCGAGCCGATTTAACCCGAATATTCTAGAGAAATTTGTAGATCATGTATCGTACGTACGTAAAGCGGGTACACCTTCCTTAAAGGCCGGCAACGCTCCTTTGATTCCTCTGGTGTTGCAAGAGATTGTGGGCGGCGGTGATAACTTAACACCAGGTGACCCGTACGCTCTTTTGACCTCCTATTCCATAAAAAAAATCATTTCCCAATTTAAAAATTTTTCCTTTCAAACAGCACGGCAGACGGTTTGAGAGTTGAAATAAGCAATGGTGTAAACTCTACAACAAACTCAGTCTCTATGAACTCGCGTCAGAGACTTTCGCTCGCTGATTCAACTAGTATGTATGTTTCGTCAGTTTAAATGCCAGGACAGGTCACGCAACTCATTGTTTGTAAGGATCAAAACTGGTTGACGGAGAGCATTACAACGAACGCTGAAGTAAAGATTTAGAATTTCGCTCGACATTTTGTATAGAATACCTAATTAAGCAAATTGAAAAAGCGAAAAATGAGTTTACTATAATTTAAACTGTTATTCAAGTTATGACTTTTCTACAAAAATTAGGTAGATACAAAATGCGGGACAATGAACAAGAATACGGGGAAATGAACAAGACATACAAGATTTATGAACGATACGTCACTCGAGCGGTTGGCTCAGTGGTAAGAGCGCTCACGGATCTCGAGAGGTCACGTCGTTCATAAATTTTGTTTTCAATTTTAATTTGTGTAATTAATCCCAGATGTGAGGGTAATCACTTAAAAAATAAAAAAATTGTTTATGACTTATCTGTTATTTACGGTTTATTTTCTACTTTAGTGTTTGATTTATTGTGTCTTCGTACTTATTTAGTATTCTTAAAAGCTAAAAAAATATTTTTTCAAGAGGCATCGAACCAAAGTTTACGTTTTGTGAATCTCCAAGCTTGTTATAATTGTGATACTTTCAAGCAAGTTTGAAATTGCAATCAAGTAAGTATATGAATTTGAAATCCGAAAATATATTGGTACGTGGCGGGCGGGGATCGAACCGGGGCGCCTTGGTTATAACCATCGTTCAAACTATTGCGCCAATCACGCCAATGTCGGCTTGCAACACTGCTGTTAAACAAGCAATGCTATACATTTCACTTGTTATACTATTTGCCGGAGTCTGAACGAGATCGGGATGAGCGCCTAGTATTAACATATATTGATAACATAAGCAGAATATCGGTTCATAAGTGGAACGTGCGCGCCACATAAACAAAACGTCATTTGTCGTAAAGTGACGCTGCAATGGTACCGTAAACAAATACGGGTGGGTTCTTTTCCCGGAATCAGGGGCGTGCATTGATTTTCCGGTGCGGTAGGCACTGTAGATCTAACTAGTCTTAACTACGCTTATATTTTAAAATTAATTATATTTATCTTCATATATATAATTCTTGTGTGCGTGTGTATATTTGAGACTTGAGATTGATGTGTGTCTTCGGATGGATTCAAGAATGGTTTAGATTCCCAATTAAACTACCTCCTAAACGACTGGACCGATTTTGATGACTTTTTGTTTGTTTCAGTGAATTTGAGATTGGTTTAGATTCTCAATTACGTCCATATAATATAATTCTCCTGCTCACGTGTATGTTAGTGAACTCCTGCTAACGGCTGGTATAGATTAATGGAACTAAATTTAATTGAATAGAGCTAGGCTTATTCACTTAGATTGTTAATAATGTAGGCAGTGCATAATTGCCTATATGTTATGCACGCCTCTGCCCGGAACAAGCCACACCTCCGTGTAAGGTTACATGGTCCGCGTTTGATTCCAAACAGCACACACGCGCCACTCGATCCACATAGATATAGAAACAGGAATTGGATTACATTCTAAGCCATTTTTCGCATTATTTGGTTACTTCTTATTAACTTAGATCTTTACAGTTGTACACACACACAAACACGAAGGGCGTCTCCTTAAAGTTAGGGGATCGCGAATTACCAACTTTGTTTGCCAAAATAATTTAAATCAAATTATTAAACTAACGCTTACATCATTTATACCTCTAGACAGACTATGACAGCTCTTAAAACGTCAAAAAAAATTGAGTTCAGAACGAACCTCTATTTTGAGCAATTCACGGACACTAACGCAGTGTCATACAAATCGCCAGTATAAGACGTGGCTTGTCACGCACACTTAACTAATATTCCTTGCCTGTTCGTATCGGATGTCTAAGATCAAGAGACTCTATCTAGACGTATAAAGTTTGTGTGTATGTTTCACGATCTAAGATATGACCGATTTTAACATTTGTCCAGTGACGTCATTTCGTCGTTGTGTAATGTGGAGACCGGAGAGGTTATTGCTCTATAAATTAACCATTCAGTGCACGACGTCGCCCACGAAAACGTAACAAACAAACTTACATTCGCATTTATTGTAATTACTTAGTAAGGATAAGAATTAGATGACATAACGTTGAATTTTTTTTCAAAACAAAATACGCAATAAAAGTTCTTAAATTAAATACTTAAACACGAAATAGGTTTATGTTGTTATGCTACTGGTCGATTTTATTTATTCTGTTACTGCATATAATGTACAGACACACGATGTATATTGTTTGTTTTTCAACTATTGAAACATTTTCTCAACTTCGCACACTAACACTGTTGTAAATCATCATCATCAGTCATCATCTTTTGTGTATGTATGTGTATACTTAAGTTACTGAAGTTTCGATTTTTATCTCAAGTAAGAGATAGACTGAATGTTGGGAACGGCCGTTAATAACACTACAGGTAATGGTGATATGACATCCAGGCAAATACGAGAGACAGAATAGAAGAGACGATAAGAATAATAATCCGCAGACGTAAACTAAGATAAGATAACGTATATACCTTATAAGACTGATTATAAACAAAACCACTGGAGCTACAAACATAATCTTTTAAACATAAACTACGTAAGCACTATGAAACTTGCACCTCCAACGGAGTAAAATTAGGGATGAAGAATTGTATGGAAATACGCCATTTTAAAAGTAAAATCCACGAAGTTCCACAAAGTCAAATAAACTTTATTGAATTAAACTAAGCGCTTTTGAACCGACACTATAGATATTTATTTTAAATTACTGTATCAACCATATGTTCAGAAAAAGTAGAGCACGTGAGAAGAACATACAAGAAACTCAACGGCCACTATTTTCAATCAAATAGAGTACTTTACAATGGCTATAATATATATGACAAATTAGGTTGTAATGTGCTGCGTCCAATATATTAATCGTGTTAAAAATATTATAAAATGTTTCATAATCTATATATATATAGAAATGAATTGCTGTACGTTAGTCTCGCTAAAACTCGAGAACGGCTGGACTGATTTGGCTAATTTTGGTCGTGAATTATTTGTGGTAGTCCAGGGAAGGTTTAAAAAGTGAATAAATAGGAAAATGCTGCTAAATTAAATAAAAACAACAAATTTGTTTTTCCTTTGATGTGTCCATACATATTTCTATGAGAGAATTTATTGACGCACGGTTTGACAGTTCTGCTGTGAAACAATTTCATTACGACAGCAGGGTGCATATTTTACGAAGTAATTTTTGATGTTATGATATATTATTGATAAAATTCATATAAAAACATTATTTTATTTATTATATACAGAACAACGTCTGTCGGGTCAGCTAGTTTGTAATAAATAATAAACTGTATAAATATAAATTATCGTATGTTGGATACATTAACCTTCAGAGCTTGAATTCATTGTTTGTATAAGGATGCTTCACGATGGTCGTGATAACTGTCATAATTAGTAATCGCATCCAACAAATACAATGATTAATTCACTATAACAACAATAACAAAAAAACAAAGCAACAATGTCAATTCTGAAATAACAAGTCACAATGAAGCGTGCCCGGCTGTAGCAATCATAACATTCTATACATACTAGCTTTTACCCGCAAGCTCGTCCGCGTTGAATAGTTACTTTGGGCAGTATTTTTTTTATATATTAGGATACTTTTCAAATAATATCACTTACAAACTGCTCTTTCCGTTCTTCTATGATACAGCGAATATCCCTTGTGGAAAGTCTCTTTAATAGTATTTCCCTGTGAACTTTAATCTCCTATTTGATCCCCATGTAGGTCAAAGTTTCAAAAATGCTCAAACAATTATTTATAAATTATTTCTTATCAAGTACCTAAATATAAAGTTTCATGGTTTTATCTTCGATAATTTCCATATTCCAATTACAAACTGCCATTCCCTATTTCAATCCCTCCATTTATTTCTTTTGCAATGAAAGGTAGCCTATATCCTTTTTCAAGATCTAGTCTATCTCTGTACTAAATTTTTTCAATATTGGTTCTGTGGTTTAGGCGTGAAAGCGTGATAAACAAACTTACATTCACATTTATAATATTAGTAGGGATAGCAACACACAAAGCAAAAATGTCAATCAATGTGGAATGAGCTTCCTTATGCGGTGCTGCCGCGACGATACGACATGGGTACCTTCAAAAAAAGCGCATAGTCCTTCCTTAAAGGCCGGAAAAGCTCCTGTGGTTCCTCTGGTGTTGCAAGAGATTGTGGGCGGCGGTGATCACTTAACACCAGGTGACCCGTACACTCGTTTGTCCTCCTATTCCATAAAAAAAACAATGTCAATTCTGAAAAAACAAGCCATAATGAAGCGTGCCCGACTGCAGGAATAATTACATTATATACAATCTCTCATAGTGTATGTAGTACACGTGTCTGACATATAAACACCTCGTTACGAGTGAATCAACGGTATAAGTATAGTAGGCACAACTCACAAGGCACTACAGTCCGTACTTGCCTCCACACAATATTGTTTGAGTTATTAAGGTCGGCGAGGTCGCCACTCGGTTACTCATTCTCTCGATAAACTTTCAATGTCAAAGTGACTTTGCGGACGAACGTTTCCCCGACACGGATCGCGGCGGTATTATAATCTATACGAGCGGCCGCCTCCGACTTCGCCTGGGTACATCTCTTTCGATGTGGCAATCAGACCATGAATGGGGATTGAAAATATCAATCTAAAGCTAATGAAATTACTGGGCAAACGATACTTAAAATCTTATGTCTCAAGGAGACTCGCACGGAACGCGACAGATCGCGGGTTTGAGTCCTGCATCGTTCAAAAATTTTGTTTTCAAATTTAATTTGTGTAACTAATCCCAGATGTGAGGGTTATCATGTAGAAAGTGTTTTGTAAAGAATATTCCAAATACTAAAAAAACATATGCATAATTAATGAAGAAATATGGTCACTCCTGCAGCCAGTATAGCGAAATTACATTTTATATAGTTAAATCATTATGGATATGGTTTAGATGAAATGGTGCCAAATGAACGAAAAGTTAAACTCAAAAGACAAACGAAACCCATAAACGTAACACAATGTAGAAGCTATTTTACAATTAATTATTTTGGTACCTTCTTACTAATATTTTGTAATTCTCCAAAAAGAGCCTTTTGTTTATTTAAACCAATTTATAATGGGTGCAAATATGTTTTTGCATCCGCGAACCGTTAGCGACCTGGAAAAGAAGTATTGAATTTTAAATGCCTTTCCCGTTTTCAGGATACAGTTAATACTATGTGAACGAAAACCGCTCGTTGTTCCAAATTCATTTATCTACACAAATGTTTAAGAAATGGTTGTTTTTAATAAAATGTCTACACCATTAATGTTCAAAATAAGTTTTGTTTTGATTTCAATCAACAGAAACAATTCAATTTATGCAAATGTTTTGAGTTTTCTACACGGGACTCAACTAATATTGGCGGAATTAACACTCAAGAAAACTCAAATGTCTCGTGCCAGAGTTTGGCGAGTCAACATCTCCTGAGGATGCCTCGTGTAGTGAACACACTCAAAACATTTGGATAATTATGGATTCCTATAAAATAACGCCTACTTCAATAAAAAAAATCAGTTTATTTTAGGCACATACATACACAGATGTACTAAGTGTGCAACATTTGCAACAAAGTTGACCTTGGTCTCAGAACTAACTTCAAGTAGGTACTTAATAGTTTTTACTTTTTCGTGTTTTATAATATGATGCAAGTGATTAATATCTGAGCTACGCCTCGATTACGATGTACAACTTGTGATGTAAGGATACACGCAATAAAGTTCTCATACAATGCGAAACACAAAATAACACCAGTGGGAGGCTCCTGTGCACAGGATGCCGGCTAGATTATGGGTACCACAACGGCGCCTAATACTGTCGTGAAGCAGTAATGTGTAAGCATTATTGTGTTTCGATCAGAAGGGCGCCGTAGCTAGTGAAATTACTGAGCAAATGAGACTTTATATCTTATGTCTCAAGGTGACGAGCGCAATTGTAGTGTAGCTCAGAAATTTTGGGTTTCTCATTGGCATTGTAATGGGCAGGGTATATCAATTACCATCAACTGAACGTCCTAATCGTCTCATCCCTTACTGTCCTAAAAAAATAAAAACAATAAATTAATCAGCGCAGTGGCACCCATCTAGACGGCATCATCCAGTGCAAATAAATCTTCCGGTTCAGGTTGGGTATAATAATGTAAGTATTATATTTTAAGCTCGACGATCAAAGATTAGTCCAAGATAGTCCAACCTAGCCATATATAGTAGATGGTGTACTACAAACACATGCCGCACAGCTCACAGGTATAGCGGCGTGCTATAACTATAGTTACGTTCTATAAATACTATAACTTCTCGGAACGTTGCACTTGTCCGACAGGGAACAAAAATAAATACAACACTTTCCCATACAATTTGTACTAACACCCGGCGTTTTCTATAACTCATTCAATAGTCGTTTGTATTTAGCTAACTGTAGAGTCGAAATTAGAACGTCGACAGAGAATGTTACGCCATTTTGTGATCAGGCTGCGATGCGTCACAGAATGGCGGTCGGGTCATCGTTCCGAGCAACTCGCAACTTAAACAGACTTTGTTCAGCGTATTTGTAGACTATAGTTATGTTTTTTACTCTGTTGCCATCGCGTATGAAGGTCAGTCACTCAGCTACATAGCTATATGTTATGTTGCTGTTGGTTCTCGCTTCATTTCGTAACTGTGACAAATTGTAGATATATCTATAGAGATAATGGGAGAGGAATGTTTTGCTAATGTTTATTTAACACGGTGTTCAGAATGACTTAACGTTTCATCTTTTATACAAGTCATCCCCGTATTACGCTCGAGGCTATGGCGCTCTCAAAGAGACGGCATTGAGATTACCAAGTATTTGAGGCATCTTAAGAATAAGAGACTTTAGAAGAGCTTGCTATGTTTAGATTCTTAACTAACTTTTACCCCCGACTTCGTCCGCGTTGAATACTTTGGGCAATTTTCCTTACCTTTTAGGATACTTTTCAAATAATATCACTTACAAACTGCTCTTTCCGTTCTTCTATGATACAGCGAATATCCCTTGTGGAAAGTCTCTTTAATAGTATTTTCCTGTGAACTTTAATCTCCTATTTGATCCCCATGTAGAGCACTTTTGAAACTTTGAGTTTCAAGATGCTCGAACAAATATTTATAAATTATTTCAAGTGCCTAAATATAAAGTTTCATGGTTTTATCTTCGATAATGTTCATATTCCAATTATAAACGTCCATCCCCTATTTCAATCCCTCCATTTATTTCTTTTGCAATAAAAGGTAGCCTATATCCTTTTTCAAGCTCTAGTCTACCTCTATACTTAATTTTATCAAAGTCTGTTTGGTGGTTTAGGCGTGAAAGCGTAACAAACAAACTTACATTCACATTTTGTAATATTAGTAGGGATATTCATAGCTCAAACATGTCCAAGTTATTATTTATAAAAAGGCATATCGATTTTCATTTCTAGCACAGCAAAGTAACATTAAGCGGATATAGTCATCATTTAATTAATTTATATCGATTTGGCACGACGCGGTCGCGACATTTCGATTGCAGTACTGTATTTAACAAAAGTAGGTCGACCTGAATGGAATTGGATAGTTTTAAATGTTGTGGAAATCAGGTCAAACCACGCGGCTAGGGATAGGAAGTAGGATAAATGGGAAGCTATTTCAAGATTTTTATGGCCTATTTAGGAGAGCAGGAAACTGATTTAGGAAAATGTACTTTTAGATCATTATTATAATCATATACAATAATGATTGTTCAATAAACTCACCGCATTGAAGAAAAATCAAAAGAATAATAACCAAATAAGGTTATATTTTCAATATTGACATATTTTATGTCAAAGTTGTACGTCTAATAAATTACCATTAAGGTGTCTGCGCCATAACTTTCCCCTTCTTTTTCAATAGTCAAATAATTATAAAGTCAAATAAGTTATTATTTAGTGGTTATAATGGAAGACTCCTTTGCATACGATGCCGGCTTGATTATGGGTACCACAACGGCGCCTTTTTCTGCCATGAAGCAGTAATGTGTAAGCATTATTGTGTTTTGGTCTGAAGGGCGCCGTAGCTAGTGAAATTACTGGGCAAATGATAATTAATTCCTTGTCTCAAGGTGACGAGCGCAATTGTACTGACGCTCTTAATTTTTGGGTTTTTGAAGAATTCTAAATGGCACTGCAATGTAATGTAATGCAGGCCGTATCAATTACCATCTCGTCCATTAATTACCATCAGCTGAACGTCCTGCTCATCTCGTCCATTATTGCCATAAAAAAATATCGAAAATAATGTAACATGCACTGATAAGATTCTGTAATCAATTAACCTAATTACTTCCTTCTTGCCAAGAATTACATTAAAAATTTAAAGTAATGGTTATTAATAACGCCTTTCCTCGATAATCTTACAAAACGATGTACATTAAATTACGATTGTCATACCTAGTTAGAATAATTTTAATGTATTAACGGAGACTTACGCCCGTTAATGAGCAGCCATAGTGTCTTCGAGACGGCAAGTTATGCATATTGGCTCTTGCGGGTAGCCGAAAGACGAAACAACAAAGTAATATGGCATTAACGATGTGATGACAATTATAGAGAGAGAAATATTGAGGTAGTGTGGTTAAATAGAGAGGCTATTACAGTCAACCGAGACATAGGTAAGTCAAAAATGACAAGAAAGAGAGAGAAGACATGAAACAAGTGACGCGTGTGAATAAACCACGAGAGAAACACATTTGAATATCAGGCGTGATTGTATTTAGGTAAATAAAAAGAACTTCGAGTATTTTATATTAACATTGATTACATTCAATAGTAGAAGTATGTACAAATTGTGTATATATCTTTGCCATTAGTCGAAGCAAATCAATTAAGAATGAGATTTCATAATTGCCTCATACATATTCTGTATGTTATAAGTCTTATCTTATCTTAACTGTCCAATATACCTACGTGACAGGGAATGTTTAATTTTTTCAGCTCACAATTTGCCCAATATATAGAAAGAGATGGCATATTCTAGGTAATAAAGGTTCTTCAAAACGCTTGTATTATTTCTCCACCCGCTGTGATTTTTGCTCTGAATACTTCAATAGTTTATTATTTAGGTTAGGTAAGTAGATTCCAACTTTCCTCTTGCCTCAAAACGCGACAAGTAGTTAGGAAGTCCTCTTTTGATGTTAAACTAAGACACTGCCTAAATAATTCTGAAAAGACCGGCACAGGTGGAAATCTAGTGCAATAACAGGGTTATATATCAAGTATCATAAACACATCCCTGCGAAACAGACAAACTATCGTAATTTTTGGTGACTGGCCACAGATATGTGGGTTACAGATTATCGTGAAAAATCCACACCCTTTCTCAATATAAATTTTTGGCTCAACAGCCCAAATGGTAGAAATTGCCAAGGATTTCAGGTTTTTGCTTTTTATCCGAGTAATGTTGCCACAAGTTACCAAAGCTAAGTTAATAAACTGCACTTTGTTCTGTACTCCTATCCAAATAAATACACTCAGCTGCGATATACACAGTAAATATTACCAACATCGCTTAGTCACACGAGTATAATTAAACATAGCTAATATATATCCTTAATGCTTACACATCAATATTTTAAAGAATCTGTTTCCAGGGGTTCCTGATGAGATGCTGGAACGAAGACAAACCACAAAAGCACACCACAAGCCAAAAATAGAATATCTCTACTGTTATCCTTCTCTTTAGTAAAAAAGAAATAGAAACATTAACGTATATCTTTGCCATTATAAATTATGTGGACGCCTTCCATCCAAACTACATGAGTCACCATAAAACGTGAACAGAATATTTAAAACATAAACTATAATACATCATGGATGACATATAAAGCATTTATTTTCGGCAACTCTCCAATAATTCCATTTGCATAAGGCATAAGCGCCGCTGAACATAGAATAGTTTAAAACCATTAACAATGAATAAAAAGTAAGGTGGTACTTACACTGGTTGTACAGATATCTAAAAATGAAAAATTATCGTTACCCAAAATGTAATAGGTCAAAAAGTACAGTCAAAATAATGTCAGTGTCATATCACATAATCATGTTAATGGGTCGGGGCAAAAGTTTCTTCGCATTTCATATATAAACTCAGGACAGTTTTTGTTTCAAAGTTTAATTACATTTTAATTACAGTATGCAGATGCCATTTTGTTTGATGGCTTGTTGTCTTGTACATAGTGACATAATCCCGTTGCTGCGGAAACATTGAGACTTGTGATCCAAAAAAACGTGACAAGTAGTTAGGGAGTCCTTTCTTGGTGTTAAACTGAGAGACTGCCTAAAGAATTCTGAAGAGACTGAAAGTCGAAACATAGTGGAAATGTGATGCAAGGACAGCGTGGGTAGGGACAGGACAGGGAACAACTCCCAGCGAATCAGCCAAACTATCTTAATTTTTTGCTGAGTGGCTAAAAATGTGTGGGCATTATCGTGATGAAAATCCACATCCTTTCTACTGATCCATTCCCGCCGCTTTCTCTCAACTTTAATCTCGTCAGTTGTCAGCAGTACAGATTTTTAGTTTTGCTACAGTCTGCAAAGCCGATCCGCACCGACCATTGACCACGACCGTTTTCGGGCGTTCTTGTCGTAATCCACTTTTCTACACCAGTTATCACTTCAAAACGGTTCGAATTCATTACGTCTCAATAAAGAATCGCATATAAGTACACGCCTAATAAGGTTTCTCTCAGTGAGCTCACGTGGCTCCCAATACCTTTTTTCAAATGGGTCAAAACTGTTGTTTCTAAATTATTTTCGCGGCTTGCGGCGCATTTTTTGCTTTTCAAATATATCGAAATTCTTCATTAGATTTATTCGTTTTGGTAAAAAGAAAAACGAATGAAATATAGCATGAAACAATATTTTACTTTTACTTCCATTTAACTTTTTCATGTCATCAAGATACAAATAGTACAGCCAAAGATATTTTATTATTTATACATACTATATGCACTATATGACTATTTCCCCACCGAATTATTACTATTACATTATAATATCAGATCAATTAACGGACTAAATGCATTAGATTATAATGTATCTATATTTGATATTCAAATGAGATTTTTATATTAAACTACGATCTAATAATGGACGAACGATATTATTTTGACATGGAATCCTCCTATTCGCTACTTTAAGAGGAAAATACTACAAATTCCATACAGATTATTTAGCTAAAACTAGTTTAGTGGAGAAGAGGAAATTGGGTGATTCATAATATTTTGAGTGTATTCACATTATACTAATTGGTGTCGCGTTTTTTTTATTAGTTCTGTTTAAGAAGGCATAGAAATTGAATAAAATCTAATAGGTTGACCTTAAAGTACATTAAAAATATTCCGTATCTTATAACTTTGAGCAGATTATATTTTAATAACCTATAGTACAGACTTCTAGTTTTATTAATACGATAACAGGTTTGCAATAATTAGAGTACTATTCAACTCACACCAACTCTTTGCGTCTAAACGTTGGAGAATCTAGATCTTAATTCTAATCTATAGATTAAATGATAAATAAAAGGCATCACACAATATTTATGATAGTAAACCATTAATTGGGTATCGTAATTAAAATATTATATCACATATATATTATACAATATTATACAATATATATTATCTACATCATAACATCCCTATCACTACACCGGTTTTATCTGTTTTCATATTAGCACATGCCTCCTCAAACTCCATACATGAAGTCTCTCGCAGTCCTTGACCAGAGCTTTCCGCCTACAGAATCTATGACATCTCCCGTCCATCTTACAGTCCATAAATAACATGCAGCTTATGAATGTAATGTACCTGATAGCAAATAGCCAGCTTTGCCCAATTTCCTGGTTTTTTCCCTCCACGAACCCAAGATTTTAGATCCCAACACGTAAATAGGGTTATAGGAATAAGTTTCTGTGAGCTTAAAGATTAATTGTTAATATTTGCTGTAATAAGTAGATTATAAGTAATTTTGTAAATACAACTTAATAATTAATATAGGCATTAGAAATTTAGGTTTTTTTTAATGTTACATGACATTTGTTTTACCAATTTTGGAGGCATCGGTCGATTAACTGACTCTTACATAGCCCTTACTGATTTTAATTTGACGGTAGCAAGAGATATTTGCATTCTCATGAAGCCTATGGCGTTCTGTCCCTTTTGCCTTCTCAGTGACTAACATGACTTTGGTATTAAATTATTGACGTTTCACATTAAGAACTATTGTATGTTGTATATTAATTCACTGAATAAAACAACTAAGTTTTTAAATTAATTTTTATGTACTCGTTATCTTGTTTGTCGTGCCAATTGAATTAGGCACTTTCGCAGAATCTAAAAGTAACATTAACCATTGTAAAAGTAAGGCTCGAGGAAAACATGGCAATATCAGAAAGAGGATAACAGAAAAGAATTATTGTTCTGTTTTCGTTGGGCTGTCGCCAATATATGTAGGTATAAATCTGTGTATGTTTTACGAGCTAATAGAATACGGGTTTACGAAATTATTATTGTAAATATTATGTGAATGACTATGTAGACACATATCAGGGTGTAAAATAACAGATACACATATAAAATATCATTCCATGGTCTAGATGCGTTTACAGATACTCGAGAATACCTCGGGCCGCAGGATTGTAATGTTTGTAAATTCCATAAGATCAAATTGGTTGTCAATCGAATATCGAATGATTGAGTGGAAAATGGAACGTTGAAATGAAATGTTGATTCCAACTCGAGTATTCCACAACGCATGTAAGACTTCTTTGTAGACAACAATTCCACAACAAGTCAACAGCATCCAGCAATATGTAGAATGTTATATCTTTGCACCAAGCAGAACACCACACAATAACAGAACAGACACGCTTGACTTTGCGACTTCCTCGTGTCTTGAATCTCCATGTAAGCCGGGACGCTGAGCTAGAGCTAAGGCAGTCCAATACAAAAGAGAAGTTTTTTTTTATTTTCACTCCTTTTTGGAGGTTTTGGATCGCACATTCCATGCATCCGCCAACTTCAAGTTTTCTTTCATTGATTCACATTGGAAGCTTTCTTGGATACTTCAAAGTGTTTTTATTTATCAAAAGTAGGGAAACGAATCACGTTAAAAAATGTACAACACGAGAATTTTTGATATTTGATATGGTTAAGAGACGTTATCAGTCGTATAAGTTTTACGTAGGTACCTAAGAAAAGTCAGAGCATAGTCTCCACAAAATAAAGTACTCAGCTAAACCTAAAGAAGTTTTCTTTTCAGAAAATCGGTGAAACATTTTTAATTTTAATTTAAAGAAGAACACAAATTCAGGCACAAGTTGTTACTAACTGTGTTTGTGTTATAAATCGTCGGCGCTCGACGCTCGGTTACGGCGTACGTATCTCGTCCTTGCTCGTCTTGTATTTATAATGTGTTGACATTGAACAAGTACACGCGTGTATTGTATGAAAATAATTACACAATTAGTAAGCCATCCGGGTCAATGATCGCTAATTAGATTACATGCGCCGGTTTGAGTACAAACATGATGACGTCATTGTTTTATTAGCATTTGGGTTAAACGGCCAGGACTCCTCGAAGGAATTACAAGTCTCGAGGTTTGTGATACATGTAAGAGAACTATAGTTTCCTTATTCAATTATAGTAATAATAGTAATATAGTTTCGATAAATCAATAACATGTTGACAGTTCTCAGATTCTCGACTTGTTTAAAATTGATATTGAATATATATCCAATACGGTGTTATTATGTACTCGAAATTGAGCTTTCGCGGACATATAGATTACATAATAAAGAAAGCTTAAACCTATCAAAGTTCTGAAGGTACTGTTCTTATTTCGGTTACATAGTAGAACGCTGCACAGAAGTTTATCGCACGAAATATCGCAACCTATTATAACACGAATATTAATAAAATTAAATCGATCTAAAAACAATCAATGATCTCTTCAAATATGACAACAGATGCAACAAACTTCACTTTCTTCGTAGTGCGTAGAACTATCTCCGACATAGTTTACTTCAGTAAAATAATTAATGATAAGATAGATGTTCTCTCTTTACTCAGTCAAATCAAGTTGTGTGTATAACCGGTTTAGGGCGGTTTTTCCATCGCATTTCAGAGCACAGTTTCGATTTTAGTGATATTTACTTGATATTTGTTTAGCAATACCGCGCGAAACGAGCGAACCTATCAAAGATTTTTGACCCTTGCTGACTCATCCGGTTAATCAAGAGTTGATAACTTAAAATGGTAATAACCGCTAAATTTAAAGTCTTGGTTAAAATGATTAAGAATATGAAAGCTTCTGTGAAAGATTTGATGCGAGTACCAGTAACAGAGAGAGAAATGAAAAAGAGAAGAGGTTGTTTATCAATGTTGATGATAATATAAATAGTGATATCTGCGACTATGTGCCAAATTACAGAGTTACATGGTTAAAATTCAAAGTCGACTAATTCTCGACCACTAGTTAGGTCTCCAAATGGTTTCTCAGAATGTTGTGTAACATTGATGACGAAACTACCACTCGCAAAGAATTGTACATACCTGTCACATCATGTCAGTATAATAATAAAGAAATGTGTTTATTTGCACATACTGGCCGGTTATAATAAAATAGCCACGTAGTATCGCAGATTTGTTTGTAAACCATGTAGAAACTGCATTGTGTGCTTGTGATGTACGTGACTAATTAAATCAGCAACGCAGTGTGAACGACAACTAATTTGATTGTTTCAGAAGCAAATGCTTTTTTGTATGTCGGATGGACACACAGGTTGGACAAGCAATATTGTACGATGAGATCTGTAGGATCGCGTGTTGAATATATTCGTAAGTAGTACAGTGCATTTTACGTGAATGATTTGGCAATAGTGATTCTGGCAGTCTCCGATCACTGACATTCCATTTCGCTGTTTCTAATTTAGTACATTTCGAATTTATATTCGCAGAATATCTCTGCTTCAAAATCCAAAACCCCTTTTTTTAAAATTGCCCATAGATATACAAATGTACACATAGTTTCGATTTCAGCAATATGAATATACAATAATGCGGATTTCACAGAAGCGTAGGTAGTGGTAAGAATGAGGATCCAATATATTACTTATATGCAAAATATATTAAAAAAAATTAAACGAACACTATACCATCACTATTTTGAGAGAGATCTAAAGTAATAACTACAGGTTTTTTATGTTGACCTACCCGCAAATTTCGAGGCATGCTGAAATGAAAATCGACGAGATAAGCTGGTTCAGTGAGTATCACAATCCAAACATACTTATTTAGCATATTCAAAAATTAATATATTCAGCATTGCACGTTCAGTGGGTTAATAAAAACAAATTTCTTTTGTATTCACACATTTTACGTATATAGACGACATTGTGTCCACAAGACATTTTGTTTTATCAAATTAGTACATTTAGCAATTCAAATATGCATACATATCACCTGTGTGTATAAGTAAGTGTAAACATGTTATAGATTGTGGCGACGCATTGAGGGACAGAACAACGGAGTTGAACCATTATTTATATTTATTACGTAGGCACATTTAATTTGGTGGTGCGCTCTTTAAACGCAACTTTATAATTGCGAGCATTTTAGCGAAATGACAGAAAAAAAACCAATTATGTCATAGAGTTTCTACATCACTTCTACGCATTTAAAAATATTAAAAGATAACTACAATTTTTAAAAAAGGGTGCCATTTTGTTTGGGATACAAAACTGATAACTACAGATATACATACTATGTAAATACGAGTAGGTATGCGAGATGCGTAGAGATTCATTCAATACAAGAAGAAATAACAAACTGTATGTGCCGTGTAAATAGGTTAGCTAGAGTTAAGGGCTCCCTCTTAGGTTTGGGTTTTCAATTTTACAATATAATAACAGACAGTATTCTAGGACTCACTGAGTACAGATTCAAGAAATACTTAAAGCTTTCTTGACAAAGAAGGCTTACTAATAGTATATTTGATTATATAGAAGATAACGATGCATTGTTCTTGTCTGGTTGTCGCAGGGGACCTAAAATTGTATACATTATTAAGTAGGATTAGTTATATTAGATGTTATGTTGTTGTCACTCCCTATGATAAATAAATATATTCTTATCATCCAAGACAGGTTGACTACCATCTCTTTTTCGACTACATATCCCAATGTACTTATGATGTCCATACACGCTGATCGCAACTTCGCCGTTTTAGTTACGTCATATTGTACTACCTCAAGAAGTTTGAAAACTATATACAAATTGCTTTATTAATTTGTTATGTTTTAAAGTGATAACCCTCACTTCTGGGATTAATTACACAAATAAAAATGAAAACAAAATTTTATGAATGATGCGGGACTCGAACCCGAGATCTTTCGCGTTCCGTTCGCTCTTCCCAACTGAGCCAACCGTTCGAGTGACGTATTGTTCATAAAATCTTGTAGGTATGCTCTGTTCTAATCTTAGGTTGTGGTTCATCTACAGGATCTACTTTACAGTTGATAACCTGCTCAACCCCAATATTTGCATATTAGGATATTGACTTGAGATGTCGCTCTTGTAAATCAAAACAATTTGATTTTTTTAATGATAACCCTCACTTCTAGGATTAATTACACAAATAATAACCTGAGAGTTGAACAAAGCATACAACAAATTTTATCAACGATACGTCATTCGAACGGTTGGGTCAGTTGGAAAGAGCGCTCGCACGGAACGCGAGAGGTCGCGGGTTCGAGTCCCGCATCGTTCATAAAATTTCGTTTTCAGTTTTATTTGTGTGATTGCTTTATTTATACAATGTAGTATAATATCAATCAATAGTTACATAAATACTGAGATCAAAAGTAAGAAGCACGGTTGATTTATAAGTATTACAGTCCACTCTAGTTTTAAGAATACATACATCCTGAACGTTCTTAAAGAGTGCTGCAAGAAATCAAAGCGATCGCGTCCGCAGTACGGTCAAGGTCGAGCGATATCTCGACAGATTAAAATTATCATTTGCGAGTCACGTGACCTTGACGGAAATAGATCCACGCAATTATCTATACGTATTTCGTTATAAGAGTCGTTCCGCTTTTATTGATTGATAGAAACTTTCTTATTGAGACTAACGGGCGATTTTAATACTTGGACTCGAGTTCAATAAGTTGTCCTAGTAGCCAATATGAGCTTTCATCAATTGTAAGCTATTTAAATGCATGAAAAAAAGCTTAGATTAAGGATTGGTCTCCGCTGCGCTCCAAGTAGATACCGCACTACCTAAGAATAATAGCTTTTTTATGAGGTCAACTATTAGATGCTTGTGAGCGTGGCATCTTGACACTCAATGGCATCATTCAAATTTTGTACGCTTTCATACGCTTCGTGTTATTTTAAATCGAAATTAATAAAAAACAAAATACTTACTGATGATATGTGATCCCCGTGTCTTTCTTATTTCTTGTAGTATTATTTTTACAAAGTTTTACTACGCAACCCGGCATTTTAGTTTATTAGCAAGAAGACCAATCCTTAATCTAAGGGAAAAACTAATCAGCGGTTTTAACGTAAAATCTTCTAAAGTGTAATGAAAATGTAAATAAATAGGTAGGTAATAATAATATGAAAGAGATGCATTGATACGAAATCTTAAACAACTGGGACGCAATAATATTTAAAGCAATATTTATGACAAGGATATAGCAGTGGGAGATATGTTAATTATGTTATGTTATTAATAATGTTCCCGTATTCAAATAATCCCGACCGATTTGCAATACGTATTTAAAAGTGTCCAGTTTTCCTTGAAATCTTAATGTGAAACACTGAAAGTAGCAGTAGAATGTAGCGCCATATTTACAAAATACTGTTCCCTCAGGAGTCTCGAGCTCAAAAGGTTCACAGCAAAGGACAAGTTAACATAAATAAATGTGTTTAAATAAATTATTACTGACTATTATAGCAGATTTAATTAACTAATAAATATCGATGTCATGAAAGTATTTAATAATAATAAAGTTTATATGAACCCGTACGAAGCTTCAGGGCCCTTTTCACACATTCAAGTGATCTTATTCCGGATAATACCATCCATCTAATTTCCCAAACTATGTAAATACTACTTGTAATAGGTATTAAAACACGAGACAAACTGTTTCAAATTTGAAATATCAAAATTCATCTAAATCAGTTAAGGGCTTTTAGAGCAAAAAAAAGGTAAAAGATTGACAGAATTACGTAAGCATTTATAATATTAGTACCTAATGATAACGAATTTTCTAATGAAGACGACTCTATCACGTGCGATTTGGCTAGTATAAAATGAAATGCTGAATCGATGCTTCGAAACTAATTCGTTATAATCTTATTCAAAAGCAAGGAAATTTATTTCGTTTAGTTCTGTTAACGGAATTAAATACCTTTTTAATAACCGGTTCTTTAATTTTTTAATTATTCATGCATAGTAGGAATTAAGTACCTTGGCAGGCTGAATAAGTATAATATTAGATAATGTGTTTTTAGATTTTTATACATAAGAAATGATAACATGAGAAACCAAATCTAAAAAGTAACTTTACTTAGCAATTAACATATTTTTGTATTTAAAAGTGCCAATTCGTAAGATGATATTTTATTTTATCAATTAAACGACATTCTAGTAATAATAAGAGTCGCCATTCAAGGACGTCACTGCGCCAACGGCCATCTGTCCGTCGAACTACGTACCCTGCCCACTGCCACTTCAGTTTCGCAACCATCTGGGCTATGTACCGACATACTTTGGTTCACCTAAGGATCTTTTCATTTCTGATTCGATCTCGCAGGGAAACTCCGAGCATAGCCCTCTGAGCTACCATGATCTTCCTCATAAGACCCATAGTTAGCGACCACGTCTGCGTTACGTCTGTCATCACTGGCAGCACACACTGGTTAAAAACCTTGGTCTTCAGACAGTGTGGTATTTGGGACGAGAAGATATTACGAAGCTTCCCGAAGGCTGCCTATCCGTGTTTGATTCAACGAATGGCCTCTTACCCAAAATTAGACCTGCCCAACTGGATTATTTGTCCAAAGTATACGTACTCGTAAATAATTTCGAGAGTACAGTTCCTAACTGTCACGGGAGTAGGTGCGACATAGACACATAGACGTGAGTATAATTTGCTCGATGGTCTCAAAATGAACAGGGACAAGACAAAGATCATGTCTAAAGTCTTCCATTGTCTCAGCCATGATTACTATATCGTCTGCGAATCGAAGGAGAGTGATGTATTCGCCGTTGATACAGATGCCCAGTCCGTTCCCGTCCAGAAGCTTAAAGACATCTTCCAACGCAGCGGGGATTCAGACAAGGCGATGTCATACCGCCCAAGCTGGCTTATTGGCTTCGAGATCTGATCTTGGAGACAGACATACATGGAGGCGTTTTCATACAAAAACATCAATGCAAAAGTAGCTTAGTAAAAAAATAATGTCGTTTTGTCGTCGTTTGACGTTTTTTGTATTATGTTTATATATAATATGTATTATTATCATTAGGTCATTGATTCATTTAATCGAATTTACATCTAATAATTAAAAGTAATCAAAAGTTTTATTTCATTAATTTCCGTTTTCTTTATATTGACACGGGAGTGGGTCAGGGATTGGAAATAATATTTCGCTTATAGGAACGAGTCTTTATTTGCGTTCACTTTTTCTGAACTTGCACTTCGCCGGTCTGCCGCTGTTCCTCTTGTGGGCGGCGGTACCTTCAACGCGTCACACTGCACCGAACACTACTTCTCTTCTGTCTTCTTCTTCTTAGAACACTTCCACTTTTCACTACTTCTTCTTTTCTTCTTCTTCTTTACACTTTCGAGTCAGAACTAGAACTGCCGTAGGCCACGCTTAGTACGGCTTATATACCCCCGGATCCGTTCTATTTTCAAAATGATTCTCCCATTCCATCTTTAAATTTAAATTGTACTAGAAAATTCTTTTAACTATTTTTATCCTGCTTACACATTTTCCATCTCTTTTTTTCTGTTCGATTTGATCCTGAACTTACTAGAAATTTCCTTTAACTTTACAAAACCCAAAAAAATCCATACACTGGTAGGTGTATCGAACCCGGGTCTACAGCGTCTAAAGTAAACACTTTTCCGCTGAGCTACGAGTATACCTGACGGAGATGTTGAAATTAACAATGTCTTGAAGTTTGACAACTCTCGTCATATACTTCGAAGGGTTGCTACGCAACAATATTATAAGCTAACTGGACGGTTTTATCGCCATAATACAAAAAGTGTAAAATTTTTTTTATTATAAGACAGTGAAATGAGAATCGATTGTAAAGTTTTAAGCGCTCGAATTAAAGTCTAGATTAACTGTGAAAAAACATCGATTTTTCACGATTACTTTCGCATGAGCCCAACAATAAATAAATAATAATAAGTTATGTGAAAATATCGTAATGAAATTGCCGTGTGCAGAAGACAGTTGATCTCGACCACAATATATTATATATGCTTTGAATTCGAGATAATTGGATCGTTCCTAAAATCCTCAGGTGTATTGAAACCAAATCTTCTAATATATAAAATTCTCGTGTCCCGGTGTTTGTTACCAAACTCCTCCGAAACGGCTGAACCGATTTGTAGGAAATTTTGTTTGCATATCGGGTATGTCTGAAAATCGACCAACATCTATTTTTCATACCCCTAAATGATAAGGCTGACCCACCCCTAATTTTTTTTTGACAAATTTTTTATTTCAATTTTATTATGACTCAGCATTGAAAAATACATTCAACTTCAAATTTTCGCCCTTCTACGTTCCACAACTATTTTTGTATCGCCATTTTTATATTATTCTGTTCCATCCACAAATCAGCTATAGGGTTGCAAGATGGCAATCGAAAAAAATAATTATAGTCTTGCTAGTAATTTGCATATATTTTTTATACCCCAAAAATTTTAATAATTGAATTTTATAAATTACTTTATATGGCAATACAAACGTTTGCTGGGTCAGCTAGTAAATATATAACAATAATAACAATAATCTTGACAAACATAATATTATATTTATCTATAGGCGTTTAAGTATTGGGAAATGTTCTAGACGCTTTTTCCCGATACAACATGACGTCATAACGCGCCCTATATAATATTTTGCGATAATCGCTGTCTTATCTTCTCGAGGATACTCAAACATTCATATTATCATCGTATCATAGCGCAACATGCACTGTTACTTATTGGGCTCAGCTGGATGAATATTTAAGGCACCGTCTGAGAATTTCACAGTCATCCTACGCGAAGTCCAATACATTGTATGTAGGCAAACTTCCTTACTTTCTCTATGACAGAAAGGGACGAGACGTGCAGGACGCTCAGCTGATGGTAATTGATACGCCCTGCACATTACAATGCAGTGCCGCTCAGGATTCTTGAGAAACCCAAAAATGCTTAGCCACACTACATTGCGCTCGTCACCTTGAGACATTGGATGTTAAGTCTCATTTGCCCAGTAATTTCACTAGCTACTTCTAACTTCAGACCCAAACACAATAATGCTTTAAATAATTTCTCTTATTAATTTTTGAAAATGAATAAGACAGCCATGAATTTAAGAGCTAGTGGGAATTTGAGCCAATGAGTTATAACGAAGGCTGACGTGTGATGACACAATAGTTAAATAATCACTAACTAATTGAGTGATTATGTATTAATGACATCATGCTGATGATAACTCCGGGAATATCAAAATAAAACATTTCAAAGCTATTTTCAAATTGATAGATTTATGCTTAATGATACACACAAATGTAACAATATAATTTAAAGAGAAGTTAATAAGAAGTAACCACTACACGCATAATTTAAAACTACTTATGATTTAAAACAGTATTCACAATTTTACAATTGAAAATCTAAAAACTACAAGTATTAAGTAACATCAGAGAGAAAAGTAAATTTGTACATAAAGTAATTACATATTGTGTAAATTTAGTATAATTTATAATGAGCAAACGGCAATTTTAAATGGCAAGGCCATGAGATTTGGTCAGCGAGATAGGTATTATATGATCTAGCATGAAAGAGCCTGGAAAAAGTTGGAATTTGGCCGAATTGAGTGACTCTGGAGAAATATTAATAACAGTGAGCAGAATCGATATGATATTAAATATTATGTAAAACTTAAGATCGATCGATGCAGTGGAATCACACTTACGGTGTTCTTACAAAATAGTTAAACGCGTGTTGAACACTTGTTTAAAAAAATCTATTACAAATCCGTGTGTGTCTTTCTGTTGTTTAGCGACAATCTTTAGACGTCGCTTACATAGACACTGTTTAACAAAACGCATGTCTAAGCCATGTTTATTTATTATTATTTTTGTACTGTCGTGTTCCAGCTATAAGGGTGTGGATGACAGTGCAATTATAGACACATAAGACTATACATTTTAACTATACAGATGACGTGCCAGCTATTGCTAGCAGTCGTACTGGTGTGTTACGGCCTGAGTCATGTACCTAATGTTATGGGCACATAAGACGGCTTAACATGTGTCCGTTGTCATATGTATTAGCACAATCTTGACAGGACGCTATTAAAAACCACCAGAAGTCGAAGCTGAGTCAAGTGAGGGGAGAGTTTTATCTGACATTCTTTTGCAGTTGTTTTTTCTATGTAGACAAGGCCTGATCAAATGAATTGTGGATAGAAGCTAGTTAATCATGCAGGTAGAGGTGTATGCCTATATTATATTTAAATTTGTAGGTCTGAGAAAGTTTTAAATAGGACACTGGATCTTTTAGATTATGTTAAAGGTACAAAAATACCTTAATCCTCTGAACCTAAATTAAGTATATGAATGTACTCCTGAATTCGATGACTTTTCTGCCCCAACGCCCATCTATCCGCCGAACGATGTGCCCTGCCCACTGCCACTTCAGGTACGCAATCATTTGGGCTATGTCGGTGACATTGGTTCTCCTACGAATCTCCTTATTTCTGATTCGATCTCGTAGGGAAACTCCGAGCATAGTCCTCTCCGTTGCCGTCTCAGCGACTATGAGCTTTCTCATCAGGCCCATAGTTAGCGACCATTTTTGATGACGTAAAGCTGTAAATACTACCTCAATTACAATTTTTAATATTTATATCATGTAATGTGAATAAGCCCCCGTGAGGATCAATTGGACGGGGTTCCTGAAAAACGTTCCAAGCCACAAACATCACATTTTAAGGAATTAGTGTTTAAAGTTTAACAAATATTAGCGTATACATGTGGGATGGACTACTAAGTCATGGTGTCATTTAAAGAGTAACAGTAGTGCTGCCATTTTGTCAGTCCGTTAATATGAATCACGTGACCAGTTTTGTGTTCTTCACACAATTTCGACATGATTGTGGTTGGGAACGTTTTTCTGGAAAAACGTCCAATTGAGTGAGAGGTCTTTGGCTGAAATAAGAGCTATAATTCGAATAAATGTACTATTTACTTGCAATAGTAGAAACCAGTACAATGAATGACTTAGTCGTAGTCACTTGATGGCGACTCATTAATTTATTTGGTGGCAAAGTCATTACAGAATATTCATCATAATGATCGTTTGTTTGGTAATATCGAACGATTTACTACGTCATACGGCAACAATTATAGATATAGAACATTTAGATCTAAAAATTATGAATAATAGTCACAAGAAGACGTCTTGGAGACCATTTCGTAAAGTACCTATGCATTAAAATTGAAAATTTGGATTGTCAAAATAATTCTTGCATTATTTACTTATTCCTTCACTTATCCTAAAAAGTTAGAACTTATCCAGATACTTGCTTACATAAATTTTTATTTATACAACTTAAATAACTGCTGGGACATAATATTATGTAAATATCTATAAAATGTTGGAGAAATTTAAAATTTTCGAGTAATAATTTTACGTTAGTACTGATAATATGTTTTAGTGTCGGGTATATATATATATATATTTCTGTTTGTGACTCTCATGAACCATACTTTGCTATAAGCCATATTATGTGAAGTCAACTGTGATGAGTCATGTAGGCTACGAAGACATGTTGCATCGAAAAAAAAAAGGAAATTAACTATGCTGAGTGATTACAAGATAAGAACCTAATAATAGTGATAAGATACCGTTATCAGCAATTCTGTATCAGGTGACCGAACGAGGGAGACGTTCACTTGGTAACAACATTAGTACTACAATAGCATTACCTAGTCGTAGTGAACCCAGTAACTGAAACTTATGAGATATCGCTTTGTGTGTGTCATAATAACTATTGTCATTCGATAGTGACATTTATAGATAGTGATAGTTCTAGTGTATGAAAATACTGAGCGTATGCCTCATCATATGTATCAGCACTTCGATAACTTTTAGTCAAGCTATCACAAAGCCAAATAATAGATACTCAGTATACGATAGACCTACTTTATATGAGAACTAGCTGACCTGGCAAACGTTGTTTTGCCATATAAATTATATATGTAAACCTTCCTTGAGCTTCAACGAATCTATTCCAAAAGATTTCATTGAGATCGGTCGAAAGTTTAGGAGTTATTAGGGAACATACAAACATACATTCTCATTTATATATATAGATAGATAGATAGAAGATATGACGTAACAAAGCCGTTAACAGCTGCTTTTAACCTATCCTGTTTGGAGCCTTTGCAATACCTACAAATAGTCTGACATGGCAACTAAATAAATATATGGAAACGGTAATGTTACATAGGTATTGTTACTATATCAACGAGCTCATGTATCAGCTTTATTTTAAAATTAACAACTGAACTAGAAAACTGCGTTTTTATACATATAATGTGATATTGTATCGACAAGTGAACGTTGTTGGAATTCTTCCACGAAAGATAACAGTAATACAACACGACTTTGGTGGTGGTCGTTTTGTGAATAGTTGCTAACTTGCTGAACTTAGTAGAAAGTGAGCTCATGGCCACGTCATGCAACAAGAAATCTAGATAGTTACCTTGAAACAATGTCTATGAGCACCTCTCCTGATGGCATGGACCACACCATAATACACTAATCACAACACAACACCAACACACCTGGATAGCACCATCACACGGATAACAGCGTAACGCGTTCCGGAATGATAACGTGGCCAAACAAAAAAAAAACAGGGGTCCTAAGAAGGTCGAATCTGGTATTTTTTTCTGAAAAGCTGGCAACGTCGCCTTGGAGCCGGACGGACGCGCGTTCGGTCCGCGTACCGCTCATTGGCCAAGTGAAATGGCGGCCATTGCTGCGTTCCAGCTATTTGCCCAATAACGTTGCTCCCCGCACGCCCCGCCCACTCCATTTCCGCCTGTTGAATGAACCTCGTTGCAGTCGTGATTCAGACGTTCATTGTGTAGAACGCTTACATCTATTTTAAGGAGCAGTGTTTAACTTTTAAACCACTTCGCCTTAATATAAGTGTTTAGGTACATAATGATAAAAATAGCATATTATTAATTTTACCAAGTGAAAGTAAGTGAGAATGTCATACTTAATTATATAGGTACGATGTCGAGGGCGACCAATATAGGTCATGTTTTCCCAACTACCTGAAACAATAAAAATATATTTTGATTAAACTACTATGGTAAATTAATTATAACTATATAAATATATATCCTTTGTATTATAGAAAAATATGTAATGATACTAAAGAATGCTTTGGTTTTTTTGATGAAAAAAATTATTATAAAGACGTATTAAAATTAATATTTTAAAATTATTTTATAGTTTTCTCATATACTTTTTTAGAGGTCCTCGAAGACTGATAGTTAAATTTTTGTGATTCTTTTAAAAAATAAACTGTCTCTTATTTTATTCTAGCTGACCGGAAAAACAGTGTCAACAATTAGATAAAGCTTTTTGAGTAGGTACATTCTAAATATCTCCAATTCTTAAGGAAGCTGAATACATAAGGTATTATTGAAAACGGGCTTCAAACTTGCTTCCAAATTATTCGACAACCTCGTCTAATCATTATAATAAATAAATATACGTATATAAACAAACTTCCTTTAATTCTAAAACTGTGTAGTTTATTATTTACGGAACTATTTAAGTATTTTAATACTTATTTACAGCTTAGTATATGAAAAGAGCGTGGAACATTCGCACAAGTTTAATTTGCTTTTTTCTATGGCTCAGACTAGTATCAAGTTTTCAGTAAATTGTTACTATATTATTATGAAAGATACTTATTATCTATAAATCACGTGAGGGATTTTATGTTATTTTTCGATCTGCCGCCCAATTGATGATGTGCCGTGAGATTTCTCTCAATCCACTAACCTCCTTATTAAGGATTAGTAAGGTGTGTTATTACACACGCGAATTTTTTGAATGCGTAAGGTATTTTCAAATTTAATTAGTGTGCTTGCTTGCATTGGATTAACCAAATTATTTTTTTTTGAGACTACTAACAATTAAAACGACACATTCATTTTTTACTTATTGCTAAGATATCCCTCTCTCCGACCCTAAATATGATGGCGATATGAAATCTTTGGACACATTTTGCAATAAAACGAGATATAACATTTTTTCATTATGCTTTTATTTCAACATTGTTGCAAACGTAATAATTTCGAGTAGACTTTTAATAATAATTAACCAAAATTCTCGAATCATGATGAAATTCCGACCAATTTATACAGAATCGCTATAAATAAGTAGTTACTTTATGATTTACGTCATCCATACAGAACAACAAGATAATTACCATACTGGAGGTACCTACTTTGAGCAGTTTACATGATGCAACAATTTCAGCAGTACTTTATTTTTTTTTTTATTTAACGAGCGTACGGGTCACCTGTTGTTAAGTGATCACCGCCGCCCACAATCTCTTGCAACACCAGAGGAATCACAGGAGCGTTGCCGGCCTTAAAGGAAGGTGTACGCGCTTTTTTTGAAGGTACCCATGTCGTATCGTCCCGGAAACACCGCACAAGGAAGTCCATTCCACAGCTTTGTAGTACGTGGAACAAAGGTCCTTGAATACCGTACTGTGGAGGACCGCCACACATCCAGATGGTGGGGATGATAACCTAACTTATGGCGTGTCGTGCGAAGGTGGAATTCGGCGGCAGGAATCAGGTTAAACAGCTCTTCGGAACACTCCCCGTGATATGACTTATAATGTTGGTAATTGGAAATTATTAAAAATGGATTGATTTCTAACTTTTGGTACAGAAAGCATGTAATCAAATAATAAATTTTGTTAGGTCTCTACAAAATACGTAATCTGTACAAGGTTCCATCCACATAATTACAGTTTTTAAATCTGACAAACACATCAGGGCAAGGAAATAATATGACGTACGTGCCAAAATCTAAGAATTACAAACTCACGAACGACTTCGAGCAATGGGTTCTCCTGATGGTAGATACGTCCGCCCATCACAACCGTGATGAATCGATCTAGTTGTTCAAATATTATATTATATGAAAGTATCGTTCACATTTACAGCACGCCGATTGAAATTCTTGGAAGGGCTCGCCAGCCTGATTAAAACCAGTTCGAGAGGTCCGACCATAACGCCTGAACACTTCTTTCCAGTTGTCAGCCTATTTTTCATTGCCATCCTAACTTGGGCGTATTTCGGGCTAGGAACGTCAGATTGGGCATAGTGAAAGTATAAAAAAATTGTTGTACTGTACGTTATTTAAATTTCTATTAAACTAAATCAACAATTATCTAGGATGTAATTAACGTCTATAAACTGTAATGTAACTCGACTGGAAGAAAAGATTAAGTAGAAGTATTAAGTAATAAATAATTTAAAAATCAAACCCTTTTTTATGGATTCTTTAACCATGCCTTCCCCCTTCATTATAAGTTAATCTAAGTATACCGCATAATATCTATATGCGAGTTATTATTTGCATAAACATATTTATAGGTACGGTACTACAATTCTTAACAATACAATGAAATCATAGAATCATTAAATTCAGCTATTTGTGCTATTAATTCTAATACTCTTGCTTCTACTCCAAGATTTTGAACTGTTCCCTAGGAAGGTGGAAATAACCGAATTCCACGCCAAGGCGAACTCTACAAATATATGAACACACCGACCGCATTTAGTAGTGTTTAGAATTTAGATGTATTATTCATCAATCCTCAAAAAGTACTAAAAAATCTTAGTGTGTGTGTGCGCATAGTGCATACCTACCTACGCGTCACTAAGATGATAGTTATACTATACATTTAAAAACTAGAATGAAGTAAGTATGTCTATTTAAATAGGAAGGTATAGGTAAAACTATGAAACTACCTATATAACAATAAAGTATAATAATTATTCGGGATTCGAATTTACGTTACGAATATGCGACGTTGCCGCTCCGCGTACGTCATTATAAATTCAGATAACGTGCTGTTATGCCACACGCTCACTAAATAAAAACAACTGGTGAAAAATACGGTCGCGTTGATAGTGTTGCGCATTTAATCGGCGATACCATGTGCTCTAAAGATTTGTATATTTAGATTAATACTAACACTCACAAAGGTCTTCTATGATTCACAAGGAAGCTCATTCCAAGTTTGTGGCGAGTTGCGCTAATGTGGAATGCGCAAGAATCAGGTCAAACAGCTCTTCGGAACACTCCCGTGATAGATACAAAGCAAGTCATCTAGCCGTTTGCACTAGTTGCCGGAGCTGCATCCGGTGCGTTGCATGCGATCAAATGGTTCGAGGTACCTGTACTGAGGTGCACCAGATCAGAGATGAGAGCAATTTCCATATTATGTGGCTTGACCTGAGCTTTGTAGAGCGCTAGAATGTGAGCCGGCTTGAAGTATTGCCGTGCTCTATTTATGACACGTCGAATCATCAGCTTAAACAGACAACATATCCGAATCATGGTCGCCATCAAATTCACATATTTTTATTCGAAATAGGATTTAAAATCACTTATAATTAGTGTACGTTAAAGTCATCCTGACTGGTCACACATCAGTTAATAAGCACCTTTTCATTATTGGTGTTACGGACAGCCTTAAGCGCAGGGGATGAAACGTGGCCAACCAACGGGCAAGAGTAGATAAATGTGGCCAACCAACGGGCAAGAGTAGTTACAAGGTCGCTCAAAGAAGTCTGCGAACATCCCAGGGGTATAATGAACTCCTGGAAGGAGTTGGACCAGTTAGTTGTAGTAACTGGTGAACAGTGCACGCAAAATAGACCCAACTAAATGGTTTAATTGCGGAAAAAGGAAACCCTATGTCATAGCATAATACCATGGCCAATGGTCCTAATAAATATTTTTCTTTACAAGATAAATCATAGCAGTGTTATTTTTAAGTGATATTCCTCACTTCAAATTAAATATTATAATGTACCAAAAGTATCAGTTTGTAAAGTTAGCTGATTCAAAATTCATCAAAACTCATCGACGATACTTTCAAATACAGCTTGGCCAACAATCATCTATTTAAAATATAAAAATAGGACAAAAACTAAGAGATATCGAGCAATTCCGGACAGAACCCGATTTTATGTAGTTCTTATAAAACATCAACATCATTTTATCACTTGAAAGTGTTCAAGAATTAACTATATGTGACCGATAGTTAATATCACAAATCCCAAAGGAAGTTAGCAACATCAGTATGCGCTGAATGAATGGCTCAGTCTTAGAAGAAACAAGACAGAACTCACACTATGACGAATATTTCCGAGAATCGCTATAACCACTACTGAGAAGGTCATTATTGAAACGTTAAACAATCCTACGCTTATTATTTTAATCTACGATGTATTGTTCTCAAAATGTTATAATATCATAAAAGAGTGTTGTTCGCAGTAGCTGGATGTTTGGAGCATCCAGTGGAGATCAGTAATGTTTTTCTAGTGTAACCTTTAACTTTGAGTAAGTTCCATTCAACATCTCGTTTCCAAGTACAAAACACAGTTTATACCTTAAAGGTAAACAACTCTCCTATAATTTCTTTTGTGTAGTAAATTATTAATGGGCGGCAGTGACTATAGTATTTACTATTCAGTGCCCCCGGGAATCGCTTATCTTCTTATATCATAAAATTACAAGGTGAAATATTCAAAATAAAGTTACTCTTTCATCGATCACATTTCGATCGAAGAACGTTGGTAAATGAGTTATAAATTAATAATGAATAGTATAAAAACTGCTCCTCGATAAAGTAAATTCGTATTAATTTGACGACTGGGCTAAAAATGCGCCATTTATAACTCTGAAAGCATAAATTATAAAAAAAATTGATTGCAATTGATAATAATTAACTTCGTTTCAATAAGTATAACTCAAACCAGCTGTTGTATACCAGCACGAAAGTCGACACAACAAAATAATTCTTTTCATTTCTCATTACAATAACCAACCCTGTTGTTAAGTTGGCAACGTCGCTTAGAAGTTTTGCAACACAATGAAGATTTAAGGATAAAATATCTCTATTCTTATCACGTTACAAAAACAGTAAGGCAGGTAAAATTTCCAGAAATGTTTGCTTTTCAATACATCTAGGTAACTTATAGCGATTGGCAAAAATATACTTAAATTATTTTCTTTTTACCAATTATCCTAATTATCTATTAATATGGCTTTACTCACGTTTTTGTCGGTGTCGGTACCGACTAGTTTCGGACTATTCGGAGGTCCTTCATCAGGGTGAGTGTGGTGGGTTTGCGACAACGTCCCACCTCTTACTAAGTCGTAAGCCGTATTAATAGATAATTGAATAATGACTCACGAAAGTTTTAATAATCCTAATATTTACCTACTATATCATAATAATTTAACTTAATGACAATATAAAATTCATATTCATCATTGCATGAATTTCCCAAGCGTGTGTGTAGCCAAATCTTTACCCTCGATGAGTTTGTAGGATCTCTTTTGCTCTATAGACTATAGGTATGATTTTTCTTACATAAGTACTTACTTATTTTTTTTATTAATATGAACTTGTAATTTTTAAGATGAATGTAATTAAATGTCTTATTTACATTTTGATAGGTGATTTCGAATTATGTACCTACATGGTTATACTTATAGTTGGTAAAGCGCGGCGGCTTAAATACAGTTCAGGCTAGCCTTCTTAAACTCCTACCAATGTGATCCATTGTGATAGTGACTTTTAATTATATAGCTCACTGCTAAGATTAAAATTTTCATGAATCCTATTATATACCTTTGCAGTGAGCTGACGTAGGTACCCGAGTTAAATAAATATTCTAAAAAAAAAAAAAAAAAATTAACAGATTTCATGGCCATCACCGATGTTTGTATTCCGTCAATTAATTTTCACTGGCTTATTTATTGTGTAACCTAAGTTATACTTTACTACTAAGTATTAGTACTACCTAACAAAGAAATCCTACATTTTATACATAGGTAGGTAGTCGGATACATCGTTTATATAACATGCTTTGTAATTAGGTGCAATCCAAAAGGACGTTCACTAAATATTTGCCTAAGACGTAATGATATACTTACATTAAAGCTTATTGTACATGTAAACACAAGACGGTAATTATTAAAAGTACTTGTTATCAATTATCATTGTTACGAAACGTTATCAAGACATTGAACAAAATAAAACATCTATTGATGAATGGTTCGGTCCGCCACAGCAACAGATACAAGCGGCAACGCGGCGTCCGGGCGGAGTGGCAACGCAGCGCGGCGCCTAGCTCCGTGGGGTATTTAGGACGGTGCGGCAACGTCGCGCTACCTGACGCACCGGCCTTTTGTACACAGTGTTTACAGATTACGAATTATTGTCGTAGTGTGGGCACTATTTTTGTTGTTACTTGTTTCGCAATTGCACGAGTATTTCTGGCACACAATGTGTATATATACAATATAGTACGCCTTGGAACGCCACTTTGCATATAGCAAACATAGAATTATATCTAGTATAGAATAAACTAACTCAAGTTGATGGTTTAGTTATAAAAATATATTCATGGTAAAATGATCACTTATTGGGAGATTTCCGATACAGCAGATGGATGGTCAAGTGGCAGTAAATATCACCTGTGAATTCAAGATTGTACATATATACCTACTATAGCCTTATAGTAAATAATATTTTCATGTAACATATTATTACATACGTTTCCGAAAATGGTTAGGTATATTCTTCAAACTATTAACTTTTCTTGTAAGGCTAGGGTAATTATAGCATTCAGGGATCGTTGAAAGATTACTTTTATTTATATTAATAACTAGAGCGTCACCCGCTCTCACTTAGTTTAGGCGAAAATTTAATAGAGACGTTTTGTATCCTGTCACAAACCTTGCCCAACCTATATAAAGAATTATAGATATATCTACATAGACAGTTAAAGGGACATTAGAATGGCTCAGCCATTATTTTCCACTGAATTTTATTCTTTAGGTAGGTAATGTGTTGTAAGAACAGGACGAACTACGAAAAGAACGAACTTTGGTGAAATAAGAAGTTGCAAGAAACTTATCGCCACATATAAATCAACATCGCAGGCAGAAAACCCACGTAGCTACACAATATTATGTAGATACTTGTACAAACATCCAAACAAATTTAAGTAGGATTATCCCTACTTCTGGCTACAATCTAGCTAGAGATGAAACGGATTTAAGCTTTTTCCGGATACGGGATATCCGGGCTAACATGTGTATGTGTCCGAATGGCCGGATATCCGGTCGAACATAGCTGATTGCCGACCGTCCGACGAGCCATAGACTTTCAATATACCAGCGTACATATAGAAAAACAATGGGCTCAAAAATTAATAACATCACTCGGACGGAGATACAGCAAGATAGAAAATTTTTTTTTTTTAAATTGACAAGTCGTTAATAGTCAGTCAGCCACGCTCACATTTAGCTCAACTAGCCAACTTTATAAATTATAAATTAAATCGGGTGAATTTGGGTCTTTTCGTTCTTCAGATGTTTAACGCGAAGTTCATAAGATGTTCTGGGATTGTTTGAGGTCAGTAATGAAAAATTGAAATTCAGTAATGAAAAGTCAGTAAAAACAATTGTAGTAGTTTTTCAGTGCCTTGAGCCAGCGTATACAGCGAGACTTTTCGGGAGCTGGCTTCGAATACAAGCGAAAACGTGGATGCTGCCACATGCCTGTCAATATAGCGAACTTGGGTGTTTTATTCACCACAATTTCATTTACAAGTACCTATTGATTTTCTTGATTGTGTAGTATGAAATAATACTTTTTTTTATATTTTGGGTTAAGTAAATAAAGTGGTACTTAGTGATATTATAATAAATATGTATAATAGATATACCTTATATCACGAATGATGTTAGCGGCAATGATATTATAATATTTACTTAGGTAAGCGGTGTGAGAACGTCGACGATGAAAGATTGGTAAAAGTGTTGAATCGCACCAATTGTATACTATTATATTGTTGTAGCGGCGTTTCAAAAATAACTAATTATTTAATATTAGATTTATATTCACAAGTGTTACTACCGAAACCACTTTCGCATTTAGAACCATTAATAAAACCATCTCGATTAACTCTGAAATTATAAAGTTTTCGTGCCAAGACGCGTCCTTCCTTTTAGCGTTTTCCCTATCCAGATTTCAATTACAAGTGTTGACAGGCTAACGTTGAACTCGACTCGAAAGCGGCCCTTGACTTCCACTTCCAGACTACTCAGCGTGCTGGTAAAACGACTCACTTCGATAGCCGCGTGGCGACTGAGAACTCTACCATCCTAATTCTTATTGCATTGCGCATATTATGCAACAACCCGTGGTAAGCATAACCCGGCTTCACCAATACTGATTTAAAAGACTTCCTCACTTTCTGCAAACGAACTACATAATGTGTAGTAATAAATAGTCTTCGAACTCTTAATTGTTTAATGAAGACAATTCGGGCTTACTTTAACGTAAATATAAAATTTGCTATAAGTAGGAAGGTACCTACTTGTTAAAATTTATTTTTTTCCCAGGACAAAGGTTATTTTCATATATATGTAAATGAAGCTCTTTTGGCTTTCCATTAAATTTAAATTTCCATTTTCATTATATTTGACTTTACATGTCTATTAATTCTATGGTGGCAGCACTTTGCACTATGTTCCTTCTTTAACGGTATTCACTCTGGTTTTATGTAATTGAAAATTAACAAGGATTATTTGTAATAGAAATACTTTTAATCATTTCAGATTATTACAATATAAATTGGAGCAATAGCTTTTAATGTTGTTTCTCTTTACAGGTTTGTAAATAATTATTGTAATGTTTGAAAGTGTAGAAGTTAGAAAGTTTTATAACAAAATAAATTTCTCTTTACAGAGCAACAATTAAATAGATTTTGTTTCATTAAAAACATATTACATATATCATAATTAAATTCTTGAAATTTGTTAAACTTTTTTCCATTTCGTTCCACGATCACAGCCCTAGAAAACACCACGATGACAGCCCTAGAAGGCAGACGCAAGCAGCGTGAACCAGCAAAACAGCGGATGCACGGTGCATAGTTACTTGATACAAAAATGCACAGTCATATACGAGTACTTATATACAAGTACATACAGTATACATTATGTAACATGGTCCGCATTCAATACTTGTTTGTACTTGTAAAATCCTCGGTGTCGAACTACGTGAGTATTGGATGTCAATAAAGAAGTTGTTTGACATATTTAATTACGATGAAAATTAGTATAAAACTTAGGCGTAATATTGTAATTCAAATATTTATTTTATTCAAAATAGGTTTTAATTAAACTTATTCAACCTCGAAATTCACGACACATTTGAAAATTATTGTGTTTCGGTCTGAAGGACGCCGTAGCTAGTGAAATTACTGGGCAATGAGACTTAACATCTTATCTCTCAAGGTGACGAACGCAATTGTAGTGCCGCTCAGAATGTTTGGGTCTCTCAAGAATCCAGAGCGTCACAATGTAAAAGTGGGTTGGGGGTATCAATTACCATCAGCTGAACCTCCTGCTAGTCTCGTCCCTTTCTGTCATAAATAAAATTATTCAGACTCAGTGTTTATATTTTTTTTTATATAATTTATTGCTGGTCGCTACATTCCCAAGGTGTGTTAAAGTTAATAGACACGATAAGCTTGGTAAAATGACAATATTATATAGATAAAATATAAGCTTGTCAAGAAATATTTCGTAGTGTATAATTCAGTTGATGGTCTGATATAGGAAAGCCTTACAAAGTATTTATTATTAAGCCGAGTCAAGCGAAGGCAATTATTACAATTAAAGTACACATTTTTTTACGCTTACATTAAGGCTTTCATGACGTTGTGAGCGTTTGAAAGTGAAAGGTTTCTCTTGTGAATAATGTCTTTCAGTCTGGCCAGAGGTAACTATAAGTATTAATCATTTGAGGTTTCTAAATAAAAACTCGGCTGGCCGATGGATGGTTAAAATTAATCTATTCAACTCATTCAAATAACATTAAAGATGAAGGATTTTTTAAATATTATGAATGTTTGTTTTCAGATCTAGAATATAATCTATGTATTTGAATATCCGTGTTTTAATAAGAAACAGCTACAGTAACATTAGAATACAAAGGTGAATTTCGCCATTATATACAAGACTATAATAGCTCAGATGGGACATTTACTGATCCGGAAAGCGGAAGACCCCGGTTCGAATCCAGATGTTCTATTAGTTTTTTTTTGATTAAGTCTTGTACCTTCTTAAAAATCCGAGCAAGGCTCGGTCGTACAGGTACTCATAATATAATGTGACCAACACAACAAAGCAGAGGTGATCGGTGGAATGAATAGTTTATGATTCCCAGACGGAGTTTAACTCGGGAACGTCACTCGTCAGAGAGCAAAGTAATTCCGAATATAGATTTGACCTTGAACGTCGAGTAGGTCGTAGCTTGCAGGAACGTGCGGGAAACACTTTTTTTAGGTTAAATATAATATGAATTATAAGTAGGAAATTGATTAATAGATTCAGAAAAGAAAGGTTTCGAATTTAGGTTAAGTACTGCAAATTAACATGGACTCTCAAATTATGACCAAATACATTGTACGTACCTACCAAATTCGTTAGGAAGGTTGGAAAGGGAGGGAGCCTTAGGGAGGGGGTTTTAAACCAATTAAGTAATGTAAAAAATAGGTTATGGGGCGTTTTCATATTCTATTATTCATTTCTTAAGATTGTAACCTTCAAAAGGGTCAATATTTCGTGTTTTAATTACCTAAACATACCGAATGAACTCTCAGCACAGATTAAGATTGAAAGTTAAACAATCTTATCTAATGATGTGAGTACCTACTGGAGTACTTAATTTTTTTATCTAGAATGTTCTAGCTTTTATTGGATACGTTTCACTATGAAATATAGAAGCAGGTTTTAATTTAAATCCAAAGTAGGCAGTACGCTGGAACAACAATTTCTTATTTAAGCTTATTATTATAATTTGATCGTTTTCAAATGTTCAACAGCATTTAGGAGCTAACTAATCACATTAACTAATAAAAATCAACGTAAATTTATTGAGCAATGATAAACAAACTTGCAATAATGGTGCGACGTTGTCGCCCCGCGTCTGATGTGCTCGATTAGGCGGGGCGGCAACGTCGCATAGCGGTACCGGCCGGCCGGTCGCCCAGCCACACCGTGTGGTGTGGTTCTTGCGACGTTGCCGCTCCGTGCCACCACATCGATCTCTTGTACGACGATGTATTTTGGGATTACTATTTACTGGTAGAATTCGTAAATTGTACTTGTTTCTAGTTTCTACCACCATAACCTCTGACTCCTACCACTCCTACTCTCCTACTCCTACAATTTGTTCCACGAATCGATTGATTATTGATAATTACATAGGTATATTATAGGTAGCTTATTGGCCAGTCTCGAAGTCTTTATTTGAGGTCGAAAATAAATAATTTGTACCTAGTAGGTAGTAATAAAGCATTACATCACATTAACGGCGTCTCTATTTTAATGAAGGTGACATTTTAAAAAGAAGCTTATCCGTAACGATACAAGTAATTCTTACAGCGAAAAAAAACTTAAATTACCTATGTCCTATACCTAAGTACAGTTACTTTATACCTACATCAAGATTTTGCCCATAAATAAAATGGGGTTTTTCTTGTAATCGAGTACTTATATTGAAAAATGATATAAATATTCTTCTTTTATTGTATTTTGGTTTGAGCTGAGGGTGTTCTTACCAATGCTGTAAATAAGTCATTTTAACTTATTTGAAAATTGCTGTAGGTACTCTTGGGAATTATTGTATAAGCTTTTTACAATATTTGCTAAAATGCTTATTTTAACTAAGTGATAAAAAGTACATTTCCCAAACCATAATGCGTCGTGCTGTCGTTAGAAGGGCCAATATACGTCATACTTGTGCTATCTCCTACACTGTTTCTTCTGCATATCAATGATATGTTGGACGACACCTCCAACATACATTGTGATGCAGACGACAGCACTAGTGATGCCGTATACACGGGCCATGCAGGTCTCTCTCGGGAAATCGTCGACGAGTGCCGGTAGAACTTGTGTCTTCTATCGAGTTATCGAGGTCGCGGAATAGGGTAAATTGAACCTTGTACAATTTAACCCACAGAAGACTCAAATTTGCGCGTTTACCAATAAGAAATCCCCATTTGTCGTATCACCGCTTTTCGACAACACTTCCCTTAAAGCCTCGCCCTAGTATCGGAATACTGGGTCTCACAATCCTGGGACCGTGAAATTGGCAAGCGATTGCCATTCATCTGGAGAGCAAAGCCAAATTGGCTTCGAAGAAGCTGGGCGTCATTAATAGAGCACGGCAATATTCCACATTCTAGCGCTCTACAAAGCGCAGGTCCGGCCACACATGGAGTAATGCTATCATCTCTGGTTTGGCGCGCCCTAGTATCAGCTAGATCCATTTGACGATTTGAAAAATTTAATGCGGTCTACTCAGTTTCATGTAATTAAGTATTTTATTGTATCGGAAGAAAAAATCTGAGCAGCAGAAGTTATTCAAATTTCTTCTGGACTAGGATTTCCCCATGCCGTCCCAGTTAAAAAACACACTTTATAATAGCTAATTTCAATTTTAAAGTATTGCGGGTATTAACTTCTTGCATGCTTGCTTTGAGGGTGACCTTGTCCTTGTTGTATTAACGTAGGAATTATTGCCGACTTCGTAAGGAATATTTTTATTTACTTAGGTTGTGCGTAAAAAAGGTGTGGTGAGAACGTCAATAAATAAAATATTGGAGTCCGTTGAGTTGCTGGAATTCAAAATTGAGGTCAAACAGCTCTTTTGAAGTCTGCCCGTGATAAATGCGGTAGGAGATACAATTTATGTCATGTTTTTACTTTTTACTTTTTATGGGCACTAGCAATCACCAAGATAAATTCTATTTATGTGTCTTCGAAAACGGTATGTGGTTACCCCTAGTATCACACTAAAGAAACACAAAATAGACTAACAAAAACATTAAGTAGGTAAGTAAGTCCATAAGTTACATTACATTACAATAAAAGTTTATTTTAGGTAGTATATATATTATAATATAATATGTATGTTGTATATTTTTATTTCTTGTATTTTTTTTAAATCCGGTTTATCTGGAAGAGATCATTCGTTAGGTATACGAAGACGGGCGGTCATTATCAATAAAGAAATCCCATCAATTGGCATCAATTGATTTTATTCATGTCAATTATAAGCAAATATAGGAAAATATTCAAGATTGTCGTAAAATCGATCATTGTTGTGGAGAGCACGTGGAGACAGCGGTGGAAAGTAGCGATTTGCGACGTTGTCGTGTTGTCTCGACTCTCGGTCGCGGGTCCGCCAATAGGCGTAGAGCGTCGAGACATGCGATCGTTGCGACACCGCGCAGCAGTCGACAGTCGCAGGTCGTCATGAGTGTGCGTCTGCTGTCGCAATGCTAAACCCGGTGCGATTAATCGGCGAGGTAAAGAAACGGCCAGGTTTGTACGATTTGGAACGCCCGCTGGACCGACACGACAAGATACTACTGTGGAAGGACGTAGGAGCGGCGTTGTTCCGCGACTGGGAGACATACGATCGCGCGGGGCAGTATGATAAGGGTAAGCTTATTTCAAGTTTACAAGGCTACCAACGCATCTCTAAGAGAGGAGAGGTACTGCAGATGTCTATAGACAGCGCTTCTCACTTTCTATTTGGTGAGCTAATTACGGGGCATTGCTCACGCAAAATAAAACAAAATCTCTTTATTCGTGTAGGTCGAGAACACACACGACATGAATCATGATTATGACACTTATAAATGTTAAATGTTTTATTATATTTTTACATTTACCACCGCTTCAGAAAAGGTTGAGCTTTAATGGCAAGAAACTCATTGACACTCCTTTTAACCCACATTTACAGTTTCATCGTTTGACAAATCATTGCAATTACAATATATTATGTAAAGTGATGCAACAAAAAATACTAAAACGTCACATAGTCAATGCTTTACACGAGTATGTAAAAACTAAAGTAAATGTAAATTTATAAGAATAAACACAAGAATTATTGAGTAAGTACATTATTTAGATGCATCAATCCACACACACCGTAAATAAATAAAGATATTAATTATGCGACCATTTAATAAGCAATTATAAAAAATATAATAATAATAACTTTAACTTATAAAAACAAAGCAGAGTTGAGAGTTGTACAAAGACATATCAAGCTTTATGAACTTTACGGCACTCGAACGGTTGGCTCAGTGGAAGAGCGCTCGTACGGAACGCGAGAGGTCACGTTTTCGCGCCCCGCATCGTTCATAATATATCACTTTAAAAAATAACAAATTATAAAGTAGTTTCTGGTAGGTAACAGGATCATCCCAAATCGGGCATTAGCTGTTATTACTTTAGATTTTCTCATTTTCAAGTACCTTTTTGTTTACCGAGTGTGACATTACTTGATGCGTAAAATTAATTAGGTATAATAATATTTATTGAAGACATTTATACCTAAAACTACCAAAAAAAAATAAATTTTAAATAATAACAAAAATATAATCAAGAATGTATGTTCTGTGTCGAGGTAGTTGGGACCACCATTATGGTATGACCATCAAATCAACTGCTTCTATCACGCTAATAATGTCCCTTGGAGCCTTTCCAAAATCCAACGGCTACGCTTTAATGAATTTATACGGGAATTCATTTTCTCCTAGATGCTGGCTTCTTTTAGCGTGAACCCGCAAAGGATTCATCCTATACGCGACATAATGTACATACACCTGGGAGACTCATTGACCCCAATGTTATAGAGATTCTTAAGTCTGCAGTGACCAGTAAGTGCTCAGATTAGCTTACTGCTTTGATTTAAGAGAAAGCTTTTTCAGAATTTATCATTTAATATTTTGTGAAAGCATGAAAAGTTTTTGGATGACCTTTGTACTCAGTTTTCTTCAAGATTAATCTGTACAGTAATAATAATTGCAAATCTATACTAATATTATAAAGCTGCAGTGTTTGTTTGTTTGTTTGAACGCGCTAATCTCTGGTACTACTGGTCCGATTTGAATGATTCTTTCAGTGTTGGGTAGTCTATTTATCGAGGAAGGCTATAGGCTATGTTTTTTTTTCAAAATTAGGGATCCGTAATAAAATTGCTATTTTGTAACACAAGGTGTAAAATCGAAAACCTATTTTTGCGTGCGCTGCAAAAACTATTGACAATAGAACAAAATGATGTACAATATATATATAGGCAATATTTTATTACTTATAAAACTATTGCGTGAATTATACTTTATATGGCAAAACAACCTTTGCCGGGTCAGCTAGTGTAATCATATAATTCTAATTTAAGTATAACGGGTGTAAAATTTGTGGACACTATTTGATCAGTTTTGTATATTTTGTTACAGTATTACTTCTGCAGAAAAGATGGCGTTCGTTACGAGACGCTTACAACAGAGAGTTGCGAGCCAGAAGGCTTGGCACGCGGAGGCACAGAAAGGTGTACATATACTTCAAGAAGATGAGCTTCCTGGGCGGTTTTGACGGTGACATCAGCAGCGATACGGAGTATGTGTTTGTTTGTTTTGTTTCTGTAATATTTCCATACACTGTACGCTATTTAATTGGGAAAGGAAAGAATATTTAAAAACTATCGTTCAGTGGCGGAGTAGTTTAGAACACAGTGACCGAAATACATAATATTCGATTAAGTCTATGTCTATCTAAAATAACTTCAAGAAACGACCGATCGCCTCAAATTATGTATAGCCCCAGGCTTCCAGGCACGCAATTTCAAACTTCTTCGCAATTCAAACCCGGAAACCATTACTTAGTAGCTGGCTACTAACTGGTCACATACCATTTGGCTCGTAAAATTCCATGTACATTATTAGCTGTTTAAATTATATATCCATCTCCCTTGAGATATCACATGTAAATAAACCCACCTAAAACTTTCCTCCTCAATCGCAATATGATCCATAACTAATATTTTCATTAAATCCTCAGTGATGACGAGGTAGACCCTCGAGTAACTCACATGGAAGCAGAAGACATGAACATGCCGATTGAAGAACTTGACGACGTTTCGGAAGAAATCGTCGCGGCGCCGAAAAAGAAGCGACGAGTTAAGAAAGAGAAGAAGAAGGAAGTATTCGCTCCGACAGAAGAGGTAGATCTGCCAATGTTCCAGTTGGACTCGAACGAGAACGATAGCGATAAGCTATTCCTGCTCTCGTTCCTGCCGGAGATGAAGCAATTGTCACTAGATATAAAGATGTGGGTCAGATCACAGATTGCGAACGTTATGCAGGAAGCTGTGTCGTGCCATCTGACTAATTCCACTCCAAACAGCAGTATGAGAGAGAATGGCAGAATGTCTATCAAAAGACAGAGAAACGAGAGTTTCGATTGAAACTCTACGTAACTTAAACAACATGTAATCATATAATTATTAAGGATACGAATTTCTATGTTTTATTCGTAGGTCGTAGCTCTTTTGATATTGAAGAGAGTCAGAGACGGTGGCGCAACCAGTTGCCGCTACCAACAAAATGTAGACAGCTATATAGGGAAGTTACTCATATGGTGTCCGTTTGGTTCCGCGACCAGCTCGGACGCGTCATGACTCTGGTGTCTGTATGGTGTCTAGTTTGGTAGGTTACGGACACCAAGATGGCGAAATTATTGTGATAGTGAGATTGGTGGCAAAACTTTTCACGTTTGAAACTACCATCGAATACTTATATTGTTATTCTTTTGTTGATAGCTATTTTTTTGTGTAAATAATACTGTAAGCCCCATTCAATTCCATGAAACGGAAATGATTGTAATAAGAGGTTATATTTTTGTTGTTACTCACTAACATAGGTACCTAAGTTTGTAAGAACTGCAAGATTAAGAAGAGGTATTATCGATTTGTATTCCAATATAATTAATAATAATTTATAAATCATGCAAGGATTATATTTATGACTTGTTGTAAATTGGATAATTGTTGCCTAGATTTTTTTTTATTCCACCAAGCAATAATATGACTTCACGCACAGGTTTTTCATAAGTACCTGTATATTGAGACGACGGGCGTAGTAGGGCGAAGTAGCTCGCCGCTAGTTCAGTTGTTAACACATGATCACTGCGTGAGAACATAAAAACATATTGAACAATACAAACATATAAACATATTTATAACTATAATTCAGTCTAAAGGCGAAAATATTATTTACTGTAATATTATAATGGACTGATGTCAACTTATCATTTTATAAATACACTAGCCGACCCGACAGACATTGTTCTGTACAAAATAAATACAGTACTGTTATTTTATGAATTTGTCAATAATATTTTATTACATCAAGAATTATTTCGTAAAATATGTTCCCTGTTGTTATAATGAAATTGTTTCACAGCAGAACTGTCAAATCGTGCCGGAATAGATAAATTCTCTCATAGAAAATATGTCCATACAAAACAAATACTGGAAATATAGATAATTATTAATCCCCATAAATCTGTTCATTAGTTAAGGAGTTCACTGGAAACAAAAATCAGGACACTGGATTTATATATATTAAGATTGTTAAACATATCATTAATTTGTGAGCAGAACTACTTTATGTTTAAATATATGTTGTTTGTTCCATTATAAAAGTTCGTCTATTATTTTAAACTTTTACCCACGGCCTGTTTCGAAACCTTACTTTCGTGTTGTTTCGCCAGTACCGTAGTGAAGGAAGTCAAAAATATTGTTATTGCTTGCTTACATTTACAATAATACAACAAAACAATAAGGACAAAACAATGGCCGGAAGGCCGAAGTAAGTAAGGAGAGAAGATGTTGTGTTTTGAATCACAAAGCTTCATTTTTGTGAAAACGGACTTCTTCGCGACTTTAGCCAAAATGTATCACTTTTGATAACTGTCGTAGATCATGTTGTGAAACTTAGAAATATACTTTTTGAAAATGTACCTCGGAATTTCGCGGCTTGGCTGTATGTCAGCATTCCATGGTTTATAAGAGCTGAAGACTGGCCCTCGTCTAACCCAGATCTGAACCCCTTGGACTACCATTAATGGTCAATTTTAGATGACATAGCCGACATCCAGCCGCTAAAGAAATCCCTAGAAGAAGCAGTGACTAAATTTCCCATGGAAACAGTTCGTACATCCATAGGTTGTTTCCAAGCAGCCTGCATTCAAGCCAAAGTAATAATATATATATATAAATACTCATTTCAAGTAGATTTTTTTTTATTTATTGCTAAAGCTTCAATAAATAAATTAACTTAAATGTTTTTATTAAGATAACCTACATTACATCATAAAAATAAATACAATCTTATTTGTAACAGAGCCCATAGATGTGAGATGTAGAAAATAAAATATGTGTCGCGCGATTCAAAGGTTTTTTTTTAAACTTAAAAGACAATGTTTGGCAAGGTAACTCTAACGCAGCTGTAACAGAAATATTTTTTTAAACATATGACACATTAGATCATCGGGGTTTTCACCAACTAAATTAAAATAAAATAAAAAATAAAGTCCGACCAATCTGTAGTATCTAGTTTGCAGTAAAGTTATTATGCATTTTGTACATATTGCTGACATACCACCACTAACCAAGCTATGCTACGTGTTCACGTACGGATCCTTCCATGCATGGACCGTGGGTTCGGTTTCTGTTAGCGTATTTTCATAACAAAATTAATGTATGTGTGAGGAGACAATGCTAATTTAAGAAATTCCCACGACGAAACAAACAAAACTCATAAATATTTTTAAATTCATAATTTTCACCACGATTATAGTGTAGATAGATAGATAGCTTTCTGTTCCTGTTTTTCAAAATTTAAAAAAACAAATTAAAATAATTTTATTTAAATTCTCATAAAATGTATACATGATCTCTTAAATTATTTTATATGTTTGTATAACTATAAGAGACTGTTCGATATTAAACTTGTTAATTAAGGCAACTATAGGTCTGGTTTCTGTTATCTAATTTAGTAATTCATTTGAAAAGACTGTCTGTTTTAAATAAATAAAAAAATGTGTATGATGCTCATACATCGAGAGAGTCCGTTTGTCAGATGATGACATGTAAAAAAGCCCGTTTTGTGCGAATGAGACTCACACGAAGCGTTCTGTTCCATCGTAAACGTTATAAACACAGTGTAATTTTTTACACTTAAAAAAGACACATAATTTTCAATGCACGGCCGCCATTTTGGTTTCACTATGAAATCTGAATTACCAAAGTTAGATTATTGTTATTATATTGGTAGTGTGGATTCGACACAACAAAATTTAAATTACTTATTTTTAAGTTACAAATGTTGCCATTATAAAAAATATTGATCTCTCAGTGTTTAGGCTGTTAATAGGGTTGCCAATTCTAATATATGTGAATAATTATTTCATATCCAATTACAAGTGCTTCTCTTTCACTTTAAATAAAGTATATATTTAATTGCTTGTGCATATAATTACTCAAAAACATTTATTTAAAAATTAACGTTTCACACACACACATATGCGGATACGTGTTACTTACTGCATACCCATTAAGTGACCTAGTACGTTTATATAACTACAAATATTAATGAAATATGTGACATTACATACGGGGCAGGTGGTTAATATAAATAGAAATGAATGTATATACATAAATGCCTACAGGCTACATCGCTCTTGAATTACTGAAGTTAGGGCCGCGGGCGGTGTCCTGTTCGATTCTTATCACATAAACTGCTAAATAAGTAGCTTTTAGAAAATAGTAGGTAGCTCAATCTTCACAAGGTCAAATATTGTATGTATTGTTCCAAACATAAGACGATACAGTTTAGGGCCGCTTCTATTCAACACCATGACAGGTGTGTAAGATGACGCTTATTTTGGCAACTCTTCTGACATGTTATGTTATCTTTATAATATCATCTTAGAATAAAACTTTAAGAATTGTATATCTTAAAAATAATGTAAGAGGGTATGTATGATTATGGGAGGTTCATTTTTAAATAAAAACAATATATAAATACCAATAATAATAATAGAGAGTCGGTGGCGAAAAGTGTCGAGTTTCCGAATCCGTATGGACGTTTATTAGATACTCTTACGGTGTAGGCAAACATGATGAGAAAACTTACTCTTTCCTGTGAGGATATTCAAAGGTTGTGTGTAAAATTAACCAACTCGCATTGGGCTTACAAGGGCTTGAATTCAGGGTGACAAAATTGGCGCAACGTAGAAGTCCAATAATAATAATATAATCAGAACCAATTATTATCATATATACATAAAAATAATATATATTACCTTAAAATTAAATCATAAACCAGGCCTTACAATTTTTAAATATAAATATTTGTTGACAGCCCTAGCGGTAACCGCAGTCAAGCCAGCCCGCAGCGATCCCTCGTGTCCGTGTGGCGTGAACACGCAACGGCGAGCGACGTTGCCGTTCCGTCAGGTCCACAATCCACATAGTATTGTGTATTTACTTCGAAGCTGATTATGAATTAATTCAAATAAATTATTTTCAGTGTAAAGAAATGATTTAACACATGAGGAGATATACTTTAATTAATTACTGCAATGTTTTTCCCGCACTACGTTGACGTCTGGTGTTCTCACAAGCATGCCACCTTGTACAATCAGCTCTACAGTAACCAAGCAGTATTTCCGAACTAATGCTACTAAAGTAACTCGGGGGTTTTCAAGCTTATCTCCGTAATACGGTATAAGCAATGGCTTTAACACTAATAGCAAGCTATGTTTATACCGTAGCTGCAGTGGGAGATGTTATATTTGTCATAGTTTTGTTGTTCGGCGTGGCGCCAAGTAGACGCGGTGACCGGTGTAGCGAGGCGGGCGGCGACGCAGCGGCGCGGGTTGCGGCGCGGGTCGCCCCGCTGTCCGCTGCCGCACGCCGTCAGTCTGCTGAACTCACCCGCCGACGCACACACGTATACAAACGCGCGCCGCTGCGGTGCGACCGGTGACGGACGTTACACAACAACACAACTGTTATTACACGATGGCCTCGTATTCGTTCGACGCGGAGTCTTTCATCAACGAGATCAAGAACCAGCCATACATATGGAACTACGAAGGAAACAAGTTTAGGAGCAAGAGGGAAAAAGCGTGGATCAAGGTTGCAAGGGTGTTTATCAGTGATTTTGATAATTTGGGCGAAGCTGAGCAGCACGATGTTTGTAAGTACCTGTCAGTTGTCACTGTCACTGGGTCTCCTGTTTTTCCATTTCTCTGTCTCGTGAGCAGTTAGTTCCTAGTGTTTCGTGTGCTACGATTTCAGTTAATAGGTATGACTATATTCTTTTGTTTACATAAAGCATAGAAATGTCACATGACCTAAGGTATAAATTAATAATTTTATTGTTTTATCGACACGTTCCTAGTTAGGTATATTATATTAAACATAATATTATTCAAGTTCGAAAACAGATAACAATATTAATAACAAATTGTAACAGATAATTTGCACACTCATTGACACAGAGGATGCGTTTTGATCTTATCTTACAATTACATATATATATATTTTGATATGCGCACAACCTAATATTATATTTGTGTATACATATTTATTTGTAGCCTTCCTTGACAATGAATTGTTTAGTGAGGTTCAGTTTATTCGTTTAATAAAGTTAATGTACATCGTTAACTAGATTGTTTATGTTAAGATTCATCTAAAGCATGCCAGGTATTAAAGAAATAAATCCGGTATTTATAGCATAGGATGATGATGAGACGATTTGAGAGTCGCGTTATTGTGAGTGATCACTGCAAGTTGAAATAAAGTAAAAGGTGTGTACTTTGCATTCAATTTGCTGAATGATTATAATTAGTTGATGAGTTTCTGAACATTCAAATTGTAATTAAATTAGTACTTTGTTTTCAAATTGGAACATGTAAGCGATTCCTTTTAACAGTCTTTTAAAACAAAGATTTTTAGAGTCTGTCATTTAGTTACATATAAATAATAATTACTGTCCAGTATCTTTTCCGCCAAAGATTGAAAAGTAGCCACGCTGGTAAATTATTTCTGTCCGCTATTGTACTTCCTTAGAAATTTATTTCATAAATTAATTTATACTTTTTTAACGAAAAAAGTAACGAGACGAGCTGATGTTAAGTGAGACGCCCTGCCCAGGCCAGATTACAGTGTCGCTCAGGATTCTTGAAAAAACCCAAAATCCGAGTGGAACTGTTACATAAAGTATCCGATAAGGATAATTACATATTAAATATTGCGAAGACTGAGCTTGCTGTTGCTATGCTAACATAATAATGTTAATACCAACGTCACGTACAAGGTGAGATTCGCAATGTTTTTTTATGACAATAAGGGACGAGACGAGCAGGACATTCAGCTGATGGATATTGATACGCCCTGCCCATTACAATGCAATGCCGCGCAGGATTCTTTAAAAACCCAAAAATTCTGAGCGGCACTCCAATTGCGCTCGTCGCCTTGAAAAATACGATGTTAAGTCTCATTTGCCCAGTAATTTCACTAGGTACGCCGCCCTTCAGACCGACACATGAAACAAAAATGTCATATCAACTTTGAATTAACTGCCGAATTATGTTGAGGAATTGGAAAAAGAACGAAAAAAACAAATCTTAATAAAAACACTTTAATTACAGTTCGCAAACTGCAAAGCAAATGGCGGAATCTGCGCGATAATTACGTAAAGTCAATCAAACGGAACAATAAGGAATATACGTACGCGAAGAAACTGGCTTTTCTGGACGACGTATACAACGCCCGGAAAGCAAAGAAAAGAATCCAACCGGGCTCTGACAACTCCAGCGATGACGAACGAAACAAGACCACCGAAGCTGACACCCCCAATAGTGACGAGGAGATACTCTCAACGATAGATAACTTGAAGCGGAGAAGAATCGAGAGAGTAGACGCAGTAGACCACGACGGTTCGTTATGTCGCGAATTAGATACAGAAAATATTGTCAGCGATGACGATAGAGCTTTCTTTGACTCTCTCGTGCCTATCCTACGAGAGTTCAATATAGACCAGAAGTTGGAGTTTCGGAGTGAGGTGTTAAAGTTGGTGAAATATATCAGAAATACTCCGTTTATAGGTGTTAAAAATGAAACTATAGAGTTCGTTTGCAGTGAATAGATTTGTACCATAGATAGATAGAATCTACTGAGGATTACCAGCATAAAATTAACCATACCTACAGCAGAACGAAAAAGCAACTTCAGAGTAAACATTAGCAGTGATTTTTTCAATTTTATTTTAAGTTTTCGACTGTTTTCTCCTTGGGTTTATTTTTTCAAATAAGATCTACATTATTACAATTTTTGCTTTTTTAATATTTTTTTGTAAGTTAACATTAGTGGCTGAACTAATTAAATAGGCGGCAAACAGAAGCATAGAATATAAATTCGGCAACAAGCAAGCTGAATATTAATATATGTCTGACACATGATGTTACATTCTTCTTATTCGTTTCTCAGAATTTTGCCTTTTGAAGGAGAAAATAGTAGAGAACGAAACCTCAATTTTTAAGGTATTTATAAAGGATTTAGTTAAAGTTGCAGTTTTGTCCCATCTTATAATTCTTAAATGTGACTAAGGTGGCTCCTGATAGCAGCACGTTCCCTCTACTTCTATCATGTTCGAGATTAATTTTACAGCTGGATCGGGAACACTCAGTGTATTCTCTACGTCTATGTTATAAACTAAGTTATAATAGTATCGTGAGACTGTATTTTCATTCCTGACTTTGTTGCCTAGTCCTAAATATTATTATATAAGAAAGATTGTTTTATAAACTGGTGCTGATTTTTATTATTTAACATTTATCTATATAAATTCTTATATCAAACATGTGAACCCCAACCGTTGCAAAATTCATTTTAATTACCTGAGGTACTTTGTAATGCACACATTCAAATATAAATAATAATAAAAGTGTGATTAATAAATTTTCTAATAACTTAAAATTGTATCGTCCTTGAAACATCGCACATGGAAATTGATTCCATGGTTTTGTTGTGCGTGGAAGAAAGTCCTTTCTTTGGATGCATTCAGATATTATCTTTACTATATGAATAATGATTACTCTTGGGAAAAATGATTTTTACTTCACGGGAAGCGGTTGTTGAGCGATCGCCGCCACACTCTTGCAACACCAGGGCATCAGAGGAGCCTTGCTGGTCTTTTCCGAAGGTGTATATTTTGAGGGTTCCGTAGCCAATTGGCAAAAATGGATTCGTCATGTCTGTCTGTCCGTCCGTCCGTATGTCACAGCTCCTTTTTTCCGATACTATACGAAATATACTGTTAAAACTTGGTAAGTAGATGTATTCTATGAACTGCATTAAGATTTTTAGACAAAAATAGAAAATTTGGGGGGTTTACCATACTTAGAACTGAAATTCAAAATTTTTTTTTCATCAAACCCATAAATATCATCTATGGATAGGTCTTTTACATAATTTTTTTCCTAAACTAAATAGTTTGCGCGAGAGACACTTTCAAAGTGGTGGAGTGTCCCCCACCACCCCCTTCCAAAATTTGGTTGGAACGAAATCTAGTAAATAGTTTTTTTAATACGTCATAAATCGTTTAAGTTACTTGCTCCTACCGAACCCACTACATCATGGGTAAGTCCGACTTGCACTTGGCCGCTTTTTTAAACCTACCCATGTTGTACCGTGCCGGAAACACAGCGCAAGGAAGCACAATCCACTGTGTCCACACACAATGTGTTAATATGGAAAGTCATTCCGCGTACGGTAGGTATTTTGTATTATAAAATTCCAATAAATTCGCTTTAGAGTAAGTACTATTCGTATCTGGTTGATTTTGTTGACATTCAAAAAGTTACATTTTCATAAAAATTAACAAATTAGTAAAATTTTGTTTACAGTTTAATTTTCACTGCCAATTCTTTTTTTAATTTTATTACAAAAAAGGGAATAATGCAACTCAAGGCGCTATAAGATTTTGTATGTTTATATGGGCCTTATGCTGTGATAGTAAGGTCGCGTTCACACAGATCGAGTTTTTGGGCAACTGAAAACGGCACAATGTCAGGTAAACATTAAGAAAGGTTTGCCAAAACTACATGTCGCGTTTTTTTAAACTCAGAAGTGCCAAAATATCTACGGGTTCATCACTATTAACAAGATGGTAAAATCATCATGGAACAAAATATTTACTAAGAGTACTTAAATAAATAAATTGTAAAGTCCTCATGCGAAACATAAAATCCGAAGAAACTTTCCCAAACGATTTTATATCAAATGACATGCCAAGGCATCGAGCCAGCGTGCATGACTTGTGATAATTCAAGATAAATGCGTAGATGAATACACGCCGATCCAAAATGGAACCATTTAATAATGAGCACGTGAAAATGTTAAACAACGCACTAACGTGACGATGTTCAGCTCAAAACACTTTATGTTCGATATCGAGACCTTGAAAAGAAGTTTCGGCTTCAAACATATCATAATGAAGGGCCCGGCGATCGTATTATATTTGCATTAAAATAACAGGCCGTGCCCATGGTTTCACTTTTCTAATATTTGCCATAAAATATCAATTTTGGCTTTTGTTTAACATATAGGCACAATGTTGTACGGCGGATAAATCAGATTAAAAGCTTTTTATTGAAGTAGGCTTTAATTTGACGAAATCCATAATTATCCAAATGTTTTGAGTTTTCTTGAGTGTTAATTTCGCCAATATTCGTCTTTAAACAATTCGACACGTGTTTCGTCTCTACACGATGCATCTTATGAGATGTTGACTCGCCAAACTCTGGCACGAGACACTTTGTGCGTCGAATTAACACTCAAGAAAAAATCAAAACATTTTGACAGTTTAAGGCGAAGAGTAAGCAGAAAACACGCAAACATGGTGTTTTAAGACAAGTTTTGTGGTGAAAGTATAGCATTTCGAGCTATGAACACTACTTAATCCTGTTACACATATCCATAAGTCTTATTTGTAGGTTGCTAATGCTTGCTGTTGGTTATAGTTAATACTACCGAGCCTTTTTGAACTACCACTTTTCTTTGAAGTTGAACAAGTTTTTTGGCATGGCGTGTCACATTTTTTTGGTACTTCTGTCAGAAAAGTTATTCTTACAGCTTGTACTTTTTTGTGTAGGTTCATTTATTCAGATTAGTAGTGAATAATGAGGATTGTAAGCATATAAACTGTTTTCCACGCAAGAATTTTGAAAATATTGGCTTTGTTACATTGATGGCGGGCCGGCAGCCGTGAACGGATATCGCTCAAGGTCGCTGGCATTTAGTGTCGCCTTAAAAGCGTTTCGACTAACTAGAACAATTAATAATAAATTTTAGCACCTCTTACCTACCCTATCAAGATGTTGTTCCTTAGTTTTGTAGAGATTTTCTGAAGCGAAAACTTTTTAGCGGCGTTGAGCACTTTTCTTGGGATGGGTAAAAAAAGTTAAACTCGCGTCAGAACACGTGGCATGATCGAAAATTCGTAAGACAGTCGTTGAAATTATAGATGAAAGTCGATTTTTCTGAGTGATAAACTTTTTAATGTAAAATAATTGTAACAGTTCTGAAGTAGTAAATTTTTAATGTAATATAAATTGTAATTTTTGTGTACGATAGCGATATAAATGAATATTGTATTTAACCACATAGATGCTACTACTTCTACACTGACAAATAAAGCAATTCGTGCGAAATTATTCCCTAATCATTCAAAAATGCACAACGTTAATGTTCAAGTTTTCACTTGTGCCGGCTTTCACTTTTTAAATATTTTTATAATTACTAGTTATCATGTTTTAGATAGAGGAGTGTGTTTGAAGTGGGTAGACAAGTTATTGTTGGCGTCGTTTATACCTAGAGTAGAAAGCGAACCAAACATTAATCCACAATTTAGAATAGCTAGTCAGTCGTGTCGTGTAGGTACAAACTAACCATTGAGCACGTCCCACGCCGTGGCCGCGCTCAAAAACCAGTTCGAAGACAGGTTACCGCCAGGGTTACAGACCGGATAGGCTTTCTAGACAGGCTGAAAAACTGGCCTGTGGGAGGTTGGCGGGCTTTCGTAATTAGTGTCGTGGAAAATTTCAATTTTGCTTTGCGTAATCTTCTTATTTTTACACTAAACAGTGTGATATACTAGGAATTATGTTATGGTTTCGTTAATTATAATGAAACCTATAAATACTTATTCGAACGCTGTATAGTAAGTATTTGATACATATCTATATATATAAATAAAATTGGAGTGTCTGTTTGTAATATGTAAATAACCGTTTTATACAACATGTATATGAATATATTTACGGACATACACCAAAATAACATTTTTTACTATTTTTGTCTGTCTGTTTGTTCCGGCTAATCTCTGAATTGGCTGGACTGATTTTGACGGGACTTTTATTGGCAGGTAGCTGATGTAATAAGGAGTAACTTAGATTACGTTTATTTTAGAAAAAATCTTTAAATTATATATTATATTATTATTATTTATATGGCAAAACAACGCTAGCCGGGTTAGCTAGTACTAAATAAGTTCCAAATATCAAAATAACAGACAGCTTTTTAATTTATTGTGCGTTTGTTCCGATTTAAGTTTCATTCCGCGCAAGAAAAAACATGAGAAATTGTAAACAACAATTCGGTGGTGAGATTGCCACGTAAGCTAAACGTGTGGGCGACGTAGTCGTGTGTCGTGACGCTCGTACCACTTGACTTGTAAAATGTTCTCTAACTAATGAAGCCACAATCTGAGAGTTGAACAAAGCATACAAGATTTTATCAACGATACGTCACTCGAATGTTTGGCACAGTTGGAAGTGCGCTCGCACGAAACGCGAGAGGTCGCGGGTAACAAGTCCCGCATCGTTCATAAAATTTTGTTTTCAAATTTTATGTGTAATTAATCCCAGAAGCGAGGGTTATCACTTTAAAAACATAACAAATTAATGTACGATCTATTTATAATTGTTTAAAAAAAAAAACTTTAAATGTGATTAATTGATAGCCGCGTAACGTACCATGTTTTTGTGAAAATAAGGGACGAGACGAGCAGGACGTTCAGCTGCTGGTAATTGATACGCCCTACCCATTACAATGCAGTGCCGCTAAGGATTATTGAAAAACCCAAATATTCTGAGCGGTACTAAAATTGCGCTCGTCACCTTGAGACACATAAGATGTTAAATCTCATTTAGTCTGCGCGGTATCGGAATGCTGGTGATGACTAACATAATGGTAACAAAAGTCATAAAAATATTTTTTTTTATTATAAAATTAGAGATTTTTGTAAGAAATAATGTTATGAACATGTTGGTACCTATATTAAATTCGCTTAAATACAATAATACACATTAGCGAAATTTCTAGAAACTGCTATAATCATTACGTTTAGACCACGAGCAAACAAAATGTTTTGTCAAACTTGTTATGCCTACTACTTGGTTAAGTCGAGTTAGTAAGACGTCCTTTGTTGGGATGAAATATGTAGGTATACTTAATACAATATATGCGATTTCTATGTGTAAACAAGATTATCCCAGAAAACATTCATATTTTACAATATATTTTTTCGTTATACCTTTCTTCACTTTTCTGTGAAAACTTTCACTATAAGAAAACTTACACCCACCCTGTGCCCGAAATTTTTCTTAAGGCGGGAGTCTAAAGTTTCGTGTCTAAAGTATTATTTAAGATATACCTACAATATAGAATACACGGTTTTATTATAAATTTTAATAACATATTTATGCAATCTTGTATAATATAATGCATCTTAAATTACGCATATATGAATATTTTTATTTTCATAAATTCTGAATTTAGTTGATATTCGACAAATGAAACGGATCTAAGTAAGGGTCATCACTGATCACTGTATATATATATTACTACTAGCTGACCCAGCAAACGTTGTATTGCCGATATTAAAATCGCGATACAAAAGTAACTGTTGATCGTAGATGGGTGAAAATTTGAAGTTATATGTATTTTTTAATGCTGACTCATAATGAAACAAATTAAAAAAATAAAAATAAAAAAAAATCGTGTGGACCACCCTTAACATTTAGGGGGATGAAAAATAGATCACTCAAAATTTTATGAGAATCGGTCAAGCCGTTTCGGAGGAGTTCGGTCCCGCACACCGTGACACGAGAATTTTATATATTAGATAATATGTCTGAGCGATACGGTATACATAACTTTATTTACACCACAAAGCAGCGGCCGTTTTATTGCTTCCATCCCCATATCTTATGGAAGGTAAAGAAAGCCTAGATAATATAGGTTTCACCCGCTGTCGCCGCCACGAGCAATACAACAATTTTTATTCAAAATAGAATTCTTCAGACCTGACAAACCGGGCGCTTAAACTAAGAATTTCGAAGGCTCATTCTTTTAAAGATAATTTATTAGTCGAGGGCGGTCGCTCCATCCCCAATCTGTGTTATCATTATGTAAATAATGTATACTATGGTAACATTAAGTTTTGAGTGCTTTAAATCTTTAGCGAAAATTACGATTGTTTTCGCAAACTTACGGCGCTATGATTAGATATTTATAAGATTGTGTAGGTGATTGTTGCGACAGTGTACATATTGTAACGTGTACATGTTCCTACTTCATACCCACTTCAAGCCACAACAGCTAATTGGCAACTTTTCGAATCAATTTCATAACAATACACCCGAGTGCCATCCATGATTCAATATTGAAACCATTAAAATACTTAACCCACATTCTTTTAGAGTCGCGAGCACGTGCATATAGCAGCTATGGTAGGTATGTATATATTCCCGGTACTCGAGTAGCAGTAGGGTCATGCCTCGGCCCCGAGACCGCCTAGCTCGGTTGTATCGACCGTGCCACGTTGCCGCTCTTGCGCACAACTTTCGCTCGCGTTGCCGCTCCGTGCTGTATTATGACTTGTTGCTGTCTGTTATTTAATTATAGGTATTGTGCGGTGTGTGGAGCTCGCCTAGTGCCTGCTACAAATGTTAACTTATATATTTTAGTACATGTAGATGACGTATAAGACAACATTCACAATAGTTTCAAGTACATAAATAATGTCTACATTTTATCATTATAGCTATATGACACAAAATATGTAAAAGACGGCGTAAATAAAAAAACGGGCTGTATTTTCGGTTGTTACACGCAATGAATGGGTTATTTATGCAAATAATTCTGGTAAGTGGTAAGTAAAGTAGTAAAAACTCGTAGATCAGTTAACCAACGAATTTCGCGTGGTAACAGAAGATTTAAGGTTCCGGATCACGCCAACGACCTTCTGCGTTTGGGCGGAACAAGCTACATTTCAATAATTTTTCTAAGATGGTATTTTACGTTTTACAAAATTTTAAACGTTCGGTTTGGAGATTACTACATATAAGTCCCAGACATAATTTTTTTTTAAATCTCCCAGCTCACTGCAGAGCATTAGGCCCTCAAAGATGATCAACTCACGATACCAAGCGCCTTAAACCAGACGCACGCCCCATGGTAAAATCTTTCTATACGGAGGAACCTACGCAGACATTTTTTTGAATACATTGGTAATAATATACTAATTTTCATGGATGGATGGATGGATACCCTTCGAGTTTTAATTTGTTCCATTTTACAAACACACGATTTTACAGTTTGACTGTTTTAGTGACTATTCCCCTAGTCCCGTACCCGAATTTTTAGTTTTTCCTGATTGAAATTTGGATAACTTAAACCTACATAATTATATGGTACAAAAGGGTGATTAAATGCAACGGCTTAATATTTATTTATTTTGTGTATTTTTGAAAATAATAACTAGGAGCTTGTATATAAATATCCTTGCAATTAAATAGGTACAACTGTTTCTCTACACTAAAGGGTCTGACAGACAGAGAAAAAATGTACGGACCGAAACCGGTCCGCGTCCACCACGTCAAGAACCAAGTTCTTACGCTATTTCTTCAACTGCGAATGTTACGTTAGTTTCTATATTAAATTATAATAATAATAATTATAAAATAATTATAATATAGTTCCTATCTGGGTATGATATTAAATTTGCACGAACAACCATTTTGTATCTCAAATACACGTGGGATTTTACCAGTGTATGGCTCTTTTGCACAGGATGCCGGCTAGATTATGGGTACCACAACGGCGCCTATTTCTGCCGTGAAGCAGTAATGTGTAAACATTACTGTGTTTCGGTCTGAAGGGCGCCTTAGATAGTGAAATTACTGGGCAAATGAGTCTTAACATCTTGTCTCAAGCTGACGAGCGCAGTTGTAGTGCCGCTCAGAATTTTTGGGTCTTTCAAGAATCCTGAGCGGCACTGCATTGTAATGGACAGGGCGTATCAATTACCATCAGCTGAATGTCCTCCTCGTCTCGTCCCTTATTTTTATTAAAAAATCACGTAACGTTAACACATTAAAAACATAACATATGTTTTTAAAGTGATATGACCCACTTCTAGGATTCTGGGCAAACCGTTCGAGTCCAGTTGGGAGTACACTGGCACGGAACGTCGTGGGTTCGAGCCCCGCATCGTTCATAAAATTTTGTTTTCAAATTTTATTTGCACATAAAGTAAGTTTAAAATATAACCAACTCCTTTAGCGATACCAATATCAGTAATACTTACAAGATATATACTACCTACTACATTTGACTAGCTAAGTATTTGTCTGGCCTTGAACGAGGCCGCCCACTCAATATGCTTCGAGACGAAACACGATCGACATAAAAAATTGTTGTTACTTATTAAACTTTGTTTCAACTGAATGAAAGAATATTGTTTAATAAGTTATTTTCCGATATTTCACTTACTTTCACTGTTCTAAAAACAAAAAAAATATATGTTAAATAAAAAAAAAGTCTTTAAAAGCGCTCTTTAAAAAAAAAGAAAAAAATAATTAAGCATGAGAGTTTTTTTAATGATAGGTACTATAACTGTGGAAATTTTTAAGCAAGTTTGTTGTGTTGTAGATATTTTTTATTTCCTAGCCTGCTGGTCCTGGTTAGGAACTAAAGTACAAAGTACAGTATTGTCATAGGTACTTACTTGGAACGGAGCTTGTATGCGAAAAATATATTATGGTAAACGCAAAATGCATTCAGAGACAATAAATAAAAATAATACTTAAGTAAATATTGACACACTTTTACACAAATTATCTTGCCCCAAACTAGGCATAGCCTGTACTATGGGTACAAGACAACGATATATTTAATACAATATACTTACTTAAACATACATAAATACTTATAAACATACATGACTCGGAAACAAACATCCATATTCATCATATAAATGTTTGCACCTACCGGGATTCACACTCGGGACCTCTAGCTCAGTAGGCAGGGTCACTAACTACTGGGCTATAGGGGTCGTCTAATATTATAAACGAAGTCAATTTTATGATTTTATATCGAGTAATATTAAGCAAACGTGTTAGATTATATTCCAACAAAACCATAAGGGAATTGGTACCATGGATTGGTAAAATGGAACTGACTGATCTTGTGGTGAAGCCGGACATAGAAATACTAAGACCATGTTTCCTGTGTTAGTAAATCAACCTTTTTTAGGACAAGGTAGTTAAAAATTTGCTATTTAAAAAATAAAACAATTTAAGATGAATAGGTTAAGATGTAGGCAACCGACATCTAAATATCATTTTTTAATGTTTGGCAGAAACTTCAGAAAATTTTAATTTTATAATTTCAATTTGTGTACCTTATCTTAATTTGAAAATAAATAATATAATACCTAAGTGACGCTTAATCAAATAATAAGCTATTTTTCATGCAGCCCCTTAATAACCGTTGGCGAGCTTGTAATGATATATTAAACTACGTAGCCTTCCTTAAGTCCTATTAAAACTTTAACTTTTTATACGTACAACCGAAAATTTACAATAACAACATAACCAATAGTCATTGAGAGTGGACCCTGTCGCATTGCTCGAAGGACCGACGGGTTTGTTAATGTCAGTAAACTGGGTCACCTCGGATTATTGATAATACAAGTAGAACAAGTCGCCTTTCTACATTTTGAAATAACACAATCGGAACAAAAAAGGATTGAATCTCAAAAGAATCCAACTGCAAAGTTTTATAGCTTGCCCGAATGGCTTGAACATAAAATAGAACGGGCAGCAGTAAAGGGCAATTGTAAGAAATCAATAGGAAAGCTCAGTTTTGAGATCATTCCAGATTGTAGAGAACTTAACCATCTGCAGCCGGCTTTAGTTACTAAGAAAATATGAAAAAGGCTCATGTGTTGGTAGCCCTTAGATCAATACGTCTAGATTGACTATGACAGCTGTGAAAACGTCGAAAAAAATAGTCTTTAGAACTAAACTCTATTTTGAGCAATTCACGCACACTAACACAACAATAGTGTCACACAAATCGCGAGTGTAAGATGTAGCTTGTCACGTACACTAAACTAATATTACTGGCCTGTTTTTATCGGTTGTTAACAGCAACAAACTCGTATCTAGACGTATAATATATCTTAGGTGTAACCATTAAGCAAAGCAAGTACAATACCCCTTTATACAATATTTGTAAATTTAGGTTTTGCATAATAAAACACTACAATAAATACAGAAGAATGCATCATTTATTGGAAGCATCTTTCTGCATTCCACTTCATGCGGTGTTTCCTTGTCAACCTTATCAGTGACACTCTAGTGATTCCTCTGATGTTGTGAGAGAACATGAGCCGCCGTGTTTACTTTCATAATGTACACTTGAAGACTCGTTTGTCTGTTCATTCCATAAAAAGATGATTTTTATAATTTATTGTGCTTTAAAGTTTACCTTATACCCCAGTCCCGTAAATTGTCATAATTACGATGTATTCGCTTAGAGCTTGACATGCACAGTGACTCTATTTGGTTAAATACTCTAAGCGTAGTATTAGAGCCGAGCGAAGCAAAATGAAAAAAAGAACAGGAAAATCTTTATTCTGACTTTGGCATGGCGTAAATTTTCCTGGCTGCGTTATATTATACATGTATGAGAAAAACAGGATCATAACCACATTACTGTATTTGATTTTATTAAAGCAAGAAATATCATATATAGCTCGTGGCTCAAAAAGTAAGAATTATGTGGTTTATGTGAGTCGCAATTATGAAACAATTTGATAATTAATAACCTCAACTACTAATTACTTAGCCAAATAGTAAGAGTGTGAAGCGAAAAGCCAAATTTACATACTTCTTAATATTTAAATATTATATTAGCAGTAAAACTCACTGTAATAGATACAGGCGTTCTACGAATATAAAGTACTTTCAAAATTCAATATAAAACATTTCACTGAAAAGTCTTCATTTCGGTTAATAAATTATGTGAATTCGAACTCGACATTTTAAAAACTAACAAACAAGCGAGAATGGAACCCGCCTGAAGTTAAAAAAAAAACAAATGCGTTTTATAGTAAAAAGGTTGCAAGGGTTAATAAAAAGTCTGAAAACGTTCCTTCCTACTTTGGTAATCTATTACCCTCTGAGGATCTTACGATTTCTAAAAGCAATAGGTCTCGGGGATATAATTTAAATCTCGGCACAGTGACACACATCCTAGTTAGCAGCCTCGATTCTCCTCCTTAACTTTTAAGTTTGAGAGCAGGCGCGCTAGCGCAAGAAGAGGGCACATTAGATCCTAGGATTTAAGTGCATTGAAATCCACAAATAATAATAATAATAATTGGTAATCTATTAGTGATACGAACCAGCATACATAGAACAGTCTAGTTTTATATTAGTAGCGACGCTGTCGCTCGAACTGTCGATCTGTCAAGTAACATGTGAAAGGTATGTGTGCATGTGATGCCGTTTCAAAATATCATTTTAAATACAAACAAGACGTTCCTTGCCAACAACCCTAACAAAATTTAACCATTATAATTCCGAAGCTATCACTTAGATTAATGATTGGTCTCCGCTGCGCACCAACTAGATACCGCACTACCTAAGAACAATAGCTTTTTTATTACGGCAAATATTAGGTGCATGTGTGCGTGGCACCTTGACACTCAATGGCATTATTGAAATTTTCAAAAAGTACGCTTCGTGTAATTTTACATTGAAATAAATAAAATACAAAATACTTACTGATTATAGTGATCGGGTCACCTGGTGTTAAGTGATCACCGCCGCCCACATTCTCTCGCAACACCAGAGAAATCACAAGAGCGTTGCCGGCCTTTAAGGAAGGTGTACGCGCTTTTTTTGAAGGTACCCATGTCGTATCGTCCCGGAAACACCGCACAACGAAGCTCATTCCACAGCTTTGTAGTACGTGGAAGAAAGCTACTAGAAAACCGCACTGTGGAGGACCGCCACACATCCAGATGTTGGGAATGATATCCTAACTTGAGGCGTGTCGTGCGAAGGTGGAATTCGGTGATAAATGCGGTAGAAGACACACAATGAAGCGACGTCTCTACGCAACGCCAAGTGATCTAGCCGTTCACAGAGCACTGGGTCCCCGACAATTCGAGCTGCTCTGCGTTGCACGCGGTCAAATGGATCGAGCTGATACTGGGGTGCGCTAGACCAGAGATGACAGCAATACTCCATGTGTGGCCGCGCTTTGTAGAGCGCTAGAATGTGGGCCGGCTTGAAGTATTGCCGCGCTCTATTGATGACGACCAGCTTCTTCGAAGCCAATTTGACTTTGCCCTCCAGATGGCCACGGAATTGGCAATCGCTCGAGATTTCGAGACCCAGTATTCCGATACTAGGCGAGGTCGAGGTCGAAGAGCGGTGATACGGCAAATGGGGATTTTTTTAGTGGTAAACGCGGAAACTTGAGTCTTCTGGGGGTTGAATTGGACAAGGTTCAATTTACCCCATTCCGCGACCTTCCCGAGAGAGGACTCGATAGAAGACAAAAGTTTCTCCTTGCACTGGTCGACGTTTTCCCGAGAGAGACTTGCATGGCCCGTGTATATGGCATCACCAGTGCTGTCATCTGCATAGCAATGTATGTTGGAGGTTTCCAACATATCATTGATATGCAGAAGAAACAGCGTGGGAGATAGCACACAGCCTTGGGGCACTCCAGCGTTCACGGGCTTGGTATTCGAGCGAAAACCGTCGACAACGACTTGTATGCTACGCCCAGTGAGGAAGCTGGAGGTCCACTTGCATAAGCTCTCGGGAAGCCCAAATAATGGAAGTTTTGAGAGGAGCGCCTTGTACCATACACGATCAAAGGCCTTCGCTATATCCAGGCTAACTGCCAGGCCTTCCCCCTTGCTTTCAATAGCCGCCGCCCATCTATGTGTCAGGTATACCAGAAGATCACCTGCCGACCGACCATGGCGAAACCCGTATTGTCGGTCGTTGATCAACTGGTGACCCTCTAGGTATACCAAGAGCTGACGGCTAATTATGCTCTCCATGATTTTGGAGAGCAGGGAGGTTATAGCAATAGGCCTGTACTTTGCCGGATCCGAACTGTCTCCTTTTTTTTGGATCGGATGGACAAGGGCTGACTTCCATGAGTCAGGGACTACGCCTTTGGAATAAGAGTGCCGGAATAAACGCGTTAGCACCGGCGTCAACTCAGGGGCACACGTTCTAAGCACGATTGGAGAAATGCCATCCGGTCCGCTCGACTTCCTGACGTGCAACCAAAACTGAGCTCGCCTAACAGTTTTCTGTCTGAACTGTACTTCAGGCATAGAGCTCTGACACCGCGGGATGGTCGGCGGTGTTTTTCCATTGTCGTCAAGAGTCGAGTTGGAGGCGAAAAGAGCGCACAGTAGATCCGCTTTCTCTTTTGCCGTATGGGCCAGGGTGTCATTCCTCATGTGCAACGGCGGCATGGACGGCTGGTTGAAGTTACCAAGAGCAGCTTTCGACAACGACCAGAACATGCGTGTTCCGGTCGGGTAACTGGAAAGCTGCTCGGCGTTTTGACGACGTGCTTTGACTTCGCACGGGCGATTTGCCGCTTAAAAAATCTGGAGGCACGGTTATATTTCCTCTTAAGAACTTTGCAGTTCGGATCCTTTGAGCCCAGCGCCGCAACACAAGTTCAAAACACGACGAACCAGGGCTGTGATCTGCCACCGATCGGTACTACAGAGCTTGGTATAAAGATATCCATGCCCTGCAGTATCACATCGGCTACTGCAACGGCGCAGGCACTAGGATCATCCGAGGGGAAACAAACCTTGCCCCAAGGGTAGGATGCAAAAAAGGAACGCATCCTATCCCAGCTGCTGACTTGTAGTGCCAAACGCGGCGGGTCGCTGGTGTTCTGCGACGTTGGCGTCGGACGGGCACTACACTCCTGACCAGGCAATGGTCAGACGTTCCGAGAGGGGCGTCGACAGAGACCTGGTAACTATCGGGATGTGTAGTCAGCAGAAGATCTAATAAGGACGGCATATGGCTATCCACATCCGGGAGCCGCGTAGGCGACTCAAACAATTGGGACAGACCATACGCCAATGCAAAATTGTACACAGATCGCCCTGCGTAGTCTGTGGTACGTGATCCAAGCCATTCGGCATTGTGCCCGTTGAAATCACCCAAGACTACGATTTCAGCGGAGGGGATCTGTGCAAGCACGTCGTCAATTGCCGCTTGAACGCAGCCCATGAGATGATCGGTTTCTGCGTTACCACTATGGGACCTGTAAACACACGCATAGATGCGGACGCGGTCCTCTAAATCTACGCGGAGCCAGAGAGTAGACAGGTCCCTACCCCCAAAATTGCCGAGACGGCGACAACAGATAACCTCCCTAACGTTCACACATACCCCGGCATGAGGCAAAAAGTTGTGCTCAATATTGTACCCGGGGTACGTTAAATATGACGTATCGCTAGGTCGAGATATCTGCGTCTCCGTAACGAAACACAAGGCCGGCTGCCGTTTAAGATGGAGTGAATTCCCCGGGTGTTACAAAAGGAATGGCCTCCGGTCCTCGACACTAACCTATGCGAAACATAGCGGCACTAGGTCGCTACTTCACGCCGGTATTCTGTGCGAGTGTGGTAAGTAACCCGGACGAGTCTTGCCCGATTGTGCTGACGTCAAAAGACGGTAGCGTGACTCTCCCACTTTCAATAAGCCCGTAGTCGCCTCTTACGACACCCTTGGGCCTGGGACTAGCCTATTCTTTTCACGCCCCGGGGAAGCACAGGGCAGGTTTTACTACGCAACCCGGCATTTTGATTTTAATTATTAGTAAAGTTCAACAAAACATGTGGCAAGTCCACGTCACACATTGTTCCAGACTGGCTCGAGTATGCCCACTTGAGCGCAGCGGAGAGCGATCCTAAATCGAAGAGCAATCATAAGCAATCATAATAAGTGAATGGTAACTTTAATTAAATTAGGACCAAGGCTAGTTATCTGAAAATGACTATGAATTAGAATCAAATTCATTGAAATACAAATAAATTAAATTAAAATAACGCGTAAGTGTTTATTTAATAGATGATATAGTTGAGTAGTTCCTATATGAAATAATAGCGAGAGTGTGAGATGATTTTTTAGTGGTTTGGTTTAATTTTTAAACTAACTTTTAAAGTGAAAGCTACTTCAGGTGGGGCTGAGTTCTTTATTTTGTGGGTATTGAATTTGACGCATCACGCTTGGGTATGTAACAAAAGCAAAAGTTGTATTTAGTATTAAAACTTAGCTTTCAAGAAGTTTTTTTTAACTTTTGTCGTGTGGTCTGAAAGTATAAAAAAGTAAACCAGTTCGGTTTATATTTTACATACAGTACTCTTGTACAGTGGTGACACAGGAGACGTCGCGGTAAATGCTAGTCGAGATTGTAATTAGCGAGTGAATGTAATGCGAGAGTGAGATCAAACAGAGACGTACCGCGTTGATTGCTCCATCGATCATACAACAAACATCAATGTATGATGATGAATGACCCGCTGTGTGGGCTGTGATTGTTTCAACTTTAGGACTTTGCCCATACCATGCACGTGGTAGGTAAATATAGGATAGCACGTCCTGTAAATCGAATTCTTTCTTAATACGTCCTTGACAATGGTTTTATGCTATATATATATCAGCTTGATTATAGTCTCTCAAAGAAAATTTAAAAAAATAATATTGTGACTGTTCGTTGTCAATACATTTATGAAAATTTAATAAACGTTCACAAAATCGTCACCTTTTTGCTCTTAATAGTGATTTTCATTATTATAACACTAGAAATAAGGGATTGCTTGTAACTAATTCTAGTAGGCTTTATAAGATACATAATAGTTTTAAAGGTAAATGTATACACTTTTATAATAAAGTCCCAGCCACTGTTCAGGCATTATCTATAAATAAATATAGATGTTTAATTAAAAAATGGCTCTGTCGTAAATCCTACTACTTCACAGCTGAATATCTAAGTGATACGAAAACCTGGGACTAGATGATGAATATTTTATAAAAATAGCAATGACCGTACAATATTGTATATTTCATTAAAAAGAGCGCAAAAATAAAAATTCTGGGAGAGTATCTTGCGCCGCTTCTTCTCTCTCAGAGCGCCATTAGTATCCAAAGCGGCAGTAGTATCTAGTACATATATTTGAAATGACATCAAAATGAATTCTAAAGGAATCAATTTTGAGAAAAGAAATGCCTTTTAATACGCGAAAGAGTCTTATCGGGACTCCTAATTGCTTGGGATATTTTTTCCTTATCGTATTTCCGAAAAATCTGGACTTAATAGCACCCAGCCTTCCGATTTTTGATGCACTCCGACAGACAATTTGTTGATCTAATATCTATAGATTATACAAGATTCGAACTGATGCCTAGCTTTTGAATTGTCTTGAACGGGAAAGCACACGATGTGCAAGGCATTCCACTGTAAAACTTTGTAAATGTTTTGTTTAATCCACTCGATTATTGTGATTTAATATTAACCTTGAAAAAAATATATGTGTGTAGTGTGAGCCTTCTTGAGTGTAAATTCCGCTAAGATTCGTCTTCAGTCAATTCGACACGTGTTTCGCCTCTACACGAGGCATCCTCAGGAGATGTTGACTCTCCAAATTCTGGCACGAGACTAGAATTTGGCGAATCAACAGATTTCCAAGAAACGCAAAATAACGCGTAATTCATTAAATTAAAGTGGAGAAAATTATCAAAGTTTTTAATATAATAAACACGTTCAAAATTTGAATTAAAAAAAAAAATTGAAGAATATTCATAGCCAGCCTAGTTATTATATATTATAACTAGCTGACCCAGCAAACGTTGTATTGCCGATATTAAAATCGCGATACAAAAGTAACTGTTGATCGTAGATGGGTGAAAATTTGAAGTTGTATATATTTTTTAATGCTGACTCATAATCAAACAAATTAAAAAAAAATTTCAAAAATATTTAATAAAAAAAAAATTGCCGTGGACCACCCTTAACATTTAGGGGGATGAAAAAGAATTGTTGTCCGATTCTCAGATCTTCCCAATATGCACTCAAATTTTCATGAGAATCGGTCAAGCCGTTTCGAAGGAGTTTAACTACAAACACCGCGACATGAGAATTTTATATATTAGATATGACAGCAATACAATGCATGGCATGAAGCTCTTCGACTATTGATAGAACATTCTCTGGTTGTATTTGTCCGATAATATTGTGTGTTGTTGGTGATAATGTTCCACTATATTGTTCAGGCGGCCGCTATCATTGTCGTCATCACATTAGATAAGGATATTGGTCCGCACCATAATTACTCAAAAAACCATCCTGTAATCTGTATAATACATCGCCTAGTAAAAGACTTACTAACTCGACTTAACCGAGTAGTAGGCATAACAAGTATATGTTTGTTCCTAGTGTTAATTTTATGGTTGTCACAGTTTCTAGTAAATTGCTCAATGTGCTTATGAACATATCTAGAACATTACCAAGAATATATATTGAGAAGCAACAGTCAATATGTTTATTTCTTTAAATTTTTCTCTTAATGATTCTTTAGAGGTCCTAAAGATTATAAATAGCGCGAATAGCCCTCTTCTGCAGTACAAAGATGGTATTAATAATTGTATAAACTGCCCCATAACAATATACCATAGGACATAATACTATGAAATACGTATCTATGTCAGTTAACTGTCAAATTTTTAACCGCATATGCTGCAGACTTAAGCCTATTCGCCAATCCTTCAATAGGATAGTCCTAGGTTCTTGATATATTGGCTTGTGGATATATTTAAATGCAAACATTAGTTCTTCATAGTTATATTACTATTAGCACTGTTAAGTACAGTTCTTACAAATATTTTAATTGCCTAGTCATTTACGTCATTTCGAATTTAAAAATATTGTGCATTGACACGACACGATAAGTACTTAATTACAAATCAAACAATGATAATATAATTACTACCAAATGAACTATGGACGCTCGTTTGTTGGTTGACGTGACAGTTTATAAACACAATTATTAAGGCTTTAATTTAGATATATTTATAAACTTACGCATATATTATAGGTAAAGTATACTATGATATCGGTTTTTTTCCATCTTATGGCTAACCCCTGGCGCCTCCACCTACTTGCTCTATTGAATTAAATTATTCACAATACCTTCTTATAGGTAAGTATTTTGCCAAATACCTAGAACAACAGATTAGACAGAGATTGAGTTTATTATTTCGAGAACTTTACCCTAACAATATTACTTATGTAATGAAAGTTGTTCATAAAGATGATGTAGAAACAAACGGCCATCTTAACAATTATTAAATATTAATAGCGCGCCATATAAAAGTCAGTTGATATCGCAAGACGTATAAGTATACCTACATCACCACACCTAATTCGAAAATGGCTAACAAATTAGAATCATGAAATTTCATATAGCAGTGCCTCGCGTTGAATTATTGAGCCTTTCAACTACTATCAAAATCAGACCTTGAAAACGGCGACTACGTACTATTCGTAAAATACCTATTGTTTTAGAGTTGCTAGTTATGCATCCAAACTCCGAAGTCCGTATGAAATGATGTTATTCACAATAGTAAGCGCGGAGTGGCAACGTCGCACGCCGGCATTCACAGATCGATACAATAAAAAATCCGTATAACATTGTCTATAGACTATAGTATAGCAGCTATGTAGGTACTATTATCAGCGTCGCATAACGATGCATAACAAATAACACGTTGCTACGTTTTTAATAATAAATCTCCTGCTTGATAAACTGTACTGTATATGTAAATTATAATGAAATGTCTGTGTTTTCAAATGTGTTATTTGCACCATTTTAGATTTTCAGTTTAGATAACTTATGTGTCTAGAAAGTCTCTTGCTATTAGACAACCGATAAAAATGGGTCAAAACGTTTTTCACTCGTGATTTTATGACACTTTGTGTTAGTGTGCGTGAATTGCTCAAAATAGAGGTTAGTTCTAAAGTCTATGTTTTTCGACGTTGCCACAGCTGTCATAGTCAATGTAGGCGTATAAACGATCTAAGGTTTTGTGATTTTTACAAAATGGCTGCTTTGTTGATACAATAACGTTATCCGAGTATGTAAAACTACCTACTTACGTGTTGGGAGCTACTTAGTGATGCAAATTAATTCTCCTTCCAGATATGAAACATCTCTCGAAAATAATGAGGCCAAGATTGCGTGCAGCTTTCTGCTTATCATAAACTCTGCCTGTTTCCATACCCATATGCCAATCAAGAACCTTAGATATGTTTGAATACATATCCCTTTATTGTTATCTACAATCGACGGTCCTGACATAGATATTACTACTCCACTTGTTACTTATATCAACCCTTTCATACAATCTCGCTTATTCTCGGTACATTTGACCCTTATTTAACACATCCCCGATGACTGTTCTGATTTGATGGCATTTCCAACACTTCGCATCACCTGCATATGTATATAAATATATATAATTGTATTGTCATGTAAGTAGCTTTTCTCTATAAGATTAGGTACTTGACTTATTAGTAGTTTGACGATGAGTAATACACAAACCTAAAATAACTAAACCTCAAGCCAAAGGCTGTCTGCTATGAAGAGTTTCTTATACTATGTTCTTATATGATACACGCGTTTGTATTGTAGCAAGCCTTTGGGAAGGGGTCTGCAATTTCAGTCTTCATACACTGTATAGGTACTATTGAATATTTAAAATAGCAACACGAGCAAGAGGGAATGCGTTTATGTTAAAGTTAAATAAATATTTGGATCGCAAAAAGTGTGTCCTCGAGCGCACGACTTTCGTAACGTCCAATTAAACCCGGGACCCAAATTACGAACGTTACCGGCGTATTTAATTGGTCAAACCGTTACAAGGAGACTTATTTATAGGGAAAGCTGGATACGATTTCTTAATTAATCATTTGGTTGATTCCATTGACATTTTTTAAAAGACGTAGACATGGAAAGATCTCTTTATCTGTCTGTAAATTCAATTTGTTAAAAATTTAAAAATGTTAAGTAGTGCTCACTAATTCAAACAGATTTTGTTTGATATTTTTAATGTTTCTGCGGCATGATGTAACTTGACGAATTAAGTACTTATATTTATTATTTTAACATGAAATTAAGTAGACACATGATAGACTATATAAGTATATACGTAATATAAAACATATTTGAAATAGGTATGTACATAATATAAGCACGATAATTTTATATTAAGTATAAATAATTCTTACAGAGCATAAATTATTAATAGTTCGGATTTTTTGATGTACATACGTACGCATGATTATTATTAAAGAAGTATAACTATTTTTTATTTATGTATTATTTATGTAAAAACTGCATCAACTATAGTAGGTATCATTCGGAGGATAGGGGCGTAGAACTTTTGTATGGAGTGAATCTACCTAAAAATTGGAATTGCACCTATGACCTATGTCATAAATTTAAATAGTTTCGATTTCGTTCGCCTTAAATTAGTGTTTTGTCTATTCAAAGATATAATAATGTGATGATATTATTATTTACAATTAAATGAATAGCAAGTACATAAGTAGCCGGGCTTTCAGAAATACGCACTTAAAAAATTGCAGATAAAAGTAATATTCATCTCGGTACGAAAACTTAGCGTCAGCTTTCCATTAGCGAGTTCTAGAGATGAGTGCACGCAGACCGGCAACGTCGCACAGCGGGTGGCATGGCGCGGCACATTGCGGTGCGGTGTGGCAACGTCGCACGACGCGTGGTACAGTTTCATGATCAGCTGTATACGTTATATTAAAATACAGATGTTTGTTATGCTCCCTTACTGAATAATAATATTGAATGTCATGTTTTTATATGCATTCAGATCGACATTGTTCCTATTACATTATTATTTTATTTGGGGCAAATGAATTTGATGGGTATAATTTAAGATTACTGATAGATCTCTCGATACAGTGCACGCGGGGGAAGAAAAACTACTAGATTATCACCACAATAGGAAGGTGGGATTTTTATATCGCTAGAGAAAATAGACGTACGACTTCTCAGGCATCTTTTATATACAAATACTTAAAAGTAAGTTTTAAATTAGTTTCTCCCTCGGGAACTCTTAAAAGTACGTACGTTCTATGTGAAAATTGAGAGATCCAATAAAAAATTGAGATTTCTAATTAATCCACACCAAAAACCAATTACAAATAAAAAGTAAAAAATATGTTGTGGCACAATGATCCTGCCATCGGTAACTCTGCCTTATATTGTTAAATTGTTATAGATAAATAGGTATTTATAATTATTGTTACTGTAGTGCTCCCATAAAATCTTCATATATTTACAGTTTGGGTGGATTGATGCATTTACTGTTCCCAAAAACTCTAGTGGTTTTGGGTTAATTAATATTTTTTATGAACTTGTGTGCTGGCGTATTTGGTTAAAATAATTTATAAAATGTTTAAGCTGTAAATTTTGATTTAAGAGTGGTAATGAGTTTCTTGCAACTTCTTCTCATTGAAAACTTTTGATGTTTAATAGTGTCATTATTGATTTTATTTGATCTGGTACGATTGGCCTCAAATAAGATAAATAAGCTGTGTGGCGTATAGATAGGCAGACACATGAGTGATCCTATAACAGTTCCGGATTTTTTAACTCACACGTACAGAACCCTAAAACATAGGTATTAATTACGACGAAACGATTCATATGAAAAATTGTCAATCTTGGATTTCAAATAGGTTTCCAAATTCGTTCTCTACTACACCAGAATCCTTGCGAACGATATTATGATGAAATAATAAATTTTCGCGGCGGCCATCTTGGACTTCAAAACAAAGACAAAAATTAGATTTTTTGAAAACACTGGAAATGATTTGCTTTCGTTCCATAGCCTTTTTTTCTATATATTACAACGCGGTATACTTGAACTTAAAATTCGTATTACGCTCACTGGGAAAGTTTACAAATTTCGGCATAAACAGTATCCCAAGTCCTTTTCTGTACCCCTGACAACATTTGTGCAATATTTCATGACGATCGGTGGAGTAGTTAAAGCTTAGATACGTCAAGTATATCTATAGTCTCTTGCAGCTAGACAACCGATAAAAACAGGCCAGAAATATTAGTTAAGTATGCGTGACAAGCTACGTCCTACACTCGCGATTTGTATGACACTTTGGTTTTAGTGTGCGTGCATTGCTCAAAATAGAGGTTAGTTCTAAACTCAATTTTTTTCGATGTCACAGCTGTCATAGTCCATGTAGACGTATAAATGATCTAAGAGGTAAAATAATAACAACCATTATATTTACCATACTAGAAGTATGAAAATAAACAGTTATTTACAGAAATAAGATCTGATAGTCAAGCTTTAATGGAATAATTGAAATTGACACAATTTCTAAACGGCCTCATGACGAAAAATAGGATATTTATATGCGGTTTGAAGCAAGTTGAACAAAATGGAAATAAATTTAGATTCTAAACAAAGACACCTTAATTGGTTTCTATTCTATTAGCGTTTTACCTAAAACTAAACGTCTAGACGACAGTTTTAATATTCTAGCTCATTTAGAGATTATGGCTAAATTTGTATTGGACCCACCCTAAAATAGTACTTATTGTTGCATTATTATGTTGACTGAAGTGTGAAACCAAGTTTTCTTTGCGCCTTTAAACATTGATGGCAAAGTGTACATTGTACTGTTGTTTTGTGGTTTTTTGTTGAAACTTCACCACCGTAAATGTTTTTTTTTTATGGAAGAAAATACAGGCCAGCGTACGGGTTTTTTTGAAGTTATCCATGCCGCATCGTCCAGGAAACACCGCACACCGGAAGATAATTTCACAGTTCGGTTTTACATGGAAGAAATTTCCTGGAAAACCGCACTGTGGAGGAACGCCACACGTGTAGATGGTGGGGATGATATCCTTATTTGAGGTGTGTCATGCCAAGGTTCAATTCGGCGGCAGGAATTAGGTTGAATACGGTAGAAGACATACAATGAAGCGACGTCTATATGCAATGTGTCAAGTGGCAATTCGAGCAGCTCTGCGTTGCACGCGGTCAAATGGACAGCTGATATTGGGGTGCGCCAGAACAGAGATGACAGCAATTATTACGCCGAGTATTAAAATAACTGTTATTTAAATAGCTTATCTTATAAAATTTAATGAATGTTAACATTACGACATTAGTATGTACAAGTCCAGAGGTTTGTTGAGAGCCAGATACAATTGCGCTCGTCACCTTGAGACATAAGATGTTGAGTCTCATTTGTCCAGTAACTTCACTAGCTACGGCGCCCTTCAGACCGAAACACAGTAATGCTTACACATTACATTCCCACTGGAAATATTGATAGACTGCTGTCGGGACATACCTGTGCATCGGCTGGGTCCGTGTGAAGTGCGCCATGGGACCGCTGCCGGCATGGCTAGCGTGCGCCGCGCATGCCGGGCCTCGCCGCTAGCTGCGAGCCATGCCCGCGCGCACACACACGCACACACACACACACACACCGCACTGCACTGCACGCACCACCTTCCACCACTACAAAAACTGTGCCACGACCCACGACCCTGAAACAACCACGTCAAATTTAAATTTATCACTTCTGGGATTAATTACACAAATTAAATTTTAAAGCATATACGTCACTCGAACGGTTGGCTCAGTTGGAAGAGCGCTCGCCCGGAATACAAGAGGTCACAGGTTCGAGTCCCGCATCGTTCATAAAATTTTCTTATCAACTTTTATTTATGTTATCAATTTAGGTCAAGCATTTGACGTCCCGTAGGGTGTCCCAGGTTTGAATCACCAGGACTCAGGTGCAAACAGTAAACTTTTGTGCGATGTATACGCATGTTTACGCAAAGTCAGCAAAACCTATAAGTAGAACATCTTCGCAATATATAGTGTGGGCAGGAGAACACACGTATGGGCAGGAGAAAACACGTGTGGGCAGGAGAACACACGAGTGGGCAGAGGATGATTGCCGGCGATTACGACGAGAGTGCCGGCAGAGCAGTCGGAGTTAACACTTCTTAGTTAATTTTTAAGAGTTAATAAAATAATATTGTTTCAATCTGCCTATTAACTGTATAAATGACTTTCAAATATGTCACTTGATTGTCATGTTATTAATGTTATCTATATGTCATGTTGTTAATGTTGTTTGTGACGGTGTTCATCTAATCTAAATCTTTTATATAAAATTCTCGTGTCACAATGTTAGTTACCTTACTCCTCCGAAACAGCTTTCCTTGATTTTTATCAAATTTTATATGCATATTCAGTAGGTCTGAGAATCGGATGCACCAAAATTTTAATAATTGATTTTATTTAATATGTAATATGGCAATACGACGTTTACTGGGTCAGCTAGTATAATATAAAGTCACAGAAATTGACGTGTGTCCAATAAATTTGATGTAAGCGAAGCAACGAACAAAAAAGATCAATCGCAGATTTGTTCATACACGCGATGTCGACAATCTACTTGCCTACGAGGTTGCTGTTCATCGATAGTAGGGAAAATAGGGAAGGTTTAGAAGTATTTAATATATCATGACCTCTCACCAATAGTTACAGTCTCACTCTGTATAAACTTTTAAAATTTTTTAAGCCATTTCGTACCAGTCTTGTCAATGTGTCCAACATAAATGTAGTAAAAGTTATACCTTTTTTAATATCGTTCCTTGAAATATAAATAGGATCACTTGTTGCGGATGTATGTTGGTCTAAAACCTTTTTCTCAGGAACGTGAGGAGAATCAGGTCGTTGTAAATATCAAATAAAGAGATTCCTTAGGGTTGTGTGACAAGGATTAAGATTTAATGGTCATTACCGGTTACAACCGGTTTGTATCTATTATTCACTTCGGATTTGAAACGTTACGGGAGTCCTTTTGTAACTAACCAGATAATTCTGCAAGAGTCGAAACGAGACGAGCTTACCTAATCGTAAACTTATTTCGTCTAGGGTGTAGTTGAACAAATATTAGGGTAAATATCACAAAAGTTGACACTCTGTTAAGACAACAAACCGGGTGATGGAAAAACCATTATAACCGTTTATTTATCAAAACTTATACAATTAACAATAATATTAAGTAATAACCTACAACTGAGGTAGAAAACAACCGAATTAAAAGTTCTCGATGTACTAAACGTAAGTAAGAATCTATTTTCGATTTCGAAGCCTTAGGAAGGCTACAGGAATAAATCTCCTAAAGTACTCACATGTTCATACATATAAAATCCCTTAAATAAATAGAGAAAAAAATCTGCTAAAAACTAAGAACACATTATACGCCTATCAATGCGTAATTAAACGTTTAAACATATTTAAGTAAGTACATATCTACTTAATAAATAATATCATGTACTTAGATGATGTTTGAAATCTTTTGAAACAATGTTCGATTCCACGTAAAGCTAAATACGTAGTTAAATATATTAGTGCCTCGTAAGTCGTAATTGGATAGACGCGCATACCAATGCGGAGGAAGCCATTTTGTTTTTCAGAATCAGCGCAGATTCTAGTGTATTCTGGTATTGATGCGATTATTGTCTTTTGTAATTCTTGTTTTCCATTTCAAGATAAAACTAGATCACATTAAGGCGAAGAGTAAGCAGAAAACACGCAAACATGGTGTTTTTAGACAAGTTTTGTGGTGAAAGTATAGTATTTCGAGCTATGAACACTACTTAATCCTGTTACACATATCCATAAGTCTTATTTGTAGGTTGCTAATGCTTGCTGTTGGTTATAGTTAACACTGCCGAGGCTTTTTGAACTACCACTTATCTTTGAAGTTAAACAAGTTTTTTGGCATGGCGTGACGCATTTTTTTGGTACTTCTTTCAGAAAAGTTATTCTTATACCTTGTACTTTTTTGTGTAGGTTAATATATTCAGATTAGTAGTGAATAACGAGGATTGTAAGCTGTTTTCCACGCAAGAATTTTAAAAATATTGGCTTTGTTACATAGATGGTGAACCGGCAGCCGTGAACTTGAACGTGATTAAAATTTAACCGATTAAAATTGATTTCCCTTTTTTTTGATGGGAAAAAGTGACGAGACCAACAACATTGAAAGTTTATCAGGTCCAGAATTTTATCAAATTATTAATATTTTAGCAAACCAATGAATATTCTTATTGAGATGGACAAGGGCCGAACTGACCAATCGAATAACTGATAATAATGAACTTTTAGTTTGATACATATACCTTAGATCATTAATACGTCTAGATAGACTATGACAACTGTGAAAACGTCAAAAAAATAGAGTTTAGAACTAACCTCTATTTTGAGCTATTCACTCACAAAACACTAACCCTCTTCATTCAATTCATAATGGTCCGCTAACTTTAAACAGCTGCTTAGGAGTGTTTTTTCTCATTCTGACTTAGGTCAATAGAAGAAGACAGAGTGAGAATTAGCAATGCTTTAAGTGAGCAGACTATTATGAATAAGGGGGATAGTGTCATACAAATCTCGAGTGTAAGACGTAGCTTGTCACGCACACTAAACTAATATTCCTGGCCTGTTTTTATCGGTTGTGCTCACAGCAGGAGACTATCTAGACGTATAAATTATCTACACGAAGTTTTTTAATATTTTTTACGATAGTTACATAAAAATGGAACGAGACAAGCAAGTTCACTTACGGTGGTTATTGTAGGTATTTGATATTGTTTGAAAGTGTCAATATATTATGAGAATACCAACGTTAAGCAGCACGCGTCATAAGCGTACAAATCACCAGATGGTAATTTTTTTTTAAGAAAATAAGGGACGAGACCTGCAGGAAGTCCAGCTGATGGTAATTGATACGCCCTGCCCATTACACTACAGTGCCGCTCAGAATTCTTGAAAAACCCTAAAAATTCTGAGCGGCACTACAACTGCGCTCGTCACCTTGAGACATAAGACGTTAAGTTTGCCCAGTAATTTCACTAGCTACGGCACCCTTCAGACCGAAACACAGTAATGCTTACACATTACTGCTTCACGGTACAAATAGGCGCCGTTGTGGTACCCATTCTTTAGCCGGTATCCTGTGCAAAGGAGCCTCCCACTGGTAAAGCCATCACCGCCGCCCTCACTATTTACACTGGAGGAATCACAGGAGCGTTGCTGGCCTTTTAGATAGAGAATATCGTGAGGCTTATCTCACTCCCCGTGTAGGTATCGAAATTTCAGGTACGTGCGGCGGCCTCTACGGAGTAGGCGAGCCAGTACGGCCGCAAGAAATCCTATTTCTTTAATTAATTTTGCTTAGTGAGTCTTCTGTACTTGTATTATTCAACATATTCTTTAATTATCGTCCTGAAAACACCGCGATTGGAGGCTCATTCTACAGTTTGTGTGAATTTTGTATACGGGATATGTTAAATACTTTGTGTTGCACAATCGATATATCTGCGACACCGTCAGACTGCGTAGTCTCATGCGGATGATGGTTCAAGTTGGAGTGGAGTCCCATTATATTGCAAAAGTTCATGGTAAGAGTTCTGGCTGCTTCCAATTGCTTCTATGTTTGTCCACGGCGATAAGCGGTTCTGTGTCCTAACCAGAACACGACGAGCAGCCCGAGCGAGGACGCTTGAGGAGGGATATTTCGATTACAGGTGTTTCAGTACGATCCTGAAGGGATCTAGGTGTTGCGATGGACACCTGGTCAAGACACTAACATAAGCGAAATATAGCTGTGCTTGGACGCTACTTCACGCCAGTTGTGAGTGCGCGTGTGGTCTAACGGTGGTGATTAATCCGGTTCTGACCGTTCGTGCAATCATTGTATGATGACAGCGTGCCTGAAGTACATCAGATAGACCTAAGTCGCCTCATACGACTACCCATAGACCTGGCACGTTCCTATTTTTTAATCTCCGGAAAGGCACAGAAAATTTCATTTACGTGAGGTTTCCCTATCGCGAAATTTATTTACTTACCGCCCTACCACTCGAAATTACTTACTTGAATTACGTTATAAGCCCAGGCGTGGGGAAAAATGTATCAAGGGCAAGTAAGATCCATTCCCTAGCCGGGTCGAAGAAATTGATTAACCGCTTACGGCCGTTCCCAATATTCAGTATATCTCTTACTTGAGATAAAAATCGTAACTATCATTGACTTTTCTGTCCCAATAAACTTATCTTATCCGCACACGCTGTCTGTCAATGGGACGACGTATAGCTTACCAGCGATAGAAATTTGTATGGAAATTGCATTTCACGCGTCCCAATATAAGGTGATAAGAATGACTTATCGGGTATATTGGGACAGCTTCAGATTATTGACAGCTAATTACTAACAGTAGAAGGTAGTAATTTATCTTAAGACAGGTAGTATATTGAGAACGGCCAAAAAAATTTGTAGTCAGTAGGGGCAAGAGTCTTAATCAGCCACCATAACATTGATTGTATCATATTTAAAAAAAAACTCCCCCCTCCGTATATAGCAATAATGTAAAAATATAGGTAAGCGTCGTATTCAATCGGGTTTTGCAACGGTTTGTTCATTCATATCAAACTCAGCTTGAACAAAGTTTGGCGGGTTTTATGTACGAAACTAAGCCAAAAGCATATTAAATGAATCTATCATATATTTAAAAAATAATTATAGACAGTCTTTTGCGTGTAGTAGGTAACGGTCCATGAGCTAGTTCGACTCACAGACTCGGTTTTTGTAACTACGCTAGCGTTATACGCATTATTGTCCTTACAAAATACAAATTCATGGACTTTTTATCAAACAAATATAAGGATCACAATAATTACGAATTAAGTTAATAATCAAGTTCTTGTTTTTGCTTTTTACATATTCTTTAAATTGATAAGATTAGTTATTAACTGATAATAATAGGTTAACTTTATTTTCGTCGTAAATTTGATATACACTTTATATGATAAGATATTAGATATTTGCACTTTTTAGTTGTTTAATTTGACTGTAAATACTGTGACTGGAGGAAATTTTGATATTGTATTCGGAATTCAAATTGTGAATTTTTACAAAACTTGATACGATCTCGGAGGAGAATTTCTTTTGTATGGTGACTACCTGATCACATGAATACTGAATGTTTCAGCTTGTTTATTACATTAAAATTGCGAAACGGAAACAATATGTTGCTTGTTTAAGTAACTGAATCTCTATTAGCTTAATCACACTTCGATAATTTTTATATTGGAAATTTAAAGTTAAAAAATTCAAGAGTTACTAGTTATATGTACGCGTTTGTCGAGTCTTTTTATTTAGAAATAATATTGTTTGAATCAACTAAATTTAACATCGCCATTGCAATTGATGATGATTTATTTGCGTTCCGATTGCAAAAAATATAACAGAAACTGATTTTGCAGAATGATTTACAAAGGTTTTACGAACAGTTGACGTATGTTAAAGTAGAGAGTTTATGTTTTTAATCTTTGTACTTTGGCCCATACTTTGTTATGCGGGTTCGGTTCTACTAATAAACTGCACTGGTGTCGATTGCAGCTATTTTAACGAAACAGCATCGCGATAAAAATAACACTTCTTGCCACTGCTTTGCAGGCTTATATAACACTGCAAACTGCACATTGACGATGTCAACGAACTTACAAGTGATAACTTTACCAAGTTACGTGTTTCTCATAGTCACTAAAGCCAACTATCATCTTGAACCCTTTCTACGCAGTTACCTACATTCAAATATGACGAAATAATGAAAGTTGACAATTCCACCAACTAACTCCGAACTTAGCTCTAACACTTTTCCCTGTCTTTTAGTCATGATTATAGCATTGTACAGCACTCAGACTTACCTTTATGCTTAAAACGAGAATGATATCCTCCAATAAAACTGGTCACAGTACTCACACACGAAAATACTAATAAACACTTCGAAAACACATAATTTCAACAAACAAGAATATAACAAACAGCACTTTCATATATTTACACGATAAACACGTTTCTTTACACGTTTTCGACTTTTCCAAAAGTCCATTGAACTGTTTCGTATGAAATTTTATGTACGGTGTGGCGATGGTGTATAGACTTCGCGTTTAGTTCGCGGTACTGGCGCTAGAAGGCGCTACTGGCTCAGGAGGCGGGGCGTAGAGGGACGCGGGTGGATGAAAGAGACAGCGAATGCAGACAGAAGCGCGCCACGTATGAATGTTGTGTCATATTGTTGGGTATATCATATTATATGGGTTCGTACTCCGTCATTCGTGGATTCTATGGGATTGTTGGGTTTGTGAGGACACGGGTAGGTACTGCGGAGTGCGGACACTGGGCTGGGATAACTAAGTGACCTTTTCGCGGTACGCGTCACCGCGGGAGGCGATAACGTGAGGTCGTCGGTCGAGCGACGTTGCCGCTCCGACTGTGCCACGCATAAATTTACGAGTTACGAGTGGCGGCGAAATCCCCCGGTCCAGCAAAACATACCTGCCTCACTGTGCTTATTGCCTAGACGTGACGTTATCTTTACCGATGTCTATTGTAGTCATAGTATAGCCAACCTTTTAATATAATAGCAGTCGAATGAGTAGGTAAACAATTCGAAAGCATAGATGGAGGTAGGTACTTACCTACTACCTATAAAAGTACTATGTGGTGACAATAAACTATAGCTGGCTCTATCCAGGCCAGATTGTTTAATGTCAAGGGCAAGTTACGAATCGAATTCCTTTCATAGTAGGTATCCGTTGCATATTTGACGCTGCTGTGTCCTACTTGCATTGTGTATTTATTACTGACTATTACAGTAAATTAACATCAATATAATATGACTATTTTCTGTGAGTAGATGTTTGTTACTCATACCTATGTTATTTGTATGTATTAGTAGAAAATGGGTGAAGCTCAAGGACTGTATATGGTTGGTTTGAGTACATAGTTTTTTTCGGGGCCCCTAAATCTGAGAGTAGTAATATCTCATCACTACATTATGCAACTTCTACCATCACGGGGTTTGTCGAAGGATAGCTCATAGTCACTTACTTAATAAATAATCGCTCGCAATCAAACTATATATCTTGAACATATATCGACCATCGCTCCATCGCTATTTCCATGTCGAAATGTCATTGCAAATTATAATTCAATAAATACGTCCACACTGCACTCACATTCCCTGCTAGTCTTGAAGAATACCTGATACTGCTGTGCGGCGTTAAATAGGTAAGAACCGTAATTTTAGATCTAATATAAATAAATATAAGTAAATATAATTTTTACCGTTTCTGTATAATTAGGAAATAGAAGAACTCTAAAACATGAAAATCGTCAGACTCGATTGTAATTAACTTAAGAATTACCAAAGTTGCTAAGGCGCTGCTTATATGCGTCAATTCCATACAAAAACTGTCAATTTAGATCTTATATTATAGTCTTTCCTCCCTCCCTCTGGAGGTCTACTCGTAAAATCGACAACGATACATTGGGAACGGTACGACAATACTCCAAATATATCGCAACTATCCTACTCTAACAAATGTTCGAATTCCTTATCGTTTATCGTTACGATAGACTAATATTTTGATTTTTTTACGATGTTAGTGTGAATCAAATATGTTCAAACCTAAACATTATCTGTGCTATGTCGCTGTTAAGTGTCGAAAGTCAAAACATAGTATAGGCGCTAAGGACCATGCCAGACTCTGCACCACCAATTTCGTATCATTTACACATAATGTAAATGTTAAAAAAAATATGTAATGAATATAATATGACCATTTAAAATTGAATAAATAATACAAAACTAGCGGATAATAAAATGTAAAAAAAGTAACTCAGCCCTTCTCGTCGATTTCCTATTTCTCAGGCGGCTATTTGCATTATTTCTACGCATAAACGATCAACAAAATGACTTAAATGACTTAGTAGTAAAAAATCTTGTTGAGTAGTAAATCACATATAATTATTTCAATAATATTTATTAAGTATGTATATTGTATGGTAAATATATCTAAACAAATTGAACGATATTAGCATCGACAGCCTAGAAGGTGTCGTTGAGATTATAGTAAAAGTGACGTTTGATTATTTGTAAAATTCGAATATTCGTCTCTGACATTTGCTACTAAGAGTAGGGTTAGGACCGATAATATCGAATAATGTTTTGTTCGTTCAATCATCGTTTCGACATTGATTACGATGTAACTAAGAGTAGGATTCGACACGACTAATACCACGATTAAGCGAATATCGATTTTAGGAGTAGGCTCCCTGGTCTCTCCTTCTGTCGCAGTCGGGTAAAAAGGCTGGAAGGGTAATGTGGGCGTAACAGCCGCGCCGTCACTATGATTAAACAATCATACCTACTCAAACCGTTTCATGTGTTCACCGCTTGTAGTTGTGTTAAGAGTGCGTCGGGAACTGAGCTACAATAAAGTGTTATCATGCCGTGTTGTGCTATTATTACTTGTAAAACAAAAAGTCAGACTTCGAGTATCGACCGAGGAGGTATATCTTTTCATCGGTAAGTCAAAAATAATAATGAATATCTCTTTAGTTTCAAAAATGTAGCCATGATTACAAAAAGAAAATGCGCATAATCAAAGCAACGCGCGATCGTTATCCGCAATGGATAGCGTCCTCTGCGAAACCCACACCAAAGAGGAAGTAAATACTACGTAATGAGAGGTGGGACTGCCTTAGTAAAAATTTAAATTTTATTTAGTATGAAACTTGTAGCCATTTGACATAAGTTTGAAATAGCAGTAATTACAGTATCGCGATTGGCCACGAAGTATAATCCGGCTAAGTTTGAAAGCGAACACTTGCGAACGTAGTGGATAGCCGTCATCTGTCAATCTGTCAATGACTGCACGGTTCAAACAATCGAGTGAATCGCTTCTTTCGTACAGAGTTTCGCTATGCTGACCCACACTTCTTTCATTGCGCGTGTTGGGATGATTAGCTTTTGTATTTTAGTGTAGTAAGAGAAAATAATCGATAAAACAATGATTATTGTGTAATAATGTGACTGAACGCTTTTTATGGCTACTATAAATTCATTTTAGAAATAAAAAAAAAACAATTTTATATATTACCTAGAAGTATCACGTGCATGATTTAGTAATTTCCAAAAAAATATACTTTAAGGTTCCCTAAAGAACCGTCATTAAAAGAACAATGGATGAACGTGACGGGCAGGGAAAACTGGTTTCCGACAAAGTGCAGTACAATATGCTCTAAGCATTTTAGTGCAAATGATTTTATTATTAAAAAATCGGGAAACAGATATTTAAAACCAGGAGCTGTCCCAAGAGATAAAATTGTTCATATTTATACCAGTGCTTCGGTAAGTTACATTATTATGTATTATTTCCTTGTTTTTATAAAAATCTAATATTTTTAAAAGACACAGATGATAATATTATGATATATTATTAATGTACCGTACCTACTAGATATACCTATTTAACGTTCTATAATAAAGTTTATTTTGTTGATGATTTTGTAATAAATGCATGCAATTATTATGGTGGCAAGTATACATTCAGATATTAAGTTTATACGATGTACTTACTTTTTTGCAGCCTGTTTATGTAACAGTACATGATATTATTTTCAGTTATAATATAATTTAATAGTCCCGAAAAACGCTATTCATACATATTTGCTACACTCTGACTTAAGGTTTGAGGCGCTACGTTAGTAAAATGCGTAATCGTTGTATTTCTTCGAATCTATCTTCATACATTACAAAGAATTAACATTTTTTTAATGTCGTCTAGTTTAAAACTTTGTACGCTACGCTAGAAGCAGGCGTTAGAGGTTTCGTGCGACTTACGCGTTTATTAAAACATCAAGAAGGAATCAGTGGCGTCCATTGACGTAAAATTAACAATTATTAGACTCGTAAGTCGTAATCACGTTCAAGTTGTCTGAAACAAAACTCTGCCGACGCGTCTATGCAGAGTTTTCTTTCAGTCGTGTTTCGATCGCACTTTGAGTACAACGCCACGCAATGACAAAGTGTTCAGTGAAAAACTGTTCAAATAATACTATATCCAAACTTAAAAAGGATGGAGTGTCGTATTTCAGGTAAGTGCCTCTTTAAAATAAAAATAAAATGTGTTACTAAGTCAACCTTTTTAATCATTCTGTTAAATAATTTCATTTCAATTGCTAAACAACGCGTTGTTGCCTCGTGATAGACGTCTCTTTCGCACCACAATCAAACTCTCGAGAATAAAAGAGACAGACACACCAGCTTTCGCGGAGGCGGATTAGAAGTCAGTACAAGTACGAACGAGTATATTGTGAATTTGAACAGTCCATTTTAATTTAATTTTATTATATGTTGTGTACTATATTTATTACTGTGTAAGATTTTATTTATTTATTTATGAGTATGCCTGCTAAGGTACCTCTACTTAAATGTAGATATTAACCCCCTTATTCATAATGATCCACTAACTTTAAACAGCCGCTTAGGAGTGTTTTTTCTCATTCTGACTTAGGTCAATAGAAGAAGACAAAGTGAGAATTAGCAATGCTTTAAGTTAGCAGACTATTATGAATAAGGGGGTTAAATTTTGACAAGCTCCGTGACTCAGTTGGTATAAGAACGTTGGTTAGCATGCAGAAGATTCCGGTTTCGTTTTCCGGACGGACCAGTTTAAGTAGGGAAAACAATTTTAAACTGGTTCCAGTCTGGGTGTACTGGGTTCCCACTTCCCAGCCATTTTCTCTGACCACAGATTTGGTGTGTTTGTCTTGGGATTTTATTATTATAATTTGGCATATACATGTAAAACATTTGGGGTTTTCTTAATTCTTTTAGTTTTCCGAGAAATCCTATACGGTGTTCTGAGTGGGCAGCGATCATAGGAAAAGCTCGAGGTGAAGAATTTTACAAGCCACATAAAGGTTCCGTTGTCTGTTCCGATCACTTTCTTCAGTCGGACATTTACACAACAAATAAAGGTTTCAGAAGACTCATTAGAAGCGCAAAACCAACATTCCGTGTGAGTTGAAAACGTTATTTATATATATAGTCTATTCGTTTATTGTACGTCAATGATGGTTCCGATTCAAATTACGCGTGATGACCATTAAAAATCTGTGGTGTACTTATATTCCCTACGAGTCCTTGCAGAGTACCTACCACAAAAATGATCATCTGTGCGGCAGTCATCGTGTCATTCACATTTATCGAGACATTTTTAGGGTTCAGTAACCGAAGAGTAACCAACGGAATTCACTAAGATCCGCCTTGAGTCAATCTATCTGTCAGCGGGCTGCATCTTATAAACCCACTGACCTCTACTATTTTCTACTGGACTGGTGGCTGTCGAAGTGCTTTTGCGCCTGTTTGATATTCGCCATTTGGCGCTGTAAGCCATAGCGAGTGTCTCGCGGTCAACCTCAGCTAAACAAACATCGATAGGAAAACTAAAGGATGTCTCAGAATGTTTTTCGTTTTTAGATGTTAAATAAAAAACAACGAAATCAATTAAAACTCGTTTTATTTATTGTTAAGTTAAAGAGCAGTTCTTGAAGATTATTTATGAAAAACAACCGTTTGCAAATGCCCATTCACTCGTTCCCAGACTTGGAGCTAAAATTTTGAATCACTCGCTGGAGCATCGCTCTTGGAATAGAGTTGATTTCTTCAGTGATTCTTTGCTTCAAATTATTCAGGTTGGGTGGCAATGGATTGAAAACTTTACGTTTTAGGTAGCCCCATAGGAAAAAATCAGCAGGCGTTAAATCAGGGCTCCTCGGTGCCCAGTTGATGTCTCCTCGGCGACTTATCATTCTTAAAACGCTAATGAGTCATTTGTAACATGAGAAGTGAATCCATCTTGCTGGAAAAAGATGTTGCGGTTGTAGCCATACTGGTTTTGCATTTCAGTAGCTAAAAAATTCCGGATCATATGGCAATATCAATCAGAATTAACGGTCTCAGTTCGACCTCGGTCATCCTCAAAAAAATAAAGACCGATAATTCCCTGGCTTGATATGGCAGCCCAAACAACAACTTTTGGCGAGTGCAAGGGCTTCTGATGCAGTCCTATCTGCAATTTTGTTATTTCACATGACCGTTGATGTGAAAATTCGATTCCTCGAAGAACCAGATGTTTTTGAAACTCCTAAAACGGTTTTTCATTGTCCTGCAGAATTCGACTCGGTTATCAGGATCATCAGGCTTTATTTCTTAAACAATGACAATTTTATAGGGGTGAAAATGTTTCGAAATAATGCTATGAACCGTAGATTTGTTCAAATTAAGAGAAACTGCGCGCAATCTCAACCACTGTCGTGGTTCGTCCATAACAGACTGGCGAACGCGGTCGACGTTCATGCTCATTCTTGATGTCATTTTGCGCCCAGACGATTTGTCCGGGATTGTATTCCCAGTCTCTTCAAACTTGCACACCCAATGCTTAATTGAATTGGCACTTGGCACATGTTTTAGGCATGTTAAATTAAAATGTGTCATGTAGAGGCGGCGAACAACAGTGTAGGAATCGTAGCTTTTATTAAACGCGGTCCAGTGAAACGATTCATGGCTGCTAAACCTTAACTTAACCACCTGGCCAAGCGTTTGATTGAGACCAGACCTCCCCCCCTGCTATCTGCGGTTGGCGCGTATTGGTCAATAACAAAAACCAAAAATATTCTGAGACACCTTTTATTTACAGAAAAAATTGTGTACCTTATTACGGGATTCCTGAAGTATAAATACCATGAAAAATGACCAAAATTAATTTAGAATGCAATAATACTTCAGAGTTCTATTATACGGTTCTCTCGCAGCCATTAGTATTATACGTCAAAATTAGTTCTCTGGACGCTCGCGAGTGACGCTTCAACTATTTGAATATTAAGTTTGACATTAGTTTATATGTGCCTATGCACAGATAAACTAATGTCAAACATAATATGGAACAGCCTGTCCAGTGGTATTTATACAGGTCAGTGTATGAACCGCATTAGTTTATTAACAAGACGCATTAGTTTATTAACAAGACAAATGATAATAAAATTAAATATATTCAAAACGGCAAATTATTTATATTACCTCTATAGTCTGTGGTAGGAGCGTTGTCTCTCAGCACGAGGACCGTTCGATCATCACCCGCCGATCGTATGTGTTTTTAAGCCGACTTCGAGAAGGAGGAGGTTCTCAATTCGATCGGTATTTTTTAAATGTATGTACACCGATTACCTACTCTGAGATTTATGAGCTGATTTACGTAATTCTAATAATTATACTATAATAAATACTATTATATTAATACTTTTCAGTTTTTGAAGTCGGTTTTTTAAAACATAGTTTTTTTTTTTCAGTTTTCGACTTCATACGTACCTATACTCTACGTTTATTCGATGCTTTAAAGTTTATCAGGTCGGCAACATTCTTGTGATTCCTCTGTTGTTACTAGAGAGTATGAGTGTTCACATACAATCAGGCGACTTGTACAGGTTTTCCTTTTCTATGACAGAAATTACACATTTTTACCAGTGGGAGGCTCCTGTACAAAACAGGATGCCAGCTAGATTATGGGTACCACAACGGCGCCTATTTCAGTAATGTGTAAGCGTTACTGTGAATTTACTGGGCAAATGAGACTTAACTTCGTATGTCTCAAGGTGACGAGCGCAATTGTAGTGCCGTTCAGAATTTTTGGGTTTTTTAAGAATCCTGTACGGCACTGTATTGTAATGGGCAGGGCGTATCAATTACCACCTGCTGAACGTCCTGCCTGTCTCATCCCTTACTGTGATAAAAAAAACCAAAGAAACTGACATATTAAATTATTACCTCAAGCAACAAAGTCTCCTAATCAACCTAACCACATTGGTATAGGTTTAGGTACCGGCTTTAATTCTATACACAACATAAAAATCTGCAGGTTTGGTGCATTCCGTGCTGACTATATTAATCATACATAATATAACGCTCAGAACGTGAGCAGGCCCGAGCGATATGAAGCAGTTTGAATTCGGCCTTATAAGCCCGAATACGTTTCCCGCCGCGGCAGTCTGTGTGTGAGTGTGAGTGAAGTGAAACGTCTGTGTCACGTTGTCCAGTTCCAAGACAAACAGTGCGTGAAATTTAATTTAAAAATGACTTACTGTATAGTGAAAGGATGTTACAACGCGTCTCATAATAAAAAAAGGAAGGAGAAGAAAATCACATTTCATTCGTAAGTAATATTTCACAACTTATAATTTTAGCTAATTAATACATTTGTCAAAACTCAAAACAAGAAAATATTTCGTAAACAAATCAGACGCCATTATAAAAATATGTTGCCAGCTATGATAAAACTATTTACCCGGAATTCCCGCGTTGGGATTTTTTTGTGTTTATTGGTAGATATTTATTGGAAGATATAATGTACGATGCAACATGATGTTGTAATTAAGCGCGATATTTCAATTGTGAATCAATAACGTACATTTAATGGTATTCATTTTTAGATTTCCTTCGAATCCCATTGCTGCTGCTCGATGGATAGATAAAATACGACTTAATCGAAAACAAAAATGTTGGAAGCCAACAAAATATTCTATGATATGTTCCGAGCATTTCGATGATAAAGAAATATATGGTACTAAAGGTGGCTATAGTAAATTAGTTCAGAATGCTATTCCAACAAAGGTAAAAAATATTTTACCACCATTTTACATTTTTTACTTATTTTTAATTCGTACTTTCGTTTTGTGTAATAATCTGACTACCGTAACTTTGTTTTAGGGACTGCATATTTTTTGCAGAGATGAATGTCACAATAGTAATGACAACCTAAATGATCCTCCCAATTTGGATAAGACACGGCTGGTTTGTAAATTGACATATTAAGCAAATTTTTTCTATTATTAATTTTTCTAGCATTTTTATTTTTGTAATGTAATCGTTTTTCAGGGCTCATCGTGTCATGAAGCCAACGAAAATAATCAAAATATCAATTGCAACGTAGCAGAAGGTTCAAACGAGCCCGTAAGTAAGGCCGGCAACGCTCCTGTGATTCCTCTGGTGTTGCAAGATATTGTGGGCGGCGGTGATCACTTAACAACAGGTGACCCGTACGCTCGTTTGTCCTCCTATTCCATAAAAAAGTAGAATTAAACTGATTGCAATTTTCAATACAATGTAATAATAATGTGCTAATATTGCTAGACGTTAACTCTGAGCGGAATCTCGTGACCCCACGATACATAAGTATATATAAGTGACTGGAATTTCGGTAAACTCGAGGATCTTGCTTCGCTTGGTCAATAAGTCACATATTACTTACTATACGATTAGTGCTTCATCTCACGAGTACGACACGGATATGAATTCCATTTTTGACACACAAGGAAGTCTTCACTAAGCAAAAAACTATCCGTAAATTCATGCTTGAACACAAACACAATAAAAAAATCAATAATTAAAAATATATCATTAAGAAAAATCTTAATAAACTTGCAAAAGAAAAGATTTATTGATAATGTAATGTATGTTGCAAATGATTTATCAGTTAATGTGTTTGCAGTGGACTTATAACTATAGTATAACTTGGTAAAAAAAGCAGTAAAGACTTAAAAATGACTTATGGCAAAATATACGCCAGAATTTTGAAAGTTTTCTAACAACAGTTGTCTAACATTAAATTTTTTCTCATGAGCGATCGTACAATTCTTAATTCGTGTTTGCCCCACCCGAATACTACTTACAACGACATTTACAATATAATGTAATAAATGAAATGTTTGTCACTTTAAAAAAATTTAATCTACATTAAATATTTTCTCACAATTTACTGTTTTGGGGAAATGTTTATTCACTTGCAACACTATTTGGTTGTCTGTGTGCGTGTTGGCGAATGTATTTAAGTGACGCTCACGCACACATTAATTCCAATGATTATTATTGACAGGAACTATGAATGAAACTATTGTTCTGAGCGTTATTATTCTAAGATTATTATATTATAACACGTATCATATATTATATTATGATACTAGTGAGCTAAGTTGTTCATTATACACGAGGCTACGGGTTGCAGCCCGAGCCGTAGGCGAGGTTGTAAATCAGCCGAGTGTCTATGAGCAAGTTGCTCACGAGTTTCATATGCATTTTTTAACACACTTGCGGGGAAAAACCAATTATGTATTGCATAAATCGTTTAATTACTAAAACAATTAGCGAATTACAATTTTAGAAACAATATTGGATTGTTGTTCATTGCAATTTCACAGTTTGTGTTACATTAAGTATTTCTGGCGGGTATATTTATCAATTGTTCAACTTCTGTACTCAAACTTTAATTTTTTTTACAATTATTTGCTACACAGCAACAAATACAATACAAACATAATATGAAAAAATGGGAATTGGTGGGCATTTTTTTTGCACGCGCCAAATATTAGGTGATTGATTACCTACATATATACAGGCTACAAGCCTACTTCAAAATTATGTTTGCAATTGCAGTGCCGCTTAGATTTTTTTGGGTCTTTCAAGAATCCAGAGCGGCATTGTAATGGGCAGGGCGTATCAATTACCATCAGCTGAACGTCCTGCTGTTTTTAGTGATAGAATGCATACAACAAATTATTGTCAATTATAAATAATTAGAATTATAAAGCCGTTGTAGACAAAAAAGGTAATAAGATACATAATAGTTTTAAGGGTAAATGTATACACTTTTATAATAAAGTCCCAGCCACTGTTCAGGCATTATCTATAAATAAATTTAGATGTTATATAAAAAAATGGCTCTGTCGTAAATCCTATTACTCCACAGCTGAATATCTAAGTGATCGGACAGCCTGGGACTAGATTATGATTATTTTATAGCGATAGAAATGACTGTACAATATTGTATATTTTTATTGAAAAGAGCGCAAAAAAAAGAATGCTGGGTGAGTTTCTTGCGCAGCTTCTTCTCTCTCAGAGCGCCATTTGTTTCCGAAGCGGTAGTTGTATCTAGTATATTAGAAATGACATCAAAAAGAATTCTATAGGAATCAATTTTGAGAAAATAAATGCCTTTTTATGCCTTAATAATTAAGTAATCCTCTTTGTTGTTACAAAAAAACACTGTATTATCCGGTTAAATTGAAAATGCTCTGCTTAGTCTCATATATCATTTGCAGTTAGGTACTAACGTAACTTTGTAGGGATAATTATATTATGGAAAAGTGTGTAATATGCATGCAAGCTCACTTTACGAGCAAGTGTGTCGAAAATTGTATTACAACACCAGACCCTGGCAGGGATCATAGTTGCCACCTCTGGCGGCAGGCACATGAGATATTCCGTCTCCGAGTGACGGGTGCAGAACGTTATGATCGAGGGATCGGCAATTAGGCTACGTCATAGTCAGTTTGTGATGCGGTAGATGATAACGCTTAAAATTAGCGTTTCGTCACTTATTCCAATAAACGAGTTTTTCTATAGTATTATGATTAGTACGAAATAATATTTATTCTTAGATATATATCTATGTATATATATACATCTTATACGTCTAGATCACGGAACAGAAAAACTAGTGGAAGTGGCATGTGGGCGTTACCCCGTCCGCCCTGTCGCGGTCGCCACTATTGTGTACAAATGTACCTACCTACTCGAGCCTCAAGTGAGACCAGTCGCACTGTCAGTCCCACGCAGTCAGTTCATGTCAAGTGAAGTATAATTTTCCTTAAAAAATACAAATATGCCTTATTGTGCCATTTTGGACTGTAGAAATCATAGCCGCTTTAAAAATATGTCCAACGGAGGGATTTCCTATCATCGGTAATCATTCTATTCAAATTTAAATACAATTATGATTTTTTATGTGTTGTGCAAAATATATATTAGTAATTAAAAATGAACCATAATATTACAACGTATGGTTAATTTACCTTTACGTTTAATCGATTTAAATTATGTTATAATAATTGTAAACTTTAAAAATAGTGCAAGTGCATGCATACGTGCATATTGATAAAATTTTATCGAAATAAATTTTATCTTTTTAAATTGTATTCAAGTATTGGTCTTTTGCATGCACCATGCGATAAGGGTGTAAGTAAGCAAAATGTCATATGTTGGTGGTAATTATGTACATGAGAGACTACGGTGAATTCAAATTAATAATTTTATATCAATGGTTTAAAGGTAACCATCTAATTAATATTTAACAAATATATGTAAGATTACAGACTTATTTTTTTAAATTTAAATAAACAAAAATTCTAGTCGCGTATAATCAATATAAATAAATTTCAGATTCCCTAATGATCCATCAGTAAAAGAAAAGTGGATCATGGCAACGGGAAGAAAAAATTGGTTTCCTTCCAAAAGTAGCACGATCTGCTCAGAACATTTTATGCAAGATGATGTTATAATAAAAAAAAGTGGCAATCAATTTATTAAGCCTAAAGCAGAACCACAGCGAAATATTTTAACTCGTCATTCTTTGGTAAGTTAAAATATAAAATGTCATTACGTTAATTTTAACGTGAAACAATGTGTACGTTGTTTATAGACAGGCTCCATGTATAATCGTAAAGGTAGTCCCTGATATAAACAATATCAACCGAAAAGCACCTACACCAGAACTCCATGTTGAAATCCCAAAAAAAATTCCTGAAAGTCCCAATCAAAAAATTCGTGTTATTTCTCAGGTATTTTATTGTTCCAATGGCGATAAAATCTTATAATAATATTTAGTACTTAAATTAATTATAACTTATTATTTGACCTTGTATATGCAACTTTTTTATTTTTAATTACTTTCTTTTTAGTCCGTTTTAGCGATTGCCATATAGAAAATAAAAATATTCAAATAATCTTGCATCACCAACAACATCACAATATGTATAGTATAGTTATATAAGTATTTTTTTTTTAATTTGGTCCTCAGTTCTGGCTATTCCATACATTGCTTGTAGTCCAGTGATTATAGTATGTTCACCTCGGAATTCGAGATACCCAGCTGTAAGTCTCTAAATACTTGTATATTGACACCCTAAAAGTTGTCTCAAAACCTACATATGGTAGGGTGTAAGCAACTTTTAAATTTCAAGGTCAAAGTCAAAGTATCAACTATATATGGCGCGTTTTCGACCGAAGGCACCGGTTGACCTGAAGTGATGCTGTGACCGCACGCTCTCCGCCCTCTATCTCGAAAACGGTTCACTGTATAAAAACTTTTTTTAAACAAAATTTGTAGAGAATTTTGTATTCTACAACATTGATAATATATACAAACAGCAAAAAACCCATAGGAAATGAGATATTTCCAAAAAAAGCGCAAAAAACCGATTTTTTTGACCTTTGACCTTGAAATTTAATATTTGCTTACACCCTACTATATGTAGGTTTTGAGACAACTTTAAGGGTGTAAATATACAAGTATTTACAGACTTACAGCTGGGTATCTCGGATTCCGAGATTCTTACATAATTTAAGCTTAAATGACTGGGCTATTCATACATTACACGTTGACTTATAAGAAAAATAAAATGCTATGTTTGTGTAACAGCTCTAGCTGTAGTTGTCAATTAGTTAATGATAAATCAGAACTACATAAATTTATAATAGCTCGAAATAAAGATGGACTTCTATTTCCCTCGTCAAGTTTGATTAACATATGTAATGCAGCTGAATAACAGATCCAGCTCCAGATTAAGAACTTTAGCTTTTTAAGAAGCTATATAAAAAAATGAATTTATTGTCATAAAAATATAATATTCAATAGAATAACAGAAATCCGATTTATTTTAGCAAAGATGTTGCGATGATTCAGCTAGAAAAATTGTCAGATATTATGTTTGATAGGTTCAAGTTTCTTGTCTCCGGTCACGCTCGTACTGCTTATGCTAGAAACCATATTAGAGCGGCTTGGCAGGAACTTGCCACTATTTTTAATAGTGAGGGCAATGGTTGCATTAAGGCGAAGAGTAAGCAGAAAACACGCAAACATGGTGTTTTTAGACAAGTTTTGTGGTGAAAGTATAGCATTTCAAGCCATGAACACTACTTAATCCTGTTACACATATACTTAAGTCTTATTTGTAGGTTGCTAATGCTTGCTGTTGGTTATAGTTAACACTGCCGAGCCTTTTTGAACTACCACTTATCTTTGAAGTTAAACAAGGTTTTTAGCATGGCGTGACGCATTTTGTTGGAACTTCTCTCAGAAAAGTTATTCTTATAGCTTGTACTTTTTTGTGTAGGTTAATTTATACAGATTAGTAGTGAATAACGAGGATTGTAAGCATATAAACTGTTTTCCACGTAAGAATTTTGAAAATATTGGCTTTGTTATATTGATGGCGGGCCGGCAGCGGTGAACTTATATCGCTCAAGGTCGCTGGCATTTAGTGTCGCCTTAACAGCCTAAACACATGGCTTTTCAAGAATCCTGAGCGGCATTGCATTGTAATGGGTAGGGCGTATCAATTACCATCATCTGAACGTCCTGCTCGTCTCGCCCCGTATTTTCATAAAAAAAAAAATGATCGGAATTGCCTCGGCCGAACTATCGAACGCAGTCCGGTAGCGGACCATATTCGATGGTGTGTCGCATTGTCCATCGCACAAAATTATTATTATTACGGTAAGCCGGAGTATGAACGCTGAATCATATGGTGCGAGGCACCCACCGGTCTGTCCGATGGTCCGGCCGTACCAAATCTGATCTTGTGTTTAGGTTGTAAGAGTTGGTAGCAAGGGGCTAAAGTCAATTGACTTTATAAAGGTTATATTTTATACATGGTACGTAAGTATATATTTTATGGAACTTAATTTCAGTGGAATGACAAAAAATCTTCTTTAAAAAAAAAGGTCGGTCAGCAAAACATAGCTAGGCGTCTTTAATTAACTTCCATAAAAGACAAATAGTTTGAAATAAATACAGCATCCCGAGAAATTGTTTTTTCACGACGTTTTCGTAAATCGTCTGATTTTTTGGCTTGTTTTAATAATAATATGTACAATTCACAAGCAGTCATTTTAAACAAAAATATACTAACAAATATTATTCAACTAGCATCTAATATTTTATCAGTTTGTTTATATTTTGAGCGAATCACCTACAAAATAGCGGCTTTTGATTTTGGCAAGTCAACTGGAGGCTGTGGGCGGTCGTCGAAGTCTAGGCGTTTTTTGCTAACCGAATACTATTGTCATAGAAGAATTGTTGTCAAATTATTGAACCTTGATTAGCTCCATAAAAAGCCGTAAATTTCGTGTGCTGCGTGAGCGATGTTAGTGAATATGAAATTGACACGCGCCGCTGCCGCAGTGTCGAGCTGGAGGTCGTGTTGCTTAGAGAATTGCACTGCAGGATACATCGTTTATACAAATATGTCTTATTTCAAGGACAGTAGGCTTGTTTGTGTTTTTCAAAAAATGTAACTCTGCGTAAAATATATAATATGTATATAAATATTTATATACTATCGTACAAGTTTACGTTTTTCGTGTGTCAGTACTTTATTTTAGGAATGGTAGGAAAGTGCTGTGCGCCTATTTGCATAAAAATTGCTTATTGCTAAAAAATAATTGAACTCATTGCTTTGTAATCTTCACACAGAATTTAAGAATTCGCACTTTGTTTCTCTTTTTTAAAAAGTTATTTGGAAATCATTTGAAACGCATTTTTGATGTGAGACAGCGGTCTTAGCATTGGCCCCTGGGCTTATCGGAATAACTATAAATACTTATACAAAACTATGTTTTATGCGTATATTGCTTCCCAGATAATTATAAAATTGGTATTGCAACTTTCCAAGACTATTCATGTACGATGTCTTGATTTTAATTGAATTGGGCTAAATATTGTCCATCCTTTTAAATTATACTATACCCAAGAAAAAATATTGGCTTATATTTTAGATTACGGTGGTAATATACTTTATCAACCCTGATTACATAGGCTGCACTAATAGTATCGGGAATGGAATATTTCCACTGTTCTTGTCATATTAAAATCTTTTTAATTGAAAACTCCTTGGTTTTAAAAATCGAATACCATTTATTTATTTAAAAAAAAGATTCTCGGTCTTGTCACAAGGTCTTGTCAAACTTGTTAAGTCGTTGAGAAAATGGAATTGACTCGAGAAAATTCTAGAGCGATGATTTATTATGACTTTCGAAGTGGTTTAACACAAAAACTGTGTTGACCGGATGATTTCTGCATTTGGTGATGAAGCCCCATCCAAAACCACAATTTATCGCTGGTTTGCTGAATTTCAACGTGGACGTGTCAAGCTCAGTGATGATCCCCGTCAAGGTCGTCCAAAAACTGCAGTCACCAAAGAAAACGTTGATGCTGTGCGTAAGCTGATTGAGGAAGATCAACATGTGACATACCGCGAAATTCAGGCAGCTTTAGACATTGGCATGAGTCAAATACTAATAATCTTGCATGAACGATTAGGTGTACTAAAGTTATTTTCCCGATGGATACCGCATTTGCTCTGTGAAGAGCAAAAAGCGGCTCGCGTTACTTGGTGCGTTAGAACTCTCGAAAGATACCACGCACGATCCTCAAATGCTGCATACATCATCTACGCGTACGAACCCGTCACCACAAAAAACCAGTCACGAGTTTGGGTGTTCGAAAATGAGTTAAAGCCAACAAAAATTGTTCGTTCACGGAGTGTTGCAAAAAATAATGGTGGCCACGTTTTTCTCCAAAACCGGCCATGTTGCGACTATTCCTCTTGAGGGACAAACAACGGTTAATGCAGAATGGTATGCTAGCATTTATTTGCCACAGGACGTTTCTGAACTCCGTAGAGAGAACTGCAACCGCCGCATCATCATCCATCACGACAATGCGAGTTCTCATACCGCGCACAGAACAAAATAGTTTTTAGAGCAAGAAAACATTATTATTAGACCATCCGCCGTACAGTCCCGACCTAAGCCCTAATGATTTCTATACTATCCCTAGAATAAATTGCGTGGTCAGCCTGTGGACGCCTACAAAACGGCCATTTTGGAGAAATGGAAAACTTCCGAATGGAATGGTCGCTTCAATGATTGGTTCCATCGTATGGAAAAATGTGTCAAATTTCGCAGAGAATACTTCGAAAAGCAATAAATACATTTTTAAATAGTAATGTTGTGTCACTTCCTTGACTCCCGAAATTTTCAGTGCCGCCCTCGTACATCATTTCTAGTTTTCACAAACTTATCGATATTTTTATTCATTCTCCTACAATACTAGGTATTTTGATAGTAGCATAACACTTGACAGTAGTCAAATCTGTTGTTACAGAGTTCCTATTACTTCAAGTTTTTATATGTTATTTTAAGCAATACGAGGTAAAGTTTGGCATACCTAAATAAAAGGCATAAAATTTGTTTTCTCAAAATTGATTCCTTTACAATTATTGTTGTAATACAGTGTTTTTTTGTAACAACAAAGAGGATAACTTAATTATTAAGGCATAAAAAGGCATTTATTTTCTCAAAATTGATTCCTATAGAATTCTTTTTGATGTCATTTCTAATATACTAGATACAACTACCGCTTCGGAAACAAATGGCGCTCTGAGAGAGAAGAAGCGGCGCAAGAAACTCTCCCAGCATTTTTTTTGTGTTATTGCTATAAAATAATAATAATCTTGTCCCAGACTGTCGGATCACATAGATATTCAGCTGTGGAGTCACGAGAAAGCCATTTTTTAATGAAACATTTAAATTTATTTAAGTATAGATAATGCCTGAATAGTGGCTGGGACTTTATCAAAATTACTTCTTCTTTAAATGGCTGTCTTTAACTCTAAATTTGCTACTGCTTCTAAACTACAGGTGATATTTTTATGGCTCTAACAAGAGAAAACTGCTATTCTATTTCTCTAAAAAGTGAACGTATAAAAAGTAAATAAAAAACATATAACTTTGAATTAAGGGACTTTATAGTATATTCACTACAAACGGGCGTCCGCGGGTTTGTGTTCGAGCGACGGGAGCGGGGAAACAGTGCGCCTCTGACTTTCACACGAGCAGGTTGTGAGTAACGTTGTCGGAATCCGTTTGAGTACAAATTTGAGATACGTAGTAGCTAAACTTATTGAAAAACATATTTGAGTAATAGTATAAAGGGAGACTGATTTAGCAGTATTGTGGCAAAAATGCCACGGAAAACAAAACTTGCCAGAAGTAGAGCTAAAAAAGCTCATAAAATGAACGAAGTATTGTAAGTATACAAAAATACATAGGATTTTTCTTAGTCCTTTTACTATTTATGCTTAGTTCCCTTCTAACTATTTATCTTTTACATATTATTACAGATTGTGAACTATAGTAACAAGGTGACAATTTTATTTTTAGGAAGTTAAGAAAAATACATACTGTTGAAGAATGTGGTGTGGCAAATGAGGTTTGTAGTCATTCTGAGTGAGTTCCTAGTATATATCTTTATTCTATTATTTACTCATAGATCTGATATTTCACCAATTACCAACATAGAAATAGGGCTTCGCAATCCAGTGGTAGTATATTTGCACAACGTGACGGTAATATGGCGACATTAAATGAACACACGGCTATATCTACTTAACCGTAGTTATAAAAAAAACTCTAAAAATTAAAGAAATAATTAAAATTTTCCAACAAACAAATCCCAACTAATATTATAATTAATGTGAATGTAAGTTTGTTTGTTATGCTTTCACGCCTAAATCACCGAATTTAGTACAGAGATAGACTAGAACTTGAAAAAGAACAAAAGTTACCATTTATTGCAAACAAATAAATGGAGGGGTGGAAATAGAGGATGGCAGTTTGTATGGAAATTCGTACTTTATAAGTAATGTTCCGCCAATTCAACCATGTTATATTCACCAGAAATCAGTAAAAACCAGTTGTACAATAGACTACAAATTTCCTGCAGGTGAAGTAAAATAGGTAATTATGTCCACATGCTATTTCAGTAACAACAATGAATGATGCCGCAAAATCAGAACGAGACATAGCCTCATCCAAAGGCCGCGTTGTTATTGAATAGTTGATGGCTGCTGGAGCAAACGTACATACAAAAGAATTACTTACGCTCTATCAGGGGCTGCAGTCATTATTGAACTGGCAAAGTTATTTACATCGGAGTAAAATATGAATATTTCTGTATTTGAGCAGACGCAGAATTAAAGAAAGAAATTCCTATTTAAATTCCTAAAACTCTCTAAGGCCCTCAACCGGAATGGAATTGTCTTTTCTTGTTAAAGGATTTAAATTTTCTGTAGATAACGCACTGACTAAAATATGGAAGAAAATAAGAAATATGCGTAATAAGCTATCACAAGTAAAGAGTGTCACCAAATACCCTATCCGTTGCAGGAAAAACATAATAGTAATTCGAATGGTTATTAAACGGGCAATTGAAATAATACTTCCGTATCTGAATCCGATAAACGGGCATACATAGAACTCTTTTGTACCGACATATTGTTTGCTTATCTACATGCCTTTGGTGATCACAGGTGTGAGGAATAGTTTTGAAAGAAGTATATTAGAAATATTTAAGAAAGGCATACTATTGAAAGAGTTGGAACTGAGAAGGAAGGTCTTAACGGCGTGTAATTTCAGCCGGGTAATTAAAAGATGTCAGTTGCATTATATAAAAATAGCATAAGCCACTTGAAATCAATTAGAGATGGAACAGAAAAAAAACTTTCTATTGAGAAGATGTCTAAAGAAAATGGCATGAAGATAGAACCATGCGGCTTATTCATAGAAAAATAACTACCATGTCTAGGCGCTAACCCTGATGGAGTATGTCAAAACATGGTAGTCGAAATAAAATGCCCTGTTTCAGCTTATCAATTAAATTTCACGAGTGCAGATAAATATAAGAAAATTTACAAAGCAAACAAAGACGAAAAAATAAAAATCAACTTCAATCACATTTGGTATTTATTACCAATTCAAAGTCAAAGTCAACACATCACCAGAAAGACAAAATGTCAATTTGAATTGTGACTTAGGGAAAATTAATCCGATGAAAATAGAAAAAGATGACTTATTCGATTTTTATATCGATTGTATGTTACCAGAACTCATCGATATAAGACTACTCACATACAAAACGCAGTACAAGAAAAAGCAAGTAATAGTCTTATATCCATTAAAATAAAAGAAAATCAAATTAAATAAAAAAATAAAATGAAGTTGAATGAGACAGAATTTAAAGATAAAGAAAATAAAGAGTTGAAGAGAAAGACATTGAACGGGAAAATTTTAATTCTAATTTCTCTTTTATATTAATAATTTTAGTGCGTCTTAAAACACACAAAGGAAATAATAATTAAACGTTTCAAATTTATAAATAGTTTTCTTACTTACAAACCTTACTTATATATGTATATAATGTGTTTTGTTTCAGTTCAAACTGCTAGTTTTTGATTTCATTTCAAATGATTTGCGAAAAAAAAGTATTAGTACTTTAAATGTAAGTACCGATTATTAACTATATTAAGTTATTCGGTACAAGCTTAGTCGTCCGCTCAGCAATTTTATCCAAGTCGGTGATAAGTTTCAGACGTTATGGACGCGGTTTACATAAACAGAACTACTCGTATTTTTAGAAAATATGTTATAAAGATTCTTTTAACTTTTAAAATACGTACCTAAAATAAGGTGTATGACCCATCGCTATACTGTGAGGACTGCGGATGGTAAACGTAAGCTAATTACGTAAGTAATCTGTTATCAAAGCGCAACATGACGCCTTGTAGCGCTGCCGAAATTATATATTTTGTGCGGAGGAAGATGTGCGCTCGCGAATCGTCATACTCTGCCCAGACGCTGAGGGTTGTTAGCGTGATCCTGAGTCTTAATATAATGCCTGAGAGGACGTGTGTAAGTCATACTCGCGTCATGGATCCGCTCAAGCTCATAGACGTACCTACCTACCTGTCTACATAGTATAAGAAACGCGAGGCGTTGGCTGTGTTGAGGGCTTTGCTCTGGAACCTGCAGCCATACGCTTTGATGTGCGGAGTTCGATCAACTTAATCCGGAACAACTATCGGCGGAAGTTGAGGAAACTGAAGCAGGCGAGGACAACGAAGAAGTGAAGAAAAAATCAGATGGCCCAACTGTTACTGAGCGGTATTACCTGCCTGTAACAGTGTCAGTAAATCCTGATCACATCCACTGCACCTGTCACTTAAAAGGAGTTATAATAAAACTCCCACAACCACACCATCCGAACCGTAACAAATAACGTAATAACTTACTTATAACATTCGCTACTAAAAATCCGCTTCAAATAAGTACATCTGGTCAAAACCATTGACACGTATTTAGTAAAAACTGCGATTTTGATTTTACATTTATTTTAAACAATATAACAATTATTTTAAAATTGTACCGATCGGTTTAAGCTCAAGTGCTAAACAAAGTAAAGCACTTATAATTATATCGCTAAAATATTGGAAAGCAAAAAAGTCTCCCAGGTTTCACATTAATCATCTTGGGATAGACCAATATGGACGTACTAAGCTAGATTAATTCCAAACAATGACTAACGTTGAAATAATTTCCAGAACACTACAAATAAGATCAGTGATGCTCCGATGTCAGATGATAACGCTGAATACGAAGTTATAATAAAATCAGAAGTAGATTCCGATGATGAAGGCCACAGAGAACCCACCTCACAATTACCACAAGTTACTCAATACTCTACACCTGCTCTAAATGTTCAACCATCAACATCAACTATGGTATGTATTTAATAACTTGATGATTAGTTTTTAATTTCAGACAAAGTTACGGTACTTACGCGTTCTCTTATGTAATATCATGTAGACTTGCAGACACCGGCCAATAAATTTGTTTCATAGTAAAGGGAAGAAATCACACTGCGTGACCCTCTTTCAACTTCCATTTCGGAAGATCCACTGATTTACAAAGGCCTCTCCCAAAGATCGCCACGACGATCGGTCCTGCGCTGCCCTCATCCAATCTACTTCGGCGATCTTGACCAGATCGTCGGTCAATCTTGTGGGGGGGGGTCCATCATCCCAACTTGCAGGGATTATATTACCTGCTTATATAATTCTCAATTAAGGATGGGGTATAATTAATATTGTTGGCTGGAAGCTTACCTTTCCAAATCCAGGAGACCCTGTCGATGGACCTTCTACGATGGTTGTCCATTAATTGCAATGAATTGCCTAAATTTACTATAATTTCAGAATTATTCAAGAAACACTGAGGATACGACAATGTACGAAGATAAAGAAATATTCGAAGCTGTTATAAAAAGAGAACCACCTTCTCATGACGAAACCTCCAGCACCATATTTTTACCACATGCTGACAAATGCTCTCCTTTATTCGTGAATTCTTCAGCTTCATCTGTGGTAGGTATTTTATTAATTATAAGTAACTAGCTGACCCGACAGACGTTGTTCTGTATATAATAAATAAAATAATGTTTTTTATGAATTTTAATTTGTGACAAATCTTAAGATTTATCAATCTACATAAAAATAATATGTTAGATAGTTAACAATGGTAGTTAATCTACCATCTATAGTTACCTACAATTTAGTTTATTTTTTACCTCCTGAGAATGTTAGAAAGATTTAACAATTCTAATTAGTTATTCATTTTAAACTATTATTTTAATTTGATTTCTGAATGACGGGGGTCGACACATTGAAGGCAAATCAAAATCGTTGTTTTTATTTAATTCCGAGCATTTTCATATTTATTCACCTCTTAAACCTTCTCTGGACTTCCACAAATAATTTAAGACCAAATTAGCCAAATCGGTCCAGCCGTTCTCGAGTTTTAGCGAGACTAACGAACATTAGTTCATTTTTATATATATACTAGTGGACCCAACAGACGTTGTTCTGTCGGAAATTTCGGACACACGTCTTAAATTTGAAAAATCGGTCCAGCTGTTAGAAGGAGTCCTCTAAAATACACTATATGGACGGAATTGAGAATCTAAACCAATCTCAAATTCACTGGAATACACAAACAAATCATCAAAATCGGTCCAGCCGTTTAGGAGGTAGTTCAATTGTGAATCAAAATCATTCTCAAATCCACCTGAAGACACACACCAATCTCAAATTCACTGCAACACACAAAAAAATCATCAAAATCGGTCCAGCCGTTTAGGAGGTTGTTGAATCTAAACCATTCTCGAAGCCACCTGAATACACACAGAAAGTTTCATTAGAATCGGTCCAGCCGTCTAGGAGGAGTTCAGTGACATACACACCCACAGAAGAATTATATATATAAAGATATATACAGTGTAATAAACACAGGAAACCCGACGTATTCTATTTATTTGAAATAAGTAATTTATTATTTACTTGTTAATAACGATCTCCAACAGCATACATATTTTACGTTTCTAATATCTATATATAAAATATTATTTATGTTTTTATTAACTAATTACAGGAGAGCACATCATTCGTTTAAAATGCAAAAAATAGCAAAATTAATACAATTAAAACAACAAACACTAATAATTTTAACAAAAATTAATTTTTACTCTTTAAATTTTAAACATTTTATTTATACTTCTAACTAATTATTGTTCGGCTACTACAACTTAATGATAATACGGTCATTGGACCAGTGGTTGAATTATTGTGATTGTGAAGCCGAAACACCGCAAGGTCGAATCTCACCCGTGAAATATTTTTCAGTTTAATTATTTGGTTTTTAGGCTTTGTCATTAGCGAAGACTCTCCGTAATGCGATGGTTATACTTGTATTTCTTTTGTTCAACTTTTCACTTCTGCTGGCACTCCCGGAGTGCAACCAGTTATTTTTATAAATAAAAGCCCCCACAACTAATGTCCAAAGTTGCCATGCGCTTTACACAGCTGTCGGATGATCGTGTAATAGGCGATAACGAAGCATTACTACCTAAGTTCGTGCGATTGTGTAAGTTGCAAACAATGGACATGCAGCGAAGTGGTCTTCTAGGAAAATTGATGTCGAGGAAACCAGGAAACCATACACAGATCAGCGGTAATTAAAATTATCGGCCCTAAATGTACCCTTGAGGAACACTAGGGTAAAAGGTTTGTACTGTGGACGATCACCGCGCCCTTGTCATATCAAAGTCTTTGTGTATATTATTTTTAATAGGCGTAATGTACGGTACAAACGGTAAACGATACTTTAGATTTGGTCCTTTTAAAACCTGGATTAAGGATGGTGTATTATTGTTACTGTAGAGCAATGGAAGGCTATATTGCATGGGATGGTGGCTAGGTGGGTACCACAACGGCGTCTTTTAATGTCGTGAAGACTACTTCACACCCTTTAAATTCCAATAATGTGCAAGCATTTGAATTTAAAGGGTGCGGTAGCTAGTTAAATTACTGAGCCAATGAGTCTTTACATCTTGTACGTCACAATGTGACGAGTGCAATTGTGAATCCGCTTAGAATTTTGTGTTTTCCAATTAGTATTCTGTGCGGAACTGCTTTGTAATAGACAGAGTCAGTTCCTATCAGACCATTACACTTACCATCTGCAGATGAGCGTCTAATTCATCTCGTCACATTTGTCAAAAAAAACTGCAAGATCACCTTCTAACAGGTGACCCTAACGACCGTCCCTGTACGATGATTACACCTTATTTTAACAAATGCAATTATAATGCAATTTATTGATATTTTCAGAATAATACAGCAATGACAGAAGGTAATACAAAAAGCGGAGTAATTATAAAAAGAGAACCAGATTTTGATAGCGAATATTCCGGCAACATAGATATAGTTCATACTGATGTGCGAATAAATTCTTTACAAGAACAATCTAAGTGTAACCTGAGCGGTCTATATGAAGACTCGAAGACGTTGATCTGGGCAAAGAAGTTAGCCAGAATGACTCCTCAACAGAGGCTACTTGCTGAAAAGGCGATAGACCAAGTACTCAATGAAGCCGAGCTTGGGAATCTACGTGAGGGTTCAGTTAGAATCAATTAAAACTAAGGAATAAATAAATATAAATTAATAAACGATGATTTTAATTTCGATCCAACAGTACGAGTATTACTAAGAAGTACATTAAAAGTATCTTCAGATATTGATATTCAAATTAAGTAATATTTTTTTAAGTTGATTATGGTAGGTATTTTCTTCCTATTTGTATTTAAATGTAAAATTTCGAAAACATTCTATAACTCTGCGAAAGTCTGAAATCCATACGTACTTAATTTATATTAATTTTACGTACACGAACAAATAAAAGGGGTGATTTTTTAGTCCGTACTAGGTCACCAGACCGAGTCTCCGACATACGTGGTCCTTGGCATCCTGACCCCACGAACGTAACAGTATTTTTCCCTCTGTGAAAAAAGAACCTACATACATACACACTTACATACATTCCGCTACCACATCACCGCACTCCCCGGCAAGTCTGTTATCTCTTTTATCAAAAGTCCATCCTACTATCAGATCACATTAGATTGTAAGCGATCTTCTCTCCTTCCCACAAGCACACAGCCGGTCCGAGGTTCCAGTCTCGACGCCCCGCGACTGTTGTTGCATAGTATTTGCGGCCTCTACGACCACGTCCTATGTTGCTGTTAAAGCTTTTAGGGCTGACAGCATAAAGGAGGTTTTTAGTCGGTAGGTGGTGCGCGGACACCCGTGCCCGACATATAGGCTCTGTTTCGCGGTCTTCATTATGTAAATGTATTTATATCCTCTCCAAAAAAAGCACTTCAACTAATGATTTTTAAGTGTTATAGACGATGATGTTCTATATATTGGTTTGTAGATATCAGATTGACTTGCCAGTGGGAGGCTCCTTTTGCACAGGATGCCGGCTAGATTATGGGTACCACAACGGCGCCTATATCTGCCGTAAAGCATTACTGTATTTCGGTCTAAAGGGCGCCGTAGCTAGTGAAATGATTGGGCAAATGAGACTTAACATCTTATGTCTCAAGGTGACGAGCGCAGTTGTAGTGCCGCTCAGAATATTTGGGGTTTTTCAAGAATCTTGAGTGGCACTGCATTGTTATGGACAGGGCGTATCAATTACCATCAGAACGTCATGTTCGCCTCGTCCCATATTTTCATAAAAATAACGAGGAAAAATAACTGATTAAATCTGTAGGTACTAGAAGAATGACCTTGAAAAAATATAGAGAAAAAATTATTCCTTATGAACACTAGTGTTTATTTTGCTAAATAAGTAATCTATTGTCCAGTTCAAACACTGTCGGCCTTACAAATAAACTTTGTATAACTAAGCCTATGCAAAATGTTTACAATATCGTTGACAACACTGTCAATACAATGATAATTCTGAAGTTTTCCGAATGACAAGCAGCCTTGCAAATAAACGCGAGAAACGTTATACGTCCGAATAAACCAATCATAAGCGAAATCTCTATTTGTAAGCATTTTGAATTTTCTTGGTTTATGATTTGATAACTTTATGCCAATTTTATTTGTAAGGCCGTGTATGTTTAAAATTTCTATGATAGAGTTACCTACTCAGTTAAACAGGTTTAACAGATACGCCGCCCGTAGGCTATTAAATTTTTGCCGCCTCAAAATTTAGAGGTTATCTTATCTTAGTCCACAATCAAATCAATTTGCTATCAATAAAATTCCAACTTTATGATTTGTGTTCCATCATCCTCGTTACATCAACTCAACTTTTCCCGTATGGCTAGTATCAATGAGAACTATGGTACCGTGTTAGATCCTTGATTATTTTTACAGTAAAGAATTATCAAAACACATTATTTTATGCAAAAAATATCTCACTCATGTAGCACTTTTAAAGTAAGGCATACCTTAGTATGTCTTAAAAATATACAATACTTACATAATATGAATAAAGCTTACATAAAAAATATATATTTGACGAACGTTGATTTATTATTACTCTTACAGTTTAAAAACAATACAATAGATATATATTTTCGTAATTATTTGTTACTTTTATAATTTAAGTTAAATTATAAAAGCATTACAATACTTTTTTACGAGACTTTAAATTTGCAAAAACACTTATTATATCGTCGTACGAAATCTTGTTCATTAGCTCTGACTCTATGCACAAGAGAGCTAAAGCGTTTAGCTTTTCATTACTCAGTGGATGATCCACTGTGGATTGTAGGTAGTTCTTTACTTTCTTCAAGCAAGAGAACCTTCTTTCTCGTGAACAATTTGTCGCTGGTGTACAAAGAGCCATACGAATTACTATATCATACTATAAGTTTGGATAAATGTTTCCTAGATTCTGTTCGAGGAGGAATGAAGACAGACTCTTTAATGATACAGAAATTGGTTTTATTGTAATCCTTTCAGACAAAAGGTAGCTTTGAAAGTGTACGCATTCCTTAACTAAGTCTGTTTCTAAATCATTAGGATACATTTTTTCCAAAAAAACTGGTTTTTTCCTTCAGAATTGATTGTTACAACTCACTCATTTTCTTTCCGTTTTTCTAACTCGGATATGATTCTATCAATGGAAACGAGAATCGTTTTAACCCTAAAGTAATCACTTGCAGCTATTCCAATATCTTCATCGATTCATTCATGAAACACCTTTCATCAAATCTTTTTTTTCTTTTTGGTTGTCTTTTTTTCATCTCTCTTGTATATTCTTTCGATACGCTTAACTCGATATATCCTTTTCTTCGAAGTACTTGAAATTTTCTCTCTCGTCGTAAAGATCAGCAACGGTAATAAAATCTGTGTTAAAAGTCTAAATTTGAACATTCACTTTGTTTATTCTCTCCAAAAAAACATACCATATAACAATCATTACCGCAGCTTCTAGTTTTTCTAAATTAAAAGGTATTCCCGCTGCTTCTTGCCACGCGCAGGCTTTTCGGCACAATAATCGTTGATGGATTGCAAAGTTTTAAGAACTTTGGGCCAAGATTCTTTCAAACTTTTACATGAATCCTCTCTAGCTGACCAACATGTGAGATTTACCCTTTTAACGCTTTTTCCTTTTCCAATTTCAGTCATTTATTATTGCCAGCGTTGTGTGGAGCCCACAGTAAAAGCAATTGCTTTTGTAGAGGTGTTGAAATATTTATTATTTAGCACTGCAGGACTATATTCCAATTTTTGTTCAATATTTTAATTTATCTCCAATTTTAGAAACTCGTATTTCGTGTGTGTTAATTTTTTTTTTCAATTTGTAAATCGAAATAATAAATTTATGAACTAAATTTGCCGCCTCTTAAAATTTGCCGCCCTAGGCTCCAGCCTACTCAGCCTGCTGGTAAATCCGCCACTGTACCTACTAATATTATGTATTTCGCATTGAATGTTAGCTTTAGATATTTTGTGTTTAGATTGTTATTGGGTTGCGTGCGACGTTGCCGCTCATACGGTTCACGGACTAAGGCTGAAACCACGTTGCCAGCTGTTTGAACTCGCCTACCAGACATGGACGGATAGCAGCGAGCTACTAGCGAGCAGTCAAAATAATATTATCAAATCGTCTTGCAACCGTGCATCATGCGTGACTGGAGAGTGGAGACGCTAGTTCGAACGACAATCCTTTCACCGAAACTAGCCTTCTAGATGCTTCACTATATATGAAATAAATATACCTAGGCATAGAATTAGAACGTGAGTAGGCCCAAGCGAAATGAAGCAGTTTCAATGTGGACGTTTATGACCACATACGCTTCCCGCTGCGTCAGTGTCAGTCTGTCAACTTCCAGGGCAATCAGTGCGCAAAATTTAATGGAAATATTACTAACTGTGCAGTGAAAGGGTGTCAAAAAGCGTCTTATAATAAAAATTATGATAAGAAAATCACATTTCACACCTAAATACTATTTCACAACTTTTAAGTTGAGCTAATAAATTCGTCAAAACAGCAAAATATTTTGTAAACAAAACAGACGCCATTAAAAAAATATGTTGCCAGCTATGAAAGTACTATATATCCCAAGTTCCTCCGCTGGGATAATTTTTTGTGTTTATTGGTAGATATAGAAAGGAGGCTATAATGTACGACGCCACATGATGTTATAAGTATTCAAAGTCAAAGTCAAATTATCTTAATTTCAATTAGGCTTAAACTAAGCGCTTTGAATAGTGACTATAAATATTTCTTTTAAATTCCTGAATTTAAAAGAAATCTTAACTATATAAACGGCCACTCTTTTTAACCGACTCCAAAAAAGGAGGAGGTTCTCAATACAATCCGAGGTTCTCGAGAGTGCAGAGAACGAATTTGGGATCATTTTTGAAATCCAATTTGGGATCATTTTTGAAATCCATATTGGATTTAAAAAATGACCCCAAATTCGTTCTCTGCACCCTCGAGAACCTCGGATACGGTATCCATATTGTTGAAATCATAATTTTGCACAGCGGCCATCTTGGATTTCAAAAATGATCCCAAATTCGTTCTCTGCACCCTCAAGAACTTCGGATACGATATCCATATTGTTGAAATCATAATTTTGCACGGCGGCCATCTTGGATTTCAAAAATGATCTTAATTTCGTTCTCTGTACCCTTGAGAACCTCGGATACGATATTCATATTGTTGAAATCATAATTTTTCACGGCGGCCATCTTGGATTTCAAAAATGATCTTAATTTCGTTCTCTGCACCCTCGAGAACCTCGGATGCGATATCCATATTGTTGTAATCATAATTTTGCACGGCGGCCATTTTGAATTTCAAAAATTATTCCAAATTCGTTCTCTGCACCCTCGAAAACCTCGGATATAGCTGGAAACGGCGCCTTTATCGTCTCGTTTTTCCGTTTTATCGAGTTTCAAAAAACAACGATTTTAATGATCTTCTTTACTTATACTTCAAACATTGTTGCAAGAATAATTAAATACCTACGTGATGTTTTTATTAAATTCTTAATTTATATTTTATTTCTTCTTTCTTTATTACATATAATGTGCGTGTTGGCGAGTGTAAGTACGTGACGCTCACGCACACATTAATTGTAATGTTACTTCTGTATTGACAAGAACTATGAATGAAACTATCGTTCTGAGCGTTATTATTCTATGTACCTAGGCATATTCGTAAATGTAATTTAGCGATAATGAAACAGCATAATATACACTTTGAAGTCACGGACGAGTAAAACAAGAAGGACTCCGCGCCGTGATATTAGCAAGTGAAGCACCGTTATGCTAGTGTGTGTGCGGTTACGCGGGATACTAGTTACACAATTTTTTCTCCCTTAAATAATCATATATGGCCACAAATCCTCAAATATAGTATCGTTTTTACACTTTTTCACAACGCACGACGCGATTAAAAATATTTCATTGAGACGCAAACTGATCTGTCACTTCTCATTATGCCGCCTATCGGCCTGTAGTAGTGTGTGTGCGTGGGTCTATGTATTTACACGTTAATCGGCTTGTTTTGGTGCTACACTGTTATGTAAGGTGACACGGAGTCCTTGTTTTTTTACTAGTCCGTATTTGAGGTAGGTATTGCCATGAGAATAAAGTATTATCACATTAAGATATAGATTCCTATGGTACAAGATCCTGAAGGACGTGTTTTTTTTAGATAAAACTAATTTTAAAAAAACGTTCAGGGAGTATGCAATGTATTAGATAGCGATAATTTACACATAAAAATTGGTTACAATTATCTGTAATTTACTTTTGTATTTAAATAAATTTTCTGGTGTAAATTGTAACTTCCTAGGAATGTTTTTTTTATATATTGTACGTCATTTTAAAGAAAATCATGTAAAAATTGAAAAAAATATTTGGATGAGTAAAATATAAGTATCATCTATATGATCTACAGAAGTTATAACTATACATTATTTTTAAGTAGGTCTTCATGCAGAATACCAAGCTCAGCTCTATGTAATACAACGCTGATCATTTTTGTAGCCAACATTCTCTGTTGTGTAGACAGATTGGACAATTTATCTGCCCACTCCAACACGTGCGGGTCAACTTCGTTCAATTCAGATGTCCTCCGCTTGGTACCAGTGCTGGGAGCTTCTTCATCGGAAGTTACTTCTGTTTTAATAACAACTTCGTAATATTCATTGCTGTCATTGGAAGATTCAGCAGTGTTACTTGTATTAACCTGAAAGTGCAACATTCATTTAAATTTGTGAAATCATTATAAAGATTTATAATACAATTAAATGTTATTCTGTTTCATTTTAGTTTATGTAGTACTTTTTGACTATTTATAACCCTTTATAAAACAAAGTCCCCCACAGCGTCTGTTTATCTCTTAAACTACGGAACTGATTTGAATCTGCTTGTATCTAGTCGAATGACAAAGTGATTCACTAAGAAGTTTTAGGTGTAGGTATAATAATGTGGTATGTGTAATTTGTTATCTGGTTAGGGCCCTTCAGTGAGAAAAGTCCTTCCCTCTTTACCGCACCCCACCTCTACAATACTTCGTAAAACACTACTACAGCGTCATCTGGCGAACAATTTACGAATCACGTAAAACTCACAGACCTTAGAATGCGCAGACACGGCATTTACTATAAAAAATATTTATTTCTAAGAAAGAAACAAACGTGTATTGTTGCAAATAAATAATTTTGGGTCATGAATTCTGTGATTCTACTTACGTCCATGAATACTTTCAACGTTTATTCAGGTACCCACGGCTACATATTATCAAGCAAGCTGCATATAAAATGATTTTACTGAATAGGCTGATCTCGCATTGTATAGGATTTCCGAACAATAAGAGATAAGCTTATAATGGATTCGTATAACTTGATATGGTAGCCGTGTACAAGTATTCACAGTGATCTATAATACACAAATACAACACTGTGCGGTGTTTACTTTTCAGATTGTAGGTGAGTTACCTGTTGTTCAGACAGTAAAAGTAGAAAAATAAAATATAAATAACAAAAACAATTTTATTATTATTTATCATTTTACAAAGTAGGTACTTAATTTCTACTACAGTGTCGTCGCTACATAAGCCATCCGGACTGGCTCCTTAAAAAGAGAAACTCTGCGTCAACAAACAGACCACAAGGTTAAATTTTAATTATTCTTGCCTTTCTAACTGATTGATGGCAATGTTTTCGTTGTCTTTGGCATGTTTAATTGACGATACATGGTCAATATTGGTTTTGTACAATAAGTCTCGTCTCTCAAAGTTATGACAACTTCTGTCATATCGCCGCGTGAACTACTGACCTACGCAACTCTAGCCACTCGCTCCATTTACTACGTAAAACGGTTGCCCTTTCGACTAAACTTCACTTTTCTTTAGATTTACCATAAAGTTTTCTTTAATTTTATTAAAAACAACAACAGCAGTCTTGGCCATAATAATTGTGGTCTTGTTTCGATTTTTCTACGAATAAGGCTCTATTTTTTTGTTTCCTATTTAGGTATCTTGTTTTTCACTTTTTTGTTTATTGTTTTGCTTTCTAGCTGTTTTATTTTGCCTTGAGGGCTGTCTACTTTACTAATTGCTTTGTATAGCAGAGAAATGGACTTTTTTTTAAAGGCTACGGCAGCGGCTTGACATCTAGTTTGATACGAGTTTTTAAAGAAAAATTCACCCTTTTGCCACCAACCAATTTAGCCACCACAACAACATGTCCTGCAACATGTTGAATGATAAAACATATTATTTGCCATAAAGGGCTTAAAATGAAATCATTTGGCAGGTCCGTTTGACCGATATTATTACAGACGTATGATCTACGTGTGATCTATGTGTGGGCCCAGAAGCCATGGAGGTGACTAATAAATAAGTCGTCAAACAGAAGTTGATCATCAGGGTTACACTTATGTTTTTTCATTAATTTGCAAATAGTAGATCTTGTTCGTAGTATAGCTCTTTTTGTTATGACTTTTCGTTATTTTATGTTGTGTTAGTTCCAAAAGATGTGGTTCCGGCACTCAATATTTTCAACAGTCTGGATAAGGGTGAGCCTGTAATATATTGGAGTAGGTGCTAGCATCACCATAGGATATGAGTTTTCCGTAAATAATATTGTACATTCTCATAGATTCTTTAAATCCTTCTAAAATTATTTCAGACTGTAATTTTTGAAACATTTGTATTCTGGCGGATCGACATTTTTGTTTTCTGCACGGGCACAGATTAAACAGTATTTATTTTTGATGCGTAAAAACAGAATTTCTCCTGTATGTTTGCCAATTATTACAGCTGCGCTCTTAAGAGCATTATAATTCTTTTTATAACGACGTTTGGACCAGCAACCATTCCATTATTGTTTACCTTGCCGTTAGAAATTACGAATTGTTTTTCTCTTTCTGCAGCCTGATTCTAATAAAACATCTTCACATTTCTTACTGTTCATGGTTCTCTGAATATGTTTTTTCAGATAAAAACGGGAGGTTGATTGCTGACATAAGTTCATCCAGCTGTGAATGCTAATACAATAATACCTGCGACAGGGCAAGTATTAAAATTTTGATTACAACTTTTGATTACAAAGCTGACATTTAAATGTGAATTTTGACTGCAGACCAATTAGGATTTCAGATATGAGGTCAAGTTCTGTGAAGCTACATCCAAGTGGTCCATGGTTTGAAATTGTACGTTTTAATTCGGATACGAAGTGGCTGACATCAATAATTCTTCTGTTTATAATTTTTTCCTTATTTTCTGCTTCCTTTTCATAAAAAAACTATTTTTGTTATGTAATTACTCAAAAAATAAACACGCTAGAATAATCCAAGACCCGCAAGAATATTTAATCTGAAAATGTTTTTCAAATATAAAGTACCTTTTCTAACTTTCATTCAAGTTTGAAATACACGTAGAAGGTATCAGAAACTTACCTCTTCAAAGTTTTTATTGGTTTCTTCAGTGATTTTAGTTACTGTCAAGTTTCCTGCAAAGTCCTCTTGTAAACTGTAAACGAAAAATATTTTGCATAATGGTGACAGACTTTTAAGGTTAGGGTGACCAGCATAATGGTGATAATAACAAATACGATGATATTGCCAAATTAAAAAATGCCCGGCGCCTTCGGCTTCCAGAGTTGAAAATATTTGCACAGAAAATCAATCCGCGTTATAATATAATAAAGGAGCACAATCGCTTCTGCGACAAAAAAAAATATAAGTATTTGGAAGTTCAACGTATTTTTTTATGCAAATACGATACGGGCGTATTTGCTGATGAAATGGATCGATTTCCTGTGCAAATATTTTTAATTCTGATGTTTTCCAGCTTTGCTGCGCCCGACTAGTTAATACTTTCATAATTTCAAGTATTTCAGCCCGCACTAGGCCCTAGTGCGAATGAAGCCCTGGTGGTATACTAATGATGAAATAATTTGCTAATTATTTGTAAATAATTAAGATAGAGAAAAGGATTGTAAAATACTTACTCAGTATTGCTTTTTTCCATCGGTTGTACATTAAAAATAACCATTAGTGGTGGTTGTGCATCACTTTGGTTATCTTTTAACTTAAAAAAGATAATCTATTTTAAAATACATTAAATCTCTAATATTTACACACAAAAAGAAGTTACATGACAAGCGCTTCTTCTTTCTTCACCACGTAGGTAATCAATGTAAAGTATGTATGTCTGTAGATTCATTACTCTATGGCACACGCATGATCGAAGATTAATTCAGAGTCATTTTTATTTGTTGATACAAATAAATATTACATGACAATGATGAGATGTTATCACTTTACTAACTACTCATATGACATATCTTAGAGAAGTACTTAGAATGTTTGTAATAGTTAGATACATACCTGGTATCAACGTAATTTTGTTGAGCATGTTTAGACGTGGTTGGCGTTACGTCAATATTTTGTCTTTTTCTTTTAGCCAGGCTACAAAAAAAAATAGACTGATAAATAAATTGCTTTGTTTATTTTGATTACAATACTTAAAAAAACATATTCTAAATAAAGTATTTAAAAATATACGATACAAAATTGACAAATAATTTCACTGTTATTTAGAACATAACTACAAGACACCTTACCGAGCTTCAAGCATCTTTGCTACTTTTGCACGTCCTTGTCGCACAACTTTCTTGCACTTTGGCATTTTGAGTGTTAACACAACAGTAGCGGCTTTTCGCAATAAGTCTACAAAAAAAAACTATAAAGTAAACGAACGTTAATATCAAACACAATAAGCTAACGTATCTTTTAATAATGTGACGTGAGTGAGCAAGTGCGAGCCGACGCGGTAACAAACAGCGCGAGTGTCACCCTCGAGAGCTTACGGCAGAATGAATGACAGTAGTGAATACGCCCAAATTTTAGAATAAAATCATAATGAAACATATTTTGGCCTTTTGAAAAAAATATTTTTTTTTTGTAAAATATTCCTTGTTAAATTGTGTATCCATTTGTGTCAGTGGCAAAATAAAATAATGTTTACTTCACGAGAAGATGCACGTTATTAATCATTATTTCTCATTTCTGTGGTTACTTTGTAAGGAGATTAGTTAAAAAAGTTCTTCTTTAAAAAAAAAACTACCATACTGGAATCAAGATTACGTAGAAATTTAAAGTATTTTTTATTAGTTGATATGTCTTTTAAATCACAAGTAGATAGTTGGCTTCAAAAAACTTTTTGGACGTAGACGTACCTAAAGATGTGACGACGATTATTTTGAACATCGTAAGATCAAGCCGGCTGGGAGGTTTCATCGAAAACACTACCCAATTCCCTTTAAAATATAAAAAATAATTTATCGTGTTTCCCAATTACAGACCTACAGGAAAGTCCGTGACAGATTGTATCTAAATTATATATTTAAAAATTTTAAAAATAATTGGCAGGGTTAGGTAGGTATGTGAGTTTATTTACTCGACCATATTCAAAACAACAATATCAAAACAACATAGTTCATCAAGTGCATACATGAAATGATTCTTGTTGTTTACTGTACTGTGTCACTTGGGCGTGTCCTTTATAAGATAATTATGACAATGTGAGTAACGCGCAGAAAAAAATCGTTGTTCATTTATTAATAATAATATCAGGATATTATTATGTGTGGTGCAGCATGTTATGTATGAGTGGTGCAGCATGTAACCGGGTAGTATAACATAGAAATCAATATTTCGTCTAGTACCACTGACCTCTATTACATACCACTAGACTGGCGGCTGTCAAAGTGCTTTTGTGCCTGTTTTATATTCGCTATTTTGGCGCTGTTGGCCATGTAGCGAGAGTCTGCGGTACTAAAACTAGTGATGACAACCTCAGCAAACATCGATAGATGGTGGGAAAGTATTTCCATAAAATTTTTTTTCTTTATTACGTTGATTCTTGAAGTATAAATAACACATTCAAAATGCAAAAATACTTCAGAGTATTGTACGTTCCTTCGCAGCCATTTGTAATATACGTCAAAATTTTTGCTCTAGACGCTCGCGAGTGACGCTTAAAATTGGCACAAAAAAAATTACTGTCAAACACATGGAACAGCCTGTCCAGTGATATTTATACAGGTCAGTGTCTAGTAGGTATATTATGTTATGTCGTAGGTAAATTTTCAACCAAAAAAACGGCCGGCGAGTGACTTTTGTAATTTACAAATTGTATTTCTATTAATAAACATATAGTCTTCATGGCGCTACTCTTTGTTACAAACTTAATACAAATAAACTTAAATATTCATATAAATAATTGTTTATTGCGTCATACTTTTTTACACTCTACCTCAAGGAGTACAGTGACAAATAGAGTAACATTCATCCTAACGAAACTCTAAGAACAAAGCGATTATATTAAACGTACAATCATTGATAGATTGTGAGATGAAGGCTATAATCTTGTAAAAAAACGGAGATAGCCGAAATACGTTTTATGCAACTGCTCGTTTTCAAACTTAGCTGGATTATACTTCGTTGCCATAATATTGTAATTACTAATTCAAACTTATGACAAATATGAAATAACTGCATATTTTATACTAAACTATGAATCGTTTATATAGCATTTAAAGAAATTAAGATCTTGACTGTTGCCTCTCAATATATTCTTGATAATGTTATGTATGTACATAGGCGCATAGGTGAATTTGTTAGAAACTGTCATAACCATAATGTTAACACCAGGAACAAACATAAACTTATTATACTTACTACTGGGCTAAGTCCAGTTAGTAAGTCTTTCGTGGGGCGTTGTAAAAGAAAGTTATTATTATAACGAGTTCCTGTATAGTATAGTATAGTCCGTCTCTCAATAGTGTTAATTTAAATTTAAGTTAATAATAAGTGTCGATAGTATAGATATTGTTGCTGCCGCCACATAGTTCCACTACCGGTCTCTTGACCTCACTTGTTTTATAGTCATTGTTTGTTTTAATCGATCGCCACGCGGCATACTTACCTACTCTTGGCCGATTATAGTGGCCTGTCCGTTTCATTTGGTCCTATATGCTTTTACAACAAGATCTAACATTTATTTTAAGCATTATCTGGTTATGCTTAAAATAAATGTATTACGAAATTCAAAAGTATTGTTAAAAAACGTTTGAGTGTTTACTTACTAACTTATATGACTTTCTACTGATTAGGAATAGAGCGACCGCCCACAGGCTACTAAATAATAAATTTTATTGTACGATTTTGAATTGTAAGCATATTTTTTATAAAATAAAAGAAGCCCCCTGAGTTTGTTGCGCCCGTTATTCTCAGGTGTAAGACATAACTTTTGGCATGGGTAGTATTTTTTGACTTTCAATAAGTGATTTATATATTTTGAATTTGAAACTAAATTAGAATTTTAACTCAGGCAGTCCCGTCTCGTACGTTACGTCGTATTTACATTGTTATGAATTAGTATTACGACTCATATTAGATAATTTCACACTGAGGGTCATAAGGTTCGTGGTCTAGTGGGACATTCATCGTGGGTTCGAATCCTGGTATCATTTTCGCTTTTAGTTTTTTTTGTTTCTTTCTCGATTATTGGTTCATAACGAATGTCACGGTCGGTCATTGATATTAGCGATCAGCTGTGCAATGAAGTAACACGTACCTTTGAAAGCGTCAATGTGACCTATATTATATTATGTCGTCATGGTTATAGTTTTGATATGGTAATACAATAGTTTGTGCAATCAAAAATATTTATTAAAACACTAGGAAAGGGGTAAGTTGCACAGAATTTATATCTAATAATTGGGATAGAAGTTAGGCATTTGCATTTTTTATCTGAAAATAATATTACTATTTTGTATTGTCCTAGCCTATGGAAATGCCCTTTTAATAAATACATAAGTACCCTGAGAGGTTGAGCAGCCGAGAGCTTGGGTTTTGGTAGAATTCCTTCCAACGTGGATAAAATTCTCCTGGCGTCCAAAGTAGTCTTAGTTAGTACTAAGCTTTAGTTTAGTTTAAATATAATTAGGTGTAATTAGGCTACAGTTGGTTTAGTGCAAGAAATATAAGTTCTTATTTAGCAAAGGTGTGTCATTTACATAACGAAACCCGTAACAACATCCTCTTTGTTTCATTCTCCATGAATCAGAAATATAACTTACTCGATCAATAAACTTCATAAGCTTGATAGTTGGAACGGATGAAGGTTTTATGTATCTATGTGTTCCTTTTCCTGATTTGAAACAAATTTCTGAAAAATGCTCAGAGCAAATGGTACTTCTTGTTGTTGGCATCCAGTTAGTTCTTCCTGTTGCATTTATCCACTTCTCTTTAATAGAAGCCTCTTTTGGAAACCTAAAATTATTTTTATAGACGATTAGTGATCTACTATTAACACACATGGCCAGCCTAGCGAATCTCTTTAAGAAAAAAGCAATTCACTCAATGTTATGAAATGTGCAGTCATTGATAGATTGACAGATGACGGCTATGATCTTGTAAAAAACGGAGATAGCCGAAATTCACTACGTTTTAAGCAACTGCTCGCTTTAAAGTTTAACCGGATTGTAATTCGTCGCCAAACGCTAGACTGTAATTACTACTATTTCATACTTATGTCATATCACTGCACGTTTCATCCTCAACTAAATTTAAATTTTTATTTAGGCAGTCTTTTATTACGTAGTATTTACATCTTCTTTGGTCTAGTGATTCCATAAAGAAGGTAGATATACGCTCATTGTCACAATATAATGCAATCTATAACGTTGAGTAGTGAAGCACAAGCTTTTGATAATTTACCTAATAGAAGATGTCATCAAATCAAAATAAGACATTTCAAAGTTGGAAGGATTATTTATCATACAGTTCTATGAAATTAAGAACAAAATGTAAAATCCTACTTACCGATGGTACGAAATACCTCCACTGTTAATATTGTTTCTTCTACTATCATTCCTGCATTCCAAAATTGAACAATACGGCATAATTGTTACACGAGGAACTTGAGAAACACCGCCGCGACGTAGTGCTAGGACACGACTGAATAAAATACGCGTAACAACGCATAATGTAATGATGATGGCACGCCTACGCCTACTTCCAGACCGGGAACAGATTACTGTGATTGGTCGTAACTGTGTAATCTTGTAATGGTAATTCTTTTTTCGTAATTGTAACAAAATGGAAAAAGGAATCATGGTTCTTTTTATAAGTTTACTTACTCCTGTCGGGGATTTTGGTATTTTCTCTTATCTCTGAGCTAGAGATTCTATCTTTATTTTTTTTTATCCCCAACAAAATCCCTGACATGCTCACTCGAATTGATCAACAAAAATGGAGATGGACAGGCTACATCCTTCGCTCTAAAGTGGAAAAATGGTCCAAGCAAGTTACCCTTTTGTACCCACGGGATGGTAAGCGTAACCGAGGACGACCCACAAGACGCTGGGAAGACGAGCTCCGCTATACTCTTGGTACACACTGGACTAGGGTGGCTCTTGATCGAGTACATTGGAGAGAATTAGAGGAGGCCTTTGCCAATAGGCACTCCGAAATTAGAGATATAATTTAGATTGCATTTTTGTAAATTATCAGAGAAATAAAGCTATTTTAATTTTTTATTTTAAATTTAATACCTTGTCCTGTATAAAACGTTCGATTACTTTATTTTATTACACTCTATGAATCACCAGTGGGAGAAGTTACTTTGCCCAAGATGCCGGCTAGATTATGGGTACCACAACGGCGCCTATTTCTGCCGTGAAGCAGAAATGTGTAAGGATTATTGTGTTTCGGTCTGAAAGGCGCTGTAGCTAGTGAAATTACTGGGCAAATAAGACTTAACATCTAATGTTTCAAGGTGGCGAGCGCACTTGTGCCGCTCAGAATTTTTGGGTATTTTAAGAATCCTGAGCGGCACTGCATTGTAATGGACTGGGCGTATCAATTACAATCAGCTGAACGTCCTGCTCGTCTTGTTCCTTTTTGTCATAAACAAAAGGATGATGTGGTGCTGTAGAAAGAAATGAAATACTTCTCAATTTAATTATTCAACAATTAGGACTAATAAATAAAATTAATTTTAATACTAAAAAAAAACTTTATTATATACAAAAAAATATGTATTTAAGTCACGTTATTTACCAGGCAGTATTGTTTATCGAGTCTTCGATTAATTTCGATGTTATGCAACCTATTATTGGCTTGTTTTTAAGTTTTTGAAATGAAAACTTCTTTAGCGGCGTTGAATACTTTTTTTCTTGGGATGGGTTTATATATATATTAAACTCCCTTAACGAAAATTCGTAGACAGTCGTTGAAATTATGGATGAAAGTTGATTCTTCTGGGATGACGGAAAGTTCAAGGTTAAGGTTAAACATAGGTTGTTCATTTAGGTTCAAATAGGTATAACCCACAGCGCGACATTATGCAACCATAAATTGCAGTACATAAGGTACGCAGGTATGGAACTCATTCAGAACTCGAAACCTGACCGATATAATTTTTCAATTTAATTTCATCAATTTCTATTCTTTAACTAAGTGTTCGTGAAACTTCAATTATTTTTTAGATTTTAACTTTTGAGCCTTGCGTAGTGCCTTCTTAGTTAGAAACTAAGTTAGGCGGATTCTATGTTTCTGTTGTTATTAAATTTAAAAAATGTTTGTGTGGTATATGTTTCTAAATAACAAAATTGCGTATTTAAGCAAATGAAGTCACATCAAAATCACTATAATTATTTAGGTCAAATAAATCACACTTATCAATATCAAAAGTTATAGTTTTTACCGTTAACCACCACTTCGGAAAAGGTTGAGCATTAGTGAGAAGAAGTGGCAAGAAACTCATTGACACTCTTTTAAATGAAAATTTACAGTAACATGGTTTTTTACAAATCATATATCATACAATCTTTGTAAAGCGATGAAAGGAAAATTCTTAAATATCAACAACTCAATGATCGCAGAAGTAAGTTAAAAATAAAATATGTAAATTAATGAACCATAAGAGTTTTAGTGCAGTACCTACTATGCATCAATCCACATGCACTGTAAATAAATAAAAGTATTATTACGTAAAGATACATTGAAAGTATTATATATTATACAAATATTATATATCTCACCAGTGGGATCACTGGCGTTCCCCAATAGTGCGGTTCTTAAAATGCCTTTGTTTACGTTGGTACCTATAATGAAATTGGAATGGATATCCTGGCACGCTATTTGCGTTTCGATCCAAAACCGTTTAGGCCGGCAACGCACGCAATTGCCTGGTGCTGTCAGATCGCTGATGCTGGGCGGCGGTGACCACGTGACCCTCTCGTGTCAAAATAATTACTACTTGGTGGCCTCTGTAAAAAAATATATAATTCTTTAATAGTTTTAGGGAACACCCTAAAACTATTAAAGAATTATATATTTATATATAATTCTTTATTTATATATATATATTAGCACAATATCTGTGAGAAATCCATGAATGAGAACACTCATTCATGGATTTCTCACAGATATTGTGCTCACCTTCATCCCTTGAACTTCTTGCTTCGTTCTAACTTAACAAAAGGTTAAGATGAAGATTATGAGCACGCTTGATTAACTGTCATTCCTGTACACAATTGACAGAAATGTGTAAATAAGTGATCACCGCGGCATACACTCTCTTATGACACCAGAGAAATCGCAAGAGCACTTCCAAGTTTATAAACCCTCGAATAAACGTATATTTATGAATTCCAAAACCAAAAAACTATAGTAACGTGGCGCCGAGGATCGGGCTCCGTGGTCGACGGCTCTGACTATTGTGGCACTGACCTGTAGGTAATGTGAGGATGCTAGCTGCCCTGTCGAACTTAGCGAGATCTCGTGTCTGATGTGTCCAGTTTAAATAGGTAATAAGTATTTATTAGCTAGATAACTAAAGAAAATATTATAGACAAAATAATATAATAGAAGCTTTAGTACAGAAGTTTAACTTAAAACCTTTAATACCTTATAAATAACAACTAATTACTTTAGCTGCCCGCCAGTACATCGCAGCTACAGTGGAGAATACATTGATAAATCTTACGTATTGGGTACCTGCTCCGGATTGAGGACCGCGAGCTGTTCAAGTGTGGCTGTAAGATCTAGGACCATTGCCAAAAAGGCAAAGTTACCTTACAGCTCGCTAAAGGTAGATCGACTGCATAACATTTATCTCCGCGCGTCCGTAGATTTGTTTACGTACCTGGAGCCTGGAGTGAAACACGCTAGCCAAAGTTAAGATTCCTATGAAAGAGGAGGTCTGGAGGGTCACCTAAATTTAAGTGATCACGGCCGACCACATTCTCTTCCAATACAAAATTATAATGTCAATGTTAGTCCGTTAGAATCACAGGAGCGTTGCAAGCCTCTCAGAAAAGTGTACGTGCTTTTTAAAGATACCCACGCTTTATCTTCCTGGACCGGACGAACAACGAACAAGAAAGCTCATTTCATAGTTTTGCTGTACGTGGAAGAAAATTCCTAGAAAACTGCACTGTAGAGGAATGCCAGATATTCCAGTTGCACCATCGCAAGTTTGTGGGGATGATATCGAAGTTTGTGGCGTGTGGTGCGAAGTAGAATTCGGCGAGAGAAATCAGTTGAAACTTCTCTTTGGAACACTGGTGATAAATGCGGTAGAAGACACAAAACGAAGCGAAGTCTCTACAGAACGCTAAGTGATCTAGCCGTTCACAGAGTACTGGATAGTTTGAGCAGCTCTGTGATGCACAAGGTTAAATAGTGCGAATAGCTGATGCTGGGGTGCACCAGATCAAAGATGAAAGTAATGCTTTATATGTGGCCGCACGCGCGCTTTGTAGAGCGCAAGAATATGGGCCGGCTTGAAATATCGAGTCTATTTATTACCCCCAGTTTTAATGAAGCAAATATTTTTATTCCTTCCTACCAACTGACCGCGGAGGTGGCGATCGCTCGAGATATAGACAGCCCGTATTCCGATAATGAGTATTGTCGAGTGAGCAAACTTGAGATTTCTGGGGGTGTAATTGGACAATTTCAAGTTCACTTTACCAAGCGACAAGTTCATTTTATTCCGCAAGCTTTCACTTATTCAACCAAGAGCAGCTTTCGACGTTCGTGCCCCAGACCCTTAAAGATACTGAGCTATTTTGACAACGTCCTCATATTTCCCACGGGCGATTTGTGGAATCTGTGGAATATAGTGTTTCAATGTGGAAGCAATGTTTTAATTCCACTTTAGAACTTTGTAGGTGGAATTCTTTATTACCAGAGCCGTATCCAAGGCTCAATAAGACTGTTTTTGCAGGCAGTGTGGTAGCAGAGTGACACCGATCAGTATTAACGAGTAAAAAAGGCATAAAAGCCCTCTTTGATGTTATTTTTAACATTACCACCGCTTCGGAAATAAATGGACTCTTCATTTTAAAAATAAGCATCATCAGGAAACAATACAATCTCATGGTATCTACCACAAAAGGTTAATTGTTAATATATATAGGACACAAGAAAGGACCGAGAATAGAACCCTGCGGAATACCTACTCCTACAGGTTTACCTGAATACCGTCGTCTATCTGAACTTTCACTTAAGTATGATTTTAACAGGTTTGGGATTGTATTTTTTACTCCATAATGTTTTAATTTAAGGAATAAAGTTTCATGGTGGACGCAGTCAAATGCTTTGGAGAAATCCCAAAAATGCCCAATGCATCCTGTGACTCTACTCAGACGTCAAAGATGTGTTCAATGAGTCGAATACCCGCTTCGCACTTGATATGCAAATATCCATGCCCTGTAGTATCATATTGGCTAGTGTAACTGACGAACAATTAAAAATTTAATCAGTTCATAATAAAATTTGTTAGAAGTATGATAAATATGATTTTAATTATAATTCTTGATTTATATTTACTTCTTAAGAGCACTAAGTGCCATGAAAGCAATAAATACTTGATCTTTTTAAACTATTATTTAATGTCTCTCATTACATTTATTAATGCACACTGAATCTTCATGTAGATTTCCAAGTTCAGCTTCATATATTACAGCGTTGATCGCTTTTTTTGCAAACAATCGCTGCTGTGGGGACATCCTAGCTAACTTCATTGCCCATTCCAAAATGTCATGGTCATTCTGTAGATTACCCAGTTCAGATGAGTTTCTCCGCTTGACGTTAAACCTTCTCAAAGTTTCAGGCTGCGTATTAGATACAGATATTTCATAATCGGAAGCTGATTGGACATTTGTTGGTATCGGTGGATCAGCTACCCTATTTGTAAAATTCTGAAAATTATCACATATATATTATTCAAACAATATAGCGATGCCGACTGTAAAAAGGGCAGAAAACTTATATACCTAGACTTGCCATAACTAAATATTGTTACAATAAAAAGGTCAGTTATTTCTATTACATACACATTTATACTATAATGTTAAACATTAAGTACCAAAATATGGACTTCATACAAAATCATCTCATCGCTGGCCTCAGTAGGATTGTAAATTATGAAAATTTATCATATTTACTAAAGACGTGATATCAAATTGCGTAACTACCGCTGAAGTCTCAGTTTTGAAGGCATTAATCCCTAATTCATACCTATAATAACTGGCTGACTGGCAACAAATGGCTTTCCGTTCTCTACAACTCAATTGAACTAAATGGCAGGTAAAGGTTATTACTGAGTTATTACGAATAACTTGAATTCGTTCCGTTATTCTGTTGATTTACCGAAGTTTGACGATCTCCTGACAAAGCACGTACCTTAGTTGAAGTTGAAGGCTGAAGAAGTGGTGCAGAACATTTAGTAGCTTGTGGTAATTGTGAGGTGGGTTCTCTAGGGTCTTCATCATCGGATTCTACTTCTGATTTTATAATAACTTCGTATTCAGCGTCATCATCTGGCATTGGAGTATCATTAACGTCATAGGCTGTAGTGTTCTGAAAATTACTTCAACGTTATCGTATGTAAATGTGAAGTCTGCGTGATACTCAACATAGATCAAAAGGCATTTATTTTCTCAAAATTGATTCCTTTAGAATTCTTTTTGATCGTATGTATCAATAGATTTGTATTACACAATTTTACTTGGAAATTCAATACTTATATGAAAATAATGCGCTTAATTCACACAAATAAGGAAATAAAACCTGGAGCATCATTAAACTTTTTACCAGTGGGAGGTTCCTTTGCACAGGATGCCGGCTAGATTATGAGTACCTCAACGGCGCCTATTTGTGCCGTGAAGCAGTAATGTGTAAACATTACTGTATTTCGGTCTGAAGGGGGCAGTAGCTATAGAAATTACTGGGCAAATGAGACCTAACATCTTATATCTCACGTTGATGAGCGCAATTGTAGTGCCGCTCAAAATTTCTGGGCTTTTCAAGAATCCTGAGCGGCACTGAATTGTAATGGGCAGAGCGTATCATTTACCATCAGCTGAACGTCCTGCTCGTCTCGTCCCGTATTTTCATACAAAAAACAATGAAATCAAACTCAAATTAGTAATATGAACCGGTAGGTGTCTTACCCAGTTCGACGTTGACAATTCTGGAACTATCGTTGCTTCAACATTTTTTTGTTCAACATGAATCTGGAAAACAATTAATTAATTTATAATATATATAATCCGGACTGCAGAGTAGGTACATGTGAAAACATTTCAAGAGAAAACGAAGTAAATCGAAGTATTCAGGATGGTTACACTCACTGTCACAGAACACAGAAAAATAGTAGAAGTAATATTGCGTTATAAACACATGAAAACCAGAGTACCCAAATTAAAAACATTATCTGTATAATAACAAAAAAGTTCAACATGTGTTGAACACTTGTTTTAAAAAAGTTCTATTACATATCAGTGTTTTTCTGTTGTTTTGCGTTCTTTATTTTGTTCTTAAGACATTGCTTGTATTTAACACATGCGTATACTTAATCCCGCAGACCTAATAACGATAAATACAAAGTGAAGAATTTTAAGCAACCATGGATAAAACCGTATATTATTCAGTTATCAAATCAAAGGGAAAATATTTTCAAAGAATGGAAAAAAGATACATCAAACATGTGTCTTCGTCTTAGATATAATAAAATTCGAAATAAAATAGTGGAACTAGAGCGAAATAAATTCTATCAAAACAAAATTAATATGAATGCAAAAAATCCCAGGGAATTATGGCGAATAATAAATTCTGTTTGTGGTAGAATTTATATTAATTTATAATCTATACTCCTAACCTGTGACGTCAAATTATTAGAACATAAAACTAACAATATGTCTAATGTGAGCTTAAACTTCAGAAAAGCTGGGAAGGAATCAGTAGAGAAAATTATCAGTAACTTGAATAACTCAAAAGCTCCCGGTACTGACAGTATAAAAATATACTATTACATTTTATATATTAATACTATTTCTAGCAAAATATCAAGTACAATCTCACATCTTATTAATTGCAGCATTCTAACAGCAAATAACCCTGACGAATTAAAGCTAAGTTTTATTCGCCCCATATTTAAAAATGGTAAACAAGATGAAGTAAGTAATTATCGACCCATTTCTATACTATCAGCCATCGATAAGATAGTGGAGAAATACATAAGTGCCTTGATGCAGTCATTTTATTCTAAACATAAAATAATATGCAAGAGTTAATATGGTTTTCAGCCAAAAAAGAGCACAACATCCCTTCTATCAGATTTTTCGGATACTGTTAACCAATACCTGGATAATAGGAAGCATGTGCTAGCACTATTTATAGATTTCTCCAGGGCTTTTGATATCTTAGATCATGGTTGCTTAGTAAACAAATTAGAAGATCCGGTATAAGAGGTCATCTACTTCAATGGTGTGGAAATTACCTCAAAAATAGGTCATATTATGTAAAGGTGGAAAATGCTTCTAGCAAGGTGATTCCCATCACTGAAGGCACAGCTCAGGGATCAGTGCTCGGTCCGCTTCATTTAATTGCTTATGTTAATGACATGACGAGTGTTCTAAAATATTGCACCTCATACCAATATGCAGATGACACATGTCTGTTAATAGGTGAAAAGAATGTCAAAGATGCTCTCGATAAACTTCAAAGCGACTTCGATTTAAGCAATAAATGGTGGCATGACAACGGACTTGTCCTAAACGCTAAAAAAACCAAACTAATACATATTCGATCCCCGTACATAAAATCAACAATTGATACTACCCAAATAGTAAAAGCGCATAGTCACATTTGCTTTCACCACAACTTGGACCCTAGTATTTGCAGCTGTCCTACAATTGACTCGGTTAAAACGCACACATATCTTGGATTAATTATAGACCATTTATTTAACTGGCACCCTCAAATAAATTCAGTTTGTGATAAGCTTAGAGCTTTCCTCGCAAACATTAAAATAATTAATAGTAAACTACCTTATAAAATTTTACTGTTGCTTTATAACACATTGCTGATACAATAGTAAGTTATGGTATTAGTTCGTACGGTAGTACTTACAAAACGTATTTAAATGAGATCGAAAAGTTGCAAAAAAGAATTTTAAAACAAATTGTTTCAAAAGACATAAAAGAAATTAACCAAAATGATGAGTTCAATTTATTCAAACACTGTAAGGTACAATCTAAATTTTACTACAATATATTAAAAGAACAAATGTTCAATGAGAACATTCTACAAAAATATAATCATGAAACCATTACACGCAATCAAACACATAAATTTTATAAAACGGTGAAAGCCACAAATTTATACGGTGAGAGAACTACAGCATACTTAGTACCCCGCCTACTTAATACAATCAATCCAGAAATAAGAAACAAGATAAATACAAACAATATTAAAACTAAATTAAAGTTATTCTTTTTAAACAACCTGTATATTGGTCATAACTTTATGTCTTGAGTTGCCTTTCGTTGCCGAAGCCATGATTAGTGCGTATCGTGATGTGCTATCCGCTATTGAGTACTTAACTATTCGTTATAAAGTTGAGTATTGTTTACTAATTAATATATTTAAACAGACGGTCACTCAAAAATTCAATACATTGCGGTGGCAGGCCATGCGACTCACCCGTGCTACAATAAGTACTGTTGTTGTTGTACCTACATAAATTTTTTCGTTTGTATTGTACCTATATTATTAAATTGTGTATTTATAAGTTAATATTAATATTTATTGTAGACGATAATAGTATTTCTTCTTACATGTCGGACAAACTCTGTGGTTTTTGGCCTGTTATATAATAATAAATCGAAATTCTATTTTTCATAATAAAAACAAAAAAAAAACAAGAGTTGAAGCTTGTCTAAGGTGTATCTAACGGAAAGATTATAATTTATAATCTTAAGGAAGATTTGGATTATATGATGACAGATGGATGTCAAAAATTGCTTTCCTGTTCCTGTACACTTCAGTTTATGTTGTGTTTAACGGCGATTTAGTTAATTTTAAACATAAGCTAAACACTGTTTTGTAAAAGAAAAAGATAAACACTATTTTAAACGTCGTAATTTTTTGTTGTTATAATTAGGTCACTGTCTAACAAAACACGTGTTTAAGCCATGTTTAAAGAAGATTGAAACGCTTCCGTACATTCCTGGGCCCAGTTGATAACAAGATGAAAGTAACACCATTTAAAAGATAACATTTGAATAATCCATAATTGAAAGTTAAGCAAGATTTGTCAATCTAGGAGCTGAGTAATCGAAGATATAAAATTGAGGTTAGGTATGTCTTAAACTATATATTGACAGCTGATCTATAGTAGATTTATTAAATGCCTAGCTGTTAAGGATTTATCACATACTTATATTAGCTGGGTAACAACTTTGTTTTTTTTTTAGATAAAAAATACCTATCTATCTACGTATACCTATCTACTACTGCAAAGACATTCTCTCCCACAAGCACACAGCCGGTCTGAGGTTCGAGTCTCCTTAGGAGACGCCCCGCGACTGTTGTTGCGTAGTCTTTGCGGCCTCCACGGTCCACGTCGTACTTCGCTGTGAAAGCCAGGGCTGCTAACAGCACAGAGGATGTTTTAGTCGGTATGGGGTGTCCGCTTACGCGGACACTCGATTCCGACATTTCCGGAACGGGGCGTAAATACGTAACCGTATTTCCTCCTCTCAAAAAAAAAAAGGACATTCTTTTGCATTATAATATAAGACAATTGGTAATTAGATATAACATAGTACTTATAATTAAAATAATATAATTATGTAGTACTTTTATAATTAAAAGAAGTTTTATTTGCTCAGATAAGAATTCCTTGGAATTCAATTGGGTAGGTAGTTAACAAGTTACTCAACGAATACAACAAGAAACGAAGTAAATTTATTGAAGTAGGCGTTACGTCTCGTGCCAGATTTTGGCGAGACAACACGTCCTGAGGATGCCTCGTGTAGAGGCGAAACACGCGTCGAATTGTTTAAAAACAAATATTGGCGGAATTAACAGTAAAGAAAACAAATCATTTGTATAAGAAACGAAGTGACAATGACGAAAAAACGAAATGATCTGTCAAACTGTCATTGTCAAATTGAAGTTAGTGTTGAGGAACTCGGATTTCACAGGAAATCGATTTATTGATCGAAATCATTCATAGTAAAATATATATTGCTTAGTTCTGTTTTTTCCTGAGAAAATAATATATTTTATTTATAATAATATTGTCAATCGCATGTAAACTATGCACCCAACTAATATTATTTAAATAAAATAACTGGACCTTAATGTTATTTTAATCGATTAAATATTCATTCGATTACATTTTAATCGATTTTCTATATTTTAATGTTTTTTCGGTTTGTAGATTGCAAAATGAGCTAGTTTTTTGTATTTTACATGAGAAAAATATACCAATTTTTAAAAATATATTACAACTTGTTAACCATCAGGCCCAAAAGTCCCATTCTCCTTTATTTTCTGTAATAACACCATATGTCTCTTAATTAATCTTAATGATTACGTCGCTCGTGTCGTCAATAAATGTACGAGCGGCATTGCATACGTATAGGTAGAAGGTATACATTAACTTATACAGATAATATTAAAACATTCATTCAAATTAAAACCTTATTTCGTGGCAGTAATGTTCAAAGTCTTATGAATACTCACATAGGAAGGAGTAACACTACTTATGATGTATATGTATTATTGCAGTGGAGTGGTCATGTAAAAAAAAAACAACTGAACAAATAAAAAATTAAATCTTTTTTTTTGAATATTCTTATTACGTTGAAATAATGTCAATTTTTTAAAGAGTTTCCGTTTACCGTTATTCAATGAACACTGTCATTGCGTGGCGTTGTAATCAAAGCGCGGTCGAAACATAACTGAATGAAAACTCCTATTAGACGCGTGGGCAGAGTTTTTATTAAGGTTATTTTTGAGCGTGATTGTGAGTCTAGTTGTTAAGTGTAAGTGAGTGCTTGTAATACACACATACACATGTACAACGGCCGACCAATTGGTGCGATGCGCCCACATGACTGACCATCAGATGGTGCCCAGCCGTACATAATCTGACCATATGCTTAGGCTACATCAACGTATTCATAAGATTGCAAGTCGCACGTAATTTTTGATAGAAATGCTGTGAGTCACACAGTGGTTGCATTGGATATCGATAAAAACAAAGTTGTGTAGTTAAATATTTTTTTACTTATTGACAGTTTCAAATTATTATGAATAAAACAATATTAAAATATATTTATAATAATGATAATAAAAAAATGGTAAAATAATTGTAAAATTTAAAATGGGTTTACTTCGTTAGCTCCACAGACAATTAAACCTTAAAGACCTCGCTTTCATGCATTTTAGTACCTACGAAAACAAAACCGCCAAAACCTGGCGGGTTGCGCGGGAGGTCGGCTAGTTTTCATTGGATCGTTCAAAGACTTGTCAAAGTTAGCAATGTCAGAGACAACTCATTAGTGATGGGCAATACTCAAATACGATAGATACGGTGGATATTCATAACTGATTCGAATCAATTACGGTATAACGGAATAATAATGAAACATATTAATTATTGTTATGCAAGTTAATATAGTCAACGTAAAAAGAAATAATCTGTAATTTATTAAATTTTACCAAATTAAAATATTTATGTAATATGAATATAATAATGAATACCATACCATACATGGTAACATTAGTGTAGGCACAGCAGTTTCGAACAGGAAGCGTCGATTTCGAAAAAGGCGGAAACAATCCTTAGTGAAATGATTAGAACAAATTACGTTGTTTTTTCCAGGAAACCAATTGCTGTCTCGGCATGTTGCGATAATCCACTTCTCCTTTAGTTTAGGACACTTGGGAAACCTAAAGAACAAAGTTAGAAAATTAATAAAATACGTTCGAGGTCCTCTTCGTTTAGCAATATTAAGGCGACACTAAATGCCAGCGACCTTGAGCGATATGAGTTCACGGCTTCCGGCCCGCCATCTACGTAACAAAGCCAATATTTTCAAAATTCTTGCGTGGAAAACAGTTTACATGCTTACAATCCTCGTTATTCATTCCTAATCTGAACAAATATACCTACACAAAAAAGTAAAGCTATACGAATAGCTTTTCTGAGAGTTTTACTAAGAAAATGCGTCATGCCATGCCAAAAACATTGTTTAACTGCAAGGAAAAGTGGTAGTTAAAAAAGGCTCTGGAGTGAAAACTATAACCAACAGCAAGCATTAGAAACCTACAAATAAGACTAAAGTATATGTGTAACAGGATTAAGTAGTGTTCATAGCTCAAAATGCTATATTTTCACCAAAAAACTTGTCTAAAAACACCTTGTTTGCATGTTTTCTGCTTACTCTTCGCCTTAATTAATAATGACGTCTATCGTCCGAAAAATCATTTACTAAAATCGATCTAAAGTATTAGGAGGCAACATACCTTCATACCCTCATACATATGGGACATTATACCCGCCTCTCATCAATAGTCGGACCACAGGCAGTTAAATACTAGACTGCTATTCGAATGTCAAATCTCAGTAAATAATTGACAATTAACGTATTTTTATGCTTACATTGTCATCACTTGTTTACACGTCCCAGTGACAGAGCGAGATAATGAATAGCCCAAACACATGGTGCCAATTGGTACGGCCGGACCATCGGACGGTTCGGTTAGCGCCACGCACCTATTTGTCCGGTGACTCGGTACGGACATGAGTAACTAAAGGGTACAGAGAGTAAGCTTCTTAAGAGCGGGCAAAATTAATACCTATTTTGGTAGGGTTGTCACATAGAGAAGAAATATAAAACAATTTTTTTATTATTATTAGCTATTTGAAAGATACTGATATTCTTAAATATTTATTCCATTTAATTTAATAAATAAGAACCATGTAATGATGATAATCATTTATTAAAAATGCTTTTTAACTTAGCTTAGACAAATATTAAAAGTTTCATGTTCATTTTACTAACCGTTAAGGAGTTTCCTCTTGAGGAAACAGTTCTATTTGCAGCTACATTTCATAATGGAGTTAAGAAAATTAACAGAAGTCTCGTTCCAGAATTTAGTGAGCCAACAGCTACTGAAAATGCTGTAGTCGTGTAGAGGCGAAGCACGTGTAATTATTTTTAGTAAGGATTTTCGGAATAAACACTAAATCATTATTTTTAAAACGAAATTTAATCTACATAGTACCTACAATGTTTCGTGTTCTTGCTATTAACTAATAAGGAGTTCCCTCGTAAGGTGACAATCATCACTGCAGCAGCAGTTCGTAGTAAAGACGTGACTAGATGTCAAAACTAAACTTATATACAAAATTACGTGACCGTGCCACTACCCGTTGAAGAGTTCCCTATTGAGGTAATATTTGCTATGTTAATTAAAACCTTGAAATAGTACAGGGATCCGATAACCAAAAGGATCATACAAATATACATACATAATAATATGCATACACACATCAAAAAAGTCTAAGCAACATGCATGATATTACAAATTTACTTTAATTTATATTAATTAGTTTCTAAGTCTTTATTCACTCAAAGTGCATATGTATCTAAACTTTTTTGTTATTGATGACATACTGGCTGGTTGTAAAAAATATTTCGATTATGTTTTGTTTTTTTTTCATAAAATTAAATGAAAGGGAATTTGTTTGAATTTAAGTGCGTTTTTATTGCTATGTTTAGTCTTGATTTTATAATTTTACCAACCATTCAAATAAAGTTGGCGACAAAATTTAATTGTTAGATATTCTTTACGCCATGGAGCGACGTCGTTTGACGGCAAATGAAATGCAAAGAGCTGTAAGGATGTTGCAAGCGGGAAGTAATCAATCTCAGATATTTCGGTATTTTGGCATTCATAGAAGTATTTGTCGTCTTTAGCAGCGCTACAAGGGAACTGGCTGAACAGCATTCAGGCCGTTAAAGGAGTACAAATGCTCGGCAAGACCGGTACATACAACTGATTGCAAGACGCCAGCCGATGTTAACCGCTCGAGAGATAAGTTTGGGGCTACAAAATTCAAGTGGTGTTGATGTAAGTCCCCAAATTGTGCGAAATTGACTGCATAAGTACGGCCTACGAGGTCGACGCCCAATTAGGTGCCCACCGATACGTCACGGGAATCGCGCTCGTCGAAATGAATGGTGTGAGAACCCAGAACATGGACCCAGGAACAATGGGATAAAATTATGTTTTCCGATGAGTCGCAATTCGGGTTTAGGCCTGATACAAGAACGGTGCGAGTGTAACGTCGGCCCGGAAATACTGAAAGGCTCAGGTGCATTCAGGAAGTTCATCCATACAGCGGCTCAACAGTTATAGTATGAGCGGGTATTAGAACAGAAGAACAGGCGAATAGAGCTCGTTTTTTGTAAATGGAAACATGAACGCTGAAAATTACGTTGAGGATATTCTCAGACCTTATGTCCATCCATTTGTACAAACCTTTGGCTCCGATTTTACGTTAATGCATGACAATGCGCGTTCACATACAGCTCGTCGAACCAGTCAATACTTACTTGGCAACGGAGAACGTCCGGGTATTGCCCTGGCCTGCACAATCGCCAGACCTCAACCCAATCGAGCACGCATGTGACATGCTCAAGATACGTGTTTTGAAGGACTTGGACGGAGTGACAACAACCCAACAGCTGAAGGACTTGCTACAATTCCAAGGGTCGCTCCCTTGGAATTGTAGCGCAAGATGAAATAAACAGTCTCATTAATTCAATGAATAATCGTTGCCGACAAGTTTTGAATAGCAGAGGAGGTCGTACTTTGTATTAAATCCTGTCATTCTTTTCTAATCCTATTCTTTCACAATAAATTCATTTTCTTTAGAAAGACAACAGCTGTTATTTTTACATCATAGGACCCTAAAAATATTATTTTAAAAATAAAATACAACGTTACAATGTGAAAAACCATCCTAAAATTTTAATTAGTACATGTTGCTTAGACTTTTTTGATGTGTGTATTATCAATTATTTTCTTACCTATTGGAGCCCTTGGAATGGTTAAAATATAATACATTTCAATTTTTTCTCATATATGTGTCGCGCTAACCTTGAGATTGTCAACTGTCTGTGCGATCGTCAACCGGTTAATTCCGGTTCTCGCCGCGTACGCAACAAGACTGCGTCCGATGGTTCCGTCGTACCAAATGTGTGTCATGTGTTTACACATTAAAAAGAGCTGCACGGATAGATTGATGGGTTTTATGGTATTAAATGAGACTATTATACTTGTTGGACTACTATGATAATGGTTAGATTGGTGGTCGGACCTCTACAATATAATGGTTACACAGACCGGCCTTGTTAATGGTTTTAGACCATCGGTTACTGGAAATTAGGACCACACTGATTATTGCTTAGACATGCAGTGCCTAACTGAATACAACTGACTGCTATTAGTAATAAATTTGATATCTAATAAGCAATATTTGTAATATAATGCTGTTCAATTTATTTACTTCGAGTACAATAGAGAGAAACCAAAATTACAATAGCAATCTCTAAATTAAGCAGGGTCTGCTGCGCCAATTTTTTAACAAAACATGTTAGCAAAACAGTCCGTCCGCTGCACCTGTTTATGTTTCTTTTCAAATATGAGTTCCGACAAATTCCATCCAGCTTTTTGTATTTTTTTTTATGATCTATCAATGTTACATTCCAAACAACCGGTCTTTCTGTTATTAGTTGTATAAAAAACAAACTATTTTCTTTATCGACTCCATAACAAACAAACCAAATAGAATTATCGCTAGCTACGAATGATAGGTACGTCTTCATCCAGTGAACGCTAGCAAATTATGTGTTAATTTCCCTCCCCGCAGGCGAACGCGGGTGATGTTATCCATTTCTCAAATGTTAAGCCACGCCCCTCATCTGTTTACAGGTAAAACAAGTTTTTTGTGTTAACAAACACGAAAACAAGGCGCAGCGGACGCGGCTTTAGATTTCTCTAAATTATAAAACTATTACTAATGCAAAACAAAAATACTATTGTAAGGATGTAAGTAAAAACAAATGTGCAGCAATAACTTTAATCAGAGTAATACTATAACCTAGCGATTTATAACCTAGGTCCTAAAGAATCATTAAGAGAAAAATTTAAAGCAATAAACATTTTGACTGTTGCTTCTCAATACATTTTTGATAATGTTCTGTATGTTCATAAGCACATTGAGGAATTTTCTAGAAACTGTGATATTCATAATGTTAACACGAGGAACAAACATAAACTTGTTCTGCCTACTACTTGGTTGCGTCGAGTTAGTAAGTCTTTTGTTGGGCGATGTATATGCTTCTACAATATGATCCCAGAAATTTACAAAACAAATGTGTTACGAAATTTAAAAGAATTGTTAAAAACGTTTGTGTGGGAAGGGTTACTATAGCATAAACGATTTTCTTAATGACACCACGGACTGAGAATAAAGCAAACACCCTAAGGCTCTTTAATCTTTATATATATAATTCTTGTGTGCGTGTGTGTCACTGAACTCCTCCTAGACGGCTGGACCGATTCTAATGAAACTTTCTGTGTGTATTCAGGTGGATTCGAGAATGGTTTAGATTCACAATTGAACTACCTCCTAAACGGCTGGACCGATTTTGATGATATTTTTGTGTGTTCCAGTGAATTTGAGATTGGTGTGTGTCTTCAGGTGGATTCGAAAATGGTTTAGATTCACAATTAAACTACCTCCTAAACGGCTGGACTGATTTTGATGACTTTTTTGTTTGTTTCAGTGAATTTGAGATTGGTTTAGATTCCCAATTCCGCCCATATAATATAATTATCCTGCTCATGTGTATGTTAGTGAACTGCTCCTAACGGCTGGACCGATTTTTCAAATTTAAAACATGTGTACAGGACAACGTCTGTTGGGTCCACTAGTCTATATATATAAAAATGAATTGGTGTTCGTTAGTCTCGCTAAAACTCGGTAACGGCTGGACCGATTTGGCTAATTTTGGTCTTGAATTATTTGTGGAAGTCCAGGGAAGGTTTATAAGGTGAATAAATAGGAAAATGCTGCTAAATTAAATAAAAACAACAATTTTGTTTTTCCTTTGATGTGTTCATACATAATATCTATGAGAGAATTTATTGACGCACGGTTTGACAGTTCTGTTGTGAAACAATTTCATTACGACAGCAGGGTGCATATTTTACGAAGTAATTTTTGATGTTATGATATATTATTGGCAAATTCATATAAAAACATTATTTTATTTATTATATACAGAACAACGTCTGTCGGGTCAGCTAGTTATAAATATTTATTGTACGATATCACATTGTAATCCATATTTTATATTAAAAAGAAGCCCACTGAGTTTCTTGCGCCCATTCTTCTCAGGTCTGAGGCAGTCTCTTTTGAATGGGTGGTAGTTTTTGACGTTCAATAAGTGATTTTAAATCCTATTTTGAATAAAAATATTCGAATTTGAAAAACTAAAAAATTGCAATTAATTTAAGTAAGTACCTACTTAATTCAAGTGTTATAATAGACTAGCGTCTTCGTGCAGAATGATACTTCGCTTAACTCTAGTCCAGTCTATATAATAAAACTTTAAATAACAGACACTTTATTAGGTAATTCAGTGCTGTAAAGTGATGTGAATTTATCTACAAAAGAAAGGGACGTGAAAAGAGACAAGAAAAAGAGGTCTTTTATATTTTATTTTTAGGTAATTAATTATTTTAATGATGTACCTGTGAAATGTCGTGCCATCTTTCGTGAGACTAGACGTTGTACTACGCTTTCCACACCATTTCACTGAACAAAACGGCATTATAACAGTAAAACCGAAAATGTTATCTCCGTGACCCGCAGCGGCAGACTGAGAAGTGAGAAACGTAAAGGGGGGGGGGGGGGGGGGGGGGGGGGCTCTAAGGCAGTGTCACTGCCAAACCTGTGCATATCCCCAGTAGAGCATCGTCGTTAGGTCGAATTGTTTGTGGTTAGCTCGGCATCTTAGCTGTGAGCTCTTTTTATCATAAAAGAAAATTAGTCTGCTCTGATGTGCGCCATGATAATGTTAAGACATGCAACTTTATCGTGTGTTGTTTCGAACTTTTGTAACTTTTCGTGTGCTTGAGCTATATTTAATATATAAAATTCTCATGTCGCGGTGTTTGTAGTTAAGGACGCGTTCTCAAAACAGAGAGGTATCGAATCGCACCACTACACTGACACCGCTCAAACACATACACGTACTTAAAGTCAGTTGCGGGAATGAAATGAATTTGATACTTTAGCAAGTTTGAATTTTGTTTTTTTTAATACCTATGTATTTTTGATAATTGTTTGATGTATTCGTTTAGTAGTTAAATATTAGAACTTTAGATGGCAATTCGGTCGCATAACGTCGTGTGTAGTAAACGCAGTTTTTTTAAAATCCAAGATGGCTGCCGCACAAAATTATGATTTCAACAATATGGGTATCGTATCCGAGGTTCTCGAGGGTACAGAGAACGATTTTGGGATCATTTTTGAAATCCAAGATGGCCGCCGCGCAAAAATATGATTTCCACAATATGGGTATCGTATCCGAGGTTCTCGAGGGTGCAGAGAACGATTTTGGGATCATTTTTGAAATCCAAGATGGCCGCCGCACAAAATTATGATTTCAACAATATGGGTATCGTATCCGAGGTTCTCGAGGGTGTAGAGAACGATTTTGTCATTTTTGAAATACAAGATGGCCGCTGCGCAAAAAAATGATTCCACAATATGGGTATCGTATCCGAGGTTCTCGAGGTTGCAGAGAACGATTTTGGGATCATTTTTGAAATCCAAGATGGCCGCCGCACAAAATTATGATTTCAACAATATGGTTATCGTATCCGAGGTTCTCGAGGGTGCAGAGAACGATTTTGTCATTTTTGAAATACAAGATGGTCGCTGCGCAAAAAAATGATTCCACAATATGGGTATCGTATCCGAGGTTCTCGAGGGTGCAGAGAACGATTTTGGGATCATTTTTGTAACACAAGATGGCCGCCGCGCAAATAAAAAATTAATGACACCCATGAAGAAAATTTTGTAGATTTCATAGGCGCCATCATGGATTTCGATTTTGACCCGATATTCGTTATTGTTGACCCCAAAAACCATTAAAATGACACCCATGATGAGAAGTTGGTGAATTTCATAGGCGCCATCTTGAAATTCGATTTTGACCCGAAATTCGTTATTGTTGACCCCGCAAACCATGAAAGTGACACCCATGAAGAGAAGTTGGTAATTTTCATAGGCGCCATCTTGAATTTCGATTTTGACCCGATATTCGTTATTGTTGACCCCGAAAACCATAAAAATGACACCCATGAAGAGAAGTTGGTGTATTTCATAGGCGCCATCTTGGATTTCGATTTAATATAGACCTTATATTTAGAGATGAAAATAAATCACTAATTCTTCAAAAAAATACAGAAACATATTTTTTTGAAAATTTGACTGCGTTCAAAATATGTAAAGTATCAAAGACAGTATTGTAGAGCTTATAAAAAATATTCATGTTCGTACAGCGATCTTTCGTTGTTTCGATAGATCTCTCTGTGCAATGTGTACAGAGGGACAAAATAAAATAACCCTTAATACCACACTTTAAAGCTCATGCTTATCAGAAAAATATATGAATTTTAGACGTCTCATTTTTATTTTTTCCTGAGATTATTTATAACATATTCATTAATTTATTTCCCGTTTTTTTGAAATTATTATATCTGTTATCCTTAAAAAGACATAATTATGTAAATAGTAGCAGAAAACTGATCCTGAATGAAGCCCCATTTCGTCAATTTTGTGTGAAGAGTTAACGGATAATCGTTTTTACGACATAAAATATCAAAATTTTAAAGCAAATATTTCCCGCTAATTGGAGATAAAGAAGTAATCTATGTGTGGCAATTTTTTTTTGTTAGATTTAGTTTCATTTCATCACAAACTCTACCGAAAAATATTTATTTTTGTCGGATTCGTAAACGCGTCCTTAAACTCCTTCGAAACGGCTTGACCGATTCTCATCAAATTTTCAGTGCATATTGGGTAGATCTGAGGATCGGACAACATCTATTTTTCATCCCCCTAAATGTTAAGGGTGGTCCACGCCAATTTTTTTTTATTTTTTTTTAATCTGTTTGATTATGAGTCAGCATTAAAAAATACATACAACTTCAATTTTTCACCCATCTACGATCAACAGTTACTTTTGTATCGCGATTTTCATATCGGCAATACAACGTTTGCTGGGTCAGCTAGTTTATAATATATTTTACTGTGATCATACACTGATTTACTCCTCCGACTAATGTGGAGCCTCAGTGGTAATTCGCCATACCCTTATTTGTTGTGGAGCCTCAGTGGTAATTCGCCATACCCTTATTTGTTGTGGAGCCTCGGTGGTAATTCGCCATACCCTTATTTGTTGTGGAGCCTCAGTGGTAATTCGCCATACCCTTATTTGTTGTGGAGCCTCAGTGGTAATTCGCCATACCCTTATTTGTTGTGGAGCCTCAGTGGTAATTCGCCATACCCTTATTTGTTGTGGAGCCTCAGTGGTAATTCGCCATACCCTTATTTGTTGTGGAGCCTCAGTGGTAATTCGCCATACCCTTATTTGTTGTGGAGCCTCAGTGGTAATTCGCCATACCCTTATTTGTTTGTATGACAAACATCTATGAGAACAATTTTGAAAATTCTTTCACGAGTAGAATCTTATGTTGGAATAAAAGCCACATGGTTTGTATTTTATTTTATAACTAAAACAGAACATACAATAAAAATTTTTACTTCATGTCAACCGCTCGTATTTATTATTTATATTTATTTATTCGATGACGATTATTTTTATAGATGTTACGAAATATTATTGACAAATTCTTAAAATTTTGTATTTAACTTAATATGTACAGAAAGAACAACGTCTGTCGGGTCAGCTAGTTTAATATATAAAATTCTCGTGTCCCGGTGTTTGTTACCAAACTCCTCCGAAACGGTTTTGTATGAAATTTTGTGTGCATATCGGGTAGGTCTGAGAATCGGCCAGCATCTATTTTTCAAACCCATAAATAATATGGGTGACCCCTAAATATATTTTTGTGACAAAATTTTTCAGCGTTAAAAACACATACTACTTCAAAGTTTTACCCTTCTGCAATCAACACCTGTTTTTTAATTAATAAAAGGTGGTGCTAACCTGCACGGGGGCAGATGAAAGTGCTGCACATGTACTTCTGCATTGTCCAGGTGTAGCAACTTACCGGGCTCAACATCTTGGTACCCCAAACACACTCCCAAATGTCTTTACGAAGGACAGGAGGTTGCTAAGGTTTCTGGAGGAATTGGGGTGGCAGGAATAACAAATATATGCCAACACATGCAAAATAGGCGCGCAGTTGTAATTTTATATTAATAATTTATTTGATATCTTGAGTTTCATTATCACTTGTCAGTAGGTCTGTACATCAACTATGTAATTAATTCGGTTTAAGACACAGCCCACTGACTGATAGATTGAGTGACGGCGGATCTTAGTGAATTCCGTTGGTTACTCTTCGGTTACTGAACCCTAAAAATGTCTCGATAAATGTGTATGACACGATGATCATTTTTGTAGTAGGTACTCTGCACGACATTTGCAGGGATTGTGAGTGCACCACAGAATAGATTTAAAATTTATAACGGTCATCACGCGTAATATGTAATTTTTAATGATTATTTGTATTTCATCTTTTGTACATATATACTGTGATGGCTTTAACCTTCTTTAGGCGTAGTATTATTTGCCGCACTTTGCGACTACGCCTTCAGTATCTAGTTGCAACGCAGCGGAGACCAATCCTTAATCAAAAGTTAATAACATTAATGTGTTCTTCATCATGTGTAGTACAAAGTAAGTTTCCTAAGAAACTAAACTATTTAAAACACAATTTACTTGCTGTACAAAAATACAGACTCCAAACACGTATATGATATACGACTACAAAACAAGATAACTGAAAAGTAGTTAAATGTTCTCTACAACATTTACAAGTTATCATCTTGTTACGTACGTATATTATTTAGTACTCGGATGATAATGATTTAAAAATTCACCAAAACTTAAATCTTTTTCTTCGTTTGTGTGGTTGAGTTTCTTCATCGTCACTGGTTTCTACGTATTTAAGTATTGTGAATCTCAGAAAATGAGTGAGACAAACATTATTAATGTCCTTGTTCTCTTTATCTTTTTCTTCTCCTTTTTTCCTATTTCTTTCTTCTTTCATACTTTTATCTTGTTCTGTGTCTATTAGTCTGTCTGTACTGACAGTCTACTGTATAGATTAATGATAAGAATACTCACATATAAAGGTCTTGGGTCTCCCTCCACTTCTGTTTTAATATATTGACAATTTTCTTCTGTTCTGGAAACCTTACGCGATCTTTTATGGGAAAAAGGTAAAATTAGATTACATACATACATAGGAACAAATTTTTTCTTTATGATAATAAGAGACGAGACGAGACGAGCAAGACGTTCAGATGATGGTATTTGATACGCCCTGCCTATTACAATGGATATCTGCCGCTCAGGATTCTTGAAAAACCCAAAAATTCTGAGCGGCACACATCACCTTGAGACATAAGATGTTGAGTCTCATTTGCCGAGTAATTACACTAGCTACGGCGGCCTACAGACTGAAACACAATAATGCTTACACATACCGGTGGTACCCATAATCTAGCCGGCATCCTGTGCAAAGGAGTCTTCGACTGGTAATATGAACTATGGGTCATTTGTAAACCAATGATTTTTGCAAGACTCTAACAACAATGTCGTACATTATAATCAGCTTTATTGTATCAGTCAATTATGCAACGAGCTCAGTTGTAAATAATTGCAAGACAAACATATTTATTCAAAGTCTTTGTAAAAATTTAAAATTAGACTTAAGAAATACTCGTACTATAGAAATTGTAATGTCACTACTTGGCGATTCTAACAATATTAAGCTGTGTACAACTGTGTACTTAGATTTACAGTTTTATATTAGTTAGATAATAAAAATAATAAATAAAATTCTTTATTGTTTTTAATACATTGTCCTTAACAAATAGTGGCAAGAAGTTCCTTTTAAGGCGAAGTGTGATCGAGTTGATGGCAGACGAGGACGGACAATCAACGGCGCGGGGTGTGCTCCACCCCACCTGCCGGCTAACGATACTAACTACATAGACACCTACATTTTATGAAGTAGGTATGGGTAGGTACAATTGGGTATATATATAGAAAGGAATATATTTGTAATAAATTCAGATACCTAATAATTTATTGAAATGTATGCTATGCTGCAAGTCTAATCCTACAAGGTCGACAACGCTCATGTGATTCCTCTGGTGTTGCAGGAGAGTTTGGGCGGCGGTTATCATACACCACCAGGGATCCGTTAGCTATGATGTCTTACTCCACATAAAGGAATAAGATAAGTTGGGTACCTACACTTCTTGCAAATCGAACAAATTTTGATATTTTGTTTTTTTCATCTCTAGAATATTCCTATTAGGGACGTGGCACTAAGATGCCCCGGTGCCTAAAATGCCCCCACTTTCGAAAAACTTATCCATAACTTATTTATGGATTGTTGTATTCATATAAATATCAGTGTACTATGAGTAAACTGTATATATGAAAAGTGGCAAAGATTTGGTTGAATTGAAGATAATAGGTATTTAAGATCTTTATTTTTATTATTCTTCGACCACCGATAATTTATAAGCTGATTATAACTAAGTATAAACTGACGACCGATGTGGCGCGGTGGCTGAAGGTCCGACTGTTACGCAGAAGGTCACGGGACAAACATTTGTATGATCTGCAATTATTTGTTCCGGAGGTCTGGGTGTTCCATATATTTTGTAATAAAAATATGTTTGTTTTCCATATAAATATATTAGTCTTCTAGTAGCCATAACATAAACTCTTCTTACTTTAGGGCTAGATGATGCTGTGTGAAATGTCCAGCGATATTTATTGATTAATTATTATTAATCTTTGGGAAACTCTCAATGGCATCCCACGAGTTTGACGAGAATCTACCAACTCTGGAAGTACATCAGATTGGTAAAAGCTTATAAGTTTTGGCTCCATTTTATTTTTCCAAGAGTTAATTTCCATTTTTTCATTCATTGGTATCTTTACCTAGTGCAATAATAATAATAATAAAATATTTTGAATTGACAGGAGTCCTGTAAAATATAATATTACATAATAATGTACCTACCTGTTACTTATATATATATACATCTATGTGTGTGAGTATGTATGTATATGTGAAAAATACTTCCTTCTTCAGGTTCATCAATTTGAGTCTCTTGAGCTTCAATCGCGAACATTTTTTTGTTTGGTTACTCTTATTCACCATAATTGTAGCAAAATTAAAGAATATGTAATAGTACAAATCGAAATGTAATCTCTTATTTAATATCGTTTCTTTTGGGGGCAGCGCTTCAAAATTGTATACGAACGCTCTCGACGAGGCCCTGCGGCCGACTGATGGAAGGCGAGAGCCGTGTTATGGCCGACCCGCGCGCAATTTCACTGGACGTTTTCCATAAATGTATTTCTTGCTTCAAAATAATACTCTTTTCGAATAAAATAAAGCCGCAATCGTGTGAAGTATTTATAACGGGTCATATAAATGAAATTTAAGTGAAAATTGTTAAATAACTAGCAAATAGAACTGGATTTCCGTAGAAGTATCTCTTTAAAAATGAAGATTTAGAGGAAACTGCCATTTTATTGTATCGAATCAAGTTTAGTCAATCGTGTTTCGAATCCTATAACTTACTAACATTAATCCTAAACTTATCATTGTCATCAAAAAATATTTAAAATTCGATGTTTTCTTGCCATAAAATTTATTTTCCGTGCAGTCAAAACGTGGTGTTTGGGACTCAATTTACCTTAAGCATATGACGAATGCCTTAAAATAGAATAGTTTGGGAAGTTAATGAAATATGATAAAGCGCGTGTGATATATTTTCTGTTTAATTGTAACCTTTGTACTTCAATAAAATAAAATAAAACATGTTCTACTCTGTGAAAAGTAATTACTCCGTGGCATGAACGACCTTCTTGTAATATTGTTTGTATATTTTTACACTGTGACACATATTTTGTCAATGAGCTTGAGCCATGAATGGGTATTGTATCTATGTAGTATCTACAAAAAGATAATCCTAAAAAAAGACGTGTAGCACTCGGGGACTTGCGTGGTAAAGCTATTTTATAGCATTTTTTATCAACTTATGCAATTATTATTATTTATTTATGCAGTATTTTTTTTATTTGATATTAATTCAAGTTTTTTCTTTGATACTAATTCAAGTTACACTTTTTGAGCGTGGTGACAGATAAGAATTCTTTTTATTTCTTTTATTGAATAAATGAGAAGTTAATATCGTTTAAAATACTATCTTACAATACATATTGTAGGTTATTCAGGAATTTTTATCATTAAAACTATAGGTTTATGGTAACTAAGAAAATAAATAAAAGAAAAGAAAGTAAATAAGAAACATAATGCTGCATAAAAAATGAAGTTGCTAAAAATATGTATTTTATTTTCGCCTGAGTCGCTTAAAGATTTGCAGTGCGGGTTTCGACTTGCCTAAAGGACCTTCCCAAAATTTGTCGCTATCTCTCTGACTACGTTTGTTCAGTTTTTTCCAAAGTAAATATTCGCTATCACTGATGAATGTGATGACCAGTGCTGGCAGGGATATGTTCTTGAAGTTCAAACACGCCCGCAGAGTTAGGTATCTTGTGCGCCTTCTAATAGGTGCTTTCTCCTATACTTATATTCAGACTGTGCGAGAGTGAGTGAGAAAATAAAGAGAGCACTTACTGTTCCTCGTTGTCTTTTATTCCAACAAATAAACCTTTTTTATTTCTTTTCATTTTTGAACTGAAACAATAAAATATGGTAGTATAAAAGATTGGAACCCACATCGAAGGCGTTTCACTACTGTAGGGAAATATATTTTTTTAATACTGTTACTGTGGTCAATAGCAATAAATGAATAAAATGTATTACTCACCATATTTCTTTCGCAATTTTTTTCGCCTTCAAATGTGATTTAGTTCTGATTTTATTTCTTTTATTTGCCATTTAAAAAAACAATCACAAATATACCGTCTTAAACGTTGTAAGTATACAAAATATTTACACAATAAGTAATAATCGAATAAACTTAATCTTTACAAATACAGTAACTATTTACTATCTTTTTTATTTCGTATATCTTTTACAGAGCAGAAAAAAACGCGCGCGCAATAATTTGGCACACGTCTCACCTCGGTGACGTCCCGCGAGACACTGGCGAGATACAAACGGACCAAAAATCACTTGAATAATCGATAAAAAAAGTTATAAATGTAATGAAAAATAAACGGTCGGTTAGAATCGATTCCAACATTAATTACCTATAAATTGATACTAATTTTAGAAGCCGCACTAGAATTTTTTATCAACTTCTGCAATTATAATTATTTATTTATTTTTTAATTATGCAGTATTTTTTGGAACGAAGTTCCTTAGGGGACGATGCGGAGGGGTACCCTAATCGGGAAAAAACGTCCGGAACGTAACTCTCTTCATGTACGTCGAAGCGTTGCTACGCGACAATATCTTGCTTTTTTTTTTGGGATTTTATGACCTACAATATCTTGCTGAATATTTTTGGGACGAAGTTCCTTACGGCAGGCTTGGAGGAGATAGGGATTTTGCTGCGGGACCGAACTGAAAAAAATGTGATAGTAAAACCGTTAGAAAAAGTCCGTGGAATAAAACCGTTAAATGAGACGTGCGCAGGCGCGACAGTCGTATACACAAGCGAGTAGTGTATAATACCTTTCTCTTTCTAATGGACTTTATTATGATTAATACGAATTACTTATAATAATAATAATAATAAACTCTACAATTTATTCAAAGGTTCATTGATCAACTGACGTAAATATTTATATAAAAATCATACACACATGCAGAAGATTATTTTGTAATTATTTCTATTTCTATGTAATTTTATGTTATCAAACAAAAATAAAGTTATTTCAATTGATATTTTGGATAACAATTTTTTTTATTATTTATTATTTCCTAAAATACTGAATTTCCTTAATACTTTCCTGTACTTAAATAAAAACTAATCTGCAAAATTTAAGAGAAAAATCAAGAAAACTTACATAAAATTGAACACGATTTTTTTTTTTACAAATTGTGTCGATTCTACATTAGCCGAAGGAACTTCGTTCCTACCTGGAGTCCCACGACACCACATCTTTTTTTTTAAATAAATAATTGACAAGTAACAATTATTGACATTTGACACATTTCTGACAAATCATATTGATTATTTATTTTATTTATTAACAGCCGTTCCCAATATTCAGTCTATCTCTTACTAGAGATAAAAATTGTAACTATCGTTGACTTTTCTGTCCCAATAAACTTATCGACGGTATCTCACATTATCCGTACACGCTGTCTGTCAATGGGACGACGTATAGCTTACCAGCGATAGAAGTTTGTATGGATATAGCAATTCACGCTTCCCATTATAAAGCGATAAGAATGACTTATCGGGTTTATTGGGACATCTTCAGATTATTGACACCTAATTACTGACAGTAGAAGGTAGTAATTTATCTCTATCTGTAGATAGTATATTGGGAACGGCCGTTAGAGCATTGGTAAATCAAAACCAAAATACAATAAACGAATATTTAAACACGGACGAGAAAAAATAAGGACTCCGTGGCACCTTACGTAACAGTGAGTGCACCAAAACAAGCCGGTAAACGTGTAAATACATAGCCCCACGCATACACTTACACTAATACAAGCCGATCGGCCGCCATTATGAGATTTGCCATCGTCTGTGACAGATCAGTTTGCGTCGCAATAAAATATTTTTTAAATGCCATCGTGCGTTGTGAAAAAGTGTAAAAACAATAATATAAAAGTATTTGTGGACATATGATTATTTAAAGGAGACAAAATCGTGTAACTGTTATACCCCGTAACCGCACACACACTAGCATAAAGGTGCTTCACTTGCTAATATCATGGCGCGGAGTCCTTTTTTTACTAGTCCGAGGACAAACGAGCGTACGGGTCACCTGTTGTTAAGTGATCACCGCCGCCCACAATCTCTTGCAACACCAGATGAATCACAGGAGCGTTGCCGGCCTTTAAGGAAGGTTTACGCGCTTTTTTTGAAGGTACCCATGTCGTATCGTCCCGGAAGTACCGCACAAGGAAGTTCATTACACAGCTTTGTAGTACGTGGAAGAAACCGTATATATATATGATAATATATATATGATAACCTAACTTGTGGCGTGTCGTGCGAAGGTGGAATTCGGCGGCAGGAATCAGGTTAAACAGCTCTTCGGAACACTCCCCGTGATAAATGCGGTAGAAGACACACAATGAAGCGACGTCTCTACGCAACGCCAAGTGATCGTTCACAAAGCACTGGGTCCCCGACAATTCCAGGCGCTCTGCGTTGCACGCGGTCAAATGGATCGACCTGATACCGGGGTGCGCCAGACTAGAGATGACAGCAATACTCCATGTGTGGCTGGACCTGCGCTTTGTAGAGCGCTAGTATGTGGGCCGGCTTGAAGTATTGCCGTGCTCTATTAATGACGCCCAGTTTCTTTGAAGCCAATTTGGCTTTGCCCTCCAGATGACCACGAAATTGGCAATCGCTCGAGATTTCGAGACCCAATTTCCGATACTAGGCGAGGCTTTAAAGAAAGTGTTGTCGAAGAGCGGTGATACGACAAATGGGTTTTTTTTTAGTGGTAAACGCGCAAACTTGAGTCTTCTGGGGGTTAAATTGGACAAGGTTCAATTTACCCCATTTCGCGACCTTCTCAAGAGATGACTCGATAGAAGACACAAGTTTCTCCTGACACTGGTCGACGATTTCCCGAGAGGGACCTGCATGGCCCATATATACGGCATTACCAGTGCTGTCGTCTGCATAGCAATCAATGTTGGAGGTGTCCAACATATCATTGATATGCAGAAGAAACAGCGTGGGAGATAGCACACAGCCCTGGGGCACTCCAGCATTCACGGGCTTCGAGTTCGAGCAATATCCGTCGACAACGACCTAAATGCTGCGCCTAGTGAGGAAGCTGGAGGTCCACTTGCACAAGCTCTCGGGAATCCCAAATTATGGAAGTTTTGAGAGTAGCGCCTTGTGCCATACACGATCAAAGGCCTTCGCTATATCCAGGCTAACTGCCAGGCCTTCCCCCTCGCTTTCAATAGCCGCAGCTCATCTATGTGTTTATACCAGAAGATCACCTGTCGACCGACCATGGCGAAACCTGTATTGTCGGTCGTTGATCAACTGGTGACCCTCTAGGTATACCAAGAGCTGACGGCTAATTATGCTCTCCATGATTTTGGAGAGCAGGGAGGTAACAGCAATAGGCCTGTAGTTTGCCGGATCCGAACTGTCTCCTTTTTTTTGGATCGGATGGACAAGGGCTGACTTCCATGAGTCAGGGACTACGCCTTTTGAATAAGAGTGCAGGAATAAACGCGTTAGCACCGGCGTCAACTCAGGGACACACGTTCTAAGCACGATTGGAGAAATGCCATTCGGCCCGCTCGACTTCCTGACGTGCAACGAAAACAGAGCTCGCCTAACAGTTTTCTGTCTGAACTGTACTTCAGGCATAGAGTTCTAACACCGCGGGATGGTCGGCGGTGTTTTCCGTTCTCGTCAAGAGTCCAGTTGGAGGCGAAAAGAGCGCTCAAGAGATCGGCCTTCTCTTTTGCCGTATAGGCCAGGGTGTCATTCCTCATGTGCAACGGCGGCATGGACGGCTGGCTGAAGTTACCAAGAGCAGCTTTCGACAACGACCAGAACTTGCGTGTTCCGGTCGGGTAACTGGAATGCTGCTCGCCGATTTTGACGACGTGTTTTGATATTGCACGGGCGATTTGCCGCTTAAAAAATCTGGAGGCACGGTTGTATTTCCTCTTAAGAACTATGCAGTTAGGATCCTGCATTAACTGAAGCATCGAACCAGGGCTGTGTTCTGCCACCGATCGGTACTACAGAGCTTGTTATAAAAATATCCATGCCCTGCAGTATCACATCGGCTACTGCAACGGCGCAGGCACTAGGATCATCCGAAGGGAAACAAAACTTGCCCCAAGGGTAGGATGCAAAAAAGGAACGCATCCTATCCCAATCTGCTGACTTGTAGTGCCAAACGCGGCGGGTCGCTGGTGGTCTGCGACGTTGGCGTCGGATAGGCACTACACTCCTGACCAGGCAATGGTCGGACGTTCCGAGAGGGGCGTCGACATAGACCTGGTAACCATCGGGATGCGTAGTCAGCAGAAGATCCAATAAGGACGGCATGTGGCCATCCACATCCGGGAGTCGCGTTGGCGACTCAACCAATTGGGACAGACCATACCACTGCCAATGGCCACCGGTCCTAGACACTAACCTATGCGAAACATAGCGGCACTCGGCCGCTACTTCACGCCGGTATTCTGTGCGAGTGTGGTAATTAACCCGGACGAGTCTGGCCCGATTGTACTGACGTCAAAAGACGGCAGCGTCACTCTCTCCCACTTCTAAAAAGCCCTTAGTCGCCTCTTACGACACCTATGGGCCTGGGACTCCCCTATTCTTTTTACGCCCCGGGGAAAGTACAGGGCAAAATAGGTTTATAACTGCAAAATTACATTGAGATAAAAGCAAAACATAATGACGTTTACAGTCGTACCTTTTTGATGTTAGTGAAGATAAACTTCTTTGACTATTATTACGTTTCGCGCTCACAAAAATGCAAATATTTTTTTTAATAACAAATATTAGTAACATTTTTATTATTTTGGTAAATAGCTACACCACCTTTTGGAACAGTATCTCGTTTGAATTGAGCAATACAATTGAAATTAGGTATTTCAATCGGATTACCATGCGCCATGCAAGTTTCGGTAAGAAGTAAAACATTTGTTTGTCTCGTAACTGAATCTTGTAAATCGTATTTGTGACTATTAAGACTTTGCCAATTGAAGTAGGTACCTTTTCCAACATGCTTAAACGCAACGTTGACACATCCACTAACGACCGTTTACAATATTCAGTCTATCTCCGGTTGTGGCCTACTTGAAATAAAAGTCGTAACTATGGTTGACTTTTCTGTCCGAATAAACTTATCGACGGTATCTCACCTTATCCGTACACGCTGTCTGTCGATGGGAAGTCGTATAGCGTATAGTATACCAGCGATAGAAGTTTGTATGGATATTGCAATTCACGCGGCCCAACATTAGGAGATAAGAATGACTTATTGGGTATATCGGGACAACTTCAGATTATTGACAGCTAACTGACAGTAGAAGGTAGTAATTTATCTCTATCTGTAGATAGTATATTGGGAACAGCCGTTACTCGCAACCTCATGATTTTAGCAGCGATGTATAAAAGGTGTTGTGGGTCAGAAGCACACCTATTTATTAATAGTACGCCGAAGTTTGCTGGTAGCTTGCATGAATGGAGTAACAGTAACACCATCTCTGTATGTTCGAAACTGACCGCCGTAGATTATCGGAAAAGATTGTTCTTCCGCATATTCATCCATTAAAATACTGACTGGCCTGTTATATTCACCGGGTGCTAGACTGAAAATATAATCATCATTCCACAAAAGAATTTTGACAAGTAACAAATAAAAAAATGATTTGTATATACCAGATGATGCTTGCCTTGAGCTTTGTTTTATATTTCTTAAGGCACATTTTGCATTTCACAAGTTACTCATAAAACTGGGATTATTTGTAAATTTGAAAAAAAAAGAAACTCGAATACCATATTTTTTTTAATTGTAAATTTGAAAAAAAAAGTTTTTATCATTTTTCAACATAAAAAATGCAATAACTTACAAAGTTGATGAAACATTTCTGCGTAGTGCTTCAACCGGATCATATTCATCAGCTTGTTTGTTATTACGAGCTAAAACCGCTCTGAAATACAAAATAATTGTAAATAAAAGGTTTGTAAGATAAAATCATAAGTATGACGGCGCATCCGCCAACGTTGGACGTCAGGTTGACTTTTAGCTGTAAAAGTCAGCCTAGCGAAGCGTCTTGTCGATGGCAGTGCCGTCGGACATCTTGACTTCACTTTTTGTTCGAGACGGTGCCCGCACACCACTCTTGTGACGAATCGCTTTGCATCCGAGTGATAGTTTAATCTAGTGTTAAGATTAAGTTGGTTTCCGTGTTGCTTAGACTGTACATCGTTAATTTGAATGTGTATTTCGATTATTAAACCCTGTGCTGATTAAACAACTGTGATTGCAACAAGGACTTGTGATTTTTCTGCTCACACCCACCTGCCTGCTTACCTACCCACATACATCACACAAGATGAGTTCTGATGCAGGCCCTCATGCCTCTTTATCAGAAGAGGGATCGGTGCTGGCACAAAAAGTGAACGAACAGACAGCGGCAAATGACAGATGGAGCGCGTTATTCGAAGCCCAACAAACCAGCATGAGGCTACTCGTGGAGGCGCTAACCAACCCATGGAATACCGAGGATAAGAGCATCACGCTGCCCAAATTTCAACAGGAAGATGCAGACATCAGTGTCTGCATCAGTGTCCGGGCGTCAGCGCCCGGGTTTGGCTGGCAACGGCAGACATCTGCTTATAGGATCGTGGTATACAGGAAGTAAATTAATTCTCATAATTAGTAAGGCCATGAAAGGCTCGGCCGCAACGTGGTTTTCTCAGATAGCTTTTCCTAATATGGTGTGGGTAGAATTTAAGGAAATTTTTCTCTCTCGTTTTGATACGTTAGAAACATGTGCAGCGACGATATTAAAGATGCTTACTGGTAAACCGCAAGAAGGTGAATGTCTTGCTGCATATGCAAGCCGTTTATTTACTTTACTCATGTCACGTTGGAGTAATTTAGGCAAGGAAGAAATGGTGGTATCCATAATGCTTGCACACATGGGGCAAATCGAGCCAAGGTTTCAACGCAATATTTTTGCTGAAGAAATAACTACCCGCTCTAAAATGCAACGTGAACGAATGGCTTTTTCTTATCGCAAGCGGAGTTACCAAGAGATTTCAAATACCGCACGCACTACGCAAGATAATAAACGCCCTATGTTAAGTTCTGTTTCAACAAAATGTTACGCTTGTGGAAAATTCGGCCATAAATCTATTGAATATTTCAGTCGATCGCATGACAAGCAGCAAACAACTCCGACCTCTGAACGCCCCAACACCGCCTTTGCTACGCGGGCGGCCTCTGTGACCTGTTACAAGTGTGGCGTTAAGGGTCATGTGGCATCGCGGTGTTCAAAAACATGGCCAGTTGCGAGCAGCAGCGCACAGCCCGCCGCCGTACCCAGCGTTGTGAAACGAGTGGAAGTGTGTGGTATGAAACCTGTCACCGGGATAATAACGCACTTTGGTGAGCAGTTCCCATTTTGTTTTGATTCCGGTACTGATTGTTCCTTAATTAAAGAAAGCGTCTCTCGTAAGATTGTTGGTACATTGCAACGTGCAATTGTTACTTTGACTGGTGTAGGAAAATCAAGTGTATTGTGTGACTCACAAATTTCATCTAGGGTCACTCTTAGTGGTCCTGACGTACAGATTTTATTTCACATTATACCTGATGATTACCTAAATAACGATATTTTGATTTGTTGGCCTTAGGGTTGTCAGTGCACATATCAAGTGATAAACTTACTATAGTTGAGAAGCCCTCTTTAGTTAATATTTGCAACGTTGGTAACGCGGTGACTGACTTTCATGATGTAGATACCGATATACCTGTTGACCTTAAACCACGACTCATAGAACTTCTTAGCTGCTTTAAGAACTCATTTGTTGAAGGCACGCCTACTAGTAGAGTAAAGACGGGTGAATTAGAAATTAATTTAGTAGATCCTAGCAAAATTGTACAACGGCAGCCTTATCACTTGGGCCCTGAAGAGCGAGGTATAATAAGTGTAGTGAAATTGGCTTCGAAGAAGCTGGGCGTCATCAATAGAGCACGGCAATACTTCAAGCCGGCCCACATTCTAGCGCTCTTCAAAGCGCAGGTCGGGCTACATATGGAGTATTGCTCTTATATACGCGTATATCTCTGGTCTGGCGCACCCCAGTATCAGCTCGATCCATTTGACCGCGTCCAACGCAGAGCAGCACCCAGTGCTCTGTGAACGGCTAGATCACTTGGCGTTGCGTAGAGACGTCGCTTCATTGTGTGTCTTCTACCGCATTTATCACGGGGAGTGTTCCGAAGAGCTGTTCAACCTGATTCCTGCCGCCGAATTCCACCTTCGCACAACACGCCACAAGTTAAGATATCATCCCCACCATCTGGATGTGTGGCGGTCCTCCACAGTGCGGTTTTCAAGGAGCTTTCTTCCACGTACTACAAAGCTGTAGAATGAGCTTCCTTGTGCGGTGTTTCCGGGACGATACGACATGGGTACCTTCAAAAAAAGCGCGTACACCTTCCTTAAAGGCCGGCAACGCTCTTGTGATTCCTCTGGTGTTGCAAGATAATGTGGGCGGCGGTGATCACTTAACACCAGATGACCCGTACGCTCGTTTGTCCTCCTATTCCATAAATAAATAAAATTAAAAAAAAAGTGAACTATTATCTGCTGGAGTTATTAGACCAAGCAAATCGCCCTTCTCTAGCCCAATACTCTTGGTAAAGAAGCGCGATGGCACAGACCGAATGTGCGTAGATTACCGAGAGTTAAGCTCTAACACGGTTCCCGACCGGTACCCCTTACCTTTAATCGGTGATCAAGTTCAAAGGTTATCAGGCGCGCGATTTTAAATGTGTCTTGACATGGCTAGTGGATTTCATCAAGTTCCTATAAATGTAGAGTCGAATTCGATAGAGAAAACCGCATTTATTACCCCGGACGCTCATTATGAGTTTACTGCCATGCCCTTTGGGTTAGGAAACGCTCTCTGTGTATCAAAGAGTTATTAATACGGCTCTAGGTGACCTAGCGCACTCTTACGCATTCTGCTACATGGATGACCTGGTTATCCCCGCAAATAATGTAGAGCAGGGACTGTAACGGTTACGCGTAGCACTAAAAACTCTTAGTGATGCTGGATTTTCGTTCAATATGATAAAATGTGCCTTTCTAAAGAAGAAGATCCAGTTTTTGGGATATGAAATATCGGAGGGTGAAATCAGGCCTAACCCCCGAAAATAACCGCGTTGACTAGTTCCCTAACACCACAGACCATCACTCAGCTCAGACAATTTTTGGGTTTAGCGTCCTACTTTAGGCAGTTTGTCAATAACTTTTCGCTTAAGATGGCACCGCTCTCTGCCTATTAGCTAACAATAATTCTAAAATAATTTGGACAACAGAGGATGAAACAATTAGACAAGACATAATATCGGTTTGACCGAGATAGCTACTAGTCTTTTAAATTGTGAAGAGGCCGAGACGGCGTCGGAAGATGGAGAAAGTGTAAGTAATTCAAATCATGACAAGGGTGACTCTGACGCCTTGACCGTATGCTCAAACACTGTTTCCGCCGATTCGAGGACGCTCACAGCAGGCTCGGACACTCTCAGTGCATGCTCAGATTCTGAGACTTGGGAAATGTTGCACGAAACTGAAATTCATACAGAACAAGACAATTCATAGTCGTAGGTAAGGGGAGCGACCTGTAAGAATCTCTTTCCTGCCAAATTGACGAAATATGTCGTCCGAGTCAGTATCATATTGACTTGTCTTTGTGCTTTCGTTCTATGAGACGAAATATGTCGTCCGAGTCAGAGCCCTTTAAGTTGGCTAACTTGTTCTGGATATTTTGCAGATTATGGTAAGACGAATATTGTCGTCCGGGTCACATCCACCAAAGGTTTGTTTTGTCTAATAGTACCAATTGTTAACCTACATGCTGTTTAGTGACGAGGCTATGTCATCCGGCTTAATTGTTGCGACACACTCACCTTAAGTCTTAAGTATCATAGCGCATTGTGATAATTGTAATTAGTCGTGGGTCAGGATGCCGAACGGCCTATGTACGATTGCAACTCATTGTTTCAGAAAATCGCCCGAGGACGGTCGAGTGTCAGTCCGGCCGTGACGGCGTTGGACGTCAGGTTGACTTTTAGCTGTAAAAGTCAGCCTAGCGAAGCGTCATAGTCGATGGCAGTGCGGGCGGACATCTTGACTTCACTTTTTGTTCGAGACGGTGCCCGCACACCACACTTGTGACAAATCGCTTTGTATCCGAGTGATAGTTTAATCTAGTGTTAAGATTAAGTGGGTTTTTGTGTTGCTTAGACTGTACATTGTTAATTTGAATGTGTATTTTGATTATTAAACCCTGTGCTGATTAAACAACTGTGATTGTAACAAGGACTTGTGATTTTTCTGCTCACACCCACCTGCCCACCCACATACATCACACAAGATGAGTTCTGATGTAGGCCCTCCTGCCTCATTAAGTACATATAATACGATACATTCGCATCATCTTACAAATTATCTATCATCTAAAAAGTATGAACAAAATCTCTCCGATCAACATACGAATCGTCAAAGTATCGATTAATTTTGCATATAGTAATTAATAATACACGCGCCACCATTACTACAGCGTTTATGACAACACAAAACATAAAAAATTATAAATACAAACCTTCGACAATTAGTCATGAGTTGTAGTTTTAACTTCTTATGTTCTCTTTTAGAGATTTTCCTTTTATTTTTTTGTTTGCCATAATTTTATCAAAGTATTTTCTCGGGCCGGAGCACACAGTACAGAATCACAGTCCTCTCGTCTCAACGGAGCGATCACAACTGATTGATGAAACAAAGCAGGACCGTCACATATGCGAGGTGAAACAGAACGAGAGTGTTCTACGCGTTTTAAGAAAGTGCCGGAATAGTTTTATTTTATTAACTCGTAAAATATATAATATTTTTTTAAACCGCTAATACAGTCACTAGGTTATATAATTTTGTATTATTTATTAAAATATTGACTCGGTTATATGCTTAGTTTTGAACATAAATAAATTTTAGTTGAAAATTAGATGCAACTTTGTGATTTTTTTCTATCGATAAAATAATAAAATTTTCAATTTTTCATTGTTCTTTTTCATTCAATTTCAAGTTTTCACTCAGTCCAGTTTCTTTGACATATAATGTTATATCTATATTAAAAAAAATTAACAATTTGTGGCCTATTATCGGGTGTAAAAATCTCTTAATGTATACACAAAAAACATAGGTTATAGGTAGGTACTAAATAGTACACGTGCTTCGTTTGAGGATTTCTATTATATACACAATGAAGAATGAATATATATATACATACATATTGAGAATTTAAAAACGCTGGGCCGAGCTACTTGGTAGGCGGAGTGTGTGGAGTTCTTGATTCGGTCGCCGCGCTCAAAGCCCGCGATAAATGCTATGTCATGTCTTAAGTACATACATTTCTCGAAAACTTTAGCAAAGGTGGAGATATAGAGAGATAAGAGTTATTGGATGGTAATTAGATATATCTGATTTATCTCTCTGTCTTCTCTATTTGTCTATCTTATCTGTTTCGAAGGACAAATTGACCCCAGATAAGTCAAAACACTTCGGATAGCAATTCCGCACTTCCTTAAGATCTTTGTACGAATTCCATCTAGCCCACAAGCATTGGTATTATTAAGTGAATTTACTACTTCTGCAATTTCTAGCTCACTGAATAACAAAGTAAGAGTGAGGCTTCTTCTTCTTGAGGTGTCATCTCCTACCGGAGGTCGGCTATTTTTATCTTTGACAAAGCAGCTCGGAACAGGGATCCTGTGCTAAGGTTAAACCATGTCCGGAGATTCTTAAGCCACGAAGTACGCCTTCTTCCCTGTGGACGCTTTCCCTGGATTTTCCCTTGCATAATGAGATGGAGCAGGTCGTACGAGTTAGGCACTCAAGCAAGGGAATGGGCTACCCTCCGGGATAACGACGGGAGGGAGGTGGTGAATGCTCATGCATACCAACGCAGCCTAAGTCTGCGTTGGTTATGTGGGACTCACGTGAAACCTAGGTGCCTACCCACTAAACACCACCTGCAGTTGGCTTTGGGCAGGTGCCCTCTAAGCCTACATCGAAGGCGACCTTCTCATGGGGAGAGAGAGGCGCAAGCGGCACTCCCTATGGAGTTTCCGCTGGGATATTGCACAGAGGGTGCTATCTAATTGGGACTAGTCACATCAGAAGGATGATCACAAAATAGAGGTGAGTGCGTCTGATTGTCCCCGGATGCCAAGAGGCGTTCCAGGTCAGACGAGAGTTTGTTAGGGGGATCGGAGAGGGCGTGTCTGGGCCTCCTGACTTGATGACGTGAAGGAGGGGAGGCGGTATAATCCGCTGCCTCCTTAATCAAGGGATTTGGGTGATTGTCTGAGGACTTAAAGAAAGTTTCAGACAAGCACTTAAGGTGTTGTTGGATGGTGGGGAGCTCTAAGTCCCGGTGAAGGTCTGCGTTTCTAACACACCAGTGGGCATTGACAGTCTTACGGCAGAAAATGGATTGAACTGTTTGTAATTTGTCTATAATATTGGGTTTCGCATGAGCGAAAACTGGAGCGGCGTAAGTCAAAACCGGTCGAATGCAAACCTTGAAGAGTGTTCGCTTGTTCCTAAAAGACATTTTACTGTGCCTACCTAACATACTGTTTAGGCGGTACAGATAGAAGCGGGCGGTTCCGGTCACCTTCTTGACGTGAGGCCTGAAGGTGAGTTGGGAGTCGAGGGTCACACCCAAGTACTTGGTTGTGGACCTGAAGGGGATAGGGGAGCCTAATAGATGAATGGGTCGATCCCGGCAGAAGCGTCTGCGCTTAAAATCAAAACGGACTGCGGAGCTTTTATCCGGGTTGACCTCAATACGCCATTTCCTAAACCAGTCACCTAGCTCATTAACTGAGCGTTGGAGCCTGGAGAGGACTGAAGAAATCTGTTGGGACTGGACGTAGAGAGCGGTATCGTCAGCGAAAAGAGAGAGTTGGACTCCATTTCTAGGGATGGGAATATCGTTGGTATACGATATGTATAGAAGTGGTGAGAGCACTGAGCCCTGTGGTACCCCAGCTGTGAGCAGGCGAGGGGAGGAGAGGACACCTTCGTGTCTGAAACGAAAGGTACGTTTGTGAAGATAAGAAGCTACTATGCGGACTAATCGGGATGGGAGGCCTAGAGCGTGGAGTTTATATATTAGGCCTTCGTGCCAGACTTTGTCAAAAGCCTTGGCGACGTCGAAGAAGACAGCGATTGTCTTCTTACGTTTGGGATAGAACCCGCTGTAGATGTACTCTACAATGCGGTGGACTTGCTGAGGACAAGAGTGTTTAGCACGAAAGCCGAATTGTTGATTTATTATTAAGGGAGGGCCGTCCGTTGGAAAGAGATGCTTTCTCATACGGAACAGAATAACCCGTTCAAAGACTTTCCCCATAGCCTTGAGGAGGCTGATGGGGCGATGGTTGGAGGGGATATTGAGGGGTTTTCCTGGTTTAGGGATCCCTATAACTATGGCCTCTTTCCAAGCGGTTGGAAAGAAGCAGTGGTCGAGGCAGGCGTTGAAGAGGAGGACAAGAAAGAAGATCACCTGCTCGGGGAAGTGTTTGAGCGCCAGGTTGGAAATACCGTCGGCTCCTGGAGCTTTGCGAGGTTTTAATCCACGGATGATGGATTTAACCTCCTCTACAGAAGTTGGAATGGGATCGTCGGTGAGAGGCATTGAGTTCAGACGGCTGACCTCATTCTCCACCGACGCTACGTGGAGGGGTTCGAAAGAAGAAGTGCTGGGTGAGCATTGTGAAGCAATGCTTTCAGCAAAACACTCCGCTTTATCCCTGTCCTCGAAAGCTGTACTGCCGTCGGGGCGTATCAAAGGCGGAGTGTGGAATATTGCGTCAGTACGAAGGGCTTTCGCCACTTTGTAATACGCCTGGTGTGAAGGGGATATGTTCTCCATGAGTGAATCCCAATTGGAATTCCTCAATTCGGAGAGACGTAACCTAACTTGGCTCTGGAGGAAGTTAGCGCGTGACCTATAGTTGGGCGTCCAAAATATGATGTAAAGTGTCGGTGTATAGTATTATACGATAAATAAAAAAAATCTGTTTATTATTATAACAAAATGGTCAATTTTAATTTTATGGAGAGGTATTAAATGATCGTTGCACTATATGTGGAAACACATTCTTTCTTGTAGGCTTGCGTTCTTTGGCAGGCTTTAATGTCATAGGCCGCCGAAGGAAACTCAGCGGGATTCTTGTTTTTCATAAAAATATGATTACAATGTAATATTTAAATTAAAATTCCCAATCTGTGATATCATTAAGAAAGTCATTTAATATGATAAAGTAACCCTTACCACATCATTATTTTTAAACAATAATTCTTTTGAATTTCGTTAAATACATTTGTTTTGAACATTTTCTTGGTTCTTGTTGTAAAAGCATAGATACATATACATCACCCCACAAAAGACTCGACTTAGCCGAGTAGTAGGCATTATAATTATCTTCTTTTTAATTGTATTTATATTACTGGATTTTGTTATCTTTAATTGCTGGCTCTATTCTTTTACTCTACACTCTCTCACTACAATCTCTTTGTAATTTTGTTTCATGTTGAATACGATCCCTACCCGTTGTAAGTATTTTTTGGTTATTGAGGAATTCTTCTTTCATTCTCTCAAAATTTTCTTGTGTCATGGGGGCAGCACAGTTCACTCCATAATCATTATTTAAGCCACTACAATTTATTTTATTTAGGTATCTATTTTTTTTAAAGTGAGTGTTTCTCTGATTTCACTACCTTTTATTTTCACACTTTTGTTCAGATTTTTTTGAACAACTTATACTTATCACTTTTTGGGCACTTAATAATTTTCTAAATTTAAATGGGTCCTCCTTTCTTCATTCTTCCTCGTCCTTCGATTTTTATTACATAAATTACGGAGTATGTGGTTACGGCATTCGATTAAAACTACAGTTATATTGGGGTTTGAAAAACATTTGCATATATAAGCTGCATAAGCTGTAATCCTCCCGTAAATAATATTGGATATAGCAATTGAGTGTTTGAATCTTTCACTGATAATTTTAGGTTCCATTCCCGTGGATGATCCCTCAAAACTTTAACTTTATATAACATACATGCTCTTAGGGTGTGATATTTTTTCTGTGCACGAGCGCAAATAACGCAATATTTCTTTTTGACCTCCTCAAACTTTCTGCCAATTATTGCAGCAGCTCCAGATAGAGCTTTGTAGTTATTTCCATAGGATCTTGCACTCCAACAGCCATCTATTACTGCAATACCATCTTTTACTCTTCCTTCAGCTATGGCTGCTTGACGTTCCCGCTAAACAGCAGCTTCCATCTCCTCGGCAGCCGTTGCCTCCCGCTCGTCAACTATATTATTGTCTATTTTGGAATAATATCGTTCAGAAAACATAGGCAAAATAGATGATATTATCACTTCTCTTTTTTTTATGGAATAGGAGGACAAACGAGCGTACCCCTGGTGTCAAGTGATCACCGCTGCCCACATTCTCTTGCAACACCAGAGGAATCACAAGAGCGTTGCCGGCCTTTAAGGAAGGTGTACGCGCTTTTTTTGAAGGTACCCATGTCGTATCGTCCCGGAAACACCGCGGCAGGAAGTTCATTCCACAGCTTTGTAGTACGTGGAAGAAAGCTCCTTAAAAACCGTACTGTGGAGGACCGCCACACATCCAGATGGTGGGGATGATATCCTAACTTGTGGCGTGTCGTGCGAAGGTGGAATTCGGCGGCAGAAATCAGGTTAAGCAGCTCTTCGGAACACTCCGGAGCGCTAGAATGTGGGCCGGCTTGAAGTATTGCCGTGCTCTATTAATGACGCCCAGTTTCTTCGAAGCCAATTTGGCTTTGCCTTCCAGATGGCCTCGAAATTGGCAATCGCTCGAGATTTCGAGACCCAGTATTTCGATACTACGGGAGGCTTTAAGGGAAGTGTTGTCGAAGAGCGGTGATACGACCATCTTGGATTTCAAAATTAATCCCAAATTCGTTCTCTGCACCCTAGAGAACCTGGGATACGATATACATATTGTTGAATTCATAAATTTGTACGGCGGCCATCTTGGATTTCCAACTTCCATAAAGAACATAGTACATACAACAATCTCGCGTGGAATAATATTGAAAATAATATTATGTACATTTTATTTTATAATATTACGCTGCATTTTGTACTTGTTTTCTAAAATCTTACGCAAGGACTCAGGCCGAGAGAAATAAACAGAGTACCGTCCTTGACAGTGGTCACGAGCGTTCTGCTGGGTGATGGGTCTGCTGGTGCTGGTATGAGCGAGCATGCAACCAAGGCGTCGCGTCACAAAGCGTATTGATAAAACCAACGAAGAAAATTTATAAATGCTAATAAACTATCAAATAAAATAAGTTTTGAGTAGATAGCTATCAAAGTTTTATGACAATTTAAAACAATTCAAATAGAAAAAGACTATTTAAAAAAAAAATCTATCGAAATTTTATTTCGTAATCGTGTTTTCGATAATTGCCATTGCGATTGCCATAATTTCGATAAAAAATGAAGATAAATATGTCAAAAAATTGGAACCGTAGTATTTGTAGAAGTATTTTAAGTAAATTTTCAATAATGTTAGTTTTTAGGACTATAGCGCCAACATAAAGTAACATGCACATAATTTAAGGCTTTAGTTGAATAATAACGGAGAGTGAGGGCGAAACTACGGAGATCTGGTGAATATTTTTGTTTAGTTAAAGTTTTTATCTACACCCATGCTTTAAATCCTGTATTAAATATTCTGAAACAGTTAGCTTATTGCCAACATTATAACACCCAATGTCCTAATAACCATTACATCATCCAAACGAGTGTTGTAATGTTGTACTGAATTTCATAACAACACTCCTTTGTTTTTTTTGATCCCTTCATGCACAAAGAGTTTTAACAGACAGCCACGTTCTTATTGCTCGATACGTGGTATCTGTATTAATTTCAAAAAAAGAACATTTTCGTTTACGCGCGTTCCACACTACCAGAACGTGGCGCGCCGTAATAAAAAGTTTTTTTTTTAAAAATATGAGCGATTCAAAATTGACAGCACACCGCCATATTTTAAACGCTGCAAAAGAACATAATATTCAAGTGAATTTTAAAAATTGCACTATACAAAATGTAAATTACTACTTAAATAAATAAATCTTTCATTAATACTTAGTTTATTTGTATATGAGCAGTAATGGATAATATTAGGTTACTACTAGGACTGTCTGTTTTAATGTCAGCAGTAAGCTGTTTCAGAATCTTTTGGAGGATTCATATTCTGGGTGTAGATAAAGTCTTGTATGCAACTGCTGATAATTATTTCTTTTCCAAAACTTTAAAAATGTCTTCAATTTTAGTAATTTTGATTATTTGCTTTTAATCATCTTATTATTCAGTTATTTCTCATAATTTTACTTTTATTCCACTGTAACATTCCTTGTAGTTTTGTTTGTGTTTTAGGTGAGGAATATTTAGTTGGAACCTCATTATGTTTTCACTTACGTGGCACGGTAAACGAGGAAATTACTGTATTTGATTCAGGTCCCAACAACAATAATAAAAGAAATGTAATAAGTTTTCGTATATGTGTTTAACCATATTTAAATAGCAAATATAATATTATAGTAAAACTAGCTGACCCAGCAAACGTTGTATTGTCATATAAAGTAATAAAAAAAATCAATACTAAAAAATTTTGGGGTATAAAAAATAGATGACGACCAATTCTCAGATCTACTAAATATATCGTACTACAATAATTATTATATTCGATTGATCTGTGGATGGAACAGAATTATATAAAAATACAATACAAAAATAGGTGTTGATCGTAGACGGGTGAAAATTTGAAGTTGTATGTATTTTTTAATGCTGAATCATAATAAAACAAATATAAATAAAATTGTCATAAAATTTAAAAAATATATTTAGGGGTAGGTCTTATTATTTAGGGGTATGAAAAATACATAATTTATAATGAATATGAAATTTACATTTTAAAGGCCGGCAAACCTTCTGTGATAACTCTGGTGTTCTAGAGTGGCTGTGATCAACGCTCCTTCTTTTCCATAAAAATCTTACCAATGTGTTTTCGGATTCATATGAACGTTTTTTCGACTATTCATATGATCGACCGTTAGTATTTGCGATTCCTCTGATGCTACAAGGGAGTATGGGCCTTGGTAATCTCAAACCATCATCAAATGACCCGTATGTATGCCTCCTGTTGTTCTTTTGTTGTCTCCTTGTCTCCTGTTCTTCGATAAAAAAAAAGGTTTTTATCCAAAAAAGATATTATATAAAGATAAGATAGATTGATAAAATCATGCAAATTGTTAATGACTTGTTGTTTGTCCGCGATGGACTCCTAAACTAATGAACGGATTTTAATGGGAACTACTTCATGGAGTGCAGTTTGGTCCAACTTGAGAGATAGGACAGTTTTTATTTCGATTCGGGATCCATAATTATTTGTATTTTCAATTTTTTTTTTGTATGGACATATTTTCTATGATAGAAATTAGTGAAGCACCGTTTGACAATTCTGCTGTGAAACAATTTCATTATAACAACAGGGAGCATTTTTTAAGAAATAATTCTTGATATTTTGAAATATTAGTGGCGTATTCCTATATAAAACAGTATTTTTTTAGTATCGACAGAAAAACGTCTGTCGGGGCAGCTAGTAAGTAGATATATATATACTAGTGGACCCAACAGACGTTCTCCTGTACACACGTCTTAGATTTGAAAAATCGGTACAGCCGTTTAGGAGGTAGTTCAATTGTGAATCTTAACCATTCTCGAATCCACCTGAAGACACACACCAATCTCAAATTCACTGGAACACACAAAAAATCATCAAAATCGGTCCGGCCGTTTAGGAGGTAGTTCAATTTTGAATCTAAACCATTCTGGAATCCACCTGAAGACACACAGAAAGTTTCATTAAAATCGGTCCAGCCATTTACGAGGTGTTCAGTTACAACAGAGGAATATATTATATAAAGATTATTGTTCAGATTTAATTGTTCATACTATTCATTTTTCTCTACTGTGGCGGGTGATTGCTTTAGGTGTTTGACATGATTGGACAGTTGACACTGACGCCTATATTTAACCTGCCAATAATGGACGATTAAATGAGAAAAGAAAAGTGACGTATCGTATTCCAAAGAGGATGTAAATACTACGTAATAAGAAGCGGGACTGCCTAATTTAAAATCGAAATTTAGTTTAGTATGAAACGTGCAGTGATTTGACATAAGTTTGAAATAATTCTAATTACAGTATGGCGATTGGCGACAAAGAATAAACCGGTTAAGTTTGAAAGCGAACGGTTGCTTTAAGCGTAGTGGATCTCAATTTTTTACAAGATTATAGCCGTCATCTCTCAATCTACCAATGACTGCACGTTTCATACAATCGAGTGAATCGCTTTTTTCTTAGAGAGTTTAGCTAGGCTGTAGTATTCTACAGGAGTAGTATGGAAGTAATATAGCGTGGCCAGTTAAAGTTAGCGTGTCAGGAAATAATTAATATGTATATAATTTAATATAATAGTATTTTATTAATATTAAAGGTAAAGGTGTATTAAATTAATTTTTTAGTTTTTGAAGTCGGTTTTTTTAAACGTAGTTTTTTTATTTTTTACATTTTAGTGTCATTTAATTATTATAATATATAATCAACCTGAATGAAAACTCCTAAGAAAACCGTATATAAAAAACAATTATATCATCGAGGTAAACTAAAATTTTCATTTAATGAAAACTATTGGGCGAAACTATCTAAAATTGTTATGGCACCAAATGGCATCTATTCTGCATCGGACTAAAGAAAATTACGTAAATCGGATCATAAATCTCAGAGTAATCGGTGTACATACATAAAAAAAATACCGATCGAATTGATAACCTCCTCCTTTTTGAAATCGGTTAATGAATTTGATATATTAAAATAGTTAATTTCATTGTTAAGATTTTAATGTAATTCTTCGAAAGACATAAGACGTTTAAATATAATTCTTCAAAGATCTAGCAAGAATCCTAATAGCTATCATTAGGTATTTAACTAAGACAATAATATAAATGTCAGTTAGCGTTCGTTATATACTTGTGATAACCAAATTCTATAATTATATTTACTTCTTACGAAATACTAAATGACATGAAAGCAATAAATACTCGTTTCTTCAATTACATTATATTATAATAGTTATTTATGCAACTGTTGTGTAATAAGGAGTATTAAAACACGAATGTGGGTTTATCATACGAGGAGGAGCCGAGTGTACTGCTAACATTAAAACAGCCAGTCCTAGTAGTAACCATCCATTACTGATTATATACAAATAAACTAAGTATTAATGAACCAATTATTTATTTTAGTAGTAATTTACATTTTGTATAGTGCAATAATTAAAATTCACTTGAATATTATGTTCTCTTGCAGCGTTTAAAATGAATCGCTCATTTTTTGTAAACAGAACAATAAAACTATCGAAGAAAAATGTCAGGGATTCGAATAATGTAATTTTTTTTACGGTGCGCGACGTTCTGTTGGTGTGGAACGCGCGTAAACGAAAATGTTCTTTTTTTGAAATTCATACAGATACCACGCATCGAGCAATATGAATGTGGCTGCCTGTTAAAACTCTTTGAGCATGAAGGGATTGAAAAAAAAATAGGAGTGTTGTTATGAAATTCAGTACAACATTACAACACTCGTTTGGATGATGTAATGGTTATAAGGACATTGGGTGTTTTAATGTTGGCAATAAGCTAACTGTTTCAGAATCTTTAATAGAGGATTTAAAGTATGGGTGCAGATAAATATTATTACATTACAATAAATTATTTAATGTTTCTCTCTACATTTATTAATACACACTGAATCTTCATGTAAATTTCCAAGTTCAGCTTCATTTAAAACAGCGTTGATCGCATTTTTTGCAAACAGTCTCTGCTGTGGGGACATCCTAGCTAACTTCGTTCCCCACTCCAGAATGTCAGGGTCATCCTGTTGATCGCCTAGTTCAGATGAGTTTCTTTGCGTGAGACTTCTCAAAGATTCAGGCTGCGTTTCTGATACAGATATTTCATCTTCGGAAGTTGATTCTACTTTCATTGATATCGGTGGATCGGCTATTCTATTTGTTATATTCTGAAAATTAACATATAATATATTATTCTTTTTTTGGAAGGAACCTTCCTTAAATATTTCCTGGTATATATTATTACAACAATATAGCCTGCCGACTAAGAAAATGGCAGAAGACTTATATCCCTAGACTTGCCATAAGTATTGTTACAAGAAAAAGATCTGTTATTTCGATTACATACACATTTATACGGTAACTAGCTGACCCGACAGACGTTGTTCTGTACATAATAAATAAAATACTGATCTTTTATGAATTTGTCAATAATACATATTTCATAGCATCAAGAATTATTTCGTAAAATATGCTACCTGTTGTTATAATGAAATTGTTTCACAGCAGAACTGTCAAACCGTGCGTCAATAAATTCTCTCATAGAAAATATGTCCATACAAAACAAATATTGGTAATAAAAACAATTATGGGTCCCAAATCGAAATAAAAACTATCCTATCTCTCAAGTTGGACTAAACTGCACTCCATGAAGCAATCCCCATTTGAATCCGTTCATTAGTTTTGGAAGTCCATCGAGGACAAACAACGCGTGAAGCAATTTATATATATTAGATGTAAAACATTACCATATGTACTTCAAAATGTGTGTTTGGTGTTTAACCACCCAAAAACCCTTACCATAATCTTTCAAGTTTTTATAGTCATTTGACAGCTTAATTTATGCTGAGCTTAAGATAAGACAACCCAGTGCAAAAGTCAAGTTCTCGTTTTATCACACTCAGCAAAGTTTTACGTCAGTAAAGTCTGAGCAAAGTCGAAGTACGCTCTATAAATTAGCCTTAGAGTTATTCTGTTATTTTACAGCAGATACCAGTGGAGGACTCCATTGCACAGCATGCCGGTTAGATTATGGGTACCACAACGGCGCCTTTTATTGCCGTGAAGCAGTAATGTGTATACATTATTGTTTCGTTCTGAAGGCGCCATAGCTAGTGAAATTACTGGGCAAATGAGACTTAGCACCTTGAGACGGTGTACAATTGTAGTGCCGCTCAGAATTTTTGGGGTTTTACAAGAATCCTGAGTGGCACTGCATTGTAATGCGTATCAATTACCATCAGCTGTACGTGCTGTACGTCTCGTCCCTTGTTTTCATAAAAAAAAGTTTGACGATCTCATGACAAAACATGTACCATAGTTGAAGTTGAAGGCTGAAGAAGTGGTGCAGAGCATTTAGTGGCTTGTGGTAATTGTGAGGTGGGTTCTCTGTGGTCTTCATCATCGGATTCTACTTCTGATTTTATAACAACTTCGTATTCAGAGGCATCATCTGACATCGGAGCATCATTAATGTCATCAGCTGTAGTGTTCTGAAAATTACTTCAACATTATCTTATGTAAATCTGAAGTGTGCTTGATACGCTAAGGAGGTTGTAAATACTACGCAATAAGAGGCAGGACTGCCTAAGTAAAAATTGAAATTTAGTTTGGTATGAAACGTGCAGTGATTGGACATAAGTTTGAAACAGTAGTAATTAAATTATGACGATTGGCGACAAAGTATAATCCGACTAAGTTTGAAAGCGAACAGTTGCTTATAATGTAGTGGTTTTACTTTTTTTTACCAGATAATAGCCGTCATTTGTCAAACTATCAATGACTGCATGTTTTATACAATCGAGTGAATTGCTTTTTTCTCACAGAGTTTCGCTAGGCTGTGATACACGACATTGTCGAGTTCTCTAACTTGTGTATCATTTCATTTGTGTCCATTATAGTACTACCCGGTTACAAAATCTGTGGTCCTGACGTTGCTCGATGACATCACATCAGCGTTTTGTTACGGTGTGCAAAACAAGCATCAATTATTAATATACTATTACTAGCTGACCCAGCAAACGTTGTATTGCCGATATAAAAATCGCGATACAAAAGTAACTGTTGATCGTAGATGGGTGAAAATTGAAAGTGTATGTATTTTTGAATGCTGACTCATTATCACACAAAATTTAAAAAAAATCGTGTGGACCACCCTTAACATTTAGGGGGATGAAAAATAGATGTTGTCCGATTCTCAGACCTACCCAATATGCACTCAAAATTTTTGAGAATCGGTCAAGCCGTTTCGGAGGAGTTCAAAGTTTAACACCATGACACGAGAATTTTATATATTAGATTAATAAATAATCTACGATTGATTTTTTCTGTATTTTTTATTGATTTAAATGTGTTGTGTTGAGATGCTGATTATTATTATGAAAAATCAACGAAAGCGGTTAAGTACAAAGGGATTTTATAATTCTGACAGAACTATTATAGCGACACAGAACAACATAAGCTACAAAACTATTAACAACAAAAGTTAAAACGTAATAATGATAACTTCAAAAACAAAGCAGTGGTATGGTAGCACGAAAATATCACAATATTACGGTCAGTAATCTGCTAACCGTAAGGACAGACGAGCGCGAGGGGGTGAAAGGGAAGCGGGAGAGGACATTACGTTCCAACTTCTAGCGAGCCTAAGAGATAGCGTTGCCGTTTAGTAGGTATATACATAATTTTATTTGTAAATTCAATATATGGAAATAATGAGCTTCACACACAAAAAAGTAAATAAAATCTGGAGTATACTTAAATATATTTAAACAAAACAAATCAAACTCAAATTAGCAAATGAGAATACGAACAAAATGATTTGAATCAGTGTCTTACCAAACTCGACGTCAATTCTGGAACTATCGTTGCTTGAATATTTGTTTGTTCAAGATGAATCTGAAAAACAATTTATTTCTTTATAACATTTATAATCCGCACACGGACAGCACATTAGATGATGCAAACACATTTAAAGAGATATAGACTACGGAAATAAATCGAGGTAGAATTGTAACGCTTTATATCGCGTGTGTTCCAAAGTTTAGACAAAAATCGCCCGTGCCTACTGGGCTATGTGTACCCCCGATAAAAGACATTCATGCACAAAGAGGTATTGTTTAAAGCTAGTAGGTAAATAAATAACACACTCAAAATATACGAGAGTATTTTAATGTTTAACAATTTAGTTGATACGTATTTATATATTTTTTTAACAAGACACTAACAAAAGCATAATAATATTATTACAATAACTAATCAATTTTAAGTGAAGGCTTAATTATAGGTGTTACACATATTTCAAAAACATAGACACAAATACGAGTATTTAATTAAACATAAATGAATAAGAAATCAATAATATTTTATAATAACTAAAACATGCATAGTTTCACAATTGGGATAAAAAAAACCTAAACTTATAAATATTTGAATAAAATATACTTTTTGCCTATAAATTACATTTTTTTTATTTTATGATTATTACACAAATTTAATTTGAAAACAAAATTTTTGAATGATGCGGGACACGAATAAATTCGAGTGGCGTATCGTTTATAAATCTTGAGCATTTATTACAAAATAATTCTTGATGTTTTGAAATATTATTAGCAAATTCCTATAAAACAGTATTTTTTTTTTATTATTTACAGAACAACGTCTGTCGGGTCAGCTACTGCTTTTTTTCCAACGAAAGGCATAAATACGACCGCCTTAGTGTCTTCAGTGGGGCACGAATATTTAATTGAGCAAATAAATTAGGAATTATCAATGACTCCGTTCAACAACAATTGATTGGCAAGATACGATTTAAACCAGTCCAGGAATGGGTGTTCCTATACCTATGCCTTTGAGTTTCACAAGTAAAATAGAGTTATCAAACTTGATAAAGGCCTTACTGAAATCTGTGTAGATTGCATCAATAAATTTGCCAGTATCTAGTAGTGATATATTATAGCCTCAGAAATCTCTTCCATAAAGGAAACAAGGTTGGTTTTTGATCGAGCTTTCACAAACCGTGCTGCTTAGATGTTACAATTTTTTTAAGCACCATGAAACGATAGGACATATAAGTTGCTACCTCTGCGAAGACAGAAATGATGGAAATAGTTTAATAGATATAGATATAATTGTTTATCTCCTGTTTGTCTCCGACTTTGAATAAAGGCAGCACCGGAGCTTTTTCCATAAGGTTGAATATGTAGTAGTCCTAAGAGATTTGTTGATAATCAGTGCAAAGGCAAAGCTAATGCACTATAGTTGGGCCATTACAAACGTGTGAACTGAGTCTTAAATTTTTCTTATCAGATCTCTTGCTCACACTTTTTGGCATATCGGGACTCTCGCTCGCACTCCTAGTGTTGTGTGCAACAAAAAAAGGATTTTTCGATAGTCATTAGCAGGTAATCAAGGAAAGGTTAACGAAATAATGCAAAATATTTTTAGGGTGTATTTTTAATAAATGCTTTTAAAACATACAATATATTAAATTTTATAGAACTTAAACTAATATAATTATACATATAACAAATTTTAAGCAGAATCAAAGATCAGCTTAATATATTCATCTACGTCTATGTGATCGTCTGAGCAGCTCCACAAAGAGGCGCCGTAATATCTCGTGGTTTATTTAAATTTAGAGAAAATATTTTTACCGGGTCACTTTTCAATTCATTAAACACTGTTAACACATTATGAATAACCGTACGAGGTTGGGCGTTAATATCGCCCTTTAATTTTAACAAAGTTAAGTTGGAGAATAATGCGTCCAAGGTTCGCTTATGAAACTCTAATGACAATTATAACACAATTTTCACAAACACTGTAGGTGTTTTTCACCTTATTGCATAACTCATCAGCTACCTGTGTCCGAGCGGCATCCCTTTATCGATAACGAGATGTGCGGCATTGTCACATCCATTTGACGTAATGTTTCATGACTCAGTTTGCACGTTTGTAATGGCCCAACTATAGCGCGATTATGGACAAATATCGATGAAATACCATCTGCTTCAGCTCCTTTCCAACTTAATCAACTCTTTTTGAAACAGTAAAATTTTGATTAATTAAATAATTAGCGAAAGCCTTACAAATTTCTGTTCCATTGGAAACAGATCTAATATCGTTCTTAATTTTTAAAGGATACGAACTTTTGCCTGTCTTTTGTTTTAAGAATGACCAAATTAATTTAGGACTTTATTTTAAGGAGAGCTCAATATATGCTCAACTTGTTCAATACATTCGGTCGAAAGTGGTGCCCAATAGAGTTTGATTATAAAATTGGTGGTGATTCGATATCTCGACCAGAAACTATCAAAGACCTGGGTGTCACATTCGATCGAAAGTTAACCTTCCATGATCATATTACCACTCTGGCCAAGGAATCCTATAGAATTTTAGGCTTTGTTTTGAGGAATTCTGGGGATTTTACATCTGAACCAGTCATAAAGCTTTTATTTGGTGCTTCAGTGCGCAGCAAGCTTGGAACAGCTATGTGTGTGTGGAATCCGCATGAAAGTACTTCCTTGTCCTTCTCGAAAAGGTGCAAAAAGCTTTTCTTAGGTACCTTTACAAACGTACGCATGGATACTATCCCTATATGTATCCCACAAAATTTCTTCTGGGTAGATTAGGCTACAACTCCCTCGAGGTTAGGCGAAAACGACAGCAGCTCACAGTTATGTGCAGAGTTCTCAGAGGTGATATAGATGCGCCGAGTTTGCATGTTGAGCTATGTAGAATCTGTGTACCGGACAATTACTGTTCTAGGCGCAGGCATAGATTGTTCGGGAGTCCGACACATCGTACTGTGGCCCGCACCAACTCACCTATACCGAGGTCTCTCTGCTCTCAACGCTCTTCTCGAAGCCAACCCTGCTTGTGATTTATTTGCGGATGGATGGCAGACGATTTTAACAGAGTGCTTGCGTTTTTGTGAGAGGAATGGATGAACGGTATTTCGATGTTTATTAATTGTTAGTTATTTACAGTAAACTTTGTATCTATTAACTTATTTGTGTAATATGTTTAGTTTGTAATTCATTCTTACTTTAATATTGTAATTGGCTTACGCCGTTTTATTAAAGTATAATTCGTTTTATTAAATAAATAAAATAAAATAAATAAATGAATTTTGCGTAGGAGCATGCTAGCAATACCCCACTTTTTTCCATATTATATCAAATGATAGTTTATTGCAAAGTTTGTTATGTTTGCGAACTTTCATCCTAAATTTATGTTTTTCTTCAATGCACTTGATCAGACACGGGGTAAGCCAAACTAGGTATTTTCGACTGCGTGATTTCACCATAGGTACATATTTCCAGTTTAATTTACGAATTTCACATTAAAACAATGCAACCATATCGTCAACACAAGGACATTCACTTAAAATTTACTAAATCATTTTTATCGTCGGAAACCATTTGAACATTTTCTTCGACTAAACCATTATTAGTCGTACTGTTTATGCGCTCTCTAGGCGATGATGTGTAATTGAGAATAGAAATATGCTTAAGAGCCATGCATTTTCTATTAATTTCGAGAGCCTTCAATTCGATATGCACCAGTTGTTTTTTGTAAGCTTCAGAGTCATAAGATTCAGACTTCTTCATAACTATACGTTGTGTCAGTTCTTTTGACCTTTATAGCTGTTTAATATCTCATATATTATTCAATGATCAAGGTGACATTATGTAACGTAATGCTTCCTATTCTTCACGTGCCTGTCCAGTACTGGAGGTCAGCAGTCAGCTTTTTAAACCTTACCTTGTCCATGGCTAAGCAGAATATCTTGATGCATGTCCACTCCCTTATATTTCTGAGCCAAGACTTTTTTGTTCTTCCAACACCTCTTTTCTCAGCATTCTCCGCATCAACAAAGTTTGCAGCCGGCGGTTTCTAGCGTTGCGCAGTATATGACCGAGGTACGAGATCTTACGCTGTTCGATAGTTCTCACTAACTCGAAGTTCTTCTGCATTCGGACAAGGACCTCTGCGTTAGACACTTTAGACGTCCAACTTATGCGGAGCATTCTACGATGCGTCCAAATGTCGAAAGCTACAATCTTTCCTTTCTTCAATCTGCATCACAACCGTATTAAACAACGGGCCAAATGTAGCTTTGCAGGAGTCTTAAGGTAATGCTTAGGTACGCTATCTACTCAAAACACACCAATAAAAGTTTTACAAAATACAAATAACCTATACACTACTTACTGAAATAGGCATAGCAATATTAATGTGTGGATAAGCTCCAGATCCTAAGTATCTTTGTCCTGATTTTTTTGTTATGTAATCATTTTCTACAAAATGATCTGAACAAATTGTGCTAGTCTTAGTAGGTATCCATTCCTTTCTACCAGTTGACTTAATCCAAAAGTTTCTTATATCCGGATCTTTTGGAAACCTAAATATAAAATGTTTTCATTATAAACTGTTTACCTTAATTGTACCAAAACTCCATTTAGAAGTTAAATGGATAATCACAATGAACAATAATTTTTAGTAGGTAATAAAAAGATTTCAATTACAATATTATTAATATTTATCATTTGCACACAAACTTAATGTCGAAAACGTTTAACAATTAGGTCTATCATTACCACAGAACAGGTAAAAGACATTAGAATGGCCACCATTCGTAATTTGAATAGGAACAACTGTCGCCACACGATGTTATACTACATGCCCTAGACACGTCCTAGTCAATTAAATACAAGCATTCACCCACATACGTAACCACTAACACAGCCCTATAATTGGTCAATACGCCTACTTTTGACATCTCACGCCTATAAAGTTTCATATTTTATTAGTTAAACTGTCATGCCGATAATGTTATACTTCATGGATAGGTACAAGAGTATTAAGTGATGTGCCACGCATAACGAACAACCCGACTTTCAAAAATTGGTTTTGACATTTAAATCGAATATGTTCAAATCTTGTAAATAATAATAGATACGCATGGGTTCTTTATTCACAAACTATTAGCAATGTCGCAACGTCAGGTGATCAAGCCGTTCACAGAGCACTAGATCCCCGACAACACGAGCAGCTCTGCGTGCAGCGTTCAAATGGTGTGAGCTGATACTGAGGTGCGCCAGACCAGGGATGACAACAGTACACCTCATGTGGCTTGACCTGCGCTTTGTAGAGCGCTAGAATGTGGGCCGGCTTGAAGTATTGCCGTGTTCTATTAATGACACCCAGCTTCTCCGAAGCCAACCTTCGCTTTACCTTCCAGATGACTACGGAATTGACTCGAGATTCAAGACCCATATTCTATATACAGATACTAGGCGAAGCTTTAAGGGCGAAGAGCGGTGTTACGACAAATGGGGTTTTATGAGTGGTAAACGCACAAACTCGAGTCTTCTGGGAGCAGCCTCTCTCTGTATACCAAGAACTGGAGGCTAACAATGCCTGCCCTGATTTTGGAGACCAGGGAGGTAATAGCAATAGCCCTGCGATTAGTCAAACTGTCTCCTTATTTTTTGATCGGATAGAAAAGGGCTGTTTTCCATTAGTCCGGGACAGGAGTCCAAGAAATGCAGGTAAACAGAAAATACATCTCTACCATTTACGGCTAGTAATGCTTATCTTGATGCAAAATGCCAGTGTTAAGGTTACTACAGAATACAGATTACTGGAGTAGGTATGTAAAGTCGAGGAACATCATTAATATAAATTAGAAGACTAGGAACGAGATATCCACTTCGACAGATATTGTGAAGAAGAATTAATTAACATTAAGTAAAATTCCAGTAGTAGGTAGTGATGAACGATGATGATGATAATAATATTGAATTAGATTTAGTTTGTGTTCCAATATTGTAAAATAAATAATTTTAAGTTCTAATTCTTTATTACACCGACTAACACGGATTGACTAAATAGTCCTACTAACCAAAAAATTTTCGATATATAAGAAATTGTTTAAAATTACAAATCTATACATTTTAATATGCGACTATCTATTGCAAGTTTTATGAGAATAATAAACGATTAAACACTACCCCCATACCTAGTGGACTGTCAAAATTATCAAACTATATTTGTCAGACCATAGTGGTTGACAAATGAGAAAATGTTATCGATTTTTTTGTCGATAATTTAGATCAGTGTATTAAAAGAAATTATAAAATATTTGTTAATAACATAAAAATACTTTACTTAAGAGGAAACATTTAAAATACATTTATAAGAAGTTAAACGTAATTTTATGTCAATGTATTGTATGTAGTATTGGTTATTATACAACGTGAATCAAAAAGGGTATACTATGCTTTGAACCCGACATTCCTTAGGTCATCTCTAATGGCTATGTGAAGTCAGAAATGAATTAGCGTTATATTTGAATACAATATTTAAAGTCCACAGTTTTCGCAAAAACTATGCATCCCGCAACCCTTATCAGCTATTTTTCTGAACTCTCTTTGACCTAAAACAAATGAATAACGTAGATGTGACATAATATCAGATATTAGTAAAATGCCTACTGCTCATTGCACCTGTGAGGAAAATTATAAACTCATTTTGCCATGAAGACGAAGTTATTTTGTATGTGCATTTTCTTTAGCTGACATTGAAAATCATTCTAAATTTGTATTTACTTTAATTACCAATAAAGATAGGTAATTATAATCCGATTATGAAACTCTGTAATGCATATTTTTTTGGTTACAAAGTTCGGCCTATCGGCATTTTTACTCTTTGAATTGTGTGAATGTGAATATCATGATTCAAATATTTACTGCTCTGTGATTGGAGAATGTTTATGTGTTTTAAAATCAAAGGGATTGCCGATTGTAAAGGAACCTACACACCGGACCATTTTTAATTCAAGATTCTTTTGATGTGTTGGAAATTAAATGAGTTCTCATTTTTGATAAGTTATTACCTAAGCACTTTAATGTAGGATTATTTGAATGATTGATGTCTGAAGGTGACGAGCGCAATTGTAGTTCCGCACGCGTTTTTGGGTTTTTCTTAACTCTTGATCGGCACTGCATTGTAATGGGCAGGACGTATCAACAAAATTAACACAAAAAAATGTATTATCCAATAAAGATAATTCTAATAGGCTCCTATTAAGTAATTGTTCTTCACGGATAACTTTAGTCAAAAATAGATGTCTTTGACCATTCTCGTATTAATAATAGATAGGTAGGTATTTCATTCCCGGGCCGGGCATTTCCAAAGCATTGGGGTTTTAGTAAGAAATTTCTGAGTAGCAGACCAGAGTTTAGAAATGTGGAGGCTTGCCCCTAGTATGTGGGTAAATATGAACCTTGTCCAATTTAACTCCCAGAAGACTCAAGTTTGCGCGTATACCACTAATAAAACCCCATTTGTCGTATCACCGCTCTTTGACAACACTTCCTTTACATCCTCGCCTAGTAACGGAATACTGGGTCTCGAAATCTTGAGTGTTTGTCAATTTCGAGGCCATCTGGAGAGTAATGCCAAATAGGCTGTCATCTCTGGTTTGGCGCACCCCAGTATAAGCTCGATGCGACCGCGCGCAACGCAGAGCAGCTCGAATTGTCTGTGAACGGCTGGATCACTTGGCGTTGCATATAGACATCGCCTCATTGTGTGTCTTCTACCGCATTTATCATGGGGAGTGTTCCGAAGAGCTGTTTCACCTGATTCCTGACGCCGAATTCGGTCCTCCGCGGTTTTCAAGGAGCTTTCTTATGAATGAACTTCCTTGTGCGGTGTTTCCGGGATGATACGACATGGGTACCTTCAATAAAAGCGCATACACCTTCTTTAAAGGCCGGCAACGCTCCTGTGATTCCTCTGGTGTTGCAAGAGAATGTGAGCGGCGGTGATCACTTAACACCAGGTGACCCGTACGTTCGTTTGTCTTCCCTTTCCATAAAAAATAAAAGCCGCGTGTTATTTAGGCGAGTGTGCATACTTCTAAATCATAATACCTAATTCAATGGACATTTTATTTAATATTTTTTATACTTTAGTTGTGTTCCGACATTCATGTTTGTTAGATCGTCGCGTTGGACTTTTGGATTGCAGTATTTTCGTATGATAATCATGGCAGATTATGGGAACAATGAATATTACGACATGATATTGTGTGTTGGTGCGGTGACAAATAACAATCTGGTCGCAGCTCGCGAATTGTACCACCGTCGGTACCGGAATAGGAGGCTTCCCTTTATACGCCTGTTTCCGAAGAGTGGTGCATGATTGACACCTTCCTTTAGTGGTGTTGCTGCAAAACCTACGTACCTCCTTATAACTGTATCATGTGTGATGTAGCTGGGCTGTTTTGAATGTACTAGTGATGAAATAACTAGGTATCTACTTAGGTACCTAACTACCTAAAACATAATCAACATGACATGATGTGGTGTTTTCTGTGTATTTATTGTGAAACTCAAGGAGTGTTAAAAAGCTGCACAGCAAGATTGGTATGTACTATTATTATCGAATACCTAATGTTTAAGACCGTAGGTAGGTTACCTAATTTTGTTCACAAACAACGGATCCGCCCATATTAAATGGCGGTCTCTTTAAAAGTTAGGGCTTTTTTAATCTTATTTATTTTATTTATTCAAATTTAAACATCACAATACTATTGCATATGACTTATATAACGTAGTATTGAAGGGATGTTATACCCTTTTTGATTCACGTTGTATAATGAATTCGTATATTAACATTTTCCAAATATATTTAATGTACAGATTCGACTCAGAATCTTATCAGTATATGTACATATAATTACTGAACACACATATATATATATGCTTTTCTATAATTGCTTTAGTCTGTCACATGGTTTGCCATATGATACTGTCCAATTTGATGATATATTAAATCTTTAAATATTTTAGTGAAGTGGTGCATATTCTCTGACTAACAAGTAATAATATCACAACACGGCATTATAATCACTTCATCGCAGCTACATTCCTGACGTACTCTAAACATGAAGGACAAGCACTAAATAATCTACAAGCGGTGAACGTATGATACGGTTTAAGTTTCATTGTTTTATCATAGTGACGGAGCGGCTGTTACGTCTTTCCAGCCTTTTTTACTTATTACATGTGTGTATAACCATTTAAAATTGGATAGATACACATACTTAATATCGACATTGTTTACAATAAGGCACAACCCTATCGATACGCATGGATTCAAGCTTTGATATCTATATATACAAAAATGAATTGCTGTTCGTTAGTCTCGCTAAAACTCGAGAACGGCTGGACCGATTTGGCTAATTTTTCAGTTCAGTTCAGAGAAGGTTTAAAAGGGGAATAAATATGAAAATGCTCGGAATTAAATAAAAACAACGATTTTGATTTTCCCTTTATGTGTCCCCGTCGTTTAGAAATCAAATTGAAAGAATAGTTAAAAATTAATAACTAATTAGAATCTTTGTTTCTCGGGAGGTAAAAAACGAACTTTATTCTAGCTACCTATACTTAGTGAATTAACTACAGCTTTAACTATGATGGCAATACAACGTGTGCTGGGTCAGCTAGTAATTAATAATTACAAATATCACTTGTGTTTGAAGGTTTTTGGACTTACGGGTTAAAAGAAATTCCTTCTCAGGCTATACAACAGACCAGGCTTCTTCTTTGACACGTTACTATAGTGCAAGGCGACAAAATTCACGGAGTTTTCGCGGAGTCTCATACGTTATTACAATAAGAACACGACTGTCAGCCGGTGAAGCAAATTTCGGAGAAATATGATCCGTCGCTCATATTCGCTGCACACCTGCCCGCCCACAAGGCCATTCTAATCTTTTTAAACTGTTCTGTGATCGATACGCATTTAGCGGAATTCAAACATTGCCTATACATATTTAATAAATACAAATATCACTTGTATTTAAAGGTTTTTGGACTTACCGGTGAAAAGAAACTCCTTGTCGCGCTACACTACATACCTGGCTTCTTTTTCGACACGTTATTATAGCACAACACGGCATTATTCTTTTTTGCGGAGCTTCGTACGTTATTACAATAAGAGCGCGACTGCGCGACTGTCGGCCGGCGAAACTAATTTCGGTTGACATATGATTTATGAGCATAGAGCGTTCGCTCATAAGTGCAGCGCACCTGCCCCGCCTACAAGGCCCCTCTAAGTACCGCCTTCAGAGCCTCGCTACAGAGTCGCTCCGGCGAAAACTAGGGAGGAGATAGAGCTATTTAACTATCGACACTTACGATTGTTCGTCGATAATTTAACCAATTATTACTTTTCGTATAACTAAATATTATTTTAAGCCTTACATAATAATAATAATAAGACTTTATTTGTTTCAACAAGAAAATACAATTTTGCTTAAAATTACCCTCCACCCCCAAACTAGGATAGCCATGACATGGTGGTCAGTTCCCAGTTGTGCAATGTAAAATGTCAAGGGAAACAAAAATCAGCATATTTAAAGGTAGATACTAAAGGTATAGGTAATAACGGTGGTTATACAATATATAATTTAGGGTGTGCGTTTAATTATATGTTTAGCTTATCAAATACTAATAATACTTTATATAAGTAGACATTAACGAATAAGATTTTCAGTAGATTCGTAATTTAGGTTCCTTAACATGTTCTTGAGTTTATAACTAAGTTCATATATTTTACAATGCATAATTTTAGGTTTAATATTAATGTTTTTGTAAAGATATCGTCCGAAATAGTTAAATAGGCGGTGTGCAAATGAAATTTTTGTTCGGGGAATGTGTATTACAGGTCGACGTCGCGGAGTACTGTCCAGTGGTGGAATTAGGTGTATCCGATAGTAACGAGTAACGCTTCTATCTATAAACAGCTGCCGTACTGTAGCAGTTCGGAGATTTTGTATAGTGTCTCAGTTAGGATTCTACAGGGTTTACCGAGCATCTACATGTTATAATATATTTATATTCATATACAAAAAAAAAATACAAATTCAAACAAAGATTTTGTCTAGAATCAACATGTTGTTAAGTTACCTTCAATAACAGGACTAATGATTCCAATATAACACTGTAGCTTCTTTTAACACCAAAGTTATTAATACTACATTGAATAAATACGTTATTTCTTATCAATTTGTTTTTATTTTCTCGCAGTTGGTACAAAAACTGAAGTATGTTACTCTGGGATAAACCAGTCTTATTCTTTTGTGAACTTAAATCCCTCGCTGCACTCAGGACTCTTATTCTTAAATCCCATGGTACGGTCGAATTTAATTTTAATAATGACCCTCGCTACGCTTGGAATTTAACCATAGAGTAATTTATTCTGCTCATGACTCACGCTGTACCCTTGACATGAGAAACTGCTTTATCCCCTTGTTATATAATCTACTATTCCTGATCTCCGTTACTTCATCAGCTAGAAAATATCCGACGGCCACTTTAAAACTGTAATTGATACGAGTTATCAACAACAAGTGCCTCTTACGCTTTGAAACTCTGGTCTCTTTGAAGAATCTCCAAAATCAATAATTAACCATGAAAATTTTAACCGATTCTATTTTATGTTTTATCGCCATATCATCGAAGGTTAGGCAACAATATAGTTTTTTTTTTACATAGAAAATAAGGGACGAGACGAGCAGGATTTCAGCTGATGGTAATTGATACGCCCTGCCCATTACAATGCAGTGTCGCTCAGGATTCTTGAAAATCCAAAAAATTCTGAGCGGCACGACAATTGCGCTCGTCACCTTGAGACATAACATGTTAAGTCTCATTTCCCCTGTAATTTCATTAGCTATGGCGCCCTTCAGATCGAAACATCATAATGGTTCATTTGTAGAGTTAACTTTAAATTTAATGGCGTCTAAATATTATTTTGTAAAGCTAAGATTACCATGTATGAACAAGGGTGGGGTAAGTTATGTGAAATTTTTGTCACTCACAAAATTGTAGGCCTTCGCAGAATAGTAATTTAATGTGAGAGGAAAGCTCCATGGGGACTATAAGGTACGAATAAAGGAGAATTTCTTGCTTAGTTATATTCATGCTAATAATAAATACCAAGGCACTTTCGTCGTGGGTTAATAAACAGTCTTTAAGGTTTTTTATTAATTCCTCGAGATTAACAATTTTCCGATTTTGTCGCCGGTTCTGCTCTCGTAATCTTTTAACTTTTAATTTTTCTTGATTGATAATATCTCTAGAACGTGTAAGTTGCATTCTAAGTCCTTGTTTTTTGGGTGCTTCAGTTTCCTAAAAACGGAAATATGCATACTATATTATATTCAATAAATATGTCAAATAAATAATTTGAATATTCGTGCAACGCATGTTCTGGATGTAGATGTGAGAGAGAAAGAGAAACATCATGATAATAGAAATATTAAACAGAAAATCGTATATTTGTTATGACTTAATAACTCGCTTTGTAATTAATAGCCATTTGTTTTGCCTAAATTGGTTTTTGAAAGATAGTTACTGAATATTGTAAAAATTTATTCAGTAACTTGAATCAATTAATAAAAAATAGAGTGATTAATTAATTAAGGTAATAACTTACGTCGTTATTGTCGATAGCGGAACCAATTGTATTTTTATTAATCAAATTCATTGTTGATTTCTGCAAATATATAAGGCAGTCGAAATTATCATTTGGTATTATTTAAATTATTAAACCTAAAAAGACACTCACGTCATTAGTCCAAACCTCAATTTTAGGATAGACATTCGGATATAATTTTCTAAGTTTTGGTGACTCACTAAAATCTTCATCTGAAAAATGCGATGAGCAAATTGTGCTGTATTTAGTAGGGAACCAGTTTTTACGTCCTGTAGCATCTATCCATTTTTCTTTAATATTGCCCTCCTTTGGAAAGCTGAAATGTAGGTACCTTACTGGTTAAAATGATACGTTCTTTATGTACATTTCGCTTTAATCAATAATAAATCAAAATATAATGATTTAATGTTAATATATTTTGCAAATGCAAAATTGTAACTAAGTCACAAAAATAAATCTAAATGATCGAATAATTAATTTATCGATAAGTCGTTATCTTGCATTGTAAATCTCTAGCACATAAACCTCAAGAACAAAGTCAACCTAAGATGGAGCAACTCGGTGAGTTGTGGTTATTTATTAAAATAATCTTTGAGAGTTTCGCTTTATGTGATATTCATTGCGTATTTTTTATTGCAAATTTGTATGAGAATTGGATTGGAATCGTCATGAATTTGTTGTTTTACTAAGAAATAGATAAACGGAATTCATTTTATACAGTAAAGACCTAATTTTTAATATTTAGCTTAGATAATTTATACGTTCCTCTTGTTGCTAGACAACCGATGAAAACAGGCCAGGTTACTTATTACTTTAGTTTGCGAGACAAGCTACGTCTTACACTCGCGATTTGTATGTCACTTTGTGTTAGTGTGCGTGCATTGCACTAAGTCGATCTATGATTACTGTTAAATTATGTTTTTATTGAAATTAAAATACTTACCGATGAAACGAAATTCCTTCTTGCTTCGTATTTACTTCATCACTTCTGTTTTTACAATTTGCAACCGAGCAATATGGCATTTTAACTATTTCTTATATCTTTGTACCAATATCACGAACGCCAGTGAGTCTAATAGCGTAGTGAGCGTACGTTTCGAACGGTATGCAATATATTACTAACTCTTGGCACGATTGCTATCTGCTACGGCCACTCGGTATTTCTGTCTCGCTTTATTTCTCATATATCAATATACCGACGCGATGACGCGATCGCAATTAACCAATCACATCGCTTCCCGCCTAATGCGGTATAACGCGTCGGCGCGACTTTCCATTCAGGCTTCAGCATTCAATACAACGCCAAAACCACAACCATAACGCAGTCATATGAAATCACTGCGTAAACATCGCAATGCTGTTTTTAAATCTGTGTTTACAATGCATGTACACGAATTATAAGTACTGATCGTGTATGACTATACGACACCACTTATTTACACTCGACAAGATAGTTAAACTTTATTAGGTAGGATTAAATACATAACAATAATAGGTCGTGTTTCCTTTTTTTGTTGTAGTGGGTCGGTGTTAAAGTCAGCCTGATTGTATTCTATTTTTCATTCCCTTGTTGTTCGATCAACAATAACAACGTAGGTACCTTCTACTACCTATAACCCGGTCAACTTAACTCGGGACCTGGCTCGAATCCTAGGAAGTACGGTCAACAAAAACGGTTTAAATCAAGTAGGCCAGTAAAAATAGAATTTAACCTCGCACAAAATTTTCGATCCAATTTTTTTTGCAAGGCTTAGCTTCTCAGGGTCACTTACTGAGCATAAAATAACAAAATGCTGCCAGACCTGATTGGAGCTCGTGTAAAGAAGTTATATCTCATGAAACATCATAGTTAGACAGATAAAGTTTTATTTCTGTTGGCGCTATAACAACAAATATACTAAAACAGAATAAAATAAATATTTCAAGGGGCTCCTACACTGCATTTTTTTTTCTCAATATTGATAAAGGCAACAGGTAGATGCTTGAAATATACACAGAATAATTAGTTAAATATCTATTCACTTGGTAACGTGGGGTTCCCATATAACAGACATGATTTTTTTGCCGTTTCGTAAACAGCATATCCAAACTTAAAAAGGATGGAGTGTCGAATTTCAGTTAAGTGCCCCTTAAAATTAACAAAATAATATAATTATTAACTTGATGTATTTAATCATTTTGGTAATTGACAACCACATTTTAATTCCTAAAACAAAATACATCGCCGACGAATTTCGCACCATAATCTAATGAACGTGTAATAAACTGCAACGTTTCCAAAGACTAGCGTGTATGGCTATCACAGGATGTATGCGAACCACACCTACCGCGGCTGTAGAAGCTATGCTGAACCTTCCGGCACTACACCTCTATATAAAACAAGAGGCGGCCTGCGCCGCAGTAAGGTTGAAGACATTAAATCTTTGGAAAACCACTCAATCCCCACACCCAGAGGTTCTAAATGAGGTGATTGAAAAGGAGCCTCTGCTGTTGGCAGTAAGTGATAGATCTCCAAAGGAATACATATTCGACAAGAGATACAAAATACAGCTGTATGAAGAACTGAAAGAGGACCTCAGTACAAAAAACCTCAGGATTTTCACAGATGGCTCAAAGACAAGGTCGGGCACGGGATACGGAGTGTTCTCGGATGACCTAAATATAAGAATAGCTGCATCACTAGGAGCTCATAACACTGTCTTCCAAGCAGAATGTATGGGTATCATAGAAGCAGTCACTGCTACTTTGACTCGAAAGGTAAAAGACTACTCCATCCGCATCCTTTCAGATAGCAAATCAGTACTACAAGCCCTACAAAGCCACACTATCACCTCTAAGCTAATATACAACTGTCACCAATGTCTGAGGGAGTTATGCGAAAATAACAACCAAGTAACTCTTCAATGGATAAAGGGTCACAGTAACTCACGAGGGAATGATGCCGCTGATGAATTGGCCAGGAGAGGCTCAGCGATGACAGCAAAAGGACCAGAACCAACTATCCCTCTCCCGCCTAGCTGGCCTACGAAGGTAATACGCCAACACACCAAGGAATTACATAATAAGTACTGGATGAAAGTAAGTGGGTGTAGACAAGCAAAAGAAGATCTACCTCAAATAGACCCCAAGCTCTCTCGCAAGCTAGTAAAACTTCCACGACCTAGGTTACGGAAAATAACTCAAGTACTAACGGGTCACGGCCCTTTTAACAAGCATCTGTTCAATATAGGTGTCACCGACAGCCCACTGTGCAGAGCCTGCACGGAGGCGGACGAAACGGCCGCACACGTCATTTTGGAGTGTGGCCTCATACCGGGCCAAACACCTGGGGTCACCGAGGACTCTCCCCGAGGTCATGGGTGACATCAGAGGTTTGATACATTACCTTGAGGAACTGGGGTGGCAGGATTAGCCGCCCTCCTCACCACGCAAAATAGGCGCGCTGTAGTCGTCGAGTTGCGGATAATAGCCCGTGATAACCTATAACCTAACCTATATATATGAACGTATACAATAGACCTTTACTGCAACGAAATAGGGTGTTAATTTGAATGAATGTTTTCTGTTTAATGTTTTTGACGATCTATTAATTGGGGATTGGCCTAGTTGTTTACAGATTTTGTTATCCATATTTTGGTCATCATCGAGTGGCTCATAGGAGATATTTTTTGTGACCTTTGTAGAAGCAAGTTTTCAGGGGGACTGAAACGTATAGAGCAAATCGCCGAATAGGTCGTTGATATCCACTGGTCTGGAGATCGAGTGCGAATGAGTTAAAGTTTCAGATGATTTATTATTGACTAGCGACCCGCTCCGGCTTCGCACGGGTATAAAATATATAGCCTATGTCATTCACTGAAAAAATAGGGAGAACCGCGGCCTCCGACGCGCTATTTATAGGCACGCTCACGTCGCCCGGCTGGCCGGAACCGCCGCAAAACGCTACGTCCCGCAATTTTTTAAATCTGTAGTATCTTCGAAAATATTCATTTAAATCATATGCTGTAAAGGGCCATATAGATCTATATTAAATTAACAATGTATTTAAGGTATTTAATTAGATAAGGATTAATGCTGTATTGGTTAAAATGCTTCGAAAGTTAGCCATTATTTGTCGTAAAATGTAAATGATAAAAAATGTTATTGTGGGATATCCATAAGAGATAGATATATACCATAGCGAGTTTTCTGTAGACCTTTTCAATGTGTACAATACTTAGTACATTATTTTGATAAATCTCGTAGGGTTCAGCCTGCGTTTGCAATGTAAGCGGAAAAAATGTAATTATTTACGACATCACATTAGGAACCTCACAATTAACAGTATTTCTCCACTATTTAATGGATGTTATTATACATACAAACCTTCCTCTTCAATCACTCTATCTACTTAAAAAAAACCGCATCAAAATTCGTTGCGTAGTTTTAAAGATTTAAGCATACATAGGGATATTGGGACAGAGAAAGCGACTTTGTTTTATACTATGTAGTGATTCGCTCTATCAGACGATTTAAAGTTTCGTTGTCACACACTGCAGTTACTTCCATTTAATCATTTTGTAAGCTGGGACATTTCTATACCTTATCCATTATTGCTACCGCACGTAAAAATAAAATTTGGTATTGGCTACATACCAAATTTTTGGCTTTGACTTGGCTTTTAAATTTCTAATGTTTTATACTTTTTTTTAATTTTGCACATTTACTAATAAGCTTTATTTTTCTTGGTGGCGATATTTATTTATTTATTTATTTATTGGTAATAAACAGCGTTATAGTAAACGTTGATAAACAATAATATAAAACATAATTCTTAAGGCCATTCTGTATTACTTATTTTGACAATATTATTTTACAATTGAAATTCAAATATTTTTATTCAAAATCACTTATTGAACGTCAAAAACTACCACCCATTCTGACTGAGACTGCCTCAGACCTGAGAAGAATGGGCGCAAGAAAATCAGCGTAGCGTACCTAATAGTTTTACAACAAGCTGTATTATGCCTCTTGTGTTTCTTATTTTCTGTGTGTATGTTTATTCCTGAAAACGTATGTTGACACAGGTCGCTTGGACTTTACTATGGTATTTTTATTTTATTTCTTAGGGACAACATACAGTTCACACAATATATTTTACAATTTCAAAGTATAGTAGATATTAAATTAATTTTAGTGAGAACATACACTGTTATCCACAGGTTAATTTTATAGTTACTAGTATCTTACATGATGAATAATAAAGTTTAACATTAGTTAAACTTTATTATTCATTAATAATTCATATTAAAGTAATATGTACATAAAAAAAGAGGAAAGAAATATAAATTTAGATGTCTTAAAACTAAGTTATTTACAAAATTACTTTACATTTAAAACAAAAGAGTTACCTAATGAGATTTTATATAATATATATATATTAATCCTGTTCACTTAAAATATCATTAACTTGCCTTTTAAATTTTGGTTTTGTTGAAAAGAAAATGTCAAGGCCATTAAAAAGTCTATCATGTGTGTCGACCAATCTGTGTAGTGGGGCGCGACCGCCAGCATGCGTGCGATAGCGCAGCGTGCGAAATAGCCGCTGCGTGCACACTGTCCGACTATGCGCTAAGCGTGGGACTGCGTAATTAAGTTTATTATTTAGTTCTATGCAATCATATATATACTGTGACAAATATTGTACAATGTCATTGCACCCAAAAGAGTACGACGATTGCGTAAGCTAAGAAGTTTATAACTTTCAAGTAATTGACTGTACGTTCGTTTCGTACGCCCATATTGGAAATCAATTCTACTAAGGAATTTACTTTGTATCCTCTCCAAAGTGTCAGCATATTTATTAAATAAGGGGTTCCATACTGGTGTGGCATACTCTACTTGGGAGCGTATAAGTGTGGTGTACAATATTAAAAATATTGAGGGACGCTTAAAGTCACTGCATGACCTCATGACTAAGCCGAATAATCTGAACGCTTTATCTCTGATGGTACTTATGTGTTGATTTAGATGCAGTTTCGAGTCTAATAGAACTCCCAAGTCCTTAATTAATGAAACGCGCTTTACTATAGAGTCAGATAATTTGTAATTATTTGTTATAACGTTTTTATTTTTTGAAAAAGAGATGGAATAGCATTTGTCAAAATTAATTTTCAACTTATTACGATGGCAGAAAAAGATAAATCTATTTAGGTCCTGCTGAAGTAGGTCGACATCAGACTCATTGCTAATACTTCTATAAATTTTTAGGTCGTCGGCGTATATTAAGAACTGTGAGTTCTGGAAACAATATTTTATTTCATTAATATATATAACGAACAATAAAGGACCTAAAATGGATCCCTGTCTTTCCCCAGAAGTTGTGTTTACTATGATATCTGATTTATAACCATTAATTACAACTACCTGGCTTCTACGAGTTACGTAAGAGTAGAACCATCCGAGTAGATTTCCTCAGATACCATTAAAAGCTATTTTATTGAGAAGCAGTAGCAGCAGCATGGTATGTAATAGTAATAATAATAGAATTTATTACTTAAAAGAATTAGTGGATACCTATACTGTTTATTCATGTGGAAGTACACAAACTATAAAAAAATAAGTAGGTACCTTTTGATATAATATACATTATTATAAATTAAGTAATTTGAAAAGAAAGCACTGACGTTTTAATTATCCTCCCATTCGGGAGGGATTAGGGATTTGCCATTTTGGCAAAGAATATTTTATTTTTATGACAATAAGGAACGAGACGAGCAGGACGTTCAGCTGATGGTAATTGATACGCCCTGCCCATTACAGTGCAGTGCCGATCAGGATTCTTGAAAAACCCCAAAAAATTCTGAGCGGCCCTTCAACTGCGCTCGTCCCCTCGAGACATAAGATGTTAAGTCTCATTTGCCCAGTAATTTCACTAGTTACGGCGCCCTTCATACCGAAACACAGTAATGTGTAACAGTAATGCTTACACATTACTGCTTCACGGCATAAATAGGTGCCGTTGTGGTACCCATAATCTAGCCGGCATCCTGTGCAAAGGAACCTCCCACTGGTAAAAAAGGAGGATACCTGTTAAATAACAAACAGATAATAATCAGATAAAAAAAGAACTTACAGCGATAAATTGCGTAGGTATAGAACCTTTCTTTAATAGGCGACGATGATTTCGTTGAACGAAACAGCTGTTCTTAAAATGTCTACTGCAAACCATAGAATTTCTGTGAGGCTCAAAGCCTTTTCGATTAATCATAAGGATCCATTTTTCCTTCACATCGGTAGCCACAGGAAACCTGAGACACGTTTTTTAATAAATAAATATCAATATAAATTACATAAATTATAATAATGACACTATAGAACTTATCTATAGATGTGTTTGCAAAGAACAGCAATAACCAAAATAAAATGAGTTGTGAAATAAACGCTACTAGCTACTTCTTTTATACAACAGACAATGACGTTCTATACATATATAATAGAACGTTATTGACAAATATACATAAAAATATCGACATATCGATAGATTGTATTTTGCTTTTGGTCAATCCCTATGACAAATATTGATAAACGGCGTCATAATCATGTATACAATATCTTATCACCTATCTAACAAAATTTTCTTAAATGATTATAATATTAAGAAAATACAGTGTATATAAAATGTCTTATTAAGTATTTTAGTGCATAATTAAAAAAAAACACGAAAGTAGTATTGCAGAATCAGTATTTACCTGTGAAATGTTTCTTTAGTTGGATTGTTACTATAAGTAACATAGCAATCTAATACAGAACACGACACCATTATATTTTTATTAATATCCGTTAAAGCACAGAACAATAACGATAAAAACACTTAAACTAAAACACGGTCGTGTCTGACAAGAGACTAATGGACACTAAATGGTTTCAAAACGGATTCACGGTCTTCATCTGTTCCTTCTCTTTCTCACACATAGGTTTTTATATAATGATAGTTATCTCGCTTTCACACTGGGTTCGTCTATTACGGTCGTATCATAGCCTACAATTACTGTTGCAATACAAGCCGTGCTGATAAGAGTGGCAACCTCGCAATTTTCAAATGAGTGGTCCTATCTAACTATAATATTATAAATACGAAACTTTGTGAGAATGTGTAGATGTTTGTTACTTTTTACGCAAATACTACTCATCGGATTTTGACGAAACTAGACATCAGTCGTACACTTAGGGCTGAAAATTATAAAGATAATGTTTAACTTGGTCATTATAATGTACCTAACAATGAGTATCAAGTACGCGAGCAAAGATTAGTCTTTCATATTCAGAGGAATAATCTCATTTAGTAAATCTAAAATTCTAAGATGTAAGTAAATAAGTTAAAAAAAGGATATTTGTGATAATCTATATATATGTATATAAATGAATTGCTGTTCGTTAGTCTCGCTAAAACTCGAGAATGGCTGGACTGATTTGGCTAATTTTGGTCTTAAATTAATTGCGGAATCCAGAGAAGGTTTAAAAGGTAAAAAAATAAATACGAAAATGCTCGGAATTAAATAAGAACAATGATTTCGATTTTCCTTTGATGTGTCCCCCGTCGTTCAGAAATCAAATTAAAATGATACTTAGTTTAAAATGAATAACTAATTTGAATTATAATATAATTTTTTATCTTTCCAACTTTCTCAGGAGGTAAAAATAAACTTAATATTAGGTAACTATAGTAAGTAGATTAACTACAGTTGTTAACTATATATCAGATTATTTTTATGTAAATTGATAAATCTTAAGTTTCGTCACAAATTAAATTTCTGAACGCAAACGATATTACTTGACATTTGACAACAAACTATTATATCTAGATTGATAAATCTTAAGTTTTGTCAAACAATAAAATTTCTGACACTAACCGCACCACAAAACGAAACAAAAAATTAAGTTTACTTTATACAAAAGTTTAGGTCTTTTATATATCGATTGAGGCAGTACGAAGTCTGCCGGGTCAGCTAGTACCTACGTAGGCCAATGATATTTAAAAGTATAGATAGGTTACCTAGACAACATTCGGTGTTTATAAATGATACACTAACGCACACATGAATAATCTAACATTGCAATAGCACACTACATTACGATTACACGTCAAAGAAGGATAGTAAATGCAATTATCGCAAGCGAAAAAGAGATAAATCTAGATATAGAATCATTCATCAGACATGATTTTTTACCGTACACCATGATTTATGCCATAACATACGATTCATTCATGAGTTCATGTAGTAAAAGTTATAAAGTAGTAAAACTGCAATGAAATTAGGTAAATGAAGTCATTTTATAAAAATTTAATTTAATATTTTTATTTAGATTATAATAGTAAAGTAGTGTGATTTTTATATATAAAAATTTTTACCGGAGCTATCACAGGTAGTGCAGTTTTTTTCAAACGCATGTATCCTTTCGAAGTAGTATATTTATCTTCCTGTTTAAAATGTGTAGAACAAATTGTACTACTTTTTGTAGGCATCCAGTCATGTTCACTTCTTTGCGCCTGAACGAAGCTGACCCATTTAAGTTTTGTAAAATCATCACTTGGAAATCTAGAAAATAATATAAGATAATAAGAAAAAATGTCTGTTTATCTAGGTACGTTACATACATTCTAATATTTATTTATTTATTTTATGCAAACTTTACAGCATTTCTATTTTACAGATTTAAACTATAAACTTTAAACATGAATTGCCTTGTATAATATAAAAATATTAAATACTAATAAACTATCTAATAGCCTGCTATTACTAATCTCATTCCATATCACCTTTATTTTAAAACTTTGAAAGACAGAACTTATTATAATAATCATAATATTATTTTAGAAAGACGCTCACTAACTAACAAGAAAACTCAAGTAGCGCAATCAAGCAGCTACGAACGCTTGTATTTTGCCTACGATTTCGCGTCTGGTTGATTAATCTATGACATATGCTATTTGTCCTTGTCGCGCTGCAGTTGACATCATATTGTCTATCTTGCTCGAACCACCATATTAATAATTCGAAATTTATTTGTAAATAAGAAATAAAATCTTGATAAAATACAAATACGACGTTCAAAATATACTTACGTATGATATGAAATACCTTCACTTTTATATATCTTGGAACTATAGTTTTTACACTTTCTTAATACACAGCTCGGCATTTTAGATGATTATTGTCACGTCACGAAAACGTTCTGCTTAGCTCGCTGCTATTAGCCGACTAAATTTTAAATTACGACAAATGTCTGCAACAATTTGGCCTTACTTCAATATTCTAGTTTAACATAATTTATCTATGAGTGCACGTCAAATGAGTTGTTTTCTATGTCTCAAATATTATTGTTTGTTTTGATTTTTGTTGGATTTTTGTAAAATGGAAGACGAAGATCTGATCGAAAATTGTGACGGAGACAGTGTGGAAAATGTTCCCCCAAATGATAAAGAGACTAAAGGAGTTTATTAGATTGTGGGAAACTTATCCGGAACTATGGAATATATCATCTAAAGCATATCGCGACAAACTGAAAAAGAACATTGCACTCGATAATTTACTTGTGATATATAAAAAAATTAAACCATCAAGCACGAGAGAAGATGTAAAAAAGAAGCTGAATTCTTTGAGAACTAATTTCAGAAAAGAATTAAAAACGGTCTTCCAATCTAAAGCTTCGGGTAAAGGAACCGATGAACTTTACGTTCCATCCAGCTGGACTTATTATGAACTACTGTTTTTAAAAAATGATGAACAACCAATACCTTTAAGGCAGGTTAGTAATATTTATTATTTAATGTTCAATGTTTATTATTTAATGCTTATAACCATAACATTTTAATGAAACTTATGATATAGTACATTTACTAATTTTGACAAAAGTACTGGCAGTAGATGTCTCTTGTAATCTTGGCGTTTCTCTCATAGTTTCTGTTTTGAGTAAACTGTAGTCTGGATAAATTAACTTCTGTAGACTCATCCACTGTGTTCAAATATACAGTGCCCTGCTCTTTGATTAAAAAGTTATGTAAATGACAGTAGGCTAAACCAATTGTATTTGCTTTTTCGGGTTCTAGATTTATAGTTGTTTGAAGGACACCAAAACGTTTAGCTAGAATGCCAAATGCACACTCAACTGTAGACCGAGCACTTGATAAACATTTGTTGAATATTTGTTCATTAGGACTGCAATTTTTTTGTGAATATGGCTTCATCAAATTCGGGCTTAATGAAAAGCTTCATCGGCCACAAATACAAAAGAAAATAGGTCTGTAGAGTTTGGTAGTCTCGTCGGGATAGGTAAATTAAGTAAGCCTTGTTCATATGACTGCCAAAATTTTGAATAAAAAAGAACTCTACCATCAGATATTCGGCCATTAATTCCAACATCAACCATCATGAATTCTTTGTTACCATTTACTAATGCTAGTAAAACAATGCTATAAAATCCCTTGTAGTTGAAATAACATGCGCCTGAATTTGATGGGTTAATAATCGATATGTGTTTTCCATCTAGAGAACCCAAACAAGTCTCAAATCGATATTTGCATCCAAACTCAGCAGCTACTTCTTTCCATTCTTCTTGTGTTGAAGGAATCTGAAACAATTTAACATTGATATTATTTTTACAGAGAGACAACATTGACAGAGAGACACAAGAACAGGAAAAATATTCAGTGTCATCTATGGATCCACCAGCGACACCCCCAACTCCTACCCAACCAAAGAAAAAGAAAGTTAGTGGCATTGATCATCAAACTTTTATGGAGCAATAATTTTAATTTGTGTCATTTTTAGAAAAAGCTGAGAACGAAAATATTCATTCTGAAGACCAGGAAGAATATCACTTAGCCAAATTGTGGGCTTCAAAATTACGAAAATTATCTAGAAACCAAAAACTGTGTGCGGAAAAAGCTATAAATGATATTTTGTTTGAAGCAGAACTTGGTAATTTGAATTATAATTCCATAAAAATAAATGAGTCTACAAAAAGTAATGCATCTCCACATCCATATTCAGCAACACCTACCAGCACATATTTCATACCATCACCACTAGCATCACCAAGTACGCAGAATAGCATCATTTCTTACCAATCAAATCCATCACCGCAACCTGCATCACAACCTGCTTCAGTTAAACACTTTGATTTCTCTCAAAAACAGAAATTGAATCAAACTACTGTGTACCCTAATGAAACTGCAACACTATACAGTTCTGGTGATCCATCTCAGATCATATTAAAGCCCAGAGAGAACCCATCACAACAACTCATCTCACTCAATTTGGGCAATCAAGACACTTTGTATGACACTGATATACATGGTGATACTAAGGAAGCTTCTGCAAAAATCAGTATCAAAGATTTCATTGACAAATTTGAATTTAATTAATGTATACAAATTGTTTTTTAGTGTAAAAGTTTTGATTGTAGGAAGCTCTATAATAATTAATAATTTTTGTCTTAATTATTTTTTTTAATAAAAATATTGATTAAATATTGTACTTTTACTTACCTTGATATAATCTCTCAATATGTAAATTAATGCTTGACATGTCTACATAACAGCTGCACTTATAGCTCGGGGTGATATAATTAGTAAATATTTTAAGTCTTCAAAACTTCTCCCTGTGGCTAAGAAACGGAGAGTAACTGCTAATTTTTCTTCAGGAGTTAAAGATTTCCGCATAAGTGTATCTTGTTTTTTTTATGTATGTGATATTAAAGACAAAATTTTTTGATAGCTTCTTTCAGTCATTCTAAAATAATTTTTAAAATCATCTTTTTCTGTGAGTCTTAATTAATTAATTAATTAATTGGAAGTGGCTCAATTCCGTTCTTTTTCGCATCCATTCTTTAATCCATCGTTTTTTTAGTTCGCGGTTTCTTATTTAACAGGCTTATTGCCATACACAATATGACACATTTTTTTTTATTATCCATACTTCCGCGTAGATCAAGGATCAGTTCGTGACTGAGCCTTTTAAAATTAGTAAATATTGGCAATAATATTGAGAAATATGCGGAGGCATATATTGTTAAAACAAATTGACAAACTTGATTTGACAATATTATTGCGTGTGTGCGGCTAGCAATTGACCTATGCAATAAAACAGTTATGTAGGTATTATATGATAGCTTTATTAAAAACTAAAAACTTTAATCAATACAAGAGTAAGTATTCAGTTTTCTTTTCTTATTCGAACTAGGTACTAGCACTGTTAACATCATTATTTATATTATTTAATATTAGAAATATATGAGAAAATAATTTTTTAAATTGCAACAGACGGTGATCCACAAAGTTCACACGAATTATTAAAATCTGTATCAAAATAATGTATCGATGTTAAACTTTAAAAAAATGTTGCTTACAAAGTAATTACTTCTGACTATTGATAGTGTCAAACAACCTTTTGTATTCAGGGTTATTTACAATATTATATTCAAATATACGGGCAAGGTGATACAAAATATATTAAACTGAATCTGTTGGAATATTTTTATAGCGATAGAAATGACTGTACAATATTGTATATTTTTATTGAAAAGAGCGCAAAAAAGAATGCTGGGAGAGTTTCCGGCGCCGCTTGTTCTCTCTCAGAGCGCCATTTGTTTTCGAAGCGGTAGTAGTAGTAGTATCTAGTATATTAGAAATGACATCAAAAAGAATTCTAAAGGAATCAATTTTGAGAAAATAAATGCCTTTTATTTTCCCCTCTTGGGAAGCACAGCTTAAATCTGGCGCCTTAGACCGCGTGGCCAAACTGATTTCAAAGAAGTAGTTGAAATTGGCCGATACAATCGGCCAAATGCGCCATGCGGAAGATCATAGATGGGCGAAAAAATTAGAGTTCATAAAAGTTTCACTTTAATATTTCAGTATCGGTTTTTTTTGTTTTTACGTGCTGATTATGTTTATACTTACGTGGAATCGCAGATGCAGTGTTGGAGTAGCGGTCTTCTCGAGATATGTGCGTATTCCATTTTTGCTTTTAAGAAATAAACTGGTCGCGAAATGTTAAGAGTAAATCGCCGAATAGATCGTTGGAATCTACTCTGGAGATCTACCTGTCGCATTAACCCACGTTTGTTTTATAGAAGGTGCTTTTGTAAATCTAAAATACAATGTGTTCGATTTTCCAATATCAAACTCGTAAAATATAAGATCAAGTTTAGATGTAGGTAGCCATAGCAGCAAAATCCCCTTTCTCTCCTATAGTATTATTATTGTGAAATAATTAAAAGTAAGAGTAGCATGATGCAGTTTTTTTCGTGCTAAAATATTTTAGACCGACATGCCTTGCATTTTGGTAAACCGCAAAGTAAAAGCAAAGCTAGGCTCTGCGTTTCGTGGTTATATTTTTTGGTTAAATTTTCATAAAATAAACACCTATTGGACATTTATTTTGTTAATAGCTGACAATGACGTTCTATACATATGGACATATCATTCGCAGTCTGAGAACGGAACGGTAAAAGTGTGCTTTAAGACAATGTAAGCACACTTTTCTCCTTAGTCGTGTGTCAGCTGTGTGTCAATCAACAAGCCTAAGTGTGCTATAAAGAGCGCTTAAATAATACATTAACGACTCAAAAAAAAAGATAATGTGACTTATCATCGGTAAGGTTATTTTATTTATATTAAGATTGATATGCAAGAACCGTAAGTAATTAATAATAGTTTAATAGTAAAACGGATATTTTTTCATTAAATATGGTACAATAATTTTTGACAAGTCCCTAGACAAGACCCGCTTGTCAGAATGGGACAGATGAAAGGACACAGTCAGAAATGAAAACAATAGAGTCACTCTTTGTAACCGACTTCAAAAAACGAGGAGGTTCTCAATACGTCAGTATGTTCTTTTTTTATGTTTGTTCCCTCAGAACTTTCGACTGCGTGAACCGATTTTGATAAATCTTTTTTTATTTGAAAGCTGATGCTTCCCGTGTGGTCCCATTGCAATTAATAAATCTAATTCTAGTAACGATTATGTTATTTTTGGAGTCGGTGTGGGCCTAGGTAGGTTTGTAACTACATACATAGGTATAGGTGACATGTTCTTGAGTCGCACACAAGACGTGAGAAGGCGTGAGGCGAGAGCGGGGCCGCGGCGGGAAGACACCGATTCATAAATAACAATAATCGTTACTAGAATTATATTTATTAATTAGATTGTATAAAAATACGCAATTCTTTTTACAATTTTTAGTGCATTATATTGTTTTTGAAGTCAGTTGTTTTTAAATTTTTTTTAAGACCTAGATAACAATGATTAGCAATATAGTACTTTGTGTAATGTGAACGGCTTATAAGAACGTGACCACTTATATACTAGTGCTATTTATACGTTTTCACGAAAATATCGATACCGAGTGATAATTAATACTTATTTACATCGCAAATATGTAAAAGCTAATATATTTCAGCTTTCCCGTACACGAGATAATGAAAGAGAATTGGCTCCAGTTGGTAGCAAGAGAGAGATATGAAGAAATTTACAAACCAAATAAGCATATTTATATTTCACCACTAAATGATTTATGTTTTTCGGATTTAACCCCATTTAAAATTTGACAAAAACTGTCATACAAATATATGTTGATGTCCGCTTACACTACCATATACCAAAAAGATATCTAAGTCTAAAAGACAAATTTTATTTTATTCAAGGAACTTAACATAATAAATACTCGTAACCAGTTTAACTAATTATTATATTTAAATAAAAATATTAAATTTGAGTATTAGTTTCTCTCTATAAAGGTTACCTTAACTTAGGTATTCAATCTAAATCCCTTTAGAACGTAAAGAAATAACAAATATTTACCCCTTTATAATATGAGTGTGATTTTTGATTAAAAACGTTATAAACCTCCGACTGAACAGATCTTGATCGGAAAATAGGGACAGGCTGAAGAACGTAAAACTTTTAGGAACCATCTTTTTCGTTACTGCTACTCCACTGATGTCACTGTCCAAATCGGGTTCTAAATTCAAAATACGCAGCTGAAACTGAAATAGTGTTTACATTGCTGCCTATTGACCAATAATATTTCAAACAACTGGAGTAAACGCAGAAATGTGTAGACATAACTGTCGAAGGTAATTATGGTGTCATTTGTGGCATGTGCCATATTTCGGCTTTGATTTTGTATGAGGTGCATTTTGTTTGATTTTGTCTATATGTATTACATAGTGAATAAAATAATTGTATTATTTGTATTTGAGTCCGATGACTGAATGTGTGTTATTATCGATAAGTTATTCCTCAGCAATGTGGGACACATTACACTGTATAATATAGTTACAATTAAGTTCTAAGATAATTGTGTTGTGTATTTACACGTGGGCATTTGCCCAGAAACTGTCATGATTTAATAGTATTATACACAAAAAACATACGTTTTAATAATAATAAATATTTACCAATGTAATAATTATGAGGGTACGGGTACGGTTACCAGTGAGAGGCTCCTTTGCACAGTAAGCCGGCTAAATTATGGGTACCAAAGCTTCTGTCGTAAAGCAGTAATGTGTAAATATTACTGTATTTTGGTCTGAAGGGCACCGTAGCTTGTGAAATTACTGGGCAAATGATACTTGTCTCAAGGTGATGACCGCAAGTGTAGTGCCGCTCAGAATTTTTGGGTTTTTCAAGAATCCTGAGCGGCACTGCATTGTAATGGGTAGGGCGTATCAATCCTATATCGTCCTGCTCGTCTCGTCTCATATTTTCATAAAAAAACTCACTATATATATTTAATTGATTTTATGCCGATATTTCGATCCAATTGCATGAATCGTGGTCGCGGCGGTACTGCGGAGGCGGCGAGAACCTCTTGACACATTGACACTAATAGTACATCAATCTGTCCACGTGGCGCCTAGTTTGTTCTGGTCTTTCATCCCTAGTTCACGACACACACTACTGACGACGTCCATACTTTCGGATCTTTTTGTTGCATTTGTACTGGAGAGAGAGAGACCACGGGGATTCCATGTTAGCGCTAGTCTAAAACTATCCTCCCTATTAAAATTGTTAGGATGCTTTTAATTTCTATAGCTTCTCTAACAAGCCGTGGGATGTATTGGCGTTCAACAGAAATCACTCGTGGGTTGTGCAGCTCGATCCAGTGGTTGTCCAGCTGAAATATATATCGTGAGTAGCTACCCGTCATAGTAATTACAATGTTAAAGTTCCGCGATGATAAAAGTTTAAAAACATATATATTTATCAAGTAAACTAAGTCAATTGTACTCACCGGTGATACGTTATGTTCCTCTGAACTTTGGTTTGAACAACTTTTCGATTTTTACACCACAAAAAGGAACAATTCAGCATTTTCACATTTCACGACACGTTCCGTGTCTGAATACCGACCACGGCGTTTGCACCAGGGTCGTTTCACTTCTATACATTGGCGTTTTCTATGGAGGCCGATTAGCTCTCTTTGGTAGTTTCCTATATCGCTGGCGTTAGCGACAAATTTGCCAGACATTTGACGCTATTTCTTAATTCAGTATTATTTTCAAAACTTACTGAATTTACAGAATACAATGTATTGCATATTTAATTAATTTTTGTTTCTTTAAATTCTTTTTTTTCCTTTAATACATAGTAAATTCATTTAAATATGCAGCAACGATACTTTAATTATTGTAATAGGCTTATCTTTAAATACCAGGTATCCAAGCCAAAAATTAGAGAAATCGTTTTTTGAAAATTGCGGGCGGAATTGTCAATTGTGTGTCAAGTGTTTTGTTATTGTTTTGTGCATCAGAGTTTATAATTTCTTACTAACTTTGTTTTACAAATTAAATTAATACTCATGATATCTAGTTTCCGAATTTATCTACAAATTACATATGCAATATCTCTTACGGCAGTAAACCGACAAGTTATAACAGTATGATCGATACAGTATGGTTTTAATATAAATTTCAATGTAAGTTTTAATGTAAATAAATATTAAAGTAGTTAGATGTGTTGTTTTATTTATGCCTAATTTAGTTTAAAATATTAGAATAAAAATTATATAAAAGACATGAATAGATGACTCTTTTCTCCCCATATTAAGTTACACTATGATACCGACTGAACGCGCATTTTGTAAGTAAAAGTCACTTGACCGCTGTGCTTTAGCGGCAGAGTTATTGTTGGTCTATTATTTTTAAATGTCTTTGTCTAATACATGCTTAGATCTACGAATAATAAAAGTAAGCTGTGAGTGCTTTTGTGCCTGTTTGATATTCGCCCTTTTGGCGCTGCTGGCCATGTAGCGAGAGTGCGGAACTAAAACTAGTGATGACAACCTCAGTAAACATCGATAGATGGTGTGAAATTAATTAAAAATGCAAAAATACTTCAGAGTATTGTGCGTTCCTTCGCAGCCATTTGTATTATACGTCAAAATTAGTTCTCTGGACGCTCGCGAGTGGCGCTTCATATAGGCACAAAAATTTGCTGTGAAACATAAGGAACAGCCTATCCAGTGGTATTTACTTATACAAATTCAGTGGTGTACATTGATATAACTCGAGTGTTCGATCGAAAAACACCCAAGATGTAAACAAGATAAATAGTTGCCTTTCGAATGTATTTATTGTGTGAATGAAGTGTTTATTGAATTAAAATGGTTTTAATGTGTAGTATTTGTCTCGTAAGTATTAAGAAGTATTTTGATTATTTTAATGATTTTATCTAAAAATATTAGAGTGGCAAGTCGCGTCATACAAGGGTGTGTTACATTTTATGACAAACTTAACTTAAAACATAGTTCTATCGCTACAAAATAATTTAGTTTATTTAACTTATAGTGGGTACTGAACTTAAAAAAAGACAACTTATTGGACATTTTATGTAAACGAACACATAGATAAAGTGTAAATTATTGCTTTGGGTAACAATTACTGAAAGATAAACTAATCCTACAAATCGTTAAGGCAAAATCAATAAAATATAGTTTTCAGCTGCCAGAAAAAAATGATACATCCTGTACATTCCAGTTTGGTCTGCCATTTTATTGGTACCAAACATCCTCACAACAATTACCTCAACTGTTTCTGGAGGCTGCGCTCCAGCAATTTGTCCAACAATTGGAAGTCGTTTTGTTTTTATTAGAACTAGATAGACTTGTTAGTTTTTAAAGTGATAACCCTCCCTTCTGGGATTAATTACACAAATATATTTATTTACAGTATATGTAGATAAAAGAAATCATATAACTATATTTACAAAACTATGGCTTCATAAAATTAAAACTATCATTACGCGGAAGCGTACCAAGAATACTGGCAGAATTTCCGTGTTGAATAGCTAGGCTGATCCGTTGACCGAAATAGCTGCCAGCGCTTGGGTTTCCAGTAGCTTTATCGAGGCGCAAATATAGTACTTTGTCCATTCTCCGCTACTCTGGGCCCCACGGGCCAAGTGTCTCGACACCAAACGGCACAAAGATCTATGACTCAGTGAGACCGACATATTTGCGACGCTTGCCGTCTTCGGCAGTCGAATTACACAAATTAAAATTGAAATCAGAATTTATGATCGATGCGGGACTCGAACCCACGACCTCTCGCGTTCCCTTCCTCTCAGACTCTTTCCTCCAAGCCAACCGTTCGAGTGACGTATCGTTGATAAATCTTGAATGTCTTGTTCAACTCTCAGGAATTCTCGCACGGAACGCGAGAGGTCGCGGGTTCGATTCCTGCATCGTTCATTTTTGTTTTCAAATTTAATTTTTAATAGAACTACTTTAATTTGGATTTATTAAAACCTCAAAATTTAACAAAGATTTTTGCCAATACCTATAAACTACACACATCAAAATAGTCTAAGCAACATGTCTTAATTTAAAATTTAGGATGGCGTTTCACATTATACTCGTAACGTTGTATTTTATTTTTAAAATAATATTTTTAGGGTCCTTTGATGTAAAAATAACAGCTGTTGTCTTTATAAGTTCTTTTAATAACATATATTAACAATATTAGAATATCCTGGAGAAACTAAGGTACACAAACAAGTAAACATTTTTTTAACAAAATGAAATTTCTAAAGAAAATGAATTTATTGTGAAAGAATAGGATAATTTAATACAAAGTATGGCATAGTATTGAGAACTTGTCGGCAACGATTATTCATTGAATTAATGAAACTGTTTATGTCATCTTGCGGTATTCGTCCCCAATTGAATTGTAGCAAATCCTTCAGCTGTTGGGTTGTTGTCACTCCGTCCAAGTCCTTTAAAACACGTCTCTGGAGCATGTCCCATGCGTGCTCGATGGGGCGTTCTCCGTTGCCAAGTATTGACTGGTTCGCCGAGCTGTATGTGAACGCGCATTGTCATGCATTAACGTAAAATCGGAGCCAAAGTCAGTTTCAGTAGGTATTTCCGGGCCGACGGTACCCTCGCACCCTTCTTGTATCAAGCCTAAACCCGAATCGCGACTCATCGGAAAACATAATTTTATCCCATTGTTCCTGGGTCCATGTTCTGCGGTGTCAATACCATTCATTTCGACGAGCGCGATTCCCGTGACGTATCGATGGGCACCGAATTGGGCGTCGAGCTCGTAGGCAGTACTCATGCAGTCGATTTCGCAGTTTGGGGACTTACATCAACAACACTTGAAGTTTGTCAAACTTATGTCTCAAGCGGTTAACATCGGCTGGCGTCTTGCAGTCAGTTGGATGGTCCGGTCTTGCCGAGTGGTTATAATCCTTTTACGGCCTGCATCCTGTTCAGCGGGACCCTTGTATTATTGTAGCGCTGCCAAAGACGACAAATAACAGTTCTATGAATGCTAAAATGCCGAGATACCTGAGATTGATTACTTCCCGCTTGCAACATCCCTACAGCTCATTGCATTTCATTTGCCGTGAAATGACGTCGCTCCATGACGTAAAGAATATCTAACAATTCAATTTTGTCGCTAACTTTAAATGGTTGGTAAAATTAAGACTAAACGTAGCAATAAAAACGCACTCAAATTCAAACAAATTTCCTTTCATTTAATTTTATGAAAAAAACAAAACATTTTCGATTTTTTTTTGACAACCAGCCAGTATGTCATCAATAACAAAAAAGTTTACATACCTATGCACTTTGAGTGATGAAATTAATTAATATAAATGGTAAATTTGTAATATCATGCATGTTGCTAAGACTTTTTTGATGTGTGCAGTTTGCGATTGCGATGTTGGTACGGTCATAATTACGAATCACTCCAAAAAATAGAGTTACAAACTCGATGTGCGTATATACAGTCTAAGAATCCCGTTTTAGATTGGGTATTTGTGAGTTGGTTTATTTTATTTATTTCGAATTGGATTTTACTAACTCACCACCCTAATCATTGTTAATACTTTACGTCTATTTATGTCTATGCTGCTAAAATAGCTTTAACTTTTACCTCTTGTGGTGTGCTTGAGGCTGATCCACATACATTTCTAGTCGGTTCTGCATATGAACCGACCATCTAAAAATTAAATAATTAAGTTAACATGGTACATCTTTATCAAATTAAAGGTATTTTTTGTTAAAACAATAGATATTATATCTATTGTTTTGCACCAAAAAGTATAAAAATAATTGCGTATTTTAATACAATCTAATTAATTAATCTTGTAATAATCTAATCGTGCCTAGATCACATTCACGTAACTTCTAAGTACCACTCGGAGTCAGTTATTTACAAATCAGATATTACAGATCATGATATTGTAATTATTAGTTACTACTAAAGATACCAAACATCATAAAACTTGCATACTCACAAAGAATTATAATCTAAAGCGCATTGTAGAAGAATTAAGACAGGCTGACTGGACAGAAGTCTATAATAGCATTGATATAAACAAAGCAGTATCTGTTTTTGATACTATTCTAACAAACATTATAAGCAAACATTTAGAAGAGAAACGAATAAGTCGATCCAGAATTACTTTCAAGCCTTGGATGACGCCTGGTCTAATTAGGTGTACTAGGTACAAAGATCGTTTACATTTACACTTACGTAATAATCCCAACAATAACACGGTCAGACTCATTTACACACGTTACAGAAATTTTTACTATGATCTTTTGCGAAAACTAAAACACAAACATGAGTCATTTGAATTGGAAAAAAACAAACACGACCCTAAAAAGCTCTGGAAGAGTATAAGAACAATTTCCCACACCAAGAAAATAAATCAAGTACCACTAGAACTCACCAATATTCAAGATACTGTAACGGAATCTCTGGATTATTCCAATAAATATTTTGCAGGCATAGGTAAAACTCTTGCAAACAAGATACTCACAGCATGCAATGAAACAGAAGTTTCACTCGCTAGTAAGATAATACTCGAAAATACTCCAGCGCAAACATTTATTCTTAGGACCCACTGATGAACGAGAAATTGAATCCTTGATAAGTAACTCTAATCTTGACTGTGCTCCTGGACTGGATGGAATATCAATCCACCTTTTGAATATTAGCAAAAAATATATTACTCCCCCCTTGACGAGCATATGTAATCTAAGTTTATCTCTAGGCATTTTTCCTACTGCCTGGAAAATGGCTGCAATTGTTCCTATTCATAAGTCGGGTAACAAATTGAATCCTACGAACTATAGACCGATTTCTTTATTAGGATCATTCTCAAAAATTTTGGAAAAACTAGTACACAAGCGATTGTTTTCTTGACGCACATAAATTAATATCTGACAGACAATTCGGGTTTCGCACTAAAAAATCAACGGAAAACGCTGTAGACTTAGTAACAAAAATTATTTCTTCCAAACTAGATAAGCAGCAAGCATTAGCACAGGTGTATTTTTAGACCTCGCGAAGGCTTTTGATACAGTCTGTATTCCTATACTTTTACGAAAACTTGAGCTCCTAGGTATTCGAGGTAATTGTCTGAACTGGTTCAAAAGTTATTTAATGTGCCCAACTCAGTGTGTTATAGTTGATCATAAGAAAAGCAATCCAAGTACAATAGATTTTGGCGTCCCCCAAGGAAGTATATTAGGCCCCACGTTATTCCTTTTGTATATAAATGACATCAAAACTAAAGTATCCAGCTCTGACGTCATCTGTTATGCCGATGATACAGCTCTTTTATTTTACGGGAAAAACTGGGATACTGCTCTACACACAGCGGAACAAGGAATGAGGAATATTGCAACTTGGCTACAAACTAATCTTCTCACCTTAAATCTCACTAAAACACAGTACATCTGTTTCCATAAAACGAAAACTTCATCCCCTTCCCACATTTTTGACATTAAAGTCCACACATGTCCTGTTGCTCTATCTGGCCCTTGCTCTACCTAGTATAAGTAGAACTACTTATATAAAATACTTAGGAGTCGTCATGGACGAAAACTTAAACTTTAAGCAACATCTTAATACAACAGCGAAAAGAGTCCGCAAGCTGATCTATATTTTTAAGAACTTACGCGCTTCGGCATCTTAAATCTGCTAAAAACCATTTATTTTGCAATCGGTCAATCTGTATTATCTTATTGTATCACCGTATGGGGAGGGGCGGCTACTTCACACATGATACTCTTAGAAAGAGCACAGAGAGCTGTCCTTAAAGTGATTTTTAAAAAACCTATTAGATACCCAACACATAAACTATATAAAGACTTAGAACTTCTTTCTGTCCGAGGTATATTTATCTTGCGTGTTATGACAAGCATACATAAGGAGGTCTTGATTTTGCCTAATTATAAAAACCTACAAGATAGCCGTTCGTACAAGATTCCAACACCAATAATAAATACAACATTTGCAAGTAGATTTAGCCCATTCTTACATACATACATATACCACATGGTAAATTTAAAATGTTCTATTAAAAATTGCTCGGTCCATCAGGTCAAATTTAAAATACAGAGTTACACACACTCACTTATGCAGACATGGAAGCTATTCTTTAAGTGATAGCTTAGCATTCATATAATGTTAATACTTTGTAACATGATTAATCAGATACTCACACTCACTCACACCCACCCACACACACACACACATACACACACACACACACAAACATATACAGAGTGCACTTTTTGACCTTTCGGGTCATATTGTTAACCTTAGGATGTAAATGGTTTGCCTATAGGGCAGGCTACGCCTAGTATAGGGACCAAATATAATGTAATATTATGTGATAAAGTGTCTGTATATAATAAATAAATAAATAAAAAAAATAAAAAAATCAAATTCTAGTTACGATTATTGTAATTTTTGGAGTCGGTGTCATCCAAGATAGGTTTGTAACTACATACATAGTTATAGGTGAGATGTGCTTGAGTTGTGAGGAGGCGAGAGCTGGTCGCGGTGGAAGGACACCGATTCCATAAATAACAATAATCGTAACTAGAATTACATTAATTAATTAGATTGTATAAAAACACGAAATTATTTTTATACTTTTTAGTGCACATTAGTACAATTGTTTTGGAAGTGTTTTTGGAAGTCGGTTGTTTTTTTGTTAAAATTTTTTTTAAATTTTTTTTATCATCAACTTACTGTACAAATAGGCACTGCAGTTTTCTTTAATCGATTTAACTTTCCATTTTTACGAATATATGTATCGTGACTTCTAAAGTGTATGCTGCATATTCTACTGTATTCGGTAGGCGTCCAATCCAAGTCGTGTCTTTCCAAACGAATTGCGTTTACCCATTTTTTCCGCCGGACTTCATTTTTTGGAAATCTGTGACACACAATTTATAATTATACTAATAGACACTATTATTTTTTCAAAAAATCGATTTCTTCTACGCTCAAGTGAAATTTCAAATGGTGTAAAATAATTTTTCATATTCAGTTTAAACACTTTCCAGCAAGTATAATATATTGTACTAGTTATTTATGCAACTGTTGTGTAATAAGGGGTATTAAAACACGAATATGGGTTTATTATGATAATAGTATCACATGAGTGTTTTAATACCTAATTGTCTACAGTTGCATGCAAGACTTTATCTACACCCATAATATGAATCCTCTATAAAAGATTCTGAAACAGTCAGCTTACTGGTAACTTTTAAAAGCCAGTCCTAGTAACCATAATATCATCCAAAGGAGTGTTATTATGAAAATGGATGATGTAATGTTGTACTGAATTTCATTACAACACTCGTTTGGATGATGTAATGGTTATTAGGGTGTTTTAATGTTGGCGATAAGCTAACTGGGTGTTTTAGAATCTTTAATAGAGGATTTAAAACATGGGTGTAGATAAAGAATATTTATCTACTCACACATGGAAAGTGAGTCCAGCATTCTTCATATCCGTATGACTTCTGCACCACTTAACAGAACACGACGGCATACCTGCGGTATGTAAATAACGCAAAACTCAATAATAATCACAATTGCCGGCTACACGAGTAGATCCGTTCATTGCTACCGGCCAACTGTCAGAGCTGCGCACTGCGCGGTGCAGTTTCGGTAACGCCCACGACGGTTCAGTTTGCGTGATATACTTTTAAACTTTTATTTATTGTTCGTACTTAGTAGCATCGACTGTAAGCGAGTGGCGGTGGATCGGCTCGGTCGAGAATCACTACTGGTAAGTCCTGCAGGTACAATATTAATACTGAATGATAATTTAATTATACAGTATCGATTGCATACCTATGAAATAAATAAAAGTATAAGTAATACTAGTCCGCAGAACTATCGCAAAATTAATAATTTCGTTAAAAAGTTTAAGTTGCAAAAGTGAAATTTCCAAACAAAATAAATATTTAAATAAATGGAGGAAAATTTAACAGTCTATATAGACAACTTACCTTGACCCCGGAACGACGTGCGAAGGCGGCAAGTTGTCGGCTTTACCTTTGATTCGTTTGATAATTTGCGACGTAATTTAAATTCACTATGTTCATTTATACGAACACTTTTTTATTTCGGAATATCTGAACTGAACTTTAAATTGAATATTGCGCATTCCAATAAACCTATACTAATTATTAACCTATATTATTATTATTAATACCTAAATTTTCAAAATGTCCACCAACAACTATCTTAAAAACACAATTTACACATACACAAAGTCAAGTACCTAGTTAATAAGTTTCTGTATCACCTTGAAAAAACTAATTGCATTTATTAATTTTACTAGCTAAAAGTTAAATTATCAAATACAATTACTTTTTACTTACTACGCTAGTTAGCTAGATCTTCAATTAATAAGTACAATTAGTTTTTCATAGTCAATCGTTTGAAGCAATCGCGCAAAAAGTATGAAACCACTGCGAAATATAAATTAGCCTATTTGCCCAGAAGACTCGCGATAAACTAAAGTGGTGCTCAGTGCTCACTTAAAATAACGAAAAAATAATTCCTTAATGGGGAGTTCCTCACAATTATACTTTATCGACACTTTTTATACTTATTTAGCAACTATCACCAAATACCTAAACATGGCTACTATTTTTGTGTTTTTTGAATATCTTAATAATTTTAACAAATTATTTATTAGATAAAAATTAAAATATATTTTGGTACGATCAAACAAGACCTTTTCGATGTGGGCAAGTGAGAAAGATGAAACGCCGCTCAATTCTGTCTTCTACCGCATTTATCAAGGGCAGGGTTCGGAAGAAGCCGCTGGTTTCCACCATCGCACGACACGCCACAAATTAAGATATCATCCCCACCATCGGCGTGTCTGGCATTACTCTACAGTACCTACGGCTTAAAAAACTTTTCCACGACAAATGTTAAAAAAAGTACGTACACATTTCTTGCTCATTAGATTGCTTTGTATTACGTAAGATGTAAGGCATACCTACCCTACAAACTATAACAATTATTAATAAATTAATAAAGTTTAACCAAATTTTGTAAAAAATAAATTATTTTCGTAAGTTCAACTTACAAAACCACTGTTTTCTGAGTGATTTCTTGAGCAGCTAATAGGTAAGTTGGTACGATTTTTTATAGGTTGCTTTCAAATTACGTAACATGTGACACAAGTAATAAATCGTTATTGTTACGTTCTTCCTTATTCACAATAATTATCTCTCAACTCCTTTATAATTTATAAAAACAAAATCACGAAGCTGTTTAGTTTTAAATACCTAGGTATACACCCTACTGATCAAGATGAGGTCTGAGTTAAGAGTTATGATGAGGATGAGATCTGAGGTAAAATTTAAGATCAAGATGAGGTCTGAGTTAATAGTGACGATGAGGATAAGATCTGAGTTAAGAGTTATGATGAGGATAAGATCTGAGTTAATTGTTACGATGAGGACAAGTTCTGAGTTAAGAATTACGATGAGGATAAGATCTGAGTTTATAGTTACGATGAGGATAAGATCTGAGGTAAAATTTAAGATGAGGGTGAGGTCTGAGTTAATAGTTACGATGAGGATAAGATCTGAGTTAATTGTTACGATGAGGATAAGATCTGAGTAAATTTAAGATGATGATAAGATCTGAGTTAAAAGTTACGATGAGGATAAGATCTGAGTTAATAGTTATGATGAGGATAAGATCTGAGTTAAGAGTTACCATGAGGATAAGATCTGAGTTAAGAATAACGATCTAAGTTTAAAGTAACGATGAGGATAAGATCTGAGTTAAAAGTTACGATTAGGATAAGATCTGAGTTAATGGTTACGATGAGGATAAGATCTCAGGTAAAATTTAAGATGAGGTCTGAGTTACGAGTTAAGATGAGGATAATATCTGAGGTAAAATTTAAGATTAGGATGAGGACTGAGTTAAGAGTTACGATGAGGATAAGATCTGAGGTAAAATATAAGATGAAGATGAGTTCTGAGTTAAGAGTTACGATGAGGATAAGATCTGAGTTAATTGTTACGATGACGATAAGATCTGAGTTAAGAATAACGATCTAAGTTTAAAGTTACGATGAGGATAAGACCTGAGTTAAGAGTTACGATGAGGATAGGATCTGAGTTAAGTGTTTCGATGAGGATTAGATCTAAGTTAATGGTTACGATGAGGATAAGATCTGAGTTAAAAGTTACGATTAGGATAGGATCTGAGTTAGGAGTTACGATGAGGATAATATCTGAGTTAATGGTAACGATGAGGATAAGATCTCAGGTAAAATTTAAGATGAGAATGACGTCTGAGTTACGAGTTAAGATGAGGATAATATCTGAGGTAAAATTTAAGATTAGGATGAGGACTGAGTTAAGAGTTACGATGAGGATAAGATCTGAGGTAAAATTTAAGATGAGGATGAGGTCTGAGTCAAAAGTTGCGGAAAGGATAAGATCTGCATTAATTGTTACGATGAGGATAAGATCTGAGTTAATTGTTACGATAAGGATAAGATCTGAGTTAAGAATTACGATGAAGATAAGATCTGCGGTAAAATTGAAGATGAGAATGAGGTCTGAGTAAAGAGTTACGATGAGGATAAGATCTAAGTTAATAGTTACGATGAGGATAAGATCTGAGGTAAAATTTAAGATGAGGATGAGGTCTGAGTTAAAAGTTGCGATAAGGATAAGATCTGAGTAAATTGTTACGATGAGGATCAGATCTGAGCTAACAGTAAAGATAAGTCATACTCAATTTAAACTCAGACCTCATGGTCTGAGTTAAAATTTGCGATGAGGATAAGATCTGAGTTACAAATTAAGATGATATTAAGATCTGAGCTAAGAGTAACGATGAGGATAAGATCTGAGTTAAAGTATTCGATGAGGATAAGATCTGACTAAATAGTTACGATGAGGATAAGATCTGAGGTAAAATTTAAGATGAGGATGAGGTCTGAGTTAAAAGTTGCGATAAGGATAAGATCTGAGTTAATTGTTACGATGAGGATAAGATCTGAGCTAAAAGTAAAGATGAGTATGAGGTCTGAGTTAAAATTTGCGATGAGGATAAGATCTGAGTTACAAATAAAGATGATATTAAGATCTGAGTTGAGAGTTACGATGAGGATAAGATCTGAGTTAAAGGATTCGATGAGGATAAGATCTGAGCTAAGAGTTACGATGAGGATAAGATATGAGTTAAAGGATTCGATGAGGATAAGATCTGAGTTAATAGTTACGATGAGGATAAGATCTGAGCTAAAAGTAAAGATGAGTATGAGGTCTGAGTTAAAATTTGCGATGAGGATAAGACCTGAGTTACAAATTAAGATGATATTAAGATCTGAGTTAAGAGTTACAATGAGGATAAGATCTGAGTTAAAGGATTCGATGAGGATAAGATCTGAGCTAAGAGTTACGATTAGGATTAGATCTGCGTTAATAGATACGTGGTAGAGTTAATAGTTATGATGAGCATAAGATCTCCGGCAAAATTTAAGATGAGGATAAGATCTGAGTTAATAGATATGATGAGGATAAGATCTGAGTTAAGAGTTACGATGAGGATAAGATCTAAGGTAAAATTTAAGATGAAAATAAGATCTGAGTTAAGAGTTACGATGAGGATAAGACCTGAGTTACGAGTTACGATGAGGATAAGATCTGAGGTAAAGGATTCGATGAGGATAAGATCTGAGCTAAGAGTTACGATGAGGATAAGATCTGAGTTAAAGGATTCGATGAGGATAAGATCTGAGTTAATAGTTACGATGAGGATAAGATCTGAGGTAAAATTTAAGATGAGGATGAGGTCTGAGTTAAAAGTTGCGATGAGGATAAGATCTGAGTTAATTGTTACGATGAGGATAAGATCTGAGTTAAGAATTACGATGAAGATAAGATCTGAGGTAAAATTTAAGATGAGGGTGAGGTCAGGGTTAAAAGTTGCGATGAGGATAAGATCTGAGTTAATAGTTACGATGAAGATAAGAACTGAGTTAATAGTTACGATGACGATAAGATCTGATTTAAAAGTAAAGATGAGGATAAGATCTGAGGTAAAATTTAAGATGAGGATGAGGTCTGAGTTAAAAGTTGCGATAAGGATAAGATCTGAGTTAGTAGTTACGATGAGGGTAAGATCTGAGTTGATAGTTACGATGAGGATAAGATCTGAGGTAAAATTTAAGATGGGGATAAGATATGAGTAAATTGTTACGATGAGGATAAGATCTGAGTTAAATTTAAGATGATAATAAGATCTGAGTTAAGAGTTATGATGAGGATAAGATCTGAGATAAGAGTTAAGATGAGGATAAGATATTAGGTAAAATTAAAGATTTGGATGAGGACTGATTTTGGAGTTACGATGAGTATAAGATCTGAGGTAAAGTATTAGATGAGGATGAGGTCTGAGTTAATTGTTACGATGACGATAAGATCTGATTTAAAAGTTAAGATGAGGATAAGATCTGAGTTAAGAGTTACGATGAGGATAAGATCTGAGTTAATAGTTGCGATAAGGATAAGATCTGAGTTAATTGTTACGATGAGGATAAGATCTGAGTTAAAAGTAAAGATGAGTATGAGGTCTGAGTTAAAATTTGCGATGAGGATAAGATCTGAGTTACAAATTAAGATGATATTCAGATCTGAGTTAAGAGTTACGATGAGGATAAGATCTGAGTTAAAGGATTCGATGAGGATAAGATCTGAGCTAAGAGTTACGATGAGGATAAGATCTGCGTTAATAGATACGTGTTAGAGTTTATAGTTACGATGAGCATAAGATCTCAGGCAAAATTAGAGATGAGGATAAGATCTGAGTTAATAGATATGATGAGGATAAGATCTGAGTTAAAAGTTACGATGAGGATAAGATTGAGGTAAAATTATAGATGGGGATGAATTCTGAGGTAAGAATTACGATGAGGATAAGATGTGAGGTAAAATTTAAGATGAGGATAAGATCTGAGTTAATAGATATGATGAGGATAAGATCTGAGTTAAAAGTTACGATGAGGATAAGATCGAGGTAAAATTATAGATGAAGATGAATTCTGATTTAAGAATTACGATGAGGATAAGATCTAAGGTAAAATTTAAGAAGAAGATGAGGTCTGAGTTAAAAGTGCGTTGAGGATTAGATCTGAGTTAAATTAAAGATGATAATAAGATCTGAGTTAAGAATTACGATGAAGGTAAGATCTGTGATAAAATTGAAGATGAGGATGAGGTCTGAGTAAAGAGTTACGATGAGGATAAGATCTAAGTTAATTGTTACGATGAGGTTAAGATCTGAGTTAAAAGTTAAGATTGGGATAAGATCTGAGTTTAAAGTTACGATGAGGATAAGATCTGAGGTAAAATTTAAGATGAGGGTGAGGTAAGGTTTAAAAGTTGCGATGAGGATAAGATCTGTGTTAATAGTTACGATGAGGATAATATCTGAGTTAATAATTACGATGAGGATAAGATTTGAGGTAAATTTAAGATGGGGATAAGATCTGAGTAAATTGTTACGATGAGGATAAGATCTGAGTTAAATTTAAGATGATAATAAGATCTGAGTTAAGAGTTACGATGAGGATAAGACCTGAGTTACGAGTTACGATGAGGATAAGATCTGAGGTAAAGGATTCGATGAGGATAAGATCTGAGCTAAGAGTTACGATGAGGATAAGATCTGAGTTAAAGGATTCGATGAGGATAAGATCTGAGCTAAGAGTTACGATGAGGATTAGATCTGCGTTAATAGATACGTGGTAGAGTTAATAGTTATGATGAGCATAAGATCTCCGGCAAAATTTAAGATGAGGATAAGATCTGAGTTAATAGATATGATGAGGATAAGATCTGAGTTAAAAGTTGCGATAAGGATAAGATCTGAGTAAATTGTTACGATGAGGATCAGATCTGAGTTAAATTTAAGGTGATAATAAGATCTGAGTTAAGAGTTACGATGAGGATAAGACCTGAGTTACGAGTTACGATGAGGATAAGATCTGAGCTAAGAGTTACGATGAGGATAAGATCTGAGTTAAAGGATTCGATGAGGATAAGATCTGAGTTAATAGTTACGATGAGGATAAGATCTGAGGTAAAATTTAAGATGAGGATGAGGTCTGAGTTAAAAGTTGCGATAAGGATAAGATCGGAGTTAATTGTTACGATGAGGATAAGATCTGAGTTAAGAATTACGATGAAGATAAGATCTGAGGTAAAATTTAAGATGAGGGTGAGGTCAGGGTTAAAAGTTGCGATGAGGATAAGATCTGAGTTAATAGTTACGATGAAGATAAGAACTGAGTTAAGAGTTACGATGAGGATAAGATCTGAGGTAAAATTTAAGATGAGGATGAGGTCTGAGTTAAGAGTTACGATGAGGATAAGATCTGAGGTTAAATTTAAGATGAGGATGAGGTCTGAGTTAAGAGTTACGATGAGGATAAGATCTGAGTTAATGGTTACGACGAGGATAAGATATTAGGTAAAATTTAAGATGAGGATGAGGTCTGAGTTAAGAGTTAAGATGAGGATAAGATCTGAGGTAAAATTTAAGATTTGGATGAGGACTGAGTTAAGAGTTACGATGAGTATGAGATCTGAGGGAAAATATAAGATGAGGATGAGGTCTGAGTTAAAAGTTGCGATAAGGATAAGATCGGAGTTAATTGTTACTATGAGGATAAGATCTGAGTTAAGAATTACGATGAAGATAAGATCTGAGGTAAAATTTAAGATGAGGGTGAGGTCAGGGTTAAAAGTTGCGATGAGGATAAGATCTGAGTTAATAGTTACGATGAAGATAAGATCTGAGTTATATGTAACGATGAGGATAAGATCTGAGTTAAGAATAACGATCTAAGTTTAAAGTTACGATGAGGATAAGACCTGAGTTAAGAGTTACGATGAGGATAGGATCTGAGTTAAGTGTTTCGATGAGGATTAGATCTAAGTTAATGGTTACGATGAGGATAAGATCTGAGTTAAAAGTTACGATTAGGATAGGATCTGAGGTAAAATTTAAGATGAGGGTGAGGTCTGAGTTAATAGTTACGATGAGGATAAGATCTGAGGTTAAATTTAAGATGAGGATGAGGTCTGAGTTAATGGTTACGACGAGGATAAGATATTAGGTAAAATTTAAGATGAGGATGAGGTCTGAGTTAAGAGTTAAGATGAGGATAAGATCTGAGGTAAAATTTAAGATTTGGATGAGGACTGAGTTAAGAGTTACGATGAGTATGAGATCTGAGGGAAAATATAAGATGAGGATGAGGTCTGAGTTAAAAGTTGCGATAAGGATAAGATCGGAGTTAATTGTTACTATGAGGATAAGATCTGAGTTAAGAATTACGATGAAGATAAGATCTGAGGTAAAATTTAAGATGAGGGTGAGGTCAGGGTTAAAAGTTGCGATGAGGATAAGATCTGAGTTAATAGTTACGATGAAGATAAGATCTGAGTTAATTGTAACGATGAGGATAAGATCTGAGTTAAGAATAACGATCTAAGTTTAAAGTTACGATGAGGATAAGACCTGAGTTAAGAGTTACGATGAGGATAGGATCTGAGTTAAGTGTTTCGATGAGGATTAGATCTAAGTTAATGGTTACGATGAGGATAAGATCTGAGTTAAAAGTTACGATTAGGATAGGATCTGAGGTAAAATTTAAGATGAGGGTGAGGTCTGAGTTAATAGTTACGATGAGGATAAGATCTGAGTTAATTGTTACGATGAGGATAAGATCTGAGTAAATTTAAGATGATGATAAGATCTGAGTTAATAGTTACGATGAGGGTAAGATCTGAGTTGATAGTTACGATGAGGATAAGATCTGAGGTAAAATTTAAGATGGGGATAAGATATGAGTAAATTGTTACGATGAGGATAAGATCTGAGTTAAATTTAAGATGATAATAAGATCTGAGTTAAGAGTTACGATGAGGATAAGATCTGAGATAAGAGTTACGATGAGGATAAGATATTAGGTAAAATTTTAGATGAGGATGAGGTCTGAGTTAAGAGTTAAGATAAGGATAAGATCTGAGGTAAAATTGAAGATTTGGATGAGGACTGAGTTTGGGGTTACGATGAGTATAAGATCTGAGGTAAAGTATAAGATCAGGATGAGGTCTGAGTTAATTGTTACGATGACGATAAGATCTGATTTAAAAGTTAAGATGAGGATAAGATCTGAGTTAATAGTTACGAGGAGGATAAGATCTGAGGTAAAATTAAAGATGAGGATGAGGTCTGAGTTAAAAGTTGCGATAAGGATAAGATCTGAGTTAATTGTTACGATGAGGATAAGATCTGAGTTAAAAGTAAAGATGAGTATGAGGTCTGAGTTAAAATTTGCGATGAGGATAAGATCTGAGTTACAAATTAAGATGATATTCAGATCTGAGTTAAGAGTTATGATGAGGATAAGATCTGAGTTAAAGGATTCGATGAGGATAAGATCTGAGCTAAGAGTTACGATGAGGATGAGATCTGCGTTAATAGATACGTGTTAGAGTTAATAGTTACGATGAGCATAAGATCTCAGGCAAAATTAAAGATGAGGATAAGATCTGAGTTAATAGATATGATGAGGATAAGATCTGAGCTAAGAATTACGATGAAGATAAGATCTGAGGTAAAATTTAAGATGAGGATGAGGTCTGAGTTAAAAGTTGCGATAAGGATAAGATCTGAGTAAATTGTTACGATGAGGATCAGATGTGAGCTAACAGTAAAGATTGGGATAAGATCTGAGTTTATAGTTACGATGAGGATAAGATCTGAGGTAAAATTTAAGATAAGGGTGAGGTAAGGGTTAAAAGTTGCGATGAGGATAAGATCTGTGTTAATAGTTACGATGAGGATAATATCTGAGTTAATAATTACGATGAGGATTAGATTTGAGGTAAATTTAAGATGGGGATAAGATCTGAGTAAATTGTTACCATGAGGATAAGATCTGAGTTAAATTTAAGATGATAATAAGATCTGAGTTAAGAGTTACGATGAGGATAAGACCTGAGTTAAGAGTTACGATGAGGATAAGATCTGAGGTAAAATTTAAGATGAGGATGAGGTCTGAGTTAAGAGTTACGCTGAGGATAAGATCTAAGTTAATGGTTACGACGAGGATAAGATATTAGGTAAAATTTAAGATGAGGATGAGGTATGAGTTAAAGAGTTACGATGAGTATAAGATCTGAGGTTAAATATAAGATGAGGATGAGGTCTGAGTTAATTGTTACGATGACGATAAGATCTGATTTAAAAGTTAAGATGAGTATAAGATCTGAGTTAATAGTTACGATGAGGATAAGATCTGAGGTAAAATTTAAGATGAGGATGAGGTCTGAGTTAAAAGTTGCGATAAGGATAAGATCGGAGTTAATTGTTACTATGAGGATAAGATCTGAGTTAAGAATTACGATAAAAATAAGATCTGAGGTAAAATTTAAGATTTGGGTGAGGTCAGGGTTAAAAGTTGCGATGAGGATAAGATCTGAGTTAAATTTAAGATGATAATAAGATCTGAGTTAAGAGTTACGATGAGGATAAGACCTGAGTTACGAGTTACGATGAGGATAAGATCTGAGGTAAAGGATTCGATGAGGATAAGATCTGAGCTAAGAGTTACGATGAGGATAAGATCTGAGTTAAAGGATTCGATGAGGATTAGATCTGAGTTAATAGTTACGATGAGGATAAGATCTGAGGTAAAATTTAAGATGAGGATGAGGTCTGAGTTAAAAGTTGCGATAAGGATAAGATCGGAGTTAATTGTTACGATGAGGATAAGATCTGAGTTAAGAATTACGATGAAGATAAGATCTGAGGTAAAATTTAAGATGAGGGTGAGGTCAGGGTTAAAAGTTGCGATGAGGATAAGATCTGAGTTAATAGTTACGATGAAGATAAGAACTGAGTTAATAGTTACGATGAGGATAAGATCTGAGGTAAAATTTAAGATGAGGATGAGGTCTGAGTTAAGAGTTACGATGAGGATAAGATCTGAGGTTAAATTTAAGATGAGGATGAGGTCTGAGTTAAGAGTTACGATGAGGATAAGATCTGAGTTAATGGTTACGACGAGGATAAGATATTAGGTAAAATTTAAGATGAGGATGAGGTCTGAGTTAAGAGTTAAGATGAGGATAAGATCTGAGGTAAAATTTAAGATTTGGATGAGGACTGAGTTAAGAGTTACGATGAGTATGAGATCTGAGGGAAAATATAAGATGAGGATGAGGTCTGAGTTAAAAGTTGCGATAAGGATAAGATCGGAGTTAATTGTTACGATGAGGATAAGATCTGAGTTAAGAATTACGATGACGATAAGATCTGAGGTAAAATTTAAGATGAGGGTGAGGTCAGGGTTAAAAGTTGCGATGAGGATAAGATCTGAGTTAATAGTTACGATGAAGATAAGATCTGAGTTAATTGTAACGATGAGGATAAGATCTGAGTTAAGAATAACGATCTAAGTTTAAAGTTACGATGAGGATAAGACCTGAGTTAAGAGTAACGATGAGGATAGGATCTGAGTTAAGTGTTTCGATGAGGATTAGATCTAAGTTAATGGTTACGATGAGGATAAGATCTGAGTTAAAAGTTACGATTAGGATAGGATCTGAGGTAAAATTTAAGATGAGGGTGAGGTCTGAGTTAATAGTTACGATGAGGATAAGATCTGAGTTAATTGTTACGATGAGGATAAGATCTGAGTAAATTTAAGATGATGATAAGATCTGAGTTAATAGTTACGATGAGGGTAAGATCTGAGTTGATAGTTACGATGAGGATAAGATCTGAGGTAAAATTTAAGATGGGGATAAGATATGAGTAAATTGTTACGATGAGGATAAGATCTGAGTTAAATTTAAGATGATAATAAGATCTGAGTTAAGAGTTACGATGAGGATAAGATCTGAGATAAGAGTTACGATGAGGATAAGATATTAGGTAAAATTTTAGATGAGGATGAGGTCTGAGTTAAGAGTTAAGATAAGGATAAGATCTGAGGTAAAATTGAAGATTTGGATGAGGACTGAGTTTGGGGTTACGATGAGTATAAGATCTGAGGTAAAGTATAAGATGAGGATGAGGTCTGAGTTAATTGTTACGATGACGATAAGATCTGATTTAAAAGTTAAGATGAGGATAAGATCTGAGTTAATAGTTACGAGGAGGATAAGATCTGAGGTAAAATTAAAGATGAGGATGAGGTCTGAGTTAAAAGTTGCGATAAGGATAAGATCTGAGTTAATTGTTACGATGAGGATAAGATCTGAGTTAAAAGTAAAGATGAGTATGAGGTCTGAGTTAAAATTTGCGATGAGGATAAGATCTGAGTTACAAATTAAGATGATATTCAGATCTGAGTTAAGAGTTACGATGAGGATAAGATCTGAGTTAAAGGATTCGATGAGGATAAGATCTGAGCTAAGAGTTACGATGAGGATGAGATCTGCGTTAATAGATACGTGTTAGAGTTAATAGTTACGATGAGCATAAGATCTCAGGCAAAATTAAAGATGAGGATAAGATCTGAGTTAATAGATATGATGAGGATAAGATCTGAGCTAAGAATTACGATGAAGATAAGATCTGAGGTAAAATTTAAGATGAGGATGAGGTCTGAGTTAAAAGTTGCGATAAGGATAAGATCTGAGTAAATTGTTACGATGAGGATCAGATCTGAGCTAACAGTAAAGATTGGGATAAGATCTGAGTTTATAGTTACGATGAGGATAAGATCTGAGGTAAAATTTAAGATTAGGGTGAGGTAAGGGTTAAAAGTTGCGATGAGGATAAGATCTGTGTTAATAGTTACGATGAGGATAATATCTGAGTTAATAATTACGATGAGGATTAGATTTGAGGTAAATTTAAGATGGGGATAAGATCTGAGTAAATTGTTACGATGAGGATAAGATCTGAGTTAAATTTAAGATGATAATAAGATCTGAGTTAAGAGTTACGATGAGGATAAGACCTGAGTTACGAGTTACGATGAGGATAAGATCTGAGGTAAAGGATTCGATGAGGATAAGATCTGAGCTAAGAGTTACGATGAGGATAAGATATGAGTTAAAGGATTCGATGAGGATAAGATCTGAGTTAATAGTTACGATGAGGATAAGATCTGAGCTAAAAGTAAAGATGAGTATGAGGTCTGAGTTAAAATTTGCGATGAGGATAAGACCTGAGTTACAAATTAAGATGATATTAAGATCTGAGTTAAGAGTTACAATGAGGATAAGATCTGAGTTAAAGGATTCGATGAGGATAAGATCTGAGCTAAGAGTTACGATTAGGATTAGATCTGCGTTAATAGATACGTGGTAGAGTTAATAGTTATGATGAGCATAAGATCTCCGGCAAAATTTAAGATGAGGATAAGATCTGAGTTAATAGATATGATGAGGATAAGAACTGAGTTAAGAGTTACGATGAGGATAAGATCTAAGGTAAAATTTAAGATGAAAATGAGGACTGAGTTAAGAGTTACTATGTAGATAAGATCTGAGTTTAGTGTTACGATGACGATAAGATCTGAGTTAAAAGTTGCGATGAGGATAAGATCTGTGTTAATAGTTACGATGAGGATAAGATCTGAGTTAAATTTAAGATGGGGATAAGATCTGAGTAAATTGTTACGATGAGGATAAGATCTGAGTTAAATTTAAGATGATAATAAGATCTGAGTTAAGAGTTACGATGAGGATAAGACCTGAGTTAAGAGTTACGATGAGGATAAGATCTGAGGTAAAATTTAAGATGAGGATGAGGTCTGAGTTAAGAGTTACGCTGAGGATAAGATCTAAGTTAATGGTTACGACGAGGATAAGATATTAGGTAAAATTTAAGATGAGGATGAGGTATGAGTTAAAGAGTTACGATGAGTATAAGATCTGAGGTTAAATATAAGATGAGGATGAGGTCTGAGTTAATTGTTACGATGACGATAAGATCTGATTTAAAAGTTAAGATGAGTATAAGATCTGAGTTAATAGTTACGATGAGGATAAGATCTGAGGTAAAATTTAAGATGAGGATGAGGTCTGAGTTAAAAGTTGCGATAAGGATAAGATCGGAGTTAATTGTTACGATGAGGATAAGATCTGAGTTAAGAATTACGATGAAGATAAGATCTGAGGTAAAATTTAAGATGAGGGTGAGGTCAGGGTTAAAAGTTGCGATGAGGATAAGATCTGAGTTAATAGTTACGATGAAGATAAGAACTGAGTTAATTGTTACGATGACGATAAGATCTGATTTAAAAGTAAAGATGAGGATAAGATCTGAGGTAAAATTTAAGATGAGGATGAGGTCTGAGTTAAAAGTTGCGATAAGGATAAGATCTGAGTTAATAGTTACGATGAGGGTAAGATCTGAGTTGATAGTTACGATGAGGATAAGATCTGAGGTAAAATTTAAGATGGGGATAAGATATGAGTAAATTGTTACGATGAGGATAAGATCTGAGTTAAATTTAAGATGATAATAAGATCTGAGTTAAGAGTTATGATGAGGATAAGATCTGAGATAAGAGTTAAGATGAGGATAAGATATTAGGTAAAATTAAAGATTTGGATGAGGACTGATTTTGGAGTTACGATGAGTATAAGATCTGAGGTAAAGTATTAGATGAGGATGAGGTCTGAGTTAATTGTTACGATGACGATAAGATCTGATTTAAAAGTTAAGATGAGGATAAGATCTGAGTTAATAGTTACGATGAGGATAAGATCTGAGTTAATAGTTGCGATAAGGATAAGATCTGAGTTAATTGTTACGATGAGGATAAGATCTGAGTTAAAAGTAAAGATGAGTATGAGGTCTGAGTTAAAATTTGCGATGAGGATAAGATCTGAGTTACAAATTAAGATGATATTCAGATCTGAGTTAAGAGTTACGATGAGGATAAGATCTGAGTTAAAGGATTCGATGAGGATAAGATCTGAGCTAAGAGTTACGATGAGGATAAGATCTGCGTTAATAGATACGTGTTAGAGTTTATAGTTACGATGAGCATAAGATCTCAGGCAAAATTAAAGATGAGGATAAGATCTGAGTTAATAGATATGATGAGGATAAGATCTGAGTTAAAAGTTACGATGAGGATAAGATTGAGGTAAAATTATAGATGGGGATGAATTCTGAGGTAAGAATTACGATGAGGATAAGATGTGAGGTAAAATTTAAGATGAGGATAAGATCTGAGTTAATAGATATGATGAGGATAAGATCTGAGTTAAAAGTTACGATGAGGATAAGATCGAGGTAAAATTATAGATGAAGATGAATTCTGATTTAAGAATTACGATGAGGATAAGATCTAAGGTAAAATTTAAGAAGAAGATGAGGTCTGAGTTAAAAGTGCGTTGAGGATTAGATCTGAGTTAAATTAAAGATGATAATAAGATCTGAGTTAAGAATTACGATGAAGGTAAGATCTGTGGTAAAATTGAAGATGAGGATGAGGTCTGAGTAAAGAGTTACGTAGAGGATAAGATCTAAGTTAATTGTTACGATGAGGTTAAGATCTGAGTTAAAAGTTAAGATTGGGATAAGATCTGAGTTTAAAGTTACGATGAGGATAAGATCTGAGGTAAAATTTAAGATGAGGGTGAGGTAAGGTTTAAAAGTTGCGATGAGGATAAGATCTGTGTTAATAGTTACGATGAGGATAATATCTGAGTTAATAATTACGATGAGGATAAGATTTGAGGTAAATTTAAGATGGGGATAAGATCTGAGTAAATTGTTACGATGAGGATAAGATCTGAGTTAAATTTAAGATGATAATAAGATCTGAGTTAAGAGTTACGATGAGGATAAGACCTGAGTTACGAGTTACGATGAGGATAAGATCTGAGGTAAAGGATTCGATGAGGATAAGATCTGAGCTAAGAGTTACGATGAGGATAAGATCTGAGTTAAAGGATTCGATGAGGATAAGATCTGAGCTAAGAGTTACGATGAGGATTAGATCTGCGTTAATAGATACGTGGTAGAGTTAATAGTTATGATGAGCATAAGATCTCCGGCAAAATTTAAGATGAGGATAAGATCTGAGTTAATAGATATGATGAGGATAAGATCTGAGTTAAAAGTTGCGATAAGGATAAGATCTGAGTAAATTGTTACGATGAGGATCAGATCTGAGTTAAATTTAAGATGATAATAAGATCTGAGTTAAGAGTTACGATGAGGATAAGACCTGAGTTACGAGTTACGATGAGGATAAGATCTGAGCTAAGAGTTACGATGAGGATAAGATCTGAGTTAAAGGATTCGATGAGGATAAGATCTGAGTTAATAGTTACGATGAGGATAAAATCTGAGGTAAAATTTAAGATGAGGATGAGGTCTGAGTTAAAAGTTGCGATAAGGATAAGATCGGAGTTAATTGTTACGATGAGGATAAGATCTGAGTTAAGAATTACGATGAAGATAAGATCTGAGGTAAAATTTAAGATGAGGGTGAGGTCAGGGTTAAAAGTTACGATGAGGATAAGATCTGAGTTAATAGTTACGATGAGGATAAGAACTGAGTTAAGAGTTACGATGAGGATAAGATCTGAGGTAAAATTTAAGATGAGGATGAGGTCTGAGTTAAGAGTTACGATGAGGATAAGATCTGAGGTAAAATTTAAGATGAGGATGAGGTCTGAGTTAAGAGTTACGATGAGGATAAGATCTGAGTTAATAGTTACGATGAGGATAAGATATTAGGTAAAATTTAAGATGAGGATGAGGTCTGAGTTAAGAGTTAAGATGAGGATAAGATCTGAGGTAAAATTTAAGATTTGGATGAGGACTGAGTTAAGAGTTACGATGAGTATGAGATCTGAGGGAAAATATAAGATGAGGATGAGGTCTGAGTTAAAAGTTGCGATAAGGATAAGATCGGAGTTAATTGTTACTATGAGGATAAGATCTGAGTTAAGAATTACGATGAAGATAAGATCTGAGGTAAAATTTAAGATGAGGGTGAGGTCAGGGTTAAAAGTTGCGATGAGGATAAGATCTGAGTTAATAGTTACGATGAAGATAAGATCTGAGTTAATTGTAACGATGAGGATAAGATCTGAGTTAAGAATAACGATCTAAGTTTAAAGTTACGATGAGGATAAGACCTGAGTTAAGAGTTACGATGAGGATAGGATCTGAGTTAAGTGTTTCGATGAGGATTAGATCTAAGTTAATGGTTACGATGAGGATAAGATCTGAGTTAAAAGTTACGATTAGGATAGGATCTGAGGTAAAATTTAAGATGAGGGTGAGGTCTGAGTTAATAGTTACGATGAGGATAAGATCTGAGTTAATTGTTACGATGAGGATAAGATCTGAGTAAATTTAAGATGATGATAAGATCTGAGTTAATAGTTACGATGAGGGTAAGATCTGAGTTTATAGTTACGATGAGGATAAGATCTGAGGTAAAATTTAAGATGGGGATAAGATATGAGTAAATTGTTACGATGAGGATAAGATCTGAGTTAAATTTAAGATGATAATAAGATCTGAGTTAAGAGTTACGATGAGGATAAGATCTGAGTTAAGAGTTACGATGAGGATAAGATATTAGGTAAAATTTTAGATGAGGATGAGGTCTGAGTTAAGAGTTAAGATAAGGATAAGATCTGAGGTAAAATTGAAGATTTGGATGAGGACTGAGTTTGGGGTTACGATGAGTATAAGATCTGAGGTAAAGTATAAGATCAGGATGAGGTCTGAGTTAATTGTTACGATGACGATAAGATCTGATTTAAAAGTTAAGATGAGGATAAGATCTGAGTTAATAGTTACGAGGAGGATAAGATCTGAGGTAAAATTAAAGATGAGGATGAGGTCTGAGCTAAAAGTTGCGATAAGGATAAGATCTGAGTTAATTGTTACGATGAGGATAAGATCTGAGTTAAAAGTAAAGATGAGTATGAGGTCTGAGTTAAAATTTGCGATGAGGATAAGATCTGAGTTACAAATTAAGATGATATTCAGATCTGAGTTAAGAGTTACGATGAGGATAAGATCTGAGTTAAAGGATTCGATGAGGATAAGATCTGAGCTAAGAGTTACGATGAGGATGAGATCTGCGTTAATAGATACGTGTTAGAGTTAATAGTTATGATGAGCATAAGATCTCAGGCAAAATTAAAGATGAGGATAAGATCTGAGTTAATAGATATGATGAGGATAAGATCTGAGCTAAGAATTACGATGAAGATAAGATCTGAGGTAAAATTTAAGATGAGGATGAGGTCTGAGTTAAAAGTTGCGATAAGGATAAGATCTGAGTAAATTGTTACGATGAGGATCAGATCTGAGCTAACAGTAAAGATTGGGATAAGATCTGAGTTTATAGTTACGATGAGGATAAGATCTGAGGTAAAATTTAAGATAAGGGTGAGGCTTACCTCACTGAGGTATCTGAGGTATCTGAGGTAAAATTTAACTTTTAACCCTTAGGTTAAAAGTTGCGATGAGGATAAGATCTGTGTTAATAGTTACGATGAGGATAATATCTGAGTTAATAATTACGATGAGGATTAGATTTGAGGTAAATTTAAGATGGGGATAAGATCTGAGTAAATTGTTACCATGAGGATAAGATCTGAGTTAAATTTAAGATGATAATAAGATCTGAGTTAAGAGTTACGATGAGGATAAGACCTGAGTTACGAGTTACGATGAGGATAAGATCTGAGGTATAGGATTCGATGAGGATAAGATCTGAGCTAAGAGTTACGATGAGGATAAGATATGAGTTAAAGGATTCGATGAGGATAAGATCTGAGTTAATAGTTACGATGAGGATAAGATCTGAGCTAAAAGTAAAGATGAGTATGAGGTCTGAGTTAAAATTTGCGATGAGGATAAGACCTGAGTTACAAATTAAGATGATATTAAGATCTGAGTTAAGAGTTACAATGAGGATAAGATCTGAGTTAAAGGATTCGATGAGGATAAGATCTGAGCTAAGAGTTACGATTAGGATTAGATCTGCGTTAATAGATACGTGGTAGAGTTAATAGTTATGATGAGCATAAGATCTCCGGCAAAATTTAAGATGAGGATAAGATCTGAGTTAATAGATATGATGAGGATAAGATCTGAGTTAAGAGTTACGATGAGGATAAGATCTAAGGTAAAATTTAAGATGAAAATAAGATCTGAGTTAAGAGTTACGATGAGGATAAGACCTGAGTTACGAGTTACGATGAGGATAAGATCTGAGGTAAAGGATTCGATGAGGATAAGATCTGAGCTAAGAGTTACGATGAGGATAAGATCTGAGTTAAAGGATTCGATGAGGATAAGATCTGAGTTAATAGTTACGATGAGGATAAGATCTGAGGTAAAATTTAAGATGAGGATGAGGTCTGAGTTAAAAGTTGCGATAAGGATAAGATCGGAGTTAATTGTTACGATGAGGATAAGATCTGAGTTAAGAATTACGATGAAGATAAGATCTGAGGTAAAATTTAAGATGAGGGTGAGGTCAGGGTTAAAAGTTGCGATGAGGATAAGATCTGAGTTAATAGTTACGATGAAGATAAGAACTGAGTTAATTGTTACGATGACGATAAGATCTGATTTAAAAGTAAAGATGAGGATAAGATCTGAGGTAAAATTTAAGATGAGGATGAGGTCTGAGTTAAAAGTTGCGATAAGGATAAGATCTGAGTTAGTAGTTACGATGAGGGTAAGATCTGAGTTGATAGTTACGATGAGGATAAGATCTGAGGTAAAATTTAAGATAAGGATAAGATATGAGTAAATTGTTACGATGAGGATAAGATCTGAGTTAAATTTAAGATGATAATAAGATCTGAGTTAAGAGTTATGATGAGGATAAGATCTGAGATAAGAGTTAAGATGAGGATAAGATATTAGGTAAAATTAAAGATTTGGATGAGGACTGATTTTGGAGTTACGATGAGTATAAGATCTGAGGTAAAGTATTAGATGAGGATGAGGTCTGAGTTAATTGTTACGATGACGATAAGATCTGATTTAAAAGTAAAGATGAGGATAAGATCTGAGTTAATAGTTACGATGAGGATAAGATCTGAGTTAATAGTTGCGATAAGGATAAGATCTGAGTTAATTGTTACGATGAGGATAAGATCTGAGTTAAAAGTAAAGATGAGTATGAGGTCTGAGTTAAAATTTGCGATGAGGATAAGATCTGAGTTACAAATTAAGATGATATTCAGATCTGAGTTAAGAGTTACGATGAGGATAAGATCTGAGGTAAAGGATTCGATGAGGATAAGATCTGAGCTAAGAGTTACGATGAGGATAAGATCTGCGTTAATAGATACGTGTTAGAGTTTATAGTTACGATGAGCATAAGATCTCAGGCAAAATTAAAGATGAGGATAAGATCTGAGTTAATAGATATGATGAGGATAAGATCTGAGTTAAAAGTTACGATGAGGATAAGATTGAGGTAAAATTATAGATGGGGATGAATTCTGAGGTAAGAATTACGATGAGGATAAGATGTGAGGTAAAATTTAAGATGAGGATAAGATCTGAGTTAATAGATATGATGAGGATAAGATCTGAGTTAAAAGTTACGATGAGGATAAGATCGAGGTAAAATTATAGATGAAGATGAATTCTGATTTAAGAATTACGATGAGGATAAGATCTAAGGTAAAATTTAAGAAGAAGATGAGGTCTGAGTTAAAAGTGCGTTGAGGATTAGATCTGAGTTAAATTAAAGATGATAATAAGATCTGAGTTAAGAATTACGATGAAGGTAAGATCTGTGGTAAAATTGAAGATGAGGATGAGGTCTGAGTAAAGAGTTACGATGAGGATAAGATCTAAGTTAATTGTTACGATGAGGTTAAGATCTGAGTTAAAAGTTAAGATTGGGATAAGATCTGAGTTTAAAGTTACGATGAGGATAAGATCTGAGGTAAAATTTAAGATGAGGGTGAGGTAAGGTTTAAAAGTTGCGATGAGGATAAGATCTGTGTTAATAGTTACGATGAGGATAATATCTGAGTTAATAATTACGATGAGGATAAGATTTGAGGTAAATTTAAGATGGGGATAAGATCTGAGTAAATTGTTACGATGAGGATAAGATCTGAGTTAAATTTAAGATGATAATAAGATCTGAGTTAAGAGTTACGATGAGGATAAGACCTGAGTTACGAGTTACGATGAGGATAAGATCTGAGGTAAAGGATTCGATGAGGATAAGATCTGAGCTAAGAGTTACGATGAGGATAAGATCTGAGTTAAAGGATTCGATGAGGATTAGATCTGAGTTAATAGTTACGATGAGGATAAGATCTGAGGTAAAATTTAAGATGAGGATGAGGTCTGAGTTAAAAGTTGCGATAAGGATAAGATCGGAGTTAATTGTTACGATGAGGATAAGATCTGAGTTAAGAATTACGATGAAGATAAGATCTGAGGTAAAATTTAAGATGAGGGTGAGGTCAGGGTTAAAAGTTGCGATGAGGATAAGATCTGAGTTAATAGTTACGATGAAGATAAGAACTGAGTTAAGAGTTACGATGAGGATAAGATCTGAGGTAAAATTTAAGATGAGGATGAGGTCTGAGTTAAGAGTTACGATGAGGATAAGATCTGAGGTTAAATTTAAGATGAGGATGAGGTCTGAGTTAAGAGTTACGATGAGGATAAGATCTGAGTTAATGGTTACGACGAGGATAAGATATTAGGTAAAATTTAAGATGAGGATGAGGTCTGAGTTAAGAGTTAAGATGAGGATAAGATCTGAGGTAAAATTTAAGATTTGGATGAGGACTGAGTTAAGAGTTACGATGAGTATGAGATCTGAGGGAAAATATAAGATGAGGATGAGGTCTGAGTTAAAAGTTGCGATAAGGATAAGATCGGAGTTAATTGTTACTATGAGGATAAGATCTGAGTTAAGAATTACGATGACGATAAGATCTGAGGTAAAATTTAAGATGAGGGTGAGGTCAGGGTTAAAAGTTGCGATGAGGATAAGATCTGAGTTAATAGTTACGATGAAGATAAGATCTGAGTTAATTGTAACGATGAGGATAAGATCTGAGTTAAGAATAACGATCTAAGTTTAAAGTTACGATGAGGATAAGACCTGAGTTAAGAGTAAAGATGAGGATAGGATCTGAGTTAAGTGTTTCGATGAGGATTAGATCTAAGTTAATGGTTACGATGAGGATAAGATCTGAGTTAAAAGTTACGATTAGGATAGGATCTGAGGTAAAATTTAAGATGAGGGTGAGGTCTGAGTTAATAGTTACGATGAGGATAAGATCTGAGTTAATTGTTACGATGAGGATAAGATCTGAGTAAATTTAAGATGATGATAAGATCTGAGTTAATAGTTACGATGAGGGTAAGATCTGAGTTGATAGTTACGATGAGGATAAGATCTGAGGTAAAATTTAAGATGGGGATAAGATATGAGTAAATTGTTACGATGAGGATAAGATCTGAGTTAAATTTAAGATGATAATAAGATCTGAGTTAAGAGTTACGATGAGGATAAGATCTGAGATAAGAGTTGCGATGAGGATAAGATATTAGGTAAAATTTTAGATGAGGATGAGGTCTGAGTTAAGAGTTAAGATAAGGATAAGATCTGAGGTAAAATTGAAGATTTGGATGAGGACTGAGTTTGGGGTTACGATGAGTATAAGATCTGAGGTAAAGTATAAGATCAGGATGAGGTCTGAGTTAATTGTTACGATGACGATAAGATCTGATTTAAAAGTTAAGATGAGGATAAGATCTGAGTTAATAGTTACGATGAGGATAAGATCTGAGGTAAAATTTAAGATGAGGATGAGGTCTGAGTTAAAAGTTGCGATAAGGATAAGATCTGAGTTAATTGTTACGATGAGGATAAGATCTGAGTTAAAAGTAAAGATGAGTATGAGGTCTGAGTTAAAATTTGCGATGAGGATAAGATCTGAGTTACAAATTAAGATGATATTCAGATCTGAGTTAAGAGTTACGATGAGGATAAGATCTGAGTTAAAGGATTCGATGAGGATAAGATCTGAGCTAAGAGTTACGATGAGGATGAGATCTGCGTTAATAGATACGTGTTAGAGTTAATAGTTACGATGAGCATAAGATCTCAGGCAAAATTAAAGATGAGGATAAGATCTGAGTTAATAGATATGATGAGGATAAGATCTGAGCTAAGAATTACGATGAAGATAAGATCTGAGGTAAAATTTAAGATGAGGATGAGGTCTGAGTTAAAAGTTGCGATAAGGATAAGATCTGAGTAAATTGTTACGATGAGGATCAGATCTGAGCTAACAGTAAAGATTGGGATAAGATCTGAGTTTATAGTTACGATGAGGATAAGATCTGAGGTAAAATTTAAGATGAGGGTGAGGTAAGGGTTAAAAGTTGCGATGAGGATAAGATCTGTGTTAATAGTTACGATGAGGATAATATCTGAGTTAATAATTACGATGAGGATTAGATTTGAGGTAAATTTAAGATGGGGATAAGATCTGAGTAAATTGTTACCATGAGGATAAGATCTGAGTTAAATTTAAGATGATAATAAGATCTGAGTTAAGAGTTACGATGAGGATAAGACCTGAGTTACGAGTTACGATGAGGATAAGATCTGAGGTAAAGGATTCGATGAGGATAAGATCTGAGCTAAGAGTTACGATGAGGATAAGATATGAGTTAAAGGATTCGATGAGGATAAGATCTGAGTTAATAGTTACGATGAGGATAAGATCTGAGCTAAAAGTAAAGATGAGTATGAGGTCTGAGTTAAAATTTGCGATGAGGATAAGACCTGAGTTACAAATTAAGATGATATTAAGATCTGAGTTAAGAGTTACAATGAGGATAAGATCTGAGTTAAAGGATTCGATGAGGATAAGATCTGTGCTAAGAGTTACGTTTAGGATTAGATCTGCGTTAATAGATACGTGGTAGAGTTAATAGTTATGATGAGCATAAGATCTCCGGCAAAATTTAAGATGAGGATAAGATCTGAGTTAATAGATATGATGAGGATAAGATCTGAGTTAAGAGTTACGATGAGGATAAGATCTAAGGTAAAATTTAAGATGAAAATGAGGACTGAGTTAAGAGTTACTATGTAGATAAGATCTGAGTTTAGTGTTACGATGACGATAAGATCTGAGTTAAAAGTTGCGATGAGGATAAGATCTGTGTTAATAGTTACGATGAGGATAAGATCTGAGTTAAATTTAAGATGGGGATAAGATCTGAGTAAATTGTTACGATGAGGATAAGATCTGAGTTAAATTTAAGATGATAATAAGATCTGAGTTAAGAGTTACGATGAGGATAAGACCTGAGTTAAGAGTTACGATGAGGATAAGATCTGAGGTAAAATTTAAGATGAGGATGAGGTCTGAGTTAAGAGTTATGCTGAGGATAAGATCTAAGTTAATGGTTACGACGAGGATAAGATATTAGGTAAAATTTAAGATGAGGATGAGGTATGAGTTAAAGAGTTACGATGAGTATAAGATCTGAGGTTAAATATAAGATGAGGATGAGGTCTGAGTTAATTGTTACGATGACGATAAGATCTGATTTAAAAGTTAAGATGAGTATAAGATCTGAGTTAATAGTTACGATGAGGATAAGATCTGAGGTAAAATTTAAGATGAGGATGAGGTCTGAGTTAAAAGTTGCGATAAGGATAAGATCGGAGTTAATTGTTACTATGAGGATAAGATCTGAGTTAAGAATTACGATAAAGATAAGATCTGAGGTAAAATTTAAGATGAGGGTGAGGTCAGGGTTAAAAGTTGCGATGAGGATAAGATCTGAGTTAATAGTTACGATGAGGATAAGATCTGAGTTAAAACTTAAGATGGGGATAAGATCTGAGTTAATAGTTACGATGAAGATAAGAACTGAGTTAATTGTTACGATGAGGATAAGATCTGAGGTAAAATTTAAGATGGGGATAAGATATGAGTAATTTGTTACGATGAGGATAAGATCTGAGTTTAATTTAAGATGATAATAAGATCTGAGTTAAGAGTTACGATGAGGATAAGATCTGAGATAAGAGTTACGATGAGGATAAGATATTAGGTAAAATTTAAGATGAGGATGAGGTCTGAGTTAAGAGTTAAGATAAGGATAAGATCTGAGGTAAAATTGAAGATTTGGATGAGGACTGAGTTTGGGGTTACGATGAGTATAAGATCTGAGGTAAAGTATAAGATGAGGATGAGGTCTGAGTTAATTGTTACGATGACGATAAGATCTGATTTAAAAGTTAAGATGAGGATAAGATCTGAGTTAATAGTTACGAGGAGGATAAGATCTGAGGTAAAATTAAAGATGAGGATGAGGTCTGAGTTAAAAGTTGCGATAAGGATAAGATCTGAGTTAATTGTTACGATGAGGATAAGATCTGAGTTAAAAGTAAAGATGAGGATGAGGTCTGAGTTAAAAGTTGCGATGAGGATAAGATCTGAGTTACAAATTAAGATGATATTCAGATCTGAGTTAAGAGTTACGATGAGGATAAGATCTGAGTTAAAGGATTCGATGAGGATAAGATCTGAGCTAAGAGTTACGATGAGGATTACATCTACGTTAATAGATACAAGGTAGAGTTAATAGTTATGATGAGCATAAGATCTCCGGCAAAATTTAAGATGAGGATAAGATCTGAGTTAATAGATATGATGAGGATAAGATCTGAGTTAAAAGTTACGATGAGGATGAGGTCTGAGTTAAAAGTTGCGATGAGGATTAGATCTGAGTTAAATTAAAGATGATAATAAGATCTGAGTTAAGAGTTACGATGAGGATAAGACCTGAGTTAAGAGTTACGATGAGGATAAGATCTGAGGTAAAATTTAAGATGAGGATGAGGTCTGAGTTAAGATGAGTAAGATCTGAAGTAAAATTTAAGATTTGGATGAGGATTGAGTTGAGAGTTACGATGAGTATAAGATCTGAGGTAAAATATAAGATGAGGATGAGGTCTGAGTTCAGAGTTACGATGACGATAAGATCTGATTTAAAAGTTAAAATGAGGATAAGATCTGAGTTAATAGTTACGATGAGGATAGGATCTGAGTTAATTGTTAGGATAAGGATAAGATCTGAGTTAAGAATTACGATGAAGATAAGATCTGTGGTAAAATTGAAGATTAGGATGAGGTCTGAGTAAAGAGTTACGATGAAGATAAGACCTGAGTTAAGAGTTACGATGAGGATAAGATCTGAGGTAAAATTTAAGATGAGGATGAGGTCTGAGTTAAGATGAGTAAGATCTGAAGTAAAATTTAAGATTTGGATGAGGATTGAGTTGAGAGTTACGATGAGTATAAGATCTGAGGTAAAATATAAGATGAGGATGAGGTCTGAGTTCAGAGTTACGATGACGATAAGATCTGATTTAAAAGTTAAAATGAGGATAAGATCTGAGTTACAAATTAAGATGATATTAAGATTTGAGCTAAGAGTTACGATGAGGATAAGATCTGAGTTAAAGGATTCGATGAGGATAAGATCTGAGTTAATAGTTACGATGAGGATAAGATCTGAGCTAAAAGTAAAGATGAGTATGAGGTCTGAGTTAAAATTTGCGATGAGGATAAGATCTGAGTTAATTGTTACGATGAGGATAAGATCTGAGCTAAAAGTAAAGATGAGTATGAGGTCTGAGTTAAAATTTGCGATGAGGATAAAATCTGAGGTAAAATTTAAGATGAGGGTGAGGTAAGGTTTAAAAGTTGCGATGAGGATAAGATCTGTGTTAATAGTTACGATGAGGATAATATCTGAGTTAATAATTACGATGAGGATAAGATTTGAGGTAAATTTAAGATGGGGATAAGATCTGAGTAAATTGTTACGATGAGGATAAGATCTGAGTTAAATTTAAGATGATAATAAGATCTGAGTTAAGAGTTACGATGAGGATAAGACCTGAGTTACGAGTTACGATGAGGATAAGATCTGAGGTAAAGGATTCGATGAGGATAAGATCTGAGCTAAGAGTTATGATGAGGATAAGATCTGAGTTAAAGGATTCGATGAGGATAAGATCTGAGCTAAGAGTTACGATGAGGATTAGATCTGCGTTAATAGATACGTGGTAGAGTTAATAGTTATGATGAGCATAAGATCTCCGGCAAAATTTAAGATGAGGATAAGATCTGAGTTAATAGATATGATGAGGATAAGATCTGAGTTAAAAGTTGCGATAAGGATAAGATCTGAGTAAATTGTTACGATGAGGATCAGATCTGAGTTAAATTTAAGATGATAATAAGATCTGAGTTAAGAGTTACGATGAGGATAAGACCTGAGTTACGAGTTACGATGAGGATAAGATCTGAGGTAAAGGATTCGATGAGGATAAGATCTGAGCTAAGAGTTACGATGAGGATAAGATCTGAGTTAAAGGATTCGATGAGGATAAGATCTGAGTTAATAGTTACGATGAGGATAAGATCTGAGGTAAAATTTAAGATGAGGATGAGGTCTGAGTTAAAAGTTGCGATAAGGATAAGATCGGAGTTAATTGTTACGATGAGGATAAGATCTGAGTTAAGAATTACGATGAAGATAAGATCTGAGGTAAAATTTAAGATGAGGGTGAGGTCAGGGTTAAAAGTTGCGATGAGGATAAGATCTGAGTTAATAGTTACGATGAAGATAAGAACTGAGTTAATTGTTACGATGACGATAAGATCTGATTTAAAAGTAAAGATGAGGATAAGATCTGAGGTAAAATTTAAGATGAGGATGAGGTCTGAGTTAAAAGTTGCGATAAGGATAAGATCTGAGTTAATAGTTACGATGAGGGTAAGATCTGAGTTGATAGTTACGATGAGGATAAGATCTGAGGTAAAATTTAAGATGGGGATAAGATATGAGTAAATTGTTACGATGAGGATAAGATCTGAGTTAAATTTAAGATGATAATAAGATCTGAGTTAAGAGTTATGATGAGGATAAGATCTGAGATAAGAGTTAAGATGAGGATAAGATATTAGGTAAAATTAAAGATTTGGATGAGGACTGATTTTGGAGTTACGATGAGTATAAGATCTGAGGTAAAGTATAAGATGAGGATGAGGTCTGAGTTAATTGTTACGATGACGATAAGATCTGATTTAAAAGTTAAGATGAGGATAAGATCTGAGTTAATAGTTACGATGAGGATAAGATCTGAGTTAATAGTTACGATAAGGATAAGATCTGAGTTAATAGTTACGATGAGGATAAGATCTGAGTTAAAAGTAAAGATGAGTATGAGGTCTGAGTTAAAATTTGCGATGAGGATAAGATCTGAGTTACAAATTAAGATGATATTCAGATCTGAGTTAAGAGTTACGATGAGGATAAGATCTGAGTTAAAGGATTCGATGAGGATAAGATCTGAGCTAAGAGTTACGATGAGGATAAGATCTGCGTTAATAGATACGTGTTAGAGTTTATAGTTACGATGAGCATAAGATCTCAGGCAAAATTAAAGATGAGGATAAGATCTGAGTTAATAGATATGATGAGGATAAGATCTGAGTTAAAAGTTACGATAAGGATAAGATTGAGGTAAAATTATAGATGGGGATGAATTCTGAGGTAAGAATTACGATGAGGATAAGATGTGAGGTAAAATTTAAGATGAGGATAAGATCTGAGTTAATAGATATGATGAGGATAAGATCTGAGTTAAAAGTTACGATGAGGATAAGATCGAGGTAAAATTATAGATGAAGATGAATTCTGATTTAAGAATTACGATGAGGATAAGATCTAAGGTAAAATTTAAGAAGAAGATGAGGTCTGAGTTAAAAGTGCGTTAAGGATTAGATCTGAGTTAAATTAAAGATGATAATAAGATCTGAGTTAAGAATTACGATGAAGGTAAGATCTGTGGTAAAATTGAAGATGAGGATGAGGTCTGAGTAAAGAGTTACGATGAGGATAAGATCTAAGTTAATTGTTACGATGAGGTTAAGATCTGAGTTAAAAGTTAAGATTGGGATAAGATCTGAGTTTAAAGTTACGATGAGGATAAGATCTGAGGTAAAATTTAAGATGAGGGTGAGGTCAGGGTTAAAAGTTGCGATGAGGATAAGATCTGAGTTAAATTTAAGATGATAATAAGATCTGAGTTAAGAGTTACGATGAGGATAAGACCTGAGTTACGAGTTACGATGAGGATAAGATCTGAGGTAAAGGATTCGATGAGGATAAGATCTGAGCTAAGAGTTACGATGAGGATAAGATCTGAGTTAAAGGATTCGATGAGGATAAGATCTGAGCTAAGAGTTACGATGAGGATTAGATCTGCGTTAATAGATACGTGGTAGAGTTAATAGTTATGATGAGCATAAGATCTCCGGCAAAATTTAAGATGAGGATAAGATCTGAGTTAATAGATATGATGAGGATAAGATCTGAGTTAAAAGTTGCGATAAGGATAAGATCTGAGTAAATTGTTACGATGAGGATCAGATCTGAGTTAAATTTAAGATGATAATAAGATCTGAGTTAAGAGTTACGATGAGGATAAGACCTGAGTTACGAGTTACGATGAGGATAAGATCTGAGCTAAGAGTTACGATGAGGATAAGATCTGAGTTAAAGGATTCGATGAGGATAAGATCTGAGTTAATAGTTACGATGAGGATAAAATCTGAGGTAAAATTTAAGATGAGGATGAGGTCTGAGTTAAAAGTTGCGATAAGGATAAGATCGGAGTTAATTGTTACGATGAGGATAAGATCTGAGTTAAGAATTACGATGAAGATAAGATCTGAGGTAAAATTTAAGATGAGGGTGAGGTCAGGGTTAAAAGTTGCGATGAGGATAAGATCTGAGTTAATAGTTACGATGAAGATAAGAACTGAGTTAAGAGTTACGATGAGGATAAGATCTGAGGTAAAATTTAAGATGAGGATGAGGTCTGAGTTAAGAGTTACGATGAGGATAAGATCTGAGGTAAAATTTAAGATGAGGATGAGGTCTGAGTTAAGAGTTACGATGAGGATAAGATCTGAGTTAATGGTTACGACGAGGATAAGATATTAGGTAAAATTTAAGATGAGGATGAGGTCTGAGTTAAGAGTTACGATGAGGATAAGATATTAGGTAAAATTTAAGATGAGGATGAGGTCTGAGTTAAGAGTTACGATGAGTATGAGATCTGAGGGAAAATATAAGATGAGGATGAGGTCTGAGTTAAAAGTTGCGATAAGGATAAGATCGGAGTTAATTGTTACTATGAGGATAAGATCTGAGTTAAGAATTACGATGAAGATAAGATCTGAGGTAAAATTTAAGATGAGGGTGAGGTCAGGGTTAAAAGTTGCGATGAGGATAAGATCTGAGTTAATAGTTACGATGAAGATAAGATCTGAGTTAATTGTAACGATGAGGATAAGATCTGAGTTAAGAATAACGATCTAAGTTTAAAGTTACGATGAGGATAAGACCTGAGTTAAGAGTTACGATGAGGATAAGATCTGAGTTAAGTGTTTCGATGAGGATTAGATCTAAGTTAATGGTTACGATGAGGATAAGATCTGAGTTAAAAGTTACGATTAGGATAGGATCTGAGGTAAAATTTAAGATGAGGGTGAGGTCTGAGTTAATAGTTACGATGAGGATAAGATCTGAGTTAATTGTTACGATGAGGATAAGATCTGAGTAAATTTAAGATGATGATAAGATCTGAGTTAATAGTTACGATGAGGATAAGATCTGAGTTGATAGTTACGATGAGGATAAGATCTGAGGTAAAATTTAAGATGGGGATAAGATCTGAGTAAATTGTTACGATGAGGATAAGATCTGAGTTAAATTTAAGATGATAATAAGATCTGAGTTAAGAGTTACGATGAGGATAAGATCTGAGATAAGAGTTACGATGAGGATAAGATATTAGGTAAAATTTTAGATGAGGATGAGGTCTGAGTTAAGAGTTAAGATAAGGATAAGATCTGAGGTAAAATTGAAGATTTGGATGAGGACTGAGTTTGGGGTTACGATGAGTATAAGATCTGAGGTAAAGTATAAGATCAGGATGAGGTCTGAGTTAATTGTTACGATGACGATAAGATCTGATTTAAAAGTTAAGATGAGGATAAGATCTGAGTTAATAGTTACGAGGAGGATAAGATCTGAGGTAAAATTAAAGATGAGGATGAGGTCTGAGCTAAAAGTTGCGATAAGGATAAGATCTGAGTTAATTGTTACGATGAGGATAAGATCTGAGTTAAAAGTAAAGATGAGTATGAGGTCTGAGTTAAAATTTGCGATGAGGATAAGATCTGAGTTACAAATTAAGATGATATTCAGATCTGAGTTAAGAGTTACGATGAGGATAAGATCTGAGTTAAAGGATTCGATGAGGATAAGATCTGAGCTAAGAGTTACGATGAGGATGAGATCTGCGTTAATAGATACGTGTTAGAGTTAATAGTTATGATGAGCATAAGATCTCAGGCAAAATTAAAGATGAGGATAAGATCTGAGTTAATAGATATGATGAGGATAAGATCTGAGCTAAGAATTACGATGAAGATAAGATCTGAGGTAAAATTTAAGATGAGGATGAGGTCTGAGTTAAAAGTTGCGATAAGGATAAGATCTGAGTAAATTGTTACGATGAGGATCAGATCTGAGCTAACAGTAAAGATTGGGATAAGATCTGAGTTTATAGTTACGATGAGGATAAGATCTGAGGTAAAATTTAAGATAAGGGTGAGGCTTACCTCACTGAGGTATCTGAGGTATCTGAGGTAAAATTTAACTTTTAACTCTTAGGTTAAAAGTTGGGATGAGGATAAGATCTGTGTTAATAGTTACGATGAGGATAATATCTGAGTTAATAATTACGATGAGGATTAGATTTGAGGTAAATTTAAGATGGGGATAAGATCTGAGTAAATTGTTACCATGAGGATAAGATCTGAGTTAAATTTAAGATGATAATAAGATCTGAGTTAAGAGTTACGATGAGGATAAGACCTGAGTTACGAGTTACGATGAGGATAAGATCTGAGGTATAGGATTCGATGAGGATAAGATCTGAGCTAAGAGTTACGATGAGGATAAGATATGAGTTAAAGGATTCGATGAGGATAAGATCTGAGTTAATAGTTACGATGAGGATAAGATCTGAGCTAAAAGTAAAGATGAGTATGAGGTCTGAGTTAAAATTTGCGATGAGGATAAGACCTGAGTTACAAATTAAGATGATATTAAGATCTGAGTTAAGAGTTACAATGAGGATAAGATCTGAGTTAAAGGATTCGATGAGGATAAGATCTGAGCTAAGAGTTACGATTAGGATTAGATCTGCGTTAATAGATACGTGGTAGAGTTAATAGTTATGATGAGCATAAGATCTCCGGCAAAATTTAAGATGAGGATAAGATCTGAGTTAATAGATATGATGAGGATAAGATCTGAGTTAAGAGTTACGATGAGGATAAGATCTAAGGTAAAATTTAAGATGAGGATGAGATCTGAGTTAAGAGTTACGATGAGGATAAGACCTGAGTTACGAGTTACGATGAGGATAAGATCTGAGGTAAAGGATTCGATGAGGATAAGATCTGAGCTAAGAGTTACGATGAGGATAAGATCTGAGTTAAAGGATTCGATGAGGATAAGATCTGAGTTAATAGTTACGATGAGGATAAGATCTGAGGTAAAATTTAAGATGAGGATGAGGTCTGAGTTAAAAGTTGCGATAAGGATAAGATCGGAGTTAATTGTTACGATGAGGATAAGATCTGAGTTAAGAATTACGATGAAGATAAGATCTGAGGTAAAATTTAAGATGAGGGTGAGGTCAGGGTTAAAAGTTGCGATGAGGATAAGATCTGAGTTAATAGTTACGATGAGGATAAGATCTGAGTTAATTGTTACGATGAGGATAAGATCTGATTTAAAAGTTACGATGAGGATAAGATCTGAGGTAAAATTTAAGATGAGGATGAGGTCTGAGTTAAAAGTTGCGATAAGGATAAGATCTGAGTTAGTAGTTACGATGAGGGTAAGATCTGAGTTGATAGTTACGATGAGGATAAGATCTGAGGTAAAATTTAAGATGGGGATAAGATATGAGTAAATTGTTACGATGAGGATAAGATCTGAGTTAAATTTAAGATGATAATAAGATCTGAGTTAAGAGTTATGATGAGGATAAGATCTGAGATAAGAGTTAAGATGAGGATAAGATATTAGGTAAAATTAAAGATTTGGATGAGGACTGATTTTGGAGTTACGATGAGTATAAGATCTGAGGTAAAGTATTAGATGAGGATGAGGTCTGAGTTAATTGTTACGATGACGATAAGATCTGATTTAAAAGTTAAGATGAGGATAAGATCTGAGTTAATAGTTACGATGAGGATAAGATCTGAGTTAAGAGTTACGATGAGGATAAGATCTGAGTTAATTGTTACGATGAGGATAAGATCTGAGTTAAAAGTAAAGATGAGTATGAGGTCTGAGTTAAAATTTGCGATGAGGATAAGATCTGAGTTACAAATTAAGATGATATTCAGATCTGAGTTAAGAGTTACGATGAGGATAAGATCTGAGTTAAAGGATTCGATGAGGATAAGATCTGAGCTAAGAGTTACGATGAGGATAAGATCTGCGTTAATAGATACGTGTTAGAGTTTATAGTTACGATGAGCATAAGATCTCAGGCAAAATTAAAGATGAGGATAAGATCTGAGTTAATAGATATGATGAGGATAAGATCTGAGTTAAAAGTTACGATGAGGATAAGATTGAGGTAAAATTATAGATGGGGATGAATTCTGAGGTAAGAATTACGATGAGGATAAGATGTGAGGTAAAATTTAAGATGAGGATAAGATCTGAGTTAATAGATATGATGAGGATAAGATTTGAGTTAAAAGTTACGATGAGGATAAGATCGAGGTAAAATTATAGATGAAGATGAATTCTGATTTAAGAATTACGATGAGGATAAGATCTAAGGTAAAATTTAAGAAGAAGATGAGGTCTGAGTTAAAAGTGCGTTGAGGATTAGATCTGAGTTAAATTAAAGATGATAATAAGATCTGAGTTAAGAATTACGATGAAGGTAAGATCTGTGGTAAAATTGAAGATGAGGATGAGGTCTGAGTAAAGAGTTACGATGAGGATAAGATCTAAGTTAATTGTTACGATGAGGTTAAGATCTGAGTTAAAAGTTAAGATTGGGATAAGATCTGAGTTTAAAGTTACGATGAGGATAAGATCTGAGGTAAAATTTAAGATGAGGGTGAGGTAAGGTTTAAAAGTTGCGATGAGGATAAGATCTGTGTTAATAGTTACGATGAGGATAATATCTGAGTTAATAATTACGATGAGGATAAGATTTGAGGTAAATTTAAGATGGGGATAAGATCTGAGTAAATTGTTACGATGAGGATAAGATCTGAGTTAAATTTAAGATGATAATAATATCTGAGTTAAGAGTTACGATGAGGATAAGACCTGAGTTACGAGTTACGATGAGGATAAGATCTGAGGTAAAGGATTCGATGAGGATAAGATCTGAGCTAAGAGTTACGATGAGGATAAGATCTGAGTTAAAGGATTCGATGAGGATAAGATCTGAGCTAAGAGTTACGATGAGGATTAGATCTGCGTTAATAGATACGTGGTAGAGTTAATAGTTATGATGAGCATAAGATCTCCGGCAAAATTTAAGATGAGGATAAGATCTGAGTTAATAGATATTATGAGGATAAGATCTGAGTTAAAAGTTGCGATAAGGATAAGATCTGAGTAAATTGTTACGATGAGGATCAGATCTGAGTTAAATTTAAGATGATAATAAGATCTGAGTTAAGAGTTACGATGAGGATAAGACCTGAGTTACGAGTTACGATGAGGATAAGATCTGAGCTAAGAGTTACGATGAGGATAAGATCTGAGTTAAAGGATTCGATGAGGAAAAGATCTGAGTTAATAGTTACGATGAGGATAAGATCTGAGGTAAAATTTAAGATGAGGATGAGGTCTGAGTTAAAAGTTGCGATAAGGATAAGATCGGAGTTAATTGTTACGATGAGGATAAGATCTGAGTTAAGAATTACGATGAAGATAAGATCTGAGGTAAAATTTAAGATGAGGGTGAGGTCAGGGTTAAAAGTTGCGATGAGGATAAGATCTGAGTTAATAGTTACGATGAAGATAAGAACTGAGTTAAGAGTTACGATGAGGATAAGATCTGAGGTAAAGTTTAAGATGAGGATGAGGTCTGAGTTAAGAGTTACGATGAGGATAAGATCTGAGGTTAAATTTAAGATGAGGATGAGGTCTGAGTTAATTGTTACGATGACGATAAGATCTGATTTAAAAGTTAAGATGAGTATAAGATCTGAGTTAATAGTTACGATGAGGATAAGATCTGAGGTAAAATTTAAGATGAGGATGAGGTCTGAGTTAAAAGTTGCGATAAGGATAAGATCGGAGTTAATTGTTACTATGAGGATAAGATCTGAGTTAAGAATTACGATAAAAATAAGATCTGAGGTAAAATTTAAGATGAGGGTGAGGTCAGGGTTAAAAGTTGCGATGAGGATAAGATCTGAGTTAAATTTAAGATGATAATAAGATCTGAGTTAAGAGTTACGATGAGGATAAGACCTGAGTTACGAGTTACGATGAGGATAAGATCTGAGGTAAAGGATTCGATGAGGATAAGATCTGAGCTAAGAGTTACGATGAGGATAAGATCTGAGTTAAAGGATTCGATGAGGATTAGATCTGAGTTAATAGTTACGATGAGGATAAGATCTGAGGTAAAATTTAAGATGAGGATGAGGTCTGAGTTTAAAAGTTGCGATAAGGATAAGATCGGAGTTAATTGTTACTATGAGGATAAGATCTGAGTTAAGAATTACGATAAAAATAAGATCTGAGGTAAAATTTAAGATGAGGGTGAGGTCAGGGTTAAAAGTTGCGATGAGGATAAGATCTGAGTTAAATTTAAGATGATAATAAGATCTGAGTTAAGAGTTACGATGAGGATAAGACCTGAGTTACGAGTTACGATGAGGATAAGATCTGAGGTAAAGGATTCGATGAGGATAAGATCTGAGCTAAGAGTTACGATGAGGATAAGATCTGAGTTAAAGGATTCGATGAGGATTAGATCTGAGTTAATAGTTACGATGAGGATAAGATCTGAGGTAAAATTTAAGATGAGGATGAGATCTGAGTTAAAAGTTGCGATAAGGATAAGATCGGAGTTAATTGTTACGATGAGGATAAGATCTGAGTTAAGAATTACGATGAAGATAAGATCTGAGGTAAAATTTAAGATGAGGGTGAGGTCAGGGTTAAAAGTTGCGATGAGGATAAGATCTGAGTTAATAGTTACGATGAAGATAAGATCTGAGTTAAGAGTTACGATGAGGATAAGATCTGAGGTAAAATTTAAGATGAGGATGAGGTCTGAGTTAAGAGTTACGATGAGGATAAGATCTGAGGTAAAATTTAAGATGAGGATGAGGTCTGAGTTAAGAGTTACGATGAGGATAAGATCTGAGTTAATAGTTACGACGAGGATAAGATATTAGGTAAAATTTAAGATGAGGATGAGGTCTGAGTTAAGAGTTAAGATGAGGATAAGATCTGAGGTAAAATTTAAGATTTGGATGAGGACTGAGTTAAGAGTTACGATGAGTATGAGATCTGAGGTAAAATTTAAGATGAGGATGAGGTCTGAGTTAAAAGTTGCGATAAGGATAAGATCTGAGTTAATTGTTACGATGAGGATAAGATCTGAGTTAAGAATTACGATGACGATAAGATCTGAGGTAAAATTTAAGATGAGGGTGAGGTCAGGGTTAAAAGTTGCGATGAGGATAAGATCTGAGTTAATAGTTACGATGAAGATAAGATCTGAGTTAATTGTAACGATGAGGATAAGATCTGAGTTAAGAATAACGATCTAAGTTTAAAGTTACGATGAGGATAAGACCTGAGTTAAGAGTAACGATGAGGATAGGATCTGAGTTAAGTGTTTCGATGAGGATTAGATCTAAGTTAATGGTTACGATGAGGATAAGATCTGAGTTAAAAGTTACGATTAGGATAGGATCTGAGGTAAAATTTAAGATGAGGGTGAGGTCTGAGTTAATAGTTACGATGAGGATAAGATCTGAGTTAATTGTTACGATGAGGATAAGATCTGAGTAAATTTAAGATGATGATAAGATCTGAGTTAATAGTTACGATGAGGATAAGATCTGAGTTGATAGTTACGATGAGGATAAGATCTGAGGTAAAATTTAAGATGGGGATAAGATATGAGTAAATTGTTACGATGAGGATAAGATCTGAGTTAAATTTAAGATGATAATAAGATCTGAGTTAAGAGTTACGATGAGGATAAGATCTGAGATAAGAGTTGCGATGAGGATAAGATATTAGGTAAAATTTTAGATGAGGATGAGGTCTGAGTTAAGAGTTAAGATAAGGATAAGATCTGAGGTAAAATTGAAGATTTGGATGAGGACTGAGTTTGGGGTTACGATGAGTATAAGATCTGAGGTAAAGTATAAGATCAGGATGAGGTCTGAGTTAATTGTTACGATGACGATAAGATCTGATTTAAAAGTTAAGATGAGGATAAGATCTGAGTTAATAGTTACGAGGAGGATAAGATCTGAGGTAAAATTAAAGATGAGGATGAGGTCTGAGTTAAAAGTTGCGATAAGGATAAGATCTGAGTTAATTGTTACGATGAGGATAAGATCTGAGTTAAAAGTAAAGATGAGTATGAGGTCTGAGTTAAAATTTGCGATGAGGATAAGATCTGAGTTACAAATTAAGATGATATTCAGATCTGAGTTAAGAGTTACGATGAGGATAAGATCTGAGTTAAAGGATTCGATGAGGATAAGATCTGAGCTAAGAGTTACGATGAGGATGAGATCTCCGTTAATAGATACGTGTTAGAGTTAATAGTTACGATGAGCATAAGATCTCAGGCAAAATTAAAGATGAGGATAAGATCTGAGTTAATAGATATGATGAGGATAAGATCTGAGCTAAGAATTACGATGAAGATAAGATCTGAGGTAAAATTTAAGATGAGGATGAGGTCTGAGTTAAAAGTTGCGATAAGGATAAGATCTGAGTAAATTGTTACGATGAGGATCAGATCTGAGCTAACAGTAAAGATTGGGATAAGATCTGAGTTTATAGTTACGATGAGGATAAGATCTGAGGTAAAATTTAAGATTAGGGTGAGGTAAGGGTTAAAAGTTGCGATGAGGATAAGATCTGTGTTAATAGTTACGATGAGGATAATATCTGAGTTAATAATTACGATGAGGATTAGATTTGAGGTAAATTTAAGATGGGGATAAGATCTGAGTAAATTGTTACCATCAGGATAAGATCTGAGTTAAATTTAAGATGATAATAAGATCTGAGTTAAGAGTTACGATGAGGATAAGACCTGAGTTACGAGTTACGATGAGGATAAGATCTGAGGTAAAGGATTCGATGAGGATAAGATCTGAGCTAAGAGTTACGATGAGGATAAGATATGAGTTAAAGGATTCGATGAGGATAAGATCTGAGTTAATAGTTACGATGAGGATAAGATCTGAGCTAAAAGTAAAGATGAGTATGAGGTCTGAGTTAAAATTTGCGATGAGGATAAGACCTGAGTTACAAATTAAGATGATATTAAGATCTGAGTTAAGAGTTACAATGAGGATAAGATCTGAGTTAAAGGATTCGATGAGGATAAGATCTGAGCTAAGAGTTACGATTAGGATTAGATCTGCGTTAATAGATACGTGGTAGAGTTAATAGTTATGATGAGCATAAGATCTCCGGCAAAATTTAAGATGAGGATAAGATCTGAGTTAATAGATATGATGAGGATAAGATCTGAGTTAAGAGTTACGATGAGGATAAGATCTAAGGTAAAATTTAAGATGAAAATGAGGACTGAGTTAAGAGTTACTATGTAGATAAGATCTGAGTTTAGTGTTACGATGACGATAAGATCTGAGTTAAAAGTTGCGATGAGGATAAGATCTGTGTTAATAGTTACGATGAGGATAAGATCTGAGTTAAATTTAAGATGGGGATAAGATCTGAGTAAATTGTTACGATGAGGATAAGATCTGAGTTAAATTTAAGATGATAATAAGATCTGAGTTAAGAGTTACGATGAGGATAAGACCTGAGTTAAGAGTTACGATGAGGATAAGATCTGAGGTAAAATTTAAGATGAGGATGAGGTCTGAGTTAAGAGTTACGCTGAGGATAAGATCTAAGTTAATGGTTACGACGAGGATAAGATATTAGGTAAAATTTAAGATGAGGATGAGGTATGAGTTAAAGAGTTACGATGAGTATAAGATCTGAGGTTAAATATAAGATGAGGATGAGGTCTGAGTTAATTGTTACGATGACGATAAGATCTGATTTAAAAGTTAAGATGAGTATAAGATCTGAGTTAATAGTTACGATGAGGATAAGATCTGAGGTAAAATTTAAGATGAGGATGAGGTCTGAGTTAAAAGTTGCGATAAGGATAAGATCGGAGTTAATTGTTACTATGAGGATAAGATCTGAGTTAAGAATTACGATAAAGATAAGATCTGAGGTAAAATTTAAGATGAGGGTGAGGTCAGGGTTAAAAGTTGCGATGAGGATAAGATCTGAGTTAATAGTTACGATGAGGATAAGATCTGAGTTAAAACTTAAGATGGGGATAAGATCTGAGTTAATAGTTACGATGAAGATAAGAACTGAGTTAATTGTTACGATGAGGATAAGATCTGAGGTAAAATTTAAGATGGGGATAAGATATGAGTAATTTGTTACGATGAGGATAAGATCTGAGTTTAATTTAAGATGATAATAAGATCTGAGTTAAGAGTTACGATGAGGATAAGATCTGAGATAAGAGTTACGATGAGGATAAGATATTAGGTAAAATTTTAGATGAGGATGAGGTCTGAGTTAAGAGTTAAGATAAGGATAAGATCTGAGGTAAAATTGAAGATTTGGATGAGGACTGAGTTTGGGGTTACGATGAGTATAAGATCTGAGGTAAAGTATAAGATGAGGATGAGGTCTGAGTTAATTGTTACGATGACGATAAGATCTGATTTAAAAGTTAAGATGAGGATAAGATCTGAGTTAATAGTTACGAGGAGGATAAGATCTGAGGTAAAATTAAAGATGAGGATGAGGTCTGAGTTAAAAGTTGCGATAAGGATAAGATCTGAGTTAATTGTTACGATGAGGATAAGATCTGAGTTAAAAGTAAAGATGAGTATGAGGTCTGAGTTAAAATTTGCGATGAGGATAAGATCTGAGTTACAAATTAAGATGATATTAAGATCTGAGTTAAGAGTTACAATGAGGATAAGATCTGAGTTAAAGGATTCGATGAGGATAAGATCTGAGCTAAGAGTTACGATTAGGATTAGATCTGCGTTAATAGATACGTGGTAGAGTTAATAGTTATGATGAGCATAAGATCTCCGGCAAAATTTAAGATGAGGATAAGATCTGAGTTAATAGATATGATGAGGATAAGATCTGAGTTAAGAGTTACGATGAGGATAAGATCTAAGGTAAAATTTAAGATGAAAATAAGATCTGAGTTAAGAGTTACGATGAGGATAAGACCTGAGTTACGAGTTACGATGAGGATAAGATCTGAGGTAAAGGATTCGATGAGGATAAGATCTGAGCTAAGAGTTACGATGAGGATAAGATCTGAGTTAAAGGATTCGATGAGGATAAGATCTGAGTTAATAGTTACGATGAGGATAAGATCTGAGGTAAAATTTAAGATGAGGATGAGGTCTGAGTTAAAAGTTGCGATAAGGATAAGATCGGAGTTAATTGTTACGATGAGGATAAGATCTGAGTTAAGAATTACGATGAAGATAAGATCTGAGGTAAAATTTAAGATGAGGGTGAGGTCAGGGTTAAAAGTTGCGATGAGGATAAGATCTGAGTTAATAGTTACGATGAAGATAAGAACTGAGTTAATTGTTACGATGACGATAAGATCTGATTTAAAAGTAAAGATGAGGATAAGATCTGAGGTAAAATTTAAGATGAGGATGAGGTCTGAGTTAAAAGTTGCGATAAGGATAAGATCTGAGTTAGTAGTTACGATGAGGGTAAGATCTGAGTTGATAGTTACGATGAGGATAAGATCTGAGGTAAAATTTAAGATGGGGATAAGATATGAGTAAATTGTTACGATGAGGATAAGATCTGAGTTAAATTTAAGATGATAATAAGATCTGAGTTAAGAGTTATGATGAGGATAAGATCTGAGATAAGAGTTAAGATGAGGATAAGATATTAGGTAAAATTAAAGATTTGGATGAGGACTGATTTTGGAGTTACGATGAGTATAAGATCTGAGGTAAAGTATTAGATGAGGATGAGGTCTGAGTTAATTGTTACGATGACGATAAGATCTGATTTAAAAGTTAAGATGAGGATAAGATCTGAGTTAATAGTTACGATGAGGATAAGATCTGAGTTAATAGTTACGATAAGGATAAGATCTGAGTTAATTGTTACGATGAGGATAAGATCTGCGTTAAAAGTAAAGATGAGGATGAGGTCTGAGTTAAAATTTGCGATGAGGATAAGATCTGAGTTACAAATTAAGATGATATTCAGATCTGAGTTAAGAGTTACGATGAGGATAAGATCTGAGTTAAAGGATTCGATGAGGATAAGATCTGAGCTAAGAGTTACGATGAGGATAAGATCTGCGTTAATAGATACGTGTTAGAGTTTATAGTTACGATGAGCATAAGATCTCAGGCAAAATTAAAGATGAGGATAAGATCTGAGTTAATAGATATGATGAGGATAAGATCTGAGTTAAAAGTTACGATGAGGATAAGATTGAGGTAAAATTATAGATGGGGATGAATTCTGAGGTAAGAATTACGATGAGGATAAGATGTGAGGTAAAATTTAAGATGAGGATAAGATCTGAGTTAATAGATATGATGAGGATAAGATTTGAGTTAAAAGTTACGATGAGGATAAGATCGAGGTAAAATTATAGATGAAGATGAATTCTGATTTAAGAATTACGATGAGGATAAGATCTAAGGTAAAATTTAAGAAGAAGATGAGGTCTGAGTTAAAAGTGCGTTGAGGATTAGATCTGAGTTAAATTAAAGATGATAATAAGATCTGAGTTAAGAATTACGATGAAGGTAAGATCTGTGGTAAAATTGAAGATGAGGATGAGGTCTGAGTAAAGAGTTACGATGAGGATAAGATCTAAGTTAATTGTTACGATGAGGTTAAGATCTGAGTTAAAAGTTAAGATTGGGATAAGATCTGAGTTTAAAGTTACGATGAGGATAAGATCTGAGGTAAAATTTAAGATGAGGGTGAGGTAAGGTTTAAAAGTTGCGATGAGGATAAGATCTGTGTTAATAGTTACGATGAGGATAATATCTGAGTTAATAATTACGATGAGGATAAGATTTGAGGTAAATTTAAGATGGGGATAAGATCTGAGTAAATTGTTACGATGAGGATAAGATCTGAGTTAAATTTAAGATGATAATAATATCTGAGTTAAGAGTTACGATGAGGATAAGACCTGAGTTATGAGTTACGATGAGGATAAGATCTGAGGTAAAGGATTCGATGAGGATAAGATCTGAGCTAAGAGTTACGATGAGGATAAGATCTGAGTTAAAGGATTCGATGAGGATAAGATCTGAGCTAAGAGTTACGATGAGGATTAGATCTGCGTTAATAGATACGTGGTAGAGTTAATAGTTATGATGAGCATAAGATCTCCGGCAAAATTTAAGATGAGGATAAGATCTGAGTTAATAGATATGATGAGGATAAGATCTGAGTTAAAAGTTGCGATAAGGATAAGATCTGAGTAAATTGTTACGATGAGGATCAGATCTGAGTTAAATTTAAGATGATAATAAGATCTGAGTTAAGAGTTACGATGAGGATAAGACCTGAGTTACGAGTTACGATGAGGATAAGATCTGAGCTAAGAGTTACGATGAGGATAAGATCTGAGTTAAAGGATTCGATGAGGAAAAGATCTGAGTTAATAGTTACGATGAGGATAAGATCTGAGGTAAAATTTAAGATGAGGATGAGGTCTGAGTTAAAAGTTGCGATAAGGATAAGATCGGAGTTAATTGTTACGATGAGGATAAGATCTGAGTTAAGAATTACGATGAAGATAAGATCTGAGGTAAAATTTAAGATGAGGGTGAGGTCAGGGTTAAAAGTTGCGATGAGGATAAGATCTGAGTTAATAGTTACGATGAAGATAAGAACTGAGTTAAGAGTTACGATGAGGATAAGATCTGAGGTAAAGTTTAAGATGAGGATGAGGTCTGAGTTAAGAGTTACGATGAGGATAAGATCTGAGGTTAAATTTAAGATGAGGATGAGGTCTGAGTTAATTGTTACGATGACGATAAGATCTGATTTAAAAGTTAAGATGAGTATAAGATCTGAGTTAATAGTTACGATGAGGATAAGATCTGAGGTAAAATTTAAGATGAGGATGAGGTCTGAGTTAAAAGTTGCGATAAGGATAAGATCGGAGTTAATTGTTACTATGAGGATAAGATCTGAGTTAAGAATTACGATAAAAATAAGATCTGAGGTAAAATTTAAGATGAGGGTGAGGTCAGGGTTAAAAGTTGCGATGAGGATAAGATCTGAGTTAAATTTAAGATGATAATAAGATCTGAGTTAAGAGTTACGATGAGGATAAGACCTGAGTTACGAGTTACGATGAGGATAAGATCTGAGGTAAAGGATTCGATGAGGATAAGATCTGAGCTAAGAGTTACGATGAGGATAAGATCTGAGTTAAAGGATTCGATGAGGATTAGATCTGAGTTAATAGTTACGATGAGGATAAGATCTGAGGTAAAATTTAAGATGAGGATGAGGTCTGAGTTAAAAGTTGCGATAAGGATAAGATCGGAGTTAATTGTTACTATGAGGATAAGATCTGAGTTAAGAATTACGATAAAAATAAGATCTGAGGTAAAATTTAAGATGAGGGTGAGGTCAGGGTTAAAAGTTGCGATGAGGATAAGATCTGAGTTAAATTTAAGATGATAATAAGATCTGAGTTAAGAGTTACGATGAGGATAAGACCTGAGTTACGAGTTACGATGAGGATAAGATCTGAGGTAAAGGATTCGATGAGGATAAGATCTGAGCTAAGAGTTACGATGAGGATAAGATCTGAGTTAAAGGATTCGATGAGGATTAGATCTGAGTTAATAGTTACGATGAGGATAAGATCTGAGGTAAAATTTAAGATGAGGATGAGATCTGAGTTAAAAGTTGCGATAAGGATAAGATCGGAGTTAATTGTTACGATGAGGATAAGATCTGAGTTAAGAATTACGATGAAGATAAGATCTGAGGTAAAATTTAAGATGAGGGTGAGGTCAGGGTTAATAGTTGCGATGAGGATAAGATCTGAGTTAATAGTTACGATGAAGATAAGAACTGAGTTAAGAGTTACGATGAGGATAAGATCTGAGGTAAAATTTAAGATGAGGATGAGGTCTGAGTTAAGAGTTACGATGAGGATAAGATCTGAGGTTAAATTTAAGATGAGGATGAGGTCTGAGTTAAGAGTTACGATGAGGATAAGATCTGAGTTAATGGTTACGACGAGGATAAGATATTAGGTAAAATTTAAGATGAGGATGAGGTCTGAGTTAAGAGTTAAGATGAGGATAAGATCTGAGGTAAAATTTAAGATTTGGATGAGGACTGAGTTAAGAGTTACGATGAGTATGAGATCTGAGGGAAAATATAAGATGAGGATGAGGTCTGAGTTAAAAGTTGCGATAAGGATAAGATCGGAGTTAATTGTTACTATGAGGATAAGATCTGAGTTAAGAATTACGATGACGATAAGATCTGAGGTAAAATTTAAGATGAGGGTGAGGTCAGGGTTAAAAGTTGCGATGAGGATAAGATCTGAGTTAATAGTTACGATGAAGATAAGATCTGAGTTAATTGTAACGATGAGGATAAGATCTGAGTTAAGAATAACGATCTAAGTTTAAAGTTACGATGAGGATAAGACCTGAGTTAAGAGTAACGATGAGGATAGGATCTGAGTTAAGTGTTTCGATGAGGATTAGATCTAAGTTAATGGTTACGATGAGGATAAGATCTGAGTTAAAAGTTACGATTAGGATAGGATCTGAGGTAAAATTTAAGATGAGGGTGAGGTCTGAGTTAATAGTTACGATGAGGATAAGATCTGAGTTAATTGTTACGATGAGGATAAGATCTGAGTAAATTTAAGATGATGATAAGATCTGAGTTAATAGTTACGATGAGGGTAAGATCTGAGTTGATAGTTACGATGAGGATAAGATCTGAGGTAAAATTTAAGATGGGGATAAGATATGAGTAAATTGTTACGATGAGGATAAGATCTGAGTTAAATTTAAGATGATAATAAGATCTGAGTTAAGAGTTACGATGAGGATAAGATCTGAGATAAGAGTTGCGATGAGGATAAGATATTAGGTAAAATTTTAGATGAGGATGAGGTCTGAGTTAAGAGTTAAGATAAGGATAAGATCTGAGGTAAAATTGAAGATTTGGATGAGGACTGAGTTTGGGGTTACGATGAGTATAAGATCTGAGGTAAAGTATAAGATCAGGATGAGGTCTGAGTTAATTGTTACGATGACGATAAGATCTGATTTAAAAGTTAAGATGAGGATAAGATCTGAGTTAATAGTTACAAGGAGGATAAGATCTGAGGTAAAATTAAAGATGAGGATGAGGTCTGAGTTAAAAGTTGCGATAAGGATAAGATCTGAGTTAATTGTTACGATGAGGATAAGATCTGAGTTAAAAGTAAAGATGAGTATGAGGTCTGAGTTAAAATTTGCGATGAGGATAAGATCTGAGTTACAAATTAAGATGATATTCAGATCTGAGTTAAGAGTTACGATGAGGATAAGATCTGAGTTAAAGGATTCGATGAGGATAAGATCTGAGCTAAGAGTTACGATGAGGATGAGATCTCCGTTAATAGATACGTGTTAGAGTTAATAGTTACGATGAGCATAAGATCTCAGGCAAAATTAAAGATGAGGATAAGATCTGAGTTAATAGATATGATGAGGATAAGATCTGAGCTAAGAATTACGATGAAGATAAGATCTGAGGTAAAATTTAAGATGAGGATGAGGTCTGAGTTAAAAGTTGCGATAAGGATAAGATCTGAGTAAATTGTTACGATGAGGATCAGATCTGAGCTAACAGTAAAGATTGGGATAAGATCTGAGTTTATAGTAACGATGAGGATAAGATCTGAGGTAAAATTTAAGATTAGGGTGAGGTAAGGGTTAAAAGTTGCGATGAGGATAAGATCTGTGTTAATAGTTACGATGAGGTTAATATCTGAGTTAATAATTACGATGAGGATTAGATTTGAGGTAAATTTAAGATGGGGATAAGATCTGAGTAAATTGTTACCATGAGGATAAGATCTGAGTTAAATTTAAGATGATAATAAGATCTGAGTTAAGAGTTACGATGAGGATAAGACCTGAGTTACGAGTTACGATGAGGATAAGATCTGAGGTAAAGGATTCGATGAGGATAAGATCTGAGCTAAGAGTTACGATGAGGATAAGATATGAGTTAAAGGATTCGATGAGGATAAGATCTGAGTTAATAGTTACGATGAGGATAAGATCTGAGCTAAAAGTAAAGATGAGTATGAGGTCTGAGTTAAAATTTGCGATGAGGATAAGACCTGAGTTACAAATTAAGATGATATTAAGATCTGAGTTAAGAGTTACAATGAGGATAAGATCTGAGTTAAAGGATTCGATGAGGATAAGATCTGAGCTAAGAGTTACGATTAGGATTAGATCTGCGTTAATAGATACGTGGTAGAGTTAATAGTTATGATGAGCATAAGATCTCCGGCAAAATTTAAGATGAGGATAAGATCTGAGTTAATAGATATGATGAGGATAAGATCTGAGTTAAGAGTTACGATGAGGATAAGATCTAAGGTAAAATTTAAGATGAAAATGAGGACTGAGTTAAGAGTTACTATGTAGATAAGATCTGAGTTTAGTGTTACGATGACGATAAGATCTGAGTTAAAAGTTGCGATGAGGATAAGATCTGTGTTAATAGTTACGATGAGGATAAGATCTGAGTTAAATTTAAGATGGGGATAAGATCTGAGTAAATTGTTACGATGAGGATAAGATCTGAGTTAAATTTAAGATGATAATAAGATCTGAGTTAAGAGTTACGATGAGGATAAGACCTGAGTTAAGAGTTACGATGAGGATAAGATCTGAGGTAAAATTTAAGATGAGGATGAGGTCTGAGTTAAGAGTTACGCTGAGGATAAGATCTAAGTTAATGGTTACGACGAGGATAAGATATTAGGTAAAATTTAAGATGAGGATGAGGTATGAGTTAAAGAGTTACGATGAGTATAAGATCTGAGGTTAAATATAAGATGAGGATGAGGTCTGAGTTAATTGTTACGATGACGATAAGATCTGATTTAAAAGTTAAGATGAGTATAAGATCTGAGTTAATAGTTACGATGAGGATAAGATCTGAGGTAAAATTTAAGATGAGGATGAGGTCTGAGTTAAAAGTTGCGATAAGGATAAGATCGGAGTTAATTGTTACTATGAGGATAAGATCTGAGTTAAAAATTACGATAAAGATAAGATCTGAGGTAAAATTTAAGATGAGGGTGAGGTCAGGGTTAAAAGTTGCGATGAGGATAAGATCTGAGTTAATAGTTACGATGAGGATAAGATCTGAGTTAAAACTTAAGATGGGGATAAGATCTGAGTTAATAGTTACGATGAAGATAAGAACTGAGTTAATTGTTACGATGAGGATAAGATCTGAGGTAAAATTTAAGATGGGGATAAGATATGAGTAATTTGTTACGATGAGGATAAGATCTGAGTTTAATTTAAGATGATAATAAGATCTGAGTTAAGAGTTACGATGAGGATAAGATCTGAGATAAGAGTTACGATGAGGATAAGATATTAGGTAAAATTTTAGATGAGGATGAGGTCTGAGTTAAGAGTTAAGATAAGGATAAGATCTGAGGTAAAATTGAAGATTTGGATGAGGACTGAGTTTAGGGTTACGATGAGTATAAGATCTGAGGTAAAGTATAAGATGAGGATGAGGTCTGAGTTAATTGTTACGATGACGATAAGATCTGATTTAAAAGTTAAGATGAGGATAAGATCTGAGTTAATAGTTACGAGGAGGATAAGATCTGAGGTAAAATTAAAGATGAGGATGAGGTCTGAGTTAAAAGTTGCGATAAGGATAAGATCTGAGTTAATTGTTACGATGAGGATAAGATCTGAGTTAAAAGTAAAGATGAGTATGAGGTCTGAGTTAAAATTTGCGATGAGGATAAGATCTGAGTTACAAATTAAGATGATATTCAGATCTGAGTTAAGAGTTACTATGAGGATAAGATCTGAGTTAAAGGATTCGATGAGGATAAGATCTGAGCTAAGAGTTACGATGAGGATTACATCTACGTTAATAGATACAAGGTAGAGTTAATAGTTATGATGAGCATAAGATCTCCGGCAAAATTTAAGATGAGGATAAGATCTGAGTTAATAGATATGATGAGGATAAGATCTGAGTTAAAAGTTACGATGAGGATGAGGTCTGAGTTAAAATTTGCGATGAGGATTAGATCTGAGTTAAATTAAAGATGATAATAAGATCTGAGTTAAGAGTTACGATGAGGATAAGACCTGAGTTAAGAGTTACGATGAGGATAAGATCTGAGGTAAAATTTAAGATGAGGATGAGGTCTGAGTTAAGATGAGTAAGATCTGAAGTAAAATTTAAGATTTGGATGAGGATTGAGTTGAGAGTTACGATGAGTATAAGATCTGAGGTAAAATATAAGATGAGGATGAGGTCTGAGTTCAGAGTTACGATGACGATAAGATCTGATTTAAAAGTTAAAATGAGGATAAGATCTGAGTTAATAGTTACGATGAGGATAGGATCTGAGTTAATTGTTAGGATAAGGATAAGATCTGAGTTAAGAATTACGATGAAGATAAGATCTGTGGTAAAATTGAAGATAAGGATGAGGTCTGAGTAAAGAGTTACGATGAAGATAAGACCTGAGTTAAGAGTTACGATGAGGATAAGATCTGAGGTAAAATTTAAGATGAGGATGAGGTCTGAGTTAAGATGAGTAAGATCTGAAGTAAAATTTAAGATTTGGATGAGGATTGAGTTGAGAGTTACGATGAGTATAAGATCTGAGGTAAAATATAAGATGAGGATGAGGTCTGAGTTCAGAGTTACGATGACGATAAGATCTGATTTAAAAGTTTAAATGAGGATAAGATCTGAGTTACAAATTAAGATGATATTAAGATTTGAGCTAAGAGTTACGATGAGGATAAGATCTGAGTTAAAGGATTCGATGAGGATAAGATCTGAGTTAATAGTTACGATGAGGATAAGATCTGAGCTAAAAGTAAAGATGAGTATGAGGTCTGAGTTAAAATTTGCGATGAGGATAAGATCTGAGTTAATTGTTACGATGAGGATAAGATCTGAGCTAAAAGTAAAGATGAGTATGAGGTCTGAGTTAAAATTTGCGATGAGGATAAAATCTGAGTTACAAATTAAGATGATATTAAGATCTGAGTTAAGAGTTACGATGAGGATAAGATCTGAGTTAAAGGATTCGACGAGGATAAGATATTAGTTAAAATTTAAGATGAGGATGAGGTCTGAGTTAAGAGTTAAGAGTTAAGATTAGGATAAGATCTGAGGTAATATTTAAGATTTGGATGAGGACTGAGTTAAGAGTTACGATAAGTATAAGATCTGAGGTAAAATATAAGATGAGGATGAGGTCTGAGTTAAGAGTTACTATGTAGATAAGATCTGATTTAAAAGTTAAAATGAGGATAAGATCTGAGTTAATAGTTACGATGAGGATAGGATCTGAGTTAATTGTTAGGATAAGGATAAGATCTGAGTTAAGAATTACGATGAAGGTAAGATCTGTAGTAAAATTGAAGATTAGGATGAGGTCTGAGTAAAGAGTTACGATGAGGATAAGACCTGAGTTAAGAGTTACGATGAGGATAAGATCTGAGGTAAAATTTAAGATGAGGATGAGGTCTGAGTTAAGATGAGTAAGATCTGAAGTAAAATTTAAGATTTGGATGAGGATTGAGTTGAGAGTTACGATGAGTATAAGATCTGAGGTAAAATATAAGATGAGGATGAGGTCTGAGTTCAGAGTTACGATGACGATAAGATCTGATTTAAAATTTAAAATGAGGATAAGATCTGAGTTACAAATTAAGATGATATTAAGATTTGAGCTAAGAGTTACGATGAGGATAAGATCTGAGTTAAAGGATTCGATGAGGATAAGATCTGAGTTAATAGTTACGATGAGGATAAGATCTGAGCTAAAAGTAAAGATGAGTATGAGGTCTGAGTTAAAATTTGCGATGAGGATAAGATCTGAGTTAATTGTTACGATGAGGATAAGATCTGAGCTAAAAGTAAAGATGAGTATGAGGTCTGAGTTAAAATTTGCGATGAGGATAAAATCTGAGTTACAAATTAAGATGATATTAAGATCTGAGTTAAGAGTTACGATGAGGATAAGATCTGAGTTAAAGGATTCGATGAGGATAAGATCTGAGCTAAGAGTTACGGTGAGGATTACATCTGCATTAATAGATACAAGGTAGAGTTTATAGTTATGATGAGCATAAGATCTCCGGCAAAATTTAAGATGAGGATAAGATCTGAGTTAATAGATATGATGAGGATAAGATCTGAGTTAAAAGTTACGATGAGGATAAGATCGAGGTAAAATTATAGATGGGGATGAATTCTTATTTAAGAATTACGATGAGGATAAGATCTAAGGTAAAATTTAAGATGAAGATGAGGTCTGAGTTAAAATTTGCGATGAGGATTAGATCTGAGTAAAATTAAAGATGATAATAAGATCTGAGTTAAGAGTTACGATGAGGATAAGACCTGAGTTAAGAGTTACGATGAGGATAAGATCTGAGGTAAAATTTAAGATGAGGATGAGGTCTGAGTTAAGATGAGTAAGATCTGAAGTAAAATTTAAGATTTGGATGAGGATTGAGTTGAGAGTTACGATGAGTATAAGATCTGAGGTAAAATATAAGATGAGGATGAGGTCTGAGTTCAGAGTTACGATGACGATAAGATCTGATTTAAAAGTTAAAATGAGGATAAGATCTGAGTTAATAGTTACGATGAGGATAAGATCTGAGTTAATTGTTAGGATAAGGATAAGATCTGAGTTAAGAATTACGATGAAGGTAAGATCTGTGGTAAAATTGAAGATTAGGATGAGGTCTGAGTAAAGAGTTACGCTGAGGATAAGACCTGAGTTAAGAGTTACGATGAGGATAAGATCTGAGGTAAAATTTAAGATGAGGATGAGGTCTGAGTTAAGATGAGTAAGATCTGAAGTAAAATTTAAGATTTGGATGAGGATTGAGTTGAGAGTTACGATGAGTAAAAGATCTGAGGTAAAATATAAGATGAGGATGAGGTCTGAGTTCAGAGTTACGATGACGATAAGATCTGATTTAAAAGTTAAAATGAGGATAAGATCTGAGTTAATAGTTACGATGAGGATAGGATCTGAGTTAATTGTTAGGATAAGGATAAGATCTGAGTTAAGAATTACGATGAAGGTAAGATATGTGGTAAAATTGAAGATTAGGATGAGGTCTGAGTTAAAAGTTGCGATAAGGATAAGATCTGAGTTAATTGTTACGATGAGGATAAGATCTGAGTTAAAAGTAAAGATGAGTATGAGGTCTGAGTTAAAATTTGCGATGAGGATAAGATCTGAGTTACAAATTAAGATGATATTAAGATCTGAGTTAAGAGTTACGATGAGGATAAGATCTGAGTTAAAGGATTCGATGAGGATAAGATCTGAGCTAAGAGTTACGATGAGGATGAGATCTCCGTTAATAGATACGTGTTAGAGTTAATAGTTACGATGAGCATAAGATCTCAGGCAAAATTAAAGATGAGGATAAGATCTGAGTTAATAGATATGATGAGGATAAGATCTGAGTTAAAAGTTACGATGAAGATAAGATTAATATAAAATTATAGATGGGGATGAATTCTGAGTTAAGAATTACGATGAGGATAAGATGTGAGGTAAAATTTAAGATGAGGATGAGGTCTGAGTTAAAAGTTGCGATGAGTATTAGATCTGAGTTAAATTTAAGATGATAATAAGATCTGAGTAAAGAGTTACGATGAGGATAAGATCTGAGTTAAGAGTTACGATGAGGATAAGATCTGAGGTAAAATTTAAGATGAGGATGAGGTCTGAGTTAAGAGTTACTATGTAGATAAGATCTGAGTTAAGTGTTACGATGACGATAAGATCTGATTTAAAAGTTTAAATGAGGATAAGATCTGAGTTAATAGTTACGATGAGGATAGGATCTGAGGTAATATTTAGGATGAGGATGAGGTCTGTGTTAAAAGTTGCGATAAGGATAAGATCTGAGTTAATTGTTACGATAAGGATAAGATCTGAGTTAATTGTTACGATGAGGAGAAGATCTGAGATAAAAGTAAAGAAGAGTATGAGGTCTGAGTTAAAATTTGCGATGAGGATAAGATCTGAGTTACAAATTAAGATGATATTAAGATCTGAGTTAAGAGTAACGATGAGGATAAGATCTGAGTTAAAGGATTCGTTGAGGATTAGATCTGAGCTAAGAGTTACGATGAGGATAAGATCTGCGTTAATAGTTACGATGAGGATAATATCTGAGTTAATAATTACGATGAGGATTAGATTTGAGGTAAATTTAAGATGGGGATAAGATCTGAGTAAATTGTTACCATGAGGATAAGATCTGAGTTAAATTTAAGATGATAATAAGATCTGAGTTAAGAGTTACGATGAGGATAAGACCTGAGTTACGAGTTACGATGAGGATAAGATCTGTGTTAATAGTTACGATGAGGATAATATCTGAGTTAATAATTACGATGAGGATTAGATTTGAGGTAAATTTAAGATGGGGATAAGATCTGAGTAAATTGTTACCATGAGGATAAGATCTGAGTTAAATTTAAGATGATAATAAGATCTGAGTTAAGAGTTACGATGAGGATAAGACCTGAGTTAAGAGTTACGATGAGGATAAGATCTGAGGTAAAATTTAAGATGAGGATGAGGTCTGAGTTAAGAGTTACGATGAGGATAAGATCTAAGTTAATGGTTACGACGAGGATAAGATATTAGGTAAAATTTAAGATGAGGATGAGGTATGAGTTAAAGAGTTACGATGAGTATAAGATCTGAGGTTAAATATAAGATGAGGATGAGGTCTGAGTTAATTGTTACGATGACGATAAGATCTGATTTAAAAGTTAAGATGAGTATAAGATCTGAGTTAATAGTTACGATGAGGATAAGATCTGAGGTAAAATTTAAGATGAGGATGAGGTCTGAGTTAAAAGTTGCGATAAGGATAAGATCGGAGTTAATTGTTACTATGAGGATAAGATCTGAGTTAAGAATTACGATAAAAATAAGATCTGAGGTAAAATTTAAGATGAGGGTGAGGTCAGGGTTAAAAGTTGCGATGAGGATAAGATCTGAGTTAAATTTAAGATGATAATAAGATCTGAGTTAAGAGTTACGATGAGGATAAGACCTGAGTTACGAGTTACGATGAGGATAAGATCTGAGGTAAAGGATTCGATGAGGATAAGATCTGAGCTAAGAGTTACGATGAGGATAAGATCTGAGTTAAAGGATTCGATGAGGATTAGATCTGAGTTAATAGTTACGATGAGGATAAGATCTGAGGTAAAATTTAAGATGAGGATGAGGTCTGAGTTAAAAGTTGCGATAAGGATAAGATCGGAGTTAATTGTTACGATGAGGATAAGATCTGAGTTAAGAATTACGATGAAGATAAGATCTGAGGTAAAATTTAAGATGAGGGTGAGGTCAGGGTTAAAAGTTGCGATGAGGATAAGATCTGAGTTAATAGTTACGATGAGGATAAGATCTGAGTTAAGAGTTACGATGAGGATAAGATCTGAGGTAAAATTTAAGATGAGGATGAGGTCTGAGTTAAGAGTTACGATGAGGATAAGATCTGAGGTTAAATTTAAGATGAGGATGAGGTCTGAGTTAAGAGTTACGATGAGGATAAGATCTGAGTTAATGGTTACGACGAGGATAAGATATTAGGTAAAATTTAAGATGAGGATGAGGTCTGAGTTAAGAGTTAAGATGAGGATAAGATCTGAGGTAAAATTTAAGATTTGGATGAGGACTGAGTTAAGAGTTACGATGAGTATGAGATCTGAGGGAAAATATAAGATGAGGATGAGGTCTGAGTTAAAAGTTGCGATGAGGATAAGATCGGAGTTAATTGTTACTATGAGGATAAGATCTGAGTTAAGAATTACGATGACGATAAGATCTGAGGTAAAATTTAAGATGAGGGTGAGGTCAGGGTTAAAAGTTGCGATGAGGATAAGATCTGAGTTAATTGTTACGATGACGATAAGATCTGAGTTAATTGTAACGATGAGGATAAGATCTGAGTTAAGAATAACGATCTAAGTTTAAAGTTACGATGAGGATAAGACCTGAGTTAAGAGTAACGATGAGGATAGGATCTGAGTTAAGTGTTTCGATGAGGATTAGATCTAAGTTAATGGTTACGATGAGGATAAGATCTGAGTTAAAAGTTACGATTAGGATAGGATCTGAGGTAAAATTTAAGATGAGGGTGAGGTCTGAGTTAATAGTTACGATGAGGATAAGATCTGAGTTAATTGTTACGATGAGGATAAGATCTGAGTAAATTTAAGATGATGATAAGATCTGAGTTAATAGTTACGATGAGGATAAGATCTGAGTTGATAGTTACGATGAGGATAAGATCTGAGGTAAAATTTAAGATGGGGATAAGATATGAGTAAATTGTTACGATGAGGATAAGATCTGAGTTAAATTTAAGATGATAATAAGATCTGAGTTAAGAGTTACGATGAGGATAAGATCTGAGATAAGAGTTGCGATGAGGATAAGATATTAGGTAAAATTTTAGATGAGGATGAGGTCTGAGTTAAGAGTTAAGATAAGGATAAGATCTGAGGTAAAATTGAAGATTTGGATGAGGACTGAGTTTGGGGTTACGATGAGTATAAGATCTGAGGTAAAGTATAAGATCAGGATGAGGTCTGAGTTAATTGTTACGATGACGATAAGATCTGATTTAAAAGTTAAGATGAGGATAAAATCTGAGTTAATAGTTACGAGGAGGATAAGATCTGAGGTAAAATTAAAGATGAGGATGAGGTCTGAGTTAAAAGTTGCGATAAGGATAAGATCTGAGTTAATTGTTACGATGAGGATAAGATCTGAGTTAAAAGTAAAGATGAGTATGAGGTCTGAGTTAAAATTTGCGATGAGGATAAGATCTGAGTTACAAATTAAGATGATATTCAGATCTGAGTTAAGAGTTACGATGAGGATAAGATCTGAGTTAAAGGATTCGATGAGGATAAGATCTGAGCTAAGAGTTACGATGAGGATGAGATCTCCGTTAATAGATACGTGTTAGAGTTAATAGTTACGATGAGCATAAGATCTCAGGCAAAATTAAAGATGAGGATAAGATCTGAGTTAATAGATATGATGAGGATAAGATCTGAGCTAAGAATTACGATGAAGATAAGATCTGAGGTAAAATTTAAGATGAGGATGAGGTCTGAGTTAAAAGTTGCGATAAGGATAAGATCTGAGTAAATTGTTACGATGAGGATCAGATCTGAGCTAACAGTAAAGATTGGGATAAGATCTGAGTTTATAGTTACGATGAGGATAAGATCTGAGGTAAAATTTAAGATTAGGGTGAGGTAAGGGTTAAAAGTTGCGATGAGGATAAGATCTGTGTTAATAGTTACGATGAGGATAATATCTGAGTTAATAATTACGATGAGGATTAGATTTGAGGTAAATTTAAGATGGGGATAAGATCTGAGTAAATTGTTACCATGAGGATAAGATCTGAGTTAAATTTAAGATGATAGTAAGATCTGAGTTAAGAGTTACGATGAGGATAAGACCTGAGTTACGAGTTACGATGAGGATAAGATCTGAGGTAAAGGATTCGATGAGGATAAGATCTGAGCTAAGAGTTACGATGAGGATAAGATATGAGTTAAAGGATTCGATGAGGATAAGATCTGAGTTAATAGTTACGATGAGGATAAGATCTGAGCTAAAAGTAAAGATGAGTATGAGGTCTGAGTTAAAATTTGCGATGAGGATAAGACCTGAGTTACAAATTAAGATGATATTAAGATCTGAGTTAAGAGTTACAATGAGGATAAGATCTGAGTTAAAGGATTCGATGAGGATAAGATCTGAGCTAAGAGTTACGATTAGGATTAGATCTGCGTTAATAGATACGTGGTAGAGTTAATAGTTATGATGAGCATAAGATCTCCGGCAAAATTTAAGATGAGGATAAGATCTGAGTTAATAGATATGATGAGGATAAGATCTGAGTTAAGAGTTACGATGAGGATAAGATCTAAGGTAAAATTTAAGATGAAAATGAGGACTGAGTTAAGAGTTACTATGTAGATAAGATCTGAGTTTAGTGTTACGATGACGATAAGATCTGAGTTAAAAGTTGCGATGAGGATAAGATCTGTGTTAATAGTTACGATGAGGATAAGATCTGAGTTAAATTTAAGATGGGGATAAGATCTGAGTAAATTGTTACGATGAGGATAAGATCTGAGTTAAATTTAAGATGATAATAAGATCTGAGTTAAGAGTTACGATGAGGATAAGACCTGAGTTAAGAGTTACGATGAGGATAAGATCTGAGGTAAAATTTAAGATGAGGATGAGGTCTGAGTTAAGAGTTACGCTGAGGATAAGATCTAAGTTAATGGTTTCGACGAGGATAAGATATTAGGTAAAATTTAAGATGAGGATGAGGTATGAGTTAAAGAGTTACGATGAGTATAAGATCTGAGGTTAAATATAAGATGAGGATGAGGTCTGAGTTAATTGTTACGATGACGATAAGATCTGATTTAAAAGTTAAGATGAGTATAAGATCTGAGTTAATAGTTACGATGAGGATAAGATCTGAGGTAAAATTTAAGATGAGGATGAGGTCTGAGTTAAAAGTTGCGATAAGGATAAGATCGGAGTTAATTGTTACTATGAGGATAAGATCTGAGTTAAGAATTACGATAAAGATAAGATCTGAGGTAAAATTTAAGATGAGGGTGAGGTCAGGGTTAAAAGTTGCGATGAGGATAAGATCTGAGTTAATAGTTACGATGAGGATAAGATCTGAGTTAAAACTTAAGATGGGGATAAGATCTGAGTTAATAGTTACGATGAAGATAAGAACTGAGTTAATTGTTACGATGAGGATAAGATCTGAGGTAAAATTTAAGATGGGGATAAGATATGAGTAATTTGTTACGATGAGGATAAGATCTGAGTTTAATTTAAGATGATAATAAGATCTGAGTTAAGAGTTACGATGAGGATAAGATCTGAGATAAGAGTTACGATGAGGATAAGATATTAGGTAAAATTTTAGATGAGGATGAGGTCTGAGTTAAGAGTTAAGATAAGGATAAGATCTGAGGTAAAATTGAAGATTTGGATGAGGACTGAGTTTGGGGTTACGATGAGTATAAGATCTGAGGTAAAGTATAAGATGAGGATGAGGTCTGAGTTAATTGTTACGATGACGATAAGATCTGATTTAAAAGTTAAGATGAGGATAAGATCTGAGTTAATAGTTACGAGGAGGATAAGATCTGAGGTAAAATTAAAGATGAGGATGAGGTCTGAGTTAAAAGTTGCGATAAGGATAAGATCTGAGTTAATTGTTACGATGAGGATAAGATCTGAGTTAAAAGTAAAGATGAGTATGAGGTCTGAGTTAAAATTTGCGATGAGGATAAGATCTGAGTTACAAATTAAGATGATATTCAGATCTGAGTTAAGAGTTACGATGAGGATAAGATCTGAGTTAAAGGATTCGATGAGGATAAGATCTGAGCTAAGAGTTACGATGAGGATTACATCTACGTTAATAGATACAAGGTAGAGTTAATAGTTATGATGAGCATAAGATCTCCGGCAAAATTTAAGATGAGGATAAGATCTGAGTTAATAGATATGATGAGGATAAGATCTGAGTTAAAAGTTACGATGAGGATGAGGTCTGAGTTAAAATTTGCGATGAGGATTAGATCTGAGTTAAATTAAAGATGATAATAAGATCTGAGTTAAGAGTTACGATGAGGATAAGACCTGAGTTAAGAGTTACGATGAGGATAAGATCTGAGTTAAAATTTAAGATGAGGATGAGGTCTGAGTTAAGATGAGTAAGATCTGAAGTAAAATTTAAGATTTGGATGAGGATTGAGTTGAGAGTTACGATGAGTATAAGATCTGAGGTAAAATATAAGATGAGGATGAGGTCTGAGTTCAGAGTTACGATGACGATAAGATCTGATTTAAAAGTTAAAATGAGGATAAGATCTGAGTTAATAGTTACGATGAGGATAGGATCTGAGTTAATTGTTAGGATAAGGATAAGATCTGAGTTAAGAATTACGATGAAGATAAGATCTGTGGTAAAATTGAAGATTAGGATGAGGTCTGAGTAAAGAGTTACGATGAAGATAAGACCTGAGTTAAGAGTTACGATGAGGATAAGATCTGAGGTAAAATTTAAGATGAGGATGAGGTCTGAGTTAAGATGAGTAAGATCTGAAGTAAAATTTAAGATTTGGATGAGGATTGAGTTGAGAGTTACGATGAGTATAAGATCTGAGGTAAAATATAAGATGAGGATGAGGTCTGAGTTCAGAGTTACGATGACGATAAGATCTGATTTAAAAGTTAAAATGAGGATAAGATCTGAGTTACAAATTAAGATGATATTAAGATTTGAGCTAAGAGTTACGATGAGGATAAGATCTGAGTTAAAGGATTCGATGAGGATAAGATCTGAGTTAATAGTTACGATGAGGATAAGATCTGAGCTAAAAGTAAAGATGAGTATGAGGTCTGAGTTAAAATTTGCGATGAGGATAAGATCTGAGTTAATTGTTACGATGAGGATAAGATCTGAGCTAAAAGTAAAGATGAGTATGAGGTCTGAGTTAAAATTTGCGATGAGGATAAAATCTGAGTTACAAATTAAGATGATATTAAGATCTGAGTTAAGAGTTACGATGAGGATAAGATCTGAGTTAAAGGATTCGACGAGGATAAGATATTAGTTAAAATTTAAGATGAGGATGAGGTCTGAGTTAAGAGTTAAGAGTTAAGATTAGGATAAGATCTGAGGTAATATTTAAGATTTGGATGAGGACTGAGTTAAGAGTTACGATAAGTATAAGATCTGAGGTAAAATATAAGATGAGGATGAGGTCTGAGTTAAGAGTTACTATGTAGATAAGATCTGATTTAAAAGTTAAAATGAGGATAAGATCTGAGTTAATAGTTACGATGAGGATAGGATCTGAGTTAATTGTTAGGATAAGGATAAGATCTGAGTTAAGAATTACGATGAAGGTAAGATCTGTAGTAAAATTGAAGATTAGGATGAGGTCTGAGTAAAGAGTTACGATGAGGATAAGACCTGAGTTAAGAGTTACGATGAGGATAAGATCTGAGGTAAAATTTAAGATGAGGATGAGGTCTGAGTTAAGATGAGTAAGATCTGAAGTAAAATTTAAGATTTGGATGAGGATTGAGTTGAGAGTTACGATGAGTATAAGATCTGAGGTAAAATATAAGATGAGGATGAGGTCTGAGTTCAGAGTTACGATGACGATAAGATCTGATTTAAAAGTTAAAATGAGGATAAGATCTGAGTTACAAATTAAGATGATATTAAGATTTGAGCTAAGAGTTACGATGAGGATAAGATCTGAGTTAAAGGATTCGATGAGGATAAGATCTGAGTTAATAGTTACGATGAGGATAAGATCTGAGCTAAAAGTAAAGATGAGTATGAGGTCTGAGTTAAAATTTGCGATGAGGATAAGATCTGAGTTAATTGTTACGATGAGGATAAGATCTGAGCTAAAAGTAAAGATGAGTATGAGGTCTGAGTTAAAATTTGCGATGAGGATAAAATCTGAGTTACAAATTAAGATGATATTAAGATCTGAGTTAAGAGTTACGATGAGGATAAGATCTGAGTTAAAGGATTCGATGAGGATAAGATCTGAGCTAAGAGTTACGGTGAGGATTACATCTGCATTAATAGATACAAGGTAGAGTTAATAGTTATGATGAGCATAAGATCTCCGGCAAAATTTAAGATGAGGATAAGATCTGAGTTAATAGATATGATGAGGATAAGATCTGAGTTAAAAGTTACGATGAGGATAAGATCGAGGTAAAATTATAGATGGGGATGAATTCTTATTTAAGAATTACGATGAGGATAAGATCTAAGGTAAAATTTAAGATGAAGATGAGGTCTGAGTTAAAATTTGCGATGAGGATTAGATCTGAGTAAAATTAAAGATGATAATAAGATCTGAGTTAAGAGTTACGATGAGGATAAGACCTGAGTTAAGAGTTACGATGAGGATAAGATCTGAGGTAAAATTTAAGATGAGGATGAGGTCTGAGTTAAGATGAGTAAGATCTGAAGTAAAATTTAAGATTTGGATGAGGATTGAGTTGAGAGTTACGATGAGTATAAGATCTGAGGTAAAATATAAGATGAGGATGAGGTCTGAGTTCAGAGTTACGATGACGATAAGATCTGATTTAAAAGTTAAAATGAGGATAAGATCTGAGTTAATAGTTACGATGAGGATAGGATCTGAGTTAATTGTTAGGATAAGGATAAGATCTGAGTTAAGAATTACGATGAAGGTAAGATCTGTGGTAAAATTGAAGATTAGGATGAGGTCTGAGTAAAGAGTTACGCTGAGGATAAGACCTGAGTTAAGAGTTACGATGAGGATAAGATCTGAGGTAAAATTTAAGATGAGGATGAGGTCTGAGTTAAGATGAGTAAGATCTGAAGTAAAATTTAAGATTTGGATGAGGATTGAGTTGAGAGTTACGATGAGTAAAAGATCTGAGGTAAAATATAAGATGAGGATGAGGTCTGAGTTCAGAGTTACGATGACGATAAGATCTGATTTAAAAGTTAAAATGAGGATAAGATCTGAGTTAATAGTTACGATGAGGATAGGATCTGAGTTAATTGTTAGGATAAGGATAAGATCTGAGTTAAGAATTACGATGAAGGTAAGATATGTGGTAAAATTGAAGATTAGGATGAGGTCTGAGTTAAAAGTTGCGATAAGGATAAGATCTGAGTTAATTGTTACGATGAGGATAAGATCTGAGTTAAAAGTAAAGATGAGTATGAGGTCTGAGTTAAAATTTGCGATGAGGATAAGATCTGAGTTACAAATTAAGATGATATTCAGATCTGAGTTAAGAGTTACGATGAGGATAAGATCTGAGTTAAAGGATTCGATGAGGATAAGATCTGAGCTAAGAGTTACGATGAGGATGAGATCTGAGTTAATAGATACGTGTTAGAGTTAATAGTTACGATGAGCATAAGATCTCAGGCAAAATTAAAGATGAGGATAAGATCTGAGTTAATAGATATGATGAGGATAAGATCTGAGTTAAAAGTTACGATGAAGATAAGATTAATATAAAATTATAGATGGGGATGAATTCTGAGTTAAGAATTACGATGAGGATAAGATGTGAGGTAAAATTTAAGATGAGGATGAGGTCTGAGTTAAAAGTTGCGATGAGTATTAGATCTGAGTTAAATTTAAGATGATAATAAGATCTGAGTAAAGAGTTACGATGAGGATAAGATCTGAGTTAATAGTTACGATGAGGATAAGATCTGAGGTAAAATTTAAGATGAGGATGAGGTCTGAGTTAAGAGTTACTATGTAGATAAGATCTGAGTTAAGTGTTACGATGACGATAAGATCTGATTTAAAAGTTTAAATGAGGATAAGATCTGAGTTAATAGTTACGATGAGGATAGGATCTGAGGTAATATTTAGGATGAGGATGAGGTCTGTGTTAAAAGTTGCGATAAGGATAAGATCTGAGTTAATTGTTACGATAAGGATAAGATCTGAGTTAATTGTTACGATGAGGAGAAGATCTGAGATAAAAGTAAAGAAGAGTATGAGGTCTGAGTTAAAATTTGCGATGAGGATAAGATCTGAGTTACAAATTAAGATGATATTAAGATCTGAGTTAAGAGTAACGATGAGGATAAGATCTGAGTTAAAGGATTCGTTGAGGATTAGATCTGAGCTAAGAGTTACGATGAGGATAAGATCTGCGTTAATAGTTACGATGAGGATAATATCTGAGTTAATAATTACGATGAGGATTAGATTTGAGGTAAATTTAAGATGGGGATAAGATCTGAGTAAATTGTTACCATGAGGATAAGATCTGAGTTAAATTTAAGATGATAATAAGATCTGAGTTAAGAGTTACGATGAGGATAAGACCTGAGTTAAGAGTTACGATGAGGATAAGATCTGAGGTAAAATTTAAGATGAGGATGAGGTCTGAGTTAAGAGTTACGCTGAGGATAAGATCTGAGTTAATAGTTACGACGAGGATAAGATATTAGGTAAAATTTAAGATGAGGATGAGGTATGAGTTAAAGAGTTACGATGAGTATAAGATCTGAGGTTAAATTTAAGATGAGGATGAGGTCTGAGTTAATTGTTACGATGACGATAAGATCTGATTTAAAAGTTAAGATGAGTATAAGATCTGAGTTAATAGTTACGATGAGGATAAGATCTGAGGTAAAATTTAAGATGAGGATGAGGTCTGAGTTAAAAGTTGCGATAAGGATAAGATCGGAGTTAATTGTTACTATGAGGATAAGATCTGAGTTAAGAATTACGATAAAGATAAGATCTGAGGTAAAATTTAAGATGAGGGTGAGGTCAGGGTTAAAAGTTGCGATGAGGATAAGATCTGAGTTAAATTTAAGATGATAATAAGATCTGAGTTAAGAGTTACGATGAGGATAAGACCTGAGTTACGAGTTACGATGAGGATAAGATCTGAGGTAAAGGATTCGATGAGGATAAGATCTGAGCTAAGAGTTAAGATGAGGATAAGATCTGAGTTAAAGGATTCGATGAGGATAAGATCTGAGTTAATAGTTACGATGAGGATAAGATCTGAGGTAAAATTTAAGATGAGGATGAGGTCTGAGTTAAAAGTTGCGATAAGGATAAGATCGGAGTTAATTGTTACGATGAGGATAAGATCTGAGTTAAGAATTACGATGAAGATAAGATCTGAGGTAAAATTTAAGATGAGGGTGAGGTCAGGGTTAATAGTTGCGATGAGGATAAGATCTGAGTTAATAGTTACGATGAAGATAAGAACTGAGTTAAGAGTTACGACGAGGATAAGATCTGAGGTAAAATTTAAGATGAGGATGAGGTCTGAGTTAAGAGTTACGATGAGGATAAGATCTGAGGTTAAATTTAAGATGAGGATGAGGTCTGAGTTAAGAGTTACGATGAGGATAAGATCTGAGTTAATGGTTACGACGAGGATAAGATATTAGGTAAAATTTAAGATGAGGATGAGGTCTGAGTTAAGAGTTAAGATGAGGATAAGATCTGAGGTAAAATTTAAGATTTGGATGAGGACTGAGTTAAGAGTTACGATGAGTATGAGATCTGAGGGAAAATATAAGATGAGGATGAGGTCTGAGTTAAAAGTTGCGATAAGGATAAGATCGGAGTTAATTGTTACTATGAGGATAAGATCTGAGTTAAGAATTACGATGACGATAAGATCTGAGGTAAAATTTAAGATGAGGGTGAGGTCAGGGTTAAAAGTTGCGATGAGGATAAGATCTGAGTTAATAGTTACGATGAAGATAAGATCTGAGTTAATTGTAACGATGAGGATAAGATCTGAGTTAAGAATAACGATCTAAGTTTAAAATTACGATGAGGATAAGACCTGAGTTAAGAGTTACGATGAGGATAGGATCTGAGTTAAGTGTTTCGATGAGGATTAGATCTAAGTTAATGGTTACGATGAGGATAAGATCTGAGTTAAAAGTTACGATTAGGATAGGATCTGAGGTAAAATTTAAGATGAGGGTGAGGTCTGAGTTAATAGTTACGATGAGGATAAGATCTGAGTTAATTGTTACGATGAGGATAAGATCTGAGTAAATTTAAGATGATGATAAGATCTGAGTTAATAGTTACGATGAGGATAAGATCTGAGTTGATAGTTACGATGAGGATAAGATCTGAGGTAAAATTTAAGATGGGGATAAGATATGAGTAAATTGTTACGATGAGGATAAGATCTGAGTTAAATTTAAGATGATAATAAGATCTGAGTTAAGAGTTACGATGAGGATAAGATCTGAGATAAGAGTTACGATGAGGATAAGATATTAGGTAAAATTTTAGATGAGGATGAGGTCTGAGTTAAGAGTTAAGATAAGGATAAGATCTGAGGTAAAATTGAAGATTTGGATGAGGACTGAGTTTGGGGTTACGATGAGTATAAGATCTGAGGTAAAGTATAAGATCAGGATGAGGTCTGAGTTAATTGTTACGATGACGATAAGATTTGATTTAAAAGTTAAGATGAGGATAAGATCTGAGTTAATAGTTACGAGGAGGATAAGATCTGAGGTAAAATTAAAGATGAGGATGAGGTCTGAGTTAAAAGTTGCGATAAGGATAAGATCTGAGTTAATTGTTACGATGAGGATAAGATCTGAGTTAAAAGTAAAGATGAGTATGAGGTCTGAGTTAAAATTTGCGATGAGGATAAGATCTGAGTTACAAATTAAGATGATATTCAGATCTGAGTTAAGAGTTACGATGAGGATAAGATCTGAGTTAAAGGATTCGATGAGGATAAGATCTGAGCTAAGAGTTACGATGAGGATGAGATCTGAGGTAAAATTTAAGATGAGGATGAGGTCTGAGTTAAAAGTTGCGATAAGGATAAGATCTGAGTAAATTGTTACGATGAGGATCAGATCTGAGCTAACAGTAAAGATTGGGATAAGATCTGAGTTTATAGTTACGATGAGGATAAGATCTGAGGTAAAATTTAAGATTAGGGTGAGGTAAGGGTTAAAAGTTGCGATGAGGATAAGATCTGTGTTAATAGTTACGATGAGGATAATATCTGAGTTAATAATTACGATGAGGATTAGATTTGAGGTAAATTTAAGATGGGGATAAGATCTGAGTAAATTGTTACCATGAGGATAAGATCTGAGTTAAATTTAAGATGATAATAAGATCTGAGTTAAGAGTTACGATGAGGATAAGACCTGAGTTACGAGTTACGATGAGGATAAGATCTGAGGTAAAGGATTCGATGGGGATAAGATCTGAGCTAAGAGTTACGATGAGGATAAGATATGAGTTAAAGGATTCGATGAGGATAAGATCTGAGTTAATAGTTACGATGAGGATAAGATCTGAGCTAAAAGTAAAGATGAGTATGAGGTCTGAGTTAAAATTTGCGATGAGGATAAGACCTGAGTTACAAATTAAGATGATATTAAGATCTGAGTTAAGAGTTACAATGAGGATAAGATCTGAGTTAAAGGATTCGATGAGGATAAGATCTGAGCTAAGAGTTACGATTAGGATTAGATCTGCGTTAATAGATACGTGGTAGAGTTAATAGTTATGATGAGCATAAGATCTCCGGCAAAATTTAAGATGAGGATAAGATCTGAGTTAATAGATATGATGAGGATAAGATCTGAGTTAAGAGTTACGATGAGGATAAGATCTAAGGTAAAATTTAAGATGAAAATGAGGACTGAGTTAAGAGTTACTATGTAGATAAGATCTGAGTTTAGTGTTACGATGACGATAAGATCTAAGTTAAAAGTTGCGATGAGGATAAGATCTGTGTTAATAGTTACGATGAGGATAAGATCTGAGTTAAATTTAAGATGGGGATAAGATCTGAGTAAATTGTTACGATGAGGATAAGATCTGAGTTAAATTTAAGATGATAATAAGATCTGAGTTAAGAGTTACGATGAGGATAAGACCTGAGTTAAGAGTTACGATGAGGATAAGATCTGAGGTAAAATTTAAGATGAGGATGAGGTCTGAGTTAAGAGTTACGCTGAGGATAAGATCTAAGTTAATGGTTACGACGAGGATAAGATATTAGGTAAAATTTAAGATGAGGATGAGGTATGAGTTAAAGAGTTACGATGAGTATAAGATCTGAGGTTAAATATAAGATGAGGATGAGGTCTGAGTTAATTGTTACGATGACGATAAGATCTGATTTAAAAGTTAAGATGAGGATAAGATCTGAGTTAATAGTTACGATGAGGATAAGATCTGAGTTAAAATTTAAGATGAGGATGAGGTCTGAGTTAAAAGTTGCGATAAGGATAAGATCGGAGTTAATTGTTACTATGAGGATAAGATCTGAGTTAAGAATTACGATAAAGATAAGATCTGAGGTAAAATTTAAGATGAGGGTGAGGTCAGGGTTAAAAGTTGCGATGAGGATAAGATCTGAGTTAATAGTTACGATGAGGATAAGATCTGAGTTAAAAATTAAGATGGGGATAAGATCTGAGTTAATAGTTACGATGAAGATAAGAACTGAGTTAATTGTTACGATGAGGATAAGATCTGAGGTAAAATTTAAGATGGGGATAAGATATGAGTAATTTGTTACGATAAGGATAAGATCTGAGTTTAATTTAAGATGATAATAAGATCTGAGTTAAGAGTTACGATGAGGATAAGATCTGAGATAAGAGTTACGATGAGGATAAGATATTAGGTAAAATTTTAGATGAGGATGAGGTCTGAGTTAAGAGTTAAGATAAGGATAAGATCTGAGGTAAAATTGAAGATTTGGATGAGGACTGAGTTTGGGGTTACGATGAGTATAAGATCTGAGGTAAAGTATAAGATGAGGATGAGGTCTGAGTTAATTGTTACGATGACGATAAGATCTGATTTAAAAGTTAAGATGAGGATAAGATCTGAGTTAATAGTTACGAGGAGGATAAGATCTGAGGTAAAATTAAAGATGAGGATGAGGTCTGAGTTAAAAGTTGCGATAAGGATAAGATCTGAGTTAATTGTTACGATGAGGATAAAATCTGAGTTAAAAGTAAAGATGAGTATGAGGTCTGAGTTAAAATTTGCGATGAGGATAAGATCTGAGTTACAAATTAAGATGATATTCAGATCTGAGTTAAGAGTTACGATGAGGATAAGATCTGAGTTAAAGGATTCGATGAGGATAAGATCTGAGCTAAGAGTTACGATGAGGATTACATCTGCGTTAATAGATACAAGGTAGAGTTAATAGTTATGATGAGCATAAGATCTCCGGCAAAATTTAAGATGAGGATAAGATCTGAGTTAATAGATATGATGAGGATAAGATCTGAGTTAAAAGTTACGATGAGGATAAGATCGAGGTTAAATTATAGATGGGGATGAATTCTTATTTAAGAATTACGATGAGGATAAGATCTAAGGTAAAATTTAAGACGAAGATGAGGTCTGAGTTAAAATTTGCGATGAGGATTAGATCTGAGTTAAATTAAAGATGATAATAAGATCTGAGTTAAGAGTTACGATGAGGATAAGACCTGAGTTAAGAGTTACGATGAGGATAAGATCTGAGGTAAAATTTAAGATGAGGATGAGGTCTGAGTTAAGATGAGTAAGATCTGAAGTAAAATTTAAGATTTGGATGAGGATTGAGTTGAGAGTTACGATGAGTATAAGATCTGAGGTAAAATATAAGATGAGGATGAGGTCTGAGTTCAGAGTTACGATGACGATAAGATCTGATTTAAAAGTTAAAATGAGGATAAGATCTGAGTTAATAGTTACGATGAGGATAAGATCTGAGTTAATTGTTAGGATAAGGATAAGATCTGAGTTAAGAATTACGATGAAGATAAGATCTGTGGTAAAATTGAAGATTAGGATGAGGTCTGAGTAAAGAGTTACGATGAGGATAAGACCTCAGTTAAGAGTTACGATGAGGATAAGATCTGAGGTAAAATTTAAGATGAGGATGAGGTCTGAGTTAAGATGAGTAAGATCTGAAGTAAAATTTAAGATTTGGATGAGGATTGAGTTGAGAGTTACGATGAGTATAAGATCTGAGGTAAAATATAAGATGAGGATGAGGTCTGAGTTCAGAGTTACGATGACGATAAGATCTGATTTAAAAGTTAAAATGAGGATAAGATCTGAGTTACAAATTAAGATGATATTAAGATTTGAGCTAAGAGTTACGATGAGGATAAGATCTGAGTTAAAGGATTCGATGAGGATAAGATCTGAGTTAATAGTTACGATGAGGATAAGATCTGAGCTAAAAGTAAAGATGAGTATGAGGTCTGAGTTAAAATTTGCGATGAGGATAAGATCTGAGTTAATTGTTACGATGAGGATAAGATCTGAGCTAAAAGTAAAGATGAGTATGAGGTCTGAGTTAAAATTTGCGATGAGGATAAAATCTGAGTTACAAATTAAGATGATATTAAGATCTGAGTTAAGAGTTACGATGAGGATAAGATCTGAGTTAAAGGATTCGACGAGGATAAGATATTAGTTAAAATTTAAGATGAGGATGAGGTCTGAGTTAAGAGTTAAGAGTTAAGATTAGGATAAGATCTGAGGTAATATTTAAGATTTGGATGAGGACTGAGTTAAGAGTTACGATAAGTATAAGATCTGAGGTAAAATATAAGATGAGGATGAGGTCTGAGTTAAGAGTTACTATGTAGATAAGATCTGATTTAAAAGTTAAAATGAGGATAAGATCTGAGTTAATAGTTACGATGAGGATAGGATCTGAGTTAATTGTTAGGATAAGGATAAGATCTGAGTTAAGAATTACGATGAAGGTAAGATCTGTAGTAAAATTGAAGATTAGGATGAGGTCTGAGTAAAGAGTTACGATGAGGATAAGACCTGAGTTAAGAGTTACGATGAGGATAAGATCTGAGGTAAAATTTAAGATGAGGATGAGGTCTGAGTTAAGATGAGTAAGATCTGAAGTAAAATTTAAGATTTGGATGAGGATTGAGTTGAGAGTTACGATGAGTATAAGATCTGAGGTAAAATATAAGATGAGGATGAGGTCTGAGTTCAGAGTTACGATGACGATAAGATCTGATTTAAAAGTTAAAATGAGGATAAGATCTGAGTTACAAATTAAGATGATATTAAGATTTGAGCTAAGAGTTACGATGAGGATAAGACCTGAGTTACGAGTTACGATGAGGATAAGATCTGAGGTAAAGGATTCGATGAGGATAAGATCTGAGCTAAGAGTTAAGATGAGGATAAGATCTGAGTTAAAGGATTCGATGAGGATAAGATCTGAGTTAATAGTTACGATGAGGATAAGATCTGAGGTAAAATTTAAGATGAGGATGAGGTCTGAGTTAAAAGTTGCGATAAGGATAAGATCGGAGTTAATTGTTACGATGAGGATAAGATCTGAGTTAAGAATTACGATGAAGATAAGATCTGAGGTAAAATTTAAGATGAGGGTGAGGTCAGGGTTAATAGTTGCGATGAGGATAAGATCTGAGTTAATAGTTACGATGAAGATAAGAACTGAGTTAAGAGTTACGACGAGGATAAGATCTGAGGTAAAATTTAAGATGAGGATGAGGTCTGAGTTAAGAGTTACGATGAGGATAAGATCTGAGGTAAAATTTAAGATGAGGATGAGGTCTGAGTTAAGAGTTACGATGAGGATAAGATCTGAGTTAATGGTTACGACGAGGATAAGATATTAGGTAAAATTTAAGATGAGGATGAGGTCTGAGTTAAGAGTTAAGATGAGGATAAGATCTGAGGTAAAATTTAAGATTTGGATGAGGACTGAGTTAAGAGTTACGATGAGTATGAGATCTGAGGGAAAATATAAGATGAGGATGAGGTCTGAGTTAAAAGTTGCGATAAGGATAAGATCGGAGTTAATTGTTACTATGAGGATAAGATCTGAGTTAAGAATTACGATGACGATAAGATCTGAGGTAAAATTTAAGATGAGGGTGAGGTCAGGGTTAAAAGTTGCGATGAGGATAAGATCTGAGTTAATAGTTACGATGAAGATAAGATCTGAGTTAATTGTAACGATGAGGATAAGATCTGAGTTAAGAATAACGATCTAAGTTTAAAATTACGATGAGGATAAGACCTGAGTTAAGAGTTACGATGAGGATAGGATCTGAGTTAAGTGTTTCGATGAGGATTAGATCTAAGTTAATGGTTACGATGAGGATAAGATCTGAGTTAAAAGTTACGATTAGGATAGGATCTGAGGTAAAATTTAAGATGAGGGTGAGGTCTGAGTTAATAGTTACGATGAGGATAAGATCTGAGTTAATTGTTACGATGAGGATAAGATCTGAGTAAATTTAAGATGATGATAAGATCTGAGTTAATAGTTACGATGAGGGTAAGATCTGAGTTGATAGTTACGATGAGGATAAGATCTGAGGTAAAATTTAAGATGGGGATAAGATATGAGTAAATTGTTACGATGAGGATAAGATCTGAGTTAAATTTAAGATGATAATAAGATCTGAGTTAAGAGTTACGATGAGGATAAGATCTGAGATAAGAGTTACGATGAGGATAAGATATTAGGTAAAATTTTAGATGAGGATGAGGTCTGAGTTAAGAGTTAAGATAAGGATAAGATCTGAGGTAAAATTGAAGATTTGGATGAGGACTGAGTTTGGGGTTACGATGAGTATAAGATCTGAGGTAAAGTATAAGATCAGGATGAGGTCTGAGTTAATTGTTACGATGACGATAAGATTTGATTTAAAAGTTAAGATGAGGATAAGATCTGAGTTAATAGTTACGAGGAGGATAAGATCTGAGGTAAAATTAAAGATGAGGATGAGGTCTGAGTTAAAAGTTGCGATAAGGATAAGATCTGAGTTAATTGTTACGATGAGGATAAGATCTGAGTTAAAAGTAAAGATGAGTATGAGGTCTGAGTTAAAATTTGCGATGAGGATAAGATCTGAGTTACAAATTAAGATGATATTCAGATCTGAGTTAAGAGTTACGATGAGGATAAGATCTGAGTTAAAGGATTCGATGAGGATAAGATCTGAGCTAAGAGTTACGATGAGGATGAGATCTGAGGTAAAATTTAAGATGAGGATGAGGTCTGAGTTAAAAGTTGCGATAAGGATAAGATCTGAGTAAATTGTTACGATGAGGATCAGATCTGAGCTAACAGTAAAGATTGGGATAAGATCTGAGTTTATAGTTACGATGAGGATAAGATCTGAGGTAAAATTTAAGATTAGGGTGAGGTAAGGGTTAAAAGTTGCGATGAGGATAAGATCTGTGTTAATAGTTACGATGAGGATAATATCTGAGTTAATAATTACGATGAGGATTAGATTTGAGGTAAATTTAAGATGGGGATAAGATCTGAGTAAATTGTTACCATGAGGATAAGATCTGAGTTAAATTTAAGATGATAATAAGATCTGAGTTAAGAGTTACGATGAGGATAAGACCTGAGTTACGAGTTACGATGAGGATAAGATCTGAGGTAAAGGATTCGATGGGGATAAGATCTGAGCTAAGAGTTACGATGAGGATAAGATATGAGTTAAAGGATTCGATGAGGATAAGATCTGAGTTAATAGTTACGATGAGGATAAGATCTGAGCTAAAAGTAAAGATGAGTATGAGGTCTGAGTTAAAATTTGCGATGAGGATAAGACCTGAGTTACAAATTAAGATGATATTAAGATCTGAGTTAAGAGTTACAATGAGGATAAGATCTGAGTTAAAGGATTCGATGAGGATAAGATCTGAGCTAAGAGTTACGATTAGGATTAGATCTGCGTTAATAGATACGTGGTAGAGTTAATAGTTATGATGAGCATAAGATCTCCGGCAAAATTTAAGATGAGGATAAGATCTGAGTTAATAGATATGATGAGGATAAGATCTGAGTTAAGAGTTACGATGAGGATAAGATCTAAGGTAAAATTTAAGATGAAAATGAGGACTGAGTTAAGAGTTACTATGTAGATAAGATCTGAGTTTAGTGTTACGATGACGATAAGATCTAAGTTAAAAGTTGCGATGAGGATAAGATCTGTGTTAATAGTTACGATGAGGATAAGATCTGAGTTAAATTTAAGATGGGGATAAGATCTGAGTAAATTGTTACGATGAGGATAAGATCTGAGTTAAATTTAAGATGATAATAAGATCTGAGTTAAGAGTTACGATGAGGATAAGACCTGAGTTAAGAGTTACGATGAGGATAAGATCTGAGGTAAAATTTAAGATGAGGATGAGGTCTGAGTTAAGAGTTACGCTGAGGATAAGATCTAAGTTAATGGTTACGACGAGGATAAGATATTAGGTAAAATTTAAGATGAGGATGAGGTATGAGTTAAAGAGTTACGATGAGTATAAGATCTGAGGTTAAATATAAGATGAGGATGAGGTCTGAGTTAATTGTTACGATGACGATAAGATCTGATTTAAAAGTTAAGATGAGTATAAGATCTGAGTTAATAGTTACGATGAGGATAAGATCTGAGGTAAAATTTAAGATGAGGATGAGGTCTGAGTTAAAAGTTGCGATAAGGATAAGATCGGAGTTAATTGTTACTATGAGGATAAGATCTGAGTTAAGAATTACGATAAAGATAAGATCTGAGGTAAAATTTAAGATGAGGGTGAGGTCAGGGTTAAAAGTTGCGATGAGGATAAGATCTGAGTTAATAGTTACGATGAGGATAAGATCTGAGTTAAAAATTAAGATGGGGATAAGATCTGAGTTAATATTTACGATGAAGATAAGAACTGAGTTAATTGTTACGATGAGGATAAGATCTGAGGTAAAATTTAAGATGGGGATAAGATATGAGTAATTTGTTACGATAAGGATAAGATCTGAGTTTAATTTAAGATGATAATAAGATCTGAGTTAAGAGTTACGATGAGGATAAGATCTGAGATAAGAGTTACGATGAGGATAAGATATTAGGTAAAATTTTAGATGAGGATGAGGTCTGAGTTAAGAGTTAAGATAAGGATAAGATCTGAGGTAAAATTGAAGATTTGGATGAGGACTGAGTTTGGGGTTACGATGAGTATAAGATCTGAGGTAAAGTATAAGATGAGGATGAGGTCTGAGTTAATTGTTACGATGACGATAAGATCTGATTTAAAAGTTAAGATGAGGATAAGATCTGAGTTAATAGTTACGAGGAGGATAAGATCTGAGGTAAAATTAAAGATGAGGATGAGGTCTGAGTTAAAAGTTGCGATAAGGATAAGATCTGAGTTAATTGTTACGATGAGGATAAAATCTGAGTTAAAAGTAAAGATGAGTATGAGGTCTGAGTTAAAATTTGCGATGAGGATAAGATCTGAGTTACAAATTAAGATGATATTCAGATCTGAGTTAAGAGTTACGATGAGGATAAGATCTGAGTTAAAGGATTCGATGAGGATAAGATCTGAGCTAAGAGTTACGATGAGGATTACATCTGCATTAATAGATACAAGGTAGAGTTAATAGTTATGATGAGCATAAGATCTCCGGCAAAATTTAAGATGAGGATAAGATCTGAGTTAATAGATATGATGAGGATAAGATCTGAGTTAAAAGTTACGATGAGGATAAGATCGAGGTTAAATTATAGATGGGGATGAATTCTTATTTAAGAATTACGATGAGGATAAGATCTAAGGTAAAATTTAAGACGAAGATGAGGTCTGAGTTAAAATTTGCGATGAGGATTAGATCTGAGTTAAATTAAAGATGATAATAAGATCTGAGTTAAGAGTTACGATGAGGATAAGACCTGAGTTAAGAGTTACGATGAGGATAAGATCTGAGGTAAAATTTAAGATGAGGATGAGGTCTGAGTTAAGATGAGTAAGATCTGAAGTAAAATTTAAGATTTGGATGAGGATTGAGTTGAGAGTTACGATGAGTATAAGATCTGAGGTAAAATATAAGATGAGGATGAGGTCTGAGTTAAGAGTTAAGATGACGATAAGATCTGATTTAAAAGTTAAAATGAGGATAAGATCTGAGTTAATAGTTACGATGAGGATAGGATCTGAGTTAATTGTTAGGATAAGGATAAGATCTGAGTTAAGAATTACGATGAAGATAAGATCTGTGGTAAAATTGAAGATTAGGATGAGGTCTGAGTAAAGAGTTACGATGAGGATAAGACCTCAGTTAAGAGTTACGATGAGGATAAGATCTGAGGTAAAATTTAAGATGAGGATGAGGTCTGAGTTAAGATGAGTAAGATCTGAAGTAAAATTTAAGATTTGGATGAGGATTGAGTTGAGAGTTACGATGAGTATAAGATCTGAGGTAAAATATAAGATGAGGATGAGGTCTGAGTTCAGAGTTACGATGACGATAAGATCTGATTTAAAAGTTAAAATGAGGATAAGATCTGAGTTACAAATTAAGATGATATTAAGATTTGAGCTAAGAGTTACGATGAGGATAAGATCTGAGTTAAAGGATTCGATGAGGATAAGATCTGAGTTAATAGTTACGATGAGGATAAGATCTGAGCTAAAAGTAAAGATGAGTATGAGGTCTGAGTTAAAATTTGCGATGAGGATAAGATCTGAGTTAATTGTTACGATGAGGATAAGATCTGAGCTAAAAGTAAAGATGAGTATGAGGTCTGAGTTAAAATTTGCGATGAGGATAAAATCTGAGTTACAAATTAAGATGATATTAAGATCTGAGTTAAGAGTTACGATGAGGATAAGATCTGAGTTAAAGGATTCGACGAGGATAAGATATTAGTTAAAATTTAAGATGAGGATGAGGTCTGAGTTAAGAGTTAAGAGTTAAGATTAGGATAAGATCTGAGGTAATATTTAAGATTTGGATGAGGACTGAGTTAAGAGTTACGATAAGTATAAGATCTGAGGTAAAATATAAGATGAGGATGAGGTCTGAGTTAAGAGTTACTATGTAGATAAGATCTGATTTAAAAGTTAAAATGAGGATAAGATCTGAGTTAATAGTTACGATGAGGATAGGATCTGAGTTAATTGTTAGGATAAGGATAAGATCTGAGTTAAGAATTACGATGAAGGTAAGATCTGTGGTAAAATTGAAGATTAGGATGAGGTCTGAGTAAAGAGTTACGATGAGGATAAGACCTGAGTTAAGAGTTACGATGAGGATAAGATCTGAGGTAAAATTTAAGATGAGGATGAGGTCTGAGTTAAGATGAGTAAGATCTGAAGTAAAATTTAAGATTTGGATGAGGACTGAGTTGAGAGTTACGATGAGTATAAGATCTGAGGTAAAATATAAGATGAGGATGAGGTCTGAGTTAAGAGTTACGATGACGATAAGATCTGATTTAAAAGTTAAAATGAGGATAAGATCTGAGTTACAAATTAAGATGATATTAAGATTTGAGCTAAGAGTTACGATGAGGATAAGATCTGAGTTAAAGGATTCGATGAGGATAAGATCTGAGTTAATAGTTACGATGAGGATAAGATCTGAGCTAAAAGTAAAGATGAGTATGAGGTCTGAGTTAAAATTTGCGATGAGGATAAGATCTGAGTTAATTGTTACGATGAGGATAAGATCTGAGCTAAAAGTAAAGATGAGTATGAGGTCTGAGTTAAAATTTGCGATGAGGATAAAATCTGAGTTACAAATTAAAATGATATTAAGATCTGAGTTAAGAGTTACGATGAGGATAAGATCTGAGTTAAAGGATTCGATGAGGATAAGATCTGAGCTAAGAGTTACGGTGAGGATTACATCTGCGTTAATAGATACAAGGTAGAGTTAATAGTTATGATGAGCATAAGATCTCCGGCAAAATTTAAGATGAGGATAAGATCTGAGTTAATAGATATGATGAGGATAAGATCTGAGTTAAAAGTTACGATGAGGATAAGATCGAGGTAAAATTATAGATGGGGATGAATTCTTATTAAAGAATTACGATGAGGATAAGATCTAAGGTAAAATTTAAGATGAAGATGAGGTCTGAGTTAAAATTTGCGATGAGGATTAGATCTGAGTAAAATTAAAGATGATAATAAGATCTGAGTTAAGAGTTACGATGAGGATAAGACCTGAGTTAAGAGTTACGATGAGGATAAGATCTGAGGTAAAATTTAAGATGAGGATGAGGTCTGAGTTAAGATGAGTAAGATCTGAAGTAAAATTTAAGATTTGGATGAGGATTGAGTTGAGAGTTACGATGAGTATAAGATCTGAGGTAAAATATAAGATGAGGATGAGGTCTGAGTTCAGAGTTACGATGACGATAAGATCTGATTTAAAAGTTAAAATGAGGATAAGATCTGAGTTAATAGTTACGATGAGGATAGGATCTGAGTTAATTGTTAGGATAAGGATAAGATCTGAGTTAAGAATTACGATGAAGGTAAGATCTGTGGTAAAATTGAAGATTAGGATGAGGTCTGAGTAAAGAGTTACGATGAGGATAAGACCTGAGTTAAGAGTTACGATGAGGATAAGATCTGAGGTAAAATTTAAGATGAGGATGAGGTCTGAGTTAAGATGAGTAAGATCTGAAGTAAAATTTAAGATTTGGATGAGGATTGAGTTGAGAGTTACGATGAGTAAAAGATCTGAGGTAAAATATGAGATGAGGATGAGGTCTGAGTTCAGAGTTACGATGACGATAAGATCTGATTTAAAAGTTAAAATGAGGATAAGATCTGAGTTAATAGTTACGATGAGGATAGGATCTGAGTTAATTGTTAGGATAAGGATAAGATCTGAGTTAAGAATTACGATGAAGGTAAGATATGTGGTAAAATTGAAGATTAGGATGAGGTCTGAGTTAAAAGTTGCGATAAGGATAAGATCTGAGTTAATTGTTACGATGAGGATAAGATCTGAGTTAAATTTAAGATGATAATAAGATCTGAGTTAAGAGTTACGATGAGGATAAGATCTGAGATAAGAGTTACGATGAGGATAAGATATTAGGTAAAATTTTAGATGAGGATGAGGTCTGAGTTAAGAGTTAAGATAAGGATAAGATCTGAGGTAAAATTGAAGATTTGGATGAGGACTGAGTTTGGGGTTACGAAGAGTATAAGATCTGAGGTAAAGTATAAGATCAGGATGAGGTCTGAGTTAATTGTTACGATGACGATAAGATTTGATTTAAAAGTTAAGATGAGGATAAGATCTGAGTTAATTGTTACGATGAGGATAAGATCTGAGTTAAAAGTAAAGATGAGTATGAGGTCTGAGTTAAAATTTGCGATGAGGATAAGATCTGAGTTACAAATTAAGATGATATTCAGATCTGAGTTAAGAGTTACGATGAGGATAAGATCTGAGTTAAAGGATTCGATGAGGATAAGATCTGAGCTAAGAGTTACGATGAGGATGAGATCTGCGTTAATAGATACGTGTTAGAGTTAATAGTTACGATGAGCATAAGATCTCAGGCAAAATTAAAGATGAGGATAAGATCTGAGTTAATAGATATGATGAGGATAAGATCTGAGCTAAGAATTACGATGAAGATAAGATCTGAGGTAAAATTTAAGATGAGGATGAGGTCTGAGTTAAAAGTTGCGATAAGGATAAGATCTGAGTAAATTGTTACGATGAGGATCAGATCTGAGCTAACAGTAAAGATTGGGATAAGATCTGAGTTTATAGTTACGATGTGGATAAGATCTGAGGTAAAATTTAAGATTAGGGTGAGGTAAGGGTTAAAAGTTGCGATGAGGATAAGATCTGTGTTAATAGTTACGATGAGGATAATATCTGAGTTAATAATTACGATGAGGATTAGATTTGAGGTAAATTTAAGATGGGGATAAGATCTGAGTAAATTGTTACCATGAGGATAAGATCTGAGCTAAAAGTAAAGATGAGTATGAGGTCTGAGTTAAAATTTGCGATGAGGATAAGACCTGAGTTACAAATTAAGATGATATTAAGATCTGAGTTAAGAGTTACAATGAGGATAAGATCTGAGTTAAAGGATTCGATGAGGATAAGATCTGAGCTAAGAGTTACGATTAGGATTAGATCTGCGTTAATAGATACGTGGTAGAGTTAATAGTTATGATGAGCATAAGATCTCCGGCAAAATTTAAGATGAGGATAAGATCTGAGTTAATAGATATGATGAGGATAAGATCTGAGTTAAGAGTTACGATGAGGATAAGATCTAAGGTAAAATTTAAGATGAAAATGAGGACTGAGTTAAGAGTTACTATGTAGATAAGATCTGAGTTTAGTGTTACGATGACGATAAGATCTAAGTTAAAAGTTGCGATGAGGATAAGATCTGTGTTAATAGTTACGATGAGGATAAGATCTGAGTTAAATTTAAGATGGGGATAAGATCTGAGTAAATTGTTACGATGAGGATAAGATCTGAGTTAAATTTAAGATGATAATAAGATCTGAGTTAAGAGTTACGATGAGGATAAGACCTGAGTTAAGAGTTACGATGAGGATAAGATCTGAGGTAAAATTTAAGATGAGGATGAGGTCTGAGTTAAGAGTTACGCTGAGGATAAGATCTAAGTTAATGGTTACGACGAGGATAAGATATTAGGTAAAATTTAAGATGAGGATGAGGTATGAGTTAAAGAGTTACGATGAGTATAAGATCTGAGGTTAAATATAAGATGAGGATGAGGTCTGAGTTAATTGTTACGATGACGATAAGATCTGATTTAAAAGTTAAGATGAGTATAAGATCTGAGTTAATAGTTACGATGAGGATAAGATCTGAGGTAAAATTTAAGATGAGGATGAGGTCTGAGTTAAAAGTTGCGATAAGGATAAGATCGGAGTTAATTGTTACTATGAGGATAAGATCTGAGTTAAGAATTACGATAAAGATAAGATCTGAGGTAAAATTTAAGATGAGGGTGAGGTCAGGGTTAAAAGTTGCGATGAGGATAAGATCTGAGTTAATAGTTACGATGAGGATAAGATCTGAGTTAAAAATTAAGATGGGGATAAGATCTGAGTTAATAGTTACGATGAAGATAAGAACTGAGTTAATTGTTACGATGAGGATAAGATCTGAGGTAAAATTTAAGATGGGGATAAGATATGAGTAATTTGTTACGATAAGGATAAGATCTGAGTTTAATTTAAGATGATAATAAGATCTGAGTTAAGAGTTACGATGAGGATAAGATCTGAGATAAGAGTTACGATGAGGATAAGATATTAGGTAAAATTTTAGATGAGGATGAGGTCTGAGTTAAGAGTTAAGATAAGGATAAGATCTGAGGTAAAATTGAAGATTTGGATGAGGACTGAGTTTGGGGTTACGATGAGTATAAGATCTGAGGTAAAGTATAAGATGAGGATGAGGTCTGAGTTAATTGTTACGATGACGATAAGATCTGATTTAAAAGTTAAGATGAGGATAAGATCTGAGTTAATAGTTACGAGGAGGATAAGATCTGAGGTAAAATTTAAGATGAGGATGAGGTCTGAGTTAAAAGTTGCGATAAGGATAAGATCTGAGTTAATTGTTACGATGAGGATAAAATCTGAGTTAAAAGTAAAGATGAGTATGAGGTCTGAGTTAAAATTTGCGATGAGGATAAGATCTGAGTTACAAATTAAGATGATATTCAGATCTGAGTTAAGAGTTACGATGAGGATAAGATCTGAGTTAAAGGATTCGATGAGGATAAGATCTGAGCTAAGAGTTACGATGAGGATTACATCTGCGTTAATAGATACAAGGTAGAGTTAATAGTTATGATGAGCATAAGATCTCCGGCAAAATTTAAGATGAGGATAAGATCTGAGTTAATAGATATGATGAGGATAAGATCTGAGTTAAAAGTTACGATGAGGATAAGATCGAGGTTAAATTATAGATGGGGATGAATTCTTATTTAAGAATTACGATGAGGATAAGATCTAAGGTAAAATTTAAGACGAAGATGAGGTCTGAGTTAAAATTTGCGATGAGGATTAGATCTGAGTTAAATTAAAGATGATAATAAGATCTGAGTTAAGAGTTACGATGAGGATAAGACCTGAGTTAAGAGTTACGATGAGGATAAGATCTGAGGTAAAATTTAAGATGAGGATGAGGTCTGAGTTAAGATGAGTAAGATCTGAAGTAAAATTTAAGATTTGGATGAGGATTGAGTTGAGAGTTACGATGAGTATAAGATCTGAGGTAAAATATAAGATGAGGATGAGGTCTGAGTTCAGAGTTACGATGACGATAAGATCTGATTTAAAAGTTAAGATGAGGATAAGATCTGAGTTAATAGTTACGATGAGGATAGGATCTGAGTTAATTGTTAGGATAAGGATAAGATCTGAGTTAAGAATTACGATGAAGATAAGATCTGTGGTAAAATTGAAGATTAGGATGAGGTCTGAGTAAAGAGTTACGATGAGGATAAGACCTGAGTTAAGAGTTACGATGAGGATAAGATCTGAGGTAAAATTTAAGATGAGGATGAGGTCTGAGTTAAGATGAGTAAGATCTGAAGTAAAATTTAAGATTTGGATGAGGATTGAGTTGAGAGTTACGATGAGTATAAGATCTGAGGTAAAATATAAGATGAGGATGAGGTCTGAGTTCAGAGTTACGATGACGATAAGATCTGATTTAAAAGTTAAAATGAGGATAAGATCTGAGTTACAAATTAAGATGATATTAAGATTTGAGCTAAGAGTTACGATGAGGATAAGATCTGAGTTAAAGGATTCGATGAGGATAAGATCTGAGTTAATAGTTACGATGAGGATAAGATCTGAGCTAAAAGTAAAGATGAGTATGAGGTCTGAGTTAAAATTTGCGATGAGGATAAGATCTGAGTTAATTGTTACGATGAGGATAAGATCTGAGCTAAAAGTAAAGATGAGTATGAGGTCTGAGTTAAAATTTGCGATGAGGATAAAATCTGAGTTACAAATTAAGATGATATTAAGATCTGAGTTAAGAGTTACGATGAGGATAAGATCTGAGTTAAAGGATTCGACGAGGATAAGATATTAGTTAAAATTTAAGATGAGGATGAGGTCTGAGTTAAGAGTTAAGAGTTAAGATTAGGATAAGATCTGAGGTAATATTTAAGATTTGGATGAGGTCTGAGTTAAGAGTTACGATAAGTATAAGATCTGAGGTAAAATATAAGATGAGGATGAGGTCTGAGTTAAGAGTTACTATGTAGATAAGATCTGATTTAAAAGTTAAAATGAGGATAAGATCTGAGTTAATAGTTACGATGAGGATAGGATCTGAGTTAATTGTTAGGATAAGGATAAGATCTGAGTTAAGAATTACGATGAAGGTAAGATCTGTGGTAAAATTGAAGATTAGGATGAGGTCTGAGTAAAGAGTTACGATGAGGATAAGACCTGAGTTAAGAGTTACGATGAGGATAAGATCTGAGGTAAAATTTAAGATGAGGATGAGGTCTGAGTTAAGATGAGTAAGATCTGAAGTAAAATTTAAGATTTGGATGAGGATTGAGTTGAGAGTTACGATGAGTATAAGATCTGAGGTAAAATATAAGATGAGGATGAGGTCTGAGTTCAGAGTTACGATGACGATAAGATCTGATTTAAAAGTTAAAATGAGGATAAGATCTGAGTTACAAATTAAGATGATATTAAGATTTGAGCTAAGAGTTACGATGAGGATAAGATCTGAGTTAAAGGATTCGATGAGGATAAGATCTGAGTTAATAGTTACGATGAGGATAAGATCTGAGCTAAAAGTAAAGATGAGTATGAGGTCTGAGTTAAAAGTTGCGATGAGGATAAGATCTGAGTTAATTGTTACGATGAGGATAAGATCTGAGCTAAAAGTAAAGATGAGTATGAGGTCTGAGTTAAAATTTGCGATGAGGATAAAATCTGAGTTACAAATTAAAATGATATTAAGATCTGAGTTAAGAGTTACGATGAGGATAAGATCTGAGTTAAAGGATTCGATGAGGATAAGATCTGAGCTAAGAGTTACGGTGAGGATTACATCTGCGTTAATAGATACAAGGTAGAGTTAATAGTTATGATGAGCATAAGATCTCCGGCAAAATTTAAGATGAGGATAAGATCTGAGTTAATAGATATGATGAGGATAAGATCTGAGTTAAAAGTTACGATGAGGATAAGATCGAGGTAAAATTATAGATGGGGATGAATTCTTATTTAAGAATTACGATGAGGATAAGATCTAAGGTAAAATTTAAGATGAAGATGAGGTCTGAGTTAAAATTTGCGATGAGGATTAGATCTGAGTAAAATTAAAGATGATAATAAGATCTGAGTTAAGAGTTACGATGAGGATAAGACCTGAGTTAAGAGTTACGATGAGGATAAGATCTGAGGTAAAATTTAAGATGAGGATGAGGTCTGAGTTAAGATGAGTAAGATCTGAAGTAAAATTTAAGATTTGGATGAGGATTGAGTTGAGAGTTACGATGAGTATAAGATCTGAGGTAAAATATAAGATGAGGATGAGGTCTGAGTTCAGAGTTACGATGACGATAAGATCTGATTTAAAAGTTAAAATGAGGATAAGATCTGAGTTAATAGTTACGATGAGGATAGGATCTGAGTTAATTGTTAGGATAAGGATAAGATCTGAGTTAAGAATTACGATGAAGGTAAGATCTGTGGTAAAATTGAAGATTAGGATGAGGTCTGAGTAAAGAGTTACGCTGAGGATAAGACCTGAGTTAAGAGTTACGATGAGGATAAGATCTGAGGTAAAATTTAAGATGAGGATGAGGTCTGAGTTAAGATGAGTAAGATCTGAAGTAAAATTTAAGATTTGGATGAGGATTGAGTTGAGAGTTACGATGAGTAAAAGATCTGAGGTAAAATATAAGATGAGGATGAGGTCTGAGTTCAGAGTTACGATGACGATAAGATCTGATTTAAAAGTTAAAATGAGGATAAGATCTGAGTTAATAGTTACGATGAGGATAGGATCTGAGTTAATTGTTAGGATAAGGATAAGATCTGAGTTAAGAATTACGATGAAGGTAAGATATGTGGTAAAATTGAAGATTAGGATGAGGTCTGAGTTAAAAGTTGCGATAAGGATAAGATCTGAGTTAATTGTTACGATGAGGATAAGATCTGAGTTAAATTTAAGATGATAATAAGATCTGAGTTAAGAGTTACGATGAGGATAAGATCTGAGATAAGAGTTACGATGAGGATAAGATATTAGGTAAAATTTTAGATGAGGATGAGGTCTGAGTTAAGAGTTAAGATAAGGATAAGATCTGAGGTAAAATTGAAGATTTGGATGAGGACTGAGTTTGGGGTTACGAAGAGTATAAGATCTGAGGTAAAGTATAAGATCAGGATGAGGTCTGAGTTAATTGTTACGATGACGATAAGATTTGATTTAAAAGTTAAGATGAGGATAAGATCTGAGTTAATAGTTACGAGGAGGATAAGATCTGAGGTAAAATTAAAGATGAGGATGAGGTCTGAGTTAAAAGTTGCGATAAGGATAAGATCTGAGTTAATTGTTACGATGAGGATAAGATCTGAGTTAAAAGTAAAGATGAGTATGAGGTCTGAGTTAAAATTTGCGATGAGGATAAGATCTGAGTTACAAATTAAGATGATATTCAGATCTGAGTTAAGAGTTACGATGAGGATAAGATCTGAGTTAAAGGATTCGATGAGGATAAGATCTGAGCTAAGAGTTACGATGAGGATGAGATCTGCGTTAATAGATACGTGTTAGAGTTAATAGTTACGATGAGCATAAGATCTCAGGCAAAATTAAAGATGAGGATAAGATCTGAGTTAATAGATATGATGAGGATAAGATCTGAGCTAAGAATTACGATGAAGATAAGATCTGAGGTAAAATTTAAGATGAGGATGAGGTCTGAGTTAAAAGTTGCGATAAGGATAAGATCTGAGTAAATTGTTACGATGAGGATCAGATCTGAGCTAACAGTAAAGATTGGGATAAGATCTGAGTTTATAGTTACGATGAGGATAAGATCTGAGGTAAAATTTAAGATTAGGGTGAGGTAAGGGTTAAAAGTTGCGATGAGGATAAGATCTGTGTTAATAGTTACGATGAGGATAATATCTGAGTTAATAATTACGATGAGGATTAGATTTGAGGTAAATTTAAGATGGGGATAAGATCTGAGTAAATTGTTACCATGAGGATAAGATCTGAGTTAAATTTAAGATGATAATAAGATCTGAGTTAAGAGTTACGATGAGGATAAGACCTGAGTTACGAGTTACGATGAGGATAAGATCTGAGGTAAAGGATTCGATGAGGATAAGATCTGAGCTAAGAGTTACGATGAGGATAAGATATGAGTTAAAGGTTTCGATGAGGATAAGATCTGAGTTAATAGTTACGATGAGGATAAGATCTGAGCTAAAAGTAAAGATGAGTATGAGGTCTGAGTTAAAATTTGCGATGAGGATAAGACCTGAGTTACAAATTAAGATGATATTAAGATCTGAGTTAAGAGTTACAATGAGGATAAGATCTGAGTTAAAGGATTCGATGAGGATAAGATCTGAGCTAAGAGTTACGATTAGGATTAGATCTGCGTTAATAGATACGTGGTAGAGTTAATAGTTATGATGAGCATAAGATCTCCGGCAAAATTTAAGATGAGGATAAGATCTGAGTTAATAGATATGATGAGGATAAGATCTGAGTTAATAGTTACGATGAGGATAAGATCTGAGGTAAAATTTAAGATGAAAATGAGGACTGAGTTAAGAGTTACTATGTAGATAAGATCTGAGTTTAGTGTTACGATGACGATAAGATCTAAGTTAAAAGTTGCGATGAGGATAAGATCTGTGTTAATAGTTACGATGAGGATAAGATCTGAGTTAAATTTAAGATGGGGATAAGATCTGAGTAAATTGTTACGATGAGGATAAGATCTGAGTTAAATTTAAGATGATAATAAGATCTGAGTTAAGAATTACGATGAGGATAAGACCTGAGTTAAGAGTTACGATGAGGATAAGATCTGAGGTAAAATTTAAGATGAGGATGAGGTCTGAGTTAAGAGTTACGCTGAGGATAAGATCTGAGTTAATGGTTACGACGAGGATAAGATATTAGGTAAAATTTAAGATGAGGATGAGGTATGAGTTAAAGAGTTACGATGAGTATAAGATCTGAGGTTAAATATAAGATGAGGATGAGGTCTGAGTTAATTGTTACGATGACGATAAGATCTGATTTAAAAGTTAAGATGAGTATAAGATCTGAGTTAATAGTTACGATGAGGATAAGATCTGAGGTAAAATTTAAGATGAGGATGAGGTCTGAGTTAAAAGTTGCGATAAGGATAAGATCGGAGTTAATTGTTACTATGAGGATAAGATCTGAGTTAAGAATTACGATAAAGATAAGATCTGAGGTAAAATTTAAGATGAGGGTGAGGTCAGGGTTAAAAGTTGCGATGAGGATAAGATCTGAGTTAATAGTTACGATGAGGATAAGATCTGAGTTAAAAATTAAGATGGGGATAAGATCTGAGTTAATAGTTACGATGAAGATAAGAACTGAGTTAATTGTTACGATGAGGATAAGATCTGAGGTAAAATTTAAGATGGGGATAAGATATGAGTAATTTGTTACGATAAGGATAAGATCTGAGTTTAATTTAAGATGATAATAAGATCTGAGTTAAGAGTTACGATGAGGATAAGATCTGAGATAAGAGTTACGATGAGGATAAGATATTAGGTAAAATTTTAGATGAGGATGAGGTCTGAGTTAAGAGTTAAGATAAGGATAAGATCTGAGGTAAAATTGAAGATTTGGATGAGGACTGAGTTTGGGGTTACGATGAGTATAAGATCTGAGGTAAAGTATAAGATGAGGATGAGGTCTGAGTTAATTGTTACGATGACGATAAGATCTGATTTAAAAGTTAAGATGAGGATAAGATCTGAGTTAATAGTTACGATGAGGATAAGATCTGAGGTAAAATTAAAGATGAGGATGAGGTCTGAGTTAAAAGTTGCGATAAGGATAAGATCTGAGTTAATTGTTACGATGAGGATAAAATCTGAGTTAAAAGTAAAGATGAGTATGAGGTCTGAGTTAAAATTTGCGATGAGGATAAGATCTGAGTTACAAATTAAGATGATATTCAGATCTGAGTTAAGAGTTACGATGAGGATAAGATCTGAGTTAAAGGATTCGATGAGGATAAGATCTGAGCTAAGAGTTACGATGAGGATTACATCTGCGTTAATAGATACAAGGTAGAGTTAATAGTTATGATGAGCATAAGATCTCCGGCAAAATTTAAGATGAGGATAAGATCTGAGTTAATAGATATGATGAGGATAAGATCTGAGTTAAAAGTTACGATGAGGATAAGATCGAGGTTAAATTATAGATGGGGATGAATTCTTATTTAAGAATTACGATGAGGATAAGATCTAAGGTAAAATTTAAGACGAAGATGAGGTCTGAGTTAAAATTTGCGATGAGGATTAGATCTGAGTTAAATTAAAGATGATAATAAGATCTGAGTTAAGAGTTACGATGAGGATAAGACCTGAGTTAAGAGTTACGATGAGGATAAGATCTGAGGTAAAATTTAAGATGAGGATGAGGTCTGAGTTAAGATGAGTAAGATCTGAAGTAAAATTTAAGATTTGGATGAGGATTGAGTTGAGAGTTACGATGAGTAAAAGATCTGAGGTAAAATATAAGATGAGGATGAGGTCTGAGTTCAGAGTTACGATGACGATAAGATCTGATTTAAAAGTTAAAATGAGGATAAGATCTGAGTTAATAGTTACGATGAGGATAGGATCTGAGTTAATTGTTAGGATAAGGATAAGATCTGAGTTAAGAATTACGATGAAGATAAGATCTGTGGTAAAATTGAAGATTAGGATGAGGTCTGAGTAAAGAGTTACGATGAGGATAAGACCTGAGTTAAGAGTTACGATGAGGATAAGATCTGAGGTAAAATTTAAGATGAGGATGAGGTCTGAGTTAAGATGAGTAAGATCTGAAGTAAAATTTAAGATTTGGATGAGGATTGAGTTGAGAGTTACGATGAGTATAAGATCTGAGGTAAAATATAAGATGAGGATGAGGTCTGAGTTCAGAGTTACGATGACGATAAGATCTGATTTAAAAGTTAAAATGAGGATAAGATCTGAGTTACAAATTAAGATGATATTAAGATTTGAGCTAAGAGTTACGATGAGGATAAGATCTGAGTTAAAGGATTCGATGAGGATAAGATCTGAGTTAATAGTTACGATGAGGATAAGATCTGAGCTAAAAGTAAAGATGAGTATGAGGTCTGAGTTAAAATTTGCGATGAGGATAAGATCTGAGTTAATTGTTACGATGAGGATAAGATCTGAGCTAAAAGTAAAGATGAGTATGAGGTCTGAGTTAAAATTTGCGATGAGGATAAAATCTGAGTTACAAATTAAGATGATATTAAGATCTGAGTTAAGAGTTACGATGAGGATAAGATCTGAGTTAAAGGATTCGACGAGGATAAGATATTAGTTAAAATTTAAGATGAGGATGAGGTCTGAGTTAAGAGTTAAGAGTTAAGATTAGGATAAGATCTGAGGTAATATTTAAGATTTGGATGAGGACTGAGTTAAGAGTTACGATAAGTATAAGATCTGAGGTAAAATATAAGATGAGGATGAGGTCTGAGTTAAGAGTTACTATGTAGATAAGATCTGATTTAAAAGTTAAAATGAGGATAAGATCTGAGTTAATAGTTACGATGAGGATAGGATCTGAGTTAATTGTTAGGATAAGGATAAGATCTGAGTTAAGAATTACGATGAAGGTAAGATCTGTAGTAAAATTGAAGATTAGGATGAGGTCTGAGTAAAGAGTTACGATGAGGATAAGACCTGAGTTAAGAGTTACGATGAGGATAAGATCTGAGGTAAAATTTAAGATGAGGATGAGGTCTGAGTTAAGATGAGTAAGATCTGAAGTAAAATTTAAGATTTGGATGAGGATTGAGTTGAGAGTTACGATGAGTATAAGATCTGAGGTAAAATATAAGATGAGGATGAGGTCTGAGTTCAGAGTTACGATGACGATAAGATCTGATTTAAAAGTTAAAATGAGGATAAGATCTGAGTTACAAATTAAGATGATATTAAGATTTGAGCTAAGAGTTACGATGAGGATAAGATCTGAGTTAAAGGATTCGATGAGGATAAGATCTGAGTTAATAGTTACGATGAGGATAAGATCTGAGCTAAAAGTAAAGATGAGTATGAGGTCTGAGTTAAAATTTGCGATGAGGATAAGATCTGAGTTAATTGTTACGATGAGGATAAGATCTGAGCTAAAAGTAAAGATGAGTATGAGGTCTGAGTTAAAATTTGCGATGAGGATAAAATCTGAGTTACAAATTAAAATGATATTAAGATCTGAGTTAAGAGTTACGATGAGGATAAGATCTGAGTTAAAGGATTCGATGAGGATAAGATCTGAGCTAAGAGTTACGGTGAGGATTACATCTGCGTTAATAGAAACAAGGTAGAGTTAATAGTTATGATGAGCATAAGATCTCCGGCAAAATTTAAGATGAGGATAAGATCTGAGTTAATAGATATGATGAGGATAAGATCTGAGTTAAAAGTTACGATGAGGATAAGATCGAGGTAAAATTATAGATGGGGATGAATTCTTATTTAAGAATTACGATGAGGATAAGATCTAAGGTAAAATTTAAGATGAAGATGAGGTCTGAGTTAAAATTTGCGATGAGGATTAGATCTGAGTAAAATTAAAGATGATAATAAGATCTGAGTTAAGAGTTACGATGAGGATAAGACCTGAGTTAAGAGTTACGATGAGGATAAGATCTGAGGTAAAATTTAAGATGAGGATGAGGTCTGAGTTAAGATGAGTAAGATCTGAAGTAAAATTTAAGATTTGGATGAGGATTGAGTTGAGAGTTACGATGAGTATAAGATCTGAGGTAAAATATAAGATGAGGATGAGGTCTGAGTTCAGAGTTACGATGACGATAAGATCTGATTTAAAAGTTAAAATGAGGATAAGATCTGAGTTAATAGTTACGATGAGGATAGGATCTGAGTTAATTGTTAGGATAAGGATAAGATCTGAGTTAAGAATTACGATGAAGGTAAGATCTGTGGTAAAATTGAAGATTAGGATGAGGTCTGAGTAAAGAGTTACGCTGAGGATAAGACCTGAGTTAAGAGTTACGATGAGGATAAGATCTGAGGTAAAATTTAAGATGAGGATGAGGTCTGAGTTAAGATGAGTAAGATCTGAAGTAAAATTTAAGATTTGGATGAGGATTGAGTTGAGAGTTACGATGAGTAAAAGATCTGAGGTAAAATATAAGATGAGGATGAGGTCTGAGTTCAGAGTTACGATGACGATAAGATCTGATTTAAAAGTTAAAATGAGGATAAGATCTGAGTTAATAGTTACGATGAGGATAGGATCTGAGTTAATTGTTAGGATAAGGATAAGATCTGAGTTAAGAATTACGATGAAGGTAAGATATGTGGTAAAATTGAAGATTAGGATGAGGTCTGAGTTAAAAGTTGCGATAAGGATAAGATCTGAGTTAATTGTTACGATGAGGATAAGATCTGAGTTAAAAGTAAAGATGAGTATGAGGTCTGAGTTAAAATTTGCGATGAGGATAAGATCTGAGTTACAAATTAAGATGATATTCAGATCTGAGTTAAGAGTTACGATGAGGATAAGATCTGTGTTAAAGGATTCGATGAGGATAAGATCTGAGCTAAGAGTTACGATGAGGATGAGATCTGCGTTAATAGATACGTGTTAGAGTTAATAGTTACGATGAGCATAAGATCTCAGGCAAAATTAAAGATGAGGATAAGATCTGAGTTAATAGATATGATGAGGATAAGATCTGAGTTAAAAGTTACGATGAAGATAAGATTAATATAAAATTATAGATGGGGATGAATTCTGAGTTAAGAATTACGATGAGGATAAGATGTGAGGTAAAATTTAAGATGAGGATGAGGTCTGAGTTAAAAGTTGCGATGAGTATTAGATCTGAGTTAAATTTAAGATGATAATAAGATCTGAGTAAAGAGTTACGATGAGGATAAGATCTGAGTTAAGAGTTACGATGAGGATAAGATCTGAGGTAAAATTTAAGATGAGGATGAGGTCTGAGTTAAGAGTTACTATGTAGATAAGATCTGAGTTAAGTGTTACGATGACGATAAGATCTGATTTAAAAGTTAAAATGAGGATAAGATCTGAGTTAATAGTTACGATGAGGATAGGATCTGAGGTAATATTTAGGATGAGGATGAGGTCTGTGTTAAAAGTTGCGATAAGGATAAGATCTGAGTTAATTGTTACGATAAGGATAAGATCTGAGTTAATTGTTACGATGAGGAGAAGATCTGAGATAAAAGTAAAGAAGAGTATGAGGTCTGAGTTAAAATTTGCGATGAGGATAAGATCTGAGTTACAAATTAAGATGATATTAAGATCTGAGTTAAGAGTAACGATGAGGATAAGATCTGAGTTAAAGGATTCGATGAGGATTAGATCTGAGCTAAGAGTTACGATGAGGATAAGATCTGCGTTAATAGATACGTGGTAGAGTTAATAGTTACGATGAGCATAAGATCTCAGGCAAAATTTAAGATGAGGATAAGATCTGAGTTAATAGATATGATGAGGATAAGATCTGAGGTAAAATTTAAGATGAGGGTGAGGTCTGAGTTAAAAGTTGCGATGAGGATTAGATCTGAGTTAAATTTAAGATGATAATAAGATCTGAGTTAAGAGTTACGATGAAGATAAGATCTGTGGTAAAATTGAAGATGAGGATGAGGTCTGAGTAAAGAGTTACGATGAGGATAAGATCTAAGTTAATTGTTACGATGATGTTAAGATCTGAGTTAAAGTTAAGATTGGGATAAGATCTGAGTTAAGAATTACGATGAAGGTAAGATCTGTGGTAAAATTGAAGATTAGGATGAGGTCTGAGTAAAGAGTTACGCTGAGGATAAGACCTGAGTTAAGAGTTACGATGAGGATAAGATCTGAGGTAAAATTTAAGATGAGGATGAGGTCTGAGTTAAGATGAGTAAGATCTGAAGTAAAATTTAAGATTTGGATGAGGATTGAGTTGAGAGTTACGATAAGTATAAGATCTGAGGTAAAATATAAGATGAGGATGAGGTCTGAGTTAAGAGTTACTATGTAGATAAGATCTGATTTAAAAGTTAAAATGAGGATAAGATCTGAGTTAATAGTTACGATGAGGATAGGATCTGAGTTAATTGTTAGGATAAGGATAAGATCTGAGTTAAGAATTACGATGAAGGTAAGATATGTGGTAAAATTGAAGATTAGGATGAGGTCTGAGTTAAAAGTTGCGATAAGGATAAGATCTGAGTTAATTGTTACGATGAGGATAAGATCTGAGTTAAAAGTAAAGATGAGTATGAGGTCTGAGTTAAAATTTGCGATGAGGATAAGATCTGAGTTACAAATTAAGATGATATTCAGATCTGAGTTAAGAGTTACGATGAGGATAAGATCTGAGTTAAAGGATTCGATGAGGATAAGATCTGAGCTAAGAGTTACGATGAGGATGAGATCTGCGTTAATAGATACGTGTTAGAGTTAATAGTTACGATGAGCATAAGATCTCAGGCAAAATTAAAGATGAGGATAAGATCTGAGTTAATAGATATGATGAGGATAAGATCTGAGTTAAAAGTTACGATGAAGATAAGATTAATATAAAATTATAGATGGGGATGAATTCTGAGTTAAGAATTACGATGAGGATAAGATCTGATTTAAAAGTTAAAATGAGGATAAGATCTGAGTTAATAGTTACGATGAGGATAGGATCTGAGGTAATATTTAGGATGAGGATGAGGTCTGTGTTAAAAGTTGCGATGAGTATTAGATCTGAGTTAAATTTAAGATGATAATAAGATCTGAGTAAAGAGTTACGATGAGGATAAGATCTGAGTTAAGAGTTACGATGAGGATAAGATCTGAGGTAAAATTTAAGATGAGGATGAGGTCTGAGTTAAGAGTTACTATGTAGATAAGATCTGAGTTAAGTGTTACGATGACGATAAGATCTGATTTAAAAGTTAAAATGAGGATAAGATCTGAGTTAATAGTTACGATGAGGATAGGATCTGAGGTAATATTTAGGATGAGGATGAGGTCTGTGTTAAAAGTTGCGATAAGGATAAGATCTGAGTTAATTGTTACGATAAGGATAAGATCTGAGTTAATTGTTACGATGAGGAGAAGATCTGAGATAAAAGTAAAGAAGAGTATGAGGTCTGAGTTAAAATTTGCGATGAGGATAAGATCTGAGTTACAAATTAAGATGATATTAAGATCTGAGTTAAGAGTAACGATGAGGATAAGATCTGAGTTAAAGGATTCGATGAGGATTAGATCTGAGCTAAGAGTTACGATGAGGATAAGATCTGCGTTAATAGATACGTGGTAGAGTTAATAGTTACGATGAGCATAAGATCTCAGGCAAAATTTAAGATGAGGATAAGATCTGAGTTAATAGATATGATGAGGATAAGATCTGAGGTAAAATTTAAGATGAGGGTGAGGTCTGAGTTAAAAGTTGCGATGAGGATTAGATCTGAGTTAAATTTAAGATGATAATAAGATCTGAGTTAAGAGTTACGATGAAGATAAGATCTGTGGTAAAATTGAAGATGAGGATGAGGTCTGAGTAAAGAGTTACGATGAGGATAAGATCTAAGTTAATTGTTACGATGATGTTAAGATCTGAGTTAAAGTTAAGATTGGGATAAGATCTGAGTTAAGAGTTACGATGAGGATAAGATCTGAGGTTTAATTTAAGATGAGGATGAGGTCTGAGTTAAGAGTTACTATGAGGATAAGATCTGAGTTTATGGTTACGACGAGGATAAGAAATTAGGTAAAATTTAAGATGAGGATGAGGTCTGAGATAAAAGTTACAATGAGGATAAGACTGAGTTAATTGTAACGATGACGATAAGATCTGATTTAAAAGTTAAGATGAGGATAAGATCTGAGTTAATAGTTTCGATGAGGATAAGATCTGAGGTAAAATTTAAGATGAGGATGAGGTCTGAGTTAAAAGTTGCGATAAGGATAAGATCTGAGTTAATTGTTACGATGAGGATAAGATCTGAGTTAAAAATTAAGATGGGGATAAGATATGAGTAAATTGTTACGATGAGGATAAGATCTGAGTTAAATTTAAGATGATAATAAGATCTGAGTTAAGAGTTACGATGAGGATAAGATCTGAGTTAATAGTTACGAGGAGGATAAGATCTGAGGTAAAATTAAAGATGAGGATGAGGTCTGAGTTAAAAGTTGCGATAAGGATAAGATCTGAGTTAATTGTTACGATGAGGATAAGATCTGAGTTAAAAGTAAAGATGAGTATGAGGTCTGAGTTAAAATTTGCGATGAGGATAAGATCTGAGTTAAGAGTTACGATGAAGATAAGATCTGTGGTAAAATTGAAGATGAGGATGAGGTCTGAGTAAAGAGTTACGATGAGGATAAGATCTAAGTTAGTTGTTACGATGAGGTTAAGATCTGAGTTAAAGTTAAGATTGGGATAAGATCTGAGTTAAGAGTTACGATGAGGATAAGATCTGAGGTAAAATTTCAGATGAGGATGTGGTCTGAGTTAAGAGTTACTATGAGTATAAGATCTGAGTTTATGGTTACGACGAGGATAAGAAATTAGGTAAAATTTAAGATGAGGATGAGGTCTGAGTTAAGAGTTAAGATGAGGATAAGATCTGAGGTAAAATTTATGATTTGGATGAGGACTGAGTTTAGAGTTACGATGAGTATAAGATCTGAGGTAAAATATAAGATGAGGATGAGGTCTGAGTTAAGAGTTACTATGTAGATAAGATCAGAGTTAAGTGTTACGATGATGATAAGATCTTATTTAAAAGTTAAAATGAGGATATGATCTGAGTTAATAGTTACGATGTGGATAGGATCTGAGGTAATATTTAGGATGAGGATGAGGTCTGTGTTAAAAGTTGCGATAAGGATAAGATCTGAGTTAATTGTTACGATGAGGATAAGATCTGAGTTAAAAGTTGCGATAAGAATAAGATCTAAGTTAATTGTTACGATAAGGATAAGATCTGAGTTAAGAACTACGATGAAGATAAGATCTGTGGTAAAATTGAAGATGAGGATGAGGTCTGAGTAAAGAGTTACGATGAGGATAAGATCTAAGTTAATTGTTACGATGAGGTTAAGATCTGAGTTAAAAGTTAAGATTGGGATAAAATCTGAGTTTATAGTTACGATAAGGATAAGATCTGAGGTAAAATTTAAGATGAGGGTGAGGTCAGGGTTTAAAGTTGCGATGAGGATAAGATCTGAGTTAATAGTTACGATGAGGATAAGATCTGAGTTAATAGTTACGATGAGGATAAGATCTGAGGTAAAATTTAAGATGGGGATTAGATCTGAGTAAATTGTTACGATGAGGATAAGTTCTGAGTTAAAATTTACGATGAGGATAAGATCTGAGTTAAGAGTTACGATGAGGATAAGATCTGAGGTAAAATTTAAGATGAGGGTGAGGTCTGAGTTAATAGTTACGATGAGGATAAGATCTGAGTTAATTGTTACGATGAGGATAAGATCTGAGTAAATTTAAGATGATGATAAGATCTGAGTTAATAGTTACGATGAGGGTAAGATCTGAGTTGATAGTTACGATGAGGATAAGATCTGAGGTAAAATTTAAGATGGGGATAAGATATGAGTAAATTGTTACGATGAGGATAAGATCTGAGTTAAATTTAAGATGATAATAAGATCTGAGTTAAGAGTTACGATGAGGATAAGATCTGAGATAAGAGTTACGATGAGGATAAGATATTAGGTAAAATTTTAGATGAGGATGAGGTCTGAGTTAAGAGTTAAGATAAGGATAAGATCTGAGGTAAAATTGAAGATTTGGATGAGGACTGAGTTTGGGGTTACGATGAGTATAAGATCTGAGGTAAAGTATAAGATCAGGATGAGGTCTGAGTTAATTGTTACGATGACGATAAGATCTGATTTAAAAGTTAAGATGAGGATAAGATCTGAGTTAATAGTTACGAGGAGGATAAGATCTGAGGTAAAATTAAAGATGAGGATGAGGTCTGAGTTAAAAGTTGCGATAAGGATAAGATCTGAGTTAATTGTTACGATGAGGATAAGATCTGAGTTAAAAGTAAAGATGAGTATGAGGTCTGAGTTAAAATTTGCGATGAGGATAAGATCTGAGTTACAAATTAAGATGATATTCAGATCTGAGTTAAGAGTTACGATGAGGATAAGATCTGAGTTAAAGGATTCGATGAGGATAAGATCTGAGCTAAGAGTTACGATGAGGATGAGATCTGCGTTAATAGATACGTGTTAGAGTTAATAGTTACGATGAGCATAAGATCTCAGGCAAAATTAAAGATGAGGATAAGATCTGAGTTAATGGATATGATGAGGATAAGATCTGAGCTAAGAATTACGATGAAGATAAGATCTGAGGTAAAATTTAAGATGAGGATGAGGTCTGAGTTAAAAGTTGCGATAAGGATAAGATCTGAGTAAATTGTTACGATGAGGATCAGATCTGAGCTAACAGTAAAGATTGGGATAAGATTTGAGTTTATAGTTACGATGAGGATAAGATCTGAGGTAAAATTTAAAATTTGGGGTGAGGTAAGGGTTAAAAGTTGCGATGAGGATAAGATCTGTGTTAATAGTTACGATGAGGATAATATCTGAGTTAATAATTACGATGAGGATTAGATTTGAGGTAAATTTAAGATGGGGATAAGATCTGAGTAAATTGTTACCATGAGGATAAGATCTGAGTTAAATTTAAGATGATAATAAGATCTGAGTTAAGAGTTACGATGAGGATAAGACCTGAGTTACGAGTTACGATGAGGATAAGATCTGAGGTAAAGGATTCGATGAGGATAAGATCTGAGCTAAGAGTTACGATGAGGATAAGATATGAGTTAAAGGATTCGATGAGGATAAGATCTGAGTTAATAGTTACGATGAGGATAAGATCTGAGCTAAAAGTAAAGATGAGTATGAGGTCTGAGTTAAAATTTGCGATGAGGATAAGACCTGAGTTACAAATTAAGATGATATTAAGATCTGAGTTAAGAGTTACAATGAGGATAAGATCTGAGTTAAAGGATTCGATGAGGATAAGATCTGAGCTAAGAGTTACGATTAGGATTAGATCTGCGTTAATAGATACGTGGTAGAGTTAATAGTTATGATGAGCATGAGATCTCCGGCAAAATTTAAGATGAGGATAAGATCTGAGTTAATAGATATGATGAGGATAAGATCTGAGTTAAGAGTTACGATGAGGATAAGATCTAAGGTAAAATTTAAGATGAAAATGAGGACTGAGTTAAGAGTTACTATGTAGATAAGATCTGAGTTTAGTGTTACGATGACGATAAGATCTGAGTTAAAAGTTGCGATGAGGATAAGATCTGTGTTAATAGTTACGATGAGGATAAGATCTGAGTTAAATTTAAGATGGGGATAAGATCTGAGTAAATTGTTACGATGAGGATAAGATCTGAGTTAAATTTAAGATGATAATAAGATCTGAGTTAAGAGTTACGATGAGGATAAGACCTGAGTTAAGAGTTACGATGAGGATAAGATCTGAGGTAAAATTTAAGATGAGGATGAGGTCTGAGTTAAGAGTTACGCTGAGGATAAGATCTAAGTTAATGGTTACGACGAGGATAAGATATTAGGTAAAATTTAAGATGAGGATGAGGTATGAGTTAAAGAGTTACGATGAGTATAAGATCTGAGGTTAAATATAAGATGAGGATGAGGTCTGAGTTAATTGTTACGATGACGATAAGATCTGATTTAAAAGTTAAGATGAGTATAAGATCTGAGTTAATAGTTACGATGAGGATAAGATCTGAGGTAAAATTTAAGATGAGGATGAGGTCTGAGTTAAAAGTTGCGATAAGGATAAGATCGGAGTTAATTGTTACTATGAGGATAAGATCTGAGTTAAGAATTACGATAAAGATAAGATCTGAGGTAAAATTTAAGATGAGGGTGAGGTCAGGGTTAAAAGTTGCGATGAGGATAAGATCTGAGTTAATAGTTACGATGAGGATAAGATCTGAGGTAAAACTTAAGATGGGGATAAGATCTGAGTTAATAGTTACGATGAAGATAAGAACTGAGTTAATTGTTACGATGAGGATAAGATCTGAGGTAAAATTTAAGATGGGGATAAGATATGAGTAATTTGTTACGATGAGGATAAGATCTGAGTTTAATTTAAGATGATAATAAGATCTGAGTTAAGAGTTACGATGAGGATAAGATCTGAGATAAGAGTTACGATGAGGATAAGATCTTAGGTAAAATTTTAGATGAGGATGAGGTCTGAGTTAAGAGTTAAGATAAGGATAAGATCTGAGGTAAAATTGAAGATTTGGATGAGGACTGAGTTTGGGGTTACGATGAGTATAAGATCTGAGGTAAAGTATAAGATGAGGATGAGGTCTGAGTTAATTGTTACGATGACGATAAGATCTGATTTAAAAGTTAAGATGAGGATAAGATCTGAGTTAATAGTTACGAGGAGGATAAGATCTGAGGTAAAATTAAAGATGAGGATGAGGTCTGAGTTAAAAGTTGCGATAAGGATAAGATCTGAGTTAAGAGTTACGATGAGGATAAGATCTGAGGTAAAATTTAAGATGAGGATGAGGTCTGAGTTAAAATTTGCGATGAGGATAAGATCTGAGTTACAAATTAAGATGATATTCAGATCTGAGTTAAGAGTTACGATGAGGATAAGATCTGAGTTAAAGGATTCGATGAGGATAAGATCTGAGCTAAGAGTTACGATGAGGATTACATCTACGTTAATAGATACAAGGTAGAGTTAATAGTTATGATGAGCATAAGATCTCCGGCAAAATTTAAGATGAGGATAAGATCTGAGTTAATAGATATGATGAGGATAAGATCTGAGTTAAAAGTTACGATGAGGATGAGGTCTGAGTTAAAATTTGCGATGAGGATTAGATCTGAGTTAAATTAAAGATGATAATAAGATCTGAGTTAAGAGTTACGATGAGGATAAGATCTGAGTTAAGAGTTACGATGAGGATAAGATCTGAGGTAAAATTTAAGATGAGGATGAGGTCTGAGTTAAGATGAGTAAGATCTGAAGTAAAATTTAAGATTTGGATGAGGATTGAGTTGAGAGTTACGATGAGGATAAGATCTGAGGTAAAATTAAAGATGAGGATGAGGTCTGAGTTAAGAGTTACGATGACGATAAGATCTGATTTAAAAGTTAAAATGAGGATAAGATCTGAGTTAATAGTTACGATGAGGATAGGATCTGAGTTAATTGTTAGGATAAGGATAAGATCTGAGTTAAGAATTACGATGAAGATAAGATCTGTGGTAAAATTGAAGATTAGGATGAGGTCTGAGTAAAGAGTTACGATGAAGATAAGACCTGAGTTAAGAGTTACGATGAGGATAAGATCTGAGGTAAAATTTAAGATGAGGATGAGGTCTGAGTTAAGATGAGTAAGATCTGAAGTAAAATTTAAGATTTGGATGAGGATTGAGTTAAGAGTTACGATGAGGATAAGATCTGAGGTAAAATTTAAGATGAGGATGAGGTCTGAGTTCAGAGTTACGATGACGATAAGATCTGATTTAAAAGTTAAAATGAGGATAAGATCTGAGTTACAAATTAAGATGATATTAAGATTTGAGCTAAGAGTTACGATGAGGATAAGATCTGAGTTAAAGGATTCGATGAGGATAAGATCTGAGTTAATAGTTACGATGAGGATAAGATCTGAGCTAAAAGTAAAGATGAGTATGAGGTCTGAGTTAAAATTTGCGATGAGGATAAGATCTGAGTTAATTGTTACGATGAGGATAAGATCTGAGCTAAAAGTAAAGATGAGTATGAGGTCTGAGTTAAAATTTGCGATGAGGATAAAATCTGAGTTACAAATTAAGATGATATTAAGATCTGAGTTAAGAGTTACGATGAGGATAAGATCTGAGTTAAAGGATTCGACGAGGATAAGATATTAGTTAAAATTTAAGATGAGGATGAGGTCTGAGTTAAGAGTTAAGAGTTAAGATTAGGATAAGATCTGAGGTAATATTTAAGATTTGGATGAGGACTGAGTTAAGAGTTACGATAAGTATAAGATCTGAGGTAAAATATAAGATGAGGATGAGGTCTGAGTTAAGAGTTACTATGTAGATAAGATCTGATTTAAAAGTTAAAATGAGGATAAGATCTGAGTTAATAGTTACGATGAGGATAGGATCTGAGTTAATTGTTAGGATAAGGATAAGATCTGAGTTAAGAATTACGATGAAGGTAAGATCTGTAGTAAAATTGAAGATTAGGATGAGGTCTGAGTAAAGAGTTACGATGAGGATAAGACCTGAGTTAAGAGTTACGATGAGGATAAGATCTGAGGTAAAAGTTAAGATGAGGATGAGGTCTGAGTTAAGATGAGTAAGATCTGAAGTAAAATTTAAGATTTGGATGAGGATTGAGTTGAGAGTTACGATGAGTATAAGATCTGAGGTAAAATATAAGATGAGGATGAGGTCTGAGTTCAGAGTTACGATGACGATAAGATCTGATTTAAAAGTTAAAATGAGGATAAGATCTGAGTTACAAATTAAGATGATATTAAGATTTGAGCTAAGAGTTACGATGAGGATAATATCTGAGTTAAAGGATTCGATGAGGATAAGATCTGAGTTAATAGTTACGATGAGGATAAGATCTGAGCTAAAAGTAAAGATGAGTATGAGGTCTGAGTTAAAATTTGCGATGAGGATAAGATCTGAGTTAATTGTTACGATGAGGATAAGATCTGAGCTAAAAGTAAAGATGAGTATGAGGTCTGAGTTAAAATTTGCGATGAGGATAAAATCTGAGTTACAAATTAAGATGATATTAAGATCTGAGTTAAGAGTTACGATGAGGATAAGATCTGAGTTAAAAGATTCGATGAGGATAAGATCTGAGCTAAGAGTTACGGTGAGGATTACATCTGCATTAATAGATACAAGGTAGAGTTAATAGTTATGATGAGCATAAGATCTCCGGCAAAATTTAAGATGAGGATAAGATCTGAGTTAATAGATATGATGAGGATAAGATCTGAGTTAAAAGTTACGATGAGGATAAGATCGAGGTAAAATTATAGATGGGGATGAATTCTTATTTAAGAATTACGATGAGGATAAGATCTAAGGTAAAATTTAAGATGAAGATGAGGTCTGAGTTAAAATTTGCGATGAGGATTAGATCTGAGTAAAATTAAAGATGATAATAAGATCTGAGTTAAGAGTTACGATGAGGATAAGACCTGAGTTAAGAGTTACGATGAGGATAAGATCTGAGGTAAAATTTAAGATGAGGATGAGGTCTGAGTTAAGATGAGTAAGATCTGAAGTAAAATTTAAGATTTGGATGAGGATTGAGTTGAGAGTTACGATGAGTATAAGATCTGAGGTAAAATATAAGATGAGGATGAGGTCTGAGTTCAGAGTTACGATGACGATAAGATCTGATTTAAAAGTTAAAATGAGGATAAGATCTGAGTTAATAGTTACGATGAGGATAGGATCTGAGTTAATTGTTAGGATAAGGATAAGATCTGAGTTAAGAATTACGATGAAGGTAAGATCTGTGGTAAAATTGAAGATTAGGATGAGGTCTGAGTAAAGAGTTACGATGAGGATAAGACCTGAGTTAAGAGTTACGATGAGGATAAGATCTGAGGTAAAATTTAAGATGAGGATGAGGTCTGAGTTAAGATGAGTAAGATCTGAAGTAAAATTTAAGATTTGGATGAGGATTGAGTTGAGAGTTACGATGAGTAAAAGATCTGAGGTAAAATATAAGATGAGGATGAGGTCTGAGTTCAGAGTTACGATGACGATAAGATCTGATTTAAAAGTTAAAATGAGGATAAGATCTGAGTTAATAGTTACGATGAGGATAGGATCTGAGTAAATTGTTAGGATAAGGATAAGATCTGAGTTAAGAATTACGATGAAGGTAAGATATGTGGTAAAATTGAAGATTAGGATGAGGTCTGAGTTAAAAGTTGCGATAAGGATAAGATCTGAGTTAATTGTTACGATGAGGATAAGATCTGAGTTAAAAGTAAAGATGAGTATGAGGTCTGAGTTAAAATTTGCGATGAGGATAAGATCTGAGTTACAAATTAAGATGATATTCAGATCTGAGTTAAGAGTTACGATGAGGATAAGATCTGAGTTAAAGGATTCGATGAGGATAAGATCTGAGCTAAGAGTTACGATGAGGATAAGATCTGCGTTAATAGATACGTGTTAGAGTTAATAGTTACGATGAGCATAAGATCTCAGGCAAAATTAAAGATGAGGATAAGATCTGAGTTAATAGATATGATGAGGATAAGATCTGAGTTAAAAGTTACGATGAGGATAAGATTAATATAAAATTATAGATGGGGATGAATTCTGAGTTAAGAATTACGATGAGGATAAGATGTGAGGTAAAATTTAAGATGAGGATGAGGTCTGAGTTAAAAGTTGCGATGAGTATTAGATCTGAGTTAAATTTAAGATGATAATAAGATCTGAGTAAAGAGTTACGATGAGGATAAGATCTGAGTTAAGAGTTACGATGAGGATAAGATCTGAGGTAAAATTTAAGATGAGGATGAGGTCTGAGTTAAGAGTTACTATGTAGATAAGATCTGAGTTAAGTGTTACGATGACGATAAGATCTGATTTAAAAGTTTAAATGAGGATAAGATCTGAGTTAATAGTTACGATGAGGATAGGATCTGAGGTAATATTTAGGATGAGGATGAGGTCTGTGTTAAAAGTTGCGATAAGGATAAGATCTGAGTTAATTGTTACGATAAGGATAAGATCTGAGTTAATTGTTACGATGAGGAGAAGATCTGAGATAAAAGTAAAGAAGAGTATGAGGTCTGAGTTAAAATTTGCGATGAGGATAAGATCTGAGTTACAAATTAAGATGATATTAAGATCTGAGTTAAGAGTAACGATGAGGATAAGATCTGAGTTAAAGGATTCGTTGAGGATTAGATCTGAGCTAAGAGTTACGATGAGGATAAGATCTGCGTTAATAGTTACGATGAGGATAATATCTGAGTTAATAATTACGATGAGGATTAGATTTGAGGTAAATTTAGGATGGGGATAAGATCTGAGTAAATTGTTACCATGAGGATAAGATCTGAGTTAAATTTAAGATGATAATAAGATCTGAGTTAAGAGTTACGATGAGGATAAGACCTGAGTTAAGAGTTACGATGAGGATAAGATCTGAGGTAAAATTTAAGATGAGGATGAGGTCTGAGTTAAGAGTTACGCTGAGGATAAGATCTAAGTTAATGGTTACGACGAGGATAAGATATTAGGTAAAATTTAAGATGAGGATGAGGTATGAGTTAAAGAGTTACGATGAGTATAAGATCTGAGGTTAAATATAAGATGAGGATGAGGTCTGAGTTAATTGTTACGATGACGATAAGATCTGATTTAAAAGTTAAGATGAGTATAAGATCTGAGTTAATAGTTACGATGAGGATAAGATCTGAGGTAAAATTTAAGATGAGGATGAGGTCTGAGTTAAAAGTTGCGATAAGGATAAGATCGGAGTTAATTGTTACTATGAGGATAAGATCTGAGTTAAGAATTACGATAAAGATAAGATCTGAGGTAAAATTTAAGATGAGGGTGAGGTCAGGGTTAAAAGTTGCGATGAGGATAAGATCTGAGTTAAATTTAAGATGATAATAAGATCTGAGTTAAGAGTTACGATGAGGATAAGACCTGAGTTACGAGTTACGATGAGGATAAGATCTGAGGTAAAGGATTCGATGAGGATAAGATCTGAGCTAAGAGTTAAGATGAGGATAAGATCTGAGTTAAAGGATTCGATGAGGATAAGATCTGAGTTAATAGTTACGATGAGGATAAGATCTGAGGTAAAATTTAAGATGAGGATGAGGTCTGAGTTAAAAGTTGCGATAAGGATAAGATCGGAGTTAATTGTTACGATGAGGATAAGATCTGAGTTAAGAATTACGATGAAGATAAGATCTGAGGTAAAATTTAAGATGAGGGTGAGGTCAGGGTTAATAGTTGCGATGAGGATAAGATCTGAGTTAATAGTTACGATGAAGATAAGAACTGAGTTAAGAGTTACGACGAGGATAAGATCTGAGGTAAAATTTAAGATGAGGATGAGGTCTGAGTTAAGAGTTACGATGAGGATAAGATCTGAGGTAAAATTTAAGATGAGGATGAGGTCTGAGTTAATAGTTACGATGAGGATAAGATCTGAGTTAATAGTTACGACGAGGATAAGATATTAGGTAAAATTTAAGATGAGGATGAGGTCTGAGTTAAGAGTTAAGATGAGGATAAGATCTGAGGTAAAATTTAAGATTTGGATGAGGACTGAGTTAAGAGTTACGATGAGTATGAGATCTGAGGGAAAATATAAGATGAGGATGAGGTCTGAGTTAAAAGTTGCGATAAGGATAAGATCGGAGTTAATAGTTACGATGAGGATAAGATCTGAGTTAAGAATTACGATGAGGATAAGATCTGAGGTAAAATTTAAGATGAGGGTGAGGTCAGGGTTAAAAGTTGCGATGAGGATAAGATCTGAGTTAATAGTTACGATGAAGATAAGATCTGAGTTAATTGTAACGATGAGGATAAGATCTGAGTTAAGAATAACGATCTAAGTTTAAAATTACGATGAGGATAAGACCTGAGTTAAGAGTTACGATGAGGATAGGATCTGAGTTAAGTGTTTCGATGAGGATTAGATCTAAGTTAATGGTTACGATGAGGATAAGATCTGAGTTAAAAGTTACGATTAGGATAGGATCTGAGGTAAAATTTAAGATGAGGGTGAGGTCTGAGTTAATAGTTACGATGAGGATAAGATCTGAGTTAATTGTTACGATGAGGATAAGATCTGAGTAAATTTAAGATGATGATAAGATCTGAGTTAATAGTTACGATGAGGGTAAGATCTGAGTATATAGTTACGATGAGGATAAGATCTGAGGTAAAATTTAAGATGGGGATAAGATATGAGTAAATTGTTACGATGAGGATAAGATCTGAGTTAAATTTAAGATGATAATAAGATCTGAGTTAAGAGTTACGATGAGGATAAGATCTGAGATAAGAGTTACGATGAGGATAAGATTTGATTTAAAAGTTAAGATGAGGATAAGATCTGAGTTAATAGTTACGAGGAGGATAAGATCTGAGGTAAAATTAAAGATGAGGATGAGGTCTGAGTTAAAAGTTGCGATAAGGATAAGATCTGAGTTAATTGTTACGATGAGGATAAGATCTGAGTTAAAAGTAAAGATGAGTATGAGGTCTGAGTTAAAATTTGCGATGAGGATAAGATCTGAGTTACAAATTAAGATGATATTCAGATCTGAGTTAAGAGTTACGATGAGGATAAGATCTGAGTTAAAGGATTCGATGAGGATAAGATCTGAGCTAAGAGTTACGATGAGGATGAGATCTGCGTTAATAGATACGTGTTAGAGTTAATAGTTACGATGAGCATAAGATCTCAGGCAAAATTAAAGATGAGGATAAGATCTGAGTTAATAGATATGATGAGGATAAGATCTGAGCTAAGAATTACGATGAAGATAAGATCTGAGGTAAAATTTAAGATGAGGATGAGGTCTGAGTTAAAAGTTGCGATAAGGATAAGATCTGAGTAAATTGTTACGATGAGGATCAGATCTGAGCTAACAGTAAAGATTGGGATAAGATCTGAGTTTATAGTTACGATGAGGATAAGATCTGAGGTAAAATTTAAGATTAGGGTGAGGTAAGGGTTAAAAGTTGCGATGAGGATAAGATCTGTGTTAATAGTTACGATGAGGATAATATCTGAGTTAATAATTACGATGAGGATTAGATTTGAGGTAAATTTAAGATGGGGATAAGATCTGAGTAAATTGTTACCATGAGGATAAGATCTGAGTTAAATTTAAGATGATAATAAGATCTGAGTTAAGAGTTACGATGAGGATAAGACCTGAGTTACGAGTTACGATGAGGATAAGATCTGAGGTAAAGGATTCGATGAGGATAAGATCTGAGCTAAGAGTTACGATGAGGATAAGATATGAGTTAAAGGATTCGATGAGGATAAGATCTGAGTTAATAGTTACGATGAGGATAAGATCTGAGCTAAAAGTAAAGATGAGTATGAGGTCTGAGTTAAAATTTGCGATGAGGATAAGACCTGAGTTACAAATTAAGATGATATTAAGATCTGAGTTAAGAGTTACAATGAGGATAAGATCTGAGTTAAAGGATTCGATGAGGATAAGATCTGTGTTAATAGTTACGATGAGGATAAGATCTGCGTTAATAGATACGTGGTAGAGTTAATAGTTATGATGAGCATAAGATCTCCGGCAAAATTTAAGATGAGGATAAGATCTGAGTTAATAGATATGATGAGGATAAGATCTGAGTTAAGAGTTACGATGAGGATAAGATCTAAGGTAAAATTTAAGATGAAAATGAGGACTGAGTTAAGAGTTACTATGTAGATAAGATCTGAGTTTAGTGTTACGATGACGATAAGATCTGAGTTAAAAGTTGCGATGAGGATAAGATCTGTGTTAATAGTTACGATGAGGATAAGATCTGAGTTAAATTTAAGATGGGGATAAGATCTGAGTAAATTGTTACGATGAGGATAAGATCTGAGTTAAATTTAAGATGATAATAAGATCTGAGTTAAGAGTTACGATGAGGATAAGACCTGAGTTAAGAGTTACGATGAGGATAAGATCTGAGGTAAAATTTAAGATGAGGATGAGGTCTGAGTTAAGAGTTACGCTGAGGATAAGATCTAAGTTAATGGTTACGACGAGGATAAGATATTAGGTAAAATTTAAGATGAGGATGAGGTATGAGTTAAAGAGTTACGATGAGTATAAGATCTGAGGTTAAATATAAGATGAGGATGAGGTCTGAGTTAATTGTTACGATGACGATAAGATCTGATTTAAAAGTTAAGATGAGTATAAGATCTGAGTTAATAGTTACGATGAGGATAAGATCTGAGGTAAAATTTAAGATGAGGATGAGGTCTGAGTTAAAAGTTGCGATAAGGATAAGATCGGAGTTAATTGTTACTATGAGGATAAGATCTGAGTTAAGAATTACGATAAAGATAAGATCTGAGGTAAAATTTAAGATGAGGGTGAGGTCAGGGTTAAAAGTTGCGATGAGGATAAGATCTGAGTTAATAGTTACGATGAGGATAAGATCTGAGTTAAAAATTAAGATGGGGATAAGATCTGAGTTAATAGTTACGATGAAGATAAGAACTGAGTTAATTGTTACGATGATGATAAGATCTGAGGTAAAATTTAAGATGGGGATAAGATATGAGTAATTTGTTACGATAAGGATAAGATCTGAGTTTTATTTAAGATGATAATAAGATCTGAGTTAAGAGTTACGATGAGGATAAGATCTGAGATAAGAGTTACGATGAGGATAAGATATTAGGTAAAATTTTAGATGAGGATGAGGTCTGAGTTAAGAGTTAAGATAAGGATAAGATCTGAGGTAAAATTGAAGATTTGGATGAGAACTGAGTTTGGGGTTACGATGAGTATAAGATCTGAGGTAAAGTATAAGATGAGGATGAGGTCTGAGTTAATTGTTACGATGACGATAAGATCTGATTTAAAAGTTAAGATGAGGATAAGATCTGAGTTAATAGTTACGAGGAGGATAAGATCTGAGGTAAAATTAAAGATGAGGATGAGGTCTGAGTTAAAAGTTGCGATAAGGATAAGATCTGAGTTAATTGTTACGATGAGGATAAGATCTGAGTTAAAAGTAAAGATGAGTATGAGGTCTGAGTTAAAATTTGCGATGAGGATAAGATCTGAGTTACAAATTAAGATGATATTCAGATCTGAGTTAAGAGTTACGATGAGGATAAGATCTGAGTTAAAGGATTCGATGAGGATAAGATCTGAGCTAAGAGTTACGATGAGGATTACATCTGCGTTAATAGATACAAGGTAGAGTTAATAGTTATGATGAGCATAAGATCTCCGGCAAAATTTAAGATGAGGATAAGATCTGAGTTAATAGATATGATGAGGATAAGATCTGAGTTAAAAGTTACGATGAGGATAAGATCGAGGTTAAATTATAGATGGGGATGAATTCTTATTTAAGAATTACGATGAGGATAAGATCTAAGGTAAAATTTAAGATGAAGATGAGGTCTGAGTTAAAATTTGCGATGAGGATTAGATCTGAGTTAAATTAAAGATGATAATAAGATCTGAGTTAAGAGTTACGATGAGGATAAGACCTGAGTTAAGAGTTACGATGAGGATAAGATCTGAGGTAAAATTTAAGATGAGGATGAGGTCTGAGTTAAGATGAGTAAGATCTGAAGTAAAATTTAAGATTTGGATGAGGATTGAGTTGAGAGTTACGATGAGTATAAGATCTGAGGTAAAATATAAGATGAGGATGAGGTCTGAGTTAAGAGTTACGATGAGGATAAGATCTGAGGTAAAAGTTAAGATGAGGATAAGATCTGAGTTAATAGTTACGATGAGGATAGGATCTGAGTTAATTGTTAGGATAAGGATAAGATCTGAGTTAAGAATTACGATGAAGATAAGATCTGTGGTAAAATTGAAGATTAGGATGAGGTCTGAGTAAAGAGTTACGATGAGGATAAGACCTGAGTTAAGAGTTACGATGAGGATAAGATCTGAGGTAAAATTTAAGATGAGGATGAGGTCTGAGTTAAGATGAGTAAGATCTGAAGTAAAATTTAAGATTTGGATGAGGATTGAGTTGAGAGTTACGATGAGTATAAGATCTGAGGTAAAATATAAGATGAGGATGAGGTCTGAGTTAAAAGTTACGATGACGATAAGATCTGATTTAAAAGTTAAAATGAGGATAAGATCTGAGTTACAAATTAAGATGATATTAAGATCTGAGTTAAGAGTTACGATGAGGATAAGATCTGAGTTAAAGGATTCGATGAGGATAAGATCTGAGTTAATAGTTACGATGAGGATAAGATCTGAGCTAAAAGTAAAGATGAGTATGAGGTCTGAGTTAAAATTTGCGATGAGGATAAGATCTGAGTTAATTGTTACGATGAGGATAAGATCTGAGCTAAAAGTAAAGATGAGTATGAGGTCTGAGTTAAAATTTGCGATGAGGATAAAATCTGAGTTACAAATTAAGATGATATTAAGATCTGAGTTAAGAGTTACGATGAGGATAAGATCTGAGTTAAAGGATTCGACGAGGATAAGATATTAGTTAAAATTTAAGATGAGGATGAGGTCTGAGTTAAGAGTTAAGAGTTAAGATTAGGATAAGAGCTGAGGTAATATTTAAGATTTGGATGAGGACTGAGTTAAGAGTTACGATAAGTATAAGATCTGAGGTAAAATATAAGATGAGGATGAGGTCTGAGTTAAGAGTTACTATGTAGATAAGATCTGATTTAAAAGTTAAAATGAGGATAAGATCTGAGTTAATAGTTACGATGAGGATAGGATCTGAGTTAATTGTTAGGATAAGGATAAGATCTGAGTTAATAGTTACGATGAAGGTAAGATCTGTAGTAAAATTGAAGATTAGGATGAGGTCTGAGTAAAGAGTTACGATGAGGATAAGACCTGAGTTAAGAGTTACGATGAGGATAAGATCTGAGGTAAAATTTAAGATGAGGATGAGGTCTGAGTTAAGATGAGTAAGATCTGAAGTAAAATTTAAGATTTGGATGAGGATTGAGTTGAGAGTTACGATGAGTATAAGATCTGAGGTAAAATATAAGATGAGGATGAGGTCTGAGTTCAGAGTTACGATGACGATAAGATCTGATTTAAAAGTTAAAATGAGGATAAGATCTGAGTTACAAATTAAGATGATATTAAGATTTGAGCTAAGAGTTACGATGAGGATAAGATCTGAGTTAAAGGATTCGATGAGGATAAGATCTGAGTTAATAGTTACGATGAGGATAAGATCTGAGCTAAAAGTAAAGATGAGTATGAGGTCTGAGTTAAAATTTGCGATGAGGATAAGATCTGAGTTAATTGTTACGATGAGGATAAGATCTGAGCTAAAAGTAAAGATGAGTATGAGGTCTGAGTTAAAATTTGCGATGAGGATAAAATCTGAGTTACAAATTAAGATGATATTAAGATCTGAGTTAAGAGTTACGATGAGGATAAGATCTGAGTTAAAGGATTCGATGAGGATAAGATCTGAGCTAAGAGTTACGGTGAGGATTACATCTGCGTTAATAGATACAAGGTAGAGTTAATAGTTATGATGAGCATAAGATCTCCGGCAAAATTTAAGATGAGGATAAGATCTGAGTTAATAGATATGATGAGGATAAGATCTGAGTTAAAAGTTACGATGAGGATAAGATCGAGGTAAAATTATAGATGGGGATGAATTCTTATTTAAGAATTACGATGAGGATAAGATCTAAGGTAAAATTTAAGATGAAGATGAGATCTGAGTTAAAAGTTGCGATGAGGATAAGATCTGAGTAAAATTAAAGATGATAATAAGATCTGAGTTAAGAGTTACGATGAGGATAAGACCTGAGTTAAGAGTTACGATGAGGATAAGATCTGAGGTAAAATTTAAGATGAGGATGAGGTCTGAGTTAAGATGAGTAAGATCTGAAGTAAAATTTAAGATTTGGATGAGGATTGAGTTGAGAGTTACGATGAGGATAAGATCTGAGGTAAAATATAAGATGAGGATGAGGTCTGAGTTCAGAGTTACGATGACGATAAGATCTGATTTAAAAGTTAAAATGAGGATAAGATCTGAGTTAATAGTTACGATGAGGATAGGATCTGAGTTAATTGTTAGGATAAGGATAAGATCTGAGTTAAGAATTACGATGAAGGTAAGATCTGTGGTAAAATTGAAGATTAGGATGAGGTCTGAGTAAAGAGTTACGATGAGGATAAGACCTGAGTTAAGAGTTACGATGAGGATAAGATCTGAGGTAAAATTTAAGATGAGGATGAGGTCTGAGTTAAGATGAGTAAGATCTGAAGTAAAATTTAAGATTTGGATGAGGATTGAGTTGAGAGTTACGATGAGTAAAAGATCTGAGGTAAAATATAAGATGAGGATGAGGTCTGAGTTCAGAGTTACGATGACGATAAGATCTGATTTAAAAGTTAAAATGAGGATAAGATCTGAGTTAATAGTTACGATGAGGATAGGATCTGAGTTAATTGTTAGGATAAGGATAAGATCTGAGTTAAGAATTACGATAAAGGTAAGATATGTGGTAAAATTGAAGATTAGGATGAGGTCTGAGTTAAAAGTTGCGATAAGGATAAGATCTGAGTTAATTGTTACGATGAGGATAAGATCTGAGTTAAAAGTAAAGATGAGTATGAGGTCTGAGTTAAAATTTGCGATGAGGATAAGATCTGAGTTACAAATTAAGATGATATTCAGATCTGAGTTAAGAGTTACGATGAGGATAAGATCTGAGTTAAAGGATTCGATGAGGATAAGATCTGAGCTAAGAGTTACGATGAGGATGAGATCTGTGTTAATAGATACGTGTTAGAGTTAATAGTTACGATGAGCATAAGATCTCAGACAAAATTAAAGATGAGGATAAGATCTGAGTTAATAGATATGATGAGGATAAGATCTGAGTTAAAAGTTACGATGAAGATAAGATTAATATAAAATTATAGATGGGGATGAATTCTGAGTTAAGAATTACGATGAGGATAAGATGTGAGGTAAAATTTAAGATGAGGATGAGGTCTGAGTTAAAAGTTGCGATGAGTATTAGATCTGAGTTAAATTTAAGATGATAATAAGATCTGAGTAAAGAGTTACGATGAGGATAAGATCTGAGTTAAGAGTTACGATGAGGATATGATCTGAGTTAATAGTTACGATGTGGATAGGATCTGAGGTAATATTTAGGATGAGGATGAGGTCTGTGTTAAAAGTTGCGATAAGGATAAGATCTGAGTTAATTGTTACGATGAGGATAAGATCTGAGTTAAAAGTTGCGATAAGAATAAGATCTAAGTTAATTGTTACGATAAGGATAAGATCTGAGTTAAGAACTACGATGAAGATAAGATCTGTGGTAAAATTGAAGATGAGGATGAGGTCTGAGTAAAGAGTTACGATGAGGATAAGATCTAAGTTAATTGTTACGATGAGGTTAAGATCTGAGTTAAAAGTTAAGATTGGGATAAAATCTGAGTTTATAGTTACGATAAGGATAAGATCTGAGGTAAAATTTAAGATGAGGGTGAGGTCAGGGTTTAAAGTTGCGATGAGGATAAGATCTGAGTTAATAGTTACGATGAGGATAAGATCTGAGTTAATAGTTACGATGAGGATAAGATCTGAGGTAAAATTTAAGATGGGGATTAGATCTGAGTAAATTGTTACGATGAGGATAAGTTCTGAGTTAAAATTTACGATGAGGATAAGATCTGAGTTAAGAGTTACGATGAGGATAAGATCTGAGGTAAAATTTAAGATGAGGGTGAGGTCTGAGTTAATAGTTACGATGAGGATAAGATCTGAGTTAATTGTTACGATGAGGATAAGATCTGAGTAAATTTAAGATGATGATAAGATCTGAGTTAATAGTTACGATGAGGGTAAGATCTGAGTTGATAGTTACGATGAGGATAAGATCTGAGGTAAAATTTAAGATGGGGATAAGATATGAGTAAATTGTTACGATGAGGATAAGATCTGAGTTAAATTTAAGATGATAATAAGATCTGAGTTAAGAGTTACGATGAGGATAAGATCTGAGATAAGAGTTACGATGAGGATAAGATATTAGGTAAAATTTTAGATGAGGATGAGGTCTGAGTTAAGAGTTAAGATAAGGATAAGATCTGAGGTAAAATTGAAGATTTGGATGAGGACTGAGTTTGGGGTTACGATGAGTATAAGATCTGAGGTAAAGTATAAGATGAGGATGAGGTCTGAGTTAATTGTTACGATGACGATAAGATCTGATTTAAAAGTTAAGATGAGGATAAGATCTGAGTTAATAGTTACGATGAGGATAAGATCTGAGGTAAAATTAAAGATGAGGATGAGGTCTGAGTTAAAAGTTGCGATAAGGATAAGATCTGAGTTAATTGTTACGATGAGGATAAGATCTGAGTTAAAAGTAAAGATGAGTATGAGGTCTGAGTTAAAATTTGCGATGAGGATAAGATCTGAGTTACAAATTAAGATGATATTCAGATCTGAGTTAAGAGTTACGATGAGGATAAGATCTGAGTTAAAGGATTCGATGAGGATAAGATCTGAGCTAAGAGTTACGATGAGGATGAGATCTGCGTTAATAGATACGTGTTAGAGTTAATAGTTACGATGAGCATAAGATCTCAGGCAAAATTAAAGATGAGGATAAGATCTGAGTTAATAGATATGATGAGGATAAGATCTGAGCTAAGAATTACGATGAAGATAAGATCTGAGGTAAAATTTAAGATGAGGATGAGGTCTGAGTTAAAAGTTGCGATAAGGATAAGATCTGAGTAAATTGTTACGATGAGGATCAGATCTGAGCTAACAGTAAAGATTGGGATAAGATTTGAGTTTATAGTTACGATGAGGATAAGATCTGAGGTAAAATTTAAAATTTGGGGTGAGGTAAGGGTTAAAAGTTGCGATGAGGATAAGATCTGTGTTAATAGTTACGATGAGGATAATATCTGAGTTAATAATTACGATGAGGATTAGATTTGAGGTAAATTTAAGATGGGGATAAGATCTGAGTAAATTGTTACCATGAGGATAAGATCTGAGTTAAATTTAAGATGATAATAAGATCTGAGTTAAGAGTTACGATGAGGATAAGATCTGAGTTAAGAGTTACGATGAGGATAAGATCTGAGGTAAAGGATTCGATGAGGATAAGATCTGAGCTAAGAGTTACGATGAGGATAAGATATGAGTTAAAGGATTCGATGAGGATAAGATCTGAGTTAATAGTTACGATGAGGATAAGATCTGAGCTAAAAGTAAAGATGAGTATGAGGTCTGAGTTAAAATTTGCGATGAGGATAAGACCTGAGTTACAAATTAAGATGATATTAAGATCTGAGTTAAGAGTTACAATGAGGATAAGATCTGAGTTAAAGGATTCGATGAGGATAAGATCTGAGCTAAGAGTTACGATGAGGATTAGATCTGCGTTAATAGATACGTGGTAGAGTTAATAGTTATGATGAGCATAAGATCTCCGGCAAAATTTAAGATGAGGATAAGATCTGAGTTAATAGATATGATGAGGATAAGATCTGAGTTAAGAGTTACGATGAGGATAAGATCTAAGGTAAAATTTAAGATGAAAATGAGGACTGAGTTAAGAGTTACTATGTAGATAAGATCTGAGTTTAGTGTTACGATGACGATAAGATCTGAGTTAAAAGTTGCGATGAGGATAAGATCTGTGTTAATAGTTACGATGAGGATAAGATCTGAGTTAAATTTAAGATGGGGATAAGATCTGAGTAAATAGTTACGATGAGGATAAGATCTGAGTTAAATTTAAGATGATAATAAGATCTGAGTTAAGAGTTACGATGAGGATAAGACCTGAGTTAAGAGTTACGATGAGGATAAGATCTGAGGTAAAATTTAAGATGAGGATGAGGTCTGAGTTAAGAGTTACGCTGAGGATAAGATCTAAGTTAATGGTTACGACGAGGATAAGATATTAGGTAAAATTTAAGATGAGGATGAGGTATGAGTTAAAGAGTTACGATGAGTATAAGATCTGAGGTTAAATATAAGATGAGGATGAGGTCTGAGTTAATTGTTACGATGACGATAAGATCTGATTTAAAAGTTAAGATGAGTATAAGATCTGAGTTAATAGTTACGATGAGGATAAGATCTGAGGTAAAATTTAAGATGAGGATGAGGTCTGAGTTAAAAGTTGCGATAAGGATAAGATCGGAGTTAATTGTTACTATGAGGATAAGATCTGAGTTAAGAATTACGATAAAGATAAGATCTGAGGTAAAATTTAAGATGAGGGTGAGGTCAGGGTTAAAAGTTGCGATGAGGATAAGATCTGAGTTAATAGTTACGATGAGGATAAGATCTGAGTTAAAACTTAAGATGGGGATAAGATCTGAGTTAATAGTTACGATGAAGATAAGAACTGAGTTAATTGTTACGATGAGGATAAGATCTGAGGTAAAATTTAAGATGGGGATAAGATATGAGTAATTTGTTACGATGAGGATAAGATCTGAGTTTAATTTAAGATGATAATAAGATCTGAGTTAAGAGTTACGATGAGGATAAGATCTGAGATAAGAGTTACGATGAGGATAAGATATTAGGTAAAATTTTAGATGAGGATGAGGTCTGAGTTAAGAGTTAAGATAAGGATAAGATCTGAGGTAAAATTGAAGATTTGGATGAGGACTGAGTTTGGGGTTACGATGAGTATAAGATCTGAGTTAAAGTATAAGATGAGGATGAGGTCTGAGTTAATTGTTACGATGACGATAAGATCTGATTTAAAAGTTAAGATGAGGATAAGATCTGAGTTAATAGTTACGATGAGGATAAGATCTGAGGTAAAATTTAAGATGAGGATGAGGTCTGAGTTAAAAGTTGCGATAAGGATAAGATCTGAGTTAATTGTTACGATGAGGATAAGATCTGAGTTAAAAGTAAAGATGAGTATGAGGTCTGAGTTAAAATTTGCGATGAGGATAAGATCTGAGTTACAAATTAAGATGATATTCAGATCTGAGTTAAGAGTTACGATGAGGATAAGATCTGAGTTAAAGGATTCGATGAGGATAAGATCTGAGCTAAGAGTTACGATGAGGATTACATCTACGTTAATAGATACAAGGTAGAGTTAATAGTTATGATGAGCATAAGATCTCCGGCAAAATTTAAGATGAGGATAAGATCTGAGTTAATAGATATGATGAGGATAAGATCTGAGTTAAAAGTTACGATGAGGATGAGGTCTGAGTTAAAATTTGCGATGAGGATTAGATCTGAGTTAAATTAAAGATGATAATAAGATCTGAGTTAAGAGTTACGATGAGGATAAGACCTGAGTTAAGAGTTACGATGAGGATAAGATCTGAGGTAAAATTTAAGATGAGGATGAGGTCTGAGTTAAGATGAGTAAGATCTGAAGTAAAATTTAAGATTTGGATGAGGATTGAGTTGAGAGTTACGATGAGTATAAGATCTGAGGTAAAATATAAGATGAGGATGAGGTCTGAGTTCAGAGTTACGATGACGATAAGATCTGATTTAAAAGTTAAAATGAGGATAAGATCTGAGTTAATAGTTACGATGAGGATAGGATCTGAGTTAATTGTTAGGATAAGGATAAGATCTGAGTTAAGAATTACGATGAAGATAAGATCTGTGGTAAAATTGAAGATTAGGATGAGGTCTGAGTAAAGAGTTACGATGAAGATAAGACCTGAGTTAAGAGTTACGATGAGGATAAGATCTGAGGTAAAATTTAAGATGAGGATGAGGTCTGAGTTAAGATGAGTAAGATCTGAAGTAAAATTTAAGATTTGGATGAGGATTGAGTTGAGAGTTACGATGAGTATAAGATCTGAGGTAAAATATAAGATGAGGATGAGGTCTGAGTTCAGAGTTACGATGACGATAAGATCTGATTTAAAAGTTAAAATGAGGATAAGATCTGAGTTACAAATTAAGATGATATTAAGATTTGAGCTAAGAGTTACGATGAGGATAAGATCTGAGTTAAAGGATTCGATGAGGATAAGATCTGAGTTAATAGTTACGATGAGGATAAGATCTGAGCTAAAAGTAAAGATGAGTATGAGGTCTGAGTTAAAATTTGCGATGAGGATAAGATCTGAGTTAATTGTTACGATGAGGATAAGATCTGAGCTAAAAGTAAAGATGAGTATGAGGTCTGAGTTAAAATTTGCGATGAGGATAAAATCTGAGTTACAAATTAAGATGATATTAAGATCTGAGTTAAGAGTTACGATGAGGATAAGATCTGAGTTAAAGGATTCGACGAGGATAAGATATTAGTTAAAATTTAAGATGAGGATGAGGTCTGAGTTAAGAGTTAAGAGTTAAGATTAGGATAAGATCTGAGGTAATATTTAAGATTTGGATGAGGACTGAGTTAAGAGTTACGATAAGTATAAGATCTGAGGTAAAATATAAGATGAGGATGAGGTCTGAGTTAAGAGTTACTATGTAGATAAGATCTGATTTAAAAGTTAAAATGAGGATAAGATCTGAGTTAATAGTTACGATGAGGATAGGATCTGAGTTAATTGTTAGGATAAGGATAAGATCTGAGTTAAGAATTACGATGAAGGTAAGATCTGTAGTAAAATTGAAGATTAGGATGAGGTCTGAGTAAAGAGTTACGATGAGGATAAGACCTGAGTTAAGAGTTACGATGAGGATAAGATCTGAGGTAAAATTTAAGATGAGGATGAGGTCTGAGTTAAGATGAGTAAGATCTGAAGTAAAATTTAAGATTTGGATGAGGATTGAGTTGAGAGTTACGATGAGTATAAGATCTGAGGTAAAATATAAGATGAGGATGAGGTCTGAGTTCAGAGTTACGATGACGATAAGATCTGATTTAAAAGTTAAAATGAGGATAAGATCTGAGTTACAAATTAAGATGATATTAAGATTTGAGCTAAGAGTTACGATGAGGATAATATCTGAGTTAAAGGATTCGATGAGGATAAGATCTGAGTTAATAGTTACGATGAGGATAAGATCTGAGCTAAAAGTAAAGATGAGTATGAGGTCTGAGTTAAAATTTGCGATGAGGATAAGATCTGAGTTAATTGTTACGATGAGGATAAGATCTGAGCTAAAAGTAAAGATGAGTATGAGGTCTGAGTTAAAATTTGCGATGAGGATAAAATCTGAGTTACAAATTAAGATGATATTAAGATCTGAGTTAAGAGTTACGATGAGGATAAGATCTGAGTTAAAAGATTCGATGAGGATAAGATCTGAGCTAAGAGTTACGGTGAGGATTACATCTGCATTAATAGATACAAGGTAGAGTTAATAGTTATGATGAGCATAAGATCTCCGGCAAAATTTAAGATGAGGATAAGATCTGAGTTAATAGATATGATGAGGATAAGATCTGAGTTAAAAGTTACGATGAGGATAAGATCGAGGTAAAATTATAGATGGGGATGAATTCTTATTTAAGAATTACGATGAGGATAAGATCTAAGGTAAAATTTAAGATGAAGATGAGGTCTGAGTTAAAATTTGCGATGAGGATTAGATCTGAGTAAAATTAAAGATGATAATAAGATCTGAGTTAAGAGTTACGATGAGGATAAGACCTGAGTTAAGAGTTACGATGAGGATAAGATCTGAGGTAAAATTTAAGATGAGGATGAGGTCTGAGTTAAGATGAGTAAGATCTGAAGTAAAATTTAAGATTTGGATGAGGATTGAGTTGAGAGTTACGATGAGTATAAGATCTGAGGTAAAATATGAGATGAGGATGAGGTCTGAGTTCAGAGTTACGATGACGATAAGATCTGATTTAAAAGTTAAAATGAGGATAAGATCTGAGTTAATAGTTACGATGAGGATAGGATCTGAGTTAATTGTTAGGATAAGGATAAGATCTGAGTTAAGAATTACGATGAAGGTAAGATCTGTGGTAAAATTGAAGATTAGGATGAGGTCTGAGTAAAGAGTTACGCTGAGGATAAGACCTGAGTTAAGAGTTACGATGAGGATAAGATCTGAGGTAAAATTTAAGATGAGGATGAGGTCTGAGTTAAGATGAGTAAGATCTGAAGTAAAATTTAAGATTTGGATGAGGATTGAGTTGAGAGTTACGATGAGTAAAAGATCTGAGGTAAAATATAAGATGAGGATGAGGTCTGAGTTCAGAGTTACGATGACGATAAGATCTGATTTAAAAGTTAAAATGAGGATAAGATCTGAGTTAATAGTTACGATGAGGATAGGATCTGAGTAAATTGTTAGGATAAGGATAAGATCTGAGTTAAGAATTACGATGAAGGTAAGATATGTGGTAAAATTGAAGATTAGGATGAGGTCTGAGTTAAAAGTTGCGATAAGGATAAGATCTGAGTTAATTGTTACGATGAGGATAAGATCTGAGTTAAAAGTAAAGATGAGTATGAGGTCTGAGTTAAAATTTGCGATGAGGATAAGATCTGAGTTACAAATTAAGATGATATTCAGATCTGAGTTAAGAGTTACGATGAGGATAAGATCTGAGTTAAAGGATTCGATGAGGATAAGATCTGAGCTAAGAGTTACGATGAGGATGAGATCTGCGTTAATAGATACGTGTTAGAGTTAATAGTTATGATGAGCATAAGATCTCAGGCAAAATTAAAGATGAGGATAAGATCTGAGTTAATAGATATGATGAGGATAAGATCTGAGTTAAAAGTTACGATGAAGATAAGATTAATATAAAATTATAGATGGGGATGAATTCTGAGTTAAGAATTACGATGAGGATAAGATGTGAGGTAAAATTTAAGATGAGGATGAGGTCTGAGTTAAAAGTTGCGATGAGTATTAGATCTGAGTTAAATTTAAGATGATAATAAGATCTGAGTAAAGAGTTACGATGAGGATAAGATCTGAGTTAAGAGTTACGATGAGGATAAGATCTGAGGTAAAATTTAAGATGAGGATGAGGTCTGAGTTAAGAGTTACTATGTAGATAAGATCTGAGTTAAGTGTTACGATGACGATAAGATCTGATTTAAAAGTTTAAATGAGGATAAGATCTGAGTTAATAGTTACGATGAGGATAGGATCTGAGGTAATATTTAGGATGAGGATGAGGTCTGTGTTAAAAGTTGCGATAAGGATAAGATCTGAGTTAATTGTTACGATAAGGATAAGATCTGAGTTAATTGTTACGATGAGGAGAAGATCTGAGATAAAAGTAAAGAAGAGTATGAGGTCTGAGTTAAAATTTGCGATGAGGATAAGATCTGAGTTACAAATTAAGATGATATTAAGATCTGAGTTAAGAGTAACGATGAGGATAAGATCTGAGTTAAAGGATTCGTTGAGGATTAGATCTGAGCTAAGAGTTACGATGAGGATAAGATCTGCGTTAATAGTTACGATGAGGATAATATCTGAGTTAATAATTACGATGAGGATTAGATTTGAGGTAAATTTAGGATGGATATAAGATCTGAGTAAATTGTTACCATGAGGATAAGATCTGAGTTAAATTTAAGATGATAATAAGATCTGAGTTAAGAGTTACGATGAGGATAAGACCTGAGTTAAGAGTTACGATGAGGATAAGATCTGAGGTAAAATTTAAGATGAGGATGAGGTCTGAGTTAAGAGTTACGCTGAGGATAAGATCTAAGTTAATGGTTACGACGAGGATAAGATATTAGGTAAAATTTAAGATGAGGATGAGGTATGAGTTAAAGAGTTACGATGAGTATAAGATCTGAGGTTAAATATAAGATGAGGATGAGGTCTGAGTTAATTGTTACGATGACGATAAGATCTGATTTAAAAGTTAAGATGAGGATAAGATCTGAGTTAAGAGTTACGATGAGGATAAAATCTGAGGTAAAATTTAAGATGAGGATGAGGTCTGAGTTAAAAGTTGCGATAAGGATAAGATCGGAGTTAATTGTTACTATGAGGATAAGATCTGAGTTAAGAATTACGATAAAGATAAGATCTGAGGTAAAATTTAAGATGAGGGTGAGGTCAGGGTTAAAAGTTGCGATGAGGATAAGATCTGAGTTAAATTTAAGATGATAATAAGATCTGAGTTAAGAGTTACGATGAGGATAAGACCTGAGTTACGAGTTACGATGAGGATAAGATCTGAGGTAAAGGATTCGATGAGGATAAGATCTGAGCTAAGAGTTAAGATGAGGATAAGATCTGAGTTAAAGGATTCGATGAGGATAAGATCTGAGTTAATAGTTACGATGAGGATAAGATCTGAGGTAAAATTTAAGATGAGGATGAGGTCTGAGTTAAAAGTTGCGATAAGGATAAGATCGGAGTTAATTGTTACGATGAGGATAAGATCTGAGTTAAGAATTACGATGAAGATAAGATCTGAGGTAAAATTTAAGATGAGGGTGAGGTCAGGGTTAATAGTTGCGATGAGGATAAGATCTGAGTTAATAGTTACGATGAAGATAAGAACTGAGTTAAGAGTTACGACGAGGATAAGATCTGAGGTAAAATTTAAGATGAGGATGAGGTCTGAGTTAAGAGTTACGATGAGGATAAGATCTGAGGTTAAATTTAAGATGAGGATGAGGTCTGAGTTAAGAGTTACGATGAGGATAAGATCTGAGTTAATGGTTACGATGAGGATAAGATATTAGGTAAAATTTAAGATGAGGATGAGGTCTGAGTTAAGAGTTACGATGAGGATAAGATCTGAGGTAAAATTTAAGATGAGGATGAGGACTGAGTTAAGAGTTACGATGAGTATGAGATCTGAGGGAAAATATAAGATGAGGATGAGGTCTGAGTTAAAAGTTGCGATAAGGATAAGATCTGAGCTAAGAGTTACGATGAGGATAAGATCTGAGTTAAGAATTACGATGACGATAAGATCTGAGGTAAAATTTAAGATGAGGGTGAGGTCAGGGTTAAAAGTTGCGATGAGGATAAGATCTGAGTTAATAGTTACGATGAAGATAAGATCTGAGTTAATTGTAACGATGAGGATAAGATCTGAGTTAAGAATAACGATCTAAGTTTAAAATTACGATGAGGATAAGACCTGAGTTAAGAGTTACGATGAGGATAGGATCTGAGTTAAGTGTTTCGATGAGGATTAGATCTAAGTTAATGGTTACGATGAGGATAAGATCTGAGTTAAAAGTTACGATTAGGATAGGATCTGAGGTAAAATTTAAGATGAGGGTGAGGTCTGAGTTAATAGTTACGATGAGGATAAGATCTGAGTTAATTGTTACGATGAGGATAAGATCTGAGTAAATTTAAGATGATGATAAGATCTGAGTTAATAGTTACGATGAGGGTAAGATCTGAGTATATAGTTACGATGAGGATAAGATCTGAGGTAAAATTTAAGATGGGGATAAGATATGAGTAAATTGTTACGATGAGGATAAGATCTGAGTTAAATTTAAGATGATAATAAGATCTGAGTTAAGAGTTACGATGAGGATAAGATCTGAGATAAGAGTTACGATGAGGATAAGATTTGATTTAAAAGTTAAGATGAGGATAAGATCTGAGTTAATAGTTACGAGGAGGATAAGATCTGAGGTAAAATTAAAGATGAGGATGAGGTCTGAGTTAAAAGTTGCGATAAGGATAAGATCTGAGTTAATTGTTACGATGAGGATAAGATCTGAGTTAAAAGTAAAGATGAGTATGAGGTCTGAGTTAAAATTTGCGATGAGGATAAGATCTGAGTTACAAATTAAGATGATATTCAGATCTGAGTTAAGAGTTACGATGAGGATAAGATCTGAGTTAAAGGATTCGATGAGGATAAGATCTGAGCTAAGAGTTACGATGAGGATGAGATCTGAGTTAATAGATACGTGTTAGAGTTAATAGTTACGATGAGCATAAGATCTCAGGCAAAATTAAAGATGAGGATAAGATCTGAGTTAATAGATATGATGAGGATAAGATCTGAGTTAAGAATTACGATGAAGATAAGATCTGAGGTAAAATTTAAGATGAGGATGAGGTCTGAGTTAAAAGTTGCGATAAGGATAAGATCTGAGTAAATTGTTACGATGAGGATCAGATCTGAGCTAACAGTAAAGATTGGGATAAGATCTGAGTTTATAGTTACGATGAGGATAAGATCTGAGGTAAAATTTAAGATTAGGGTGAGGTAAGGGTTAAAAGTTGCGATGAGGATAAGATCTGTGTTAATAGTTACGATGAGGATAATATCTGAGTTAATAATTACGATGAGGATTAGATTTGAGGTAAATTTAAGATGGGGATAAGATCTGAGTAAATTGTTACCATGAGGATAAGATCTGAGTTAAATTTAAGATGATAATAAGATCTGAGTTAAGAGTTACGATGAGGATAAGACCTGAGTTACGAGTTACGATGAGGATAAGATCTGAGGTAAAGGATTCGATGAGGATAAGATCTGAGTTAAGAGTTACGATGAGGATAAGATATGAGTTAAAGGATTCGATGAGGATAAGATCTGAGTTAATAGTTACGATGAGGATAAGATCTGAGCTAAAAGTAAAGATGAGTATGAGGTCTGAGTTAAAATTTGCGATGAGGATAAGATCTGAGTTACAAATTAAGATGATATTAAGATCTGAGTTAAGAGTTACAATGAGGATAAGATCTGAGTTAAAGGATTCGATGAGGATAAGATCTGAGCTAAGAGTTACGATTAGGATTAGATCTGCGTTAATAGATACGTGGTAGAGTTAATAGTTATGATGAGCATAAGATCTCCGGCAAAATTTAAGATGAGGATAAGATCTGAGTTAATAGATATGATGAGGATAAGATCTGAGTTAAGAGTTACGATGAGGATAAGATCTAAGGTAAAATTTAAGATGAAAATGAGGACTGAGTTAAGAGTTACTATGTAGATAAGATCTGAGTTTAGTGTTACGATGACGATAAGATCTGAGTTAAAAGTTGCGATGAGGATAAGATCTGTGTTAATAGTTACGATGAGGATAAGATCTGAGTTAAATTTAAGATGGGGATAAGATCTGAGTAAATTGTTACGATGAGGATAAGATCTGAGTTAAATTTAAGATGATAATAAGATCTGAGTTAAGAGTTACGATGAGGATAAGACCTGAGTTAAGAGTTACGATGAGGATAAGATCTGAGGTAAAATTTAAGATGAGGATGAGGTCTGAGTTAAGAGTTACGCTGAGGATAAGATCTAAGTTAATGGTTACGACGAGGATAAGATATTAGGTAAAATTTAAGATGAGGATGAGGTATGAGTTAAAGAGTTACGATGAGTATAAGATCTGAGGTTAAATATAAGATGAGGATGAGGTCTGAGTTAATTGTTACGATGACGATAAGATCTGATTTAATAGTTACGCTGAGGATAAGATCTGAGTTAATAGTTACGATGAGGATAAGATCTGAGGTAAAATTTAAGATGAGGATGAGGTCTGAGTTAAAAGTTGCGATAAGGATAAGATCGGAGTTAATTGTTACTATGAGGATAAGATCTGAGTTAAGAATTACGATAAAGATAAGATCTGAGGTAAAATTTAAGATGAGGGTGAGGTCAGGGTTAAAAGTTGCGATGAGGATAAGATCTGAGTTAATAGTTACGATGAGGATAAGATCTGAGTTAAAAATTAAGATGGGGATAAGATCTGAGTTAATAGTTACGATGAAGATAAGAACTGAGTTAATTGTTACGATGAGGATAAGATCTGAGGTAAAATTTAAGATGGGGATAAGATATGAGTAATTTGTTACGATAAGGATAAGATCTGAGTTTTATTTAAGATGATAATAAGATCTGAGTTAAGAGTTACGATGAGGATAAGATCTGAGATAAGAGTTACGATGAGGATAAGATATTAGGTAAAATTTTAGATGAGGATGAGGTCTGAGTTAAGAGTTAAGATAAGGATAAGATCTGAGGTAAAATTGAAGATTTGGATGAGAACTGAGTTTGGGGTTACGATGAGTATAAGATCTGAGGTAAAGTATAAGATGAGGATGAGGTCTGAGTTAATTGTTACGATGACGATAAGATCTGATTTAAAAGTTAAGATGAGGATAAGATCTGAGTTAATAGTTACGAGGAGGATAAGATCTGAGGTAAAATTAAAGATGAGGATGAGGTCTGAGTTAAAAGTTGCGATAAGGATAAGATCTGAGTTAATTGTTACGATGAGGATAAGATCTGAGTTAAAAGTAAAGATGAGTATGAGGTCTGAGTTAAAATTTGCGATGAGGATAAGATCTGAGTTACAAATTAAGATGATATTCAGATCTGAGTTAAGAGTTACGATGAGGATAAGATCTGAGTTAAAGGATTCGATGAGGATAAGATCTGAGCTAAGAGTTACGATGAGGATTACATCTGCGTTAATAGATACAAGGTAGAGTTAATAGTTATGATGAGCATAAGATCTCCGGCAAAATTTAAGATGAGGATAAGATCTGAGTTAATAGATATGATGAGGATAAGATCTGAGTTAAAAGTTACGATGAGGATAAGATCGAGGTTAAATTATAGATGGGGATGAATTCTTATTTAAGAATTACGATGAGGATAAGATCTAAGGTAAAATTTAAGATGAAGATGAGGTCTGAGTTAAAATTTGCGATGAGGATTAGATCTGAGTTAAATTAAAGATGATAATAAGATCTGAGTTAAGAGTTACGATGAGGATAAGACCTGAGTTAAGAGTTACGATGAGGATAAGATCTGAGGTAAAATTTAAGATGAGGATGAGGTCTGAGTTAAGATGAGTAAGATCTGAAGTAAAATTTAAGATTTGGATGAGGATTGAGTTGAGAGTTACGATGAGTATAAGATCTGAGGTAAAATATAAGATGAGGATGAGGTCTGAGTTCAGAGTTACGATGACGATAAGATCTGATTTAAAAGTTAAAATGAGGATAAGATCTGAGTTAATAGTTACGATGAGGATAGGATCTGAGTTAATTGTTAGGATAAGGATAAGATCTGAGTTAAGAATTACGATGAAGATAAGATCTGTGGTAAAATTGAAGATTAGGATGAGGTCTGAGTAAAGAGTTACGATGAGGATAAGACCTGAGTTAAGAGTTACGATGAGGATAAGATCTGAGGTAAAATTTAAGATGAGGATGAGGTCTGAGTTAAGATGAGTAAGATCTGAAGTAAAATTTAAGATTTGGATGAGGATTGAGTTGAGAGTTACGATGAGGATAAGATCTGAGGTAAAATATAAGATGAGGATGAGGTCTGAGTTAAGAGTTACGATGACGATAAGATCTGATTTAAAAGTTAAAATGAGGATAAGATCTGAGTTACAAATTAAGATGATATTAAGATCTGAGTTAAGAGTTACGATGAGGATAAGATCTGAGTTAAAGGATTCGATGAGGATAAGATCTGAGTTAATAGTTACGATGAGGATAAGATCTGAGCTAAAAGTAAAGATGAGTATGAGGTCTGAGTTAAAATTTGCGATGAGGATAAGATCTGAGTTAATTGTTACGATGAGGATAAGATCTGAGCTAAAAGTAAAGATGAGTATGAGGTCTGAGTTAAAATTTGCGATGAGGATAAAATCTGAGTTACAAATTAAGATGATATTAAGATCTGAGTTAAGAGTTACGATGAGGATAAGATCTGAGTTAAAGGATTCGACGAGGATAAGATATTAGTTAAAATTTAAGATGAGGATGAGGTCTGAGTTAAGAGTTAAGAGTTAAGATTAGGATAAGAGCTGAGGTAATATTTAAGATTTGGATGAGGACTGAGTTAAGAGTTACGATAAGTATAAGATCTGAGGTAAAATATAAGATGAGGATGAGGTCTGAGTTAAGAGTTACTATGTAGATAAGATCTGATTTAAAAGTTAAAATGAGGATAAGATCTGAGTTAATAGTTACGATGAGGATAGGATCTGAGTTAATTGTTAGGATAAGGATAAGATCTGAGTTAAGAATTACGATGAAGGTAAGATCTGTAGTAAAATTGAAGATTAGGATGAGGTCTGAGTAAAGAGTTACGATGAGGATAAGACCTGAGTTAAGAGTTACGATGAGGATAAGATCTGAGGTAAAATTTAAGATGAGGATGAGGTCTGAGTTAAGATGAGTAAGATCTGAAGTAAAATTTAAGATTTGGATGAGGATTGAGTTGAGAGTTACGATGAGTATAAGATCTGAGTTAAAATATAAGATGAGGATGAGGTCTGAGTTCAGAGTTACGATGACGATAAGATCTGAGTTAAAAGTTAAGATGAGGATAAGATCTGAGTTACAAATTAAGATGATATTAAGATTTGAGCTAAGAGTTACGATGAGGATAAGATCTGAGTTAAAGGATTCGATGAGGATAAGATCTGAGTTAATAGTTACGATGAGGATAAGATCTGAGCTAAAAGTAAAGATGAGTATGAGGTCTGAGTTAAAATTTGCGATGAGGATAAGATCTGAGTTAATTGTTACGATGAGGATAAGATCTGAGTTAAAAGTAAAGATGAGTATGAGGTCTGAGTTAAAATTTGCGATGAGGATAAGATCTGAGTTACAAATTAAGATGATATTAAGATCTGAGTTAAGAGTTACGATGAGGATAAGATCTGAGTTAAAGGATTCGATGAGGATAAGATCTGAGCTAAGAGTTACGGTGAGGATTACATCTGCGTTAATAGATACAAGGTAGAGTTAATAGTTATGATGAGCATAAGATCTCCGGCAAAATTTAAGATGAGGATAAGATCTGAGTTAATAGATATGATGAGGATAAGATCTGAGTTAAAAGTTACGATGAGGATAAGATCGAGGTAAAATTATAGATGGGGATGAATTCTTATTTAAGAATTACGATGAGGATAAGATCTGAGGTAATATTTAAGATGAAGATGAGGTCTGAGTTAAAATTTGCGATGAGGATTAGATCTGAGTAAAATTAAAGATGATAATAAGATCTGAGTTAAGAGTTACGATGAGGATAAGACCTGAGTTAAGAGTTACGATGAGGATAAGATCTGAGGTAAAATTTAAGATGAGGATGAGGTCTGAGTTAAGATGAGTAAGATCTGAAGTAAAATTTAAGATTTGGATGAGGATTGAGTTGAGAGTTACGATGAGTATAAGATCTGAGGTAAAATATAAGATGAGGATGAGGTCTGAGTTCAGAGTTACGATGACGATAAGATCTGATTTAAAAGTTAAAATGAGGATAAGATCTGAGTTAATAGTTACGATGAGGATAGGATCTGAGTTAATTGTTAGGATAAGGATAAGATCTGAGTTAAGAATTACGATGAAGGTAAGATCTGTGGTAAAATTGAAGATTAGGATGAGGTCTGAGTAAAGAGTTACGCTGAGGATAAGACCTGAGTTAAGAGTTACGATGAGGATAAGATCTGAGGTAAAATTTAAGATGAGGATGAGGTCTGAGTTAAGATGAGTAAGATCTGAAGTAAAATTTAAGATTTGGATGAGGATTGAGTTGAGAGTTACGATGAGTAAAAGATCTGAGGTAAAATATAAGATGAGGATGAGGTCTGAGTTCAGAGTTACGATGACGATAAGATCTGATTTAAAAGTTAAAATGAGGATAAGATCTGAGTTAATAGTTACGATGAGGATAGGATCTGAGTTAATTGTTAGGATAAGGATAAGATCTGAGTTAAGAATTACGATAAAGGTAAGATATGTGGTAAAATTGAAGATTAGGATGAGGTCTGAGTTAAAAGTTGCGATAAGGATAAGATCTGAGTTAATTGTTACGATGAGGATAAGATCTGAGTTAAAAGTAAAGATGAGTATGAGGTCTGAGTTAAAATTTGCGATGAGGATAAGATCTGAGTTACAAATTAAGATGATATTCAGATCTGAGTTAAGAGTTACGATGAGGATAAGATCTGAGTTAAAGGATTCGATGAGGATAAGATCTGAGCTAAGAGTTACGATGAGGATGAGATCTGTGTTAATAGATACGTGTTAGAGTTAATAGTTACGATGAGCATAAGATCTCAGGCAAAATTAAAGATGAGGATAAGATCTGAGTTAATAGATATGATGAGGATAAGATCTGAGTTAAAAGTTACGATGAAGATAAGATTAATATAAAATTATAGATGGGGATGAATTCTGAGTTAAGAATTACGATGAGGATAAGATGTGAGGTAAAATTTAAGATGAGGATGAGGTCTGAGTTAAAAGTTGCGATGAGTATTAGATCTGAGTTAAATTTAAGATGATAATAAGATCTGAGTAAAGAGTTACGATGAGGATAAGATCTGAGTTAAGAGTTACGATGAGGATAAGATCTGAGGTAAAATTTAAGATGAGGATGAGGTCTGAGTTAAGAGTTACTATGTAGATAAGATCTGAGTTAAGTGTTACGATGACGATAAGATCTGATTTAAAAGTTAAAATGAGGATAAGATCTGAGTTAATAGTTACGACGAGGATAGGATCTGAGGTAATATTTAGGATGAGGATGAGGTCTGTGTTAAAAGTTGCGATAAGGATAAGATCTTAGTTAATTGTTACGATAAGGATAAGATCTGAGTTAATTGTTACGATGAGGAGAAGATCTGAGATAAAAGTAAAGAAGAGTATGAGGTCTGAGTTAAAATTTGCGATGAGGATAAGATCTGAGTTACAAATTAAGATGATATTAAGATCTGAGTTAAGAGTAACGATGAGGATAAGATCTGAGTTAAAGGATTCGATGAGGATTAGATCTGAGCTAAGAGTTACGATGAGGATAAGATCTGCGTTAATAGATACGTGGTAGAGTTAATAGTTACGATGAGCATAAGATCTCAGGCAAAATTTAAGATGAGGATAAGATCTGAGTTAATAGATATGATGAGGATAAGATCTGAGGTAAAATTTAAGATGAGGGTGAGGTCTGAGTTAAAAGTTGCGATGAGGATTAGATCTGAGTTAAATTTAAGATGATAATAAGATCTGAGTTAAGAGTTACGATGAAGATAAGATCTGTGGTAAAATTGAAGATGAGGATGAGGTCTGAGTAAAGAGTTACGATGAGGATAAGATCTAAGTTAATTGTTACGATGATGTTAAGATCTGAGTTAAAGTTAAGATTGGGATAAGATCTGAGTTAAGAGTTACGATGAGGATAAGATCTGAGGTTTAATTTAAGATGAGGATGAGGTCTAAGTTAAGAGTTACTATGAGGATAAGATCTGAGTTTATGGTTACGACGAGGATAAGAAATTAGGTAAAATTTAAGATGAGGATGAGGTCTGAGATAAAAGTTACAATGAGGATAAGACTGAGTTAATTGTAACGATGACGATAAGATCTGATTTAAAAGTTAAGATGAGGATAAGATCTGAGTTAATAGTTTCGATGAGGATAAGATCTGAGGTAAAATTTAAGATGAGGATGAGGTCTGAGTTAAAAGTTGCGATAAGGATAAGATCTGAGTTAATTGTTACGATGAGGATAAGATCTGAGTTAAAAATTAAGATGGGGATAAGATATGAGTAAATTGTTACGATGAGGATAAGATCTGAGTTAAATTTAAGATGATAATAAGATCTGAGTTAAGAGTTACGATGAGGATAAGATCTGAGTTAATAGTTACGAGGAGGATAAGATCTGAGGTAAAATTAAAGATGAGGATGAGGTCTGAGTTAAAAGTTGCGATAAGGATAAGATCTGAGTTAATTGTTACGATGAGGATAAGATCTGAGTTAAAAGTAAAGATGAGTATGAGGTCTGAGTTAAAATTTGCGATGAGGATAAGATCTGAGTTAAGAGTTACGATGAAGATAAGATCTGTGGTAAAATTGAAGATGAGGATGAGGTCTGAGTAAAGAGTTACGATGAGGATAAGATCTAAGTTAGTTGTTACGATGAGGTTAAGATCTGAGTTAAAGTTAAGATTGGGATAAGATCTGAGTTAAGAGTTACGATGAGGATAAGATCTGAGGTAAAATTTCAGATGAGGATGTGGTCTGAGTTAAGAGTTACTATGAGTATAAGATCTGAGTTTATGGTTACGACGAGGATAAGAAATTAGGTAAAATTTAAGATGAGGATGAGGTCTGAGTTAAGAGTTAAGATGAGGATAAGATCTGAGGTAAAATTTATGATTTGGATGAGGACTGAGTTTAGAGTTACGATGAGTATAAGATCTGAGGTAAAATATAAGATGAGGATGAGGTCTGAGTTAAGAGTTACTATGTAGATAAGATCAGAGTTAAGTGTTACGATGATGATAAGATCTTATTTAAAAGTTAAAATGAGGATATGATCTGAGTTAATAGTTACGATGTGGATAGGATCTGAGGTAATATTTAGGATGAGGATGAGGTCTGTGTTAAAAGTTGCGATAAGGATAAGATCTGAGTTAATTGTTACGATGAGGATAAGATCTGAGTTAAAAGTTGCGATAAGAATAAGATCTAAGTTAATTGTTACGATAAGGATAAGATCTGAGTTAAGAACTACGATGAAGATAAGATCTGTGGTAAAATTGAAGATGAGGATGAGGTCTGAGTAAAGAGTTACGATGAGGATAAGATCTAAGTTAATTGTTACGATGAGGTTAAGATCTGAGTTAAAAGTTAAGATTGGGATAAAATCTGAGTTTATAGTTACGATAAGGATAAGATCTGAGGTAAAATTTAAGATGAGGGTGAGGTCAGGGTTTAAAGTTGCGATGAGGATAAGATCTGAGTTAATAGTTACGATGAGGATAAGATCTGAGTTAATAGTTACGATGAGGATAAGATCTGAGGTAAAATTTAAGATGGGGATTAGATCTGAGTAAATTGTTACGATGAGGATAAGTTCTGAGTTAAAATTTACGATGAGGATAAGATCTGAGTTAAGAGTTACGATGAGGATAAGATCTGAGGTAAAATTTAAGATGAGGATGAGGTCTGAGTTAAGAGTTACGATGAGGATAAGATCTGAGTTAATGGTTACGACGAGGATAAGATATAAGGTAAAATTTAAAATAAGGATGAGGTATGAGTTAAAGAGTTACTATGAGTATAAGATCTGAGGTTAAATATAAGATGAGGATGAGGACTGAGTTAAGAGTTACGATGACGATAAGATCTGATTTAAAAGTTAAGATGAGTATAAGATCTGAGTTAATAGTTACGATGAGGATAAGATCTGAGGTAAAATTTAAGATGAGGTTGAGGTCTGAGTTAAAAGTTGCGATAAGGATAAGATCGGAGTTAATTGTTACGATGAGATCTGAGTTAAGAATTACGATAAGGATAAGATCTGAGGTAAAATTTAAGATGAGGGTGAGGTCAGGGTTTAAAGTTGCGATGAGGATAAGATCTGAGTTAATAGTTACGATGAGGATAAGATCTGAGTTAATAGTTACGATGAGGATAAGATCTGAGGTAAAATTTAAGATGAGGATAAGATCTGAGTAAATTGTTACGATGAGGATAAGTTCTGAGTTAAAAATAAGATGATAATAAGATCTGAGTTAAGATTTACGATGAGGATAAGATCTGAGTTAAGAGTTACGATGAGGATAAGATCTGAGGTTAAATTTAAGATGAGGATGAGGTCTGAGATAAAAGTTACAATAAGGATAAGACTGAGTTAATTGTTACGATGACGATAAGATCTGATTTAAAAGTAAAGATGAGTATGAGGTCTGAGTTAAAATTTGCGATGAGGATAAGATCTGAGTTACAAATTAACATGATATTCAGATCTGAGTTAAGAGTTACGATGAGGATAAGATCTGAGTTAAAGGATTCGATGAGGATAAGATCTGAGCTAAGAGTTACGATGAGGATAAGATCTGCGTTAATAGATACGTGTTAGAGTTAATAGTTACGATGAGCATAAGATCTCAGGCAAAATTAAAGATGAGGATAAGATCTGAGTTAATAGATATGATGAGGATAAGATCTGAGTTAATAGATATGATGAGGATAAGATCTGTGTTAAAAGTTACGATGAGGATAAGATTGAGGTAAAATTATAGATGGGGATGAATTCTGAGTAAAGAATTACGATGAGGATAAGATGTGAGGTAAAATTTAAGATGAGGATGAGGTCTGAGTTAAAAGTTGCGATGAGTATTAGATCTGAGTTAAAATTAAGATGATAATAAGATCTGAGTTAAGAGTTACGATGAGGATAAGATCTGAGTTAAGAGTTACGATGAGGATAAGATCTGAGTTAAGAGTTACGATGAGGATAAGATCTGAGGTAAAATTTTAGATGATGATGAGGTCTGAGTTAAGAGTTACTATGTAGATAAGATCTGAGTTTAGTGTTACGATGATGATAAGATCTGATTTAAAAGTTAAAATGAGGATAAGATCTGAGTTAATAGTTACGATGAGGATAGGATCTGAGGTAATATGTAGGATGAGGATGAGGTCTGTGTTAAAAGTTGCGATAAGAATAAGATCTGAGTTAATTGTTACGATAAGGATAAGATCTGAGTTAATTGTTACGATGAGGAGAAGATCTGAGATAAAAGTAAAGAAGAGTATGAGGTCTGAGTTAAAATTTGCGATGAGGATAAGATCTGAGTTACAAATTAAGATGATATTAAAATCTGAGTTAAGAGTTACGATGAGGATAAGATCTGAGTTAAAGGATTCGATGAGGATTAGATCTGAGCTAAGAGTTACGATGAGGATAAGATCTGCGTCACTAGATATGTGGTAGAGTTAATAGTTACGATGAGCATAAGATCTCAGGCAAAATTTAAGATGAGGAGAAGATCTGAGTTAATAGATATGATGAGGATAAGATCTGAGGTAAAATTTAAGATGAGGGTGAGGTCTGAGTTAAAAGTTGCGATGAGGATTAGATCTGAGTTAAATTTAAGATGATAATAAGATCTGAGTTAAGAGTTACGATGAAGATAAGATCTGTGGTAAAATTGTAGATGAGGATGAGGTCTGAGTAAAGAGTTACGATGAGGATAAGGTCTAAGTTAGTTGTTACGATGAGGTTAAGATCTGAGTTAAAGTTAAGATTGGGATAAGATCTGAGTTAAGAGTTACGATGAGGATAAGATCTGAGGTAAAATTTAAGATGAGGATGTGGTCTGAGTTAAGAGTTACTATGAGGATAAGATCTGAGTTTATGGTTACGACGAGAATAAGAAATTAGGTAAAATTTAAGATGAGGATGAGGTCTGAGTTAAGAGTTAAGATGAGGATAAGATCTGAGGTAAAATTTATGATTTGGATGAGGACTGAGTTTAGAGTTACGATGAGTATAAGATCTGAGGTAAAATATAAGATGAGGATGAGGTCTGAGTTAAGAGTTACTATGTAGATAAGATCAGAGTTAAGTGTTACGATGATGATAAGATCTGATTTAAAAGTTAAAATTGAGGATATGATCTGAGTTAATAGTTACGATGTGGATAGGATCTGAGGTAATATTAAGGATGAGGATGAGGTCTGTTTTAAAAGTTGCGATAAGGATAAGATCTGAGTTAATTGTTACGATGAGGATAAGATCTGAGTTAAAAGTTGCGATAAGAATAAGATCTAAGTTAATTGTTACGATAAGGATAAGATCTGAGTTAAGAACTACGATGAAGATAAGATCTGTGGTAAAATTGAAGATGAGGATGAGGTCTGAGTAAAGAGTTACGATGAGGATAAGATCTAAGTTAATTGTTACGATGAGGTTAAGATCTGAGTTAAAAGTTAAGATTGGGATAAGATCTGAGTTTATAGTTACGATAAGGATAAGATCTGAGGTAAAATTTAAGATGAGGGTGAGGTCAGGGTTTAAAGATGCGATAAGGATAAGATCTGAGTTAATAGTTACGATGAGGATAAGATCTGAGTTAATAGTTACGATGAGGATAAGATCTGAGGTAAAATTTAAGATGGGGATAAGATCTGAGTAAATTGTTACGATGAGGATAAGTTCTGAGTTAAGATTTACGATGAGGATAAGATCTGAGTTAAGAGTTACGATGAGGATAAGATCTGAGGTAAAATTTAAGATGAGGATGAGGTCTGAGTTAAGAGTTACGATGAGGATAAGATCTGAGTTAATGGTTACGATGAGGATAAGATATTAGGTAAAATTTAAGATAAGGATGAGGTATGAGTTAAAGAGTTACTATGAGTATAAGATCTGAGGTTAAATATAAGATGAGGATGAGGACTGAGTTAAGAGTTACTATGAGGATAAGACTGAGTTAATTGTTACGATGAGGATAAGATCTGAGGTAAAATTTAAGATAAGGATGAGGTCTGAGTTAAAAGTTGCGATAAGGATAAGATCGGAGTTAATTGTTACGATGAGATCTGAGTTAAGAATTACGATAAGGATAAGATCTGAGGTAAAATTTAAGATGAGGATAAGATCTGAGTTAATAGTTACGATGAGGATAAGATCTGAGTTAATAGTTACGATGAGGATAAGATCTGAGGTAAAATTTAAGATGGGGATAAGATCTGAGTAAATTGTTACGATGAGGATAAGTTCTGAGTTAAAAATAAGATGATAATAAGATCTGAGTTAAGAGTTACGATGAGGATAAGATCTGAGGTTAAATTTAAGATGAGGATGAGGTCTGAGTTAAGAGTTACGATGAGGATAAGATCTGAGTTAATGGTTACGACGAGGATAAGATATTAGGTAAAATTTAAGATGAGGATGAGGTCTGAGTTAAGAGTTAAGATGAGGATAAGATCTGAGGTAAAATTTAAGATTTGGATGAGGACTGAGTTAAGAGTTACGATGAGTATGAGATCTGAGGTAAAATATAAGATGAGGATGAGGTCTGAGTTAAGAGTTACTATGTAGATAAGCTCTGAGTTAAGTGTTAGGATGATGATAAGATCTTATTTAAAAGTTAAAATGAGGATAAGATCTGAGTTAATAGTTACGATGTGGATAAGATCTGAGGTAAAATTTAAGATGAGGATGAGGTCTGAGTTAAAAGTTGCGATAAGGATAAGATCGGAGTTAATTGTTACGATGAGGAAAAGATCTGAGTAAATTGTTATGATGAGGATAAGTTCTGAGTTAAATTTAAGATGATAATAAGATCTGAGTTAAGATTTACGATGAGGATAAGATCTGAGTTAAGAGTTACGATGAGGATAAGATCTGAGGTATAATTTAAGATGAGGATGAGGTCTGAGTTAAGAGTTACGATGAGGATAAGATCTGAGTTAATGGTTACGACGAGGATAAGATCTTAGGTAAAATTTAAGATGAGGATGAGGTATGAGTTAAAGAGTTACTATAAGTTTAAGATCTGTGGTTAAATATAAGATGAGGATGAGGACTGAGTTAAGAGTTACTATGAGGATAAGACTGAGTTAATTGTTACGATGACGATAAGATCTGATTTAAAAGTTAAGATGAGTATAAGATCTGAGTTAATAGTTACGATGAGGATAAGATCTGAGGTAAAATATAAGATGAGGATGAGGTCTGAGTTAAGAGTTACTATGTAGATAAGCTCTGAGTTAAGTGTTAGGATGATGATAAGATCTGATTTAAAAGTTAAAATGAGGATAAGATCTGAGTTAATAGTTACGATGTGGATAAGATCTGAGGTAAAATTTAAGATGAGGATGAGGTCTGAGTTAAAAGTTGCGATAAGGATAAGATCGGAGTTAATTGTTACGATGAGGAAAAGATCTGAGTTAAGAATTACGATGAAGATAAGATCTGAAGTAAAATTTAAGATGAGGGTGAGTGTTTAATTAAACACTCACACTAACTTATACACTTTTATTTGACACTAGTAAGAACACTCAAGGTGACATCAGGAAGCTTAACCAATAGGAATATTACAAAAAACAACGTTAGCGCGATTTTAAATGGCCTGTGGCGCCATCTAGTTACATTTTGAGTAAATAAAGCATTAAAGTTAAACATTCCGCCGGCCAAGGACGACTAAAGTCCTTAAAACAAAATTTAAGAAAATAAAACAAACTAAGAAAAAACATCAGTCTCAAATTACAGGGAGTCAGGCTCATCCAGAGGCAGAGGGCACAATTTTGCGATTGGTCTCTTAAAAACACTATCCTTATATTTTAATGTAACAACTCTTGTTATGCCATCTGTTCCTGGGTGTTTCTGAATAATACGTCCCAAAAGCCATTTTCCTGGTGGGAGCATGTCATCTTTGACTAAAACAACAGTTCCAATAGGGAGATCAGTTTGGTTAGTGTTCCATTTGTAACGATGTTGCAGGGTCGTGAGATATTCATTTCGCCAACGACTCCATAAGCTTTGCACCATTCGTTGAATTATATGCCATCGATTTAACGGACTGAGTTTAACATCGAGAAGAGACGGCTCAGGAACACCGATTAAGGGTTCTCTGATGAGAAAGTGACCAGGTGTCAAAGGAGGTTCGTCAAGAGTGGAATTCATAAGTGTGAGTGGACGAGAATTGACACAAGCCTCAACTTGAGATAAGAGAGTAGTTAGCTCCTCGTATGTGAGAAAAGTTTGGCCTATAACCCGTTTTGCCCTTTAATACTTTTCACTCCGGACTCCCAAATACCTCCAAAATGTGGGGCACGAGGTGGTATAAACTTCCATTGTGTGCGATCATTAGCAAGAAGTTCAGAAACTTCAGTAACCGTCAGAGATTGTGAATCCTTGAACGCCAGATCAAGTTCACGGGACGCGCCTACAAAGTTCGTTCCATGATCACTCCAAATCTCTTTACAGTGACCACGTCGAGCAGTAAAACGCCGAAATGCAGCAATAAAAGCAGCAGAAGTAAGGTCCGTTACCAACTCTAGATGAATGGCTTTTGTTACGGTACACACAAATAAACAAACATAAGATTTACAGGTTCTTTTGCATCTACCAGGATACAGTTTCATTGTAAAAGGTCCACAAAAGTCTACTCCACTTGTTAGAAAAGGGCGACTAGGTTTAACACGAAATTTAGGTAAGTTTGCCATAAATGGAACATTGGGAGTAGCCTTTTGCTTGTAACAAGGTATACATTTTTGGATTGTCGATTTAACCAAATTCTTTACTCGTAGAATCCAAAATTTTTGTCGTATGACATTTAAAGTTAATTGGTGACCTCCATGCAGAGATTTCAAATGTGCGTTTGAAACGATAAGTTTAGATAGAAAACAATTACCACTTAAAATAATAGGATTTTTCATATCCTTTGAAATTTCTGCATTAGCAAGTCGACCACCAACCCGAACAATACCATCGTCGTCAATAAATGGATGAAGTACATATATTTTGCTCGATTTCGGAACTTGTTTCTCTGATGACAAGAGAGAGATCTCATCTCGAAACGAAATGGATTGTGACAATTTAATGCAACGATTAAGAGCATCATCAAGTTCATCAGCACTCAAATAAATAGCTTTAGTAAATGGATTCTTAGTAATCTTAACTTTGAGTAGATTAAAATAACGACAACAATAGGCAGTAACCCGAATTAATTTTGACAGCGTTGAGAATCGTTTTAGATAAGAAATTGCATCATCCTTTTCGATAAAATTAACATTACACAATATTTTGGTAGTAGCTTTCATTTCTAAATCTGTCGAGGGAATATCAACGGGGGAAAGTTCAAATCCATCCGTGTCATGTAAAAATTGAGGACCACTCCACCATAGATTTGACTGCTGCAGATCATTTGGGAAGGTTCCACGCGATGCTAAATCAGCGGGATTGTTCGCAGAACAAACATGGTGCCATTGATTACTATTAGTGAGAGTCAAAATTTCTGATGTACGATTCGCAACAAATGTAGTCCATGTGTTTGGTGTCTTACGCAGCCATGCCAAAACGATGGTAGAGTCCGTCCAGGTGAATACATCATCGTCGGGTATATTTAAAATAGTTTTAACATGTTGGATCAATTTTGCCAATAGCACTGCACCACAGAGTTCAAGACGTGGAACAGAAATTTGTTTTGCTGGGGCAACTTTAGATTTTGCAATAACAAGGTAAACTTTTACTTCACCCTCATTCCCTAAAACTCTAAGGTACACTACTGCAGCATAAGCAGTACACGAAGCATCGCTAAATCCATGCAGCTCCCGCTTAGTGGTGTCATCTGAAACTCCAAACCATCGTGGAACTGAATGTTTTCAGTATGCGTGAAACGATCGAGTTAAGTATTCCATTCTACTTTAAGATCAGTAGGTAATTCTTCATCCCAGTCTAAGCCAGCTAACCACAGCTTTTGCATGAATATTTTAAGTATGATAATTGCAGGTGTTAGCCAACCTAGTGGATCGAAAGATTTTGCAATTGTGGACAATACATATCTTTTGGTAATAAAATTAGTAGAACAATAATTTAAATTTACATTAAGTTCAAAATTATCTGCGTCAGAGTTCCAAGTAATACCTAATGTTTTGATCGTATCTTCAACTTTGATATTTATGGCACTTTCAGAGTCTTTGTCAACATTTGGGATTTGTGATAGCACCACTTTACTGTTTGATGACCACTTATGTAAAGGGAATCCGCCATCAGCTCCGTCAGGCCCTTTTGTAACTTCACAACGTCTCCTACTGTGGATGCGCCCGTCATCAAATCATCCATGTATACGTCGTTTTTCAGGATTTCAGCTTCAGTGGGGAAATCATTCTTTTCATCTTCAGCCAGTTGATGAAGTGTACGAATGGCTAAAAATGGAGCACAAGATGTACCATACGTAACGGTAAGTAGTCTATATTCTTTTATAGGTTGTGTTGGAGATTCTCGCCATACGATTCTCTGGTAGTCAACGTCATCATTATTTACGAGAATCCGACGATACATCTGACGAATATCTGCAACTAAGCAAATTTTGTGTTGTCTCCATCTAGTTATTAAATCTCTAATATCTTGTTGAAGAGAACAACCAATTAGAAGTTCATCGTTTAATGATTTTCCTTTTTCAGGTGCAGCACTTCCGTCGAAAACTACACGTAGCTTCGTGCTTAGACTCGTCGACCTAAGAACAGCGTGATGAGGTAAGTAATATACTTTCTGTGTTTCTGTTTCCTTTTCAGGTACCATCATCATATGACCTTGTGATTCATACTGCTTCAAAAATGTGTGATATTTTTCCTTGAATTCAGGCTTGCGTGTAAAACGTTTCTCCATCTGTTGTAAGCGGCTGATAGCAAGAGGTTTAGCATCACCAAGGTTTGTGGGTGGATCTTCTTTGAATGGTAAGCGTACTATGTAACGACCGACGTCATTGCGAGTGTGAGTGTTTTTGAAGTGTTCTTCACATTGTATTTCTAAATCGGTCATTGGTTTCTTGTGTGGTAAATTCTCTTCTATCTCCCAGAATCGTCTGAGTAACTGATCTGTCTCAACCTTCGTTTGCATAACGACCATATTGTGTTCATACGCTACTGAATCAGTTTGTGAAACTCTGCCTGATATTAACCAACCAAGGCGAGAGTTGAGTGCAATAAGAGAATTTGACTTGTGTAAGCCTTCCAGAAGTATGTAAGCATGCACGTCAGCACCGAGCAAGATATCAATAGACCCTGGCTTGTGAAAGTTTGGATCAGCCAGATCCAACTGCATAGATAAAGGCCAGGTATCTTGTGGAAATTCTCGTGAAGGCAACAATGATGTGAGTTTTCTTAAAACATATGCATTGACTTTGAAAGTGGATGCATTATCTTTTGTGGAGTGGACTGTAAGTGAGACCATGGACTTTGTAGTTACCACCGATGAATTAGATATTCCAGAGATTTTGCCATTAACTGGAATACGATTAAGCTTTAACAACTGCGCAGCTCCTTCGGAAATGAAAGAACCCTGTGAACCCTGATCAACAAGAGCTCTCAATGCGTAAGTACCACTGTTCTTTGAATCTACATAAACTACAGCAGTAGCTAAAATAACCAGATCATCATTTGTTTCAGCTTTCAGGTTCACACTGACGTTGCAAGAAGTCTTGGGTCCAGCAGTGCCATTTCCTTTTGGGCTATCTCTCTCTTTAGCAGTATCACCAGCGTTGTCATCCTTAGGAGAGGTGAAGTGAATTAACGTATGATGACGACGACCACACTTTTTGCAGACTGTGCTTTGTCTACAGTTGAATACTGAGTGACCTTTCACGAGGCAGTTAAAGCATATGTTGTTTTTCTTAACAAAATCTTGACGTTCAGGAACGGGGAGTGAGGCAAAACCTTTGCAGTGGCAAATATAGTGGTTCTGTGAGCAAAAAGTACAAGTGTTTTCAACTTCAGTAGCAAAACTTTTGGCAGTTGTTGCTCTCGGTGATTGTTGAACAGTTTTTGGAGTATGTCGTTGTGGAGGTTGTGAAATGTTGACCATTTCCATAGTTCGGAAACGTTTCTCTAGAAAACTTATAAGGTCCTCATAGGTAGGAATGCTTGTGGAATTTTCTAATGATTGTTCCCAAAGTTTGTGAGATTCAATGTCCAACTTTGAGACAAGGATGTGCACGACTATAGAATTCCAGGAATCGACCTTCAAATTTGTTAAGGAAGTGAGACATTGGCTAGAGGTGTCTAGAAGATCTTTTATACCCTTTGCAGATTCAGTTGTCAATGCCTTTTGACTTAAGAAACGACTGAGGATATTGTTGACTATCATTCTCTTATTTTCATATCTCTCATTTAATTTTTTCCAGGCGTCATCATAGTTAGCTTCCGTTAGTGAGTAATTTTTTAGTAGTTGTTCAGCTTCTCCAGATAAACTTGACTTCAGATAATGATGTTTCTCAATTTTAGTCAAACGATCATCATTATGTATTAGAGAGCGAAACAAATCTCTAAAACTCATCCACTGACTGTAATCGCCAGAAAATTGTGGTATGGAGATTGGTGGAAGTTTTGGTCTCATCTTTGAAACTTCCAACGAAGTCTCAGAGTTTAAACCTTCATATTTCTCCTCTTTTAGCTCATACAATTTATCTTTAAGCCATGTCATTAGCTCCAGGTAATATTCTTCAGTGCGTTCAAAGTTTTCCTCTAAGACAAGATTGTAGTCTGTTTGTAACGTTTCAGCATCTATCGATACAGAAAGAGTCTCAAAAGACTTGGAATAACTAGACCAATAATCTTGTAAAATCTCCATCCGTGAATCCAAAAAACCTCTTGTTCGTTTATCAGTAGCGCATTTTTTTGAATTTGTGAGTAATTTTTCAATTTTAGTTGAGTTCTGAATCATCTGTGTGATATTTAGTTTGATCTTTTTATCCATAAAGTTCACAAAATGATTACAGATAGAAAGCAAAATTAATGATATTCAGAACTACTAATGAATTGTTAAAGTTTTTATCACCATAAAAGTAAAAGTTCAGTTTTGAAAAATAATACAAGTCCAAAATCACTTCCAGAAACTAAGTTAAAAGTTGATGAAATTTTTCTAAGTCTTTTTTACTCGCAAATTTTCTAAGTCTTTTTTAAAACGAACTTTTCTAAGTTATTTTTGACACGAAATATTCTAAGTTCTTTTTACTCACGAAATCGGCTAAGTCTTTTTAACACTGAAATTATCTATGTTCTTTTAACAATCACAATACTTTTAGCACTTTACTCACAGTTATCCGAGCTCGAAGACCATTTGTTTAACTAAACACTCACACTAACTTTTACACTTTTATTTGACACTAGTAAGAACACTCAAGGTGACATCAGGAAGCTTAACCTATACGAATATTACAAAAAACAACGTTAGCGCGATTTTAAATGGCCTGTGGCGCCATCTAGTTACATTTTGAGTAAATAAAGCATTAAAGTTAAACAGTGAGGTCAGGGTTAAAAGTTGCGATGAGGATAAGATCTGAGTTAATAGTTACGATGAGGATAAGATCTGAGTTAATAGTTACGATGAGGATAATATCTGAGGTAAAATTTAAGATGGGGATAAGATCTGAGTTAAGAATTACGATGAGGATAAGATCTGAGTTAAGAGTTACGATGAGGATAAGATCTGAGTTAAAAGTTACTATGAGGATAAAATCTGAGTTAATTGTTACGATGACGATAAGATCTGATTTAAAAGTTAAGATGAGGATAAGATCTGAGTTAATAGTTACGATGAGGATAAGATCTGATTTAAAAGTTAAGATGAGTATAAGATCTGAGTTAATAGTTACGATGAGGATAAGATCTGAGTTAAAAGTAAAGATGAGGATAAGATCTGAGTTAAATTTAAGATGATAATAAGATCTGAGTTAAGAGTTACGATGAGGATAAGATCTGAGGTAATATAATAATAATAATTAAGTATAATAAAACATAACACCTACATACATAAACACATACATACACACTTACATACATTACACAAAACATCACCACACTTGCCGGCGAGTGTGTTCTTCTCATCTTTTCATCTTCATTTTCATTCTCTCTCCTTCCCTCAAGCACACAGCCGGTCCGAGGTTCGAGTCTCCTTAGGAGACGCCCGCGACTGTTGTTGCGTAGTCTTTGCGGCCTCCACGGCCCATGTCCTATGTAGCTGTAAAAGCCATGGCTAACAGCATAGAGGAGGTTTTAGTCGGTATGGGTTGTCCGCTTACGCGGACACTCGAGTACGACATATTATGCCCCGTTCCGGGGCGTAAATACGTAACAGTATTTCCTCCTCTCATAAAAAAAAGAAAAATCATCCAGTACCGCAGTACCACTTGAACAAGAAGTAACAAGGAACAAGGAATAAAAAAGAAGTACCCAGCAGTTTTATTACTACAAGGAACCCCTGTCCCTGCGGCGACCTACCTGTGCGGCAGCGAGAAAGCCAGCGACGACCTAATCCTTCGGCAAGCTACTCCGGCGGGAGGGAACTACCTACCCTCTTCATCTCCAACCCAGTAAGGTCACTTCCAGCGATAGTCAAGTGTGCATGCTGCACATTCAAAAAATATTATATTATCTTATTATTGTTTATACATTATATTGACATTTCCGCAACTCAAATAGAAGTAACTTTCTTTAGTGACTGTGTTTCCCGGCTTCTGTGTTACAAGCACCTTGCTTAGTGCAGAGACACCACTCAGTAGAAATAGCCTCAAGGGACTCAAATATTCAAAATTATGTTAAAGTGTATTGTGTTAACTTTAAAAACTTTGTATGTATCTTAATTTTGGTAATAAAAATGTATTATTATTATTTAAAAAATATTGAATTAAATTAATATTGTTAATACTGTAGCTGTACCTACAACCAATAACATCAATTAATACAAATGTCTAATATCTAACTTGTAACGTAATACCTTCGTAGCATTATAGATCGTAGAAATATAAATCGTGCATATAAACTGTAATAAGCGTATGTCGAAAAATTCGTTCTTAAAAGAACATATTATTTTATATAACGTAGTATTAGCTCTTATAAGAATCATTTCCTAATGTTGTACATCAAGTCATAGAGTCATGCAGATACCAGTAGTATCGAAGTACAAGCATCGTCACGTTCTCTCGAAGACCGCAGATATACTCACGTGACCAGTCATATGCTCCGCGTTACACAACCTCAGAGCAAGGCCGAGCGTACTCTACTAAAGCGCGTCGCGGCGTCGATCACTATTTATTCAATTTTAATCAATGAGCGACAGGGTGGGTGCTCATTGACATACGCTGATCAAGCTTCGACGCGAGCTTACACAGGCACTCGCTGGCCGGCTTACTGCGATAGCATTAGTTTTAGAGCGAGATAGAACACATAATATTATTCTCAATTCTTATTAAATGAAACGTTTAACTATTGGTCAAAATGTAGGCTTTAGTATTGGTGTGTAATTTCTAAACTTGTAAATATTTTTTTAAGTAACAATTGTAATTGGTTAACTAGTTTTAAGGATTTTGTATATACATCGTGTAACTGAAGTAAAATATATCTTCCACGTATTCCTCACATTCTTCATACTACTCAAGCAGTTGTTTTATTTAATAACGCTTAGTCTCCAAAATACCTTATATTATTATACATTTTGAAACATTTATTAAATTTTATTATTATTGTTTATACATTTTATTACAATGCATTTAAAAAATATATTAAATTATAATTATTATTTTATTTTTATTAATTACTTTCAATTGGTTTATTTGTTAGAAATGCATTTGATATGTTGTTATTATTCTGTGGCTTTATGTGTCATTGTCACTGTCATTTATCTTGTCACATATATATACGTAATGTACGGTAGTTGGCGTATTATTATTTACTAACAATAAGAATGGCTTCCTTGGTTAATTGATAAAATAAAGTTCTGTATTTCCAAATTAATATAGATATTGTTATACTAATTATTTTAACATTATTACTAATAGTGTGAACCCCTTTATTTGAGGGTAAATGCCTCCTCGAAAGATACCCAGTTGTCTCGATCTGTGGCATTTTTGCTTCTTCTGCTTTTAGGTTTTCCTCTTTATTCTATTCACGGAGGGCCTGGCAATCCAGTAGCTCTAGGAGGTGTGTCTCAACCGATGCGGTTGATAGAGTTCTGACATTGTATGTTAAAGGAAGTTTCCGTCATCAAGGCCACATGTCACTTAAATAATATAGTTTACAGTGCGTTCACAGTTATTTTACCTCTAGCCGTTAGGTTAGCTAACCTGAGCGTTATATTGCCATATTTAGCTTCTATGACTCCCTCAAACGACAAGTTAAATTTTACGGTATTGATGATATTTTTTTTCTTACAATATAATGATTTGAACGTAAAGTTTGTAAAAAGATCTTTTGTTATCGGGATGGTTGAACGCATTTAAATTTATATTTGGAGTCATTACAGAAATTTGCTTACCAAATTTTCATTTTTTTTATGTAAAGGTTAATTTTTCAATAATAATTACATCAGTGTGATATATTTATTATTACAGGCTATTTTTCCTAACTTCTTAACAAATGTGGCGTACAGAGAACCATCTCGTACCAAGAGATAATTCGTACAGATGGGGATCATCGTACGCATGAACGACTAAAACTAATGGTTTTTATGCAGTGAATGAAAAGTATTGGGTAGAAGAGTAGAAATAATACGACAAGTTATTTTAATAGTTTTATTATTCGGATTCCGATGATAAAAAATATACCTATCTTATAATATTATTCATACCTATCTTATCATATTAATTTCCGTTCGCTTTGTTATTTAATGTAAGACTATTCCTTTGTATATCTTTAAGATGCCTATCTAATAATATTATTTTAAATAAAAAACAAATAAGTGATCGGGAGATATCCGTCAGGAGCGAAGTTTGTTATTCCAATTTAATAAAATGTTCAGTAAGATAAGAAATGATAATAATTACAATATGAAAATAACTCAAAAATATGTGTAAGCTTATCAAAAGTATTTAACTAGTACCAAAGAATTACGAAACCATTTATGAGTTGCTACTTTTTATCCTAAAAAAGCACGTTTAGTGTATTAATTGTAAGCTGTCATTTGTTATTGTATTAGTTAGTTACACAACCACAATATATTAATCCGGATAATTATCTTAATCGAAAATAAAGTAATCTATTTGCGTTTTAGGCTACCTGTCATTCATAGCTATCAAACGTTTTTCACGATATTTCACTTTCTCACAAGAAATAGTGAAATAGAGTTTCGCACAGCATTTTTTCGTAGGTAGGTATAATTTTCCATAATATAAGTACGACCTCCACAAAAACTTAATAAATTTTTAACTCTGCTAAGAGTTTCCCCAAATTCGGTGCCTCCTTTCTGACGGTATACATTTCAAGTGTTTTATTTCGAACTGCACACACATCAAAATCATCCAAAATAATTTTTTTTCTTGGATGCGTTGTTTTCTGGGCGTAGAAAATTTTTGAGAAGTGGATGCAGCAACTTCGCCTTCTTTAGTTATGGTGCTTACGGTTTTTTCAGATATTCCTGAAACAGGAAAAAAGTTTTATTTTATAAAGCCTATTTAATTTTAAATTAAAAATAGCTGTGTATATATCTACAGCTATTTCTTACCAATAATGTTCCTATTTACATTTTTAACTAATCGTATCAAATGCTACCAAATGAAAATTGTAGTTCTTACTAAAAAAATAGAGGTCAGCTTGGCATTTATGTTATTTATTTATTCAAATTAAAACCACTCAAGGCGACTTATACCAATTGACAATGATTACTCTATTAAATTATGAAATCATATAATATATTAAAAAGACAAATATAAAGGACATAGGACTTGTATATCAAATTGAAGCAAATGATTGATTATATTACTATCAAAATAAAACATGCAAAAAACATCACAAGATAGTTACTGTACTCGCAAGAACAACAACAAGCAGTCTAACATTTATGGTGAGAGAAAATCAAAGTTGACTCGACAGAAATTATGTACTGATGGCGGTAACGCTAGGACATCAAGTTTCCATTTAAATTGGGAAAAATACTAAAGACAAGTAACCCTAATTTACAAACCGATCATGGCGGCAACTCGTTGACGAACATTTCCAAATGGAATTAAAGGAGCATTATTTTCTTTTTCTCTCTCACACAAATCACGCACCGATAGTATAATATTTCTTCCGCTACTTTGAATTCTTTTCGACATGTTAACAGATGAAATATCACAAATATGAAAGAAAAACGCTAGGAACTTCACATAACAACTCGACAGGAACACCAACATAAAGAAAACATATAATGACTTCTGTCAGAGGTAAAATAACTGTGAACGGACTGTAGCTTGTTGCGTGTTGCATCATGCGCTTGTCAATTGTCATGCGTGATTTGTATTTTGACAATTCTTGTCCGTGCGATTTTATCATGTTGATTTTTCGAAGTTGAGATAAAAATTTTATAGACTGAAAGTTATCTACAAAATTCAAAAATATCTAAGTACAGAACTTCGAGTCACATTATGTGAAGCGCTTGTACTATCAAAGCTTAATTACTGTGACGTGGTGTATGGTCCAAGGTTACTGTACAAAACAAAATGTTCCATCCAACGATTACAAAAGGCATGCGCCCGATTCTGCAGGAATATTCCGCCCAGGCAACACATAACTCCATACTTAAAACACGCCAATATACTTAACATGGAAGGTCGGAGTGTCTGCATTTAGCAACGTTGCTTTTCGGTATCATACACACTAAAGTACCCCTTTACCCCTCGCAGATATTAGCGGTGCCCCGGCATCATTCAACAGCGTTCAGGGATAGTTTCCGATATAGTGCTACTAAGTGCTGGAATAATTTACCGCCACCTTTAAGACTATTAAAAAATGTCCAAAATTTTAGATTGAAATATAAAAAAACTATTTTAGAATCATTATATAATAATTATCATTGATGTGCAATGTATCTTATAAATTAACACAATTCTGTATTTTTATAATTATTTAATGTTCACCAATATATTTATATCTCATAGTACCTAATGCCACCTTTATTATATTATATACAGTTACGTATAGTTTATAGTACGATTTAATATTTATTATTATTACAATTATTCACATATTTTTATTTTATTCAAATTCAAATTCAAATGTTTTTATTCAAAATAGGATGTGAAATCACTTATTGAAAGTCAAAAAAAAACTACCACCCATTCCAAAGTGAATGCCTCAGGCCTGAGAAGAATGGGCGCAACAAACTCAGCGGGCTTTTTTTTTTCATCAAAAATATGCTTTACAATTAAAGTAACATTTACAAAGTAACATTATACAATTAAACTTATTATTTAATAGCCTGAGGGCGGTCGCTCCATTCCCAATCTGTGGTATCATTAAGAAAGTCATTTATGTTATAGTAACCTTTACCACAGAAACGTTTTTTAACAATTCTTTTGAATAACGTAACCTTTGTTTTGAACATTTTCTGGGATCTTGTTGTAAAAGCATATACATCGGCCCCACAAAAGACTTACTAACTCGACTAAGCCGAGTAGTAGGCATTATATGTTTATGTCTGTTCCTGGTGTTAGCATTATGGTTATGACAGTTTCTGGCAAATTCACTTATGTGCCTATGAACATACATTACATTATCAAGAATATATTGAGAAGCAACAGTCAAGATGTTAATTTCTTTGAATTTTGCTCTCAATGATTCTCTAGGACCTAGGTTATAAATAGCGCGAATAGCCCTCTTCTGCAGCACAAATATTGTATTAATATCAGCAGCGTTGCCCCATAGCAATATACCATAGGACATAATACTGCTCTGCATAATAAGCTCTACACAGGAAATAAAAAATCTTTCAAATACTGAACAGCTGACACAAAGTATCTCGTTAGATAAAACCATTTCAAATATTAGTAATTTATCCAGCAAGAATACTCTCACACTACATAATCAATCATTAGAAAATATAACATTTTGTAGTTCAATGAAAGACCTACATAATTCAACATTCAGAGATGTCAGCACATGTAGTTTACCAGATCTTGGTACTGTCGAAAGCTCACAGGTTTTAGACCTTAAACAGGACTTAGCAACCCTATCTGGGCAATTAGAAAGTGCTCATGAAGAAATTGCCCAACTAAATATAGAAAACACAAAACAAAGAAAGTTAATTGAAGAAAATGAAAAACAAATAAAATTACTTAAAACATTGCTAAGCGACGGTAATTCTTCAATCAACTCCACACCGCTACGAACAAAAACAAAGAAATCTAAACGCACACCGTCAGTAAAATCCTCTATACAGAACAATATAATATCTCATAAAGCAATAGAACAAATACCAATTAATTTAGAAAATGCACCAGCAGTACCACTAAATTCTGAATTTAATAAAAAACTCGCTCAAAAAAGTACCAATATTCAAAGAAAATCAGGAAGAAAAATTTACATTATAGGAAGTCAACAATCTAAAAATTTATCCTCAGCGCTCATTCAGTCGAGAAGAACTAATCCGTATGAAAAATATACAATTGAAGCGTTCATCAAACCCGATGCAACGACAGGGGACATCCTCAAATCTTGTGAGTTGTATGATTTTTCCTGTAACGACAAATTAATATTAACTGTAGGTGAAAATGACTGTGATCCAATTAAAATATCATCTGACTTATATACAAAAATAAATTCTCTACCACAAGTCCATATTATTGTAACTAGTGTGACTTTCAGTAGGCATTTGAATGAACTGAAACTTAATGACATGTTGCGATTGATATGTAACAAGTTTCCTAATTGTACGTTTCTTAATCTCGATGAAAACATTTATCGAAATAACACGCCATATTATAATATATGCCATAAAATAAATCTCGTAATTGACCAAATAGACTACAATAAAAGGTTTTTGAATTTCAAAAAACAAAGACACATAAATCGTTCCACACTAAAAGGAACGATACCATATTATTTTAAGAAAGTGACTCATGGCGTAACTTCAAAAAATGATCAAACTTTAAATTCATCTCAGGATGCACCAAAGAAGGGAACAATTCCTTTTTATTTTAAACCAAATAAAGTTGATGACAGCAAAAATGGGGAAAAACTGTTTTTTCGTGCCAAAAATTAATAATTCAACATGCACTTGTAAAGTTCTTCACCAAAATGTTGCTGGCTTTCTAGCAAAGAAAGACTTAATAGAAATCATGGTTGAAGATCTGCAAAATACAGATAAAATTGACATACTATGCTTCACGGAAACATTCATTCCAAAAGGGCATGAAAGTAATATAAAACTAAATGGGTATCTGTTAGCATCAAATTACAGTAGAATAAAAAGAAGGGGTGGTGTTTGTATATTAACATCACAAGGGATAGGATCAAAAAATTTAGAATACCTACATACTTTGTGTGAACCGAAAGCATTTGAATGTTGTGGGATAGACATAGTGGACAAAAATTTGTTTATCATTTGTATCTACAGGACACCTGATTCTGATGTAAGTATATTTTTTGAAAAACTAAGAACCGTGCTTCAGAAATACTGTAAAAAGAATAAAAAAATTATTATATCAGGAGATTTTAATATTAATACACTGAATTGTAATAAAATCTCTCAACAGTTAAAGCAAATCGTGCAAAACTTTAACTTTAGATTACACATTAATCTACCAACGAGAAATAGCACATGCATTGATCATATAATAAGTAATATTGATGGCGCTATAGGTTCTTTACATAATTACGATATTTCTGACCATAACACAGCACAAATTCTAAGTTTCGAAAGTGTTAACATTAAAAATAAAATATCTATGTTTATGTACAAACGTAATTATAGTAATTATAATATTGAGATATTCAAAAATTACCTAAAAAGCTTGTCGTTCAATGAAGTCTATGAAGAAAAAAATTTCAATAACGCTTTTAGCAAATTTCATTCCTTAGTAACTCTATTATATAGACTTTGTTTTCCGAGAATAAAAATTAAAAATATGGAATCCAATGGAAAGCCCAAATGGATAACTAAAGGTATTCGAATAAGCTGTAAAATAAAAAGAGTATTAAGATATAGAAAATGTAGAAAAAAAGACGATAGCAATAAGAATAATTATTTGAAATATGCAAGAACACTTAAATATTGTATTGCCACATCAAAAAAATTGAGTAATACCCATTATGTAGCAAACAGTAAAAACATATGCTATGCGACGTGGAGAATTATTAAAAATGAAACAAAAAGTAACAATAGTGACACTTGTATAGAATCAGTTATAGTAAATAATAATGAGATTAATAATACTAAAGATATAGCAAACAGTTTTAATGATTATTGGATAAATTTGACTAACAGCAGTGATAAATGTCTGACAAAGCGAAAGTTGAAACCTTGTATAAATCAAAATAAAACTGGAAGTAGTATTTTTCTCAATCCAGTAACGGAAAACGAAACATTAAAAATAATACAATTGTTGAGGAATACTAAAGCAGTAGGCTATGATGAAATTCTCACAAAAATTATTAAAATATGCAAAGATGAACTAGTACCAGTTATAACATACCTAATCAATTTGTCGTTTGAAACTGGTGAATTCCCAGACGCACTAAAATTATCGGTGGTCAAGCCACTACATAAAAAAGACGATAAAAAACAACTTAATAACTACCGCCCAATCGCACTCGTATCTATTTTTTCAAAAGTCTTTGAGAAAGCAATGTATGGTCGTTTAACAATTTTTTTTACAAAAAATAATATAATAAACAAGCAACAATTTGGCTTTCAAAAAAACAAGTCGACAACATTAGCTGCATTTAAACTGGTTAACAAAATAGCAGAAAATATAGATTCAAAAAAACCAACGTGTGTAATATTTTTTGATATGAGCAAGGCTTTTGACTTCGTATCACACACCATCTTGTTGGATAAGTTGGAGCAAAATGGCGTTAGAGGACCAGCTCTTAACTGGATGGAGTCCTACTTAAAAGACCGTAAGCAATGTGTGGAGATCAATTCTATCGACGAAAAGGCTACCATAATTGCCCAACAATCAAACTTTAAATTAAATAGATTTGGTGTTCCGCAAGGAAGCGTCCTTGGACCATTATTATTTTTAATTTATATTAATGACCTGCCTAGTGTGACAAAAAATGACTGTTATTTATTTGCCGTTGATATATCAATAATTATGACATGTAATAATAAAAATGAGATTGATATTTATGAAAGTGAAATTAATAATGAAATTAATACAGTGGTAAATTGGCTAGAGGATAATAATCTTCAAGTTAATATTAAAAAAACCTCATTTATGCAATTTAGTTTAAGTAACCGCTCTAATAACTATAGCCTTAAGATAAATTATACAAATACCCAAATAGAAGAAGCTTTGCATGTTCAATTTTTAGGAGTACTTCTAGATAAAAATCTAAAATGGAAAGAGCATGTAGACATGGTATGCCAAAAAATTGATAGATATGTTTATGTGTTATATAGATTGCGTAAAACGGCTTTACAAAGTACAGTCCTGGCAGCTTATCATGGTTATGTCGCATCAGTACTTCGATATGGACTAATCTTGTGGGGAAACTCTAGCGAGGCTAATAGGGCTTTCATGGCCCAAAAGAGATGCTTAAGAGCTATGACAGGAGCTTTTTACTTTGATTCGTGTGAACCACTGTTTAAAGAATTACGTATTCTTCCATTTCCCTGTATGTATATATACGAAATATGTATCTTTGTCAAACAACATGACCATTTATTTACAAAAGCAAGAGATATTTATCCGAGAAATACAAGAAACGGTGGCAGACTGGTGATTGCACACAAATTTCATAATGCATCCTACGGAAAATGTAGCTATGTCATGTGTATAAAAATATTTAATAAACTCCCTCCAAGCTTACGCGTATTACCCGTCCAACGATTTAAAAAGGATCTTTTTACATGGCTTATAGATAAATGTTTTTATTCCATAAATGAAATGTTGACACATTAGGTTAAATTAAATTGACTTTAAAATATATATTAATTCTAGTCTTTAAATAATGACATTTAAAATAATAATTATAATTTAAATTAACCTAAGTGCTTAAAATATAGAGTTTGTTAATCAATTATAATAATAACTAGAATTTTGTTAATAGTAATTTTGCATGCCAGAAATGGCCGATAACATTGATACATTAAAACTACTTACACCCATTGTTACATGTTTTCTAGCAAAATAAAGAATTTATTTATTTATTTATTTATTTATTTATTTAATACTGTGGAAATAACTAAAGTATACTAGTCGCGCCGTATCTATGTCAGTTAATTGTCTAATTTTTTTAACCGCGTATGCTGCAGAACTAAGTCTGTTCGATAATCCTTCAATATGGGGGCCCCATTGTAATTTGGAATCTAGAGTTATGCCAAGAAATATAGCAGATTCCACCGGTTCTATCACCTCTCCGTTTAACAAAACATTTGCATTTACATTTTTGACATTTGGTACGGTAAATTTAATGAATTTAGTTTTCTTGCTATTTAACAATAGGTTATTAGCGCTAAACCAGTACACGATGTCAGATAAAATATCGTTCACTTCGTCATACATAGCTTGGTTTCTTTTCACTTTGAAAATCAGTGAAGTATCGTCCGCAAACAATACTACCTTATGTTTTTTCTCTATAAGATTAGGAAGATCATTTATATAGATAAGGAAGAGGAATGGTCCAAGAATAGACCCTTGTGGTACCCCCATACTGAGAGGAGTCCCAGGAGATCTCCTGCCATTCACGTCTACCCTCTGAATTCTATTGTTTAGATATGAAGTCAGAAGCGAAGTTCCTTTTATGCCATAGTGGTATAGCTTCCTGACCTGCGTTGATCAAAAGCCTTAGATAAATCACAGAAGATGCCAAGTGCATTCTGCGATTCCTCCCAGGCATCAAAAATATTCTTGATCAGCTCAACACCTGCATCCGTTGTTGAACGTCCCCTAGTAAAGCCAAATTGTTTCAAATGAAGTAACTTATGAGAGTTAAAGTAAGTAAGCATTTGGCTTAAAATTATTTTTCAAAAATTTTACTAAGGGTCGGCAAAACCGACACAGGTCGATAGTTGTTCGGGTCAGAAGAGCATCCCGACTTAAATATTGGTGTAATTTTACTATGTTTCAGAAGGTCAGGAAACACGCCACGATTAATACAATTATTAAATACTATTGCAAGATATGGTGCTATGACATCAATTATTGAACTTATTATTTTAACAGAAATGCCCCATATATCAGCAGTTTTTTTCATGTCTAGAGATTTAAAAGTTTTAATTATTTCTCCAGGGCTAACAAAACTAAAATTGAAACTTTGTTGACATCCTATACCATTTTCCAGAAGAAGTGACTCAGCAACACTGGTGGAGGACAAGAGTGTTTGTGATAGAAACTGGAATCTCAGAAAAAAAATTCTCAAACGCAGTAGCAACTTCCTGCTGAGATTGAATTATTGTATTGTTTATTGATAGATTATATTCAATGTTGCGGTCTTTCAATCTTCCAGATTCTCAGTTAATAACATTCCAAGTCATCTTTATTTTATTTGGTGCATTTTTAATTATTTGTCTGATATGCATAGACTTTGCAATAGAACAAACACTTTTAAATAATTTAGAGTATTTTTTAACATACTCGAGAAAAGATGTATCATGATTATACAATGATCTCTCACTATACAGTTCATATAGCCTTTGTCTGCTCCGATGAATGCCAGCTGTTGCCCAATCATTAAATGACAGGAGACCACCTGATTTGACTGTCTTAGAAGTAAATATAGAAGCAAACTCTGTTTTAATTATTTTAAATAACATATCATACATTTCATTTGGATTAATATTATATTTGAATAAATCCAAATTTGAGAGTTTAACTGACACATTGCCTCTATATTTCTCCATTCGCCTATTATTCACAGGAACAAACGTAAACTTTTTAATTTTAGTACATTTATTGACCTCAATATTAAAAGAGGCTAACTGACCAAAGTGGTCTGAACTCAGTTTGTTCATTATTGCCTAAGAAATGGGTTTATAATTGGTAAATATGTTATCAATACAGCTTTTGGAGGTGCCAGTTACTCTAGTAGGCTCTAAGAAAATATTGGATAAATCATATGATTTGAATAAAGATCTGAAATCTGGTTGAGGATTTTTCTAATAAATTAATATTAAAATCACCACATATCATGATATACTTCTTAGACTCAGATAATTTTAATAAAACCTCCTCCAATACACTCTCAAATAATTCATATACTGCATCTGAGGGTCTGTATATACTAACAACAATGGCGCACTTGAGCTCTGCACGGGCTATTTCAATTGTACGTTCAACAGAGAGGCCCACAATATCTTCTCGTTCTTTGAATTTAAATAATTTACTTACAAGAATAAGAGAGCCGCCACGTGTAGCTTTTTCTCTGCTAAACGCACTTGATGACCACTGAAGTTAAAGATGAGCTCATATTTTCTCTCTGTTAAACATAAAATATGTATATCTTTATGATTTATAAATAACTCCAGTTCAAGTTCTTTACCTAATAATCCTTGCATGTTTTGGTGCATCAGGTTTGCAATTTTACAATTATTACTTATTCTAGTACTTGTTATATTACATTGTGTTTTTACACTGCTAGAGGAGTCCCCTATTGTCTTATTGTTTAATTTTTATTATTACACTACTTACTTTGATACCTACGCAAATTAATTTGCAATGGGAAGACTAAAGGAACTTTCTACTTCAAATGTCACGAGGGGCTGCTGAAAACCAGTGTTGTGTTGGTGTCTTCTGCACTGACACAACAATATACTGAGTCAGCTCCTTTTAGCAGGGAATCACGCTCACACTGTTATTTTTATTTATTTATTATTAATTTTTTATAATATTTGTTACGTTATTTAATTTAGTATTTTAATATTTTAATTCATATTGTAAATTATTGTTTTTTGTGTGAGTGTTTTTTATTGCTAATAAAGTGTGTTTCTATTTCTATTTCTATTTCTAAATTGAAAATTAGTGATTCAGAATCAGATTTTAATCAACGGCTAGTGCTCGTTAGATTAATAGTGTTATGTGGGCTAGTGTTTACTATGTGTAAAATAATCTGGTGCTAGATAGAGTAACAGTGGTCTCTGATTAGAGCAGAGTGCAGAGCTAAGTAGTTACAGCGAACAGCTAGAACGTAGTGTTTAAATTCTCTTTGACAGGCGACAGCTAGTTCATTTGTTTCGTCACTTTCGCGCATTGCATTCGCATTTCGCGGCAACTGAACCGCGTTCAGTTCAGTGTATAGTGCGACAATTTTTTATTTTTAACTATTATTTATTATGTCGTTGCGTTATCAAGCAGCTCACAAATATGTGCCTGTAGAGATAGAAGAAACGGATTTGTATGGTGGTATATTTAAAATCTTAAAAGAAATAAGACCAAATTGGTCTCCAGATAAAATTAAATTTAAAGTATGTTTTGCAATATTTACAATTTCTTAATTCAATTATGTTAGTAGTTTGATTTAAAGTGTTTTTCAGTTGTTTACAGATGGATTAACTAACAAGTTAGTAGCATGTGAATATATGGATAATATTGGGGATGATAATATTTTATTAGTCAGAATATATGGTAATAAAACTGATTTACTTATTGATAGAACAGCTGAAGTCAGGTACAGTATTCATTGCTTTATAAGTATATCTAAGGATAATGTTATTATTGTAGTATTTTTTCATAAATTGCATCTATGGTAGCATGTCATCTTTAGAAATTGTATTTAAAATAAAGAAAATGCCTTCTCATTCATTCACTCTTAGCAATTGGTGATAACTGATACATATATTTACATTTGAATATTGATTAAAAGTATTATATTTGGCCTATATATCTGGCCTGTTGAAGTGCATGATGTTGAAGCCGTATTTACATAATATATACTGAATGTTATTATGTATTTTTAAAACTATTTAACTGATAATTTTTTTTATAACTTAAAATATTTACTATTTCTAAAATTTGCAGAAATATAACTATCCTTCAAAAACTTAATTTAGCACCAAAAATATATGGTGTGTTTGCAAATGGTTTAGTATACCAATACTACCCTGGTGTAACTCTTACAGTTGACTCAGTAATAAATAGTAAAATTGCAGCTCTTATTGCTATCCGGATGGCACAGATGCACAAAGTGGAGCTGCCTCAAGAAGTAAGTAATCTCACAACTTATAGTATTTTAAAAGTATTTGTAATAACACAGTTAAAAGCCCATTTTTAAAAATTGAATTTAAATCAATGTGTTCAAATTACTACAGTCCATTACATTTATTTTGTTGCCTTTTTAAAATTGTTCTTATATAACTTACACTTATATTACAGTTTGTATATAAAAGGGGGTTAACAGGCAAGAGTCTCACATGATGAGAAGTGGTGATCCAAAACGCCTGTGGACATCCACAAAACATGGGTCAAGAGATCTGTTGCCGGCTTTTAAAAGTGTTCAGCAAGGAGGGGATCCATGTGAATTCCTTCTCGCTTAACTTAATTGATGTTCCATCAATCTCCTTTGAGTAAGAGTTGGAATAAATTGAGATTATCTAAAAATAATCTCATCTCAAATTGAGACAGTAATAAAGTATATATTAATCTATCTATATATATAATAGAGAATGTATGTTTGTATGTTCCCTAATAAGTCCTAAACTATTCGACCGAACTCAATGAAATCTATCTATATAATTTATATGGCAAAACAATGTTTGCCAGGTTAGCTCGCTTTGGTAGTTGGCGTTGATAATATTATGAAATTGAATTTGCATGTGGTTGAAGTTCATATGGGTTTTACGGTGAAAGTGGTAGAGATTCTTAGATTTTTAAGCCGATTGTTAGGGGACCATATAATATAATATTTTTACACTCGGACACACTTCGCTTTTATAGCCTCTTCTAGAATGTATACATATTCATTAGAGATCAACAGAATGAAAATCTAATCAAAGGCCAGTATTGAAAATTGTTTTGTTTTTTGTTAGTTAACAAATATAGTGTGAGAAACATGAAATTGGCACCATTTCAAATTCGCTGAGGTGAACGTAATTGATTGTGTGATTAGCTATAGCTTGTACCTCGCTCACGTATGTGAATGTTATATGTTTTATAAAGATCACCACTGCACAAGTATAGATAATTCTTACTTATAAATAAAATTCGAGTGTCTGTTATATTGTAATAACAGTTTTTTAACTAGATGTATATGAATACATATAAACTAAAATAACATTTTTTACAATTTTTGTTTGTCAGTCTGCCTGTTTGTTCCGGCTAATCTCTGAAATGGCTGGACTGATTTTGACGGGACTTTTATTGCCACATAGCTGATGTAATAAGGAGTAACTTAGGCTACATTTAATTTAAGAAAAATAAAGTAATGTTGCAATGTCCAAGAAACGGTTTAACTCTAAAAATAATTAATATGGCAAAACAATGTTTGCCGGGTCAGCTAGTATAATTTAAAACAAAAAAACAGTAGTGAACATAAGTGTGGTTTTAAATCAAATATGGCTTTAATAATTTATATGAAATAAATAATATATAGTGAAATATTTTGGAACAAAAGTAACAGTTTAGCCAGGTCTTGTCTAATCTTAAACTAATCATCAGTCTATCTTGACCCTACCAATGCTGAATCATCCAGTACACGGTAGCCATTCAAGGACTTTTCTGCCCCAACGCCTGTCTGTCCTTTTAGCTATGTTGACAAATTTGGGGAAAAAAAAAAGTTGTTTGGTTATTGGTATGGTTATTATATATATATTAAAATTGGTTAGGTTATGTTAGGACAGTTACCACAACACATGAGCTGAGAGAGAGTGCCGGCTAGTGCCAGAACCTAATGGTAAGCCTTTCACTTTATTTTTTCCCCATTTATAAGTTAGGTAGGGAGAGGGGGAGCATTCAAATAAAAGTAAACGCCAATTAGGTAAGCATAAAAATTAAATTAGTTAGGCTATGTTAGAACAGTTGCCATGATCAAACTTCCAAACCCTTAAAAATATATAGTAAATAATAAAAATTAACTTTGACTGAATCTGAAATCATTGTGTAGCGAATGACATTATATTATAAATTAATATGAATAGTCCTATAAAATAATAACTATTGTATGATTGATGTTAATTTAAGTTTGCTTGGGATGTACATATATCTTTTTTTAGTATAGTACAGTATATTATAATTGTTACAGAAATTAAAATGTGAACTGCTTATGTATTCCACTATAAATTTGCATGCTTTATGGGTTAGGATAAGAGCACCTGTTAATTATAAGCCAACAACATTTTATTATAACCTTATCTTGCAAATAAAGATGATTTAATTTGATTTGATAAAAATGTTATAGTTTAAGGTTAGTTTATAATATTTCTTTTCTGGAGAACGGTCCATTACCTTGTAATGAGCGTAGTATCAGGGATCAGGGGCACCCAAACCACCTTCCCCCCTTGTGCTAAGGGATACTAAATTTTAACCCAATTCTGATTCGATGTTGCAAGGAAACTTTGAGCATAGCACTCTCCATTGCACTCTGAGCGACCACGAACACGAGCTTATAAACTCTTATATAATTTAACTAAAATAATTTCATACATACACAGGGACCTTTTAGAAAAGCTCAAACCAAATTGCCATTGGTTTTTGTTTTCACTCTCCATCGATTAAAACTGATTGTTGAAAAATAACGTCATAAATTAATAAAAATATTAAACAATTTTTTATATATTTGTTTAGCATTGTTATTTTTAACTCTGTAACTTTAACGATTTTTTACAGGTAAAGAAAGAACCAATGGTGTGGGATAAAATAGAGCAATTCTTAAGACTTATACCGGAAACATTTTCAAATTCAACAAAACAAACGAGGTAAGTTAACATTTAGGGTTGAACTGAGCATCCCGTAGCCACGAATTTTAAACTTAAAAAAAAATGTAGTTGATAGAGCTTTAGTCCATGATCATTACATGATACCAGACTTATTACAAGGTAATGCACTGTTTTCAAGAAAATAACGAAAAAAATTCTAACCTAAAACGGGTAAATTACATAAAAAAAACGTTACATGAGCGCTGCCATTGCGGCGGGAGGCTAAAAACTTGCTAATAACTGTAAATTTTAAATGAAAAACAATAAAACGAAAAGTGTTCAAAATAGTCTGGGACAGACAAGGTAGCTTTATCAATAATATTTTTTAGACTTAATAATTATTTTTTAACCAACTTCAAAACGAGGAGGTTCCCAATTCGTCGGTATGTTCTTCTCAAAACTTTCGACTGGGTGAACCGATTTTGATAATTATTTTTTTATTTGAAAGCTGGTGCTTCCCGTGTGGTCTCATTGGTCATAATTTGGTCCAGATCTGACAATGGCATCCATGAGAAAACCATAAAAGTCTTTAATTTGCATACATACGTACAGCAAAGTGGATGATAAATTTACGAATAACTCGATAAACTCAATCGGTTCGCGCGAACCGATTTCGATGATTATTTTTTCAATTGGAAAGGATAGTTCAAAGATAGTTTGGTGGGAGTTTGGATTGGTTCTTATTACGGAATCCATGACAAAAGAACGGAACTCTTTAATTCTTAGGAGCAAATTAACGATACTCGGCCTAATCTTTTTTATGCTATCCGGATATTTAAGTCATCTACCAACACATAGTTATGGTGTAGTAATTGTCGTAGTCGAATATGATGATCAAGCAACTTTAACGACTTACAGTAAGGGTGCGATCTGTGACAGAATTCGCGAATCTAACTGTCTGTAATCAAATTGTAAAGCACTTACGTTCATTGCTGCATTGTAAAATTTAGTATATCTACACATATTTTAACAAATTGTTAGTTAGTGTAATTTAAATTCACTAAAAATCATAAAATATTTTTTTCTTAACAAAAAAACAACCTACTTCTCAAACACTATTCCAAAACAATAGATAGAATAGTGTTTTTGAAGTCGGTTGTTTTTTTTTGGTATTTTTTTTATTTATTTCCTATATTGTTTATTCCGTTTTCCTATAATTTAGAATAATATAGTTAGAAAATTTCTAAATATAGTTAGAATTTTTTTTCGTGATTTTCTTGAAAACTGCGCATTACCTTGTAATAAGATTAGTAGCACTATAATCGTGGATCAAAGCTCAACTATAATTTATGAATATTGGTTAGGTTATGTTAGAACAGTTAAAACAACGCACAAGCCTTGCCATCGGTAGCGGTCGGCCATTGCCAGGAACTAATTGTATGCGTTTCCCTTTCTTTCCTCCCCATAAAATGTCACAACTTTATTAATTATAATGTTTTCTTCTCTGGAATGGTGCATTAGCTTGTAATAAGAGTGATTTCATTATAATCGTGGTCTAAAGTACTTTCAATTACTATATTTTTACCTCACAACTCGTGCTACAGGATAGTAAGTCTTAACCAACATGTATAAAAAATCCTAGAAAATAGTACAATATATTCACGTCACTTTACAATCATAGTACAAGATCCCACTGCTTGATTCTGCAGGTACGTTTTTTTTTGATAAAACTTTTTTTAGCCCTGTGTGTCCCCGGGGCGTAAAAAGAATTGGGGGGTCCCAGGCCCAAGCCACGCTGCCGTCTTATGACGCCAGGCAAACAGAATACCGGCGTGAAGTAGCAGCCTAGTGCCGCTAAGTTTCGCATAGTTAATGTTGAGGACAGGAGCCCCAGAACCTACATCAGAATATGACAGTGGTCCTCTAAGAGATTTTACCACAGTCGGAGAATCCCTCGGAGAGACCTAGCGATACATCATATTTAACGTACCCCGGGTACAACATTGGAGCATAATTTTTTTGCCTCATACCGGGGTATTTGAGTACGTTAGGGAGGATATTGGCTGTTGCCGTCTCGGCAATTTTGAGGGACCTATCTTCTCTCTGCTGCGTGTAGGTTTTGAGGACCGCGTCTGTATCTATCCGAGTGTCTTCAGGTCCCACAGTGGTAACACAGAAACGAATCAGCTCATGGGCTGCGTTCAAGCGCGGCAATTGACGACGTGCTTGCACAGATCTCCTCCGCTGAAATCGTAGTCTTGGGTGATTTCAACGGGCACAATGCCGAATGGCTTCGGTCATGTACCACTGACTACGCACAACGATTCTGTGCATAATTTTGCCTTGGCGTATGGTCTGTCCCAATTGGTTGAGTCGCCAACACGGCTCCCGGATGTGGACAGCCACATGCCGTCCTTATTAGATCTTCTGCTGACTACACATCTCGGTAGTTACCAGGTCTCTATCGACGCCCCTCTCGGAACGTCCGACCATTGCCTGGTCAGTGTCAGTGTAGTGCCTATTGGGAAAGGATGCGTTTTTTTGCATCCTACCCTTGGGGCAAGGTTTGTTTCCATTCGGATGATCCTAGTTAATAAGTGGTATCATCCGATGGTAAGAACCACGGCCGTTCTGTGCGCTCTTTTTGCCTCCAACACGTCTCTTGACGACAACGGAAAAACACAGTTCAGTTCAGACAGAAAACTGTTCGGCGAGGTCTGTTTTACGCATTAGTTAGTTTTTTTTAATGAATTTGTTGCACTACTGACATATTTAATCAATTTAGCATTCAATTCAAACAAGGACAATACCCTACAACTCTTAAGTCATCTATTATAAAACCACTTCACAAAAAAGGTACTCATACGGAGCTTATTAATTACAGACCAATAACTCTTATATCCATTCTATATAAAGTTTTTGAGAAAATAATGTACAAACGATTAACTGAATTTTTTACGAAACTGTACGTCTTTTCAGAGGAAAAATACGCATTTCAACAAAATAAATCTACCACAATGGCCGCATATACATTAGTTAAAAATCTGATGACAAAAATAGACCAAAAAATTAGAGTAACAGCAGTATTCTTTGATATGACCCAAGGTTTTCACTGTGTTGACTTTGAAATTCTCATAAACAATTGTAATTTATATGGGCTTAGAGGTGTCACTTCACAATGACTAGAAACATATATTAAAAATAGGCAACAGTGTGTCCAGATTGAAAAGATTGACGTAAGATCAAATATAGTACGATATGAATTAAGTTGGAATCAAATTAAAACCGGGGTACCTCAGGGCAGTGTACTTGGACCATTATTATATCTACTATATATCAACGACCTACCAAATATTACAGAAAATAAGTGCGTGTTATATGCTGATCACATTAAAATAATTATCCCTGACACAAACTCAAAAAGACCATACGACTCGGTCTTAAATTATGAAATCATTAAAATCGGCAAATGGTTAGAAAGTAATAATTTAAATATTAATATAATGAAAACAAAACTTATACAATTTAAAAATTATAATACCATTTACCCACCCCTTCGAAACATAACATACAATGAAATTAAAATTGATGAGGTTGAACATCCCGAATTCTTAGATATAATAATTGTAATTGGAAAGCTCAAGTTGAATCATTATGCAAACGTCTTAATAAGTTTGTTTTTGGCAATAAGGAGAATAAAAAAAACTGTATTTGAAAAAGAGGCTTTAACGGCTTACCACGCTTACGTGGGATCTATAATTAGGTATGCTATCATAATATTGGGTAATTCAACAGTAATAAATAGAGTCTTAAGAGCGCAAAAAAATGTTTGAGGGCTGCAGCGGGAAACGGATGGCTTGAAAGCTGCAGATCCGTATTTAAAAAATATAACCTATTAACAATTGTTGGATTATACATATTTGAGGGCTGTATGTTTCGACAAAAAATTTGCGAATTTAGTAAACATGAAAACAACCTTGCTGTAGAACTATATTATTTCAGAGAAACTGTTTTTATATGTGCATATAAATCTATAATCACATCGCAAAGATAATAAGAGTGGTATCGTCGAATAGGAATTTCTCATGTAAATTGAATATATACCTTACTAAAAACTGCTTATATTCATTAGACGAATATTTTCAATTAAAAAAACAAACATTTTTTTTAAATAATATAATTAATAATTCTGCTACTAATCTTTTGTTAAATTGATATTATTGTAACGATTTTGAAATGTATTTTATAAAATTTGCACGTCATAAATGTGGCAAACATGTACTTTATAATATTTATGTAACATCAATATAAGATGTTTATGCAAATAAAAACTTTGACTTCGTTGGACGTCAGGAAGTCGAGCGGGCCGGATGGCATTTCTTCAATCGTGCTTAGAACGTGTGCCCCTGAGTTGACGCCGGTGCTAACGCGTTTATTCCACTCTTATTCAAAAGGCGTAGGTACTCATGTAAGTCAGCCCTTGTCCATCCGTTTAAAAAAAATGAGAGACAGTTCGGATCCGGAAAATTAAATGCCTATAGTTATTACCTCCCTGATCTCCAAAATTATGGAGAGGATAATTAACCGCCAACTCTTGGTATATCTAGAGGGTCCCCCAGTAGATCAACGACCGACAGTACGGCTTTTGCCATGGTCGGTCGGCAGGCAATCTTTTACCTTACACATAGATGGGCGGCGGTTATCGCAAGCAAGGGGAAGGCCTAGCAGTTGGCCTGGATATAGCGAAAGCCAACTGAAGATCGTGTATGGTACATGCATGTCAATGCATGTATCATGTCAAGGTATGCATGTCAATGCACAAATGTCAATATAAAAAAAAACAGATGACTGTAAATTATCAACAAAAATGTATCTGTTTACACCTGGCTGGTTTATGTTGCGGCTGACTGAGAGCTGGCAGCCATATTTTTTTCAATTCTTTACATAATTTCCTTTAAAATGACGTACAATTTATTAATAAAATATAATATGGGTGCAATTTGCATCAGAAAATTAATTATACTAAAATAAATGACAGGTACTTGCAGCCAATTTTTATAGAAAACCTATCGCTAATACTCCCTAAACGTTTTCATTTAAAATTAGTTTTATCAGAAGAACACGTTCCTGCAGAATCGAGCGGTGGTATCTTAGGCTATTAGTGTTATCTAAACGGTAGAAATTATTTGCATACTTTGTTAGCTATCTCTCGTCTTAGATAAGTTATTAAATATGGAGCTGAATCCATACAATATATTATAGTATTTCAATAAATCGTATTATATATTGTAAAATATATAATTCCTTTCATTTAATTAGTAGTATAGCAAATACGCAGAACTTTTTTTTAATTTATCATATCAGAGAGCAATACGACGCAGTTACACAAACAATGTTTCTCTTTGATTTCACAAACATGAACAAGTGTTCAAGGTCACGTTCGATGACATTTTTTCATAAATAATTATTGTGTTTGTCTTGTTTCGTTGACATTTTAGTTTTAACCTTTTTTATTTAAACAATGAATGTTGAATGTTATCGTATTTCGTTCTTCCTACATTCATTAGTCGTCGTGTGATAAGTAAGTAAGTACTTACTACTTGTAAATATCCAATGTTCAATGGCTGATAGCTTGTCTTATATTTTCCACGTAATATTTGCCTGTTTATTGTGATAAGATGGGCCGCTGTCGTTATGTGGGTACTAATTACATTTGCGGTTCTTATTATCTTATCTTTTACATTATGCGTAAGTGCTGTAATGAAAACCCTCATTTTTATTCACCCATCATTTGTTTGAACTTAGAAAATATATACGGCCGAAATATTTTGTCAAGTCTTTGATCCTTGTTTTTTAACCGACTTCGAAAAGGAGGAGGTTCTCAATTCGAGTTGTATTTTTTTTATGTATGTACACCGATTACGCTTAGTCTATCTGTCATTTATAGATAAGAAATGTTCTTCAATATATTTCAGTGTCTCACAAGAACGTGACATAGTGAATCTATATTAAGGCACTCGGAACTTTTCATAGGCCTACGCATAGCTACTAATAAAAATTACAATATGACAGTAAGAAGCAAGTAAAATGTTATTGTTTACCTAATTATTGACACTAAAAAGTAAAAAAAAAAAACTACGTTTAAAAAAGTATAAAATAACGTAATAAAGATTTAATTTAATCGGCTCTTATGCCAACCTTTAATACTAATAAAATACTATTTTTTGAATGTGCTACATATTGCTCGGGTTTTTTAAACGTAGTTTTTTTTACAGATTAAATATAAGTCACACATTGCGATATCGGGCCTATAACAAAGGTTGAGGGATTTACTATGTAAGGCCTAAGGGTCTGTACACAAAACTGCGATGCGAATTCGCAACGCAGAAAACTACGACACGAATTGCTGCGATGCGATTTCGTGCGGCAAGGCGTCTCCCAGGGTGACCATTCCTTCGACGACCGTTAACCGTACTAAACGTATTTTGAATTGAAAACTAGGTCGTGACATGGATCGTAAAAAGAAGTGTGCACTTTTATTATTGCTTAGGAGATACAGGAAAATGAAACAAAGAAGATTTTGGGTTCACATCGCAGGAATGCGCGATGCGAATCAATTCGCAAGTTCTTGCGATGCGTAGAGGGAGCTCGCAGATTTTTGCGATGCGAAGTCGCATCGCAGTTTTGTGTACAAGCCCTAAGCTCGAAGGGGTCTGTTCTAATTTGATAACCCTATGTATTTTATTAAAGAAAATCGTTTAACATGGGGACAGTATTTGTAGGATTACGAAAACATCTAAACCGGTTGCAAAGTTCTCAGTCGTTGAACATACGACCAATAAAAAAAGTTGTCGTTATTGTACAGGTACATGAAGAATACAAGACAATAATATCATTTTTATTTATAACCTACATATAATATTTCTTAAACCTAAATAAACGCAAATATTGCATAATCAAGTTTTCTGACGCGGTACGATCATCAAATTATTGATTCGTTGAGATGACTTAGTAGTATTACTTGGTGACTCGATTATGAAACGTAAATATTATCAGAATTCCAAAATTTCTATCTAAGATTGGATGTAGAACACTTTGATTATTGGAATTAAGATCTTCCATCCGCAAGAGAAATGGGAGACTCAGTGGAATTTCCTCTTATTTTAAATATTCTAATTGCATTATAATTCAATATCTATACTCATATTATAAAGAGGAATGATTTGATTGTTTTTTTGTTTGCATTAAATAGGCTCCGCAACTACTGAACCGATTTGAATAATTCTTTGACTGTTGGGAAGCTACATTATCCCCGCGTGTTATAGGCTATATTACATTTTCAAAAATAGTATCGATCCCTAGTAAAGTAACGCAACAATAACAACAAGTCCAGTAATGTAACGCAAGGTGTAAAAATACGTAAGCGAACGACGTCGCGGGGTATCAGCTAGTATTTTATAAAATAAACTAGGATTTTTTTATGTTTTATTTATGAAATCATGATTGGAGCAGTACCTTTCATGCCATTGTGGCACATCTTCCTGATAGAGTCGTGTTCTCGAATATGCTTTCAACTGTTTAATATGAAGCATCATTTAAGTAGTTTATTGACATCGGGAGACATATCATAATATATTATACCTACCGTAGGTCGTTTTGTATTGTACTACGACACTGTTATGTTATGTAGGCTATATAGACATCTTCTCGTACTCTTATATTACCATAAAAAGACCTAAAAGTTACCTAAATCTGACGGTTAGCTCGAGTTAGTTTTGACGTTCAATAAGTGTATTGAAATACAATTTTGAATAAAAAAAAATGAATTTGAATGTTGTTATAATTGTCATTAACACTTTCTGTCCGTGTTGTAGATTTGCAAGTAGTTTTGGATCAAAAACAAGACTGTGGATAGAGTTTGAGAGACTCAAGTCTCACTTAATGAGAACCGAGAGCCCGCTAGTGTTTGCTCACAATGATTTGCTTCTAGGGAACGTGATCTACAATGACTGTAATGGAACTGTCTCATTTATTGACTATGAGTATGCCGCTTACAACTATCAAGCATACGACATCGCGAATCATTTTAACGAGTTTGTGGGTGAGTAAATTATATTGTATTTAAAAGTTTTTATGTGTTTGTAAATGGGATAGATGTGATTAGGGCAAAAGTCCAACTGTAGGTACGTTACTAATCATTATAATACATGCACATTACACATTATTTATATCCAAACTAGGCTTAGTCTGTACTATGGGTAAAATACTATAGATACACTTGGGAACAAACACTCATTCATGTAAAACCCGGGACTTCTAGCGGAGTAGTCAAGCTGGTGGCACTAGGCTTAGAGGTGGTCGAAGTATTATGTAACTAATTATAAATTATACAGTATGGATTTTGCATTTATGAATTAAATATGAAAGCTACATACTTGTTATAGCTTTTGCTGACGATACACAAAACATGAACGAAATCGATGCACTAATCAGGTCAAATTTACATTGAATTAAAGACTTTTAATTTGAGTCAATATGAACGCGCTGTAGAATTGGGTCACTAGGTCAATGATTCAATGAACTTGAATTGCACATTAAAATGCGATGTTGCCGGACGGAACAGAAGCGATGTTGCCTTGTGTTTCCTTCTCGCTTCTCGCGGTGACTTCAAACGGGTCGGACGGTCCTAAAGCAAATAACGCGAACGCGCATAGGGTGAGGCACAATCTATCGATAAATAGCTTCTTTTAAAAGGAATAATACCTGATGCACAAAAAGCTATTAAATTTTAAATTCTTGGCGCACAGTGTTTCTAGAAATATTGTAAAATCTTTAAAACACTACGCACTAAGAATTTATAGGTTTTTTGTTCAAAGAAACAATAACGTTTTTTAATGTCTTACATGTTATGTAATACAAAGCAATCTAATTTTTTAAAACCGTATCAACTTTTTTTTTTATGGAATAGCAGGACAAACGAGCGTACGGGTCACCTGGTGTTAAGTGATCACCGCCGCCCACATTATCTTGCAACACCAGAGTAATCACAAGAGCGTTGACGACCTGTAAGGAAGGTGTACGCGCTTTTTTTGAAGGTACCCATGTCGTATCGTCCCGGAAACACCGCACAAGGAAGCTCATTCCACAGCTTTGTAGTACGTGGAAGAAAGCTCCTTGAAAACCGCAGTGTGGAGGACCGCCACACATCCAGATGGTGAGGATGATATCCTAACTTGTGGCGTGTCGTGCGAAGGTGGAATTCGGCGGCAGGAATCAGGTTAAACAGCTCTTCGGAACACTCCCCGTGATAAATGCGGTAGAACACACAATGAAGCGACGTCTCTACGTTGTCACCTCCTGTCAACTAACAAAATGTTTCTCAATTATTTTCTATGGTCTTATAGAGTAAATTAACATATAAGCGGAAAAGTAGCAATAAATAAAACAGTATTAATAAACTATATTAAAACCCATAAGTTGACATCTACATGTCAACTACTGGTATCTATGTTATTTCAAGTTTCAGTAAATGACATGATGCCATGTAGGTATATAATTTTTTTTTGTATTTCATTTTAAATAATATTTATTCACGCTTCAAACTGATATAATGAATGAAATAAATATCTATTTAAAATTGTAAAATAATATTTACCTCTCCAACATTAAGAATCTTTCGGCTTGCTCTAAACAAACTTTACAAGAAAATAGCAATAAAAATGGAAGCTGTCATCAATCGAACGCGGTAACTAACGATGTTGTTTAAGAGTTAAGACGCCACGTTAGTTTGTATCGGTGCTGCTAGATGTCTATACTATTACTCGGACACCATCTCGATCTTTGGCTATCAGTGTTTTTCTTTTTATTTTATTTTCTTCGTCAACAAGTGTCAACTATTGGTGCAGTGTCAACTATAGGTGGTTTTACCTTACGGGCCTTTTTTTAAAGATATCCATGTCAAGGAAGGATGTCCTATGAAAACAGCAATGTAAAGGAACGCCAGACATCCTGATAGTGGAGATGATATCTAATTTGTGGCGACTCGTGTGAAAGTAGAAAGTGTGTAGTCGAAAGTGGAAATTAGCGGCAGGAATCAGGTCAAGCAGCTGTTTGGAACACTCCTAGCAACGCCAAGTGATCAAGTCATTCACAGAGGACTTGACCCCCGACAATTAGAGCAGATTTGCGTTGCACGCGGTCAATAGGTTCGAGCTGATACTGGGGTGCGTCAGACCAGAGATGACAGCAATACAGGGAGTATGTGGTGTTTCTGGGCTTTTGTAGAAAGCTGGAATGTAGGTCGGTTTTACTGTCGTCATAGGACGACATCATTCTCCCACATCAAAAACTTGAGGAATAGTAGGTATTACTTATATTTATATTTATTTCATAGATGTGCAATCCATACTCTATTTTTACAAAATAATAGTATGTCTGTTCATAACATTAGATGAAAATATAAAACATATTATGATAACCTAGTAACAAATTGAAACCTTGTCCCTAGTGTTAGCGCGGAGGCGTAAAAATGATGAATGTATTAATTGTATTGTTCAGAATAACGAAAGTCAGCTCGAGACAGTTAAAAACGATAGATAATTGTTTACTTATTTTATTTTTATGGTAAACAATTAATCAAATTCAAATCATTTGCTCAATAATATTAACGAGTTACACACGGATGAAGGTGAACGCCATTCAAAATACAAATCGGCCAATCACAGTGTAGTTAGTAGTGTAGTAGGTACGTGAAGCGAGCCCTTCACTGAGGTTATATAAACATCTCATCTCTAGCAGTTCTCTTACTCGTGAGTCGCGGTTCAATATAAAGATTGTCGATGTTGTATTACGTAATAAGCTAGGAACGTACGTCCGTCAGTATGGCTCCGGGCTCGTGATATCTCTTGCTCTTTGTAGATTGACAATTGACCTCATAAGGAGTGTCCTACTTGTATTCGTTATCTTTATATAGACATATTTGTCTAGTTATAAATTAAAATCAATGTTATTTATATCAAACACGAGCCGTTCCATATACCATTCGTACGGATCCGAAAGAGACATGCTATGTGTTCTTTATCAATAAGCTTATTGTATTCAAACGTTTGCATAATTCCATGTGTATTCGTAGTAGGTATTAATTCGGCTACCAACAAACCATAATAATTTGACAAACCTCGGCAAAGTTTCTAGGTCTCAGCCAAGGGCGGATCTTGAATTTGTCGGGCCCTGGTCTAATACTGCTTAGGGGCCCTACCTAATTACTCGGCCAATTGCCATTTTGTCAACTGTTTTATGTAGTAATTTAGGTATATATTATATACTTAACATTATATATATAATATTATATTATATATATAATATACTTAACATTAAGTATAGGAAGAAAATAGGAAAACAAAATATTTTATTTATTTATTAAATCATTATTTATAGAAAAATAAATTGACAGTTTATGAATGGTTATGTTATATCACTACATAGTATAAAACAAAGTCGCTTTCTCTGTCCCTAAATCCCCATGTTTGCTTAAATCATCACATTTTTTCAGTAAATGAAGTAGGCTATATATTTTATACCCGTGCAAAGCCGGAGCGGGCCGCTAGTAAATTATATAGCAACCTTTCTGCATTTTTCTGCTGCAAATTCTTTTATTTGGTCATTGCACTGTAAGTCCATTGTTAAATCGCAATTTACGGAAGGAACTGATCAATGATTTAGTCGATAGTTCGACATTGTTGTCCTGTATTTGTTTTCTATATACGACATCCTGGAGAAAGAGCGCTCCCCTTCACAGCTAGTGATCGGCATCGTAAAAGAAACCTTTAAGATGGTATGGCAGTTTGGGAAAATATCAACAAGTTTCTTTTCATAAATTAGCCAAAAAATGTCACTACAAGAGGTGTAAGACTGTGTCTTAGACTGCAGTAGTGAACCAAGATTTTAACTAAATGCACTCATTCACTTAATGTTCGTCTACGTCATTTGGATAATAATCAATAATATTACGTTGGTACACTTTCCAGATCTGTGTTCTTAGTTTTGTCTGGCAAATTCATTAAAAATTAAAAAAAAAAATGCCTATAAGTCTCATAGGCTTGGCCTCTGTTATTTAAATCCATAATCATCTTATCCAAGGCAACGTTAAGCGTGTCCCTTTTAATTAACATCTGCGCCGTTTTCTGAGACTTTTCTGAAAATTTTGAAGTAATGCGTCTCTTATTTATGTCACTGTAGTCTGTTCCCACACTAGTTCTTAATTTTTTAGCTATATCTTCGTATTCCTTTGGCTTCTGATCTGATTGTTGCCTTATGTTTTTCACGAACTCTTTTAATGACACCATTAACTTATTGCCTTCACCAATGTAATGTCGAAACCAAAGATATGTACTTTTTTATTAAATACATTAAATCTCTCCCAAATTTCTTCCCATAAAATAATCAAAACTGCAATTTCTAGTTTCACCAGTTTATTAAATAAATTTCGTGCCGCTTTTCCGGAATCAACTTTTATCGTCATTTTCGCCGAAAGTATTGAGAATTTTCAGACTGCCAGTATAAGTACTTTTTAAAGCTCTGACAGCATCATAGTGACAAGACCATCTGGTCTGGCTTAAACTTTTTAACGTAAATTTTAGTTTTGTTTCACGATTTAACAGTTCCCACATATGGGTCGAAGCAAAGCAGAAAACGTATATTTTTTGGCACTAGTCCCCAGTAATAAACAATACACGGAATACACCGACCGAAAACAAGCGACGGGGAATTCCCCTTTCGTTTGGTAGATGCGCACACGGATTGATTGATCGCAGTGCTGCCAACCTTATGATCGGATTTTTTTAAATACTAGATAATTTTTATTATTGACAATATCGTCTGTTGTTTTCAGTTCGGTTGGGGGCCCTCTGTATCCACGGGGCCCTGAGCTGCAGCCCAAAAAGTTTTTAAGTAGATCCGCCCCTGGTCTCAGCTCTTACTTGGGCACATATATCTTAACAATATCGGCCACTCATCAATCACCGTCTGTGTCGACGTTCAAGAGGCTTTCTCTAGCTGGCGCTATGTAATACCTTAACTCCATTAAAGTGGCTTTTGAGCTTATATTAGATGAACACATGGTAGAATAAAATGTTATGTCAAAATATTAAAGAAACCATCACTATTGTGTATTGTAAAAGCTGACTTTAGCAATTTTAATAAATATTATATAATCACAGAGTAGGGTACTTACGTAGCTAATTATAATTAACAAGTTATTGTAGTAAAATGCATTCAATACTTGTTACGATTTTATTCCGACAAGTATGCCACGGTCCCCCTCACCTACACTATCGCCTTCATTTGCCGCGCTTGCCAATATTATGTTGATATAAATTCAGTAGAACGCTATTACAGCGCGCGGCAGCGATCCAGTTGGAACAGCCCGCGGGAACCAGACAGACAGACCAGTTTATTGTTGTAAACCAAACTAACAATAACTTTGAAATGTGTGGCACCTAGAGACTCGTGTCCTAGCCTGCAACACCTTGTTCGATTATCAAAACTACAGGCGTCGTTACTGCGTGCGAGCGGCCTGACGCCGAGGCGACACGAAGCAGGGTGTGTGATGAAATAGATGATGAAAGTGACCATATTTGAATTTATTATGTTGTCACGATTTTATTCATCAAGTTTCATTAAATAATGACAATTTATTTACTTTAAGTCACTAAAATAAATTAATTTACAGTTGTAGTACTTAAACTTGTCCTAAACAAAATGGGATAGTATTTAAAATTATGGATATTGCCACCTTGGTGTCAACCTTTTATCATAAAATGAGCCTGGCTGGACGAGACTGAGCTTGGATGTCGTGCACAAGTAGCCCTGATATACTATTACAGTAATTTGAATTTTATATTAATAAACGTTTATTAGTTTTAAATTTGCCGTCCCAGTGTTTTCCCAGGGGAAATATTATATAAAGGTTACTTGAAAAGCAAACTCATCGCGAGGAACCGTGGCAAGGAGCACAGCTAACAACGGGCTTTCGGCGAAAAGTAACCAAGACTGGTCCTATAGAACAAAAACCCTTAACGGGCTTGAGCCCGTTTTCCACCAAAGCGGAGAAGAGATGAGAGCTATGATAGCTCGAAATCAGTCAAGTGATGTCTACGAAAGGAAGACGTCATGTCGTTACAATAGGTACATTTTAATTTGCTTGAGGAAGAGGAATTAGAGGTTGAAGAACAACCAATTAATTCTTCAATATTTAAACTATCGACGGAAACATGTTCATTTTCACGTTATCAATTTTGCAAACTTGACTGAAAATATTAATAAAAACTGACTCCAATAACAACAAACACTAAAAGTGAAAAAACAATTTAATTATAAAATATTATATTAACAAAAGTTAATGCAATTCTTTAAAATTCTTCGCTGAAGTACTAAAGTCGGTTAAAAATACGGAAAGAATGCCTTTCAAAATCAGTCAATCAACTAAATGACGCTTTTGGGTATGCGAGACGCGGGCAGAATGGGCGGCCACAGACAACTCACATGTGGCGTGCCGCTGGCTCGCTCGCGGCACCTAATTCAGAACATTCTATAGAGTTTTATTAATAGTTTGTTTAGTGGCAAAGATCGATTAAACAATTCCGAAAAATCAGGTCGAAATTTCGAAATTAGATTAAAGGAACATATTGCCGCATTTAGGAATAATCATCCCGAAAAATCACACTTCGCGAAACATTTAATTGACAGGTCACTCACTCGGAAACAATAATAATTTTAATATTTTACATACATGTGAAAAAGGATTTCGCTTAAATGTGTTAGAGCAATTATTAGAAATAATAAAACACAAAAATAACATGTTGTAAACATGTTATTATTGTTGAATGAACAAACAAATTTTGTCCCATCACCTTTGTTACGTATCTCTTCGGGACAACAGCCGACCAATCACAGCGCGTCATTTCATGGGACGAGGGTATAAAAGAGCGGCTTCCGGCTCATTTGATTCAGTCTCGTGCCAAAATTTGGCAAGACAATTCCTGAGTATGCCTCGTGTAGAGGCGAAACACGTGTCGAATTGTTTAAAAACAAATATTGGCGGTATCTGTATATATAATATTAATATGTTGCGGTAAACAATATCACTTTATCACATTCTTTCATTTCAGGATTATCTATTGACGATATTGATTACGCGAGATATCCCAGTGAAGAGTTTCAGAAGTCCTGGATCCGCACTTACCTTACTGAGTATCTGACGGTGACCGATGGCGACGGCCAAGGTGACATGATAACACATGAAATAGATAAAGTATACGAACAAGTGCAGCACTTATCTCTCGCTTCTCATTTTTTGTGGGGGATTTGGTCGATAGTGCAGTACGAGTTATCCGATATTGATTTTGATTTTTGCAGGTTTGTATAGTAAAATTTTTACTTATTATTTGTCAGTAGGTAAAAAAATCCATAGAAAAATAATTTATAATATTATGACACATAAATGTCGAAGTTCTACGTTGTACCATTTATTCTTTGGTATTTATTTTTTAAATTAAAATACATCGTATCTCTAAATTATTACATATTATATTAAATTAGGTTGATAAGTGTGATGGCCAAGTCAATCTATGTATTCATAATTCAAATTCAATTATTGTTATTCAAAATAGGATGTGACATCACTTATTGAAAGTAAAAAACTACCACCCATTCCAAAATGAATGCCTCAAGACCTGAGAAGAATGGGCGCAATAAATTCAGCGGCCTTTTTTTCTTCGAAAAAATATGTTTACAAAGTAATATTGTACAATTAAACTTATTATTTAATAGCCTGAGGGCGGTCACTCCATTTCCAATCTGTGGTATCATTAAGAGAGTCATTTATGTTTTAGTAACCTTTACCACACAAACGTTTTTTAACAATTTTGTGAACAACGTAATACTTTTGTTTTGAACATTTTCTGGGATCTTGTTGTAAAAGCATATATATCGCCCCACAAAAGACTTACTAACTCGGCTTAGCCGAGTAGTAGGCATTATATCGATGGCCCCAACGAATAAACGTGCAAGAGCTCTTACCCAAATTTTTTTTTCGTATTTTTCGTTTGCCTGGCCTATTATTTTTTATTTATTTATTTATTTATATAAGGAACAAACAGTTTCATACAACTATCTTAATAACTATGAGTTAATATAAACCTTTAGTTCCCTATGTTAATTATACACCTATATATTTTTTTTTGAAAATTGTATATACTTATAATATGGCTTTTATAGCACAATATTCGTTTATTGTACGGAAAAACATATTTACATATCACATGAATAATTAAACATGCGTTTATTGCAGATTATTTGTTTATTTGAGTTCACCAGAATAAACGCGTTAAATCAATCTGCCGCTCGTGTCTATCCTTTCCTTTGAGTAATAACTCTTGCACGATTATTCGAGTAAAAATGCAAGCGACTTTTATCAGTAATGCCTCATTGCAGGCGGCAAAACTTTGAATATAATAATTACAGCTATTCTATTATCTTTTACTAATTTCTCTTGTTTTTTCTAGTTTTGTAAAGGTTTAAGCCCTAATATTATTCGCTCATGAAATTGAAGTTATTGGTAGTAACCGTTTAATAAACGGATACTTGCCCAATAGTGTCTATTGCGATCGCCCGTTAGAAAAGTATGTAATAATCTAAATAAGAAATCTAAAAATAAGAAATATTTCCGACTTAGAGGGTTTTTTTACATAGTATTGAAACAAAAAATATATCACAGGATATTGTAACTACGGAATTGGAGGAAAGACCCGAAACTCCTATAGAACCGCTAACGAAAAAGAGAAAAATAGATCCTAATTTATGGAAAGATCGCAAAAATAAAACTTAAAAATTCTGGTAAAAGTTATGAAAGTGTTAGAACTAAAAATCAAAACGTAGAAAAATCTATTGGACCACCTTGCAACTGCAAACTAAAATGTTACGAAAAGGTACAGCAAAATATGAGGAGTAAAATTTTCAGAATTTTTGGGCTATCGGGGACCACGATAGACAGTGGGATTTTATTAACCGCCATGTAAAAAAAGATAACGTCAAAAAAATTACAGAGGAACGTAAAAAAAATCGTACTCAAACATTAACGTATCAACTACTCGATGATACTAATTCCATGATTAAAGTTTATAAAACTATGTTTTTAAGTACCTTGTTTATTACACAGCGAGTAGTATACATAGCTATTGATAAATTGGGAGATGACAATTATTTAAAAGATTACAAAGGAAGTCATAGAATAGGCCAAGAAGAATGTCAGAAGAAACTGAGAAAAGTATAATTGACCATTTAAATCTATTTGAAAGAGTTGATACACACTATACTCGTAAAGATTAGTGCCTTTTCTTTATGTGTGTGCAGTGCAGATACCCTTAAAGCCTCGCCTAGTATCGGAATACTGGGTCTCGAAATCTCGAGCGATTGCCAATTCCGTGTCCATCTGGAGGGCAAAGCCAAATTGGCTGAAGAAGCTGGGCGTCATTAATAGAGCACGGCAATACTTCAAGCCGGCCCACGTTCTAGCGCTCTACAAAGCTCAGGTCCGGCCACACATGGAGTATTGCTGTCATCTCTGGTCTGGCGCACCCCAGTATCAGCTCGATCCATTTGACCGCGTGCAACGCAGAACAGCTCGAATTGTCGGGGACCAAGTCCTCTGTGAACGGCTGGATCACTTGGCGTTGCGTAGAGACGTCGCTTCATTGTGTGTCTTCTAGCGCATTTATCACGGGGAGTGTTCCTAAGAGCTGTTTAATCTGATTCATGCCGCCGAATTCCACCTTCGCACGACACGCCACAAGTTAGGATATCATCCCCACCATCTGGATGTGTGGCGATCCTCCACAGTGCGGTTTTCAAGGAGCTTTCTTCCACGTACTACAAAGCTGTGGAATGAGCTTCCTTGTGCGGTGTTTCCGGAACGATACGGCATGGGTACCTTCAAAAAAAGCGCGTACCCATTCCTTAAAGGCCGGCAACGCTCTTGTGATTCCTCTGGTGTTGCAAGAGAATGTGGGCGGTGGTGAACACTTAACACCAGGTGACCCGCACGCTCGTTTGTCCTCCTATTCCATAAAAAAAAAGATAGCCAAAGCAATATCTGTGTGAAACATTGAATGTCTCTAAAATGCACCAACTATATTTAGAATGGATAGATACAAACCACCAGTAGAATCAAACATGCAAAGCAACTAAACCGCAATATGAAATACTATTTAATACGAATCCTTTCACAAACCTAAAAAGATTTATGTGAAATATGTTCAATTTACCAAACTTCTGATGATGTTAGAAAAGAACTGTTAAAAGTTGACTATGAAAAGCACTTGAAAGTAAAACAAATGGTAAGGCAATTAAAGGAACCAGAAAAAGAAAAATTTTGTTCAGATGACAGTTTTGTAGCATGTTTTGATCTGGAAAAAGTGAAGTAGGCATATTTCATTCCTTCAATATGGGGGCCCCATTGTAATTTGAATTCTAGAGTTATGCAAAGAAATATAGCAGATTCCACCGGTTTTATCACCTCTCCGTTTAACAAAACACTTGCATCTACATTTTTGACATTTGGTAAGTCGTTCGCAAACAATACTACCTAATATCCGCTATTCGACAATACCACCTCAGGCATTCACCAATAATCATAACACTAGGAATCGAATTCACTAAAAGCGAGTAGGTACACTGTACATAGATATTTATTTTGTATAAATAAAATACTTTATTTTTTTGCAGGTATGCAGAAATTCGTCTTGGCAGATATTTCGAACTGAAAAATAGTGTTTTCCGAGAGTTGGTATAGAAACAAGTGATAAATTCAAATGTTTACCATGAAATGATAATATAATAATCCAATGATTTACAACAAGTACAAAAGATGATATATTGATTTTTGTTCCTATATTATTTTTATTGCAACGTTATTTTGATTATGATAATAAAGTTATACAATTATTTCATGCATGTTTTAATTTTTACTACACATGTATTTTATTTTAACGACGTGCCAGTTGGTTTTAAGAGCGAAACTAAAGCTCTAACAATATTATTAATGAATGTCAACAATGTGCAGTGATGAATGGCCTAAGTCCTGACCTACTGTACAAATAGAGGTTAGTAGATAATAGTATATAGCAGACAGAGAAATACTTTATCAGGCGGCCCGTAAACACTCTCCAGATCTCTCCTTTTGCAACATGTTGCTATTTAGTATTAGTGTACCAGTGTTTAATTGTCGAATAGGAACCTACTTTTGTGCAATATTAAATATATTATGTATATAGAGTACACTTATAATTTTAAAATATTATTTTAGTATATTTCAGCACGCACAATAGAAAAGGTTATTATTTGTTGTTGGCAGAATGATTGTTTAAATTTTTGATCACGAATTATATTTCCGACTATAGCGACCTGCATACATACAGCAGTAATTACTTTGTGGCTGCGCATATCATATACCTAGCTTAAATATATTATATAGAACCTATTATTGTATTTAACCTTGTTTAATAAACAAATACAAAAAATGTTCAAATTTTATCTTACAACCTACAATGTCAAATCCCTATTGCAAGACATAAAATATTGACAGTTGTAGTTTTTTGCAATGGGGAAACATTTTGGCGAATTATATACAATACGTGGAATCATCTACTACACGATTTCTCCACATGAACAAAAACCCTTCGCGGGGTGTATTAAAGGCATTCCTAATATCATCTTTGTAAGGACATTGCCGAGGATGTGGACTTGGTTACCAAGTAAGTAACTTGCGACTGTCCTCAACTGTATAATATTAATACTACAATAAATAAATATACTAGCTTACCCTACGGGTCCGTTCTGTACATAAAAAATAGTATAACTTAGTTCTTAGTAGGACTTTTTGAAAAAGCTTTTTTCTCTGGAACAGTTTATTACCTTGTAATAAGAGTGGTATTATTATAATTTAGGACTAAAGCTCTACCAACTACAATATTTTACCTCCTTAGTCGTTCCTCGTTTTAAACCAAGCACGTAACTGTAGCACAATTCTTGAAGCATGGACAAGTAAAGGGGTAAAAATCGATTATTTTTCAACATTACGGGCTTCAGTGCGCTTTTTATGCAATTTTAAAATATCTTAATATTGGGGTACAATCATTTGTTTTCTCAAGAACGGTGCATTACCTTGTTATAGGAGTGGTGTGAATTTTCAATTTTTATATTCTTCTGCAAACTGTAGGTACGTCACATGGACATCTGTTATTTCTTTCTACATCTCTTCTCCACAGACATTCATACATTTATTAAATCATCAATAGTACGCCAGACGCCACTCTTACTCCATTATATGTAGTAGGTATGGGTGGCGGCCGGCGGGTGCCGTTCTCAGTCAGACTGGCGATATAGATATATTCCAAAGTCCTCCATGTTTGCTACCAACAGTAGTATGTACCAATACCTAGCAGCAAACCGAATCAATATTTTACTGAGCAACAGGTAGTTGATACAAGCTACCCTACGAGTTCCTTAACATAAATAAAGGCTAATCTTAATTTTTTTATGAATACCTATCTAAAAACAAAATACTCTCACATGGGCTTCCACTTTCTATAAAACTATGGACTAGTCACTAATATAATAAGTGTACAGAGGAAGGAACTATTCCTGCGTTTTATGTTTTTTATACCTAATATATGCCGTCGGTTAGGTAAACTTGGCTTTTTTAATTATATAAGTGCCTAGTTACGTCGCCAATGAATGGCGCCGAAATGGTTACCACAATAGCCCCCTTTTCGGTTTGAAACGCACTGTTCTTAGCTATAAGAACCGCTGATAATTAGGTAGGTACTTAAAAATTGTCTGTTTAGAATTTGGAATTTTCAAGAAACCGAAATAGGCATGCAACATAGTGGTTATATCTGAATCAGATCTATCATATTAGACTTTCGGGAGTCGGGAAAACCTGTTTTGATTTAAATATTATATTACATTGCTTGCAGCGTTAATTACAACAATATTGGTGTACAAAGGTGTTGAAGCAGCACACAAGCAGAGTAAGAGAAAAAACCCCGACGACTATATAAATGAAGTAAAACCAGAAGAATGAAGCAACCAATAAGTATTTTTATTACATAATATGGTCGGAAAAAGTAAAATTTATTGTACACTTGATTTTTATTTGGCAACCCACAAATTCCATAAAAAAAGGCGCTATAAATACGCCACTCGCTATCAGCGCGCCCGTACATAGAACCGCGAATAAGACAAGCTGATATAGGATTTCGTTTCGCGTCCAATTTGACTCTGGAGTTCTGGATCCACTACGGTACTATTCATCTATGCCGGAAGTAATAATATATTTTTTTTTGGAAAAAGAAGACAAACTAGCGTACGGGTCACCTGGTGTTAAGTGATCGCCTGATAATATTCTGGAATAGCGCCGTGCTTTTCGTGCCTTGGATAAATCTAGGGGACCCGGTGGCATTTTCCCAATTATCGAGTTCCCGACATCTGCTTCAGAAAAAGTTACGCAAATATTTTCCTGTTTTTTGGCTGATTGTAGCATCAATGTTGCTAATTTAAAACGTGAACTGTGACGTCCCGCTAGGCTGCATGCCCCGGTCAAACATCTATAGCACAGTAGACATAATATGTACCAGTACGGAAACTACCGAAATAACACACAAACATGCGCATCGACGAGGCCCCTTAGCAGTTTTCGCGGTCAATACGAGTCGTGTGTCACGTTGTTATTTGTTTCCGATCTTTTTAAATTGCCAGCTTATTGCGTGGTATACGGCTATTTGAACCCTGCTCCATCAAAACTACAGTTTTCGTTTTTTAAACAAGTTAAGAATAATGTGAATAATATTAGTCCCAGTACAGAGCCTTGTGGCACACCGCTGCGAACAGGACGATTACTTAACATTTCATTCCCAACCCTCACGCGAAATTTTCGATCATTTAGGAAGTCACTAATCGAGACTAGCAGTTTACCACGTATGCCAAGGTGTTCTAATTTATGAAGTAGCCGACTAATTGGAACTCTGTCAAACGCTTTCTCGTAATCCAGATAGATAATATCAGTTTGTTGATGTTTGTCCCAATTTAATATCCACTGTCTAAGACAGCTGAGAAGGTTAGTGACAGTTGATCGCTTCTGTGTAAAACCATGTTGTTCTCGAATAATTATGTTTTCTCTTGTTATGAATTCTCTTAAGCTGTCAACTATGATTTTCTCCTTAGCTTTACACAATATGCTCGTCAAGCTGATTGGCCTGTAGTTTTCAGTTTCAGCTTTTTATTTAACTTATTGCCTTTTTTTAAAATAGGTGTAACCACTGCTTCTTTCCAGTCTGTTGGAAGTCTTCCCGTTGCAAAAGACAGATTCATTATTAAGGTTACTTGGTTAATGATGGCGCTGCATTGTTGGAGCATAATAGCAGGAATATTATCCGGACCACTAGCTGTCGATTCATCAAAAGTTTTTATAGCCTTTAGAACTTTCTCTGGTGTAAATACAATGTTTTCTAATGATGCCTGTACTCTCTCTATGTTCACATCTGGTAATTTCCCAGGTGGCTCACACACATGTGTGTTCAAATCAGCAAATATTTCAGCTACCTCTACTGACTTTGTTGTGATTTCAAATGTTTTTGGATTCATAAGAGCTGGCGGTATGTCAACTCTTGTTGATATTTGTTTTCTGACATATGCATAAAAGGCTTTTTCTCCACTATAAGCAATGTTTGATTCAAAATTGATCCTATTTTGACGTGTTAACTGTACTATTTTATTATTTATGGCACGATATTTTTTATAAGATTCATTATCTCGGTCAAGTAAATATATATTCCATTGCTTCTTTTTCCTGTCCGTTAATTTACATATCTCCTTAGTAATCCATGGTTTGGTTTTACTGTAACCCTTACGACTTTTTATTTTTGGTATAAACTTATCAATAGTAATAGAGATATTTTCTTTGAACATCTCCATGTATTATCTATAGAGTCATTTTCTGGAATATCAGATGTGAGCAAGTATTTATTAATTGCATCATAATCACCATATTTGAAAGCTCGTTTATAGGACGTGGATTCTTTTATAACTTGACCCACCAGTTGTATCTCAGCCAACAGAATCACATGATCACTTTTTCCTATTGGAGGGTGATAATTGATTTCACTAATGAGGGACTCATCATTGCAAATTTTAGTGCCGGTAAAGCCAAGAAAATTTCTTCTTACAAAAAATGGCTGGCCATCTTTAAAATGACCACTTTGGATGAAAGTAGAGAGCTTCTTGATCTTCTGTTTACTCATAAACTATTGAAGGTATTTATCAACTGCTCCGAATTGCTAAATAAATTTAGTGTAAGAGTACCAGTAAGAACTCCACGTAAGCCTATTACTCCACTTTGTCCTCCACTTCGTAGAACTATCCTAGGTACCAATTCTCCAGTCCCACGATTATGTAAAATTTTAAATTGTTATAGCGTAGCTGATATTGACATATTTGCTGATTCCTTAGCCAAATTCCGCAAGACCATTTGCAGCATCATTGGTAATCTTTAATAATGTTATAATTGGAAAATGTATGTCACTCTGTATAACTATGTAACCGACTCATTTAATAATTTAAAAAAATGTTTAATTCGTAACTTATTCTATCTAATACCTAAAATTAATTATTTAGGGTCCTGCGAACATTTATTTTTTATTTTTATAAGATTCTAATTATTGGTGTACTTATTTACCACTGAAAACACGGCAATTGTTTTTCGAAATTCCAAATGTTTAAAAATGATATCTAATACGATCGTCACATAGGATCGCTGGCTAGCACAACTACAACCTCCGGCAAACTCGCGTCAATGCTCAATGCAAAACAAACCAGTTACGAATTGACGTTGCTTCGAAAAGTACAAATTGTGAGAGCACTGCGATTGTGATATAGTTTTGACCTGGGTTTGGATTTCGGATATTGATACTGCATTACTGTTGACCCTTGCTCGTTAATTTGGATTTCGTCAATATGGCCGAACTTATGCAAAGAACTGTTCTAAACAGTCAGACATGTGAGTTCATTATACGCCTATGTCACTATTTCGATCGTGAATCTCAAAATGGAGGGCCAATTTTACCTATAACGTCAGTGGTTGAACGCGTAGCTGATGCACTTAATATTGGACAACGAACTGTTAGACGAATAACTAAAGAGAAATATGGCGAGACTGGCACTGAAGAAAATAGACTTCACACACCAAAAAAGAGAAAACGAGCAAAACCAGTCGTAGGCATCAATAGATTTGATGCCGATGCCATCCGAAGACATGTGTACGGCTACTACTTACGGAAGGAGTATCCAACAAGAAAAAAGTTAGTGCAATCACTGAAGGAAGCTGGATTATTCTTCGGTGGGGAAAGTTCCTTAACGAAGATTTTGAAGTCCGTTGGATTTCGATACAAACAATGTAACAAACGCAAAATATTGACGGAAAGATTTGATATCATGATGGCAAGATATATTTTTTGAAAAAATTGAAAATTGGCAAAATGTTGTGTTTTTGGATGAAACATGGCTTAATGCTAACCATACTGTAAACCGTTCTTGGACCGATGACACTGCTGCATCTACGTCCAAAGTACCTGTTGGAAAAGGATCGCGACTTATAATTTATCACGCCAGAACCATCAACGGGTTTGTCGAAGGTTCTCTCATGGCTTTTGCGTCAAAAACCACTTGGAGAATATCATGAAGAAATGAATGGAGAAAAGTTTACTTAATGGTTTATCTCAATATTGTGTAGCCTCCCTGAACCCTTTATTATTATGGACAACGCCCCATAACACTCGATGCAAATTCACAAGCCATCAGCCCAATCCCAAAAGAAAGCTGACATCGTCTCATGGCTTCAAAATATGGCGTAGATGCAAACATAAATATGTTAAAAGCGGAATTAGTACGTCTTTTAAAAGAAGGCAAACCAACCAAGATCCGATACGTCATTGACGAAATAGCGTTAGAACATGGGCACAGAGTTATACGATGAGTTGATGTGGGCTCAAATTAAGGGATATGCTGCAAGACGCAATACAGAACCCCCATTTACCACAACAAAAATGCTAAACATATTAGAAGAAGCTTGTGTCCACAAGCTTCTTCTACTAAAGGAGAATGGGAAAAGGTTGTGAATAGAACTGTTAAATAAATAAGGGAAGATTATGAAATAGATGTGAAAATAGATAATATTTTAGATAACGAACTTATAATTAATGTAGGTGATGATAGCAGTGACGACAGTGAAAATAGCATATGTTTCTTATGTGCATATAAAGTATGTATATTCATTTTCATTGCAATATTCCGTTCGTTCAAATATATAAAGTAAACATTTTTCGTCACGCGTGTCATTTTCATGGTTTTCAAGGGTGCTGAAATAGATAGTGGTGTCAGAATGTAAATCCAAGATGGTGGCTGCATGAAATTGACAATTTTTGCATCATGGGTGTCGTTTTCATGGTTTTTGAGTGTGCTCGAATTGATAGTGCTGTCAAAATGCTAATCCAAGATGGTGGCCGCATGAAATTGACAATTTTATCGTCATGGGTGTCGTTTTCATAGTTTTTGATGATGTTGAAACTAATAGTGCTGCCAAAATGTAAATCCAATTTGGAGCTACATGAAATTATCAACTTTTTTATCATGGGTGTTGTTTTCGTTGAAGCCGATAATGCTGGACTTAAAAGAAACGAAGACTGAAATAAAATTGTTTGTTCACCGACACTCCCGAAAATCTCAAAAATGATACCCAATTTGATTTTATTGTAAAAGTCACATCCGCCATCTCGGATCTCAATATAGATGTCATATTCGTTATTGACACTCACGAAAACAATTATTTCCCCGTCTAGACATGTTCGTGGGGCTGCAGGGAAGAGTTTCTACTGTGGTAGAAGTGAAACTTCAACGGACAAAGTTTAAAAACACATATTTCAAAGCTTCCCGTCAATATTTCAAATAAAATATTTCATCGAAAATTAAAAAAAAACATTCCAATAAAAATATTTCCAACAAAAACATTCAATAAAATGTTGTTTTAAAACATTACATAACATTTATCATGTAGACTATAATATTACATTATACACTGTATAGCTATCATACATACACTATACATAAAAATCTTACGCTTTTTACTTTTTTAGGCTCTGCTACGCCCCATAAGGAACTTCGTTCCAAAACTCCTTTTTTAAAGTCGGTTAGAAAAATAACCTGACAACCCTATCGCTTCAATTGAGTGTACGCACATATAGGTAAGTATTTTATCAACAAGACTTAGTTTCCGTACTGATACATATTTCAACTGTGTCTATTGTATTCTTTTGCATGAAGTAATTTATGAAACATGGTTGACCGTGCCTCAGCCGATGTCCGGCGCACGGCAGTCGAGATGTCGTTTGGTCATGAATATAGTAGATGTCAGTGGTCATGATCATATGGACCTTATCACCAGACGCCAGAGGGCAGTCGATGAGTTTCTAATACTTCGTCATCAATGCCAATTGAAATAGCTGCCAACTCATTCACTTAGCTATTATATTGTAGGTAATATAATCAAGCGAAAAATAGAAGATAAAAAATCTTCGACTGTCAAAATCACTATTTGAACAGGCAGACATGGCCCTCCGGCCCCGACACGGAGTAACGTGAATCAAATCATCCTTTACCCGGCGATTATATCTACATATTATTAATAGACTTATTATAATAGAGTAATAGACGAACCATGTGTGAAATGAAATTAAATGAAATTTTATTTGCAAGAAACATTGTACATAAGATGTTAACATAATATTATTGATACTTCATCCTATATGTTTCGTCAATTGACATGTAAAATATATTATAAAATTGTCTAAATACCAACACACTACTGTAATACTGAAACATGTCGGATTTCACAATTCTATTATTTATACATATATGTGTATATAATTAAAATTTTAAGATATTATTATATTATAAGACGTAAGTAATTTAATAATCCATTTAGTACCTATGTATCATCTTAACAAATTCAATGTCATAAAGGTAAATAACTTACATATAGATATTATTGACAAACTAATTAATTATACTATTATATAACTATTAAATTATAGACTAATTCATAATAGAGAGTTAGATAACTATCCTTACACAAAAACCTAGGTAAAAGAGACGGAATAGATGGACCGTGAAACCGTGTTAAAACAACAAGTGTCCATTAGCCCCCTGTCTGGAACTCATTTAAATTTTAGAGTTTTATCGTAGTTGTTCTGTGTTTTAACGGATATAATTTAAAAAATGTAATGTTTAGTTGTGCTTATTTTCGTAGAATTCGTCGTATTCACTAAAATATTTTGTATTACATTTCATATACACAGTGCAGTGCAGTCCTACCATCCCAGAAAATGTTCAAAACAAAAGTATTACGTTATTCAAAAGAATTGTTAAAAAAAACGTTTGTGTGGTAAATGTTACATAATACCATTCTTAATGATACCACAGATTGGGAATGGAGCGAACGCCCTCAGTTTGTGTGTTATTATTTCATTATAACTTAACCTGTTAAACTTTGTAAACGGCAATAGGTACATGTATATAGTTCATAGTATTTATTTGTAAAATAGAAATGCTGTAAAGTTTGCATAAAAATTAATTTGTAAACATATTTTTTTGATGAAAAAAAGGTTTGTTACGCCCATTCTTCTCAAGTCTTAGGCATTCGTTTTGGAATGGGTGGTGGTTTTTGACTTTCAATAAGTGACATCACATCCTATTATGAATAAAAATATTTGAATTTGAATACTTACTCTATTTTCTTAAGATTATAATCATTTAAGAAAATACGTATTAGATAATAAAATATTGTATACGTGAATATGACGCCGTTTATCAATATTTGTCATAGGGATTGACCAAAAGCAAAATACTACACACTTCACTAACACATCCGATGTCGAAGTTCAATTATAACAATTATTACTGTTTTTTAGTTTTTCCCTGTTCTTGTAATGAAATAATGTCACAGCTCTGTCAAAATGTGCGTCAAAAAATTATGTTTAGAATAATTCATTCATAAATAAAAAAATTATCAAAAAATATCAAGGGTTCGAATCGAAATGAAAACTAATATTTTATTTAAATCGGATAAGTATTTTGATGTTCATTTCGGACACACAACGTGACACGAAATTCTTATCTATGCTCCCCCATGTGTACACAAGTGAACACGGCAAGGCAGCCGCCAAAAACTGTTAATATCTACTAAGACAAAACACCAGAGATAATTTTTTTCGAGGTGTATTATTAATTGCTCTTGGTTCTAAGAGCCATAAAACAGAGCCTTTTGAAGCCAAAATATTCTTAATATATATAAATCTCGTGTCACAATGTTTGTCCTCAATGGACTCCTAAACTAATGAACGGATTTTAATGGTGATTACTTCATGGAGTGCAGTTTGGTCCAACTTGAGAGATAGGGTAGTTTTTATTTCGATTTGGGACCCATAAATATTTTTATTTTCAATATTTGTTTTGTATGGACATATTTTCTATGAGAGAATTTAGTGACGCACGGTTTGACAGTTCCGCTGTGAAACAATTTCATTCTAACAACAGGGAGCATATTTACGAAATAATTTTTGATGTTTTTTGAAATATAAAACAGTTGTTTTTTTACTATCTACAGAACAACGTCTGTCGGGGCAGCTAGTATTAGTATATGTGGCTTTAGCTGGCGGCAGCCATTTTTGCTTAGCATACGATGGGAACATTATTTTATGAAACTATTGTTATAGAAATAATGAAAATTTGTTAAAGAAATCATAACATTGCTTTATCAAGTGTCCACTAAAGTAAAAATAATGCAATTGCAATATTATAATTTCTCGTACAACTCTGAAAGAGCGGCGTCATTCACAGCAAGAATCTTTTTTTTATGGAATAGGAGGACAAACGAGCGTACGGATCACCTGGTGTTAAGTGATCACCGCCGCCCACAATCTCTTGCAACACCAGAGGAATCACAGGAGCGTTGCCGGCCTTTAAGGAAGGTGTACGCGCTTTTTTTGAAGGTACCCATATCGTATCATCCTAGAAACACCGCACAAGGAAGCTCATTTCACAGCTTTGTAGTACGTGGAAGAAAGCTCCTTGAAAACCGCACTGTGGAGGATCGCCACACAACCAGATTGTGGGGATGACATCCTAACTTGTGGCGTGTCGTGCGAAGGTGGAATTTGGCGGAAGGAATCAGGTGAAACAGCTCTTCGGAACACTCCCCGTGATAAATGCGGTAGAGGACACAATGAAGCGATGTCTCTACGCAACGCCAAGTGATCCAGCTGTTCACAGAGCACTGAGTCCCCGACAATTCGAGCTGCTCCACGTTGCACGCGGTCAAATGGATCGAGCTGATACTGGGGTGCGCCAGACCAGATCTGGAGTATTTTTAATAGTTAGTAATTCTGTATGCACTCTGATTTTTTTGTTTATTTGTGTAAGTTATATAATTATTACGGGGAAAGGTTAAGGGAATATGTTGTACCTAAACTTGTAACAGTATCGAATGGTTAAGAGAGGATAAAGAAGACTGTAAAGGAGTAAGGTCCCCACGTAAGCCTTAATATTTAGAAAAAAGAAGAAAGTTTAGAAAGAAAAATTAGTATTTATATATTATTAGTTATATTAGTAGTATAGTTTAGTTGTTATATGAATACAGGTAAGATTTCACGATGTTTTTAGGAATATTATGAATTAATAACTAAGTAATGTATCATGTGAGTATTAGTAATAGTGTAGATAACTTACAAATTAGGTAAAGGTTAATTTATTATAGATGCACGATATTATAGTATAGTCTAAGAGCGCAAACTCGCCAACAAACTGTTGCAACAGTTTGGCGAGATATAAAATTTAAGTACCAACTATGCACTTTTATAAATAAATAAATTAAAAAAAAAAGGTAAAATATGACCTGATAGTATACCATAGGTCGACAACGTATTATGATAGAATAGACGGTTTTTATTTTCATGAAATGCTTCAATTTCTTTGGGCCGAATATTGATGTTAATATCTCCAGCTATTATAAAATTACTTTGTGGTTGTGGTATTGTATCTAAGTGTGTAGTGAGTGATTCAATGAAGCTATCAATGTTTGTATATGAGGGAGAACGATCTATCGTTCTCCCTGGTATCTGGTCCTCCACAGTGCGGTTTTCAAGGAGCTTTCTTCTACGTACTACAAAGTTGTGAAATGAGCTTCCTTGTGCGGTGTGTTTGTTACTGCATAATCTGCACTCTGTTAAAATTAATACATCGGGCTCAAAATTTAAAGTAGTTAATATTACCTCAAAAACATGAAAATAATCCTGATATTCTGTGAAAATATGGTTAAGTCTTTATATCCTCACATTACACCCATGCCTTAAATCCTCTATTAAAGGTTCTGAAACAGTTAGCTTATTGCCAATATTAAAACACCCAATGTTCTAATAACCATTACATCATTCAAACGAGTGTTGTAATGAGTTTCATAACAACACTCCTATTTTTTTTTTCAATCCCTTCATGCTCAAAGAGTTTTAACAGACAGCCACATTCTTATTGCTCGATGCGTGGTATCTGTATGAATTTCAAAAAAATAACATTTTCGTTTACGCGCATTCCACACTACCAGAACACGCCATTTTTTTTTCGATATTTTTATTGTTTTCTTTACAAAAAATGAGCGATTCATTTTAAACGTTGCAAAAGAACAGCAAATTTGAGCGAAATTTAATTTTTGCACTATACAAAATGTAAATTACTACAAGAATAAATAGTTAGTTAATTTGTTTATAATCAGTGATGGATGATAGTAGGTTACTACTAGGAGTGGCTGTTTTAATGTTAGCAGTAAGCTAACTGTTTCAGAATGTTTTAGAGGATTCATATTCTGGGTGTAGATAAAGTCTTGTATGCAACTGTTGATAATTAGGTATTAAAACACTCATGTGATACTATTATCACACTCGGCTTCGCCTCGTGAGATAAATCCACATTCGTGTTTTAATACCCCTTATTACCCAACAGTCGCATAAATAACTATTACAGCAATGTGATGACAGAGATTCGAGCAATCATATCATAACTCAGTTGGATATTTTAATGTTGTCTATTTCGTTCAGTGTTTGTAATGTGGCACCCATAAAAATATTTTGCGGACAGAACAGGTCTCTCTGTACGGTACTTGTATATATAATGTATTAGGGTTGGGTGTATTATATTATGTTGTGACTTTGTATCAAATGATAATGTGTGCCCTACTAACACATACATCTAACAAAATAAACTACTGTTTATTTTGTTAGATGTATGTGTTTTCTGTTAATATTTAGAGTTATGTTAAATGTGTGTTATTAATGTGTAAGTGAAAGACTTTAGCAGCCTAGCTGTACGTATTACCAGCTGTGCCTGATGTCAGAGCCGCGTGTTATCGAGAGGTAATTAAAGTGTAAGTTTCAAGTCTGAATTTTTTATTGCCTTCCTTGTTGTGTTTGTTATTCTACCATTGTACTCAAAAGGAAGTAATAAAACACGTGTGAGTTAAATTATTTATTAAACTAAGCCTGCAACATAAGAATGCACATGTAACATAATATAAATGGTTCAACCATGTAAACTTTTAAGAAAACGCCGAAAGAACAATTTGTGATAATAAATAGAAATCGCCTATTTAAATGCCCAGCTGAATTGTACATAAAGAAAAAAGATCCGATGTAATTTGAAAGTGGAATGTCACTTTTTACTGCAGAAGTATGCTCTACTAATACAACATAATACAGGCACACAGTGAATATAGAGTCTTACACCGACTTAGTACTGATCTAAGTCACATTCAGCAGTTTGTTTGTTCACCACACACAGTACAGTACGTGTGCTCGTTACAATACCTTCATGGACACAACTTACGAGTTAAGATCAAATTACTTTCATTTTACATAAATTGTCACCTTTTAGTCATTCAATTAATCTAGTGTAAAACTTTTTCTTGATGGAATTGGCTCTAGTATTTATCGAGTACTATATTTATATTTATCGCTTTTCACTATAAGGATCTTAAAAAGACATAACATTTTCTTGGACTACTTCACTTATGGATTTTATGAGTTAGTTTCAAGTTCCAATATTCTTCTCAATTATTCATTTTGAAACATGCTGTTATTTGCTTATTTCCCATTCCACTGTAATTCATAGATATAAAAACGAAAATGTGTATTAATAATAATACTATATTGCGTTAAATTGATTTAGAAATGCACTATAACTATCTACTTAGTTGATTATTCATCAAATCTCATTCATCAAATCATCACACACCCAAACAGATGGGGTATATTATCATGCTGAAATAAAAATTTATAATTATTGAAGTGATAACCCACTCGCTGTAGGATCGAAACTTATTAGAACACTAACAAATAAAATTGACATAAAATAATTATATATTGTGGTAATTTTGACTAAACTTGTATAATTTTTTCACTTTCCACTGTGAGAATATCTTTTATATTGAAATGCTTTGCTGAAATACCTAACATTTCATAATATTTAATTTAGTATTCCTCAGTGTTGTTCTAATAATAATAACTAAATAAATGACGGAGCATGGATACTTTAAGTATTCATCACTTCACAAACCGCAACAAAAAAAAAAGAAAAATAAATGTTTTAGTCAAACTCAAAGACATGAACAATTTAAAATAATATTATTTACACCACAATGCAAGAGCATGTATTATTTGAATTATACAAAAAGCATTACTCGTGGCACCATGGCACTCGGCCTGCACCCCACATGTTTTATATATCTATAGACCCAACATACAATTAGGTGAGAGTACAGACAGTGTTATCAGTTTGTGTTAAAATGTGTTGTGAAGTCCGTGCATTCTAAGATATTGTGTGTTCACTCAACATCCATTTGTTCCTGGGAAGGTGGGGCCTGCTCCGAGCTGGCAGTAGTCGTGGTCTCCTGACCGTCTCCGGCGGTGGCCGGCGGGGGAGTCTTCTCCTTGGGCTTTGGTTTGTTTATGATGGGGTTAACAATGTTCTCGAAGTTCTGAAACAATAAATAATATTGGTACCCTTACACATTACAAGATGGATTAAAACATTAGTGATGATAACAGAGTAACATTATGTGTCTAATTCTTATATAATTTATACGTCTAGATATTCTCTTGCTGTTATACAACCGACAACAGGCCAGTGATATTAGTTCAGTGTGCGTGACAAGCTACGTCTTACACTCGCGATTTGTATGACACTTTGTGTTAGTGCGCGGTAATTGCTCAAAATAGAGTTTAGTTGTAAAGACAATATTTTTTAACGTTTTCACAGCTGTCATAGATCTAGATGTATAAATGATCCAAGGTCTAGTCCTAGTATTCCTCGTATTACTTCATAATTTTAATTGCTATGTGGAATAGTTAAGCAGTGATCCTAAATATGCAGTCAGTTTTTTAGTTAATAGTCAAAAATGTTGATGCAAGTGTTTTGTTAAACGGCTATGTGTTAAAACCGGTGGAATCTGCTATATTTCTTGTCATTCATTACTCTAGATTCCAAATTACAATGGGGCCCCCATATTAAAGGATTGGCGAACAGACTTAGTTCTGCAGCATACGCGGTTTAAAAGATTAAACAATTAACTGACATAGATACGGCGCGACTACAATACTTTAGTTATTTACATAGTATTATGTCCTACTAGGCTGACCCGGCAAACGTTGTTTTGCCATATAATTTTTTTAGAGTTAGACCGTTTTTGGGATTGCTTTATTTTTATAAAATAAACGTAGCCTAAGATACTCCTTATTACATCAGCTACCTGCCAATAAAAGTCGCCAGATTAGCCGGAACAAACAGACAGACAGACCGACAGAAACAAATTGAAAAAAATGTTATTTTGGTGTATGTACCGTATATGTATTCATAATATACATTTAGTAAAAAACGGTTATTACAATATTACAAACAGACACTCCAATTTTATTTAAATGTATAGATAATTCGCACAATATTTTTATAAATTATAGCCTATATGTTATTCTGGTATGTAAGCTATATTATTGCAAAGTTTCATCAAAATCCATTCAGTAGTGTTTGCGTTAAAGAAGTTCAAACATACATCCAGACATACAAACTTTCACATTTATAATATTAGTAGGGGTATATTGCTATGCGGCAAAGCTGCCGATATTAATAAAATATTTGTGCTGCAGAAAAGGGCTATTCGCTCTATTTATAACCTAGGTAAAAATTCAAAGAAATTAACATCTTGACCGTTGCTTCTCAACATATTCTTGATAATGTATTGTCTGTTCATAGGCACATAAGGGAATTTGCTAGAAACTGTCATAACCATAATGTTAACACCAGGAACAGACATAAACATATAATGCCTACTACTCGGCTAAGTCGAGTTAGGAAGTCTTTTGTGGGGCGATGTATATGCTTTTACAACAAGATCCCAGAAAAAATACCAAACAAAAGTATTACGTTATTCAAAAGAATTGATAGTAAAACGTTTGTGTGGTAAAGGTTACTATAACATAAATGACTTTCTTAATGATACCTCAGATTGGGAATGGAGCGACGGCCCTCAGGCTATTAAATAATTAGTTTATTTGTACAATATTACTTTGTAAACATATTTTAATGATGAAAAAAAAAGACTGCTGAGTTTGTTGTGCCCATTCTTCTCAGGCCTGAGGCATTCATTTTGGAATGGGTGGTAGTTTTTTTTTTGACTTTCAATAAGTGATGTCACAATGTCCTATGTCCAATTGTTAACTGACTTCAAAAAAACAGGAGGTTCTCAATTCATCGGTATGTTTTTTTTATGTTTGTTACCTCAAATCTATCGACTGGGTGAACCGATTATGATAATTCTTTTTTAATTGAAAGCTGGTGCTTCCCGTGTGGTCCCACTGAAATTTGGTCCAGATCTGACATTGGCATCTATGAGAAAACCATAAAAGTCTTAAATTTGCTATACATACGTATAGGAAAGTGGATGATAAATTTACGAATAACTCAATATCGCGCCAACCTATTTCGATGATTCTTTTTTTATTGGAAAGGATATACTTTAAAGATAGTTTGGTGAGAGTTTGGTTAGGTTCTGATTTCGGAATCCATGACAAAGTAACGGAACTCTTTAATTCTTAGTCAACTCTCAATCTACTAATTGTTAGTTAGTGTACTTCAAATTCACTAAAAATCAAAAATATTTTAACAAAAAACAACCGACTTCAAGAACACTATTCCAAAACAATACATATAATATGCACTAGAAAGTATAAAAATAATTGCGTATTTTATATACAATCTAATCAATTAATCTAATTCTAGTTACGATATGACGACCTATAATTATGTAGTTATAGGTGAGATGTGCTTGAGTCGTGAGGAGGCGAGAGCGAGTCGCGGCGGAAGGACACCGATTCCAAAAATAACAATAATCGTAACTAGAATTAGATTAATTAATTACATTGTATATAAAATACGCAATTATTTTTATACTTTTTAGTGCACATTATATCTATTGTTTTGGAATAGTGTTTTTGAAGTCGGTTGTTTTTTTGTTAAAATATTTTTTGAATAAAAATATTTGAATTTGAATTACTATTTGCAAGGTTTGACAACGAAAGAATATTGTTTAAAAATTACGGTTACATACCTATTTATATTATAGAAAAAACTGAGCAATTTTTATAAGATGACCTTATACTAGGTAAGGTACTGTAAGAAGTCTAATATCGTCAGAAGAGGTAATAGTCACGTAATAGAAAGAGAGGCAACTTCTAAGGTGAATAAAAATGTAGGTTAGTAGCGCTGTGTGATCTAAATATTGATATTATCTCCTTATTGTATGGCTGCAAGAGTTCCGTTAAATTAATTTTGCAGAGTGAGACTTGACGCACAATGACGAAGTGTGCTGATGATTACTTGGAACGTGAATTAGATCTCAAATACTAGCAGAGTGCGGGTGTTCAGTGTTGAAACAATATTCATACTAATAATAGAATAAGATGTTGTCTTGTTCATTATGATAATCATGTTATTTTCCACGAAATTTATATTAATCGTCAATTTTCTGTCACTGAGTTGGTATCTGTCCAGTACTCGTGGCGGTACCTGTCTCTCCTGCCGTATCTGGTGCGTGGTGTGCGGCGGCGCCTGTGTGAGCGGCGCCCGCGCCAGGGCGTGTCGCGCACTCTCCAGCCAGCTCAGGGCGTTCTTGCTGGCCTCGCATACTTTCTGGATGTCCGCCTCCACCAGGTGGGAGTACTTAGCATCGCCAGATCTATAATTTTATTCCATGCATTTTTATTTCAAAGCCGATTCACTTACAATTTTAAAAATATATGATATAGCTCCAAAAGAACCAAAGTCATACAAGATATAGCCCAAATTATTGCGAAAATGAAATGGCAGTGTGTAGGACACATGGCCGGTGCGACAGAAGAGTCCTCGAATGGCGACCACGTCCCGGAAGACGTAGACCACGTTGGACGAGGCCAGCGCGGGACTGATCGTCGGAGATGTATGGGGGAGGCTGCCGAACAAGGAGCATTGGACGTCTTCCGGCTGATGTGATGACTTCTTTTGTGTGATCGCTCTTATTTAGTGTACCAGTCCAATTCATAGCTATTTTCTTCTATGTTAGCCAGATTGACTAGGAATAGTTTAGGCAAACTAGCACTAGGCTAGCTGAACATCTCAGCTAGTCGTAAATATAGATTTTTGTAAATATTATAATATATAGTATAAAGATATTAATCCTTTGTACATCGCGGGTGTAGCCGTAGGGCACAGCTAGTTTCTTATAAATCAACCACAATAGCAAGAGGTATATAGGCTTGTTTATATTTTTTACCTATTTTCCTGTTGATATCGTGCCTTGAGTTCTTTTTGATACTCATTTCTGTCGGTTTCTGCACTCCTCTGACGTCACAAAACATGAATTATATAATAATCGGCACGGCTTATAACAATGCTTCCCTATCTAGCCAACCACATTGAAGCGATGGCGTAATTATCAAATTATATATTATCACAACATGTAAAGCGATAACGGTACGAATCACATGAAACTTGTCGAATATCTGGTGCATCTTTAAATGGGATCTTTATAAATTATTGAAGTTACCCGCGACTTCGTCCGCGTGGAATTGTTACTTTGGGCAGCATTTTTTATTTTTTAAGATATTTACTTTGCGAAGAATACACAAACATACTGTTGTGGTTAATTACATTTTTATAAACTTGGAATGACATTCCCCGCGGGAACATCGCGGTTGTTTCAAGTGATTGGACTGTATTTATTAATTTAATTTTCTTAAAGTTCAAGTGAAATATTTATAACAATTTTCATTTCTTCGCTAATTGTTAAGAGCTTGTTTACGACAAGAGAGGTAACAGCCGATTTGTGGCTTGTGTGCTACGTTGTCGCTCCTCGGGGTCAAAGTACTGTCTAAAGAGACTGTTTTCTTTTATGTAATTCAAAAGAGGATGGCGAGAATGCATGTATTTTGGGACCCACTTTAATTAGTGGCGTATATCAAGGAAACTTGTTAATAATTGTAGAACGTAAGTAATTATTGTAAGTCTAAAAAAGTGGGTGAAAAAAGTTATACCTAATAATCTAAAATTATTAATCAATATCTATTGTTCACTCAATAATTTGTATCCTATATGTGCCTAATTACTGTCTGCTTCAAGATAATATAATATGTGGAAGGTTGACCAGCAGCTAATAATTGAGGATTCACAATTCATTCTTTTTTAAGAAGGTTTCGAATCTTGTAAAGATACTTACTTACTGACTTTAGTATCAAAAACGATAATAATCTTATTTAATCTTATTGTAATTTACAGTTATTGTGAATTACTACAGAATTTCTGATTTGAGTAAGTATGGATAGCTTGATGATGTCGGAACATCCATTTAAAAAATGACTGTCATGTCAAAAAAAATCTAGATGTCAATTGCACAAAACGTTCCGATAGTGCAAGATGACCTATTTTTTAATAAATTATATCTTTTGACTCCCATATCTTAGCGCCTCAATAATTTTTGAATAAACATCTTATAAACTTATGTTTATAATTAATATAAACTTGTACTTGTAAAATGCTTCCTTAATTTTTAAATATGTGGCTCCATTCTCGTCATCCTCCTTTGATAATAAATATCAAAGGAATGAATTTTAAATTATGAAATTTATTGAAAATTTCTCTTTTATAACTTAGGTAATTTAATTAAATAATTTTACTATACTTCTGTGGACCAGTAGGACTTGTATTTTCATTAATTTATATCAAATTACCTGTATAGATCAACAGCCTTGTTAGTCAGTTGTATAACGAGTGCAAAATCATCCAAAGCTCCGGGGCGAAGCTCAAATTCAAGACGTCTTTGCTGGATTGGTTCACCCTCCGTTCTCAGTTGGGTTAACTTGTCGCTGTACACCTGACAACAAATTATTATACTATTGAAACAACTCTAACTTTATTATAACAGATGAAGCAACTAATAATGTATATTGACAATATTTAATAACGGTTTGTTTTTTAATATAAATATTAATTTAATAGCAAATGTTGACATTTTGAAATTTTGAGACACAACAAATTAAATAAAAAGTTGTCAAGTGCGAGTTAGATTAGTCAAAGTTCTTTAGTTAGTTAGTTTGTGCACTGGATGTATTATTGATTTTTTCAATTCACATGGAAATACTCCTTGTGGTAAAGAGATCTTGCTTAGGTGTGTAATAATTAGGATCAAAACGGATTTAGCAGATTTCAAAAAATTTGTAGGGATATTGTCGTATCCAGTGGCTGATTCAGATTTGAGGTTATCAATAATACTTTCTACCTAAAGTGGATTAGGTTCTATTATGCCAATGCTATTTATCTGTGATGGAAGTTGTTTAAAATATGCAGAAGTTGAATGATTATCACTTACAGGTATATCTTCAGCAAGTAATTTATCCACATTTCTGAAGTTCACGTAATTTGCGGATTCGATGGCTGTCGGTTTTATATTAATAAGTTTATATTTATATTAATATATTTATAAAAGTTCTATATTCTTACTTTTTGTATTATTTAAATTTGTAATACTTTTTAAACATTTCTTTTAACTTTACAAATATTAATTAAAAAAGGATTGTGTGATTTTTATGAAACCACGGTAAAAGTGAAACATTTTTTCACATTATAGACATTTAACTAAAAATTTTACTTCACTTTAATAAATAACAATATTAACGGTCAGCTGCTGCGAACTATAGGCGCCGCCCGACCGTCACGCGACATGCAACACACAGACGAAAAATTTTTAGACAATGTAATAAAAGTTTCACTTTAATAAATGTTAATTACTAGTTGCTGCAATAAAATAATATTAATTTTAAGATGTTATAGTGCGGATTATAAAATTCCGTTGCACATTAGAGTGTTGCACATACAGAGTAAATTTTTAATTTTTCGGTAAAATTGTTGGACCTCGAGTACCCATAGGGGTAGAATGCTAAATTTATATCTGGCTGTTCATAAGAGGACCTTAGGGTTATATTATGCGCTATGTGTGGGATACCATATATGTGTGTAGTGACTAAAACGCACGAAAAAGTCGACATTTACATGACCAATCTGTGTCAACATTCATAATTGTTCTTTTTATTTTTAGGTATTATAATTCGTTTAGGTTTAGCACGCAGATCATCACAGTTAGTTATAGATTATCAGTGTTTGTACCCAATATACATAATGTTATAATATGTATTGGCTCATACATGCAGTCTCATTTATGTTCTTTCTGTGACACCTCACTCATCAATATTGGTATACCTGACGCGTCTGATCCTCGCCCTCGTCATAGAGCCACGTCTCGATGGAGTCCAGCGAGCTGATGAGTCTGTCGCGAGGCTCGTCTCCAATGAAGTCCCGCAGCACTCCATCACACAGCTTGCCCCGCAGCTCGTACACGTACTCCTCGAGCGCGTTGCGAGCGTCCGCGCGCTCCTTCTCCTGCCGGTCCTGGGCTTGCATTTTACCCTGCGCACAGTTATTATTGTTACTTAGACTTCAACATATTAATTAAATTCAAATTAAATTGCCGCCAGAAAGATAAACTACTAATTAAAAATTCAAAGTATTTTCTTTATGACAATGAGGGACGAGACGAGCGGGACGTCCAGCTGATAGTAATGGATACGCCCCGCCCGGTACGTCCGATACATACATAAGATGTTAAGCCTCGTTTGCCCAATAATTTCACTAGCAACGGCGCCCTTCAGTAGCACAAAAATAATGCCTACAAATTACTGCATCACGACAGAAAAAGGCGCTGTTGTTTTACCCATAATCTAGCCGGCATCCTGTGCAAAGAAACCTCCTCCTGGTAAATGCCCTCAGTCACCTCTTGACACAATTGAACCTGGGACCTCCCTATTCTTTTTATGCCCAGGGAAGCAAAGGGCAAAATTTATGAGTAAAATTATGTCAAGATAATCATAAGAGTTTATGACTCACATTTATTTAGGCGCTATAAAATATTATTGCATACTTTACCTCCTGTTCCAAGAAACTATTCAACTCGGTCTGAGAAAGGCCATGTGTGCGAGAATCAATCGGAAGCTCAACTGTTTTAACAAGAACCTTCTTAGTTTTGTCCTTTGACTTGTCCTTTTTATCATCCTCCTAAAAATAAAAACAACCCATTTACATCAAAACAAGGTGTTTCTCCCCACCATCACAATGGCTTGGACACATGAATGACAAACAAAGTCAAATGGAATCATTGCACTGTAATAATTAATCCAAGCCATGTGATGACCCATTTGCACCTAAACTACCAACACCACAAACAGAAAAAAAAATTAGTACAAAACACAAAACACTATCAAAAACAAAATGTTCTTCAAAACAGAAAACAACATGCGTGGACACAGAGACAAACATAATCTTCAGTCATTATTTCTGTGCAAATGGGGCCTCCGCTTGAGGATGGGGAGGATATTGTGTGATGTCTTTTGCAGTTATCATGTGGCTTTTTAAATAATTCAAGTTTGATCCAGTTTTAGTATTAAATTATTATGATATAAAAGTAATATGAATTATTCAATTCTCTTAATGTTTGTAGATATGCAAAAGACATCATAAAGGCACTCAACAAACGCGCTACGGACACATACCCCGCTGAACCACTGTCCTACTCTCTGTGTCCACGATTGTTTTTCTTCCGGCTCTCCTTTCATTTCGTCCTCTCTCACCTCTTGATTTTCAGGTCCATTCTGCTGTTCCTGAGTTCCATTCGTATCCATCGGTTGCTCTTGACATTTCTGGTTCGGTGCATTTTCATTGGCATTCTCCATTTCCACACCCTCACTCTGTCCCACCTCTTGTTTCTTTTCAACAAGTGAAGCGGACGCGACGGTAATAATACCGTGGATGTTTACTCTCACTTTTAGTTTAACTTTTTGGGACTCCCCTTCTGGAGTTGGCTGCACATCTTTGATGTACCACTGACCTAGAGTTTTAATAATACAGTTTTTAATATGTGTTTATCAAACCTAACCTTTGACATATTTTGAGATTCAATTTCAAAATGCATACCTATGAAGGAGTCGGGATACGGTACTTGCTCAGAGTAGAAAGCGCTGACGGAGAATGGTTCCTTTCTGTAGAATGTCAGCATTTTAGAGAATGGCGCAGCGTGGAATGCCGGAAACACCTGAGAATAGAGTACAACAAACAATGATTGACACATAATTTAACATTAGTGTTTCTTATCATAATGAAAACACCATTGTTCTTATTATAACTTATCAGTAGATATTATAATATCAAATAGTAAGACAAGAAATGATATCTTAATTTGTGACGAGTCATGGGAAAGTGGAATTCAGCAGCAGGAATCAGGTCAAGCAGCTGCTCGGAACACTCCCAGTAACGCCAAGTGATTAAGTCATTCAGAGAACTTGATCCCCGATAATTCGAGCAGCTTTGCGTTGCACGCGGTCAATAGGTACAAGCTTTTAGCCCATTACAATGAAGTACCGCTCAGGATTCTAGAGAGTGAGCGGCACTTCAATAGCGCTCGTCACCTACTTCTCTCTTTTCTCACCTCCATGTCCCCGTCCTGGTCCCAGGCCAGCCGCACGCCGTATGGCTGCACGTCCGTGACGCTGAACTCCCGCACGCGCACGGCCGGGCTCAGCATGGCGCACTGCAGTGCGCACCCGCGGGACACCGCCTCGTCCTGCGGGAACAAAAAAAAATACAGTACAGGACTCCCATTCAGCTATGGTGATGTAAGACTTGTTACGAATTATCATTAAGAATCAGCTTAATAGCAACAAAATGTTACACGAGACAATACAAATCTAATGTATTATATTTATAAGTATAAATATCAATGATGTGATAAGAAGATGACATATTATATGGGTCTTGATGTTTAAAAAAAATTAAGTTTAAACAATGGAAGCAAAGACTTTTTCTGAAATTTTCTTTAATCTTACGTAAGTAGTCGTTACGTGTTAGGGTTCGAATGATTTGAAGAGAAAGACCTGCTGACTCTTTTGAATATTTTATTTACTAGCACTAGGTCCAACACAAAGCACTAACGATGTCCTAGGTCGTAGCCAAGTCGTAGGTTTCGCTGGTATCACTCTTGATCACTAGTTTTCACTATACTTCTATATAGTTCCACAGTAGTTCCTTGAATGTCCCTCTTGGTTGCTTTTGAATCCTATAAGTCACATAATTCAGTCGGGTAACCACTTTGTATGGACCGTCCCACTTGGTCTGCAACTTTGGAGATTTCCCTTTCCGGCGAGTTGGGTTATGCAGCCACACCAGTGACATTTCCTCGAAGCCGCTCGTGTTCGATTTCCGGTCATATCTGGTTTTCATGTTCTCCACCCCTCCAATGGCCGTGTTGCTTGCATCCGTGTCGACTGTAAACCGACCGTCAGTTTGTGGATACCCCAGGATTGGTGATTCACACAGATGTTTCTTCAGTTTCTAAAAAGAATCTTCACAAGTCCCATCCCAATTAAATTGTCGTTTACATTCTGTCAGCCGATGTAGCTTGGCTATCTCTGAGAATCCCTTAACAAAACGCCTGTAGTATGAGCATAAGCCGAGAAATGCCCGCACTTCGGATTTGTCTTTAGGGGTAGGCCATTTTTGAACAGCTTCCAGTTTCTCCGGGTCTGTTTGGATTCCATCACTGGAGATAACATGGCCGAGATAATTGACCTTACTTGCCTCTATTTTAGCGAAAACTCGCTGCAAGTTTCGCAAATGGTCTTCGAAATCACGGCCAACAATGATGACATCATCTAAGTAGACTAAGCAAGCCTCTCCAACTAAGCCTGCTAGTACACACTCCATGAGTCGCTCAAATGTGGCAGGTTCGTTGCTCAATCCGAAGGGCGTGACGTTAAATTCCCATGAACCTTTACCGGTCGAGAAAGCTGTCTTCTCCTTGTCTTTTGGATGAATCTCCACCTGCCAGTATCCAGATTTCAGGTCTAGGGTCCAGACCCATTTCATGCCACTCAAGGTATACAAAGTGTCATCGATTCGAGGTAACGTGTAACTGTCCTTCTTAGTGACATCATAGAGACGCCTATAGTCCACACAAAATCTCGTGCTACCATTTTTCTTCTTCACTAATGCAACAGGTGAGCACCACGGACTTGCAGACGGTTCAATAATCTTATTCCTTCTCATGTCCTCCAAAAGGTCTTAAACTTCTTTTTCCTTTGCAATTGGTATCCGTCTTAAAAACTTCCTAGCTTTCATGCTCTGCCGTCAGATAAGTCAGATTACTCTTGCAGTCATCGAGTAGCTCTGTCACGTAATACGTAGTTGTTGTTGTTTGCTGAGCGTTTATCGGTGTCTGTCATCGAACTAACTTTTTCATACAGACAACTTCCTCGCACTTTCCAATGACGTCACCTTTGCTCAAACAAATCTCGCGATCAACAACATTCAAAACCTTGACCACAGCGTTACTACTTCCACTAACAAGGGTTCTCGCCGTTTCAGTTTTTGCGCTCATGTCTTGGTAGGTGTGTCTTCGATCAACACGCATCTGTTTTTTTTTCTTTCCGGCTGGCGGTAGTTTCAAAAGCACCCGAGCTTCCGCTCGTCCAGGAATAATGACTTTCTTTACACATGCGACTTTCCCTCAGGCGCCTCCAAGAATAGGATGTGACATCACTCATTGAAAGTCAAAAAACTACTTGCCCTCCTTAAAGTCCTCTCTCGGAGTCAATGGCATCTCCAAATCCCAGCACCAGTTGTTACGTGTTAGGATTCGAAATTTAGAGAGAAAGACCTGCTGACTCTTTTGAAGACTTTATTTACTAGAACTAGGTCCAACACAAAGCACTAGGTCCAAACACTAAGCACTAACGATGTCTCTGATGCACTCTTGATCAACAGTTTTCACTTCGAAGTCGCCTCGAAGGTCGAGACGAGTCCCAGACCATTCCAGAAAGTTCCTTTCTGGAACGTACCCGACTCGCGCGAACGTGATCGACCGGTTTGGCTCGATTCTCGTAGTTACTTTAACGAAATCTAGTATTGAGTAGGGAGTTTCATGTTGTCTTTGATCTTTGAGTGCTTTTACTGGTTAATGCTAGATGGCGCTAGTTTCTTTGTGCTTTGTTTGTTCGTAACAATATATTATATATTGCTTGTGTGCGTCTGTGTAACTGAACTCCTAAATGGCTTGAACGGTTTTAATGAAACTTTCTGTGTGTCTTCAGGTGGATTCTAGAATGGTTTAGATTCACAATTAAACTACCTCCTAAACGGCTAGAATTTAAGGATATTTTTGTGTGTTATTCTCAATTCCGTCCATATATCTTAATATATATATTTCTTTTGTGTGTCTGTTGTAACTGAACTCCTCCTAAACGGCTCCACCGATTTTGATGATTTTTTGTGTGTTCCAGTGCATTTGAGATTGGTGTGTGTCTTTCGGTGGATTCGAGAATGGTCTAGATTTACAATTGAACTACCTCCTAAACGGCTGGACCGATTTTGATGACTTTTTTTGTGTTCCAGTGAATTTGAGATTGGTTAGATTCTCAATTCCGTCCATATTATAATATAATTCTCCTGCTCATGTGTATGTTAGTGAAAACCTCCTAACGGCTGGACCGATTTTTCAAATTTAAGATTTGTGTACAGGACAATGTCAGTCGGGTCCACTAGTATTTTATATATTTCAGTGTTCATTATTGCTGATAGTTATCAAGATGTAATATTATATAGAGACCAATAACATATTATATAGTAAGTTACACACACATAATATAACAAGTTACAATCACAGTAAGTTTGTTGATTTGTATTATATTTGGGAACATTTTAAAATCTTAAATTATGTAAGTACAACCCTAAAATTCATATATTAAAGTATAATTAATAAGCTATAAACAGGCATGTTTGTAAAGTATATGGTACCTGGTTCAGTGTAGTTGATGGCTGTTTTCCGAAAACATTTTCAATCAAGTTCTTGACGGCAGGAATTCTTGTAGAGCCTCCAACAATTTCTACTGAACTAATATCCTCAGACCTTAATTCTGGTAAAAAAAAAATATACTCTTACTCATACAAAATACTTTAAAATAAACATTCTTATAAACATTATCTAACTTAAAATAGCTTTTCTCAGAATTTATCGGTGTTGGTACGGACACAAACATACTTACAGTATGACAAACAGCACATTATCGAGGACAATCACCCTGATAAGGGGCCGAAACTAGGCGGTCCAGCACGGATAAATTCGTGAGCAAATCCGTTTTAAGTAAATAAAGTTTATAATAATAATAAAAGCATGTCTCACATAAACTTTAACAATTAAATTATTATTCAAATGTAGTGAGCCTTCTTGACTGTAAATTCTGCTAACATTCGTTTTCAATCAATTCGACACATGTTTCGACATGAGACTGAGACTCACTCAACACCAAATTTAATATTTTTTTTAATTAAATTCTTATAAACATTTAACTTACTTGCATTGTACAAAATATTTCTCAATGTTTTCTCGATACGGGAGAATGTTTCGGCACACAGCTGTTCCATTTGTGATCTCTGCATGTCACCGCTAACATCTCGCTCCTCCATAAAGCATTCAATGTTGAGCGGCAAACGAGTATTATTTGCAGACATCTGCTTCTTTAACTTTTCTACTTCTTGCAATAGTCGTAGATATGCTCTGAAAATGTATATATACAGTAACTGGTAGTATCATCAAACTGAAGCATCTGAGTGCAAAAATTCAAACTCGATATTTTTTTATGCAAATATGAGTAGCTTAAATCAATTTTACGTCTAGATAGACTATGACAGCTGCGAAGACGTGGAAAAATATTGAGGTTGACACTTAACCTTTATTTTGAGCAATGCACACACAATTAATACAAAGTTACATACAAATTGTAAGTGTAAGACCTAGCTTGTCACACACTCTAAAGTAATTAAGATATACAGTATGGAACTAACTTCTATGAAACAAATGTAGGTTCATACTTGTTAGCATATTTGCTGACGATATACCAAAAATTAACGAAATCCGTGCATTGGTTTTGTCAAAAAGTAAACTTTTCATTTTGCACAAATTTATACGTACTGTGTAGTATTAGTTAACTGGGTCAAGGGTTCAATGAACTTGAATATTTCAATAGTGTCAGAAGACGGCCTTGCCGCCAGTGGCGGTTTTCTTTGGCAGCGTACACGTGCCGGCGGTGTCCCTTTGACGGACGCGGGCGGTGCGATTCAAAGCAAGCTCGAAATTCGTACTGGCGGGGTAGTGTAAAGATATCTTCTATCGATAATTAGCTTTCTTTAAAGGGAGTTGTAATCGATAGACAATAAGTTATTTAAGTTTATTTTAAAATTATTCTGTAATGATTGTTGTAAAAATACACTACACCTGTATTTAAAACTAAACAGCTTCGTGATTTTGTTTTTATAAATTATAAAGGAGTTGAGAGATAATTATTGTGAATAGGGAAGAACTTAACAATAACGATTTATTACTTGTTTGACATGTTACATAATTCGAAAGCAACCTATAAAAAATCGTACCAACTTATCACTCAGAAAACAGTGGTTTTGTAAGTTGAAGTTACGAAAATAATTTCTTTTTTACAAAATTTACCCATTCATTAATTTATTAATAATAATTGTTATAGTTTGTAGGCTAGTTTATCTTGTTGGTGTATGTGTAGGAAAGTATCGATAAAATAAGGTAGTTATGCCTTACATCTTACGTACCTAAATACAAAGCAATCTTACTGTTAAAAATCGTACCAACTTGCCCGTTTGATACTCAGGATTTTTTATGGAGAAATGAGCATTGCTAGACCTTTAGAAATTTGTACATACTTTTTTTGACATTTGTCCACGATACACCGCACAAGAACGTTCATTCCAATGCCTGCTAGGTTGTACGTGGGAGAAGGTTCTTTGAAAACTAATAAAAAAAGTTTATCTAATAAATAATTTGTTGAAATTATTAAGATATTCGAAAACCACAAAAAAAGTAGCCATGTTTAGGTACTTGGTGATGGTTGCTAAATAAGTATAAAAAAGGATCGATACACTATAATTGTGAGGAATTCCCTATTAAGGAATTATTTTTTCGTTATTTTAAGTGAGCACTGAGCACCACTTTAGTTTTATAACTGTGAATTTGACATTTACTTTTCGGGACAACATTGTACGGTGATGTAACTTGTGTATTCATCAAGAGTGTGGTGGACATTTAGAAAATTTGAAAATTTACGTTTCCAATACTATTCTAATGCACAATATTCAATTTAAAGTTCAGTTCAGATAGGTATCCCGAAATAAAAAAGTGTTCGTATAAATGAACATAGTGAATTTAAATTACGTCGCAAACTATCAAACGAATCAAAGGTAAAGCCGACAACTTGCCGCCTTCGCACGTCGTTCTGGGGTCAAGGTAAGTTGTCTATACAGACTGTTAAATTTTATTACATTTATTTGATTATTTATTTTGTTTGAAAATTTCACTTTTTCAATTTAAAGTTTTTAATTATATAATTAATTTTGCGATAGTTCTGTGGACTAGTATTACTTATATTTTTATTTATTTCATAGGTATGCAGACCATACTGTATACAGTCTATTTTTCCTTAAATAGTAAACAACTATGGAGTACAGAGAACCAGCTCGGGCCAAGAGATAATTCATAGAGAGGGGGATCATCAAACAAATGAACAACTTAATGGTTTTTATGCAGTTAAAGTAAGACTATACAAATATGTCTATCTTATAATTTTATTTTAAAATAAATAAGCGATCAGGAGATAAGTTTGTTATTCCAATTTAATAAACTTCTAATAAAATTACAATCTTATTTTTAGTATTTAACTCATATAAAAGAATTACCAAACCCAGTTGTGAGTTGCTACTTATTTTTTTAAAAAAAAGCTTGTTTTGCGTATTAATTGTATCTGCTGTCATAAACACCCATTCTCAGTAATAACCACAATATATTCAACCGGATAATTTTCTTAAACGGAAATAAAGAATTTGAAAAACAAAATTTTAATCAGGTTGTGGCTTCATCTGCAGGATCTACTTTACAGTTGATAACCTGTTACAGTTAATCCTAGAAGTGAGGGTTATCACTTTAAAAACATAAATTGTTTGGAAATAAAGAAATCTAACAACTAAAAATTAATTGAAAAATCTATTTTGACTTCAAAAAAGGTTATCAATTCGATCGGTATTTTTTTTATATGTACATCGACTACTCTCAGATTTATCATCGGATTTACGTAATTCTTTCTTTGTTCGATGCGAAATAGATACCATTTGGTCCCATAAAAATTTTACATAGTTTGGCCGAGTAGTTTCCACTTTATGAACATTTATATGAAAATTTTTGTCTACCTGGATGACATAATGTTTTCTGTGTACGACTTTTTTTTGGAGTTTTCATTCAGTTTGATTATATATAATTATTAACTGACACTAAAACGTAAAAAATAAACTACGTTTAAAAAAACCGACTTCAAAAACTGAAAAGTATCAAATAACTAAAAATTTAATTTAATACACCTCTTATGCAAACATTTACCTTTAATATATTAAAATAGTATTATTTGTATGTGCTACATATCGATAGCTTTGAAGTCGGTGCCAAGCCAAATGTAATAAGGGTACCTACACTCGCCACGCGTGGGATAGCTTCGTCTAGAACCAAGCGGACAGACACGCGTTCCCAGACAGCCTAAATAATTACAGTAACTAAGCTTTTTATAATATTAAAATTTATTTTGCTTAGGGCTTGGCACTGACTTAAAACCTATCAATAGGTAGCACATATAAACAATAATATTTTATTATATTAAAGGTAAATTTTTGTATAAGACGTGTATTATATAAAATTTTTAGTTATTTGATACTTTTCAGTTTTTGATGTCGGTTTTATTAAACGTAGTTTATTTTTTTTATGGTTTTAAGTTATCTGTCAGCCGGAAGTCGCCGAAAGAGGCGTGATTTTATGTATGTATGTATGTATGTAAGTTATCTGTCATTCATAGCTATCAAACGTTCTTCAATATATTTAACTCCTACCTACCCAAAGAGTTAGTATCTTTAGTTAAAATGACTGTTTAACCTTCCAAAATCGGGAAGTGCCCTTTGGCACTAGATGTTTCATATACATCAAAATCGAAAGTGCCGTACGGCACACTACGCCCTGACCAAGTTCTGACTCTCATTTTGTTTAAAAGATAGTTTATTTTGCATGGTCTTATATTAACTTCAGATTTTAATAAATGTAAAAAGTACCTTTGATTTTTTTTTGGGTCCAGTTTGTACCTAGAAATGAAGTCTTGGCAGAAGTATTCAGCAAGTGCTGTATCGATATCCCGGCCACCACAGAATGCATCACAAGATGTTGCCAAAACACGCAACTTTCCCTTATTAAAGGCACAAGCTGAAACCTATAAACAAACAAAGTAATTAAATACTTGCCAAATCTTACAACCTGTAAACTTTATAAGTTTGCTACAATAGGGAAGGATACCTGCAGTGAGGAATGACCAAAATCAACAAAAACAACATTTTTGGACTTTTCTTCCGGAGTGGGCAGATCTTGTTTATAAATGCCATAAGCCAAAGCAGTTGCAGTTGTTTCATTCATAAGACGAAGTACATTTAGGCCTGAAAATAATAATTTTATTTAAGTATATTATCTTCTAATTTAAAGAAAGAGAGGCAGACAGATACTAAGGTGGGAAGATGACATAAAGAAGGTTACTGGACCAGTTTGGAGTAGAGAAGCGCGGGAGAGAGAGCACTGGAAGGTCCTAGAGAAGGCCTATGTCAGTGGACAAGCTAGACACATTGTTAAAAAATTGAGGAAATAAAAAAAAATAAACATGTTACTACATAACTAATATCTAGAAATAAAGGCTATCTTTATCTTTATATTATCTTAATTCAGTATGCTATGAGACTTTCTTTTGTAGACCAAAGGGCAAGTGTCCATATTTAATGCAAAAGTAAAGATTAACAATCCAGTGAATTAAAAAATGATCAGAAACGGCTATGCTTAAAATATCTTTAAGTGAATGTTATTTGTCGAGCGCGGCGTGCCACAAAGCTAACGCAATATGCCATATGTGTATAATCAAATCGCGCCTTAAAAATGGACAAGTATATTCCGACGCAACCACCGCGGCTGGTGGAGTCAGACCTTATGTGTTCCGTTAGTGTCTTGAGCATTTTGACTTTGGCTCCACCATTCTTTTGCTTACATTTTTCTGTATTCATTTAATAAATCAAAATGATATTTATAATTTTAAATAAAGCACAAAAAAATATTGCCTGTCTCACTCTAAACACTACTATCTAGCTCCTCAAACCTACTGGTGGGCAGTTGCCCCAAACCCACTTATTATTATTATTATATATTAGAAAACTTATCCATAACTTAACTAAATATTTCAAGAGGTGTCATCAACAATATCATGTTGATTCGTTAAATATTGTACAAGAATAAATTTAATCGACTTTAAGAGCTGGGGTAATGAACAACTGTTAAATGTACCCATCATAACACTATTGATCTGTTTAATTGAGTTCAATCAGAATTAAATATGTATAGTATGAGGACAAATTGTTGAATCTAAGGTCAAGGTTAATCCATTGTAAGTGAAGTTAATATAACTTGTACAAGGCCAACAACTTCAGTGCTACTTTTAAACAATCTGAGTCATTTTAATAAACAACAACATCAAATAAGAATAAGAAATGTTTTGGATACCTATATTGTACTTTATTATAATTTCCATTTTTTTTTTTATATTTTCCGCCATTATAACACCACCCTGTATCTATAAGTGTTGAATTTTACCTGCAATAGCAGCTGCATCAAGCAAAGCATTTCTCTCTGCATTAGTGAAGTAACTCGGAACACAAATGACACAATCATTAATTGGAGTTTGTAAGGCAATCATTGCACTCTCTTTGAGCTTTGTAAACAGCATAGCAGTTATCTGAAACACCAACATTAAAACCACTGAGTTTCACGTTTTTGTTACAACAAAACTCCCATATAATTTAGCTATTTCATACATCAATTTGAATATTGATCAAATTATTCACACATTATTGACAAAAAATCTGTTGTATTCCAATTGATTGTGGTACATAAGAGTGGTGAACTTTCTCTGCTAGCCACAGATAGGAAGCCACACTTAAGGACAGACACAGTTGAACCACACATGGCTTTTTTAAACAGTACAGTAGTAATATGTGTACTTATCTTGTGTTTTAACAGTTAAGTGTTCGCTTCCAGGGATTAAAATAACTTCACCTAATATATAAAATTCTCGTCTCATGGTGTTAAACATTGAACTCCTCCAAAACAGCTTGACCGATTCTCATGAAATTTTGAGTGCATATTGGGTAGGTCTGAGAATCGGACAACATCTATTTTTCTCCCCCCTAAATGTTAAGGGTGGTCCACACGACATTTTTTTTTTAATTAGTTTGATTATGAGTCAGCATTAAAAAATACATACAACTTCAAATTTTCACCTATCTACAATCAACAGTTACTCTTGTATCGCGATTTTAATGTCGGCAATACAACTTTTGCTGGGTCAGCTAGTACTTTATATATTTAACAATTGGCTTAACTTTTTCATGTTATCTACACAAAATTTATATATTATACATACGTATGCATATAAATACATATAATGGAATAATTATAAGATAATATCGGGCAATAAAGGTATGGCATAAGACTCATTAGTTTTCATCCAAAACACAAATGCTTACAAATTAAGTACTTAATATCTTGTAAACCTTAGCATCTTTTACATAATCTGTGTAAATCTGCCACAGGGTAGCTCTGTAATATGATACAGTAGAAGAATGAATTTTTAATTTATATATATTAAACAATAGTAAGCAGGGATAACAATAATAACAGCATCAATGAAGTCATCCACAGGGCATTTGTAGCAAGGGAAAAGGTGCTGGTGTGTGATATGACTTGTGTCAATACTCTGGCTCCAAGCCACTTCGGTATGTTCTGTGCCATTTAGGTTATGCTTTGACTGCCAAAGACATTTGTTGCAGAGACACTTGCCCGTGTAGCCCAGAGCCGCAGAACATGTACAAAGTACTATCTACTCATCTCAATAGGGCTACTATTATTTCAGCCAACAAATCAGCCTAGCTATCTAATGTGGAAACATTGCCAGTATTTTTGGTGCCATTCCAGTGTTTACTTTATATATTCATATTATGAATGAATAATATACTAATAACTATTGGATTGTTTTAAATAAATAACTGTAGTATGTAGTTCATTAATTAAGATAAATTTGAAAGAGGTAGAGCCCTTGAAAAGACCCTTTTGGTACTCTAATATGCAGAGGAAGCTCAGTAAACCTCTTGCCATTCAAGTTAACTTCCTGAATTCAATTCTTTAAAATATGTAATCAATAGGGTACTTACTAATACTGTAATAGAACATAATATTATGTAATTAACTAAAATACTCTATTATCAATTGATAATTTTTGATAACCAAGAAAGTGCAATATTTACCTGTTCTGGGCTGAACACATTATCTTCCCCGAGATAATTTACCCTGATTCCTATACCACCATCAGGTCTGGGTTCCACCTTGAATGGGAAATTCTTAAATTCTTTTTGAACATGTGGATCTGAAAACTTTCTACCCAGGAGTCTTTTGAAACCAAAGACAGTATTCTTCATATTGGTAACCATTTGATTTTTTGCAGCTACACCTAATATTCGGTTTTTTTGTGAAAAAGCAACACATGATCTGGAAGAAACATGAATGTTTGATTATAGATATCTGGTGTTAAGTTACTTGAGCCTGAATAGAATTATCAAAAATTACTCACGGTGTGCCTCTAAGACTGTAATCATTAGCTATTGTCTCAATGCCACCTGCTTTAGCAACAGCGATATAACAAGATTCATTGCCAAAATCAATACCTATAACTGACATAGCAGCCATTATTAGTAACAATTAATACAAGTACAAGTTTTGCACGAGAATCCTTGTGTTAGTCGGAATTTCTAAAACACGTTTTACTTAAATCGTGACAATCAGTAAGTCAATCGCGAAGGAAACGCCGGCTTAAGCCTAGGAGACTCAATGACTCGTAATTCCACAGTACAAACTACAAAATCGCGATTCTGAATGAGAATTAAGAATAGACAATATTTGATTTTCCATCTGTAACCAGAATTTTCTAGAAACACAGACTATCATCGATTCATTTTTAGTCGACTGTCATCCTTTAGATAAAGCATTTTGTAGACAACCGGCCTCGCGGAACATATTATTGTATTTTTCCACTTACCTAAATACCTATTCCAATAAATATATTTTAACTTAAAGTAATAGTACTTAGGTATAGATTAGTATAGACACGCCTAGAGGGTATTCTCAATACATGGCCGCGGCCAGTGAGAAAATTATCCTTACACATAAACCTGGGTGTTAGAAAGAGACAGAATACATGGATCGTGAAACCGTTTTGAAACAATTTAGTGTCCATTAGTCTCCTGTCATATTGGACTGTGTTTTAATTATGCGTTTTTATCGTAATTGTTCTGTGTTTTAACGGATATTAATTAGAAAATTGGTATCGTGCTCTGAGTTAGATTGTGTTGTTAAATAAAGCAAAAATCCAAATAAAGAAACATTTCACAGGTTAACACTGATTCTTCTATACTTAAAGTTTGTGTTCATTTTCATAGAACATAGTCACAAAAATATTTTGCATTACATTTTATGTACCTACGCAGTAAGACTCTATTTTCTTAATATTATAATCATTTAAAGAAATATGTGTTAGATAATTAAATATTGTATATGTGAATATGACACCGTTTATCAATATTTGTCATAGGGATTGACCAAAAGTAAAATACAATCTGTCGATATGTCGATATTTGTGTCTGTTGTTCAAAAGTAGCTAGCAGCGTTCATTTCATAACTTACTGTTTTTGCGAAACGAATGTAACGAATTCAATGTCACTCACTAAAGAAAGGTTCTATACGCAAGGAGTTTCTCGTTTTATGTTTTTTATTTGATTTGATTATTTATTATTATTAGTTCTCTTTCTTTAACATGTATCCTCATTTTATTGGAATAATAAACTCATTAGTGCTTTCTTTTCTACTAACACAATTTTATTATTATTACGTATTTATCTGCTATAACAACAAATACTAAAAAAAACAGTAATAAACGTAACTTTTTGTTTCTAGGCACTTCTTCCCTTTTTGACTTTGATTGCTTGTATTCTCTCTTTTTTATTATATCCTTTACATCTTTACGGTACTACACCTACCATCATCATGGTTTCCTAAGTTTTTTTGTTTCAGACATCTGGAGTAGCGACTAGTGGAAGTATAACGCCCTTAACATCTGCACGTGGCCGGCGCATTTTGACGGCTCGTCGTTCACTGCTGCAGGATGAGGTAATTGTTCTACTATTAGCTGATTCGAGCAGCGATGGCTAGTCGGATGCGGACCGGTCCGATGGTGAAAATGAGGAGGAGAAAGTTGAGATGTTGACGAGGGGCATGATGCACCGCTTACGTCACGATGTGATAGTTAGAAAGGAAGGAAGTGAGGTAGAGAATATCAGAGACGACGAATTCGGCATGGAAGATGTAGTTAAAGATAAATGTGTGATGAATGATTCTATGGTGAAAGTGCCAGAGAATTGGAATGTATTGGGGGCATCGAGATCCTGACGTTAGTAAAGTTTTTCAGTGAACGCAAGACTACGCTTGTTTTACCGGCTAACGGGAAACGATTATGCATGAAAAATTGGCAATATATGCTCCAATATTAGACCACTGCAACAAGAACTTTTCGGAATTATACATTCTTAGGAATTGTGCGAGGCTACCACCGGCTATTTGCTCAAGTGCATTTTGTACAAAGGAAAGGAAACGTCTATGCATCCAGAACTTATCCATGGGTGTGGTACCACAACTGCCAAAGTTGTGTTGTTACAGCTCTTGGACTGAATGTTGGGCATCGTATTGTTATGGAAAGCTGGTACAACCAGTTGGGACAAATGAGATACCTTAAAAGGCAGTATACAGATGTACTGGGTACAATAAACGGGACGCGTAAGCATAATCCACAGGTCTGAAAAGATTTGAAGCAGAATCAGGTTGCACGCGGGACTAGTATAGGGAGACATGACGGTGACATGGCTATTTTCACGTGTAAACGTGAAGATAGTGACTGTAGTGTCTGCATACGTGCTGGAGTACCCAGGAAAACAGGAGGCGCTACAGGAGTACAACCAGTATATGAGCGGCGTCGCCCTCAAAGACCAGAAACTTTCACTGTTTTCGTTCGAGAGAAAGCGATGCCGTAAATGATATATAAAGGTATTTAGAAGGCTGCTTAAGACCAGTTTTCTTATTGCTTACATAATATATACAAATGGTGGAAATGGCGGAAGGATTAATGGCCCCATTTGGCTGAGGCAGGGTTCACAATCCGTTGCCAATCTTATCATCGTTGCACAATCAGTTACTACGACTCCAGACGGGCAATCATTTTCTGCTCCAAACGGAATTATTGCCCAATAATCGAACGAAGGGAAGACGAATGAGTTGTGAGATGTAAGCATTTGAAAAAATGGAGCCAAGTAAGAGGTTTGAAAAAACCGACTTCAAAAACAGAAAAATATCAAATAACTAAAAATTTTATTTAATACATCTCTTATGCAAACCTTTACTTTTAATATTAATAAAATACTATTTTTTATATGTGGTACCTATTGATAGATTTTAAGTCTACCTGGCACCGACTTTATTCATCAACAAATTTCATCAAACCATAATTTCATTACTTTTTAACTTTTACTTTTCTTAGGTAAGTTTAAACACTTGTCGGAGAGATTAGTTTAATTTAATTTTTATCATAATTATGATGAAACGGATGACGGAGAGTAAAAAAATATACATTGTTAAATTTTAACTCTTTGCGTAGGTACCGAGTAAGACGATTGTCTTAATTTTTTAAGGCGTTTGACATACCTTTGAGTCGATTGCCTTAACGACGAAATCGACACAACGTCATTAGATTTTTTGTCTTATTTTGTTATTATGAATAATTGCTATTTCCCTTTGAACTTATTATCGTGTGAAGGCGAACAGTGTAGGGATAGCTTTGACCAGACAGAATCGAACACTCTAAACTACTCATTACAAAATCTGCGCGTCTATAGCTCCATGATACATCTTTCTTTTAAGCTTTATTTATTTATCAAACAATAAAACTATTGCCATCTTGGTCTCGTTTATGTTATTATAATAGACGTTAGGAAGATACATACTTCATTAGTGTTCTACAAAAAAAATCACATTTTTCTGGACAAAAAAAAACGCAAATGAAGCTGTGCTGTTTTGAGTTTTAAGCTCATTATACTAGCGAAATAGGCAACACTCTCCTCATTACGGCGACACTAATTTTAAAATGTTCACGTGTGTTAGTGTAACAGATGGGTTAGTGAGTTAGTGAAGTGTGTAGTATTTGCTTTTGGTCTATCCCTATGACAAATCAGCGTCATATTCACGTATACAATATTTTATTATCTAGCACATATTTCTTAAATGATTATAATTTGAAGAAAATAGTGTGTTAACTGCGCATATAAAATGTAATATTTAGTATTTTATTGCATAATATGTTAGCTACGGAAATAAACATCATGAAAGTAGTATTGCAGAATCAGTATTTACCTGTGAAATGTTTCTTTAGTTGGATTGTTGCTATATGTAACAACACAATCTAAAACAGAACACGAAACATTTAAATTTTTTAATTAATATCCGTTAAAACACAGTAAAATAACGATAAACCCACTAAAATTAAAACCCGGTTAATACTATTTTTTTTTCCAAACGTTTTCATGGTCTTTTTTGTTGCTTTCTCACACCTAGGTTTTTATGTAAGGATAGTTAACTCACTTTCACACAGGGTTCGTCTATTACGATACTATACTAAGTTTATCGTTGAGACAAATTCCTTTTGAATGGGTTTATGTATGTGCATGAACAGTACTGCTGCTCTTCTTGGTCCTTATCTCAGTTATTCCTGGAAAAAAATGCCTACTTAACGACAAACCTTATTAATTCTTATTCAACATTAAATTTCTTATAAACAATGTAACTCTATCTTAAATATTGATAAAATTATTACCAGCATATTGATAAGATTGTACCTTGGATACAGAAGTGAACGTAGTGTTTAAATTCTTTTAGACACACAGTTGTCCAGCTCACCTATCAATGTTGACAATATGAATGTCAAACATAACTGGAAATCTTGGTAATTTTTTTTAAACGTAGTGTCTAAATTCTCTTTTTGTATTCTTTATCCCAGCTCTGAATAGGTATGACCTATCTTCGTTTTAAGATAGTTTATTTCCATCCGAGATCCATTTAAAACTCTTCTTTAATCTGTTTATGCTTCTATATAATTATAGTATACATTCAAATAATTGTTTCATAGCACGAATATTAGGTAAATTTATTGAAGTAGGCGTTATTCTGCGGAACATAATTATCCAAATGTTTTTAGTTTTCTTGAGTGTTAATTCCGCCAATATTTGTCTTCAAACTTTTTGACACGTGTTTCGCCTCTACACGAGACATCCCCAGGAGATGTTGACTCGCCAAACTCTGGCACGAGACTAGACAGTCTCGTGCCAGAGTTTGGCGCGTATGTAATATGTATATTATTAAGATTTTCTTTGTAATTATTACTATTTCTATTCAAACTCCCGTGTACAATTAACTTGTAACGTGATTTATTTCACCACCTTGGTAGATTAAAACATTTCAATCTTGTTTAACGTGAAATAAATATAAAATTCTGAAATAGTTTACTCAAGAAAACTTGAAGCAGGTGGACACACATATCCAATCCAAAAGATTCAAAAGCTCCTTGATATGAGTGGAAAGAAAAAATATCGCTTTTGTCACGGTTCGTCTTTCACAGAGTACTAAGATGTAATGTAACTATTTATAGTAACTCCTAACCAGCCTAGCAAAACTTTCTAAGAAAAAAAATTTTAACAAAAAAGCAACCATTTTCAAAAACACTTCCAGAACAATAGATATAATATGCACTAAAAAGTATAAAAGATTGCGTTTTTTTATACAATCTATATAATTAATCTAATTCTTCTTCTTAGTCGGACACTCTTGTCAGAGTGGTCGTGGTTGCGCTGACGAGGTACATGGTGGAGTGTTCGGTGGGTCAACATCCTTTCTGAGGGTAGATCTCCTGGCGATGTGCTTCCATTTCTGACGGTTAGAGGCGTTGCGAGTACACTGGACTATGGTGGACTCAGTAGCCTTTGTGATGGCGTCTATCCAGCGGGTTGGCGATCGACCGCGTGCTCTCTTGCCTTACACCTGGCCCTGAACTACCAGTCTCTCCATCGAGTTCTCATTTCTAGAGACGTGACCAAAGAACTTCAGTATTCTTAGTTGCACAATTGACGATAGTCTGTCTTTAATACGAAGCTCTTTGAGGATGGATACATTGGTGCGAAATGCCGTCCACGGGATCTTTAGGAGGCGTCTCCAGCACCACATCTCTAATGCATCGATTTTACAGCGGTCCTGCAGTCTCAGAGACCAAGTTTCGGCTCCATAGAGAAAGATTGGAAACACAAGGCATTTCATCAATCTGACTTTAGTCTTCTTGGTAATCCTCCTGTCCCTCCAAATCTTTCCCAGTTGTTCCACTGCAGACCTGGTGATGGCGCACCGTAGTCTGATCTCGTCGCCACATCCTCCAGTACTTGATATAGTAGAACCAAGATAAATATAGGTCTGAACCACTTCACAGTTGGCTATATAGGGTACGTTGGTTCCAAATTGTTCGGCCCGGTCTACTATCATCACCTTCGTCTTGTCTCGGTTAATAATAAGTCCGAATTGGAGACTGGTACTTTCTAGACGGTTTAGAAAATTTTCCATATCTTCTCTAGTCTGTGCGAGAAGGGTAGTATCATCAGCGTATCTGAGGTTATTTATTTAATAAATTCAAATTAATTAAATTAAGTTAATCTAATTCTAGTTATGATTATTTTTATTTTTTGCATCGGTGTGCTACCGCTGTGACCCTCTCTCGCCTGTCGCCTCCTCACGGCTGAAGCACATCTCACCAATAACTACGCATGTAGTTACAAACCTATCTTGTATGACACCGATTCCAAAAACTACAATAATCGTAACTAGAATAATATTAAGTAATTACATTGTATAAAAATACGCAATTAGTTTTATAATTTTTAGTGCATATTATATCTACTGTTTTGGAATAGTGTTTTGAAGGTGGTTGTTATCTTGTTATTTTTTTTTATTTTATGATTTTTAGTGAATTTGAAGTACACTTACTAACAATTTGTCTAAATATGTGTAGATATATTAAATTTTTCAATGCAGCAATGAACGTAAGTGATTTGCAATCTGATAACAGACTGTGTTCCGTTACTTTGTCATGGATTCCGTAATCAGAACTGAACCAAACTCTCACCAAACTATCTTTGAAGTATATCCTTTCCAATAAAAAAAGAATCATCGAAATTGGTAGGCGCGATATTGAGTTATTCGTAAATTTATCATCTATTTTGCTATACGTATATATAGCAAATTTAAAACTTTCATGGTTTTCTTATGGATTCCACTGTCAGATATGAACCAAATTACAATGGGACCACACGGGAAGCACCAACTTTCAAATAAGAATTATAAAAATCGGTTCACTCCGTCGAATGTTTTGAGGTAAGGTGAGGTTGTTATAACCGACTTCAAAAAAGGAGGATGTTCTCAATTCGTCGGTATGTTTTTTTTTATGTTTGTTTTTAAAGGCAATTGTGTGCCACTGTCTACAGAAGTCATGCCTGAAACAGAAGAAGAAAAACGTATTTCAGCAAAATGTGCAGTGACTAATATAACTACAAATGAAATGGAATCAAAACTTACCTTGCTGAAGAAATTTTCGTCCTTAGAGAAACTGCTAAATGTAGTCGCATACTGTCGAAGATGGAAGAACCTTAAAGGAAAAGAAAAATTACCTAATCATATTAAATGTATAGAAAGGGAAGAAGCACTTTCCATATGTTTAAAGATGGCGCAGGAGATAGAATTCCCTGATGGCATACTTCACCTGAAGAAAGGAAAGGCTATTAATGCGACCAGTAGATTATTACCATTAAACCCTTACCTTGATGATAATGGAGTAGTACGAGTAGGACGTAGATTGAAGCAGGCAAATCTAAAATTTAATACAAAACATCCCATTATACTTACAAAAGATAATGTCCTCTTACCCCTGTTACTGCGCGAAGCTCATTTTAAAACTTTACACGGTGGTCCCCAATTGATGACCACTTACCTACGAAGTAAATATTGGATCATTAAAGGAGGACAAAGTATTAAAAGATACTACAGACAATGTAAATTGTGTGCTAGATACCATGCTACATCCAGTACACAAATGATGGGAGATTTACCAGATGTCCGAGTGAATCCATCGCGTCCTTTTGCCATTAGTGGTGTCGATTTTGCAGGGCCCATTTCGTCAAGAATAAGTAAAGGTCGAGGAGCGAAAACATACAAATCATACATCTGCCTTTTCATCTGTATGGCAACTAAAGCCATTCATTTGGGACTGGTTAGCGACATGACTACGGACGCCTTTATTGCTTCATTCAAAAGATTTGTTTCGAGACGAGGTCATTGCAAGGAACTGTGGAGCGATCATGGTACAACTTTTGTAGCTTCAGAGAAAGCACTATTGGAAATGTGGAGACAAGGAAGAAATGAACTTCCCACAGAATTTCAAAAAATTTTAGATAGCAGAGGAACGAGATGGAAATACATACCTCCAGGAGCTCCTAACTTCGGTGGTTTATGGGAAGCCGGTGTGAAATCCACAAAATACCACTTAAAACGTATTTTATAAAACTCAACACTAACATTTGAAGAATTATACACCGTTCTTACCCAAATTGAAGCTTGTTTAAACTCCCGCCCATTAACAGCTTTAGGCGAAGATCTAGATTATTTGACACCTGCTCATTTTCTTATTGGAGAGCCAACGGTTACGATACCAGACAGCAGTTACGAAAAGGTTGCAATCTCTCATTTGAATCGGTGGCAATACTTACAAAGAATGTTAAGAGATTTTTGGACCCATTGGCAATCAGAATACTTATCCCGTCTTTAACAACGTCCAAAGTGGTTGAAACCTAAATTTGAGATAGGCCTTGGACAGCTGGTGCTGATTAAAGATTCAAGATTGTCGCCTGGAGATTGGCAATTGGGACGTATTGAGAAAATGTATCCAGGGAAAGACGGTCTCACTCGAGTTTCCGATGTACGTACCAGCACTGGAATAAAGCAGTGTGCAATCTCAAAATTGTGTCACTTGCCAGATTAAAACAAGAACAAGACTGTCCTTGGCGGTGGAGGATGTTCAAGTTGATTTGATATGTGGTTTTGATTGGCTTCCAATAGATGGCGCTATAAATATAGAAGCAATTATTTTACCTTGCGCTATTAATGTTTATTTAGATAATCGTATTATTTGTCAATCATTTGTAGTAGTCAGTTCAAAAACAAATATACAGTGAATATCAGTTCGGTTTTAACAAACATTTCTGATTGACTGACTTGTGCTGGCTAGTGAAATCAGTGACTCCAAAATTTTATGTGATTCTTTATCCCGCCCGCCTCCACTTGATCAATTATTAAGAGACAAAAGAAGTTATAAACCGTTATATAAATATATTAAGAATACAATTCTAACAATATAAAATAAAGTGAAGTGATAAGTGAACTGTGAAATGAAAAGTATACATATTTAGATAATAAAAAAAAAGACTTGACTTAAAGGTCTTATTTACCATGTCATAAAATCCCAAAAAAAAATTGATAACTTACTAAAGTTATTAAGACATTAAATTCCAAAAAAAAAATTGATAACTTCACTAACTTCTTAGTTCAAACCAAAGAGTATAATAATATATAGGGAAAAGAGAGCCCTCTCTACGCATTACGAGCTGTCTATTTGAAAACTAGTGCCATCTGAATATTGGCCCCGAAAATAACTATAATATAATATTAGCTCGAAATTATGAAATTCATTTTTAATGTTGTGACGCAATTAAATAACTAACTCTACTTTTTAATATAGGTACTGCAATTTTTTACCATGTTGAAATTGCACGTAGAGTGAGTTATTTAATTTTGCCACAACATAGAACATAAAGGATAGGATTTAGTTGTGTTGGTATGAGTAATTGAAGTTATTGGGTGAGAGAAATAAAAAGCAATGTTTGCATATTACTTTTTATTTTTATAATGTTTATGTTTATCATAATATTGTTGGGCAGCTGTTTTTGTTTCGTCTTCACCCACATAATATGTTAATTTTCCGGACAAAATTCGATTGATCGATCTGCACCACCTTTTAACCTTGCTTTGAAAGATTGTCCTTTTTTTCGCAAGCGCGATATTTCTGCTTGAAGATGCTTGATCTTTGTGCACTGTGGAGCCATTAGATCTGTGAAACAATGTTTAATTTACAAATTGTATAATATATGTATTATATGGTATTAAATAAATGGACAACATGAAAAGGGATTCAGTCTTAAAGTCTATATATATATAAAAAAGAATTGCTGTTCGTTAGTTTTGCTAAAACTTGAGAATGGCTGGATCGATTTGGCTAATTTCGGTCTTGAATATTTGTGGAAGTCCAGTAAAGGTTTTGATAAGAAGAAGAATCTGATATGTACAGCACGACGTCTGTCGGGTCAGCTAGTAATGAATAAAAATATATTACACCACCCACACGGACATTAGCTGTTCTCAATCCTATCAGGTACCAATGCAGCCTTCATCAAAAAAGATATTTGGCTCAATAGTCTTATGTCATGTCATGCATTAATCTGCTGTTATAAAATTACTGTCACATTTATGGTTAATCTTTGTTAAAAAAAGACCTTTCGAATTTCTTATTATGTTTAATTTCTTATGAGTGTTGTAATATTACATCAAAGCTCGCCATTGTCAGGTGTGCTACTCCCTAACTTTGTTGACTCACATACTACAAAATAAATGATGGGCCATTACAAGAATCTTGCTGATTTTTGTCCCCAGCTCCGGGACTATGAGGGAACTACTTTGCCCACCTAGACAAAAGACCATAAACTATGCCAAATTTCATACAAATTTATTCAGCACTTTTTGGATAAAAAAGTATAAAAACAATATTTTCAAAAGAAATCAGAATCTTTCCCATTTGTAATATTAGTATAATAATATTAATACCTTTTCCAGCTGTTCCTTTAGGCTTGCTAATAAAACTATAATTATGTTCCAGCATCAAGCACCTTGCTGAAGTAAATTGTTGAGATGCATCTGAAATTGGAAATAATACTTATGTAGTTTGTTGCCCACTTTGTCAGAGTGAATTTTAACTATACTTTTCAAATCATTTCAATCGTCAATTTCAATCAGACGATAATGGAGAAAAATAAAATTAAAACCAAAAAATCGAATCATAATGAAGTAGCACTCAGAAAATGTAGAACCAGTGCAGCATTTCTTAAGAGTCTAGAGCTCAAATTAAATCACAAGTTGAAATAAGCTGAAAAATATACCGACACTACTCACAAAATTTAAAATTATAAAATTTTGTTTTTATTATGGTTTAGTTGTGTATAATAGATAGAAATATATAATATTATATAATATTTTGGTATATGTTCAAAACAAAATATAATCATTAATTTATATATTTATTATTATTGATAATGGCCAACAAATTGAAAAAAATATGCGAATTTTACCTGCAGCTACAGGTAGGAATGTTGTTGAAGTTGATGCTTTTTCTAAAATAAAGTTGCTCACATATAGCTCTGTAAATAATAAACATAATTATAGATTAATGATTATTTATTATTTGTATGCCACAGAGAACCGGAGAACTTTTATTGTGATTTGTAAAATCTTATGTAAATGAAATGAAATTATGAAGACTATATTATATGAAAACATGACATTAATATCAAGATCAAATGTGGGATTTTCAATCAATAACATTTTATGGGCCCAAGATTTTAAAATTACAACCAAGAAATACATCAAAATTCTGTATGTGTATGTCCATAAATATCAATAATTTTAAGAAGAAACATAAAAGACATGGGATTAAAAGCAGAACAAAATCAAATTGTCAATGCCCATTTCTAGGCTAAATTTTGACAGATTTTTATCAGCAATTGAGTTTGCCTTTATATTCTTTCTGAATATTTTATTCGAAATAGGATATAATATCACTTACAGAAAGTCAATACTACATATTGGAAAAAGTATACCTCAGACCTGAGAAGTAAGGGCATAAGATACTCAGCGGGCTTCATTTTTTGCATAAAAATATGGTTACAATGTTAAATCATACAATAAAATTTATTATTTAATACCCTGAGGGTGGCCGCTCCATGCCATTTCTGTGGTATCATTAAGAATGTCACTTATGTTATAGTAACCTTTACGACATTGTAAATAAGTTTTAAAAATTATTTACCTGAACAGTCTTGCTGTATTATTGTATGCAGTAAATGTTGTGTGGATGAAGCTTGTCCTAAGATTACTTGACTCTGTAGTTGTCCTGAAAAATAATGTGAATATGTAAAGATTATGTTTCATTATTAAATGATTATCATTGATAATGAACCAGTTTCAGCTAGAAATGCAACCATTGAATTTTGTAATCACAACTGTGTAAGAAAATCAGGTGTTTCCAGAATGATACAATATACCTTAAAAAAAACCATCAACTCAACAAAGATTCTTAGTGGTGTGACTAAATCTGACAGAATAAGGAATAGAATCGAATATTAACTCAATATGTGTTAAATTAGGGGACTTACCAGGCAGATGAAGCATCGGACCTGCCAATGTGCTTAGCCGTTGATTACGATTTCTGTGTCTGTCAGAAAAGTGTATATCACAAATTCTCTTCTTCTTATAACATTCAAAATCAGATGTTTAAGGGTTTCCACCAACAAGACTGACCCAAGTTTTAAACTGCTCAGGAAATTTGACAGCATCTGGGAAATGATGCATTGGAATCTCTGAAAATAATAAATAACATTATTAAATAAATTGAGTGACTATTATAGCCATCAGATAAATTGTGATAAGCTAGTGTTATGACCATTGGGCTAGTATTAGATTTTGGACTCATATATTGACTTTTCTCTTGATAAAAATGGTGTCAGAAGCGAGCACAGCTGTCAATTATTATTAAACAATATAAGTCAGGGAAAGTCTGACATAAGGGGATTAGAGTTTAATCTTTGGGGCAAGATACAGAAAACCGGTATGTTTATAATAGTTTTAACCATGATTGCAAATTCAATCTACGGACCGGTAGTAGAACCTGAGAGTAGAACAAACCTTATATGATACCTTATTTATCACAAGATTAGTCAATAAACTATACTGTTAAGATTTAAGAGAATAATTTACTTATCACGGAGCGCACAACCGAAAGCACAACGTCTCGGCATTACACCAAAGTTCATAAATTCCACAAACAAAAGTGTCTCTATCACAAAAAGTAGAAATACACAGAATAAGGAGATTTTTGGAGTGAATTCGCAACAGCAAGGCGGAGGAAAACAAGGCTCGACTCGACGCACTTACACTTTGATTTCAATACCAAAAATATGCAAAATGGAAAACACGAGAGTAGCCGCCATTTTATAACCAGTGGGCAGGTTTCAAAGCGAGTGACAGCTGACAAAGCTTTAATTTTGGGGCCACCTATCAGATGGCACTACAGTTTTCTGAAAACGTCACTTTAAGGCGACTGTCCCACCCCTGGTTCAAACTTCAAACTTCAACTAACTTGGTAAGTTAGTTGTTTCTTCAACTTGACGACCTAGATAAGGTTGTAACTATAAGTACGTAGGTACTATTATTTTACTTATAATTATTATTTATTATTTTAACTGTAATTTCAATATCTCAAAATAATTTTGTCAAATCAAAGGATTTTGTGAGTTGATTTTTTTGACGCGTTATAGTTATTGTTTTTTGTGTATCACAAGGTGACATTATTTTAAAGGTTATATTTCTTCCCTCGAAATTCTTTTTAATTTTTAAAATTCATTTGATGGTTTCAAATCACTGATTATCATTTATAATTAATTTGTTATGGTTAATTCATATTTTCTTTTCCTTTTTATAGAATATCTTTCAAGTCCACTACTAGTCAAGGTCACCTTCAAGATAATATATTTTCATATTTTTCCTACAATATCTTCTTGCCAGTATGAGCGGTGAACCTCAAGCGAAAAGGACGAAAATGAGTGTGTTGGACCAATTGAAACAATTTTCCACTGTTGTGGCAGATACTGGAGACTTTCAAGGTTATTTTTTTCTTTATTAGTTGTAATTAAAGTCTAATAACATTATGCAAGCTACATTAATTTTATACACAAAAATAAACATAAATTTGTAAGTGATTTTTTTTCCTAAAATTTTTAATCTTTACTTCAAAAGATTAAATCTTTTCTTCTTCTTCTTCGTGGTTTATTGGCTCTGCGCGTTAAGAAATCTTTTCTTATACTTAATTAGTCTTTAAAACTGGTTTTTGAAAAAAAAAATTGTACACTTTTTTTCTTAAAAAGCTTAGCATAAAGTTTTGCTGCAATATTCTGTATTCCTTAGGGGTAACATACTTTACATAGGTATAGAGTTTTTCAATGAATTTTGGACTGGACATTGTCCCAAAATGCATTAATTATCAACCAAAATAATGCTGAAAAATTTAATGATTTATAAAACTGAAAGTTTCCATAATGTTCATGTATATTTTCTTTTATTATGTTATCTTTATATGAGATCATAAAAGACCCATGCAGCTGAGCATAATTATGAAATAATTAAGAGTATAATTTATATAACTTTATACTATCACATAACTTTCTATAATTTAAGAGTAAATGTAAAATACCTCATTAAATTTGCTGTTCTATGGATTTCAGCTATGAAGGAATACAAGCCAACTGATGCTACCACAAATCCCAGTTTAATATTGTCCGCGGCTGGGATGGATCAGTATCAACATCTGGTTGATAAAGCTATTAAATATGGCAAGGACTGTGGAGGGTATGTGTGTTTTAGTCCTTTGAATGATTTGATTATTTAACCTTCCCAAATCGGCAGTGCCCCAGAGCAATAGATTTTTCAGATACACCAAAATGGAATGTGCAGTACAGCATCATATTCCCTCACCAAGTACTCACCCTTATTTTGTTCATAAGATGGTTTATTTTGTTTCAAAACCTTTTAGATACATTCATTCAAATCATCGTAATTATACGCAATCTATTAATAATATGCATTGACAGAAAAGCTGTGTGAGTGCCGTAATCACGAAGTAATCAATAACAATGAAAAAAAATGGATAACATAATACTAAATTATTATCCTTTATACATTTATAAATAGATTTGATTAATTGTAATCCATATGAAATAACTCTATGAAACACCTTTTGTTGGGCTTAAATTTTCCAAACATTTGCCATTGTAATTTATATTATTTACATTATTGGAAAGTAGAGATTTTGACGAACAGAAAACAGATAATTTTTTTGAAAAATGCTGATATTTTTATGGGTGAATTTTCGAGTGAAAATAAGGATTCTTTTTCAATATTTGAGCAAAATAAGGTGAAAAAATAAATATTACAATTCTAATAAATTACATTGTATTTGGTACATTTAAAGTTAAATTTTTATCAAATTTCGTGAAAAAAAATTTGGTTTTGAAAAAGTTAAAATGTAAAACCAAAAACTTGGTTTTTTGAATTTTTCACATAAAAAATTGAGGTTATGTCAAAAAATTGTAAAAACAAAAGTTGTAGAACTTTTTATTACCTACAACTTTGCCATTTGACTTATTTCCATTTTCCATACTTGCAGTTTTGCCGGAAATCAAGATAAACCGTTTTTTACCCTTAATCACCCCCCTCTTTTCCACATCCTGACCTCGGATTTCCAGACCCGTAATTTATTTTTCCTTTCATTTTTGTTATATTTTCTTCCATTTCCAATGGTTTCATCCTACTATTATTTTTTTTTGGTTTCAAAAATTATCAACACTGGTCTATAATGATTTAAATAAAATTGGAGGTAAATGGTTAGTTTATTTCAGTTATTAAAAGGTTAATGGCTTGTATTTTAAAGTCATGAAAGTGAGGTTGTCATTTTCATTCAACTAATTGAGTTATATTTATATTGTTTCAGATCTATTGATGAACAATTAGCAGAAACTTTAGACATGTTAAGTGTACTATTCGGTTGTGAAATACTGAAAATTATTCCAGGAAGGGTTTCTGTTGAAGTTGATGCAAGGTATAGTATAATTTTCTTTTATGGAAAAGGAGGATAAAAGAGCGTACAGATCAGCTGGTGTACCTTGAAGGTACCCATGTCATATCCTCCTAGAAACTCCTCACGAAAGAAGAAAGAACGAAAGAACTCCTCAAGAAAGCTCATTCCACAGCTTCGTAGTATGTGGAAGAAAGTATTATAATATAATGTATATATTTAATACAGAATTATATAATTGTTTTTATGGTAACTTGACAAATGTTTGGATTTTATAATAGATGTTAATACTGCAAGTAGAAAAGGTTTAATATTTTTTTTTTTCTAAAAATCTCATAGTTACATGCATTAAGGCATCCCATAAGTTTGAGAGAGCTAGTTATAAATAGTATATTAATACACCTCTTCTTATTTTATATTGTGGGCTGACAGAATTTAGAACTGTACTATTATCAATCTTGTGACAAGTGAAATAAATAAATGAATAATTATCAGCATATCTTTATTTGTGTTTGGCATTTTAATGTATTTTTAATTACTGTATTTAATTGCTGATATAGATCATTGGTATTGCAGATTATCTTTTGATAAGGATGCTAGTATGGCCAAGGCCCTAAAGTTGATTACAATGTTTGCTGAGCACGGTATCAAGAAGGAAAGGATCCTCATTAAACTAGCGTCTACATGGGAGGGAATACAGGCTGCCAAGTAAGGATAAAATATTTCAATAGTCTTCACTATTAGAGTATGTTTGGTCCATCTGAAATCACATGATCCGAATTAGTGATGATGAAATGTTCGTCGGCTGCCACGGCTCACATGACGTCGTTAACAATGACGGCCTCAATAACTATATATATATAAGCAATCAAAGCCGGACCATAATTTAGTAGATATGTACAGGTACGTATTTGAAAGCATAAATCACTTAAATCAAAATCACTTATTCATGTAGGTCACCGTAATGACAAATATGAATGTCAAAAAAAATTTTCTTATTGAATGTACTGCTACTTTGTAAAGGGTTGAGGTAATGAGAAGAAATAGCAATAAACTCATTGCCACTATCGTTGGACATTACCGGCGGCGGTCGACGGCGCGACACTTAGTTCACTCAGATCATAATAATGTTTTATAAATTAGTGTAATGTATGAAAACGTGTCATGAACTATTACTATTGTAACTAGCAGATATTGTTTACGTCAAATGGGTCTCCGCTTTCTGTGATTGTGGTGATACCCAGACTTGTATATGATAACAGATGATGACACTAACAGGAGCGAGATATTCAAATAATCCAAATATGATCTGTATATAAGTAAAACTTAAAATGTGTGTGTTATTATAAAAAATATTTGCAGGGAATTAGAGAAGAAACATGGAATACATTGCAACTTGACTCTACTGTTTTCATTGTACCAGGCTATAGCGTGCGCTGAGGCCAATGTTACACTTATCTCACCATTTGTTGGAAGAATATTAGATTGGTAAGTTGTCAATCAATAATCGAAGTAGTAAGTTGAAGTAATATAACAAAAAATTACTTGGCTGGTGGTGGTTACAATGGCAGTGACTTCTATTACCTTATTCTTATTTTATAAAAGAGTACAACTTCAAAAGGATGTAACACCAGAAAAATTAGAAGACTGTTGCCAACCTTTTAAACATACATATTAATTTGAAAATTGAAAACCCATTTGTATGTGGTGGGTGAGGATCTGACTGGGGGCACAGTGGTAAATAAATAAAAAATAATAGGTTCGTGTAAATAATAATAGACAAATGGAGACATATAGAGGTAATGTTTCAGTTAAACTCACAAATTTGAATTAAATAATAGGTTACTATTAGGGTTACCTAATGACATGTGTGATTAAAATAAATAAAACAGAGTTTCTATATTTACTTCTAAGACAGTCAACTCGGGTGGTCTCTTGTCATCTAATGACTGGGCAACAGCTGGCATTCTTAGGAGCAGACAAAAGTTATATGAACTATATAATCATGATGCATCTTATCTTGAGTATGTTAAAAAATATTCAAATTATTTAAAAATGTTTGTTCTACTACAAAGTCTATGCATGCTATCAGAAAAAAAATGCACCAAATAAAATAAAAATGACTTGGAATGTTATTAACTGGGAATCTGGAAGAGTGAAAGACCGAAACATTGAAAACAATCTATCAATAAACAATATAATAATTGAATCACAGCAGGAAGTTGCTTCTGCTTTTGAGATTTTTTTTCTGACATTCCAGTTTCTATCACAATCACTCCTGTCTCCTCCACCAGTGTTGCTGAGTCACTTCTTCTGGAAAAATGTTAGAGAGTGTAAACAAATTTTCAATATAAGTTTTGTAAGCCCTGGGGAAATAATTAAAACTCTGGTGTGTTTCTTGACAATCTGAAATATAATAAAATAACACCAATATTTAAGTCGGAATGCTCTTCTGACCTGATGAATAACTATCGTCCTGTGTCGGCCACACTCTTTCCATGGGAAAATACTTCGCTGCCAACCATACGGATTGTTTTAGGGACTCCAAATTATCATGGCGTTTAGATCAAGCCGTACTCTCTAAAACTGACCATAAATTATAATTCAGTGGATTAAGATTCCGATCTTAGACTAGACGACGGCCAGTCTTCAGCTCTGATGAAGTCCGAAACGTTCGATTCCAGCCAAGACTGCGTAGACCGAGCTTTATGACCCGGCACTTGCTGAAAGGACCATTCTTAGTTATTGAACATAGTGTTGTTAAGGGGCTTTACTACTTTCTCAAGAATGGTATCTTGATACACTCGTGTCCGATGTTTTGATACATTTTTCACAAAAGTATGGCCCAGTCACTCCTTCATAGCTAATACCCCACCAAACCATCACTGAAGTCGGATAGTGCCCACGTTGCACTCTGTCGACTGATTGGGAAGCTTCCTTAGAGCTTTGAGCATAAATACGGCCATTTTGTTTGTTATAATGTTGCTCAATTGTAAAAATTCTCATCCGTAAACAAAAATTTTCTGTGACCTCTCTTTGCGTCAGTAGTTTCTTCAATTTTACCCCCTTCATAATTTTTTTCTTTTTTAAATTATCAGTTAAGAAATGACCAGTACGTCTCTTATAGGCTGCAAGTCCTTAGTCATCTTTTAAAATATGCGACATAGTTCTAGGTGCTATCTTCATTTCCCGAGATGAAAACTTTTGCTTTTCGAATTCTTTCCCTTACTTCTTTTTACTCGATCTTTTTCTGTCACAAATAGAGGTCTCATTGTATCTATTAATATCCCGGTACACAAACATTTTACTAATACCAAGCGTATGGAGAATTTTAAAAATTGACTTTGTTTTCATACCGACTTTGTGTAATTCAATCACAGCGATTCGGTTCTCGATTTAACACCCCATTCCATTTTAATATCGCAAAATATTGTACAATGTATTGGCGCCAAAGTGAGAAAACGCCATGAACAATCAATTTTGTCGATGTGAATGACAGATTCCATATTCAAATGTAACAATTTGTTTATTTTTAATTGAAACAGTATTTATGGCCAGACTAAGTAATGACGTGGAGCTAATGTAATTTGCATGCCCTTTTTGGCTAATGTGTATAATGTAATATAAACATTATCAAAAAAATATATTCATGTTTTTTTAAGTAATATTCGTTGGTTGCGAAACTGAAGTGGCAGTGGGCAGGGCACACAGCTCGACAGACAGATGGCGGTTTGGACAGTGCAGTCTTCGTCCAGCAGTGGACGTGTTCCAGCTGAAATCGTGATGATGACGAAGTAATTTTATTTTGAAATAATTTTTAGGCACGTGGCACATACTAAGAAAACATTTGAAGGAAAGGACGACCCGGGAGTAATGTCAGTTACCCGCATTTATAACTATTACAAGAAGTTTGGGTACAAGACTCAAGTGATGGGGGCATCATTCCGCAACACTGGTGAAATACAAGAGCTGGCAGGCTGTGACCTGCTCACTATTAGTCCCAAACTATTGCAGGAATTGGCTGATAGTGAGCAAAAACTTAAAAAGGTACATTTAAAATATTTTATTTTAGTGTAAGAATTATACATCCTCTTTACGTTACTTTTTTTGAACTACGAAAGTGAAAAAAAGTCTTATTTGGTCTAAATATGTTTAGACAAAAGTAGACCTTATGGCTATTTGAATATTTATGTTTTTTCAATAGGTTTTTTTAGAGCAATTTTGTTCTGTCATTGGTGTAAAATGTGAAATATAAATGTGTGTGTCAATTGAAATGATATTAAAACAGGGGAGCGCCCATTTACATTTCATGGTACCTTTATTTGTTTGAAAACTGAAATGGGCTTATCATCATTGAATTTTTTTTATATTTAGGTACAAAAACAATAACAAAATATAAATAACAAACAGAAAATGTTTATAAAAAGTACATCTTATACATATAATACAAAATTCTCGTGTCGCGGTGTTTGTTACCAAATTCCTCCGAAACGGCTGGACCGATGTGTATGAAACTTTGTGTGCATATCGGGTATGTCTGAAAATCGGCCAACATCTATTTTTCATACCCCTAAATAATAAGGGTGACCCATTACCTATGAAGGAGTGACTGAGCCATACTTTTGTGAAAATGTATCAAAAAGGCATGCAAATGGAGACCACTTGGAATAAGCTTTTTATATTTTACATTGTTTTTTATTTATGTATTAAACTAACACACTGAAAAAGTAATAAATGTTATTTGCAATAGAAATCTATTTTTTTCGTTGTTTCAGTATTTTCAGTCAGACTAGGTACATATTATAACTTCAAATTTTCACCCGTCTACAATTGTATCGCGATTTTTATATTGTTCGATCCACAGATCCGGAATAGGGTTACCAGATGGCAATCTGAGTCTGAGAATCGATCGTCATCTATTTTTATACCCCAAAAATTTTAATTATTGAATTTTTTTTATTACTTTATAATATGACAATACAACGTATGCTGGGTCAGCTAGTATCATTATAAAATTGTTTATCTAACTATTTTACATATAGCATATTATTTTTATAAAGGCCGGCAACGCTCTTGTGATTCCTCTGGTGTTGCAAGAGAATGTGGGCGGCGGTGATCACTTAACACCAGGTGACCCGTACGCTCGTTTGTCCTCCTATTCCATAAAAAAAAAATTGAAAATAAAAATTTTATTATGCATATTTGTTATAGGTCCTCGATCCGGCAGAAGCTGCTCAGAGTGATATAGAAAAAGTGACTCTGACAGAAGCTCTATTTCGTTGGCATCTCAATGAGGATCAAATGGCTACTGACAAACTTTCTGAAGGGATCAGAAAGTTTGCTGCTGACACCAGAAAGTTGGAATCCATGATCAAAGGCTTACTTGGCAAGAAGTAAATGATATCCTCAGGCTGACATCTATGGAGCGAACTTAGACGTTTGAGACGAACTCCATATTTATAAACATCGCTTGGAGTCAACTTATAATACACTGTCCGGTATCACACATCTAAAAATGCGTTCCGTTTCTCATACTAAATAAGCCATCAAGTCGCATTTCGCATAATTTAAATCTATCATCGATTTCCACTTATTCCAATAAAACTAATAATCAAATAAGTTTTGGATACTGTTATAATTTAGTATACTTTGTGTTGTAACAGTTTGTTTCATAATATTGTACAATGTACTGTGTATAATGAAACGTACTCAACATAATCTCAGCTATCAAATGACTACAACTGAACTAAGTTTTTCGTAAGTACGGTCTCAGTGTCTTTAAGATAACCAATGGTGCATTATTTTACAATTTTTATTTATATTTTATATATTTTGAAAAGAACTTTATATTATGTTTTTTTTTTATCTGAGAATAAATTTTATAGATGTTTTTGAATATGATATTAATGTGAAAGATTGTTAGTTCTAAGCTAAATGTGTGGGTCCACTATGTTTTATACATTCCTGTTGTACTTATGGTCCTTTTGGTGAAGTTTAATAAAATTAATAGAAAATGTTGGTATTATTTCTATCTAATTTTTATTTAAATTTATTTTTTGTTCGTTACCTCAGAACTTCCGACTTTGAACTGGATACTGGTTGCTGTGTTGTTCCATTTCAATTTGGTGCAGTTCTGACGATGGGGTCCTTGAGAAAACCATAAAATGCGCGACAAATTAACGAATAACTTAATATCACGCCAAACGATTTCGATTATTCTTTTTTTATAAATGATATACTTCTAGAATAGTTTGATGAGAGTGGTGAGGTTCTGATTAGTGGATCTATGACAAATTAACGTAACTCTTCAATTCTTAGGAGCAAATTAACAATATTCAACCGAATCTTTTACATGCTATCCGGATATTTAAGTCACCTACCGTAACGTCATAGTCAAATAATTAACAGCACACAGTAAGGGAGTGCTATGTGGCAGAATTTTAATTTCATCAAATTATTGTAATGTGCGTAATTTCTATTAAAAAATAAAAATTAAATCTGTTAGTAACTAATCACTTATCAATTTAAGGAAAATATTAATAACATAACATTACATCATAATATCATAACATTGATTTTTCTTATGAATAAGATAACAATAGGTTTGAATAAATAATAGATAGTCATAACTTTGACCATTTAAACAAAATAAAATATATCTTTAATCAACTATAAAACCCAATGATGTTCTATACATAAAACCAAATAACAACTAACGCCGTAAATGCTTATCATTATCATCTTATAGATATTTAAAGTAGGTAAATAAAATCTTAATAACAATGCAAGATACGCAACTGGTTACCTGAACTTTTTTTTTTATGGAATAGGAGGACAAACGAGCGTACGGGTCACCTGGTGTTAAGTGATCACCGCCGCCCACACTCTCCTGCAACACCAGAGGAATCACAAGAGCGTTGCCGGCCTTTAAGGAAGGTGTACGCGCTTTTCTTGAAGGTACCCATGTCGTATCGTCCCGGAAACACCGCACAAGGAAGCTCATTCTACAGCTTCGTGGTACGAGGAAGAAAGCTCCTTGAAAACCGCACTGTGGAGGACCGCCACACATCCAGATGGTGGGGATGATATCCTAACTTGTGGCGTGTCGTGCGAAGGTTGAATTGAAATTCTAAAAACTTCTAGCAAGTGCCGTTTGAATTTTTTTTTGAAAGCAGTGACAGATGAGCTTTTGATTGGAGGTGGTATATTATTCCAGCATTTTGTGGCAGTATACCGAAAACTTCCACGAAATGCGGCTGTGTTATGTGTGGGGCAAATTAATAATAAAGCACTTCTTACGTTACGTTGAGAGAATTTAGGTTATTCATAAAGATATGATGGCTGTTGTTTGGTGATTACACCAAATAGTAGACAGGCAAAGTGTAGTGATCGGTGTGATTGCATATTTAATAACTTGGTTGGCTTTACTGTTAATAAAAGGTGATCCGTGAGCTCTACGAGGTATTGGAAAACAAAACCTAGCGCAAGCATTTTGTACTCGCTGATTGAGTAACTTTTCACGGGCTAGCAAACATCCCTCGTTACCCTACATCATTGTATCACAGTAATTAAGTTTTGATAGAACAAGAGAGTCAAGTAGATGACGTATACGAATATCTTCACTTAAATTTGTACGAATTTGGTAAAGAACTTTTAATCTATAATAACAATTTCTAACTGTTTCAATAATGTGATCCTCAAACCTTAGTTTACTATCAAACTGTACTCCTAAATTTCGGGCTTGTTTCACTTGAACTATATTTTTTTCGCGCATCTTTAAACAAGGATTGTGACCATTTATTTGTTTTATAATTAGGTGCACTACCACGAATCTTGCAGGTTTCATAATATGATATCACTTGAGGACAGGCGCAAGGTTCTGGATCTCTATTTCCTTCATAACATAGTTCATGGTAGGATCGACAGTACAGAGCTAACTGAACTATTCTTACAATTCCGAGTACCGTCAGTTCGCACTAGACACACGTCTCTATTCCAAGTCCCGCTGAGTCACACTAATTATTATGGAAATTCGGTAATCTGTCTCTATGCAACTATAATAAACAATTCAACAGTACTGAATTTTTTAATAACAGTAAAGGCTGCTTTTTATGGAGTGTTAATAAAAATCTAAAGGCAGGTTATATTAAGAGTAATTCACATACACGCACTCTCACCAAACCACACATGCACAAATACCACGTCTTATTATAAATATTGTAAATCCGATATTAGAAGTAATTTCTACTAAATAGTGTTATTGTAACCTAATTTAAGATCTGTGGATTTTGTGATGTTTTAAATAAATAAATCAATATAATGCAGTAACAATAATTGTTATTTTTGGGGTCGGTGTCAGCCAAGGTAAGGTGAGATGTGCTTGTGTCGCATGCGCGACGAGACGAGAAGAGGGCCGCGGCGGGGGGACACCGATTGAGATTCTGATTCTGTGGAAGATTTGCCAGTATCACATTGAAGTGGACTACCAAGCTTTGAGTAGTTGTTTTCTAAATGTATCGGTAATGGTCGATGCTAAGATTAAACAAAGATTTATTTTGATTGACACATCATAAAACAAAGAGGATACAGTAAATACTACGATATAAGAGGCGGGACTGCCTAGGTAAAAAATTAAATTTAGCTTAGTATGAAACGTGCAGTCATTTGACATAAGTTTGAAATAGTTGTTATTACAATATGGCAACGAAGTAACTATAATCCGGCTAAGTTTGCTTAAATAGCGTGAATATTCTAAGCTTAAAACGTAGTGGATTTCGGCTATTTCCGTTTTGTACAAGACTATATCCGTCATCTGTCAATCTATCAATGACTGCACGTCTCATACAATCGAGTGAATCCCTTTTTTCTTAGAGAGTTTCGCTAGGCTGCGTAAAAAGTCAGCCACGCTTGGCAGTAACTCCTTAGTATTTTGAATATTAAACCACTAGGTAGGTGACGCAGTACGCACACATTAATAAATATTTGGCTGGTCACGTATTATTGGACTGTCAAGTCGTCTATACGACTGATATTCAAAGTTTACGATTAGGTACTAAATTTAATTAGAACACACAAAAGAACTAAGTACAACAATTACATGACATATGTATTAATAAAAAAACTATCAGCTAAATACAAGATAGGCTGCAACTCCTCGCGGGTGTGTACCTAGACAGCAGAAATAGATACCTAAGTATTTAAGATACCTACAATAATAATAAACGATCTAACTTTATTCAATGTAACAGATATACGTACGACACGCACAAATGTGTTTTCGAATTCATAATATTACCTACGTCTGTTTATTGGACGCTCGGCTCAGAAGGTCGGCGACGCTCTTCTGATTATATTGATGTGGGCTGCGGTGATCAGTTACTTAACCTGGTTTCTTTTCACTTTAAATATCAGTAAGTGTCATCCGCAAACAATACTACTTTATGTTTATTTTTCTATAAGGTTAGGAAGATCATTTATGTAGATAAGGAAGAGGAACGGTCCAAGAATAGACCCTTGTGGTAGCCCCATACTGATAGGAGTCAAATTCAAATATTTTTATTCAAAATAGGATGTGACTTATTGAAAGTCAAAAACTACCATTCCACTACCCATTCCAAAATGAATGCCTCAGACCTGAGAAGAACGGGCGCAACAAACTCGGCGGGCTTTTTTGTTATCGAGAAAATATGTTTACAAAGTAATATTGTACAATTAAACTTATTATTTAATAGCCTGAGGGCGGTCACTCCATTCCCAATCTGTGGTGTCATTAAGGAAGTAATTTATGGTGACGTCCACCTTCTGAATTCTTTTGTTTGGATATGTAGTTAGAAGATCGAGCGCAGTTCCTTATCAGCAGTGAAATAGCTTCCTGATCAGTGTTGAATGTTGAACACAATCAAAAGCCTTAGATATATCACAGAAAATGCCAAGTGCATTCTGCGATTCCTCCCATTTATTTATTATTATATTAGTTAAAGTAAGTAAGCATTTGGCTTAAAATTATTAAAAATAATTCTTTATAAAATTTTACTAAGTGTTGGCAAAACCTACACAGGACGATAGTTATTCGGGTCAGAATAGCATCCCGACTTAAATATTGGTTTAATTTGACTAAGTTTCAGAAGGTCAGGAAGCACACCACGATTTATACAATTATTAAAGACTATTGCAAGATATGGTGCTATGACATCAATTATTTAACTTATTATTTTAACAGAAATGCCCCATATATCAGCAGTATCATTACCTCAATATTTCTCCATTCGCCTTTTTTTTTTTTGTTTATGGAATAGGAGGACAAACGAGCGTACGGGTCACCTGGTGTTAAGTGATCACCGCCGCCCACACTCTCCTGCAACACCTGAGAAATCACAAGAGCGTTGCCGGCCTTTAAGGAAGGTGTACGCGCTTTTCTTGAAGGTACCCATGTCGTATCGTCCCGGAAACACCGCACAAGGAAGCTCATTACACAGCTTCGTGGTACGAGGAAGAAAGCTCCTTGAAAACCGCACTGTGGAGGACCGCCACACATCCAGATGGTGGGGATGATATCGTAACTTGTGGCGTGTCGTGCGAAGGTGAAATTCGGCGGCAGGAATCAGGTTGAACAGCTCTTCGGAACACTCCCCGTGATAAATGCGGTAGAAGACACACAATGAAGCGACGTCTCTACGCAACGCCAAGTAATCCAGCCGTTCACAGAGTACTGGGTCCCCGACAATTCGAGCTGCTCTGCGTTGCACGCGGTCAAATGGATCGAGCTGATACTGGGGTGCGCCAGACCAGAGATGACAGCAATACTCCATGTGAGGCCGGACCTGCGCTTTGTAGAGCGCTAGAATGTGGGCCGGCTTGAAGTATTGCCGTGCTCTATTTATGACGCCCAATTTCTTTGAAGCCAGTTTGGCTTTGCCCTCCAGATGGCCACGGAATTGGCAATTGCTCGAGATTTCGAGACCCAGTATTCCGATACTAGGCGAGGCTTTAAGGGAAGTGTTCTCGAAGAGCGGTGATACGGCAAATGGGGTTTTTTTAGTGGTAAACGCGCAAACTTAAGTCTTCTGGGGGTTAAATTGGACAAGGTTCAACTTACCCCATTCCGCGACCTTCTCGAGAGAGGACTCGATAGAAGACACAAGTTTCTCCCGGCACTGGTCGACGTTTTCCCGAGAGAGACCTGCATGGCCCGTGTATACGGCATCACCAGTGCTGTCGTCTGCATAGCAATGCATGTTAGCGGTCTCCAACATATCATTGATATGCAGAAGAAACAGCGTGGGAGATAGCACACAGCCTTGGGGCACTCCAGCGTTCACGGGCTTGGGATTCGAGCAATAACCGTCGATAACGACTGAACGAACTGTCTCCTTTTTTTTGGATCGGATGGACAAGGGCTGACTTTCATGAGGCTTTAACTGACGCATCGAACCAGGGCTGTGATCTGCCACCGATCGGTACTACAGAGCTTGGTATAAAAATATCCATGCCCTGCAGTATCACATCGGCTACTGCAATGGCGCAGGCACTAGGATCATCCGAAGGGAAACAAACCCTGCAAGGGTAGGATGCAAAAAAGGAACGCATCCTATCCCAATCTGCTGACTTGTAGTGCCAAACGCGGCGGGTCGCTGGTGGTCTGCGACGTTGGCGTCGGATAGGCACTACACTCCTGACCACGCAATGGTCGGACGTTCCGAGAGGGGCGTCGACAGAGACCTGGTAACCATCGGGATGTGTAGTCAGCAGAAGATTTAATAAGGACGGCATGTGGCTATCCACATCCGGGAGCCGCGTCGGCGACTCAACCAATTGGGACAGACCATACGCCAATGCAAAATTATGCACAGATCGCCCTGCGTAGTCTGTGGCACGTGATCCAAGCCATTCGGCATTGTGCCCGTTGAAATCACCCAAGACTACGATTTCAGCGGAGGGGATCTGAGCAAGCACGTCATCAAATGCCGCTTGAACGCAGCCCATGAGGTGATCCGTTTCTGCGTTACCACTATGGGACCTGTAGACACACGCATAGATGCGGACGCGGTCCTCTAAATCTACGCGGAGCCAGAGAGTAGAGAGGCCCCTACCCTCAAAATTGCCGAGACGCCGACAGCAGATATCCTCCCTAACGTACTCACATACCCCGGCATGAGGCATGAAATTATGCTCAATTTTGTACCCGGGGTACGTTAAATATGACGTATCGCTAGGTCGCGATATCTGCGTCTCCGAATGGCCTCCGGTCCTCGACACTAACCTATGCGAAACATAGCGGCACTAGGCCGCTACTTCACGCCGGTATTCTGTGCGAGTGTGGTAAGTAACCCGGACGAGTCTGGCCCGATTGTGCTGACGTCATAAGACAGCAGGGTGACTCTCCCACTTTCAAAAAAGCCCGTAGTCGCCTCTTACGACACCCTTGGACCTGGGACTACCCTATTCTTTTAACGCCCCGGGGCAGCACAGGGCGACAAACGTAAACTTTTTAATTTTAGTACATTTATTGACCTCAATATAATAAGAGAGGCTAACTGCCCAAAGTGGTCTGAACTCAGGTTGTTTTTTATTGCCTGAGAAATTTGTTTATAATTGGTAAATATGTTACCAATACAGCTTTTGGAGGTGCCGGTTACTCTAGTAGGCTCTAAGAAAATATTGGTTAAGATGACTTAAGATGATTTGAACAAAGATCTGAATCTAATACTGGTGTTAAATTTATCTAATAAATTAAAATTAAAATCACCACATATCATGATATATTTCTTAGACTCCAAATACACTTTCCAATAATTCATATAAGTACTGCATCTGGGGGCCTAACAACAATGGTGCGCTTGAGCTCTGCACAGGCTATTTCAATTATACGTTCAAACAGAGAGGCCCACAATATCTTCTCGTTCTTTGAATTTAAATAATTTACTTACAAGTATAAGAGAGCCGCCACGTGCAGCCTTTTCTCTGCTAAACGCTTGCCACCTGATGACCACTGAAGTTAAAGATGAGCTTATATTTTCTGAGCCAGTGCTCTGTTAAACATAAAATATGTATTATCATCATCATCAGCCGGAAGACGTCCACTGCTGATCAAAGGCAAATACGTAGGTATATCTTTATGATAATAATAATATTAGGTATTTGATAGTAATAAAAAACGTGAATTAAAATGGTAAGGGCTGACTAAGATTTTTTTATTAATTTAAACTAACCAAGGACTATGTAAAAATAAATAGATAAAGAGATGAACTGTGGATGTTAGTGTAGCAGGGAGTTTAGCTAACGACAGATTGATTGTATACATAGGGTTGTGAGAGGACGCGATCTGGAGTGGTTGCCGAACAGAGTGAAGAAACTCTACATGCCTAGAATACCGTTATACCTACACCTACTTACATTAGTTTCGTATTCTAATTGTCACAGATTGTTTTAATTTTCGATTGTCTCCTTTTCAACATTGTCATTAACACTCTTTCACTGCTAGCTCTAGAAAGTTCTAATAGCTGTGCGGCGTCAAAAGAGCTTACGGGGTCACCTGGTGTTAAAATGTCATCGCCGGCCATATTCTCCTGCAACAACAATCGCAGGAGCTTTGCCGTCCTCGACGGAAGCTAAGACTGAGCAAGTAATCTCATTCTATAGTTTAACAGCACAGTTGTATGGTGTGTAAAACACATATGTAGTGTTTGATCAGTTAATGTGTTAAGACGTGGATACTGAGACAATGGAATTGCATGCATCCATGCTACCTACATAGGTACATTTAATCACACCTGTTTCACATAGAGGTGGCCAGGCAGAGACTACCACCACTATTTACACAGTCCTCACGTAACTCAACATTCCTTGTAATTTTGTATTGTAATACGCGCATTTATACGTCTAGATAGACTATGACAGCTGTGAGCACGTCGAAACAAATAGACTTTAGAACTAACCTATATTTTGAGCAATTACCGCGCACTAACACAAAGTGTCATACAAATCGCGAGTGTAAGACATTGCTTGTCAGCACATTAAAATAATATTCCTGGCCTGTTTTAATCGGCTGTCTAACAGCAAGAGACTCTATCTAGACGTATAAGTACTCTAAGGAAATACGGGACTAATTCAGATATATATATATATATATATATATGTATGAATCCACTGCACAATTGTATCTCACATTCACTGAAGTGCCCATTTCGCCATGTGTTTGTGAATGTCGAGGCTCAATCTGCATGTTAAACAGGTCAGTTCGGCAACGCATCATTGATTTATGAGCTAGGGTCACATACGCCTGTTACATAATGCTATCAATTTTGGCCAGATACGTTATATTAGTTATGCTATTGCCAATGTCAATACTTATAGGAGGATCGAGAAGGTACAATATTCGATTCCAAATTACAATGGGGCCCCCATATTGCAGGATTGTTGAATACACTTAGTTCTGTAGCATATGTGGTTAAAAAGATTAGACAATTAACTGACACAGATACGGCGCGACTAGTTTAGTTGTTTTCATAATATAATATCCTATGGTTTATTGTTATGGGGCAGTGCAGAATATATTAATATAGGGCTATTCGTACTGTTAATAACCTAGGTCCTTATTAATCATTAAGATAAATTTTCTAAGAAATAAACATTTTGACTCTTACATTTCACCTCGAAAGTGCCACAATAATAATGTTAATACGAGAAACAAACATAAAATTGTCATGCCTACTTGTCGGTTAATTGAGTTATTGCTCGATGTATATGCGTTTACAACATGATGCCAGAAAATGTATAAAACAAATGTGTTACAAAATTTAAAAAAATTGTTAAAAAACGTTTGTGTGGTAAAGGTTAGTATAACATATATGATCTTAATGATACCACAGACTGGGAAGGAACCGAACACCCTCAGGCTCTTTAATTATAATTGTTTATTGTACGATATTATATTGTTCCCATATTTTAATGAAAAAAAGCCCGCTGAGTTTCTTGCTCCGACCTTCTCAAGTCAGAGGCACACTATTTCGAATAGGTGGTAGTTCTTGACGTTCAATAAGTGATTTTAAATCCCATTTTGAATAAAAATATTTTTGAATTTAAATTATTAAAATGTTAAAGGACTTATGACTAAAAGTCTATATCGGATAAAGTATTCCTCACGGGAAACCTCGACTCTCAATAAAGGTCGTGGTTACGGTAATAGTCACCGGAAAATATTTTTTATAGAAGAAGAGGACAAACGAGTGTGAGTAGTTTTAGTATTGTTGGCACGGGTCACTTGGTGTTAAGTGATCACTGCACGGCTCATATTCTCCGACAACACCAGAGGAATCACAGGACATTTAATAAATACCGGCAATCATCTTAATTCAGATATTGTATACTTTTATAAAGACCGTATCGGTACAATGGGGACTAATAAACGAACGTGTGGAGCTACCTCACCGTAATCATAAACAATACAAAAAAAAACTTCGTTTAAAAAAACCGACTTCAAAAACTGAAAATTATCAAATAATAAATAACTGAACATTGACATACAATTAACAATTATACTCACGATCACGCTCAAAAATTGGCCGAAGCAAAACTCTGCCTACTCGTCTATTAGGAAGAGTTTTAGTTCAGTTGTTTTTCGACCGCGCTTTGTATACAACGCCACGCAATGACAAAGTCTCCAGTGAAAAACTGTGTCGTATTTCAGGTAAGTGCTAGTTTAAATTATCAAAAGTTGTGTAACAAACTTGACGTTTCTAATCATTTTGTTAATTTCATTCATTTTTTTAAATAATTTTATTTGCTAAAACAAAATGGTCTCGCCCGGCGTTCGCGTCCTTCTAGCGCGTGACGTAGTGTTACTACATCTAATGAGCGTATTCAATAGACTTTTCCGCATATGTTAATGTATACGTATAAACAACGGTCGGATCTCAAACATTGTGTTGGGAGTCCCTTGTTTATTGTTCGTCAATGGTAATGTAATATGGACGGCAGGTCGCTCCTCCTCCAAACTCCAGCAGACAGTATCGGAACGACCATTACAATTTAGTCCAACGTATTCACAAAATGACTGCGCTTATGATGTTTTATAGGTTAAGTTACTATACAATATCTACGAACTGTGGGCATGTTGTTAATAATGAAGAAAGGCAATTTTATAATATATTTATTTATTAATATATTCATTAGGTCAATATGTATTATAAAGTGGAGGAAGCAGCCATTAAGTCGCGCATGCCAATGTAATCAATAAACCGTTCTACTTCACCGACCTACCATACTGTGCCGACACGTCTCCCCCGCCTTGCGTCCTAAACGCTGACATAAGTACCATCTATTCAATAAGTCCTTGACCTACTACATTTTTTGCACAAGAACTTAATAGCTTCCATTGCTAACATCATGTTTTATCTCATTTATATGCTACTCTGTTTTCATTTTTTTTATGACTGTAAGGGAAGAGACGAGCACGACGTTCAGCTGGTGGTTTTTGATACTCCCTGCCCATTACAATGCAGTGCCGCTCAGGATTCTTGAAAAACACACTAATTCTGAGCGGCTACTCTTGCGCCCAGTAATTTCACTAGCTACGGCGCCCTTCAGACCGCAACACAATAATGCTTACACATTACTGCTTCGCGGCAGTAAAAGGCGCCGTTGTGGTACCCATAATCTAGCCGGCTTCCTGTGCAAAGGAGCAAAGTTCATTTGATGTTTGAGTAGGCAATATTTGGAGATTTCAATGTTACTATAACGAGAGCACTAATTTAAAAAGCTGCTCTTGTTATGTGGAGTTATGTAATACCTATTACGAAGATATTTATGAAAACATATTATTTGAATAAAACATTTTTTAATGAAATAAAATGCGAGTAATTGTAACTGTTTTTTCATTAGATTTTGAAAAGTTTATTTTTTTATTATTTAGTTAACCCGACTTTTCTTGGCTTTTTTTAAACGTTTCAGGAGGACATCAGGTTAACTAAATCAATAATAAAAATATAACCTTTACGCAAAATCTTATGTAAAAACACGGTTTCATTTACAGTCGTTTTAATCCCTTAAAAGTGTTTTATTTAAATGTTTAACACGCGATATACAAACAAAAAGCTATTATATTATGATCAATGAATTTTATCCTTTTTGTTTATATTTCTGTTAGTACGAAGTTGCCGCCAAAAGCTATATGACTTTATTTATTATTATTTCATTTTTTCTTGATCGATGTCTTTAAATAAGTTTAAGTATCATTGAAATGCAAATATTATTATTGTTTTATTTAATTAGTACAGCAAAACAAAAGTAAACTGTACGAAATTAATATTGAAAATAAACAGAAGTCTAGATTCTTATCATAGGGTAGGGATAGATACAGGTTTTGAGTTGAGTGGAGTTCAACTAACATACCTAGCAAGATTTACGAATCATGCGGTATGCGGACGGATGACTTAGGTAGTAGAGCGCTGGGTCGTAACCCGAGATGTGCGGGTTCGAATCCCGCATCGTCCAATCAATATTGGTACAAATTTACTTAATCCCAGAAGTAGAACTTAAAAATAACAAAGTGTATAGTTATGTAAGTAAACATAACTATCCTTACTTACGTATTTACTTACATATCTCTTTTTTATGTGTTATGTTATATATACATTGGAATTTGGAATGCTGTAATATGTTTTTGTTCATTCATCGAGTTCATCATCATCAGCCGGATGATGTCCACTGCTCGATAAAGGCCTCTAAAGATCATCCAACGTATTCGGGCGATCTTGACCAGATCGTCGGTCCATCTTGAGGGTGGCCTATGAACACTGCGTCTTCTGGTACGTAGTCGCCATTCGAGGACTTTTCTGCCCCACCGGAAATCTGTCCTTCGAACTATACTACAAGTTCATCATACAGCGTAATACTATGGTAAATTAAAAGCGAAACTAAACAAAAGTATAGAATATATTTACCCTCTCTGTTTAATGTGATTGGAACGCTACATGGCAATTAATGTTAGTAATTTTAAATTGCCCTCTTACGATGTGGGGCGTCTGATCAATAAGCCAGGTGATCATAATATAATATATAATACAGACTATTTGTTAACTTTAACTCGGAAAGAATTTTGTTTTCTTGATAAAATTTTCCCTCCTTCCTTCCTCCAACCGATCGGACTAATACTAACACCAGTATATGTTGCAGCGTTTTTCGTGACGGTTTTAGAATATAATTTATGTGATAAATTATCCGGAAACTATATTTTTTTTACTTACAAATAATTATATCTTGGCAAAGCAAACAATTCTGTGGTACTACAAAGCTGTGGAATGAGCTTCCTTGTGCGGTGTTTCCGGGACGATACGACATGTGTACCTTCAAAAAAAGCGCGTACACCTTCCTTAAAGGCCGGCAACGCTCCTGTGATTCCTCTGGTGTTGCAAGAGATTGTGGGCGGCGGTGATCACTTAACAACAGGTGACCCGTACGCTCGTTTGTCCTCCTATTCCATAAAAAAAAATTCAATGATATTACATATTATGACAATTCCTGAAATGAGCGGGTGCGTACTTAATTTATATGGCAAAACAACGTTTGCCGGTTCAGAAGTAGTATATAACATTATATATATATGTGCTATGTGCCAACAGTTTGCACGCAGAGATCAGAGGGAGGGAGTCGGGGCGCGGCGGAGGGCTTGATATTGACCTAGATATTCATTCAAAGTTCGGTCGATGTGGAACTAGACATCTGCGCGTTCCTGCGTTACCTTTCCCTCATTTTAAAGTACGATATATATTCTCCATTACATTCAGTTCACATTATTAGTAAATATATTATTAATTTCTTACGGTAGGTATATTAACGGATCCCTCAATATTGTAGTGATATGTTCGACGGTGATCGATCCAGTGCGTGCAGTGCGCAAGTGATTTTCGTTAAAATGCATCCTCTTACAATTATCCTGAATTAAATCTCGTGCAACCATCAAAATGGAAAAGCGTGCCAAGACATCAATATCCGCGGTCACTAACAATGTCATCGAGATGGATAATACCCATTCCGATGTGAGTACCTGTACCGTTATGTAATTTACTTAAGGATGAGTAATGGAGCATGGGGAAACAATTTTACCCAGGGCCCAATTGATATTTACATTTTCAGGAACATAATGATTTATGTAAACAAAATGTAGTTTAATCAAGCTTTTCTTGATGCAAATACCTTTAAATTATTGATTATTGTATTGTATGGTACTTACCAGTTATAATGACTTAATCTGTAACTCAAATTGAGCATTGATTTTAAACAGTGTCGGGAAATGATGCTGAGGGACCAACATCAAGAGGATTCAGAGCCTGAACGAGGAAATTGGACCGGACGGTTTGATTTCTTGCTGTCGTTGCTCGGGTACAGTGTGGGCTTGGGCAATGTGTGGAGGTTCCCTTACCTGTGTTATAACAACGGTGGAGGTAATGTTATATTTACTTCTGCACTAAAAACTAATTTGAACAACAATAATCAACAACGTGAGCAGCAATTAAATCTATATCTCATCATAAGCAGGTATATAATCTATATTATATTCTATCAATCTGATAAGGACCTAGATATTATGATTTACGAAATTCGAGAAGTCAATTTTATAGCTGTTCTTAATTTCTAATATATCCAAAGTATGAGATATGGAGAAAAATAAAATACTAACACCTACAATTAAAATTATTATTTGTACGTCTTTGAAAAAAATATTTTTTTCAATATAAGCTAATTGTATAAGCTACCTATACAAATGAATTGGTAATTGCTGCAATATAAGTTAAAATTTAATGTTTATACTTGATCCGGTGTATTCATTTGTTCTCTCTTAAGCGCAACTTAAATGTAGAGCACAAGAAAATGTTTTTCGTAAACAAAAGAGAATCGCAGCGCAAAGCACTTCACTTAATCGTGCTTTTGTCTAAAAAGGTTTTTCTAAACATTCCACACTTTAAATTTAAGTCCAGTGTTATGGTTTATATTTGGAAGATTAAATTTAAATTGTGATGCTTTTGCAATTATTGCTATAATGACTTTAAATGTTTTTTTTAATATTTGAAGAACTATACCTACGCCAATAAATCATACAATCAATATATATAAAAGAAAGTCGTGTTAGTTACACTATTTATAACTCAAATACGGCTTTACCGATATGGCTGAAAATTGGTGAGGAGGTAGCTTAGAGCCAGGAGACGAACATAGGATATAATAAGTCATAAAATATCAAAAAATTACGAAAAAATATTATTATAAAAAAAAATATTTTCTGATACATTTTGTATGGATTCACATTTTGATGACATCCCGAGAATAGAAAGAATTCAATAAAGTTTTTTGTTAGTTTCACGCTACATGAGTTATAATATACAACTGACAGTGCACGTCATGTTATTCAAGTTGACCGGTTGGTGTGTTTGTTTCGAGTTTCTATTAGCTTATTGTGCCGATATTATCATTAACAATGTCACGACCAAGACGATCAAATTATTCCCGGCAAACACGTAATGCAACTAGGATTAGAAATATTGCGAATGAAAGGACTGAAGAAGAACAAGAAATTGCAGCTGAAAAGAACCGCATTAGTATGGATCGTTTTCGTGCTATGAATCACAAGAGCAAAGCGTAGCAGCCCGTAAAACGGATCGGCTGGCAATACGAAATCGTCCAGTAAAACCTCAGAGATCAACAACTTATAGATAATTTTCGACGCACAAGAAGAAGTAAACTTCTTATATATAAATGAAGTACTGATTTGAATCGAGCAGCGTTTCGATACGATTGCAGGACTTATACTGTACTGTAGTACTGCTTGCATACTAGCTTTCGCATGGGGCGATGGACGTTGTTTGCGAGTATTCTGCGGAGAAACGCAATAATTGTGCTGCCATGTTCTAGAAAACACTCAAAAATCCAATGTTTGTTTCCAAATGACCTCATTTGGGGCAGACATCTAAGAACGAGGATTTAATCCGACATTCAAGGTATTTATTTATTTACATACTAACACACAATACAGTAAAAGAATAACATACATACTATACTTATTCCTATGTATTGTGTATGCTAATTCTAAAAAAAGTGTTTATAAATCAGTAATACGGGTTTTGATTTTGATATTGTAGATATTAGGACAGATTCACGATCGTATTGGATCACTGCAACGTCTCGAAGATTAAATTTTTACAATTATACTTCATGGGCAACATGGACAAATAACTTGATCGATGTCAAGAGATCAATGCAGCAATGATAAAGGCAATTCTTCAGATCTGCAGCAACTACTTAATAAACATTTTGCATGACGAGTTAGCCCGCAAATCTTTAATTTCCGATCCGATGAATCGATGAATCAAGACAATCCATTTCCGAAGTTCAATCTATATAATAAGAGATTTCCACGTAGATAGTTACTCATCACGATATCTCTGGAACCACTAGAGCTAAAGACTTGAAATTTGGTAGAAATATTCTTTTCACCGAGTAGAGGTCAGCTAAGAACGGATTTTCCCAAATTCCAACCGCAAGAGTTTTTTTTTATTATGAAGAGAACAACGTCTGTCGGGTCAGCTAGTAATATTACAAAGAGAAAATATTTAATTTTTTACGCGTCTGTTTAACCGGTCCAAAAGACCGGTTCTTCAAAATTACAGTATCGCCCAGTCCGGAGGCTCCTTTACATAGGAAGCCGGCTAGATTATGGGTACCACAACGGCGCCTATTTCTGCCGTGAAGCTGTAATGTGTAAACATTGTGTTTCGGTCTGAAGATCGCCGTAGCTAGTGAAATTACTGGACAAATGAGACTTAACATCTTTTGTCTCAAGGAGACGACCGCAATTGTAGTGCCGCACAGAATTTTTTGGAATCTCATGAATCCTGAGCGACACTGCATTTTAATGGGCAGGGCGTATCGATTACCATCAGCTGAACGTCCTGCTCGTGTCATCCCTTATCATAAAGAAAACGCTGTATGATAATAGAACAGTAGAGATAGACACGAAAAAAGCAATAATTCAAAACAAAGTAGAAAAAAATTGCCCAAATTAGTCATTAAATTAGGTATTGATGTTTTTATGTTCCTATATAAAATAGGTTGTATTTTGATTACCGAAGCGAACGTAGGACATCTAAAAATTTTTAACATAAAAACAACCGACTTCAAAAACACTCCAAAACAATAGATATAATATGCACTAAAAAGTATAAATTATTGTTATTTTTGGAATCGGTGTCCTACCGCCGCGACCCGCTCTCGCCTCCTCACAACTCAAGCACATCTCACCTATTAATAACTATGTATGTAGATACAAACCTATCTTGGATAACAACGACTCCGTAACTAGAATTAGATTAATTAATTAGATTGTATAAAAATACGCAATTATTTTTATACTTTTAAGTGCATATTATATCTTTTGTTTTGGAATAGTGTTTTTGAAGTAGGTTGTTTTTTTGTTGTTTTTTTTTTATTTTTTGATTTTTAGTGAATTTGAAGTACACTAACTAACAATTTGTCTAAATATGTGTAGATATACAAAATATTTCAATGCAGCAATGAACGTAAGCGCTTTGCAATTTGATTACAGACAGAAATTCTGCCACAGATAGCACCCTTACTGTAAGTCGTTAAGGAGTCCCATTGAACATCATATTCGACTATGACAATTACTTGACCATAACTATTTTATGGTAGATGTTTAAATATCCGGATAGCATCAAAATATTCGCCCTAATATTATAATTAAAGAGGTCCGTTACTTTATCATGGATTCCGTAATCAGAACCTAACCAAACTCTTCTTTGAAGTATATTCTATCCAATAAAAAAATAATCATCGAAATCGGTTGGCGCAATATTGAGTTATTCGTAAATTTATCATCCACTTTGCTATACGTATGTATAGCAAATTTAAGACTTTTATGGTTTTCTCATGGATGCCACTGTCAGATATGTCTACAATGGGACCACACGGGAAGCACCAACTTTCAAATAAAAAAAAAATATTAAAATCGGTTCACCCAGTCGAAAGTTTTGAGGTAACAAACATACCGACGAATTCAGAACCTCCTTCTTTTTTGAAGTCGGTTAAAAAATAGGTTTATAGCGACACATGAATTTCTTATTCTAGACTGCAATTTATTTCTTGCTACTTGTTAAAAAATTGTTTGGAAGTAAAAAGATTTCATGTGAGATTCTTGTAAAATTCTCCGTGTATGATATTTGAAAGATTCTCCATGTAAGATACTTGTAAGATTCTCCATGTAAGATTCTTATAAGATTCTCTATGTAAGATACTTCTAAGATTCTTCGTGTAAGATTCTTAGTGTAATTTATTTTTTGAAAAAATACTTGGAACGTTATTATTAGCGAAGTTAGGTTACCAAAGACTTACAGGTTAGTAATGATTTAATAGTAAAATATGCAATCTCTAGTGGATCCATGGTCTTACAATAAGCTTTCATTGTACAAACCCTTCATGTTAGAAAACAATCTATGAATATTACACGCGCCTCCAGATCTACCTACCTACATCATAAGTCTCACTTGGAATTACTATACGATAATATTAAACATGTATCCATCTCTATATTATATACTCAAAGGTGTTTGATAATTTCGATAGTTTATGAACAAATTTAATGATTTAAGCATGATAAGGTTTGTTTGCCGCTCTTGCCGTAAAAATAACAAATTCTTCAAAAATTTAATATTTTTTAATTATAATTATTACATATTCATTTTTTCACAATGTTTATTAGGGACGCACTTAGATTTCCGAATGAACTATTATGGTTTTGTCAGATGGTTTTAATGTGACCGATTATTGAAGATTGTTGTTTATCAAATATCACATATTATTTGTAGAATGTATACTTACATCATAATAAATACCTATTTTATTCATGCCTAACTAACACAGAACTGGTATTAATAGTAAAATGAGTGTTATAGGTGTGACTAATTAGACCGCCATTACCTCTATATTACTAATTAGTGACGTAGGTAACATGGAACAGTTATGATTTCCATTTTCCATTGCCATTTCCGTATATATATATATATAGCATTAGCTATAATAATAAAATTGCAGCAGGACGTTCAGCTGATGGTAATTAATACGCCCTGCCCATTACAATGCAGGGCCGCTCAGGATTCTTGAAAAACCCAAAAAATTCTTAGCAGCACTATAATTGCGCTCGTCACCTTGAGACATAAGTTGTCTTAGTCTTAGTTTCATTTGCACAGTAATTTCACTAGCTACGGCGCCCATCAGACCGAAACAAAAAAAATCATTACACATTACTGCTTCACGGCAGAAATAGGCGCCGTTGCGGTACCCATAATCTAGCCGGCATCCTATGCAAAGGAGCCTCCCACTGATAAAAAGGAAGAATCATCAAAATCAAAGCAAACTACAACTTGGAAACAGTGCAGTTATGAAGAAATTCAGTCGCTACACATTATATTAATATTATGTATATAGATCTACCACAGAACTACCCACACGAATCTACGTCCATAAATAAGACTTGGTTGAAGGTTATTTTCAGTCCTTTTGAATATTTTATTCTTTTGTGAATTTTATTCTTTAATAGCTAATCTTATATCTCACGAATGGAATGAAAATCTTACTAAAAAATTTATTATAATTTGATATAATATATTGAGTTTATTAACATAACAAGCGACTGACTGCTACTTTGTTCGCGCTGATTTCGTTAAAGTGACAAAGTGACCTTTTGATCTTAATTTCATGGATTTTTATGTGGCTAGGTGGGTTAGGCGTCTTTTTCGGCCGTGAAGCAGAAGATATTGTATTTAAGAATTCATTATTTATTTTTGGATTTATTTATAATCACAATAATATAAAAAAGGTAGAACACAAATATAAAAGATAGAACTAAGAACGAAATGTAGTGATTGTTTACAATTTACACACCATGCACAGTTTTTTTTAAAATATTATATAGAATTAATTTAGAAGTAAAGAGTTTTCTTAAAAAAATAAATGAGGACACAGTTAGATGTACGAGATTAGTATGCCCCTAAAACAGCTTAAATAAACAAGGCGCCGGGTGATAATGGAATTACAGCTGAGCTTCTGAGAGCTGGTGGTACCCCTGCACTTAACACCCTTCAGAAACTATTCAATTCCGACATCCTCGAGGTCAAAACGCCGCAAGCATGGCACAGAAGTGTAGTGGTGTTGTTCTTCAAAAAGGGCGATATAATGCTTTTGAAGAACTATAGGCCCATATCACTACTGAGCCATGTATAAGTTGTTTTCTAGGGTTATCACTTATCACGAATCGTCTCGTGCGCAGGCGTGACGACTTCCAGCCTCCCGAACAAGCCGGATCCTGAAAAGGCTTTAGCACCATAGACCACATACATACGCTGCGGCAGGTTATACAGAAGACAGAGGAGTATAACCAGCCACTATTCTTGGCGTTCGTGGACTGTGAGTAAAAGCCTTTGATTCGATCGAGAACTGGGCGGTCCTTCTCTTCAGAGGTGCCACATTGATTACCGTTATATCGATGCGTTGAAGTGCTTGTATGGAAACGCCCCCATGTCAGTCCGTCTCCAGGATCAGATCTCGAAGCCTATCTGACTGCAACGGGGAGTGAGACAAGGCGATGTCAATCGCCTAAGCGGTTCACCGCTGAGTTGGAAGATGTCTTTAAACATCTGGACTGGAACGGACTGGGCATCAACATCAACGGCGAATACATCACTCACCTTCGATTCGCAGACAATATCGTAATCATGGCATGGAAGACTTAAGCCACATGCTCGATGGCCTCAATACAGCTTCTCAAGGAGTAGGTCTCAAAATTAACATGGACAAGACGAGGATCATGTTAAATGTCCATGTCGCACAACAACACTCCCATAACAATTGGGAACTGTACTCTCGAAATTGTCGACAAGTATGTCTACCTTGGACAAACAATCTAGTTAGGCAGTTCCAATTTCGCGAAAGAGGTCACTCGTCGAATCCAGCTCGGATTTTACGGAGCTTCCCGAATACTGCCCGTATTCGGGAAGCTCCGTAAAATCTTCTCGTCCCAAATATCACAGTGTCTAAAGACGAAGGTTTTCAAGCAGTGTGTGTTGCCAGGGCCTTATGAGAAAGCTCATGGTCGCTCAGAGGGCAATGGAGTGGATCATGCTTGGAGTTTCCCTGCGAGATCGAATCAGAAATGAGGAGATCCGTAGGAGAACCAAAGTTACTAACAGCCCAAATGATTGCGAAGCTGAAGTGGCAGTTGGCAGGGCACATAGTTCGACGGATAGATGGCCGTTGGCACAGTAAAGTCGTCGAATGGCGACGACGTACCGGAAGACTAAGATAAATACTTATATTAAGATCGATGCCGACCTTATAAAGCGTCTAATAAACGTACCTACATATGAATTATTTGAAAACCGAAAACACATTGTTATGGTAAACATGTTGCCGTATATTCTCTATATCAGAAATAAAGATTTTCATCAAATAGTGAGTAATTGAATCAGCCTAGCGAATATCGAGTCTAAGAAAAAAGCGATTGTATGAAACGGGCAGTCATTGATAGATTGACAGATGACGGCTATAATCTTGTAAAAATGGAGATAGCCGAAATCCACTACGTTTTAAGCAACTGTTCGCTTTCAAACTTTGCCGTATTATATATACTTCGTCGCCATATTGTAATTACTATTTCTAACTTATGTCAAATGACTGCACTTTTCATACTAAACTAAATTTCAATTTTTACCTAGGCTGTCGCGCCTCTTATTACGTAGTATTTACATCCTCTTTGAATGTAATAAGTTGCGCATTTCGTCGGGAACCGTTATGATAGATCCGTAGCCAATTTGAGCTCCAGAAACTCAATAAATATTATTCATAAAATCAGCTTTTTCTAGCCCCGTTGCTGGCAGAGATAGGTGTCATTTAATAAAATTACAGCTCTCATACGCAGTATGTGTTGCGAGCTATAACAACGCATTGTTGTTTTAATTATCGTTATATATTATTTGAAAGCTGGTATAATAAAATTTACATTACTATTGTGTGGGGCTTATGACATAACTGATATTTACAAACGCTTTGGTATTGTGGATGAATTTTATCAGGCGGTTACCGTTGAACATACTGCGCGATGGAAATATATTTTCCCCTTTTGTGCACTTTCTTTATACACGCCTATAAGAGATAATCCATGATTCTGAAAGACAAAATATTCAAGAATTTGAGTAGCTATTTTTACAATATTTATGTTAAAAAAATAAAAAGGACTAGTTTTACTAAAACTAAAAAGAACTTGACAGATCAGTGAATTCCACTTTAGCACAAGTGTAAGGGAATTCCTTAGTCGTTAAATTTCGATAAAATTTTATTTAAATTGGAGCTATACAAATGATTTAAATTTTCTTTAGTGTTAATTCCTTTCCTAAATATTTGTTTTTAAACAATTCGACACGTGTTTCGCATCTACACGAGGCATCCTCAGGACGTGTTGTCTGGCCAAAATCTGGCACGAGACTCGTGAAATATTGGCGGAATTAACACTAAAGAAAACTTAAATCATTTGTATGATTATGAATTTCCGCAAAGTAACGCCTACTTCAATAAATTTTCTTAAATTGAAGCTTCTAAGTATCTAATACAAACCGCGTACCTTATTACAATATTATAAACCAATCAAGTTTGCTGTAAACTATGGTTTTTATGTTTTAATGAAATACACAGGCGATCAATATTTGTTTTGATAGAATGAGGAAGATGAAGTTGGATTAAATTAATATTTCATTTTGTTTTCAGGTGCTTTTCTCATCCCCTTTACAGTGATGCTCATAATAGCAGGCCTTCCCTTAATGTTCATGGAGTTATCTTTTGGCCAGTACGCAGCTCTCGGTCCTGTCGCGGTGTACAATAGATTTTGTCCTTTGTTTCGTGGACTTGGTTACGGAATGGTCATTGTTTCTTCGATTGTCATGCTGTACTATAACTTGATTATAGCTTGGACCTTCTATTATATCTATGTCTCTTTTGTGAGCATATTTTATCAACTGCCATGGCAAAACTGCGACGCTGATTGGAGCACAAAATGTGAGTAATATATCTCCTATAATACCTTCTTTGATGAGGGCTATTGCACTATTTATAACCAAAGTCCTAAAGAATCATTAAGGGAAAAATTAAAAGAAATAAACATATTGACTGTTGGAACTTAATATAATGTTGATAATGTTCTTTATCAACACATTATACAGCACATTAATACGAATACGGTAGAAACTACGACAATATTTAATGTTAACACGAGGAACAAACATAAGCTTCTCGTGCCTACTACTCGGTTATAAAACATTTGTATGGTAGAGGTTACTATAACATTAATGATTTTCATAATCATACCACAGACTGGGAATGTACCAAACGCCTTCAGGCTATTTAATTATAAATTTTATTCTATGATACTACATAATATTATAACTATTTATATATTTTAACTAAGTTGAGAAAAAAAGCCCGCTGAGTTTCTTGCGCCGGTTCTTCTCAGGTCTGAGGCATACTATTTCGAATTGGTGGTTTTTGACGTTTAATAAGTGATTTTTTATCCTAATTTTGAATAAAAATATTTGAATTTTAATTAAACGTGTCACATAATCGTAAAAATCCAAACTAATTTCTTAGAAGTTCTATAATTACAACTTAACATAATCTCTCTAGTCAAATGTGAGAAAATATGAAGGCGCTTTTTTTAGATTGTTATTCATACGAAGCTGCAGATGAATGTGAAGCTAACAATGGAACATATTACTTGAGGCAGTGTTTTAACCAAACGCAGGCCGCCTTACATAACATTAGTGCCCTGGCTAACGTGACGTTGAGACGACCGCCCGCTGAAGAGTACTTCTCGTAAGTGCTTCTTTGTTTCGCATGAAAACTGTCAACGTTTAAAGTATGAATGTGCTTTTAGGGCGGAATCGGAGAAAGTTGTAGTTTGATATTTTGTAGAATGATGATATAAAAATAATTTGTATTTTTATTGAACAAGCTTAAATATGGTTTCAGAAACCATGTGCTCGGATTGTCATCAGGCATTCAAGAGATTGGCGGTGTCCGCTGGAGTCTGGCTATCTGCTTGTTTGCTGCGTGGCTTATTGTCTTCCTCTGCTTATGCAAAGGCGTACAGTCTTCTGGAAAGGTTTGTAAACATATTTCTAGCTATACGCAAAGTCTTACTTATCAGCTCACAGCGAACGATACGGTCCATTTCGCTTATCTGTAGGCAGTATAGATTCGTAAATTTCCCATTTTGGATCGCATTTACTTACGAGGAGTCCATCAGGGGTGCCATGTTGATTGTTAGGTAGACTCGAATCTTAGCTTATTTTCATGATTGGATTTAATACATTTGGAATTTTAAAAAATACGCTTTTGAACCTTATAATTTGGATGTATAAAATTATAGTTTTTAGTAATAGTAAACATATATTGTAGTAGTATTACTTAACTTACAATAATAAATGAAGGCAACGCTGTGCATACCTATAAGTTAGATATACAAATATAAATATAAGAAATTTTATATTATAAGTAGTCATAATATTAATTGTGTGTCTAGTTGGTAAGCCTTTTCTAATAAATAAATAAATAAATAAATAAATAAATGATTGGAACAGGTGTTTTCCGTTTTGCTATACACCAGTATTAAAACTAGTAACTATAAATATAGTTTAAGTATAACGATATGAGAAGTATAAGTAGTTCAATAGTATTTCAATGAGTTTTTAAAATGTAATGTAATCAAATAATTATCATCAAACAATTGCCCATCATTTTTGATAAAATTTTTGGTAACAATGTATGTGTCATCATAAACAAAGTATTAATTATTAAATTTAATGTATGTGTATTAAATTTTATATGGGAATTTTAACTTTGTAAACTTCTCAACTATAACAATTCCAAACCTGGAAAGCTAAATTCTTAAAAATTAATCCGTAGTCTTCGCTCCAGGTATTAATATGTTTGATAATTATTGTATTATCACTTCTAGCTTAAACTTAAAATTACTTTATTTTAGGTTGTCTACTTCACGGCCTTATTTCCATACGTGGTGCTGGTTATATTATTTTTTCGGGGTGTAACGTTACCTGGAGCTTCAACTGGGATTCTATTTTATCTGACTCCTGACTTCAGCCAGCTTGCAAATGCACAGGTTAACAATTTACTTCAGTACTACGAAGAAATAATTATCAATTATGTAATATATCTAAGCTATATTTGATGTTTTTAATAATTCCTTTATATTTTAGGTGTGGGGTGACGCGGCTGTTCAGATATTTTTTGCCTTGAGTCCGGCTTGGGGAGGTCTAATAACTCTGTCATCATACAATAAATTTTCCAATAACTGTTACTTGTAAGTATTACTTTGTCTTCATTATTCATTGTGAGGATGTTATTGCTTCTGTTAGACCCTTCATTATTTGAATTGCTTTTTTAATAGCCATTAAGTTTTGTCTGGTTTCTATGCATTACATCAAACATCATTGATCGTTAGTAATTACTGATACGAACTATAAAGTGAATCCAGAACATCAAAAAAAAAAACACTTAGGAAAAGAATTAGAAGTACCTATGTGCGGGAATATATTCCACGGGAAGAAAAATAGCTTATGCTTAAATATATAACATTATTCACACTGTTTAGACTCTGTCAAAACCAAGGTTCTAAACATGAATTATTAATAGACATATTGAAAGATATTAGTATTTTTATTTATTTTTCGTTGCAGAGACTCTCTGATAGTGGCTGTATCAAACATTGCGACGTCGTTCTTTGCCGGCCTGGTGATATTTTCCGTGATCGGCTTCTTGGCACATGAACTGGAGGTGGAAGTAGACCGCGTGGTAGACCAGGGTGCTGGTTTAGCATTTATTGTATACCCTGAGGTGGTCACTAGGCTACCTCTATCACCACTCTGGTCGATATTGTTCTTCTTCATGCTGTTGACACTTGGACTCGACTCTCAGGTGTGAATTGTTTCACAAATTATCAATGAATTATTAATATTTGTTGAGCGGAGGACAAACGAGCATATGGGTGTCACGTGATGGTATGTAATCACCGCAGCCCATACTCTCTTCCAACACCAGAGGGATCACACGAGCGTTGGCGATCGTAAGAGCGTCCAATAGACGTACTACCCGGCTCCGGTTATATTATCACTGTACCTGACGTCGATGACGTCACATCATCGCTTTGTTACAGTGTGCAAAACAAACATCACTAGGATATTAATATTAATAAACTAGCTGACCCGACAGATGTATGGACACATCAAAGGAAAAACAAATTTGTTGTTTTTATTTAACTTAGCAGCATTTTCCTATTAATTCACCTTTTAAACCTTCTCTGGACTTCCACAAATAATTCAAGACCAAAATTAGCCAAATCGGTCCAGCCGTTCTCAAGTTTTAGCGAGACTAACGAACAAGAATTCATTTCTATAAATATAGATAAACAATGATTTACTTTTTCTGTACTTTTTATTAATATTCTTAAAGGTTTTGTTGTGTTGTCATGCTGAGTATTATTATTATTATTATAATGAAGAAAAATCAATAAAAGAAGTACAAAAAGTATTTATTAGAACTACTATAGCGACAGTTCAATTCAGTAAACATGAAAACACTTCTCTTTTCCCATCCAGGGACCCCACCAAACTACAAGTACCTTGCTGTAGAACTACATTATTTCAGAGAAACTGTTTTTGTATGTGCATAAAAATCTATAATCACATCGCAAAGATAATAAGAGAGGTATTGTCAAATAGGAATTTCTCATCTAAATTGAATATATACCTTATTAAAAACTGCTTATATTCATTAGACGAATATTTTCAATTAAAAACTTGACTTAATACTGTATAATACTGCTACTAATCTTGTGTTTAATTGATATTATTGTAACTAATTATTTAGAAATGTATTTTATAAAATTTGCACGTCATAAATGTGGCAAACATGTACTTTATAATATTTATGTAACATCAATCTAACATGTTTATGCAAATAAAAACTTTGACTTTGACACAACATAAAGCACAGAACTAACAACAAAAATCAAAACTTAACAAAATACAAGTCCACAGCGAGTGTGGAGGAGGGTGGTTTGAGCCTCCTGCTCTGTTTGCCCCAAGTCAGCACAGGTTTGCCCCCTCCAGAATACGCGGGGCAGCCTGAGTAACCACTATTAGGTACGGGTCCTACTTGTGAACGCCTAGGGATGGAATCTCCAGGACTACACAGCCGGTCTTGGTAGAGTGTTGTTGTACCTGGAACTACCACTGATTAATATTATTACTAACTATTATAATAATATTTATATATTACTTTTAATCTGAACAGTTTTATGCTTTATATTTGTTTTAGTTTGCCCTCATGGAAACTGTTACTACAGCAATACTGGACAGATTTCCAAATTTTCGTGAAAGGAAAATATGGGTTGTTCTGACCGTGGCTATATTTGGTTATCTCGGTGGTTTAATTTTCACAACTAATGTAAGTATTACCTATTATAATGATAACTATTATAATGACTGAACAGCCAAAACATTGTAAAACTTGCTATATATTTTAATTATTGTTAATAATATATCTTACTAATATTATAGTATACTTATTATTATTATAATATGCTTATAATTATTGTAATTCTGTACATAATAAATATTTTTTTTTATGAAAATAAGGGACGAGACGAGCAGGACTTTCACCAGATGGTAATTGATACGCCCTGCCCATTACATTGCAGTGCCGCCCAGGATTTTTGAAAATCCCCAAAAAGCGGCACTACAGCTACGCTCGTCCTTTTGAGACATTAGATGTTAAGTCTCATTTGCCCAGTAATTTCACTAGCTACGGCGCCCTTCAGACCGAAACAGTAATGTTTACACATTACTGGTACACGGCAGAAATAGGGGCCGTTGTGGTACCCATAATCTAGCCGGCATCCTGTGCAAAGGAGCCTCCCACTGGTAGAAAAAAAGTACTGTTTCTTATGAATTTATCAATAATATATCATAACATCAAGAATTATTTCGTAAAATATCCCTGTTGTTGTAATGAAATTGTTTCACAGCAGAACTGTAGAACCGTGCGTCAATAAATTCTCTCATAGAAAATATGTCTATACATAACAAATGTTGGAAATAAAAATAATTATGGGTCCCAAATAAAATAAGAAGTATCCTATGTGTCAAGTTGGATTAAACTGCTCTCCATGAATTAAAATCCGATCATTATTTTAGGAGTTCACTAGAAACAAACATCAGGACGCTGGATTTATATTAATATTAAGATTATACATAAAAGTAATAGGTACTTTATCCATTCTTATTCAGACATAATTTAGATATGTTTGTCAGCTCATAGGTATTAGTGGTTGTTTCTAAAGTATAGATCGTACTCTGATTTGTCTTATTTCAAATTATTTTGAGTATTTTAAATATATTTTAAGGACAATACTGGTAATTTTAAAATAACTTCAATAGAAGACATAGTTAAATGCTTCTGGAACTGGATTTCAGCAAAATCATCAACGAGTTTTCGGTGAAAAAGGCTCGGAATGTTCCGTTCGTTAACAATAACATTAACGATATCATTTAATTTAAAATAATTCTAGTTCCAATTATATTATTATATTTTTTTAATAATAAAACAATCTATACTCGGTATATGAATATATACTATACAGTAAAATATTTATTGTCAAACACGAGTGCAATATTTTTCTATTCGAAAATAATTTGGGGCCAATGGAGGGCTCTAGGCCTCCAGAGTCCAGACCACCCATTCCGGCATTACATAATATCATAAAATTGATTTTAGACGATCTTCGTACTTGTGCTAGTGTATGTCGGGGTGAAAGAGATTTTATAATATAATAAATGTTCTAAGTTATTATTTAGTCAGTGACACAAAACAAAGCTAAATGAATTTTCATTATAGAGTGGTATGTACTGGCTACAACTCATGGACAAGTATGCAGCTAATTGGTCGGTGCTTATTATTGCGATCGGAGAGTGTATTCTAATTGCTTGGATATACGGCGCAGAGAAGTTCTGTCATGACATCGAGCATATGATTGGACGTCAGTCCCAGCTGTGGCTGTACTTCTGGAGCACCATGTGGAGAGGAATAACCCCAGCTGCTTTGATCGTATGTTATAACACTTAAACTAACAGTATGTGTTAATAGTGTGTTAACACGAGTGATTGATAGTGATACAGATAGCGTGCGAGTTGACTGCAGAGTTCAGATATGTGATAGTGATGTGACCTAATTATAATTGATGACTATTAGGAGTGTGTCGATAAATTTAAACAATGATTTTAACATTTAATTCTAGGTAAAAATGATGAAAAAAATTAATTTATTAATACTTTCGTGAGTTACTAATAAATTATTTATCAATACGGCTTTACTCACGTTTTGCCGGTGTCGCTATCGACTAGTTTTTAGCTTCGACGTGGCGTCTCTTTTCACGAATGTACCAGTAGCAGAAACTATAGATATCATTAAACGACATTTAATTGCCAATAACATACCTACTGAGTACATCGGATTAATAGAGTTCTGCCTTACTAATGGCTATTTCGTCTAGCGAGGGGATTTCTATCTGCAAATAGATGGAGTGGCAATGGGCTCACCCATAACACCAGTCGTAGCCAACATATTATTATTATTTAGAGTACATTTCGAGGAGGAACCGTTGAAGAGTGCGCCAATAAAACCAAGGTACTGGTGGAGATATGTAGACGATGTGTTTGCCATTGATCCCATAAAGGGAGTAAAAACACTACTGGAAAACCTGAACAAAATGCATCTGAAGATAAGTTTTACTATAGCGGAAGAAAAAGATGGAACCTTCCCATTTTTGGATGTACTGGTGAAACGCGAATCCAGTGGCAGCCCAATGCATACGGTATTTAGTAAACTCACACATACCGATCAGTACCTAAAAGCTGATTCCCACCACCATCCGTCGCACTTGTCGTTTGTACCACGCACTCTCATTAAACGCGCCCTTCGTTTGTGCGATTCGCAATTTATTGAGTCAGAATTGACACACGTGCGGCAAGTATTGGAGAGCAATGGCTACAACTGGCGACAGTGTTATTGACAGGCAAACACGACCATCAAATAGCGGCCTCAACATGTGGAGCGGGTCCCGGCATATCTACCATACATGAAAGGGGTAACGGATCTAAATGGACAACTATTACGCCGAAAATAAAGCATTTGGATAATTTTCCGCCCCCTGACGCAGATTGGTAGTCTTTTACGATCACCTAAGGATCGGGACCCCCTGGAGAGCCCTGGCGTCTACGAAATTCCATGCGAGTGCAGCCAGAGCTACATTGGTGAAACGGGACGCAACATAAAAACCAGACTCACCGAGCACATCCGCAGTGTACGTAAGTTAGACAGCAACACCTCGGCAGTGGCAGAACACGCTCTAAACTCCGACACATCACATCATATTAGGTTCGATAGGGTGAAAGTATTGGGTCGTAATAAAAATTTTTTGGGTCTCAGAGCTGCTAGAACCCATAGAAATTGCCGTCGACCTAATTTTAATAGATATAAGGGTTGGGCTCTGCCACCAACTTGGAAACCTGTGTTACAAAACGCGTCTCACGATAAGATCCATAGTGCCGATGATCATGTTCTGCCTTTCATCAACACACATGTCTAAAATATATTGATATATAGACCGGAGCGTGATGGACTCGTGTCAGTCATTATTAAAAATAAAAAAGAACACGGGTCGCGACTTCCGTTTTAACATATTCTTTCGTGTTAACGTGATAACACGGTAAGCGTACGATAACTGACAAGTACGGCACACCACTACACTACAGGCGCGTGAGGCGAGATGTGCGGACAGCGGGGGGAGGTGCTCCCGCTGAGGGCCCGAATACATTGAACTCGCGGGTTATCCGTACATTTTAGAATTATTGACTAATATTACACTGAATTTTAGATGTAAAAGGTTGTAATATTTATTAAGTAAAATATTTTTCTTGTATATTTAGTTCATTTTGGCGTTCAACTGGATTGAATACAAACCGGCGACTTATGGCCACTACGTCTACCCCATGTGGGCTGACGCGGTGGGTTGGATCGTTGGGATGCTGCCCATACTTGTAGTGGTCTTGATGGCCATAGACAAAATATGCACCGGCCCTGATGACCTAACAATAATGCAGGTATGAACTTTTATCCTACAATTCTAAAAATATAGTGTCGTGGAGCACTTTGTTTGAACGTAAATAAGATAATAATTTCAACCACGCTCTTTACTTACTCATCAAGAAGAAAAATATATCTCTCTACTCTACTTATGATCCTGGTACCAATATTAAAACTCTACGCCATCCTTACAAATAATCTTAAGTTTTTTATCAGAACTTTTACTAAGTATCTATTAAAGGAAAACAACTTTATATCCCATGCAACGCCCGAGGAATCATATCGTTACCTACACTCTGTTTGATATAAATAATAATTGGTAATTGATTTCAGAAAGCACGATTTCTGTCCCAACCTACGGAGGAGTGGGGCCCCGCATTGAGGAGCTCGGTGCCGATGCCGCCCCAGACGGAGCTGTCTCCACCAGTGCTGCTACTGCACGGCCGCCATGTTCTGCGCGAGCGTGGTGCTTGACCCCTGCAGACCTTTCCGCTTTCAGTTGTGCGGAAGGTATTTGGATCTTTACTTTATTTTGCACACAAAGATTTCTCCATGTTATACATAGTTATATATAGTTAACGTGTTATTATATTTGAACATAGATGCAAATTGAGTCTTCCAAATTAGCAAAGCAGTTTTATAGTCAGGCTGTGATCTGCATAAATTCCTAAATTTAAGAACCAAATATACTCTATAATTTATTTTTGATTCTTATATTATTCCCTTTTTAGGAAAGGCTAATTTAATAGTTTTTTTTAATTTGCTTAAGACTTATGGATATATAAATTATAATATTTCGTTTTTAGACCTCCAGAGATGTTGGAGACAATACATCTACTAACAGCTCAATGGAGAATGTTTCAAAGAAGTTTGACCTAACTATCAAGAAGAGAAATTCATTCAAGAAAAAAGTTAATAGTTACAGCCATGAGTCTGATGATGTTGCTCTTGTACCCTTGCTGCAAACTGATAAAACTAAATCAGATGTTGCCAACCAAAGTGCCAAACAAAAATTGTTAATGAAAAAAATAAAGACTGATTCAATTGAAGAACGAGAACCTCTTACAAATGAAAATGATATTGAAATAGGAAAATTTGAGAAGAATATGATAAACATTCTACCTGTTCGTAGTGAAACATCATTTATTGACAATCACATGGATGTTAACGGTTCCGGGTCTCCAAGTACCACTAAAGACAATACGACCCTAGGAGGCTTTACTACCAGATTTAATGAGAAACAATTTAATATCAATGTAGGTCCAGTAATTTTCACAACAGCAAAAATACACACTGACAACAAAAGTAAACCAATAGATCATGTGAATATATCACCTGGTCCAATATTATCTACTAGTGAAGGTCTTAAATTGGAAATAATACCCAGTTCTATGAAATCACCTGATGAACGATTAAACAAATCATCAAGCTCCAAAATAAATATAGCAGAAGTATCAGTACAAAAGCAAAATGTTGTTGTAAAGAATGGTGTATTAGGTAATGAAGCTAAAGAAGAAACTGAACAGAAAATTATCACTAAGTCTTCATTAAATAAGATAGTTGAAATAGACCCAAAAGAAAAAGAATTGCACAAAGAGTATAATACCACAAAAAATTCAGCTTTTAATGAGAAGACAAATTTAAGTATTTATGAAAAGTCTAGCTCAAACGAAAAGGATATAATAAATTATGACGATAATATTATCGTCAATAAAAACAACGATAAGCTAATACCAACCTCTAGTACATCAATTAGGTCCATGGGCGCACCTAATTTGAGAGACATTAAATCCATAAATTCATCAAGTAGCGTTAAAAAGTTACAACGTCAAAAGAATGCCAAAGTAGAAGATTCAGGTAATTCAGCATTGTCTATACCGACAAATAACTCTACAAACCCCGCCAATATTAAAACTGAAGTAAAAGCATCAAAAGCCATAGATGCTTCATTAGTTATAAATGAGAAATCTTTAAAAGAAAAAAATGTAGTCCTTAAGAGTACTTCAGCGCTAGTGAATACAAAAGTAATTAAGACGGGTACGCTAGATCCTTCCATAAATGCCGACAAGAGTAACACAGCCGTAACAATCGGTTCAAAGGCTTCATCTATTGCAACCTGTAGTTTCAGTACAGCAACTTCAAAACAATCAAATATTACAAAACCAACAACTTCTGTATCTACAACCAATAGTAACGTGAAAATGTCATCAGTACCCGCAATTACAAGCACAGCTGTAATAGAATCAAAAAAGATTGATAAAAGGCTAAGCTTAAGAAAATATTTTGACCATTCTGAAGAGTTATCGAAGGTTTGTAAACAATCAAATACCGCTGCAGACACCGCTACAAAAAACACGCCTCCGTACATTGTGGCAACTTCTAAAACAAAAATAGGTGGAACAATAACATATAACACTCCAGGAGTATCAAAACCACAGAATGAAAAATCCTCTACTCAGGTCGTATCTAGTGTTAAATTATCTCCGGCAGCAAATGTTACCAAGTCGGTAGAGGCTAAGAAACCAGATGTAAAACAAACCGATTCAAAACCTAAACGCACAATATCAAAATCTTGAAATTAGTAATTCTTAAATAAGCTACTTATTTCATTTATTAATTGAATGTTCTCACAAATATTGTAAATCGCGGACATTGTCCACAATTTAAGCATTGCACATAACATTTGTATAATGTATTTTAATGTTAGGCTTACTGTGAAGTGCGAATATGTAGATATAGTGCTACATATTCGATAATAATTTAGGTATTCTGTTTAAAATATGGTAGGAACTTATTGACATAAACAACTAGACTCACAACCACGCTCAAAGATTGTCTGAAAAAAACCCTGCCTACGCGTCTATTAGGCAGAGTAGTTCAGTTGGGTTTCGACCGCGCTTTAAATACAACGCCACGCAATGACAATGTTCGGTGAAAATCTGTCCAGATAACAGCATATCCAAACTAAAAAAAGGTGGATTGTCATATTAGAGGTAAGTGCCCGTTTAAATGAAAAGTAAAAGAAAATGTGTTTGTTAAATAGTACAATTCAATTTTCAATTTTTAAAACAAAATGTTCTTGCCTCGTGTTCGCGCCCGTCTAGCGTGGGACGTATGTTACTACTTCTAATGAGCGTATATAATAGACTTTGAACATTATTACCACGAATTAAGGTGTTAATTTTAATGTTATCTGTATAAGTTAATGTCCACGTATATACAACGCCACCCGGACATTTTTGACGACCTTTTATTATAAGCCATTGGAAGGTCTAGTTGTTTATAGTAGGTAACTAAATGCAGAAACTGGAAAATATATATTATGTAATGTTCTATATTCTTCCATCTCACATAATATACAGATATTATCATTTCTTGCCTATATTAAGACAAATAAAAAAATTGGTCTCTCTCGATCATATAATTAAGAAGAATAATTTTTGAAGCTATTAATGAATTGAACCGAAAATAATGTTAGTTTATTAAAAGGTTTTACAAGGTATCGGAATATAACAATAATTTAATTTGCTCATTTAGGTAGGTAGCGGAATGGAATTGAAACGGTCAATATCTACATAATTGTACAATTATTAAAACACGCTCATGTTTTGTAAATGCTATATTGTAATATGTAATTTTTTATCTGTCCTATTTTAACATTACGTCCTATTAACTTGTTACGATTCCTGCACTGCAGAATACTTCAGGATGATGATTTGAATGATTTTCAAAGTTTATTTCTTTCATACATGGAATGGAATACTTGTGATGGAATGACTATTTAATGGACGTTTAAATTAAGAGTTCGTATTACTACCGTTTGGCTAAAGCCGAAGGTTTGTAACTCTTTTGGACCTATTGATACCTGATATAAGGGATCTATTGTAATTCTTAATATGTTGGCTACATATATGATTATTGTTCATATAAGTATATACTTACGTTTACTGGTACCCGTGAATCGTTATTTTTAATACATAACCGCGCGGTAAAGCGGTCGTATCCATGTAATACTAGCGGTGCTAAGAAAAAAAATTACAATATTTTTCATAGACAATATTATTATCATATTTGAAAATTTTTGATAAAATTTAGAGATGATTTATTGTGTCTCAAACAGCGTCAATTTTAATCATTTTAATGAAACTTGTTAGTTATTTCTACAAAGACGTTTTTGAAATATTTATTTGTTATTATTTTTATTAATTCTATATTAGTTGCACACCTAAATAATATATTATACAATTAAAGGTATAGATTTCAATGAATTGAGATCCATTTGCTTACTTCAATAACATTTGTATGAAAAGAAAGTTAAAACATAATTTTTCCATTTTGGCAATCTTTCAAGAATACCTTATATTTAGGTACAAATACTTACAACCACATACAATATACAAAAAGTGCAGACAACATTAATGTTAGGCATCAAATAAAAAAAAAAATAGTTTCCATGTTTTAGTCATGGTTAATATATAAGTAATTTATGCTAGTTTATTGCTTTTAATTATGACAATAGTACCAGCCAACATCCATACTAATATTATAAATGAGAATGTTAGTTTATTTGTTACGCTTTCACGCCTAAACCACTGTACCGATTTTGATGAAATTTATAGATACATAGAAAGATAGACAAGAGCTTTTATCGGGAATAAAAGACGTGGCGGGGTTGAAATAGGGTTGGAAGTTTGTATGGATGTTCGTCATTATCGTCGATAACACCATGAAACTTTGTATTCAGGCACTTGATAAGAAATAAATATATATTTGTTCTAGCGTTTTAAAAACTTCGACCTGTGTTCTATAGTTTTAGAATTGTTCTATAGTTGGTAGTTTTGTGTTAACCACAGCAGTTTGTTTGTGTATTATTTGCAAAGTATGTACTTAATTATATTAAAAAATAAAAAATGCTGCCCAAAGTAACTGTTGCACGCGGACTAAGTCACGGGTGAGAGCTAGTATTCAAATAAATTATTGTTTAATACTATTAAATTACCTACCTACGAATAAATGGATATAAGTTATTGTATTAGCTTTATTGTTTCTGCTTCAATCTTTGATGTTACAAATGGAACCATGCCTTTTGAATTGCATTAACACAATACGTAGAACGTGGATATCTGAATAAATGAACCGATACAGCACCTGCATTACAATAAGGTTTCCTTCAGCACCTTCTGGAAAGTGTGATCTTGGCAATGAGAGAAAATATTAGATAAACATCATATACAGAGGATAGATATATGTATATTATTAATATAATTTATCAACTTATTTCTTTATAATTAAAATAATTTTGTCAGCTTCTCTATTGGTTATCATTTTATGAACAGTTAGTGGGCAGATGTTCTATTTTGGACGAATTAACCAATAGACGCGTACGTAACGAGCTTACATCATTTATACGTCTAGGTAGAGTTGATCACTGTTAGACAACCGATGAAAACTGGCTAGGAATATAAGTTTAGTGTGTGACAAGCTACGGTCTTACACTCGCGATATGTTTAACATTTTGTGTTAGTGTGCGTGCATTGCTTAAAATAGACGTTAGTTTATCTGAGGTAATGAGGGTCGTGTTTGCCTTTACATCTCTAGCTACTGAGCCTAACAGGCACAGTGGTTCTTGGGAAATTATAGTACATGTAAACAAAAGATATTATTTTATTTCGCTATTTAATAAGGTGCAATACCTACATTATACATACTTCAAAGATGTTCCGTAAGTAATTTGGTTGGATATTGAGCGTCGCTCATTCATTCATTCAATCACATCGTATAGAGCTTGAACCACTCCTGCCACAGTTTGACAGTTGACAGTAGTAGTGTTTATATAGTCTTCGTGGGTTTTGTGTTTCAGTGGTTAATTCGTCCAACACATTGAAATAAAAAATAAAAACACTAAGAGCAGAATAAAACTGTTTTGTTCATAAATATGAAAGAAATTTTGTACTTTTATTGTATACGGAAGTTTGTTGAAATCAATTTTGAAGAAATCGATGTTAATTTTGACCCTTCTGACTGAGATGCTGCAATCCGCTGATTTTTTATTATTCTAATTAACACACTTCACACAATATATTGTCTAGCCCCAAATTAGACAACGATATACTTAATTCAATTTAAATATATATAAACACGCACGACTCGGAAACAAATAAATTATATATAATGTTTGTACCCACCGAACCTACTGGGCTATATCAGTGCCGGATTAACCACATAGCTAGAGAAGTAATTGCTACGGGCCCCACACGAAAACTCCCGCATATTTAAACCCACTCTTTAAGATTGACAAGTTGGTATATTGAATTTACTTGACGTCACAAAAATGTGAAACTTTCCAGCTTTTCCTACTAAGACAATCGTCAGACACTCGGTAACAGACTATTTCCAATATAGATTAAGGGCTCTTTTATAGAATTTGCTACGGGCCCCGCGTTTGCTTAATCCGGCACTGGGCTGTATGAGCCCTCAATTAAATGTATTACATATATTTACGTTGTTCGTTTGTCTCTATTGGATTTATTTGAACAAATTGCTTGAACGTACAACGACACCATGTCATCAACTTTGGTGGAAATTCCTAACAGATGTTAGGAATTTCCACCAGAAAACCCTGAACGCTAGTGAATAAAGCACGTAACATGAAATACGGTAAATAATTAAATTATTTATCATACTATAGTCATTACTTCTTGAACATTTAATTTTAATAATTAATTGTTTTCTATTACGCTTATAATATACAATAATAAAATACATAACAATAATACAGGTAATGTTTATTTTAGCAACGATTATAGGAAAGTTATTACTTATCTTACGTTCCTATTTCATTGCACAGAATAATTTCACTTAAGTAATATACCATAACGCTGAGTTAAGAAAATAAGTCAAGAATGCATACTTACGACTTAAAAATGTAACTTGTAATTATTGAGAATCATATAATTCACAATGAACAGGAAAATGTGTGATGGTACACAATAAAGATATATAATATAATAAGTAGTTAAACTACAGTGGCAGCATAACTGCATTAAAATATTATTATAACTTAATGTTTAAAAAAACATTCGTACACGTAAGTGTAAAGAATGTTTCTTCGCCTGCAGTTAAACATTTAATAACTCGAAAAATCACGTAGAGTAAATAAATGATGCGATATTTAATTAGTGATCCTTTGTGTAGAACTTTTTCAATTATCTGAATGGGTAGAGAACATAGACTTAGAGCGTTTATTGTAATGTAGTTCAATTGTCTATAATTTGATTATTGAACTTGAAATTTATCTTATTAAATTAATAAATATCCTGCCAATGGATTTATAGTATATATTTAAGACAAATAGAAAATAAAATGGTATATCTAGATAAATTATAAAAAGCTTCATACTTCATAGGATGGTAAGAATCGTTGTACCTACCTATTGATGAAAAGTATAAAATGTAAATTATCAATACCTAGATACCTAGGTACATAATAGATGGACGATAGACGGCGCATATCCAGTACATTTAAGTACAATATTATATACGTGGTTATATTAATTAAATGTTTACAGATGCCAAAAGTAGCTAGTATTTAAAATGAATCATTATTTTAGATGAATTTATTTTGATATTATGATTCTTGTTAAATTATATCCAAATAATTCCCTATTATAATTATGTTTTATACTTAAGGTTTATAAGAAAATGTCGTTATAAAGTGTTAATAAAAAGATCATTAAACCTGCTACAAAAACGGAAACACAGTAGAAAGATATACGTCGTGCTAAAACAACCGAATATCGTCTAAATAACGGGTAAACTATCATTAGTTATGGATAATCGATAAAATATTATTAACTTTGTAACAACATGATTATAAATAACGATAATAACATTTATATGAATATTATTTTTATTGACCCTCGAGAGATGTTAATATTATGTTCATATTAACGTTTTAACTAAAGAAAACTATATGTGTTCTTTGGTTACCTTTCTAATAATCATTGAGTTATAGAATGTGTTGTTCGTTTTTGTAGCAGGCACAAAAATATATTTTATTCCTATAGATCTTTATATTTTTTTCATATAATTACCTTATATTTTCAGGTTGTACTTATCGAATAACTTATTTTTAAATACTTTATACTAACTAATTTCCAGTGAAACTAACTTCTGTTTTTTTTACATTTTGCGATAATTGTTGTTATATAGATAATCTTTATAGATAAGAAGGGGGCGTTCCGTTCTACTCAGTGTCGAGCTGAGACGTAGACTTGGTATAGACGATTTGTATAGGATATTTGATCTCTTTGGAATGTTGTTGAACCACGCGATTCTTCAACTAACATATGTACGTATTTACGATTGAAAAAAAGAAATATGCCTAAATTTAGACATTGTTGTTAAAAATTGATGTATTTTAGAAAGTTATTGATCTAATTGATGTTTTATAAATGTTAAGTGTAAATATAGACGTAACTGAGCCAAAGTATGACGAACCGGGTAGAAGGCTGTATTTTTGGGTGATATTTTAGAAATGGAGGTCAGCATATCTTTGATAACATTATATGACAAAGAAACAGGAAAGGCATATTATAAATAATAATTTATAGATGATGTGATAAATAAGCATTTAGATTTAGTGTTGTTGTGCTATTAATAATAAATAGTAATGTTCCAAGGGGTTTCTTATTTCTGTCCTTTCATTCGTATACTCAGCTGGCATAAACTAATCTAGGTGTAGGCTGGGGACGGAGCCGATGGCCTTTAGGAATCGAGTGGAGCTTGGTTACCTCTCTTGCACAAGATCGGCATAGTCTTTATTCAGAATTGAAGCATTTTTAATTTATAACATAACACAATTTTTTTTACAAAACTAACAAAACTATATCATGTATCCTAATTATTGGTGTACAATTAATAAGTTTTCGTACAATTTTTAACTATATTGAATGATTAGCATGGCTCCTCTAAAAGCTAGGGGTATTTTGGTGATTTTTTTGCACTGTTAATAAAAAATATAAAATGTCAAGAAAAAAATAATTTTCTTCTCATTCTGTATATAGGTATACCAATAATATTTTTTTGTAAAAATATAAGCTTTATATGAACCGTCAAGAAATGGGCATTTAGTTTTTTGTCTATAAGTTATTTTGGCGATATCTTGAGATAGCGTTCTTAATAATATACCTAGGTACCTATATACCAAGGTCGATAATTTTTGAAACCAAAAATAATTACAGTAGGATGAAACCCATTGGTAAAGGACGAGAATATATCCATAGTTTTGCTGCTACTTAATAACAGGTGTGAATTCTTTATGAAATGCCTTTTGTTGGACTTAAATTTTCCTAACGTTTACAATTGTAATTTATATTTTTTTTACACCATCAGAAAGCAGATATTTTAACGAACAAAAAGCCCCCAAACTTTTTGAAAAAAGCTGATATTTTGACGTCAGAATTTTCGATTGAAAATTAGGGTGCTTTTTTGATATTAAGTTAAAATAAGGCGAACAAATATATATTTTGAATCAAAGAAATTACAGTGTATTTGGGACATAATAAGATTTGTTGTCACCAAATTTCGTAGAAAACATTTTTTTTTGAAAAAGATATAAATAAAAAACCAAAAACTTGGTTTTTTGAATTTTTCATCTAAATTTTGAGGTTATGTGAAAAAAGTGTAATCACAAAAGTTGTAGATCTCTTTATAACCTACCACTTATTTACAATTAACTTTTTGCCATATGACTAGTAATTTTGCTGGAAATCGAGATAAACCGTTTTTTACCCTAAAACACCCCCCCTTTTCCACTTTCCGACCTCAGATCGCCCGTAATTTATTTTTCCCTTAATTTTTGTTATATTCTCGTCCTGTTCCAATGGGTTTCATCCTACTATTATTTTGTTTCACTTTTTATCATTTTCAAAGGCTTTGGTACTGGTCTACTAGTGGCAAGCCGTCATAAAGTATTTACCGTCATACCTGACATCTCATGAATCATACTAAACCTTCAAAATCAAATTTCTTTCAAGTTTTCACATATACAAAAGCTTTTACCGACATCTCTTTCTTATTGAGTAAACTACAAACATGTTTCTCTCTATTTAGCTTCATTGAGCCAAAGCTTCAAAAACAAGCCAAATCCGTTTACAAAGCATTGTTTATTATAGGTACATATTATAATAAATAATCTATTCGTAGCCATAGTAGCTACATATTATTTTCCACCACCTACAAAAATCTCAGTTAGAAGTTACCTACTTAGATAGGTCGCTCTTTGTCTTTGACAGCCCCCATTTATACTTGACCTATTAGTACCAATACAATCGCATATATTTCAAACGCATATGCCGCAAAGTTTCTCCTTAAAATTTAGAAATGCTTCAAATAATATAGGCTCAACTGCTCTACTATACACACACATTTAAATCGGCAATTTTTTGTAACAACAGTTAGTTACGTACATGTCCAACATGATATATTAGCTTTAAATAAAATCAGTTAAGAAGGTTGTCGAAGGCTGTGGTGAATAGTGAGTTTGTGACGTTCAACAACGAACTTTCTTTCGCGGCACTATTTTACCATTCGTGTCGATGGCGCGCGGTGGATGCACGTGTCTCACCTCTAGTGCGCTGTTCTAATAACTATTCAGTAGAAGCTTACAACAGTGCGTATAACAATCAAACATTACCCGATCATATATAACACAGTTCTTTACGTTTTCCGGACAGTGAAAGAGTGAAAGAAACGAACAGTGAAATGGTCTGCTGATTATCATTGTCTGTTAATTGACACTGTAGATGCCGACTGTACTATCGAACGCTGTCAAAGGTTTGTGTGAATTTTTTTATGAATTTCGTAATTTTTTTTAGTTATGTAAAACGAATTTCACTTTTCACGGAGTAAACGAAGGTGTGAACTTTGCATTGTTTCAAATGTGTTGTTAGATAATAACGGACACAGCATCCCGTTACTACTTTGGCAGTTTCACACGAGATTTGGTATGTTCACACAACTACATCTTTATTATCAAGATGTAGGTACTCCAAGAAAAGTTTATCTCAACCTTGAATATTTCGATACGGTAGATTACATAGATTTACATATTATTATGCATCGTACAAAAGTGTGACTAACCGTATTATTTTTTTCGAAATAAAATTGCCTTTCTTATCAATTCGGCACATATTCGTTAAATATTAATTGGTTTTCACTGTAGCTAATTGTATTCGAAATAGTGTTTGGTTAACATAAAATCTTCTATATATCTAGATATACATAGAATTGATTCGCAGAATCACCAGAAATAAGTACTTAATTACAATTAACACAATTTTAATTTGTTCACTTTCTCAGTTTGTTTGTTCTTAAAAGGCACTCATTGGATTCAAATTGAATTAAAGACAGGTACGATTCTTCGCTGTAAGCATAGACTTATAGACGACTTGCGGACTTGACTGTCATTTTTTTTTAATATGTGGAATGTGGGGCCAATGATGGCAGACTGTGTACGACTTGTCAAACAAAATCGGTTACAGTAACAATAGTTTCGATTACCTTTGAGTCCAGACTACTCCTTCAAAACAACTATTTCGTCGTAGTTATTGATCTGTTTCTCATTAATTTTACATCCATGGATACCACCATGCTTCTTATAGCACTGTCCAGTCTACTATTCCAGCTTTCGCCACCTGTTTTATATTACGATGACTTCATCACTACCGCTCTTATACTACTAATAATGGTCGTCTTTCGACTGATATGATATATCTTACCCCTTACCCCAAGCTGGCCATAGCATTGTACTGTGGGTATAATACAAGTACATATTTACTTATAAACATCTTTGAATCCCAAACATACACCCATATTTATTGTATAAATGTTCGGACCTACCGGGATTCGACCCCGAGACCTCCATCTGAGTGAGTGGGTCTCTAAACACTGGGCTAGAGGGATCGTCATCTTGAAAATTTGGTCCATTTAAATGTTAATTTAATTACCAAACAATTAATTAACTAGACATGAATTAATATGAATTGGCTCCATGATGGCTCACAATACAGGTTGGCCGATTATAAGTATGTTCTACGATTTTGCGTAATTTAGGAGATAATATTTTTTCCCCTTTTATCCGCTTTTTTCACCTAATTGTGATTTAGGACTTGTTTCTATTTTTTTTGATTACTTTTAGTTAATTTTATTGTTGATAATTATTAACTACAGTTGCAATAAACACATAAGAAACTATGAGTAGTTTAGAAAATGCGGAACTTTTAGAATTGAGTCGTAAGTTCAAGATAACTGCTCCAGCTAAATTCATGAAAATGTTCAAGGTATCAAAAAAATAAATAAAATGGGGAGCCTATGGCTTCAAACAATTTTTAAAAACTTCCCAGAACATTGGCCAATAAATTGAGCCAAATTCAAATTTTAGCTTTGGACGTCAACTTCTCGGCCACCCAGTATATTATGTCCACTGACAGAAATATTAATTATTTTTCTCTTTATGATACAACTTTCGTTATTTAAATTACAATTATCAAGCCTTAATTTACAAAGTAGAGTAAAACAAAGAAAGTGTCCATCAGCAATTTTCTTAATTTCTCTATTAAGAGGAAGACACTATGTTTTGTTTACAATATTGTATTATGTTATATTACCCATTTGCCCGCACTAACTGTAATTAAAAAAATCTATGTCAATAAAATGCGAATAAAAGTCAATCCTGTCCGATATTATCGTTACGAAAAGGGATAATGTGAGTAACCGTTATAATTAAAATATATACAGTCTTACTAATGAACTAAGCATAAAGTTATTCCTGAGAACAAACCAAGAATATGCAAAATGTTGACAACACTGTCAATACAATGATAATTCTCAAGTTTTCCGAATGTCAAGCAGGCATGCAAATGAACGCGGGAAACTTTACTGTCGGAATAAACAAAATATCTATTTCTAAACATTTTGCATATTCTTGGCTTAGCCAATTTTATTTGTTAGACCGATAGAGTTTATCAAACTACAATATCACTGTACCTCAACGTTTTGTAAATATTATTATCACAGGCGTGTGAAGCCACATCTCACTCGACAGCTCACTTTCCATCCATTCATGGCTTCTCCAGGTTTTTTCAAACGATTTCTTTCGGCCTTCATTCCATAAGCGACGCTCGTTCAGATATTACAAGCTTTCATATCAGTTTCATCTTTCACTTTACTATAAAAATCTTTTTACATATTGTAACTTGTTTCATACATGTTTGTGTTCCTTGCATCTAAAGTGAAATCATTATACTTATTAGGAGAAATATCCAATACTTAGATAACATTTATAGATGCTTGCTTGATTTTTAGTTTAGACCTTTACATATCTATGACTATCTCTCTCCCACTATTATTTAAAAGTAGCATTGTTTAATGAAGAATTTAATTAAGGTTCAATAAAAAAACAGCCCACATTAATGAGACTGGCTGAGACGTGACGTATATATATGTGACATAGGGGCTTTTCACGTTTTCATATGGACAAATAATATTTGCAAATTTTTCTGACGTTTGCGACTTTAGTTATTATTTTTTATTTCTTCGTCCATTATTAGGATAGGCAAAGGATTCAAGGCCATAGAGCCGTATTTGTTATTTAATAATTAATTGTCAAAGCCATCGTTTCAAGATTTTTACAATATTATTCTTTCCACAAAGGAAGAATAGCACGAGGAATAAATAATTTTAAGGATTTTTCCTTTGTTAGGCCAAAGAAGTATAACTTCTTGCGTGCATAGGTACATAAGTACACACACACTTTTTTTTACAGAAAATAAGAAACTCAGTAAGAACTTGTTTGTGTCCCAGATCATTACTATTTCTAGTATCATTTCTACCATCGTACGCTCATCGACTTTTGTTTGGCCACACTCAACACTACTAGTATCAATTGCATCGAAGGATTTATAAAACATTATGAAGAATTTCGTTGATACTTATACATAATATTATACTAACATTCCTCAGATTAAGTTTTTTTTGTTAGATTAAGGGTTCTCTGTCTGTCTCCGCTGCTCTTCAAATAGTAGCAACGTGCGGCAATAAATATTACGCTCAAGTACTCGAACAATGTGTGACGTTGACGTAGCACATGTAAGTAAAATACCGGGTTGCGGAGTAAAACTTTGTAAAAATAATACTAAAAGAAATAAGAAAGACACTGGGATCATAAATCATCAGTAGGTATTTTGTATTTTATTATTTTCAATGTAAAATAACACAAAGCGTGTATAAGATGACACAGACAGAAGTATCTAATAGTTGCCGTAAAATAGAAGCTATTGTTCTTAGGTAGTGCGGTATCTAGTTGGAGCTGAGCGGAGACCAATCCTTAATCTAAGATAATAATGATTCAATTCAATTCTTTTTTTTTTCATTTTCTTGAAGAATGATCTCTTATGTCTAATTAAATATAAAATTAACAGGAAATATGTTTTTTAAGACAGGATGGCCGAGAAGTAAGAAATAAGAGATCTGGTTTCACAGTTGCGTGGTTAATTAAATAACGCGGTTATCATTGTACTTGTATTGTAATAATAAAGTATAATATCTTGATATAGTACATAGATATTCATTGTACACCTACGTTATAATATATTAACATTATATAGCACAGGTTCTGATCAGACGAGATTTACTTTTACGTCATTTATCCTTAGAATGAAACATCTAGAGGTCAGTAACATAACAAGGATCATATTTAATTACACGGAGCGAGGAGTAAGGAATAGTCCCAGTGTCATCCCCTCTATATGACATTCTTCTTGAATACATTGTATTACAATGTAGTGTGTAATAAAAGTATAAAGTAAACATGTATTGTTAGGTCAATATACAACGGATGTAATCGGATTTCACGTAACTATTGAAGGATTTTTATGAAACAATTTTCTTCCTACATTGCATAATGTTCATAAACCAATGAAAACTGTTTATAAACACGTATATTTTTAAATCCGCTGCAAAAGGTTTGGAAATCCACTATTATACATGCGATGTCTAAAGATATTAATAACTGTAGCAGAGTTCAAAAGTTTTTCAACCACTTCGTAGACATGCCTTTTTTGATGTTACTAAATTGATATGAGATTGTGATAACAGATAATACGCCGAAAATGGAATAGATTGGCCACAAACTCTTAATTGAACTTATCCTACCATTTACCGAGGTAAGACCTAGACTGCCTTGGGACAGAACCAACAGACCTAGCAATGAACGACAACACAAAGAACGAAAAACTTTCAAAGGACAATCAATAGCAGAGCTCAGTCTCCCTGTGTGTGACCAACCAAAGGGAATCACAATCATAAATTACGTATTTTATTATTAGAAGTAACAAGAGATTATACAATTTATTAAATTAATGAAAAAATTAAACGAAAATACATTAGGTTCAACGTTGTAGAAGTGAGAGCTATTTGAGACATGACCAGTTTGAAATCTTATGATTGAGTAAGATACCGTAGTGGTTTGACAGTAGATGTGGTAGATTTGTCGACTTGTTGGGAATCGCTTGGACATACTGAGAGAATAAACGATCACATTCAACTGATGTCAGAGATTAAGCACGAGTTAGGACAATGAGAATGGCAAAATGTAACACACAATATACAGCAATGTGTGAATAAATATACAGGAGAGGTTATGAGACATTTTGTGAGAATGGTAACAAAATGGGGTTCTGTCTCAGGTGTGATAAGGTTAAAGTTTGGTGTAAGCAAAAGATACAAACAGAAAACTAAAGACGTCAGGAAACATTAAAACAATTTGTTTATTATCATAAATTGTTTTTATGACCTGTACAAATTGAATCCGTTAAACAACAAATTAAAACTGGAACCGTTATTTCGTCGTCGATGTAAACTTGATTTTGCTATTTCCGATTCAAGATGTAGGGAATTTTATATTTACGGCATTATGATAATTAGTAATTGATTATTGTTCAATAAACCGGTTAATTATGAGGCGAACGTGCGCACAATTTGTTCTGTAACAAAAAATAACAGATCTGTCTCTTAAAATGGTAAATAATGATATACCTTGATGGATGTTCCTATTCAGGCGAATGTGTAATGCCTTGCGTGATGTGAAACTTCGAAATAACGCGTTATTCCAGATATGACATCTGACTAAATCGATATGTCACCCCCCACCACCCCGTGCTCAGTAACTAAAATTCATGAGCTGATTCCAAGTTTTACAAAATAATATACTTAATATTACTTCATATAATATTTTCAAGAAAATATAAAGATTTGTCTCATTGCATGCGTTATGTTGGTAATACATTGTTTTTGAACAATATGGTGTCATTCTTTTTCCATTTCCGTTTATATTTTTAAAGTAAGGTGTAGATACTTGGGTTTGATGTATGATAGATATATTTTATAATATACTACGGTTTTTGAGGGAGGCCTCTGTCCAACAGTGGACGTCTCCAAAATGATGATGATAAGAGCCCTGTGGTTTTATAACATTCTAACTGACTCTTTACGAATTTTTACTAATTCATTATTTAAAAACCTCGAAGCGAACAACAAATAATTGAACACAGTCTGTCTGCAATTCAGAGAGTAAAGCCATAAAGTATAAATTGTCTCGTGTCTCGTTCGTTGTAAGAATGCAATGGGAATGATTTAGGTGGAACTAATCTTAGAACATCACACGGTGCTTGACGCAACCGTCACTTCACATCCACATAATATTACGAGTCGGCACAGAGTCACTATTGCACAACGGACCTAAATATTTGCGTTTCACGCTCAATGAGACCTAATTAAGTTAATAATCAAACTAAGCGCTTTTGAATCGTCATTAAAAATATTTCATTTAAGTTACAGAATCTACCATATCTATGGTCGGATAATGTAGAGCTCGTGACACTAACTAAATAAGTATTTTACAAAAGCTGTAATGTAATACACAGGTACTTGTATATCATATAAACATAGGAATTACTTTATAAGATACTGAATCCAATATACGAAGCGTGTAGAAAGCTAAAAAAGGGTTTTGAATATAAAATATATGATAAGAACTAAATAAAAATAGACTGTTATAAAAGCATAACTACTTGTACAAGAAAATACTTGTATCTTCGACAAAAAGAAAAAAAAATATTCTAAAAGAAACCTAACACACAGTCTGTCTGTGAATTTTAAGTGGCCAGTATCGCAGTCTATCGAAATATTCAATATTCAAATAAAGAAAAAATATCAGAAAAACAACCGACTTCAAAAACAATAGATATAATGTGCTCTAAAAAGTTTAAAAATAATTGCGTATTTCCTATACAATCTAATTAATTAATCTAATTCTAGTGACGATTATTGTTATTTTTGGAATTGGTGTCCTTCCGCCGCGACCCGGTCTCGCCTCCTCACGACTCAAGCACATCTCACCTATAACTATGTATTTAGTAACAAACCTATCTTGGATGACACCGACTCCAAAAATTACAATAATCGTAACTAGAATTAGATTGTATAAAAATACGCAATTATTTTTATACTTTTTAGTGCACATTATATCTATTGTTTTGGAATAGTGTTTTTGAAGTCGGTTGCTTTTTTGTTAAAAAAAAATATTTTATGATTTTTAGTGAATTTGAAGTACACTAACTAACAATTTGGCTAAATATGTGTAGATATACAAAATTTTACAATGCAGCAATGAACGTAAGCGCTTTGCAATTTGATTACAGACAGAAATTCTGCCACAGATCGCACCCTTGCTGTAAGTCGTTAAGGAGTCCCATTGAACATCATATTCGACTACGATGAGGATGTTGGATCTAATTGATTTGAAGTAGGAATTTTAAAATCGTTTGATAAAAAAATTGCCCAAGAGCCCGTGAACTACGTTATTTTGTAAAAACTTAAAGTTTGTCAGTGCATGCTCCCAACACAGGTAAGAACGATGGACCATTATAGAGTTTGGGTTACAGTGGCTGTGGCACGTAAACGGTACTAAAGGTGTGCAAAATACCGATCTGAATACATCATATAATAAAGTGCGAATTTTCGGTATTACCTTCAGAATATTATAAAAAATCACGTTATTAATTGCCAGACAATATCGTGGCAATACCAATACCAGACACCCTTAATGTTCATGATATTATAATTTTACTTACATTATAGTATAAAAGCGGATTTGTATATATATTACTTGGGTAATATGTAGATGATGGTTCCTCATTAGCCAGACACTTTTGATAGTTCTAACCCCTTGCCAGACAAACATTGTAAATCGTAAGAAGAGATTCGTAATTAGAATGACTTGTGCAAATAAATAAAAACTTTTTGGAGCCGACTTATATAACTGATAGTCTTTAGATTTTGAAAACATTCTAAAAAAAGACACTCGATGCTACAACTACCCTAAATTGTTAAATTTTTTAATTAATTCTGTTCATAACAGGTTTAAAGGCTCTTAGACTAGAATCTACCGAACGATTCTTAAAGGAAATTTATTATTATGTGATAATTTATGGTTACATGCAATCACGAATTATGAATATCTTTGAAATGATACTTCATTGGAACATTAGGAAAAATTATTAGAATTATATTTACGATGGGGGAGCACAGGGACAAACTTTTATAAGAGCTATAGTTACCAAGATGTTGTTACATCTCCTTCTAGTATACTGTGAAGTGGTAAAGAAAAAACAAGTGTATTGTACCGATAAGAAACTTGTTGTTTTATATATATAACTGAGGTACGTATTATTTATCAATTAAGTATACCTACTTGTATAAAATAATATTACATATATACATAATATATTCCTAAATTTCAAAGCCAACCGTGTAATGGCTTTTATAATCCCGTTACAGACAAAGTCACGGGCCAGTGCGGCACGTGTCATCACATATTTTGACATATATATATATATATATATATATATATATATATATATATATATATATATAAATAACTATTGATAAACAGGGCACAAGTATGCAAGGTTCAGGGACTTACGACATTTTTAACGTCAAAAATGGCGACAGAGTGCTAACGTTACAGTCCCGTGGTGTACAGATATTGTGGTCATGTGAGAAGTCGCTCTTTGCTCTATAACTGAGATAAATAACCGAATAGCGATACCGAAATTGTAGGTACAGTTAAGGTGTTAAAATAGTTTTTGTACTTACACCGTAGATTCAATTAATGTTCTTCGTATGTATGTACCTACAATCTATATTCGTTATATGTAGGTACATACATCTTACAAGGCAACGATATAAATCTTAGGCCTTCCTCCATTAAAACTAAGTTATAATAGATTGAAATATACGTCGAATTCAAAACCAACAAAGCAGTGCAATAGTGATATTAGGATAAAATAGGACAAAGCCAGTACTTAGAAATGCCATAAAATACGAGGTGCACAAACCGGCCGGGCCGGGCCGAGTCGCCGCCCGTCAATTAACCGCGAACGACCTCTGCGCCTGCGCAACGGAGCCTTGCACCGCTGTTCATAGCTGTAGGAGCTTATAGTCTACAATACGGCACTCTGGGCTTATGGTACTTGCTTAGAGAATTTATACGTCTAGATAGCTGAGTCTCTTGCTGTTAGACAACCGATAAAAACAGGCCAGGAATATTCGTTTAGAGTGCGTGACAAGCGACGTCTTACACTTGCGATTTGTATGACACTTTGTGTTAGTGACCGGTAATTGCTCTAAATAGAGGTGAGTTTAAAAAAAAAGTGCAAAACTATTAGTGTGCCCCATGTATCTATTAATAGCACGATACACAAACATTTTGCTAATACCAAGCGTATGGAGAGTTTTAAAAATTGCATTTGTCTTCATACCGACTTAGTGTAATGCAATCACAGCGATTCGGTTCTCTTTATCACCCCAATCTATTTTAATTTCGCAAAATATTGTACAATTGTATTGGCGCCAAAATGAGAAAACTCAATGAACAATCTACGGACGAGTAAAAAAACAATTCTTTTTTTACTAGTCCGTGTGAACAATCATACAAAAATGACATTCAAATGTCATATTTTTTTATTTTTAATTGTAACAGTATTTATGGCCAGACTAAGTATAACCACTTAAACATACATAAATTCAAATTAGCATCCGACTCGGAAACAAATTACCGAATATCGAAAACCGGGATGCGAACCCTGGACCTCTACCTCTGTAGGCACTAATCACTGGGCTATATGGGTAGTCTTGCTGAATACTTGCTGCATGATATACAAATAATACCGAACCAAATAAGTAGAATAGAATAGAAAACACTTTAATAGAAACAAAAAACACAGAACTTCAATTTACAGTATTAAATACAATCTTAAAATACTACATTAAATGAAATAGCTATCATATTTATTTAAAAAAATAACAGAACTGTGCGCGTTATTCCCTGCTAAAAAGAACGAGACGAAGAGGTAATATATATATATTTTTTTATGTTTGTCTGTAAGTCCGGGCAAATACTAAAAAATATTGAATGTATTTCGTTCTATTTTTGCATGAATATTAATCAGGGGTCGGGATAACATATGAGCTGGTCTATACCAGCCAGATTACCTATGTAATCACGTATCAATTACCATCAGCTGAACGTCCTGCTCGTCTCGTCCCTTATTATCATAAAAAAAAAGGGGGACACCAGAATTTTTGAACCTGTAATAGGGTTGCGTGATAAACAAGATTGAAAAACACTGCCATAAGACATACTGTGTAACTTAGTTAACAATGCGCTCTGCATCTTAAAACTTTAATTTCTATCATAAAACACGGATTGTCTATTTACGAATTTTAAGTACATTTATATTATTTACTTATTTGGTATAATGACATAAAATAAACAAGTAGACTAGACTAGACACAGTCTCTATTCAAAGTCCCGCTGAGTCACACTAATTATTATGAAAATTCGGTAATCTGTTGCACTCTATGCAGCTATAATAAGCAATTCAACAGTACTGAACTTTTTAATAACAGTAAAGGCTGCTTTAAAAGGAGTGTTAGTAAAAATCTAAAGGAAGGTTTAATTTAGAGTAATTCACAAACACACACACACACACACACACACACACACGCACTCTCACCAAACCACACACGCACAAATATCAAATCTTATTATAAATATTGTAAATCCGTTATTAGATGCAAGTTCTACAAAATAGTATTATTATAACCTAATTTAAGTAAGTAATTTAAGTAACCTAAGTTCTGTGGATTTTATGATGTTTTAAATAAGTAAATAAGTAAATAAGTAGATATAGTGAGGTAACGTGCCTGTTTAAACATTTATTTAATAATATGAATGATATGAAGCGATAATAAATGGTTAAAATTGTATAATTTACATATACAGAGCTTGATTTTGGAATTATAACTTCGCGCACTGAGTACCTACTTTAATTTGTAGGGAATTGAAAATGAGTGAGCTGTCACGCTTGGATAAGGTCGGCTGGGATTATATCGAGCTTCAATAAATGTAAATGTATATATTGTTAATGTTATATCTATAAAGTACAAAGACGCCGTTGGAAATTTGGCAGGAATTGGCCTTAGCAATCACAACATGTAGCTACAGACCCCTATAATATATATTCATGGAGACCAATATACAGTAACTATGATCGAATGACATAACAAAACTTTATGTAAATACTGTAAGAGATGATTACATGTAAGTAATTTGATATAATTTTATCCACCCACTACTTATGTTTCCCGTGTCGTTAAAGCGTCGCGTTGTAGCCAGTATATACCTTCTGATATAGCAAACGTTTGCCGGAAATTAGGAATCCTTTCAAAGCACGAGGGGACGCAATATTTCGTTACCAAGGAGTATTGATCCACAGCGATATAAAGTTTAGGCAAACGAGGTTCAAGTCACGAAATAAGTTAATTCGTAGAACAAATCCGGTAAAGAATGCTGGTTTTGGTTTTATGACAAAAACGTCACTCAAACTTTACGTAAGTCTCTCACAATATAGTTAACTAGTAATAATAATTTATGTTGTGAAATAGAATCGTTGCTCAAAATGTATAATAGGTAGGTAACCCATCTAGCTTTTGATTTACCGACCTTTATTAAATCGAACTAACGACAATGACTGAGAAAGTAAGTTATTCGGATCCCTTTGTTTATAATATTTACTTAAAACAGGAGTATATTAATTAACTTCAAATGATAAAGGTGGCCATTTTTTATTAAAGTATAAGCTTTATTATCGTAAATATATCATATAAGTATATACTTTTAGATATACAGACTACAACCTTGATACGAATATTTAAGAATGATTAAAAAACTGGTATCATCATTTATGGTCTACTATACCCTTTTAGGGTACATCTAGTATGGTTACATAGCTCCATACTAGGCGATTATAAGATTTAGATGGAAAGGTAATTAGTAAATTGATCAGGCCATTGCTCTTAAAAAAAAAGGTAACTTACGTGGAACAGTTGTTGACCGGGCGAGAGGGATTCACGGTTGAGAGAACATACCAACACCTGCGCTGAGTTAGTTAGAAACATTTCTAACTAAACACAAACAAAATGGCTACTGCCTTCGCTTCAACTTCATGAAATCAATTTCGCCAATTTTAGTATCATATCCGATGATTATTAGTACAGCTAGGTTTGTGTAGATCTTGTTTTTTAATTGATTCACAAAACTTGCTCAGACACACTCTGTAATACAGGTTCTTACAAACATCATATTGTGCCAAATCTAAAATCATTGATCACTTTCTCTTTTAAAATTCCAATCGTCGAAGACTTCTAGTAAATTTTGTAATTATTATGATTATTAACAGTATTTACATAATATTGTACAAGTAAAAGTAACGAAGATATGTTTATGAGATATAAAAGACATCACGTGGAGTACTATTCTCACATCTGAGCGGCGGCTCCCTAGTTCCAGCTCATTTGACCGCGTACAAAGAAGAGTGGTTGGAAGCTTGATCAAGTCATGTTCGATCGGATTGATCTCTGGTGTGGTGTATAGCTGTGGGATCTTCAACTGCATATTTCATGGGGAAAATTGCATCCGTATCACGTTGATGTCTGGCATTCTACAACCGCGCGTTTCACTACAAACGTTTTGGCACGTACACCTACTTTGTGAGAACGTATACCGGCCGCTGTATCCCCGAATACATACGACTTTAGGACCTTTAAGTCTGGAGTATGTCATCATATCAGCCGGAAGACGTCCACTGCTGGACCAAGGCCTCCCCCAAAGATCTCCACGACGGTAGCTCCTGCGCTGCCCTCGTCTAACATATTCCGGCGAGGTGAAGGTATGTGAGTGACTTTGGTTCTCCTACGGATCTCTTCATTTCTGATTCCATCTCGCAGGGAAAATCCTAGCATAGCCCTCTCCATTGCCCTCTGAGCGACAGTGAGCTTCCTCATAGGGCCCATAGTTATCGACCACGTCTGAGTACCGCAAGTCATCACTGACACACACCAGACATTGATGATGCCCACGAGTCGCTGATTTCTTTTAATTTCCATCAGCTAACCTTCTTGTCTCGTTGCCCCCTTTAATACTAATTAATTACGACCGGCCGCCTCAACTTAGCCTTTGAAGGTTGAATTAAATGTGTTCACAAGAATTCCATGTATTTATTTTTTTAAACGGAAACCAAAACTTATATACTATAAGAATTGATGTGCCTGAGTGAGTCCTTGTAAACAATCACAAAATGAAAATCGTTAGCCAGAGACACTATATTTTAAAACATGCAACATACTTTATACAAATAAATAATTCTGTTTTTATTTTTCCATTATATTTATAAGAATATGCACATTATAGGAGTAAGGTTGTCCGGTGTTTGATAACAAAGGCCACATGTGCATCGTCTTGACTGGAAATATTTAATGCTCGTATTCCAGATGGCAAACCCGTGTATTTTGCCTCTTTTATGCAGTTATAAAGACAATGTTAAAAACACACTTAACCTTAAGGTGAATGTGTCATTTAATGATAACGCACATAATTACACAAATGGAATTAGAAAACAAAATTGACTTGTTTTCAAATTTATTTTCTCCAATTAATCAAAGAAGTAACTCAAAGAAGTATCATTTTAAAAAATAGCAAATTGTTAACGAACGAAATATACTGTACTGAATAAGGTTTTGTTTTAATTGGATTACAATTCTTATTGCTGTTAGGTATAAAGCAAAGACTATGTGTATACAATTGTTTGGTTGTTATTCAACAATATTGTCAGTGCCTGTACTTGGCGAGTTGTTGTTAAGCAATGTAAGACCACTTGTGGGCAGACCATTTGGTGTTCCAAGGCCTATTGGTATTGTTAAACTTGTTTTCACATTTACTGTTTTCTAGAACTTAAAGGCCTTCGAATATTTTCACCGTGATTTGTAAACTACACAGCTTAGATATATTTATTATTAGCTTATAATATTTTGAAATTCAACATTCATAGCAGTAATATGTAGCTAGTCGGATACTATTCATAATTTGGACAAGGTTAAATTTTATACTTTGTTCATCGCGGAACTTTGACATTGTAATTTTTATGACGATATATATTTTATTAATTTGGTGCCGATATTTCGATCCAACGGAACGGCAAGTGGCATTTCTACCATACATGAAAGTTGTAAATGATAAATAGGAGGAAGTTTGATATAAAAACTATTTTTCCACCCTTCAAAAAAGTGGTTGCCTACCTACGTTCATCAAAAGACAGTATTAAATAATAAATAAAAAAAAAAAACCAGTGCCCCGGGGTCTATAAAGTTGACTGCAGCTGCGGAAGCTCCTTTATTGGACCAAAAAAAGAGCTATTTCTCAACGCGTTAAGGTATAAATTAGCGAATAACGATCCTAAAAAATCCACAATAGCCGAACACTTGCTTAAAGCCGGTACTGCACTGGATCGAGCTGCACAACCCACGAGTGATGATAGAGAAGCTATTAAAATTAAAAAGCATCGTAAAAAAATTTATAGGGAGGATAGTTTTAGACTAGCACAAACATGGAATCCCGTGGTCTCTCTCTGCTGTACAAATGCAACAAAAAGACCCAAAAGTATGGGCGTTGTCAGTAGTGTGTGTCGTAAATTAGGGAATCAAAGACGAAAACTAATTAGGCGCCAAGTGGACAGATTGATGTACTACATGTGTCAAGTGTCAATGTGTTAAGAGTTTCTCGCCGCCACCGTAGTTCCGCCGCGACCACGATTCATGCAATTGGATCGAAATGTAGGTACCAAATTAATAAAATATATATCGTGAGTACTCGTAATAATATATACAAGGTTAAAATTAATGTAGGTTTTGTTTGGTGCCAACTAATAATATAACAGACTATGAGTACCTACTAATTTTTGTACTTATTGTTTGCGTGTGTGTTGACATGAGTAACATACATACTACTAGGTTATCAGAATAAAATTAATCCTTAACAAAAATCATGAATCGGTACGGGATTCGAACGCAGGTGTCAAATGTAAAGTAGATCCTTTAGATAGCAGCACAACTATAGAGATAAATAATAATACTATGATGTATGTTGCGTCATAGATATGTGGTAAAATAGTAATAATTATTAATTTACAATAGTTTATACTATATCGTCTATATAAATTGTACAAATACATATAATATTGGGTATATGTCCAGAATTGAGGGAAGTCATTTTTATAGGAGAAAAAAAAATGATTATTTATAATGTGTTTTTATATTAATTGTTAATTTTATCGAGAAATGTTGCATTACTCACTATAATTGGATAATTATGAGGTCAAAAGCGCAGTTATAATTTTAATTACTTTTGTACATGCAAAGTTACCTTTTAAGTGATAGGGAGGTACGCTTTGCTTCCATCGCAGTATGTAGGACCTACCGGCTATTACGGCTACCGGTCATTATTAACATCTTGTTCTAGCGGTGCTCTGGTTCCGTCGCAGTATGTAGGACCTACCGGCTATTACGGCTACCGGACATTATTAACATCTTGTTGTAGCGGTGCTTTGGTTCCATCGCAGTATGTAGGACCTACCGGCTATTACGGCTACCGGTCATTATTAACATCTTGTTGTAGCGGTGCTCTTGCTTCCATCGAAGTATGTAGGACCTACCGGCTATTACGGCTACCGGTCATTATTAACATCTTGTTGTAGCGGTGCTCTTGCTTCCATCGCAGTATGTAGGACCTACCGGCTATTACGGCTACCGGTCATTATTAACATCTTGTTGTAGCGGTGCTCTTGCTTCCATCGCAGTATGTAGGACCTACCGGCTATTACGGCTACCGGTCATTATTAACATCTTGTTGTAGCGGTGCTCTTGCTTCCATCGCAGTATGTAGGACCTACCGGCTATTACGGCTACCGGTCATTATTAACATCTTGTTGTAGCGGTGCTTTGGTTCCATCGCAGTATGTAGGACCTACCGGCTATTACGGCTACCGGTCATTATTAACATCTTGTTGTAGCGGTGCTTTGGTTCCATCGTAGTATGTAGGACCTACCGGCTATTACGGCTACCGGTCATTATTAACATCTTGTTGTAGCGGTGCTCTTGCTTCCATCGCAGTATGTAGGACCTACCGGCTATTACGGCTACCGGTCATTATTAACATCTTGTTGTAGCGGTGCTCTTGCTTCCATCGCAGTATGTAGGACCTACCGGCTATTACGGCTACCGGTCATTATTAACATCTTGTTGTAGCGGTGCTCTTGCTTCCATCGCAGTATGTAGGACCTACCGGCTATTACGGCTACCGGTCATTATTAACATCTTGTTGTAGCGGTGCTCTTGCTTCCATCGAAGTATGTAGGACCTACCGGCTATTACGGCTACCGGTCATTATTAACATCTTGTTGTAGCGGTGCTCTTGCTTCCATCGCAGTATGTAGGACCTACCGGCTATTACGGCTACCGGTCATTATTAACATCTTGTTGTAGCGGTGCTTTGGTTCCATCGAAGTATGTAGGACCTACCGGCTATTACGGCTACCGGTCATTATTAACATCTTGTTGTAGCGGTGCTCTTCAAATGTAAACATTTTTGAAGTGAAAACTTCTCTAGCCGCGTTGTGCTCATTTTGGTAGGGGAAAATAGCCAGTATATCTGTAACTATACAGCTGACGTATTGTGCAACGTTGTGATGTGCTGTGTATATCTTATAAGAGAAATTGAATGGATTTACTGAAAAGTTCAATGTGTATATATTCAACACACTATTTCAACAACATGCACTGTAGCATTGTTGAAATAGTGTTTTTGTCTGATTCGTATATTTTGAACATAATATAAGTTTTAAAAATAAATTTTAATAAATATTTTAATTGTTTGTAAACATTATGAAATTTAAAATTTTAATGCTAAAAGTTCTAAGTTTTCACTTCTATTGGCAGTTTCTACACGTTAATACAATTTGATATACTGATATTTTTTAATAATTAATTTATGATATTAACTTAAAAATTGTCAACTAATTGCGCACGAAAGTTTTCCCCCGTATGTGCTAGACCCGGAAGTGTGGTGACCAAAAATAGTTCCACCTTTTGAAAAGTTCCCCAATCAATATATTTTTAGTGTTTGCTTTCTGTTATACTCTTCTGTGTTCGCCGACCACCAATCCACAGAAACTAACATTTGTGACGTGTTTCCCGCAATTTCAAATGTTCTTGTGGTCAATTTCGCGTGCGTGATAAAATCGTCACGACATTATAAGTGCATTTAACTCCCATCCGCCCGCATGACTTATGTGTTACGTGTCTACATCATACCTGCATATTTGTGAGGTGAACATACAGCGAGTCTTTAATGTACTTATTATATTATAACAAGAAAAATATGAAGATGATTTAATTAAACTTATTCTCCATGTCATAAGAATAAAGGCGATAAGCGTATTTTAGTTCTATCAATTATTCTATAAATTGACGGCCTTACAAATAAACATGGTATAAAGTTATACCTGAGTATAAACCAAGAATATACAAAATGTTGACTATATTGCTGACAACACTGTCATATTGCAAGATCCCAATAGTAAATATAAAACGTCAATTGTGTATTCAAATTAAAAAAAAAAACAGATATAGAGATATAAATAATTATCAATATTACACCTGGCAACCCTAAAGTTGCGGTTGACTGAGAGCTGGCAATCCCATGTTATCAATTTCTTACACAATTTCCTTTAAAATTATGTAAAATTGATTAAAAAACAAATACTTGCTTAACTGGAGCGAGACTCGTTTATTAAAATCACGGCAACCTCTGCTTGCGGCCATTTTTTAACTAGCAACCATGGTTTATCAAAATGGTTGTATTAAACTTACAAAAAGAAAACAGTTGATTACAAATTATCAACAAAAATGTATCTGTTTACACCTGGCAACCCTTATGTTGCGGCTGACTGGCAGCCATATTTTTCTCAATTCTTTATGTAATTTCGTTTAAATGATGTACAATTTATTAATAAAACATATAGGTGAAATTAACATCAGAAAATCAATTATACTTAACTAAATAACAAGTACCAATTACTTATTATTATTAGTACAATTATTACTTACTATAAGTACAATTATTTATAAGCAACCTATCACTAATTCCCCACACGTTTATTTAAAATAAGTTTTATCAGAAGAACACGGTCCTGCAGAATCAAGCGGTGGGAATTCTAAAGTTTTCCGAATGTCAAGAAGCCTTGCAAATAAACGCGGGAAACGTTATACGTCCGAATAAACCAATCGTAGGCAAGTATAACTTTATACCAAGTTTATTTGTCAGGCAGTGAGAGATGATTGATATATTTCCAGCGTTTTATTAATAAATGTACAGAACATTTGTTGAGAGTCATTGAGGTTTGATCTGGAGAAGGTCTGCTGCTCGTACACCTAACGCTCATAGCGACTTAGTCAGCGGACCCACACGTGTTTAACATAAACTTTTCTGGTGAATTCGAAGCGGATAAACAAAATAACAAGAATACATGATAATTAATAATTAAATAGACCTATAATAACGTGTCTTCTTCTTCTACGGCTATCTTCTATCGGAGGTTGTCTATCATTAAGAATAACTGGATTTTGTTCACCGCTGCCCAAAACAGTGATTTTGTACTGAAACTGAACCAATAGGGAAGGTTCTTAAGCCAGAATGTTCGTCTGCGGCCAGGTCTTCGTTTGCCTTCTATCTTTCCGTGTATTATGAGCTGCAGCAGGTCATATTTAGAATTTAGCATTAAGTATATGGCCCAGATATTCGAGCTTTCTAACGTATAGATATAACGTGTACATGTTCACAATTATTGCTTCGAAAGTACTGTGTAAAACGTAGTGATTCTCGTTGGTAGTGTGGATAATGCTGATGATCCAATAAATATTTTCGAATGCCACGCTATATCAATGTCATTAACAGCGACAAAGATATTTTATTTTATTGTTAAGAAACAAACATTCGTTTTCACTTTTCACAAAAGAATTATAAAATCTTAGATTATGGTTTGGTCTGCGCTGCGCTTCAACTAGATACCGCAGGCGTAGTCGCAAAGTGCGACAACTATTACTACTCGACAGTGCGTAACATGTGCGTAAGTTGCGCCAATCATTGGCAATAAATGTATGTGATATCGGTAAAACTTATGCAGTAAGTAAATACTAATATAAAAATCTAAGCAGTTTGTTGTTTTCTTTTCTCTAGTGATAACCCTCACTTCTAGGATTAATACACAAATAAAATTTGAAAAACAAAATTTTATGAACTATGCGGGACTCAAACCCACGACCTCCGGCGTTCCGTACCGGTGCTCTAACCATTCGAGTGACGTATCGTCATAAAATCTTGTATGCTTTGTTCAACTCTCAGGTTGTGGCTTCATCTACAAGATCTACTCTACACTTGATAACCTGTTCAACCCCTATATTTGCATATTAGGAAATTGACTTGAGATGTCGCTCTTGTAAATATAACGTAAAAATCTTAGTGTAGTTACCCAGTTCTGAAGCCACGCAGGTTATCATCTCGTACGTAGTGTTTCAACCCGCTCCCGCTCCCGCTCAGCTTAGCCCTGTGAACCCTCCATAAGAGGCTGTGTCGGTTGTGCTCGCAGGCTCTGGCCGAGGTCATTGCACTGCTCCGTTGCGATCTGCACTTTTGCCCTCTCTGTAGAGCTCTGTAACCTCTTGTTTTACCTTTTTACATTAACTATATTATGTATGAAACATGTGGTTACTAATGCAGTGTGTGTTATAGAACTAATGTGCTCACAATATTGGCGCTCACTCGTCCTTACCGGCTCACTTGTCAATGTTCGTTGAGAATGTTGTAATGTCAAGGACAGATTGTAGACAATAGAAATATTACAATAATGTGAGCTGTTTGTGTTGTAAAGAGTCACGCTTTAGCACAGGCTTGTTCGTAATAAATACACTAAAATAACTGAATGCCAACACTGCATGTCGACTATGATTTTATAATATTATAACACGAACAACTAAAGTGAAATGTTGTGCAAATATTTTTATTACTGTATCAAAACAATTAATCTGATCATTATATTCGTTATCCTTATACAAACAATGAATTCAAGCTCTAAGGGTTGGTCCAATATACGATAATTTATACTTATACAGTTTATTATTTACGACTTTTTGGATTATTGCATGCAGCACCTTACAAACTAATTTGTTATGTATATTACAGCCATTGTAAAATACTCTTATTTGATTGAAAAGCGTGACCGTTGAGTTTCTTGTATGTTCTTCTCACGAGTTCTACTTTTTCCGAACATATGGTACATTCAGTAATCTAAAATAAATATTTATAGTGAGATTCAAAACCGCTTAAGTTTAAGCTTAATTGATTGAAGTTTATTTGTTTTTGAGTTTAACTTCGGCTTTAAGAGTCTACTTTTTAGGGCTTGCTACCCGTTGCTACTAAGGCTCCGCGGTTCATTCGTCTTTTTGTATGTCAAAACATATTATTATATAACACTTTATAAAGTACGCTTCATTTACATTGCATTACAATGTTGGCTAAAAAGTCTGCAAAAGACTTGCAAATTATTTATGAAACATGACAACCAATATAGCTCAGTGTTTAATGACCCTGTCTTCTGAGCTAGAGGTCCGAGGTTCGAATCCCGGTAACATTTATATGAATATGGATGTTTGTTTCCGAGTCATGGATGTTTATATGTATTTACGTATCATTAAGTAAGTATATTGTGTTAAATATATCTTTGTCTTGTAGGGAATCCTAGTCAGCCAGAATACTAGTTAAATTAAAGTTACTTTCTTTGTACCAATGTATACTTTCTAACAAATATAAAACAACTATGTAACTAATATGATACCAATTAAATTTTTATACCTTAGACTCGGAGGTATCATTTTGTTAAAGGAAACTGTAAGGAACACTTACATATTCGGGTTCTCTATTTACATCCTGTATAATGAATTAAATTGAATAAATGAAATAATAATTTTATCGTAGCTATTACAAAAATAATTGGGTTTGTGATTTGTTATTTTTCGAAAATCACACGAAATTATTATCTGATACTTTTAAGATTTCGTAAGAAGTAAAAGTTCTGTAAAAAAGGCTCACGGGGGTACTGTTGGTCGCATTCCACTTAATTAATTTTCCGAAAAAGTGGTTTGTAACTTACATAATTAATGATTGTTATTACTTATTACGAGAAAGTGCCGCTGAGGATTCTTGAAAAACCCAAAAGTTCTGAGTTGCACTACAACTGCGCTCGTCACCTTGAGATATAAGATGTCAAGTCTCATTTGCCCATTAATTTCACTAGCTACGGATCCTTTCAGACCGAAACACAGAAATTCTTATTGCCGTTGTAGTACCCATAATCTAGCCGGCATCCTGTGCAAAGTATCCTCTCATTGTTAAATAACCTTAGTCGGATCTTACGAGTAACATTTACGTAAGTTACGACACCCTCGGGCCAGCCACTTCCCTATTATTTTTATGCCCCGGGGAAGCCCAGGGTGAGTTGCGAGCCAATGTTGTATGGGTTTTACAATGTTTAATTGATCATTGTACTTTCAAATATTTATTGAGGTGGTGATGACATTTCAGCGCGGCAATGTACGCCATATCTACAACCTCGGCATCCACGAGGTCTGGGTCGCGCGGAGACACGGCAGCACTGGAGAGACACGTGCGGGTCATTCGACTGCTGAGACCCCGCCGAGCCGTCCCAGCCTTCGGCTTCTCCATCAGAGGTGGAAAGGAATTCGCTACTGGATTCTTCGTGTCCAAAGTCGAGCTCAATTCGGAAGCGCATCTACAGGGCGTGAAGGTAAAGACTTTTTTTTTATTTTCTATTTTTGGGAAATGGGAAGGAGTCTTGAAATGAGTTATTGTTGGTAGTGCTACGAACTATAATTAATAATTCAGAAGTGTTTTTCATGAACCTGTTTCAATAAAGATATTCGACTTTTTAGTAAATAATTGCAGTAAACTATAGAAGTGATTTTAAATCCTGTCTTGAATAAAAACATTTTATTTTGAATTTAACAAAATATCTAAAAGCTATGAATATGTATAGGCATATATGTATAAACGGTGGGCCAGCTAGTGTTTTAAATTTTAAAGTACCTATTACTTTGACTTTGAAAGGTAAAATGACATTCACTTTTTGACAGGAAGTTAGTTTTATGTTTGACATTTGCTAAATGGTACGCTATTCACTCGAACAAAATCGGAAAATATTAAAAACTTACTTCCAAAGAAGCGAGTCTTTAACTCAAACTGTAAGAAATTTACGTGAAAATTTTTCGAGAAATGATCCGCCGTCAGTTCAGTTTGTGCGTCAATTTATAAAGTGTGTTCCTTCATGTAGATCGTTATTAGACAAAGCAATCCGTGTACCTTCTCGTCCGGTGCGGTCAACCAAACACATTACTGCTGTGGCTCAGAATGTGCAAAAAAATCCATAAACATCAATTTGGGTAAAATTCAAATTCAAATATTTTTATTCAAAATAGGATTCAAAATCACTTATTGAACGCCAAAAACTACCACCCATTCAGTATAGACTGCCTCACACCTGAGAAGAACGGGCGCAAGAAACACAGCGGGCTTTTTTTACGTAACAATATGGATTACAATATAATATCATACAATAAACATTTATAATTAAAGAACCTGAGGGTGTTCGCTTCATTCCCAGTCTATGTAGTATCTATGTCAGTTAACTGTTAATTTTTTAACCACATGTGCTGCAAATCTAAGCCTATTCGCCAATCCTTCAATATGGGGACCCCATTGCAATTTAAAATTCTTCATCTCCAGCTGCCAAACAATCTTCAGATCATTGGGCGAAACAAAAACGCATCGGATGGTCATGAGGCTTCAGTTCTTGGACTAATTGAACTTTGTAAGCCTTCATACCGAGGTTTTTATGCAACATTCTTCTCAGAGAAGTGCGAGAAATGTTCAGTTCCTGAGAACGATGACGAGTTATTGCTACCAACGCTAAGCATAAACTAAATGAGTTGACTACCGTTGACCACAACTTGTGTTACAATTAATCAAGATGAGACGTCGTCCTCAATGAACTTTTACTCAATTGATAACTATATGCGGTTTTTTTATAAGAGGGAGCAAACGTACAAGAGGTTCATGTGATGGGGGGTCACACCAGGAGTCAATTTCAAGTCAAGATTTGTTGCTGGCCTTTAAGGAATGCTCTATTCTTCAAGGTCCCTAAGTCATATCGATTTGGGAATGGGGGAAACACCAGCCGGTAATTGATTCCACTACGTGGCTATGCATATATATATCGACGCCAAGTATACCGATACAGGCTGTGTCAGTTAGAGGAGTGATCTTCAATCGAGGGGATCTAATAATGGAAGACTTTTAAGCGGTGGATGCACTAACATGTGTCTTAGGGTTAAATTCAACTTAATTATGGCTGCGCCGTTCTGAAACTTTGCAAAGTATAGTCTTGATTTCGGATACAAGTTTATTCCGGTTCTAGTCGGCACTATCCCGGAAGAAGTTGGCACGGCTGGTATAAGAAGCTAACAATTAATTTGCAGCATATCATTGAAATACAGAAGAAACATTGTAGGCAATAGCACGCAACCTTGCGGGACATAAGTGTTTACGGGTTTTAAGTCAGAGCATGCACAGTCGATAACGACCTTGATGCTCCGATCAGCCAAAAAGCCAGTGACACATCTCCGAAACCTCTCGGAAAGCCCACAGGATGTCTGTTTCGCTATGAGCGCTTTGTGCTGCACCCGATCGAAGGCTTTCACCGCTAACACCCCGCTTGTGCCCATTATGGGTGAGATATACAAGAAGATCCCTAGCTGAGCAACGAAAACCGTATTGGCAATCGTTGATCAGCTGGTGCTTTTCTAAGTAATAAGCACAAAATAATCTATCTAAACACATCAGACAACCTGATCAACTGCTTCAATTTTGAATCATACACAAATAATTATGTATGTCTTTGCCAGAAACAAATATTTATGTGTGACACCCAATATAGTTTTATTTGTCAGTCTCAAGCCACCTCTTATTGTGATAGTAGTATGGCTACAAACTTATGTTTTGTTCAAATTGTTCTCTCTGATAAAAGGAGTGTCCCAAGATCTAGAATAGATCTCATGTCGCAGAATCAATTTACTTGATTTTGATGCAGTTTTTACGGATATATTGAAGTATATCTTGGAAAATTATTTAGTATTTCATTACATGATTGAAATTCAAAAGTATAAAATAGGAATATCAATCAAAAAAATACCGTAAAATTGGTCACAAATTTTGGAATAACATATATTTTGTTACCTTCCGAAAGTATCAAAGTTGTGGTGCTCGGAAACTACAGCTCTTATTTTTAATATAATTAAAAGTATAGTTATACAAGCCAATCGTACTCAATATTGTTTCAATGTAGGTAAGTACTATATTGTTTGAAACATTAAAAGGTTACGCGAGCGATTACTAAGTCAAGTTGGTAACTGCGGTTGATGCCGCAATTATAAACAGAATTTGGTGGCAATGAAATTCTTAGCCAAATTATTATGTAACGTGTTGCTTAAAAGTATCAAGTGTTGTCATGTTGTATTCGCTAAAATGTTTTTACAGTGACTAGGAACAATAATCACAATATCTCATTGTTTCCGTGTGGCACGTACATACATAAGTACCTACATACCTACTGGCGAATAACTCCTAACTCGCAACTACATAGCTACTTATCTATTTCATTAGAGTAACTTAATTTACAATCTGTCAACGGACTTAAGAGTTAGCTAATTTATATTTGCTACTGGACCGCCAGGCGCTGGCAGCTATTTTCGTTCATCCTAACGTTCCAATACGGAAATGTTAACAGTATTCTTGGTGCACTTCATCCTACTGGTAGTTTTTACTTCATATAATCATTTTCAGCATTTATTACAGAATAGTTACTACAGAATTTTAATCTGTAATTACATTAATAGATAGAGTTACAATAAAAGTAGTTACTATAGAGACAGTAAGGGTCGAGACGAGCAGGACGATGAGTTGATGGTAGTTGATACGCCCTGCCCATTACAATGCAGTGCCCCTCAGGATTCTTGAAAAACCCAAAATCTTTGAACGGCACTACAAGTGCGCTCGACACCTTGAGACATAAGATATTAAGTCTCATTTGCCCAGTAAACCCTTCAAACCGAAACACAGTAATGCTTACACATTACTGCTTCACGGCGGAAATAAGCGACGTTGTGATTTTTTTTATGGAAAAGGAGCACAATCGAGCGTACGGGTCACCTGGTGTTAAGTGATCACCGATACCCAAATTATCTTGCAACACCAGAGGAATCACAGGAGCGTTGCCGGCCTTTAAGGAAAGTGTACGCGCTTTTTTTTTAAGGTACCCATGTCGTATCGTCCCGGAAATATAGCACAAGGAAGTTCATTCCACGGCTTTGTAGTACATGGAAGAAAGCTCCTTGAAAACACACACATCCAGATGGTGGAGATGATATCCTAACTTGTGGCGTGTTGTGCGAAGGTGGAATTCGGGAGCAGAAATCAGGTGAAACAGATCTTTGGAACACTCCCCGTGATAAATCCGGTAGAAGACGCACAATGAAGCGACGTCTCTACGCAACGCCAACGAGCTCAAGCAGAAGTATTGTATGGGATGAGTGTATTATGGCCCATAAGAAAGGCATTGAAGCTACTAATAGGACTCTCCGAGATATAAGTAATTGTAACCGACTTATGGGCGGAGCTACGGTACTATTGGCTGATGACATCAGACAGACGTTGCGTGTTGTCTCACGAGGGACACGTGCAGATGAAGTGAAGGCTTGCCTAAAGTCATCAGTTCTATGGCCCAAAGTTAATTTTTTGTCTTTAAAAATAATTCTATCTTGAACATGATTGAAAGACGGAGGAGTTCTCCAATTTGTTGCTAGACATTGGTGATGGAAACATTTTGGAGTAGGGAGATGAAATAAACATTACCAGTAATCTTGGTGATGTCGTGAAAGATCTCACTAACTTAACGGACATAATCTACCGCAAAATTATTAAATCTAGAGTAAATTCCGCTGCATGGCTGAGAGAAAGAGCTATTCTGTCTCCAAGAAATGACCTCAGCCAACAGTATTAATAATTTTTTGCTAGAAAAGCTTCCAACTGTTCAAATATAATATGAATCTTTAGACCACTGTATTAGATGTCGATAATGCTGTGCATTATCCTGTAGAATTTCTTCTCACTCTTGAACCACCAGGAATACAACCTCACATCTTATACCTCAAATTTGGCGCTCCAATTACTCTAAATGGGCAATCTAAAGTCCAAAATTTTCTAATTAATTAATCTAAAGTCAAAAACCAGACTTTAGGTTAAGACCTTGCATAAACATGTGATCGAAACCACTATTTTTAAACAGGAGAAACAGTGTTTATCCCTAGGATTCCCTTGATACCAATTTGATTGTAAACTTCTGCAATTTCCGGTTAAACTATGCTACGTGATGACAATTAATAAAGGGCCAAACTTTGAAACTGGCCGGGATAGATCTCAGAAATGGTTGTTTCTCGCATGGTCAGTTGTATGTGGCGTGCTCCAGAATCAGTTCACCAGATGGTTTAGTTATTCTTCAACCCTAAAGAAGAACTTGAAGAATGTTGTTTACATAGAAGTTTAAAAAAATAGGACTATCTATTTTTTTCCATACCATCGGGTTACCAATTGTAATTTAAACAAAGCGACAATTTCTGGTTACGAAATTATAAGACTCGATAATCTTATTATAATAATAAAGCCAGAATCAAACTTTGCAAACAGCCGGTGTACATCTCAGAAATTGTTTCTTTCACGACCTGCGTGGCTTATAACAATATGTAAATTGAAATTTTGTTTATAAATTGGAAGTTTGGAAAAAATAGAACCGTCAGCTTTTTATTAAAAAAAAAATATAAAATTGCGACTTCTTTAGGTAAGTAGTATGAAATCCGGTTTTTACTAGCGGTAGGACTTTTTTCGATAAGTTTGATTGCCCTTCCAGTAAGAAAATAATCTAATAGGAAATCAGAAATCATACGGTCGCGGGCAACTGCTGGAATAAATATATTTTTTATTTCAAATTATTTTATTGCTGTTTGAAAAATTGTTTGATATAAATTTTTGACGTACAGTTTGACAGTTCTGCTGAGACATTATGTCATTACAAGAACAAGGAAGAATGAAATTATTATTGAAGTAATTGAACTTCTACAAATCTCGTAATTAGCAAAAAATATTTTAAATTTTGTATACATATAATATGGAATAGTTTAGGTTAGAAGAGCACCGATCATCAGCTAGTAATAGATATTATATACATATTAGGTATTTGACTTTGACTTTAATAACTACGATACCCCTTCCAGCATAATATATTTAATCAATATAATATCTTGCCAATATATTCACATAAAATACTAATTAAACTACAATGATTACGAAATATTCGGTAAGAGTAACTCTAAAACCATTTCATAAAAATGGCCGACAATTCTGGACATAGACAATTTCAAATCACATTAAATTAAATCTTATTGTAATCGCACGCGGCCCAATTCACTCTTAAACTGTTTCGCACGCTTACGTCGCCTTCACAAAGAACTTATAAAATTTCCTAATATGCGTCTTTAGTTATGTTTTCACACAGTCATTTCGGCACAAACATTAATTCTGGGAAATTTATTTTACCTCAAGCTAATTGCGTCTGTAACATCTATTTCCGTTTTAACACACATACTTAAGTGTTTAATTCTAGGAAAAGCTGCACCTTAGCATAGAACTACAGGAAGAGGATAATAATTATTATAAGAAAATGCTGTAATTTTGCAATTATAACAATTTATTTACCTTATGTACTTAAACAAGTATGTGATTGTCGGCTAATTGTAAGCTTTCTAGTTTATACAGTCCAGCCACAGCTATGTTACGGTCACTGTAAATTGTCTCTGATATGAAACAAGTGCGAACTTTACCTACTGAAAGGTCATTGAACTATTGATATAAATCAACTTTATTGACATCGTTATGTCGTAATTTGATTCAGAATAATATTATCTTTTGAACGTGGAGTGAAAGTATTAATATTATGTTGATAATTAATTTAAATAAAAACCCTCACTTGATTCAATGCGTCTGTTCATTTCTACATAATATTTAATCCTTTACAACTGACTTCAAGAACACGAGGGTGTTGTTTTTATTGGTTTGGAATTATTATTCTTTTAAAAGGGTATTTTATCAGATTGTGATTTTTGTCTATTGTAAAAAAAACTGTAATGATAGAATCTATGAATAATTGAGGAACTGTGATATTAATAAACGCGAAGTAAAGTTACTACAAATTTAAAACGTTTTATCTTTATCTTATCTTTGTCACTACAGGAGAACATGACAGGGAGAAGTAATTTTAAACTTGGAGTAATGTTTTAAATAGCGTTTATTAATAAGACGATAGTGGTTCTTTTCATTAACACAATATTATTTTTATACAGCCACTATTATTAGAGGGAGTGGAGTTCAACTGAACAAGTTCTACAAATGTCTTACTTTTATAAGTAAGTATTACACGTTGGGTGGTTTGCAATTTTTTTATATTTGCATCTACCGGAATATTTAAGTGTGCTTTGATTATCCTTAGTATTAGAAACCTTAATAAGTGTAAATTAAACATGATTTTACAAAAAAAAAAACTGTTTCAAAAATGCTCAAACTGTAAATTTTCTCTCCAACATTTGAAGTTAGATTGATGAATTATTAGTATAAACATATTTCCAAAAAGTAATTTATATTATTTGACCACAAAATTAGTAAAAGTACTAGGGACTCAATTCGTACGTAAATGTATATTATGACATAATTTAGTTCAGAAGTTGCCCTTAATGAAATGAAATACTAAAGATAAATGATAAGATAAAACGATTTTAATAAATATTTCGCGAATGAATAAATCTTATCAAATTAATCTACCTAACACATAACAAGACATAGAATAATTTAAAGCTAATAATTAAGTGTATAATATATTTACATTTTAATGTTCGGTTTCATAACAAATCCGGCCAATTGACCATACCATTTGTATGTTATGCAACGTAACAATCTATTTAACAATTAGTTAATAAGACAGTGTGTAACTATAACGTATTTATCAATCAATCAACTAACCGTAATAGTTTAATCATATTGTACCTTGACTAAGGAAACCACAAAAGTGCAAAACCTGATAGGTAAAGGTATTCGATTAGTTGGATTTAACCACAGTAGTATTATGTGGTGGATCATCGTAAATTGTTTTAAATATGGTTAGTATGTAACCAACGAGACTATGATGATCGAGTAATTGCCATGACTACTACACACCTGAGCGGGTGACTGCTTACAAGAGGCTTCAGTAATCTTGGGGTTTAAGGCGACTCTAAATACCAGCGACAGTCTGTAGTTATTGTTATGGATTACTTATCCGAATTAATGTACTTACACAATAAAAGTACAAGCTATAAGAATAACTCTTCTGAGTTTCATACTAAACACTGGCGTCACGCCGAGAAAAAACTTGTTTAACACCAAAGAAAATGGTAGTTAAAAATAACTCTGGATTGTTTGTTAACTATAACCAACAGCAAGCATTGGCAACTTAAAAAATATAAGACTTAAGGGTATGTGTAACTTGTTTACGTATTTTCTGCTTACACTTCGCCTTAAATATCTCCAGAACTGTCTGATGTAGAAGGCGAACCACTGCGACTATCATGTCATGCAAATTATCACACACTACCGCTCTCAATCGAGAAGAAGAATAATCTAGTATTTATTATGTCTGTCATGGGGTCATGATGGTAGATCATTACCGGTATTACATTTAAATAACATCAGAGGCTGATGGAGATTACTAAATTGACACTTAATGGCCCTTAAACTTGTGAATGATTGACCGTTGCATCACCAACATTTGTTTATTTAAGAATTTATTAAATTTGGTGCTATTTTGCGGAATTCCATATTTATCAAAATGTTGCGAGTCTCGTAGGATGTCTCGTACGAGTATAGCGCCTCTACACGAGGCATCCTTAGGAGATCAAATTGTCAAACACGTGTCAAATTGATTAAAGACAAAACTTAGCAGAATTTACACTCAATAAAAATCACAATATTTGGATTGTTTATTTAACATTTCCGTCACCTGGAGCATACCATCTTAAATAACTTTATGGAATTAGAAACAAAAAGTATTTTATGAAAGCTGTCTCATGTCTTAGACTTTTGTCCTGTCCCACTGTCAATCCCCAGATTAATGTATAATATTTTCCAATACTTTTTTTACTCTTTATTTTAATTCATTCTATTTAAATTATAACCAAATAATTTCAACAGTTACTGGTTTTACAATATCCGTCACTACATCATCTTTATTGGCCTATTCCTTTATCCAATCGCAATCATAAATTTGCGAGCGGAGCTTGATATTTTAATACATTTTCTGCTTTCAATAACAGATCGACGGTACAATTTCTTAATCTATTTCTAATTTCATTTATGAGATGACGTTTTGATATTTTACATTTTTATTTTTATGGGGCGTTTAACTATGCATTTTGATGGACATTAACTTTGAATTAAGATTGACATAACGAATGCAGATTCAGGATTATTTATTCATCTTTTGTCATTTAAGTTCTTGTATCCCCTAGCTGGGGCAGAGGGCATCCACAGTGTATCTCCATCGCGATCGGTCCTGAGCATCTCTCTTGATTTCACTCCTGGTCTTTCCGATGTCTTGCGCTTCTTGAATGACAGTTTTAGATTCCAATAATATACCGAAGCAAGCCCTACAGGCTTCCCGCTGAGTTTGTTTTGCCCATTTTTCTCAGGTCTGAGGCAAACCTTTTGGAATGGGTGGTAGTTTTTGACTTTCAAACCGCGGCGGTTGTGGTCCGTTACTATTTTCAAAATGCCGTCAAGAGCGACAAGAAAAAGAAGAGTTGAAAGAAGGCACCCTTGTGGCAGACCGTATGTACTCACATATACCGCTATATCATACTAATTCTATTCATAATCATTATCATATGTCACTCGACACGTCACAGGTTTATTAATGGATGGCATAAAATAATTATTCTAAATAATCTTAAGCAAGAGTTCGAATACTTAAGGCAGCTGTAATTTTACATAGCCCTCTAGCCCTCAGTTGAAGACTTATTTGCATACGATCACGTCATGGGGAGAACCACAGAGGCACTTTCTGCCTTTATGTGTTTGAGGTTTGAAGTGCGTCGACTGAAATTACTGGGCTAATGAGACTTAACATTTATCGAAAATACTCAGCGGCTCTGCGTTGTAATGTGCAGGCGTATCACAAACATCAAGAAAACGTGTAGTTAAGTTAATAACTTAATCAACATAAAATAAATTAACAAGTTTAGACTTGTTCGAGTGGATAATATCAGCTACTTTTGATGTAAACCTGAAGGAACGGAAGGATAAAGAAGTAGTAATTACTACTATATTATGTGCTCTTGCTACTGCCGTGCAACGTATTGCGTGCTAACAAATAATAGGCCTGAATCAAGTCGTAGTTACTGCTTGTGTCATAACAGACCTACGTATGGAATTGGTACAGTTTCCTAATCTCTATAAACATATATATTATGATACCAAGTCGCAGGAAGTAACTATTTTATGTGTCTACATAATTTCTCATAGCACGGATCTAAATTATCATTCTTGTTCCGCTCAACACGGTATTTAGTTCACAAGTTGTACATTCATTTACCAGTTACATATCATAAACATTTCCATAATCATTAAACTGTCTTCAATTATTACGTATTTCAACATGTTTACTATTATATGCAATATTTTGTGTCGGTTTCATTTCCGTCCTAGCAACTACTACTACCTACGCTTGGTAATTAACCAATAAAGATTTTAATGTTAATCATAACCATTCATTCATTCTATTATCAACCATACATATATTATTATAAATTTATTGGGAAGTTATTGTTAGAATTCCTATGTGTTTCAAGTGAATTCTAAGGGATTCTCTAGAAATCAGATTATATATGGCCCTAATTTACAAAACAAATATTGTTTCGATATCAGGTCCTTTCTCCCGTAGCAAAATTAATTAACAACTGAAACATGATTTATTTCTGTTATTTTAAGTTCGCTTAGTTCGTTGTGTAAGTATCACTAAGATTTTTAATTCTTCTGATAGCAAAAGTAGCAGCACTGAGTTTAATTGAAATTGCCTCAATATATGCGCCCCATTGTAGCATTTCATCTAATACTATTCCAAGAAACGAAGTAATCAACATATTTTAAAGATTCCCCATTTAATATTATACTTCATGATAGATTTTTTTTTCCACTTGGTAGGAAAAATTCAATATATTTTGCTCGCGTTAAGTGACAAATTATTCATACTGAACCAATTTGATATGTTTTCCAAGGACAGGTTTATTTTATCTAAATTCGGTGAATGCCTATCAATATTGTAAACTAATAAAGTATAGTCTGCGAAAAGAACAATTTCATGTTCTTTCGATGATACAAATGGCAAATCATTTGATGTAGACGAGGAATAAGAAACGTCCTAGGATTTAACCCTGAGGCACGCCCATCCGCATTACAGCTCCTGATGAATGTTAATAATTACTACTTTCTGAGTTCTATTAGCTAAATATAAAGCAATAAGATCAAGCGATTTTCTTCTTATTCGAAAATAATTGAGCTTACGAATAAGGGTAGAATGGTCTACGCAATTAAATGCTTTCGAAAGATCACAGAGTATTCCTATAGCGTTATCTGATCTCTCCGAAACATTAAATATGTGTCGAATCAATGCCATACCACTATCAGATGTTGATCGACCTTTCGTTAAACCAAATTCCTTAGAATGTAAAATGTTATTGCCAGAGAAATGGCTTAACAATTGGCTGAATATTATTTTCTCAAAAATTTTGACTTATTGTAGGTAGAATAGAAACTGGTCTATAATTTTTAGTATCTTCTTTATCCCCTGACTAAATAATTACTGGTATAACTTTACTGTACTTTAGATAATCTGGAAAATATCCAGTATCGCAACATTCATTAAAGATAGAACATAATTGTGGAGCAAAATCTTTGATTATCTTTGCTTTTATAGCCACAGACATGCTCCATAAGTCACATTTTATTTTCCATTTAATGAGTTAAATACTTTCATTATTTCACCAGTAGTAACGTGCCTAAATTGAAATGAAACTTTGCACTCAGATACATTGCTTTTAAGTATTGATTCAGCTACTGCAGAAGAAGAATTTAGGTTATTTGAATCTGAACTTAATATTCCTGTTAGAAAAAAAGTTATCAAAAGTTTGACCGATTACCCTTCTATTTTCGACGACCACTACATGTTTTTTAATATAGATCGAATCTTTATTTGTTTTATTTTTACCTGTTTCCCTATTTATTATTGCCCAAGTCATTTTTATTTTATTATTTGATGAAACAATCTGGTCGCGAATATGGATACGTTTTGCCTCTTCAGAAAACTTATTTAAATATTTTTGAATAGCCACGCACATATTCCTTGCATACTGGATCGTTGTTCAAATTCCTAAGCTTACAGAGTTCATAAAGACGCGTTCTACTCCTATGAATGCTTGCTGTAGCCCAGTCACTGAATTTTGATTGATAGTTGATACACATCTTTTTTTCTTTAAAAATATCATTATAGTTATTTATGCAACTGTTATGTAATAAGGGGTATTAAAACACGAATGTGGATTTATCTCACTAGGCGTAGCCGAGTGTGATAATAGTATCACATGAGTGTTTTAATACCTAATTATCAACAGTTGCATACAAGACTTTATCTACACCCAAAATATAAATCCTCTAAAAGATTCTGAAACAGTTAGCTTACTGCTAACATTAAAACAGCTAGTCCTAGTAGTAACCTAATATCATCCATTACTGATTATATTATACAAATAAACTAAGTATTAATGAAAGAATTATTTATTTTAGTAGTAATTTACATTTTGTATAGTGCAATAATTAAAATTCACTTGAATATTATGTTCTTTTGGAAATTAATCGCTCATTTTTTGTAAACAAAACAAAAAAAATATCGAAGAAAAATGGCGGGGATTCGAATAACCTATTTTTTTTTACGGCGCGCGACGTTCTGGTAGTGTGGAACGTGCGTAAACCAAAATGTTCTTTTTTTGAAATTCATACAGATGCCACGCATCGAGCAATAAGAATGTGGCTGTCTGTTAAAACTTGCATGAAGGGAATGAAAAAAAAAATAGGAGTGTTGATATGAAATTCAGTACAACATTCTTTTGGATGATGTAATGGTTATTAGAACATATTTAGGTGTTTTAATGTTGGCAATAAGCTAACTGTTTCAGAATCTTTAATAGAGGATTTAAAGAATGGGTGTAGATAAAATTATTTACGCAATAAATTAATAAATGTGTAGAACATTTGATTTGGGTCAGATTGTTTTACAATATTATTATTATATTCAATAAGTTTTTGAGCAATATTAGATTGGAAAAATTTGATTCGATATTTTGATATGGGTCTACAAAAATTTTTTTATTCTCAGTAGTTTTTTTTTATATTTAATACAAATTTGTTGCTCACAGTGATATATTGTCAATGCAAGTAGAGGGTGAAGAAGTTATTCGTGTTGGCTCATTAAAAGTGTTTATCATATACACCTAAAAGAATGACAATTTTTAAATGAATTTCTTGATCTTACAGGCCGGTCTTATAGTCGTAGTTAAATGCGATAAAATAGAACGCTAGATTATTATGAAAAGAGATTGTAAGAAAAGTACCTCGCATTGGAGTGTCAATATTTTGTCTTATAAAGTAAAGTCATATAGTTAAATTCCTAATAAGGTTACATCCTACTACATAATACCTAATATTATGTATTCCATTAGGACAAAAAAGTTAAAATATGGCAGGAAACGGATAAAACAAAATTTACAACCCACAAACAAAATAGTTGTAAATATCTTCAACTGTTGTAATCTGTATAATGTTATACAATTATATATTATTTATTAGTCTTTCTATATTTACATATTCTTTAACACATTCTATATTCTCATAATTGAAAACTATATGTTAATCCTATTATTTTAATTTATTCACAATCCTCATTTGTTAGATAGTTTAGATCATTGTTATCATACCTACCAATTTTTTGTGTTTTGACAAGGCCTTCAACGGAGTACATGTTTGATAAAACGTGTATAAATACTTAAATATAATATATTATTTAGACTATCATTATTTTTTTTACTTTAAAATGAAAAAGTGTTAATATTGGGCCTTTCTAATCTTCTCAATCATCTGTAGCGAAAACCATAATTTTAGGTCCACCTTACCAAAATCTTTTAAGATAGAAAACATTACGTAATAATACGAACCCAGATGAATAACTTGATTTAAAGTTATAGTCGGGATAATTAAAACCACCTAGCTATATTATATACTTTAAAAAAGAGTAAGCGGCAGGAAAGTCTTAAGGAAAGTTGTTCGATATGTGTGCCATGACGCGGGCGTGGTTGTGTTGCGAGGCTGGCTACTGCGTGACAATCACACATCGTAAAGAAAGTGAGTTGTGAGTAACTGTGTGTGTGAGCGTGACGTCACTCATTCACCAGACAACGCTTGATCTCAACTTTACAGCCTGTCGAATATAAGTTGGCGCGCGGCAAACAATATATGCGCGGCAAAAGTGTGCTTAAAGACAACGTAATACCATTATTCCTTAACCATGTGTCAACTGTTACTGTCCGAATAAAATGTGAACTAAATAAATGTTTTACATTGCTGTTTATTGATTAAGAATAACTTAATCAACTGTAGTAAATGTGGCAATGTATAGATGTAGTAGTCGAAGCTTATTATGGTGTCATTTATGGCATGATCCAAGCTACTAGCGTTATTCTTCAAGCATATTATAATATAGTTGTATTGTAAGACGATAATAATGTATAGTCGAGTATAGTCCGCTACCAGACCGCGTCCGATGGTTCGGCCGGAACAATTCCGACCATGTGTTAATAATATGACACATTACGATTTTATGATGATACGATCATGTCACTTACCATAAATACCACGAATTGTGACTCTATTTTACTACTTAGGTCTTAGATTAACAATTTGTCTCCACTGTTTTCCAACTAGATACCGCAGGCGTAGTCGCAACCTGTGGGCGTACTCGAGCCAGTCAACAATATACGACGGCAACGTGCCACATGCTCTGTTACTAACAACTAAAAAATATTATAAAGCTGCAGTGTTTGTTTGTTTGAACGCGCTAATCTCTGGTACTACTGGTCCGATTTGAATGATTCTTTCAGTGTTGGGTAGTCCATTTATCGAGGAAGGCTATGTTTGTTTTCTTTTTCAAAATTAGGGATCCGTAATAAAATTGCTATTTTGTAACACAAGGTGTAAAATCGAAAACCTATTTTTGCGTGCGCTGCAAAAACTATTGACAATAGAACAAAATGATGTACAGGCTATAATATAGGCAATATTTTATTACATATAAAACTTTCGCGTGAATTATACTTTATATGGCAAAACAACGTTTGCCGGGTCAGCTAGTTTAAACTAAAATGCCGGGTTGCGTTGTGAAACTTTGTAAAAATAATACTACAAGAAATAAGAAAGACACTGGGGTTACATATCTATAGTAATTATTTTGTATTTTATTTATTTCAATATAAAATAACAAAAAGCGTAGGTAGGAACACAAGCATCTAATAGTTGCCGTAATAAAAAAGCTATTGTTGTTAGGTATCATTCTAGTTGGAGCACAGCGGAGACCAAACCTTAATTTAAGTGTCAACCCTTATTTGTCATGAGAGGTACTTTTTATAGAATAGTTATGTTTGAATGATGAAGAGAATTGATGCAATTCATATTTTATAAGAAATTGTATATTATAAATTAAATAACCAAACGAGATTACATTTCATATTTTAATTCCATTGAACACACCTTCTGGTATGTCACCGTCTGTATTCTGAGATCCAAATAAAGATTTTAACAAAATTACCACATTTTTCTAAATGCAATATTGCCACGGGACAAAAAAAAACAGTAGATAAGTTTTAAGTTGGTCTCTTCAGGCAAATCTTCGAAACAACTCGACTGATGAGAATTTAACAGACAATTCATAACATTCGTAAATTATGTTGCAGAAAACAATATCTTGATGATGGTGATGGTTAAGAGGATAAACGAGCTTACGGGTCCTTAGCCTTATGTTAAGTGATCACCGCCGCCAACATTCTCCTCTCTCCAACACCAGAGGAATCACAGGAGCCTTGCCGGCTCTTTAGTGTGCTTAAGTGTATGCCGTATTTTTGGAAGGTCCCTAACCATGTCGTATCGTCCCGGAAACACCGTACACGGAACTCATTCCACAGCTTTTTAAAACGGAAGAAAGTTCCTTGAAAACCGCACCGTCAAGGAACACCACACAGCCAGGTGGTGGGAATGATAATAATATCATAATATCATAATATGTGGCGTGTCGCGCGAAGGTGATATTCGGCGGCAAGAATCAGGTGAAAAACCTAGTAACTTATTGTATTTTGATTATATAATTTAGTACTTGTTTCATTCAAATCAATTTAAAAACGTAATTAGTCATATGATTACAATAATTCGTCGAAATCTACGCAAGCAAGTCCGGGCGCCCGCTAGTTAATATAGAAATGTAATGCGCATAATTGATAGGTTACAGCCACGTTATAGGTAAGACACCGACAAACAGTATCATTAATATTGTAATTGTAAAGTAGAACACCGTTTGTTACCGTTTCAGGTTGGAGACCAGTTGGTGAGCGTGAACGGGTACAGAGTGGACGACGCGGTACACTCCGAGCTGGTCCATTACATCACATCGCAGGCCAGGCTCAAGATCAAAGTTAGACGTGAGTTAGATTAGCTGCACCGTTACTCTTATGTCACGACCATTTGCAGTGTATAACCACAAGGAGACGCCATCTCAATTAATGATATACATCATTGTATGCTATCTAGAAGAATTGAATCATAATTCAGATTTTTTAGGAAAATATAACGTGGTGATGAGAATTTTTTAATCATCAATTATAGGGAAAAAAACCTCTTTGATAGTCTAGCTCTTCAATCGTAAGAGTAGGTAATCTGACATTTAGATAAATGTCAGATTACCTACTCTACAGATGTCATGTATTATATTTTTGTTGTGTTTAAAAAGAGCGTGAAAAATGTTTGAAATATTTTGGATGATTTTACCACTCGGAGGCTTCTCTGCACAAGATGCTGTCTACGTGGGTATCATAGCAACGCCTTTTTATGACGTGGAGTACAAGTGTGTAAGAAATATTGTATTTTAGCTAGAAGGGAGCTATAGCTACGAGTAGCATAACTTTAAAAGTACAATTGTGGTGGCGCTCAAAATTTTGGCTTCAGTGATGAATCCCTCGTATCGGGGTTTTTTAACTATGGTCAGGTTACGATACTCAGGGTCATACCAGCAGCTGAATTCCACCACCGGACATAACGGCCGGCAACGCTCTTGTGATTCCTCTGGTGTTGCAAGAGAATGTGGGCGGCAGTGATCACTTAACACCAGGTGACCCGTATGCTCGTTTGTCCTCCTATTCCATAAAAAAAATTAACGTCGAAATGTGAAATTCCACCCGCGCATCATGTTTATATCGGTCATTCCGCAATCGCGCGATTCGTACAACACGTTTTGCCCACTGCAGTATTCCCGAACCAATACGACTTAGAGAGATTGAATCAGCAGCACAACACCTCTGACATTTCGGATGATCATCACAAGAGCGTTTGTCCCCTCGTATATAAAATAATGTTTTTCACGGAACGCTTCGAGTCAATGCCGTCTTCGGTTGGTTGTATACTCTAAGCACTATAATAAACGCATCGAGACGTGCCACAAAAACATCCCTGCTCTGTGGTCAGGGCACATTAACCGCTCGGTTCCAGTCTATGTAAGTGTGATGTATTCTTACATTATACCGCACAGTTATATTTATCATTTGTTGTAACTTCTACGGTTATTACTAAGATACCTTTTTGCTATGATAACGGTATTCATATACAATTGTTATAATCGCACTCATTTTTTAATTTTTATTTAAGTATTTAGAAGAAATGGTCATATCACATTACACTGTATAGGTACTTAGTACATTATTTTTTATGTCAATAAAGGACGAGACGAGCAGGACGTTCAGTTGGTGGTAATTGATACGCCCTGCCCATTACAATGCAGTGTCGCTCAGGATTCTTGAAAAACCTAAAAACTCTTAGCGGCACTGCAATTGCGCTCGTCACCTTGAGACATAAGATGTTAAGTCTAATTTGCCCAGTAATTTCACTAGCTACGGCGCCCTTCAGACCTACACACAATAATGCTTACACATTACTGCTTCACGGCAGAAATAGGTGCCGTTGTGGTACCTTTAATCTAGCCGGCTTCCTGTACAAAGGAGCCTCCCACTGTTAATAATAGTGAGCCGATTTCTCCGCAAAATTCTTAATGTATTTATAGCCGTAGCCGTATTAAGGCTTATTACAATTATCATGAGACGTTTACAAATAGAAAGTGGTTCTATTTGTAAATTATCTTACGACTGTAATCATTGTATTGTCCCGCTTAACAATTGTAAAATAATCTACATCAATAAATGCCGTATCGGGTTATAAGTGTAAGATAATAAATAAAAAAAAATCCCGCTGTCAATCATCCAGTCACAATATATAATTGGTAGTAATTACTACTAGTAGTTGTTATTGATGAAGCCAATGTGGCCACCAACCAGTGCAATAATGAACGTTGTTGTTTCAGATGTCGGGATGGTTCCTGTGCAAGAGTAAGTGACAATTAATCATTTTTGATTTATTTTATTGATAATGAGAACTCATTGGCTATTGTGCTAAGAAGCAAGACATAGTAGATTGTTAACCAAGGGTCGAAAGAATCAATTCCCGAGGTATTTAGACTCATGAGCGCAGCGAGGGCGGCTATAGTCCGAGTAGGAATTTATTATTTCGACCCGTGTTAAGCACGCTACTTTTCATTTCGAATATGAGGAAAATAAAACTAGTTGTTTATCTAAACTATTTAATAATAATATATAATAAAATTAGTAGTACCTATTTAAAAATAATTGTCAAAAGGACAATTTGTGAAATTAAATTGGAATGTTTATGCTGTTTGATATATGATTATGACAAATTTGGCTGTTCTGGATATCTGTAAAAGTAGGAGATTCTGCTATTACATCAGACGATGGATTCCATGGCGGAGTACCCTGGAAGTTGTCGGCTAAGGCGACATGGGCGTATTTTCTTCCCGTTATCTTGTTATATAATTGTCAATATAGAGACAATACTATAGATTCTAATATTAGAAAAGCATGTTGGTCGAGTGGTACCTACTACCTTATAGATCAAGAAATAATCGGAACTTAATTTGATGCCCGCGAGATACGAGTATGTATTTCTTAATATATGATAAAATTATTATAGTTTTTATTTTGTTTTATAATAACAAAGAAACCAAAACTTTAAAAGGGGGCTTTAAAATATTTCATTTAATAGCAAAACAAGGCGTACAGTTTCGGAGTCATAATAAGAAATGTGTATGGGAACAAATTCTTGTGAGATTCATAAAAATCATTATATTCTATTGAAACTAATTTGTATAGCTAGTAGTTTGAAATTTTCTAACAAAAATGTATGAATCCTGGAAATTGCCCTTTTAATTAGTATCTGCTAAAACTACAATTTGGGGGAGGCCTTTGTCCAGCATTGGACGTCTTCCCACTTCCGTTCTATAGAGATAAAATGTGCATAAATATATTTAGCCCTCAGATTGATGTTTTTTTGGTTTTATGTTCGGATATAATAACATTTGCCGCTAGTAATAGTTAAAATAATAATTTACCTATATTTTATGTTTTAGTAGTAATATATTCTCGTCAACGGTTGAAATAGAAGTATGCCGATGCCAGGCAGACATCGCCTTTTATAGACATCTTCACCCTCTCCTCGTGTCACTTTTTACAATATACACACGTGTACTACATCTTCAGTTTTTTTGTTAATACAATTCCTTGTATTTTCATATTATAGTAAAGCGTACGAGCCTCTGTCGTGGCACTTTATATCAGAGCGAACATCTCTGTCTTCGGAGGTGTCATCTTCTCCCACTCTCTGCCACAGCACTGATCACGTGACAGACCTAAGACTCTCCATCTTGGTGCCAGCGAGAGCTAAACTCGGCTGCGGGTGAGTCACATTCTATGTAATTAAATAAGTTTACTACCACAAATATACAGTCAACTTGTAAAAGCATAGAGCAAAATGCGATATAAATAATAAATTATATGGCATTATACAATTATTACGTAGTAGTAGGAAGGATTAGCAATGGGATCACCATTAAGTCCAATTATGGCTGAAATATTTATGGATAATTTTGAGTGTAATTACGTGGTGAGAGACCCACATATCCTATTTTATTACCGATACGTTGACGACATAATAATTTGCTGGACAGGCACCGAACGTCAAATCGATCTATTCATTAATAAAATTAATAAGATCCACCAAAAAATAAAGTTTAAATTGGAATTCGAATCAAACCAATCTCTAAATTTTTTGGATTTAACATTAACAAGAGTAAATAATAAATTAGAATTCCAAATCTATAGAAAGCCGTCATATACAGATATTGCTATTCCCGCGTCATCTTGCCAATTATTACGTAGTTAAAAGAGTTTAGAATCAATTTTCGCAACAAAAGAACAACTTATAATCTTGCTTAAATTTGTGTACATTTTGTGTAACTACACAAATAAAATAATTGCTATTCTCATTATTTCATATTTTTGCAGAATACTTAAAGGTCCCGATTGGAAGCCGGGTATATATGTACAGTTTGTGAGAGAAGGAGGCATCGCAAAGGAAGCTGGATTGAGGCCTGGTGATCAAATACTATCATGCAACGGATCCGATTTCTCTAAAATTTCTTTTAGTGAGGTAAAGTTTCAATTAAATTCATACTAATATTATAGGCTGAGGAGATTTTTTAATTTTAAAATGACATCCTTCACTTCTGGTATTAATTATACTAATTTGCACCATAATTCACGAACGATGCGGGACTAGAACCCGCGCCTCTCGAGTTCCGTCTTAGCGCTCTTATCAGCCACAATCTGAAAGTTGAACAAGACATACCAAAATTTCGGTCGATGTGTCACTTGGACGGTAGGTTCAGTTGGTAAGAGCGCTCGGACGGAACCTGAGAGGCGCGAATGCGAGTCATCATATCTGATAATAAATCCCTGAATTATGTTACAAATTAAATTTGTAGATTTTTCATAGTTATTTGAACTGAATATTTCAGTTTGATTTGAATAATTTTTAAAGTGATGGCCAGATTTATGAGACTATCTATCTATAGTCCGACAACTTTGTGCGCGACCGTCCCACGGGCTGACAGACGGTGACTACACTAGTGTGTCAGCCACTCTAAAATTTTGATTTTTTAAAATAAATTGGAATACAACGTGCCCGCAGACTGTTTTTTTGCATACACTGAAATAATAATAAACATAATGATACGTCAATAGAGTGTCCTAAAAATATTTACTGTGTTGTGTTGTTGAAAGTTCTTGTTTCGAAGGTCTTCAGCTCATTCAATCTGGAAGCAAAGAACATATTCAAAATTGTAATGTCGATAATTTTATAATGCGCGTCGTGCTGTATTGCTTGTAAACAAGGGACACCAATAATGATCGAAAGAATCAAATACCTGAAAACTAGTGTTGGTAATGAATGGGCTTTTGCTTTAAGAATTGAAGTCTCAAATATATTGTTTTTTTATAGAAGATGGTGCAAACGGGCAAGAGGCGCACGGGATGGGGAGTGTGAGACAGCCGCCCATGTGTTGCCGGCCTTAATGGTGGGAGTATGCTGATTATTATCGAACCCACGAATAAGATAGGGATTAGGCGTCTCTATTGACATAAGCCAATAGTAGTTTAAAATGTGTCAATTTAAGGCTTAACACTTAAATATTATGAGTAAACCAATAAACAATATAATTTGTTCAGGCTGTGTCAGCAATGAAAGCTAGCGGTCGTCTCGAGCTCGTCATCAGGGAAGGTGTCGGCTTAGAGCTGGTCTCACCAGAGAGCTCTGGGTACAACAGTTCTGCGTCATCAGCGGCGGGTGAGAGAAGCCCCGCATCTGTCGCATCCATCGTACCCCTCGCTCCTCCGGCCACGCTGAGGAGACGGCTGGCCAGTGTCGCTGAAGAGGCTGCCGATAGGGCTGATAGGTTTGTGTGTTTCTGTACATGGTGTGTTTTATGACCTAATGGCATTAAATTATATTTTGTTCTTGTCCGTATAATTACATCAACAGAAAATATTCTATATAAAATAAACTTTAGACAACCTTTAATACAATTGTAGTGATAGTAAGCTTTCTTTAAATATTAATATAGTGTAAAAAATTTTGATTTTTTTCCTACTAAATTGTGTTTCTTTTCCATTATAGACTGACAATGAATCGAATAAAAAGGCGAACTTGGGACAGTCTAGATTTTGAGTGGAATAATGGCAATATACACAATTTTGATTCGCCATCCGACATAGAACCTGATTACGACTCCCCTAGTATACCAAATAACCCTCACACATTTGAAAATAAGAGCAATATTAGGAATAAAGTGAAATCTGAATACGAAGCAGCAAAACCAAAACCACCTTTAAATAGAACTATTATAAATTTAACTGAAGATGGTGCTACTATACAATGTAGCTATGACAACAACTCTAGAAAGAATAATATGTTTGCTCAACAACCAAACAGAGACAATGATAAGAAAACAATAGTTGTAGAAGTTCATCATAATATGAACGCACCTCAGAACGGTAGCCCGCATTGCAAGTACCCGCAACCACCCGAGAACGAGCTTAATTTAGACACAACAAGTATTTCTAGTTCTGCCACGCTATCCAGTGCCATTGTAGAGGAAATACAAAGAAGAAAACTGGTAAGTGTATTTAAAAACTAAATCTGTTCTATATATTATGTGTATAATATTGCTATGATCAATTTTATTAAGTATTCTGTAAACTGTAAAGCCCATGGTCGAGGTTGCGCTTATAATTTTCAATGTATGTATTCTCTGGTTTATTGTTCTTTTATTTTAAAGACAACTTCTATTCCATAGATTTTTTACCCATTTATTGGATCAATTTGTCATTTTTCCATCCGTACTACAACATCTTCCCTATAACAGATACTTTCATAGGAACAAAAGGATATTTTTATACATTACACGAGGAACAAACATAAACTTCTTATGCTTACTACTCGGTTACGTCGAGATAGAATGTCTTTTATTGGGCGACGAATATACTTTTACAACATGATCCCAGAAAATGTATAAAACAAAATATGTGTTACCAAATTCAAAATAATTGTTAAAAACGTTTGTTTCGTAAAGAAAACTATAAAATAAATGATTTTCTGAATGATACCACAGACTGGGAACGAAGCGTACGCCCGCAGGCTATTTAATTATAAATTTTATTGTACGATACTACACAATATATTGTTACTAAATTAAGAAAAAAATAAGGCCGCTGTGTTTCTTCCGCCCGTTCTTCTCAGGTCTGAGGCGTACTGTTTCGAATGGGTGGTAGTTTTTGACGTTCAATAAATGATTTTAAATCCTATTTTGAATAAAAATAATTGAATTTGAGTATGATTAAGACTGAAAATTTAGTAATATAGTTGCTGAGTGATCTTCCCAAGAACAAGAGACCTTTTTGGAGAGACTAAGTAGTATTTAAAGCCTTGCAAACAATCTGATACAAAACCAAAATCAATCTCTTGCAAAGGTCTTTGTTTAGCAGTGGACGATGATGACGATGAAACGAACTTAAGGAAACATAATTCATAGCTTTGTGGTAATTACTTTTCTATAGTGGCAGTGGATGAACAGCATCCAATATGATAAGGTGCAAGTCTCTATAGATTACGTGGTAGCATTTGATTACGTAATACATAAAACATGTGATCCTATAGAGTATAGACACTTAAGAGTAACTGCTCTAAATTCCCATTTAAAATAAGTTTGTCATATTGACATAATTCAAAACAATTGCAGAAAATTTCTATTAGTATTAAAAGTCTTTTGTATTTTATTATTGCCATTGAAATCATGTTCATATTTTATAACCCCAGTCTGGAACATTGAATGCGGTGCAAAATCGATTATATTTCTCATATTATTTGGACTCAGTTATTCTTGAATATTTCAATGTGAAAAACCAATTTTATTTGAAGTTTTTTACATTTAATAAAATATTATCATAGAATAAGAAGAAGCCGACACCTGAAAACGAAAATCAGAGTACGACGAAAAAACGCAATGTCCAGAAAATAGACATTGATGATGATAAGAAGAAACACCATGATGCCCTGATGAATGAATTTAAAAAAGTTCACAAGAAAATGTTTGCTAACCAAGAGACGGCGGAAGTAGCCGATACCCCAGATAACAAGGTAAGTCTGACAGTAAGTGCACATAGCGCGCGAGTTGAGTCGGGGCCCGAGTGGGAGCATCTTCCCTCGCGCGTCTGTAGTGTAGTGCTGTACCGTATTTGACCATCTTTGACAGTTATTGTATGCTTAACGTGTTATCGCGTTTATAATGAAGTTGCAACCCCGTATTTAATAATGGATGATCCGAGTTCTTAATAGAGAATACTTTTTTTTCATTTATGTTAAGAAAAATTGAAGCTATGTTTAAATTCACATTCCTAATTTCACATTCATTGTCACATTCCTAAACTCTGCATTCAACTCGCACGCTATCTGTTAATTGTATTGTACTTAACTCTCACTTATGATACTTGTACTATTATATTATATTCTTTGCTTATGAATTGTACTTGTTACGGGTTTTATTTTGATAAACGGATGCTTTATAGGATCATTTCGTTTATAGATCAAGATTCATTTAGATTTTAGGTCAAAGAATCAACTTATCAACAACAAAATCTTAGCGAATGTCACAATTATATTACTTTTTACCACCACACAATTTGAAATGAATATTTACATCTTCAATCAATTTCTGTAACAGTCTTGCTCTTGGGAACACAGTTATCTGTCGAAAAAGTATGAATGACTAAAAAGTGATATCGGTACCTACTAAAAGTGATACTGACGTACAAACGTCCGCGACCACTTTAAATCTGGTAGAAATAAAATCAAAGCTGGAAAAAGGGTATCATCGCTCATGATTAAAAATTTGTGAGGTTAAAGCAAATACATTCACAACGGTAAAGAAAACCGTGTGGATTATATCGTGTATAGGGACGAGTGGATACAATGAAACGAAAAAAGCATTAACATTTATAAAAAAGAAATATATTAAGAAAACTCAACTTATTTTTTCAATTACCATACTTTACTTAGTCATCTAAAAATCAGACACAGAACCGAGATCAAAAGTTAATCCTAACCCTATAAAATAGGGTTATAAAATAGGCCTTGCCACTGTTTCATTGGACCTCAGGTACGGGATACATTGGAACACACACTGGAGTGCAATGAAACATACGTTTTATGCATCAAGACAAATATAAAATATCAAAATAAACTAAAACAATGATAATACTTAGGTGTAATAAGAAGAATGTGTAAATATAAACTATCGCTTAGCCTCGAACTAGGTGACAGTAAAACAAATTCTATGTCATCTTTTGCAACAGAAGGTAGGTCACATTGTAGGTCACTCATCTTTTTTAGCTTCGTCGCAGATAACTATTAATATCGTAGTATTATTTTCATCAGCAGCTGATAATAAAATGAACAATGTATAATGAAACACAGTTTTCATTAAACCCCGTTTCATAGTGCCCCGACTAGCTAAAAGAAATTTAAATACGAACTGTCAACATTTTTACTTTGAATTTAATTCACAAAATATATTAATGAAAGCCCTCAATACTCACTTTACGGATAACAATAACAAAACCTGGTGTCAATAGTTCTTTACTAAAAGTAAATGTTCTTTCACTGCAAATTGCGTGGCGTTATGTTCAAAGTCCGGTGGAAACACAACTGAACTAAAACTCTGCCTAATAGATGCGTAGGCAGAGTTTTGCTTTAGACAATTTTTGGTCGTGCTTGTGAGTCTAATTGTTTTTTATACGTCACTGTACGGACTTTCCTGACAATTTCTACGCTACGCTTCTCCTCCTCAATCCGAAGTCCTCAACTTCGTGTTCTACATAAAGAATAACCTGACTGATTATAGATATTTGAAATCTCATAGTTTCCCACGTGGCCGTGGGTAAGATATAATGTGAGTGTCTAAAAAGTCCTATCATTCACTAAATTGTCTATTAATATTTGTACAAATAACTCTAAGGCTCGAAGATAATAAAAGTTCCCAACCTTAAAATTGGACTGTCGATCAAATACAGGTAACTATTAATTTTGTTATGTTCTACTGTGGTCAAAACAATTGACGGTGTTCGAGGAAACAGCTGTCATTTGTAAACACATTTCATTGTGTAGCGTTTGCAGTCATTATCAAGATGCACTTTGGGAGAATTCTGAAAAGACATTATTGTTTTGATTGGGACGTGCAAAGTATAACCATGAACAGTAGAGTGTGTGTGTGAAACATCCTCTTTCCAATTTATTGGATGCAATCCGTTTGAACACTGTTGGAGTTTTATTCAACTTTTTGGATTTTATCTATTAACAATACTACTTAGTTGGTTAAAGATAACATAACAAATTCCTGAGTGCTTCAGACACTATAGTAAGTCTCACAAGTCGTGAGTCATAGAGAATAGACCTCGAAATACCCGAAAAAAATTAACACTCTGAAGAAGTAGGAAAGCAACTCTAAGTGGAAGAAGCTAAACCTGACTCACGCGCCAGCCCTGACTAGTTATTATAATGAATTTGTGCCTCTAAAATTCCAAGCATTTAATTACATATTTCATCTTACTATCGCAAAATTGGTTAAATCAATCTAATCCTCTGCTAATCAAATATCAACTTACTGCCTAATCTATTTTAATATCAAAATGTAACAGTTTGTATGTTTGTTACCCAATCCATCGTTCGCGAGTACTTCATAAATTGAAATGTCTATTTAAATATGATTTTCTACGGAATTTGTCGAAACTATTTCGACTGACAGAGGTTCTAGTGAGTTGATAATTTATTTATTATAATTAATTAATACATAATGTAATACCTAACTTATAAAAAGCTAAATAAAGGTTTTCAAAAATATAGTAGATACTTACTTATCGTTTTAATTAGACAATTTATACTTCTAGTTAGAGCCTCTTGCTGCTAGAAAACTGATGAAAACAGGCCAGGTTTATTACGTTAGTGTGTGTGACCAGCTACGTCGTACACCCGCTATTTGTATGTCACTTTGTATAGTGTGCGTTCATTGCTCAAAATAGAAATTAACTGTCACATCATTTTTTTTTTGTTTTCTTTTTGACATTTTCATAGCTGTCACAGACCACAGTCTATCTAAACGTGTAACTGATCTACGGTTTAATTCTATAGAAGAAGCGTCCTGATTACGCGCCAAGTTATACTGAGTGTAATAAAGTAGCCTCAATAACTCACATCAAAATCAGCGCAGCCGTTTCGGAGCCTGACGAAACGGACAGATAGAGAGACAAAGACTTTATAATTTAGTTTTATAAATATACGTACGATGAAAATCAAACAAACAGTCACTACAATGTTTAGCTAAACTTAGCCAGAAAGATAAAATTGTAAGTTTTGGTGATGTTTATATTACCAATTACAAAATTATTGTCAGCCAACTTACGAAATAATCAAACCCACTTCGACACTTACCTATCATTATTACCTTACATAACGATCGTGTATTGGACCGTAAATCAAAATGAAATATCTTGACAGTTTCTTTCGATCTCGCCTTTCATACTTACCTAAGTGTAATCAGTCATTTAACAGAAATACTGTTGTTCTTTTTTCAATATAATAAATAATAATATTGACACACTTTTACACAAATTATCTTGCCCCAAACTAGGCGTAGTCTGTACTATGTGTACAAGACAACGATATATTTAGCTAGCTAGTAAAATTAAATAAACACATCATACTTAGATTAAGGGTCGGTCTCCGCTGTGCTCCAACTAGATACAGCACTACCTAAGAACAATAGCTTATTTATTACGGTAACTATTAGATGCTTGTGTGCGTGGCATCTTGACACTCAAAGGCATCTTTCAAATTTTGTAACATACGCTTTGTGCTATTTTATATTAAAATTAATAAAATACAAAATACTTACTAATGAGAATATGTGACCCCATTGCCTTTCTTATTTCCTGTACTTATTGTTGGTATTATTTTTACAAAATTTTACTACGCAACCCGGCATTTTAGTTTCAATTATTAGCAAAGTTTAACAGAGCATGTAGCAAGTCAACGTCACACATTGTTCGAGACTGGCTCGAGTATTAGTTGCCGCACTTTGCGACTACGCCTGCGGTATCTATTTGGAAAGCAACGGAGAGCGACTCTTAATCTTAGATTACATAGGTATTTCCGAGTGATCCCGTTATATACGTCTCTTCATGCAATTATTCAATAAGGCTTAAACTAAGCGTGAGAAGAACATATACAAGAAACTCAACGGCCACTCTTTTCTATCAAATTCGCGTATTTTACAATAACTGTAATATACATAATAAATGAGTTTGTAAGGTGTTGCATCCAATATATTAAGAATATTGTTAGTTAAAAGCGTTTAAAATATCAAATATTTAATAAAAAGTAAATTAAATAAACTGTATTAATATACATTATCCTTTATTGGATGCATAAAATATATAGATGCAAATATAACACTCGATAGCCCGAGAATTGAAGAAATTGTTACCTCAAGTGAAGACTGAATTATTGCGTCTGTTGCAGGGGACACGCCTCCATTTTGTTGCGAAAATTGCTTTTACCTTCTAACAACAAATTTTTCATTCAAAAGCGTAGTAATAAGAGAAATAGTTTTAAAACTCGGCTTAAGAGGTGATAACATACAAATAATAATATTTGTTAGGATATATAATCTGATACTTTTTTATAGTTAGCATTCTGCATTGTTACAAAAATAATATTTTAGTGTATAGTTCTAGGTTCTAGACCTAGGAGACATAAGATTAAAGTTAAGTATATTGAAACCTAATATAAATACCCTGTGCAGCAAGCATCAAGCGTAGGGAGCTATATATAGATAGAATATAGAAAAAATCAACATTAAACTTATTTTGAATTTCAGTTTTTCATCATATTTATTTATTTTTTTATTTATTTATTTAATGAAAATATGCTATAATAATAATAATAATAATATTGACACACATTTACACAAATTATCTTGCCCCAAGTTAAGCATATATAGCCTGTGTTATGGGTTACAAGACAATGATATATTTAATACAATATACTTACTTAAACATACATAAATTCATATAAACATACATATAAACATACATAAATACATTTTAAACATCCATGACTCGGAAACAAACATCTATATTTATCATATAAATGCTTGCACCTACCGGGATTCGAACCCGGGACCTCTAGCTTAGTAGGTAGGATCGCTAACCACTCGGCTATACAGGTCGTCAATGAAATTGCTATGAAATGTATTGTATTGTATGTGTATTACTTAAGATGTTTTGATAATAATTCTATTGTGATTTCTTCCTAAAACTTATTAACATTACTTACTGCCTCGTCTCCACTATCGTCGAAAGCATCCACACGATCGTCCGTGATTATTTATTGAGCGGCAGTCCTTCAAGATGGACGTGGAGCTTACAGTTGCTGCTACCAATCATTTGACCACCTAGTAGTCATTGTATCGTACTCTCGCTATGTAAATAAAACTCTTAATGGCTTCACTCACTCTCCAGACTCCAGTGAATGAATGACCGGCGATCGTGTGGGCACGTGCACGCAACTGCACGTGAATTCCCTTTGATGCGATCACTGTGACAAGTATATTCTAGACGATGATCGGCGACTAATAGCGAATAAGACCTCCACACGATCGTGTTTGCGTGAAATGGCATTTAAACGTCGACTGTGAAGAGGCGCCATAACACTATGATCAATAAATCGAACTGATACGTTGAGACTTCGTTTAAACACACATTTATTGTCTGATCTTCAATTTCTCTTTTATTTTATAACAATCAATGCTATTAATGACCATAACCGTTTTGGAATGGGTGTTAGTTTTTGACTTTCAATAAGTGATGTCACATCCTATTTTGAATAAAAATATTTGAATTAGTAACAGTATGTTTTATGAACCATGTTAGTATTAAAAGCCAAATATATTTATAAACCTTTTAATGTTAATTGTCCCAGTATCCTTCGTTATATACTCATAATCCAGTCCCACGCTGTAACATCCGTAATCTGCAGTTTTTTTAATAAAACTTGTAAATATTCTAATAATCATTTCATTTTATCGAACAAAATTCGCAGCATGAATTACAGCATACAATAAATCTTAGATTTGTGCGTGAGCGTAAAACCACAGTTCGACAAGTTAATGGAACAGTGGTTTTGTATGATTGCGCTGTGCACTGATAACGACAAGCACCACAGATACGGTACTGCAGACCGTAGAGGAGGTGACAACCTGCGCGGAGTGCGGCCGGCTCCGGGCTCAGTCACTCAGAGTCAGTCAGTCAGTCAGTGTAATGCATCCGTGTTTGATGCGCGCTGCTTGCTGACTCGAACTACGATCGCATCTAAATCTACGCTCACTTACCCCTCACCGGAAAAATTATATTCGACCTTCACGCGTCCAACTCTAATCAAGTCTATGCATAATTTAACATCATGTGAAATGTTTACAACTGACAGTTATTGTTGTGTTTAACTTGTGCTAACATTTTGCGGACTTCCAGTTGCAAGTATGATGAAGAATCACAGGTCCAAACCGCTTTTCTCCATTCAATGTTACGAAGTAAGTAAGCTATAGACTTGTGGATAACTTTTGATTTGGTTTACGTAATTAAAGTAATAATTCTTCAGTTGTTTTTGCGTTTGGTTGTAACCTTTAAGAATTGCTCATCGTATTGTGAAACATTTTTGTTTATCTATTTTTGTCATTGATAAAATCGTTGACAAACCACTTGAGCTATTTTTTGTTGCGAAGTCTTGCACAAATACTTGTTATCTCACACTCAAGCATGCGATCGATAAATTGTCAAAGTCAACATTTGCTTATATTTCATGACAAGCCTCTGATAAGTTATATTTAAATAAGAAGAAAATTTTCTAAGCTGAATGTGTAATTTCGTCATTAAGTTTAAAATGCTCTTCAACGTTCTGCTAAGCTAGTTAAACAAATTACGTCATTCCAACATAATGAGAACCAAATAGCACGGTAATATTTTACTTAGGAACAAAAAACTGTTCATCGTTAAATGAGTTACATTACTTGCGCATGCGCATTACTTGGCTTGACGTCACCCTACCTGTGTCTCCTCGGGTTTATTTGAACATAAAACTGCAAGGCTTTACCGTAACGCCGTGTTGTTCAATGCAAGTTCAATGTCAAACTGAAATAATTTAACATAATATAAGTATCATTGTCAGAGTATCTTGTGTAATATGTCTTTTTCACAATTTGGTAAATCTAGCAATATTTTAGTGTTCTGTCAACAAGGAATACAGTTCCATCTCTTATCCGTCTGTTTCTTCTTCTGTGGTCTTTTAATTACTTTTATTTAGACGGAACATCAACATCATGATACATTTAAACAATCAATAAGTTTTCTGTACTCATATTATAAAGAGATAGTTTGTGAGGTTGTATGTAGTTGATAATCTCTGGATCTACTGAACCGATTTAGAAAGTCCTGTTAACCATTAGAAGGTCCCATTATTTCTGTGTGTTATATGCGATATTTTACCCGAAAATAGAAAATATTTTTCTGAGGTAGTCTGATTTGTAATGTCAATCGGAGTAAAAACGGAGTACTAAAACGTTTCTCATGAACGCTGTCATAACCATATATTAGGATAATATATAGGGATATAGGTTTAATTTTAGGATATATTAGAGGTTAAAGTATAAAATTAACGATTTCTACTCAAAAATTTAAACTCTGTTTTTTAATTTAATATATTTATGTATTAAATCAAAAATTAATTACCATTATTATGTATACAGGCTATCTATTATATAGAAATGTGGTGATTGATCTATATTCGACAAACTGTGTGAAAGCATTTTGTACTGCCTCCTGAGAAGGAAACTTTTTATCGGGTAGAAATTTGTCCAAATCACGAAAAATATGGTAGTCCGTTGGAGCAAGATCTGGCAAATACGGAGGGAAAATGAATTCTGGTACTGTATGAGATCTCGCGTAATCAGGGAGTAATAATGGTGAAGATCAATTCATGAGTCTAGGCTGTTTCACTCCTAGTTTTGCTATCATTGTTCAAAGTTCAGCACAGTAGACATCTGCCGTTATAACTTGACCAGATCATAGAAAGCTATAGTGAATAACACCATGCTGAGACCACCAAACAGTTACCATTACCTTTTTATTTGTAAGCTTTACTTTAGGACACGTTGCGGCGTTAAACCTGGGGTCATTGCATTTTTCGCTTACGGTTATCGTAAAGAATCTTTTCATCGCATGTCACAATTCGATCCAATATTCCTTCATCGATTCAACAAGGCGACAGAAGTTTCAACACGTTTTTTTTCTGCAGTTCAATCCAATCATGAGGAATATTTTTATTAAAATGATTTGACGCAAATGAGTCAGTATTGTTAGTAAGGTTACGTTAAACCACGCCGCTAATTCTTGGTTAGTTTGGCGGGGATCGGCTTCCACCATCTTTTTCAATTCATTGTTATTCACCTGCGTGGGCGGTCTTCCAGGTGGTTCATTGTTCAAATCAAAGTTTCTCGAACGGTGCGTTCATTAATAGTCCCCTCTCTAAACGCAACATTAATATTAAGAGCTGTTTCTGCCGCGTTAGTTCCGCGTCTATGAAGTCTTTCTTTCTTGTCTCTCACAAATCTCAAACCATAAAGGATCTATGTCAATTCGAAGTACCTATTAGAATAAAACGGCAATTTCATACTTTAACCAAATTATTGTATTCTCTCTTAAACTCAGATCGGCTTGCTTTTGGCGCTCGCGCAGCGTTCTGTCAATGCGTATTATTTTACGTATATTAAATAGATTGCTTATAATTATGATGATTTGAGTGAATGTATCAGAAAGCTATTGAAACAAGCTATAAGACCATGTAAATTAAGCCATCTTATAAACAAAATAAAGGTCAGAACTTGGTGAGGGTAGTAGGTAAGGTACCGTACGGCACACTCGGTTTTGGAGTATCTGAAAAATCTAGTGCCCTGGGTCACTGCCGATTTGGGAAGGTAAAGCCCAGTATAATTGCAGCTATCAAATGCCTATAAAAACGATATCAAGGATTATGGTAAGCTTACACGGTAAGTAAGTAAAGTCTAAGTTTGCTCTAAAGATCTCAGGCTTATGTTCTTTTGAGGCCTTGTCCATATACAGCGAACGAAGGCCACCGAAAAAGGCCACTTCTCTTTTACTCGACTTTCCACACACCATAGACATTGGAGATACCATAGTTTCTCAACCTTATTTTGCTCACCGCCCACTTTGAGAATATGGTTTTTTCTAGAGTATTTTCGTGTATTTTTTTGTCTTTTTAGACTATATTTTTTAATCTACCCACGCCCCATCTGCGCCATCTCAATGCCCCCTAATTTTCTCTGGGTCTTCTACTGCCCCCCCGAAAGTCTCAAACGACCACAAGCGGGGCGTTATCGCCCACGTTGAGAACCTATGGGATATACTAACGTATCAACGGCCTGACAGCCCGATAACTTTTTTTTACTATGAGGAAGGTTTACAACACTAAATATATAATGACATAAATAACATTATAGGCCAATATTAAAATTCGCAATAAACTATTATAACAATAAACAGGTCAAAAATAGACAATCACTAATCAAAATATAAACTATGTTAGAGAAACATTTTAAGGATCGTTTTTTAATGAGTGACTAATTTTAATTTGTCAATATGTGTATTAGTTGTTAGTTGGTTTATTATTACTAAGCTAGTTAACGACTCGTCAATTTAGAGATGTTCGTCTCTCTCGCTCGCTTTGTTTGTATATACACTAGTATGTTGTAAGTATATCATATAATATGCTACTTAGAGTTACTTCGCTGCCATTCAGTACATCTGGCTCTGGCCTTATTTCTACTACCTACCAATTGGCTCTAGTTCTTCTGTATATTCGATTCAGTATTTTTTTAAATTACTGAGACTTTAAACTTATATCTGATAGTGACGAGCGCAATTTCGATATCGTTCAGAATTTCGGGTTCAATCAAAAATCCTGATCGGCACTTGCTCGCCTCGTCAGTGATTCAGTTAATCAAATATATGACGATTTATATAGATTAGTCATATGGGTTTATATAGAAGATATGGTTCTTAAGAGCAGTTTAAGCCTAATAAATATTGTTCAAGTTTATGTATGTACAAGATAGTTGTAATTTGGCATCAGTAAGTTACATTCAGCATGTCTCGTTTTACAAGCAATGTAGAGATCAGCTTGTAACTTGCTCATAGCATTTGCTAGCTATTTGGCTAAATCTCCATTTAAATACTTACACTAACCCACATTTTCACACAGCCAAAAATATAATTTAAACGCGGCAGATCCAACCATTTAAATAGGTTTACCTAAAACTTAAAGCTAACAATATACAAACAAACTCAGTTCATATCTAAAGCTTTATATACATACTTATATCGTGCAGTGTGTATAGTTTTAATAAACAAAAGTGAAATTTCTTTTTTTAATTAATCTAGTTACATAACTTATCTAAAAGTATGTATGTATATAGTTGTGTGTGTGCGGAGTGCGGACCGTAACATACAAACATGAATTACGTTAACCAATACAGGCCGAGGTAAACCTCCGCGCACTCACTAGTGTTTTTATCAGAATTATATCTCGCAGAGGAATGTACTTTAACTGGTTTTGATTCTTTTTCTCTTTACGATGTACATCTGTATCTTTTATTCAATTAACGAAGAGATTAAAAACATCCTTTACTTGTAAAGGATAATGATTATACTTGTATAATTTAACTTATTAATAAATCATTAAAAACACATAAAAGACATTTATTTTCTTGAAATTGATTCCTTAAGAATTCTTTTTGATGTCATTTCACACACTACACACATCACTTCAGAAACAAATGGCGCTCTGAGAGAGAAGAAACGGCGCAAGAAACTGTACTGTCATTGTCATACCTTTATTCGCAAAGATGTGAAAAAGGCTGGCTTGGAAACAAAAATTTAATGGGAATAAATCAAACAAACTGAGCAAGCTATAGGTGTACTTATACATGTTGGTTATTTAGGATATTGCATCGAAGGAGGAAATATTATACAATGACAACAACTACGAAGGTACGTTGTTGATAAATTAAAATGTTACAAACAAAATATGAGGCCATTAGGCCATCACACCATTAGGTGTGATGTTATATATCTGTTGGAAACAATTTATAATTATTGTTACATAAAGCAAAAACAATCGGCTTTTTTTATAACTCGTCAGAGATACGCAAACCAAAAAGTAGGGTATTATGCCCCATTTGTTTCAAAGCGGTTGCATGGATATGCATGAAAACAAATGCGTCCTATAAGGTTGTATAGGACGACTTCATGTGTTCGTCAGTCAAACGGTTGTTCTTATCAGGAACGCGTAAAAACCTGTAAATTACAATTAAACAAATGTCGTGGCATGTTTAAGCTGTAAACAAAAACCAACACGCAACCATAACCATTATATTTTAACCAAACCTGTAGAATTACTCTTTGATTAAGTAATACAGTTTTGGATTAAACATTAGGTCAATAGACCTAAAATTATGAAAATTTAAAGTTACAACTTAAAAGATTTGATTATTAAAGGTTCTTTAAAGAGAGCGAAAATATAACGAGTAGGTATTCGTAGAGTTTCTTGCACCTTCTCCTGGCTCAGAGAACCGGAAGTTGTGTTATAACTGATATCAACAAGACTTTTTTTAATCAAATTTTGGGAGAATTAATGAGGTTGATACTTTTGTCACTTTTTCTCGTCATTTCCAATATAGGCTTAAACACTGATTCTGTAATGTTCGAATTTATTAAAATTGTGTGATTTAATAATATAAAAAATGAATATAGTGCTATTTATTAAAAATAATTATTAACAAAGTTACTTATCTGTTGATCGCTCTATTTATCCACGCAGGATCGCCAACACACATTGAGAGTACGTAAAGCAGACCAACCGGAGCATGTCAAAGAGGACGGAGATGATGGCCACGTGAGACTTAACAACACAGACATACCTCCACCTCCGCCGCCTGTTTGTATAATCACATCGTTACTATTGCTATACATACGTAATTAGTTAATTAATTATATATAGTAAACTTCATTATGCAAGTATCTAGTATTATTATGAAGTAATTAAAGAATGCTCATGTGGTAACTTATCCACTTTTATAGATTTCTCTGCCCCAGTATTTATTCACTAGGTTTAACATAACTTATGATAATTTTATTTATGAGAATCAAGTAGACATTTCAGTATGTTTGAATAATCTTTTGAATTGAAAAAAAAATGTTACATTTGAGTGGCTGATTAATTACATTTTAAATTTCAGATGCCACTAGCTACAAATGGTCATCATAATGGTACACTGAAGAATGGAAATCATTTGCCAAAGATGGACGAAACTGATGACCCACAAGTAGCGAATTTAAATAAAATGGGGACCCTCAATCGAACGCCCACTCCCCCCTACAGTAACAACAATAGTATATCACCAGTCAAGTCTAAAATAACAAAAGAGGAAAAAGTTGATATAGAATCATTAGAATCGTACAAACTCCAAAATCCTTCAAATGTCCAACCAAAACCACCGTCCAATTATTTTGTAAGAGCTCCGAATGGTACCGCCACTATGAAGAAGCATTCGAGGCCCGTATCTGTCACTATAGGTGAATACGTGAACAACATGAATGGTAGACGAGAGCCATCTAAGTTTGGTTTTCTTAATGGAGACCAACTGAACGGATCCCATAAACAAGACGAAGAATCTATAACAAGTAGACTTCAATCAGAATTAGCTCTTACTCTGTCAAGGTCTAATTTACGTAAAAAGACTGAAGCCATGGTAAGTGTTAACGTATTTTATAGTAATTAAATATAGTGTTACCAGTCTTTAGCCAATATTTCTTTCAGGGCCTTAATCTAAATATCAACATGCCTACGATTGATGAAAATTTTCAAACCAGATATGGCCACAACTTGCTACCGCTACCTCCATCTATAATTATACCTAAAGCATCCAAACTAAAACATTGCCGTTCCTTCGCTGCTTTGTAAAATATAAATAGGTATCATTTACTATTCTTCAAGACTTATTCCACACACACTTAACCACCAACAATAGTGTAAATATCTATTTCCACGCAACTTATGAACAATTCGCAACACTAATATTTGTAACTAATTTTGAAACAACGATAATGAATGTTATCTATGCACGGACTGGTATATCTAACGGTGAAGGCTAAAACTTTTCGTTACAATCACTTGAAATATTATGCAAAAAGGAATGAGAAACCTTTACCTACCAACGAGTAAAATATAGCAGTAAAGTGATAGAGAAATCTATAAATATTTCAATGTATTCGTAGTAGCCTTCGTTCCTTTTTACTCACTATTGCATGGAACACAAGTGTCAACCTATCTTTAAGCCCAAGTTCCTTTTTTAATTTTTTCATTTAATTTTCGAGCGCCGCGGCCGTAGCATTTCAGCATGTTTCAATGAATTAAGTCCTGTGTATCTCTTACTTTGCAACATATTCCTCTTAAGTTTATCTATTATCTTAGAAAATCAAAAAGTCGTATGTTGCTAGGTCGGAACTGTAAAGTAGATAAAGTAGGACGTTCTGTAGAAAATATTTACTTGTAAACCGCAGATTCACAGATTTAGCTAAAGTGAGTGTGTAGTAATAGAGGGAATCCTGCTTGTATCACATACTATCATTATACATATCTCACATATCTTCAACGACTTGTGGACCTATTAAACCAATTGTTTCCTAACAGAAGCGTGAGATGAGGTTTCAAAACGAAATTCCCATCGAAGTTTTCATAACATACTTGTTGAATAAGATCACAATGAAAGTCGGTTTGAATAAACAGCAAAAACTTTCCGTTTTCATAAATTTATTTTAGGTCATCTACAGTCGCATAAGTTCTTGAATTCAGCTGAATTTTCATCTGTTTCCAATCAAATTCTATACACGAATGTTATTGTCTGTTTCTTATCTTCCTGACCTTCTTCTTATTATCATTAATTTTCTTTTGAGGGACCCTCGTCAGGAACTTTTGCTATTCTAGTACGATCTATAAATAGGTTCTAATAAAGACTCATTTTATTTTATTTTTATATTATACTTGTATTAACTACTCCGCTTACTAACTATTCACTTATTTTTCTCCTAAAATCTATAGCATTTTTATAACTTAATACTATTTTATCATTTCAAAAATGTTGATCAACATCGGTGAAACTAAATTAATTTTCTTGAGAAAATATACGTAATCTAATAACAGTTACGTTGTCCATATTTATTTTTATTGTCTAGTATTATTAAGTCTAGTAATATGTAGAATCGTACTATGGTAATTTGGTGATTTTAAGTAATAAAATTAGTAAATATTAATTTTATATTTGTAATGGCTCACAAACAAATTTATTTCAATAAAGCACGGGAACTGGTATTTCTTAGAGTTGCTACGAATAACCAACCACGGACTTAGTGCCGATATGTCGAATTAAATATACCGGTAGCGACAGGTTTTCCATTGTGTAGAATGAGTGTATTTTCTTTATTATTTGGCCACAATTGATTTTCTGCCAAATAATTAATATTCGGCTAACTATGTGATTTGTACGGAATAGTAAGCGAATATTCGTGGCATCTCTAATATTTCTTGGTTCATCGATTTATAAAGTTCTAATAAATATTTCTTTTTGCAGGGCGATGGTGAGCGATAATGAAAATGACAGAAGCTATGTTTAGTGAATTTATTTAAATCAAAACTTATATTATCTACCTTCTTATTATTTCTGTATCGTATGGTGTATGTTATAATGAGTCACATAATATAATTTATTTTATGAATTTACATACCTACTTATAGTAAGGTACTCTACGGAGGACAGTTAACAGGATTATGATAAAGCTCTCCTCCGGATGCTTTCGCCTGTAACGTTGATCTGATCATCACAGACTACAGTAAGCATATAGTAGTGAAACAATTAGTAATATTTAAGTAGAACCTGTACCTAACGTCATTGTGGATCTGATATTTGATTTGAACAGCTTAATCATTTTACAAACTAATAACAATATATGCGAAGTAATGCTAATAACTACCTACTCATTATTTGACAGTCGTCGATGATTTACAAACTGTCAATTCCATTAACCATAAATTTATATAATTTATACGTCTAGATGGAATCTCTTGCTGTTAGACAACCGATAAAAACAGGCCAGGAATATTAGTTTAGAGTACTTGACAAGCTACGTCTTACACTTGCGAATTGTATGACACTTTATATTCGTGTACGTGAATTGCTAAAAATAGAGGTTAGTTCTAAACTCAACTTTTTACGACGTTTTCACAGCTGTCATAGTCTTTCTAGATGTATAAATGATCGAAGCTATTAATTGGCGTGTGAAACAGACAAACTTTTATTACACACTTATATTTATGCCAAATTATACTTGACTCTGTATACCTACCTACTTTATTTTAAATTATAATACGGAATAGTGCAGTATTTCAGCGGTAGATAATAGTTTTTCGCCGTCTCAATACTTCTTCTATATTGGCAAAAAATGTGACTCTATTCACGTTTGATAGACAACATAATATTATATTATAATAACTCATATTTACTTAGATAAATTTTAAATGTCTGGAAGAATTACCACTAAAGTTTTATTAAATACTTAAAACTTACTTTAAACTGTAAATATTAATTATTTTCTAAAAACGTTCGTTATCGACACTGCCAACTAATAGGTACTTGATAAGGAGTTATAAATATGTGAAGCAAATATCAATGATACATTATTATGTTACAGTCATTTATTTAGGTAGATGAGCTCATATTGTTTGGAATTGTTAAAAAAATTGACGCTGGATTTCAAGTAAGATTCTTGTAAGGAGGATTTCTTATTGTAGTCATTATAAATGAACTATTTTAAATTCATGTGCGCTCTATTAAAAATATATAATTTCTAATTAGATTTTCAACCAAAGTCAATACTATATTATTTTAAATATCATGTAGGTACCTACTATCTTACTGTAATATACACGTGATGTGGTCTTGTCTTATAATAAGGACTACAAACATTGTTATAATATAATTATATGCCAGTGACTTATTCAAATGTGGTGAATCGCATCGTCAGTCCCTGTTATGTGTGTGTAATGACCTAAGTCAAATTAATATTGTAATATTTTACATAATAAAGTTCATTTAGAAAGACTTCGAGATGTTTTAATTTTAGTCAACAATAATTAACTTAAATTTATAACAATATTAATATATTAAGTATTATACTTCTTTTGGCGCGTAAGGGAAAAATTATTACAGTGAATTTAAAAGATGCGCGCGCACACCGCCGCGATAATTCGACACCCAGACGTTAGTTGGTCAACTAGATTTGTATCATACTTCAGCCTCTTGTAATTCATATGTGTACTGAACCGCAAGCAATGGACGATAATTAAATAAAATTATAAATTAATTTTAAATATTTACATTTATTTTAATTTTATTGTTATCTGTTGGGTAGGCACGTAAGATTCCGTGTTAATATTAAGTTAGTTACTTTTTAACCGACTTCAAAACAGGAGGAGGTTATCAATTCGTCGGTATGTTCTTTTTGTTTGTTACCTCAAAACATTGGACTGGGTCAACGGATTTGACCGACGGACGGACGACGGACTGGGGCAATGGCAACAATGAGAAAACCATAAAACTCTTTAATTTGCTATAAGTACGTGGACGACAAATTTACGAATAACTCAATATTGCACCAACAGATTTCGATAATTCTTTTTTTATTGGAAAGGATATACTTCAAAGGAAGTTTGGTGAGAGTCTGGTTAAGTTCTGACTATGGGATCCATGACAAAGAAACGGAACTCCTCAATTATTAGGAGCAAATTAACGATACTAGGCCAAATCTTTTTTATGATATCCGGATATTTTGGTCACCGTAACGTAGTTATGGTCAAGTAATTGTCATCGTCAAATATGATGATTAATGGAACTCCTTAACGTCTTACAGTAAGAGTGCGATCTGTGGCAGAGTTTCTGTCTGTAATAAAATTGCAATGCGCTTACGTTCATTGCTGCATCGCAAAATCAAGGAGATCTACACAAATTTAGTATAATTATTACATCGCATCAATGTAAACAAATGTTGGTATTTCTAAATAAATAAATAAATATATAAACAACCGACTTCAAAATCACACAAAAACACGTAAATAATTGCGTATTTTATGCAATCTAATTAATTAATCTAATTCTTGGAACGATTATTGTTATTTTTGGAGTCGATGTCAGCCAAACTACATACATAGGTGAGATGTGCTTGTGTCGCACGCGCCACGTGAGGAGGCGAGAGCGGGGCCGCGGGAGGACACCGACTTAAGAAATAACTATAATTTATACTAGAATTATATTATTTATTTAGATTGTATAAAAATACGTAATTAATTTCATTTCTTTTATGGAATAGGAGGACAAACGAGCGTACGGGTCATCTGGTGTTAAGTTATCACCGCCGCCCACAATCTCTTGCAACACCAGAGGAATCACAGGAGCATTGCCGACCTTTAAAAAATATTTCATAGTTTTTAGTGCATAGTTATATCTATTGTTTTGGAATAGTGTTTTTGAAGTCGGTTGTTTTTTTTTTTTTTTTTTAACAAAGAAGTAAGTATTCAAATGTCACGGATGTTTACGTGTGTCTTATAAGTTTGATGATAGCGCAGCTACAATATAGATGGATCGAAGATTTGTTTTTTGTCTATTCGATTCCTACACGCATCTCGCGCTAAACCGCGTGAATCGATGAAGATGTTCTATTTATTCGGGGCCTCGCGCACCAAGAACTAGTACCCATTATAGAAATCGAATCGAAAGAATCGAACCGAAACAAATCGAATTGAATCGTAAAAAGAACTAGTTTGGTGAACTATTGCTTCTAGTCATAGCGATCGTAACTTATTTTCTCAACAATACCACTCCTTGGGAATGGTGTTCGTTCTTCTCAGGTCTTAGGCATATATTTTTGAATAGGTGGTACATTTTAACGATCAGTTATTAAATATCCTATTTTAAATAAAAATATATAAAATTGAATTTAAATCTTTAATTGTTACTAGCGTACTCGGAACTTAGTTTATATTATATTGATGCAGCGACCCTGAGAAGCAGTCCTACAATGTCCACGACGGATGTTGCTGTACATAACTTAGATTATTCAGGACTTACCTGTTTACATCTTTTTACGTATGTAGCCTAGAAAAATGATTCCGTCATCGAGCACAAAGCAAGATAGCTTTTTTATATAGGTATAAGAGGGGGCTGACCGGCAAGAGACAGAGTCAGGCAACGGCCTATGGACTTCCGCGAAACTAGTTGTTAAGAGATGTGTTGTTAGCCCATATGATGGGAGTATGCTCTTGCTTGAAGGTCTCTCAGTCGCATTGGTTGGGGAAAACAGCAGCCAGTAAGTGATTCCATAGAGTGGCTGTACGAGGAAAGAAGGTCTTCGCCAAACGAGTGGAACCGAGTAGGTAAGTAGGTACACCAAGCTTTTTAGAAGCCAATGTGGCGTTCTCTTCCGAGGGATCATGAAGCTGAATGTCGCTTGATATTTCGACACCGAGCTTGCCGATACTAGCTGCTTGCTAACTGCTGCATAGTTCACTATATGCGACCTAAACGGTGTTATGATACTCGCAGAGTAGAATTTTCTTATTATAAATGTTGATGAAAATTCTGACTTTATTTACTGAATTATGACTAAATTATCAATTAAATTTTAAAATAAATACATAATATAATTATGTATTTATTTTAAAATTTAAGAATAATGTGTAGTAAAAAGTTTGCTTTAATGTTAATTGTTTCATTGTTACCCGAGTAATGAATACCTGCGCCTTTACTTTGCACCTGTACTTTGTCTGCATCTATTATTTTATGACTGTGTAATCTGATTCAAATGAAACTGCTGAGGTATTCAATAATTATTTTTTAAATTAAAATTAAAAATTTAGTGACAATTCTACCCAGACTCACCCTAGGCATAATATAAGAAATTTGATAATTACTAACGACAAGACTTTATACCTTACACCAGTAATTGCAATGGAGGTGTATAAAAGCATATTGAGACTCAAAAATACTAGCTCAACTGGCTATGATAATATTTGCACAAAAATTTTAAAGATATGTGCTGCTTATGTAGCGCTGCCACTTACTCACATAATAAATTTATCTTTTACAGAAGGTGTTTTCCCTCATAGGCTTAAACTTTCAATCATCAAGCCTCTTCATAAAACTGGTGATAAAACTGATATAAAGAACTATCACTAATACTAACTACCATTACGCTAATACCAATTATTTCCAAAGTCTTGGAGAAAATAATGCATAATAAAATATTTAGCTTTATATCATCTTATCGCTTACTGAAGAATGAACAGTATGGTATTATATATAATAGTAGTACTACATTAGCTTGTTATGCTCCATATAAAATTATTACGGAAAGTCTAAATGATAAATATAATGTCATAGGAATCTTTCTTGACATGACTAGAGCATTTGACCTAGTCTGTCATAAATCTCTTTTAGGTAAACTTGAAAAATACAAAAATTAGAGGAAAATGGCTAGAATGGCTAATCTTAATAAAAAAATGCACTGTGTAGAAATTCTTCAAACAACCAATTCATATTTTAATGCTTATTGCTCTGTATATAAAGTCCAACATCCGTATGGTGTACCACAGGGCAGTGTTCTGGGCCCTTTATTATTTCTCCTTTACATTAATGACAAAGTACTATGTGTGCGGATGACACGACTATCCTAGTTAAAAGTAAAAATACATTGGCTATTGAATTTGAAAAAAAAGCATTGTCTTATATAATGGAATGCTTAGAACTAAATAACCTCTCGACCGACATTCCAATTAGAAAACCCATGTTGACAATCTGATTCGTTTACGTATTTTTGACAGCAAATCGGATTCGTTTGTTTATGTCCTCACACGGCTCCGTCAAACTTCAGATATGAAAACAAACAAAAAAACAAAAATATTTTATTTCGTCGTTAAATTGGATTACACTTGAAATATTTTTTTTTTCATACAGCTCGTTCGGAAGGCAGATTTCTTTAGAGAAGAACGAGCAAGAAACTCTAAGGTTGCTATTTTCAAGACAGAATTGTATTACAGGTTCTTATTTTCAATTTAATTTTACAAACCATTTCAATAATTACAATATACCTACGCAAAGTGATGCAATAAAATACACAAGGCCTTACAAGGCACTTAGTAATTGACGTTAGTCGAGTACGAGTAAGTCAAAAAAATGTAACTTAATATGAAAAAACCGTGAATAAAATAAAGGCACTATAATAACTAATAAAATAGTAGCTATTATAGAAAAAACTATCTTTAATTTAAAAAAATAAAGAAAATAAAATAAATAAAAAAAACATATATAGGTATACATAAAAACAAACAAACATATAAACATCAGATTTCCCGGTGAGTGGATCATCCAGCCACCACAAGAGCGCCCGTTCACGAGCATGATGCATGGACCAGCCATGGCCTCCCTCAACCATATTTTTTATGGAAAAGGAGGACAAAAGAGGAAACACGGAACACTCCCCGTGATAAATGCGGTAGAGTACACACAATGAAGCGACGTCTCTACGCCAAGTGATCCAGCCGTTTACACAGCACTGGGTCCCCGACAAGTCGAGCTGCTCTGCGTTGCACGCGGTCAAATGGATTGAACTGGTACTGGGGTGCGCCAGATCAGAGATGACAGCAATACTCCATATGTGGCCGGACCTGCGCTTTGTACAGCACTAGAATGTGAGCCAACTTGAAGTATTGCCATGCTCTATTTATGACGCCCAGATTCTTCGAAGCCAATTTGGCTTTGCTCTCCAGATGGTCGCGGAATTTACAATCGCTCGAGATTTCGAGACCCAGAATACCGATACTAGGCGAGGCTGCAAGGGAAGTGTTATCGAAGAGCAGTGATACGATAAATGTTTTTTTTTTGTGGTAAACGCGCAAACTTGAGGTTTTAATTGGACAAGGTTCAATTTACCCCATTCCGCGACCTTGTCAAGGGTGGACTCGATAGAAAACACAAGTTTCTCCCGGCACTGGTCGACGATTTCCCTAGAGACATCTGCATGGCCCGTGTATACGGCATCGCCCGTGCTGTCGTCCGCATAGCAATGTATGTTGGAGGTGGCCACCATAATATCATATGCAGCAGAAACAGTGTGGGACACAAATAGCACACAGCCTTGGGGCACTCCAGCGTTCACGGGCATGGGATTCGAGCAATAAACGTCGATAATGATCTGTATGCTGCGCCCACTGAAGAAGCTTGTGGTCCACACACAGCTCTCGGGAAGCCCAAATGATGGAAGTCTTGCGAGAAGCACCTTGCGCCATACACGATATACCAAAGGCCTTCCCTATATCGAGGCTAATTGCCAGGCCTTCCCCCCTGCTTTCGATAGCCGCCGCCCGTATATGTGTTAGGTATACCAGAAGATCATCTGTCGATCGACCATGGCGAAATCCATTTTAGGGAAGGGAACGCGAACCCGCCCCACGTCGCCGCCACAAGCAGTGGCATTAAGCAAGCATGACGATGCCTGTCACGAGAACTCTACCAAATAACAAAAGATAATGTTCATCTACATAATATTATAGCGAACTCACTAAAGTGCCTTTACTTAAAATTTAACTATTTTGTTTAAATTTAAAAGCGCAAGCCCTTTAAGCTTTCTTATCCATTTCAATTACTTAACTATTAACATTTATCAATCTGACACAGACATGTAACACCCCAGCAGCTCAGTCCCAAGCGTTATTTATATCCAGATATTGTATAGTACCCTTTTGTATACAACTTTTTCTTCAGAACTGATTTATATTCGATTAAAGGTAAGTTCTGTATGACAACAGGGACCTTATCGTAAAAACGTATACGTCGTAAATCGTCGACTTACATGACCAGCAAGCTTAAGCTCTGTTCAAACGAAGGCGAATAACGTGCGGGAAGCGGGACGCGTTTTAGCGTAACTCGCCGCTCTCAAACTGACGCGACTTCCCGCGTGTCATTTTTGGTTCTTCAGTGGAGAAACATCATGCATTGTGAGATCAAACAATCCCGCCGGGCGTCCCGCTCTTGTTTCGCTTCAAGTTGAGCAACTACTCGCGTCAATTTGAACACGTTCATACAAGTTGGCTGACACAATCGGCCCGAGCGACTTCCGTCCCGCGTCCCGCGCGTTATTCGCCTCAGTTTGAACAGAACTTTATCCCTATTTCTTGTATTTACATTATAAGTGTCCCTATTTTCCTTAAAGAAATTTAAATACTTTTTTTTTACATTAACAAGGTTTTCATATATGTCTTGCGATGCGATGTCATAGTCAAAATATTTATATCCTTAAATTTATGTCTTAATGACACTCTAGGTCCTAATTTATAGATGTCACGAATAGCTCGTTCCTGCAGTGTGAAAATAGTGTTAACACTTAACATCAGCAGAATGTCCCCAAAGTAAAATGCCATATGTCGTAACGAAATTTTATTTTACTTAGAAATAAATAAGTTCGTTGACTCTCTCGCGCCCTGTGGTGGATGTGGTGTGGTGGATTAACTTATTAAACGTCAAGAATTCTTTATTGAAGTAGGCGTTACTTTGCGGAAATCCATAATTATCCAAATGTTTTGAGTTTTCTTTAGTGTTCATTCTGCCTATATTTGTCTTTTAAACAATTCGACACGTGTTTCGCCTCTACACGAGGCATCCTCAAAACATGTTGACTCGCGAAAATCTGGCACATTTATACAGCTACGAACAGTATTATAAGTACCTACATACTTTATTAACATCCATATTCACAAACGTTGGTTCCTTGAGTATAGCAGCAACGCTATGCTAAATACGATGTTTTTCAGTGCGTTCTTTATGCCAAGGCTTTCACTTCATAAACAATACCTAAAGGACTTTTTGCTGTGTGGACGCAGCATTAAATGGAGCTCTGTTATTGGTTACCGTTGTGTTGCGTCTTCACTCGAGTTGACCGATAGGACAGATGACAGATACAAACGTCAAAAGGATTTTTTTAGGAAAAGCAGTTTTTATATGGGCCTTGTTGTAATTTTCTTCTGAAATTATTTCCGGTAGTAGTATTATGGTGTCCGTAAATAGTTTTGACAGACTTAACCACTATCTCCTAAAGCCTCTGTTAGTTTTTCCAAAGCTAGGAAGTTCTATTTAACATAATTTCTGACTTTTGACTAGTCGAACAACTTATCGACCGTAGTGGCACATCACTAATTAAGGCAGCTATATTTCGTTTCCAAAACGTGCCAAAATCGTTACACCATGGCCATGTTTTCGTATGTCGTCATGTTGTCGGCCATAGGAATAGGATACACTATTTGTAAACTACATAGATAGCAAAGGAAGAGATTATTTTCTTTGGTACACATTATATTTACATTCTCTTTGTTTTGAACGTAGTATAGCAAAGAGAATAAAATCACTATGTTTTATAGTATAGTATCAACTATCAATTGAAATTTTGTATGAATTAAGAATCAAGATTTCACAAATTACTAAATTAAGTACATAATATTATGTGAAATCAGTTTTGCAGTTGTGAGCAATTTTCATTTTAAACTGTCCCTTGTAGTTTTTCCAAGGCCGACTAGAGTTTAGGTTACTGTACTGTAAATACGAGTAAAACCTTCGAACGGTCAAACATTTTCCTCATAAACGTAAAGGTTTTTTAAATATTTAGCATTGAGTATCGCAGAAGCTGTTTGAATTCATTTGTGTAATCTAAAACAGACCTGTAAGAATAATTATTGACCTTGTGTATAGTTAATTCGAAGTGTCTTAATCGTTAGTCCGTATGCTAGGAAGTCGTCAGTCTTAATCACCAGGAATATTTAATAATCTGGAAGAAATCATGTCTTCACCAATAACCGTAAAGTTCAATTTGCTTGGAAGCACGGTCCGAGATGAAAATGCTATCAAAAATGTTTGGAATAATAACCTATATGAAGAATTTCATATAATACGACAGGTAATGTACCTACCGTTTCTGAGAAAACTTTAATTACCTAACAATTGATAATTAGTATAAATTTAATGACAAATCTACAGGTTGTTCAAAAATTTCATTGGGTAGCAATGGATACTGAATTCCCAGGTGTTGTCGCAAGGCCTATTGGAGAATTTAGATCAACGGCAGACTATCAGTATCAACTTCTAAGGTGAGTCTTGTAATGAACGTATGTCCCTTTCATTGTAGAATAAGAATTACAAACTAATGAAATAAAATACAAAAGTTTAATGAGACAATAATTAACTTACCAATATATAAATAAACTTTAGGTACCATTAAATTTTTTAACAAAAGATACAAAATTACATCAATTACAGTTATAACATTCATTGTGTGTTCTACAAAATCTGATCAGAAATCTATTAGAATAATTATCACTAAAGAATATTCTTTATTCAAAATTATAAAATAAATAGAAACTCATCTCTAATTCAAAATATGTATTATTTTTATAGATGCAATGTGGATTTGTTGAGAATAATTCAATTAGGCCTTACATTTATGGATGAAAATGGTAGAACTCCTCCAGGATGCTCCACATGGCAGTTTAATTTTAAATTTAATTTACAGTGAGTATTAACAAAGTGGGAGATAATTTTATTGTAGATAAATACTGCATTTTTTTATTTCGAATCATTGTCAACAGGGAGGATATGTATGCACAAGATTCTATTGATCTGCTACAAAATTCTGGTCTTCAATTCCGGGAGCATGAGGAGCATGGTATAGAACCACTTGAGTTTGCCGAATTATTAATGTCATCTGGTATGGCACTTTTACTTTGCTTAAAAATAAATTTGAAGTAGGTGTTACTTTGCGGAAATCCATAATCATCAAAATGTTTTGAGTTTTCTTTAGTGTTAATTCCGTCAATATTTGTCTTTCGCCAAATGAGTCTCGTGCCAGATTTTGGTGAGTCAACATGTCCTGAGGATAGAGTCATCGTGTAGAGGTGTAACATGTGTTGAATTGTTTAAAAGACGAATATTGGCGGAATTAACACTAAAGAAAACTCAAAACATTTGGATAGCTATCTTAATGTTAATAGCACATGAAGACAATCACAGGTATTGCTATGAATGAGAATGTGGCTCATTTGTATTTTTGTCTTCCTATAATAAGCTTTCGATTGTGTTTAGGATAATAAGGGATAACATAGACTGTGCATGATCTTCTGATCTTATATGTGGAATTAGATAAATTAACCTTCCAAAATTGGCAGTGCCCCACTTCTACTTCAAAGGTAAAGGATCTTTTCCTCTTCCTTAAGACTTTTTCCTTGGCATAGTTCCTCTTCCTTACTTACATCTACCTAATCTTGTAGTAAAAAGATAAATAGTATTGTTTGCAAACATATCAAAAGTAAAAAGTAACCATGTTATGTATGACAATTTAAAAATTACTCTGTGACAATGTTCTGGATTACTTTAATCTCTCTATAAATCGCCCTATAATACATTCTTGATACAATTTTGAACCTCCTGAAATTGCACATCCTAATTCCTTTAAATGACTCCTTTTGCTGGTATTTACTCCATTTGTTAATTTTTATGTAAAATGGTTATGGTAAATGTTAGATACATAAGGACATATTAAGTATTTTTATCAAATTTTGTCTTTAAAAATATAAAAATGTTGTTTAACCAAGCATTAAAAGTGTTACAACTACGATATTTTCATCATAACTGTGCAAATACTCTTTAAAATAGGTAGTCAACCTAAACATGGCATTGGCTAAATTGTGGTGGCCTTTCCACAAAGGCCACCGCTAAATTGTGGTGGCCTTTCCACAAAGGCCACATTCAAAAGAAAAAAAAAACATTATCATATTTTTTAGAGGCTTCAATAATTTGTAAGGTTATAAAATGAAAAGTCAGATACTGTTTTACTGACTTATATTAATTGAGGTAGAACTAACAAATGAATGGCCTGAGCATGTAACTAAGTGTAAATATTAAATTTCTGCCCTTTAGTTCACTTTATAAGTTCTTCCAAATAGAATTTATTTTGATTGTTTGTTTTTTTTTAGGTATTGTTCTTATGGACAACATAAATTGGCTCAGTTTTCATTCTGGCTATGATTTTGGATATTTGTTAAAACTTCTGACAGACCGCAATTTACCTCAAGAAGAGAATGACTTTTTTGAAAGTTTAAGGTTATACTTCCCTACTGTTTATGATGTTAAGGTATGTATTCATATAATTATATAAATATATAATGAATATGATAAGAATTGCTTGAGTTCAAATGATTTACATCTATATTAAAATGTTCATTAATTGGATGAAGAACCAAAGGAAAGCGAGTGTGTTGTAACACTAATAATCGAAGCTAACCATTCTAAATATGTTTACTCATCATGAACACCATGTTAGGTAGCCCATTTCCCTTTTGAGATAAACCAACCAAATTTTCAAAGAATTTTGTATGAAGGTATTAGTAATGAATTGAAGCAGCTGTCTATCACAATGAAGCTGGTTTTATTGTCTATGCTAATGTTTATGTTTAGGTAATGTTAAACCATGCCACTAATTCCTGGGTACTATGGCTCGGATCGGCTTCCACAATCTCTTTCAATTCATTGTTATTCACCTGTGTGGGAAGTCTTCCACTTGGAATCATTCTTCACATCCAAGTTTTTTATGAAAATAAAGGATGAGACGAGCAGGACGTCCAGCTGATGGTAATTGATACACTCTGCCCATTACAATGCAGTGCCGCTCAGGATTTTTGATAAACCCTAAAAATACTGAGTGGCATTACAACTGTGTACATCATCTTGAGACAAGATGTTAAGTCTCATTTGCCCAGTAATTTCACTAGCTACGGCGCCCTTCAGACCGAAACACAGTAATGCTTACACATTACTGCTTCACGGTAGAAATAGGCGCTGTTGTGGTACCCATAATCTAGCCGGCATCCTGTGCCAAGGAGCCTCCCACTGAAAGTGAGTGTGAGTTTCCATCAAGAAAGCGTTTAAACCAAAATTGCACGGTGCGTTCATTAGCAGTCCCCTCTCCAAAGGCAACACTGATATTGCAAGCTGTTTCTACCGGTTTAGTACCGCGTCGGAACTCGTATTCAAAAATCACGAAGTATCTATCTTTCTTGTCTAAGGTGAATAAAAATAGCTACTGAAAGTCAATAATTGAATGTTGCACATTTTTTAAAAGAAGAACTAAATAGGTAGCATGTAATAAATAATAGTTAAAGTAAATTTATTGAAGTAAGCGTTACTTTGTGGACATCCATAATTATCCAAATGATTTGAGATTTCTTTCTTCTATCTCGAATAGTCTCGTGACAGATTTTGGCGAGACAACACGTCCTGAGGATGCCTCGTGTAGAGGCGAAACACTTCGAATTGTTTAAAGACAAATATTGGCGGAATTAACACTAAAGAAATCTCAAATAATTTGGATAATAGTTTACGTTAAATTTTTTCACTCAAACATCTCAAACCATGAAGGTTCTGTGTCAGTTCGAAGTACCTTTTACAATAAAACAGCAATTTCATACTTTAACCCCTATTATAATGCAAGTGTGTTATAATTTGCTTTATAGCTAATGGCTCTAAAAATGATGCAATAAGGCTACGTTTACGAGCAAGTGTGTTGAAAAATATTTTACATGTTAGTTCAGGTATTTAAAGATTTTGATATTTTTCATGACACACTGACAAGTCTGAAAAAAAAACTAACCGTACATTTCTGTTCGTAAATAATAATAATATGTTAGTTGATAATCATACAAACTATTTCTTTGTTATATTGTATCTATTATTTTTAGTAATTTGCTTAAAATCCTTGTTAAATTTGTAGGTCGAACTGTATTTTGTATTTAAATTAATGTTGTGCAATGAGAGTGGTGTATGCACCAGTAACTGGCATTCATACCAGATTATGTACCTATTAGACCATAATTATTTTTAATATTATGTTTGTAATGCTGTTGGTGTGTCAATAAATAAATAAAAAGATCTCTGAGTAATGTCCTTTGATCCTAAAGAAAGCCTTTTTGAACGCAACTATGACGTATTGTCCTAGAAACACCGCATAAGGAAGGTCATACCAACTTGTATGTGGTAGTAAGTTGCTTGAAAACTGCACTGTGGAGGAACTCCACACATGGATGATATCCTAATATGTATATCAATTGCTTGGTCGATATGTATATTATGTTTAATTTTTTTCAGTATCTAATGAAGTTGTGTAAAAACCTTAAGGGTGGTTTACAAGAGGTGGCAGACCAACTGGAGTTAAGGAGGGTTGGTCCACAACATCAGGCTGGGTCGGACTCACATTTAACTGGAATGGCTTTCTTTAAAATAAAAGAGGTAAGTGCTTATATCTTTATCCATATGTAGTATGTGTATGTTCGCCTTATGAAGAGTTCCAACTTAAACATGGTTGTAACTTATTTCGTCTAATAGGCGTTACTTTCCTTTTGTCTTATTCTACCACCTTTCTTTCCGGTTGTCTGGGGTGTTGTTCCCCACAGAGGCGGCCTTACTCATTGTTAGGTTCCGGGCGACAGGTGTTTGCGAAGCCCTTTGTCTTTCGTGAAAAGTATTTGATGCGAAAGTAGGTTTGGTTAAGGTAGTTGTCATGTTTCAGGAGGAATAAAATTTGACTTTTAAAATACTTTACACTTACAAAATTAACAAATACAGATCTAATTAATTATTAAATTGATGTTTACGGCTTTTCATAATCTAACAAATGAGCTACGTCATTTCCGATTGAAAGACTAGCAAGGGCTGAAATCTTTATCATCGAATTCCTCAAATATGTTTTAATAATTTTAAGCCTCGAAACGCTCCTTTCAGCAGATATATCATAATTCTCAAGACTATTTCGAGAGTGGGGCAAACGTCAGCCATTTTTTTCCTTTTGGACCACAATGTTGAATTGGCACAATATTGAATTCAAATTCAAATATTTTTATTCAAAATAGGATGTGACATAACTTATTGAAAGTCCAAAACTACCAGCCATTCCAAAACGGACCTGAGAAGAATGGGCGCAACAAACTCCGCGGGTTTTTTTTTTTCAAAAGAATCTGTTTACAAAGTAATATTGTACAATTAAACTTATTATTTAATAGCCTGAGGGCGGTCGCTCCATTCCCAATCTGTGGTATAATTAAGAAAGTCATTTATGTTATAGTAACATTTACCACACAAACGTTTTTTAACAATTCTTTTGAATAACGTAATACTTTTGTTTTGAACATTTTCTGGGATCTTGTTGTAAAAGCATATACATCAGGCATTATAAGTTTATGTCTGTTCCTGGTGTTAACATTATGGTTATGACAGTTTCTAGCAAATTCACTTATGTGCCTATGAACATACATTACAACATTATCAAGAATATATTGAGAAGCAAAAGTCAAAATGTTAATTTTTTTGAATTCTGCTATTAATGATTCTTTACGACCTAGGTTATAAATAGCGCGAATAGCCCTCTTGTGTTGCACAAATATTGTTATCCATATCGGCAGCGTTGCCCCATAGTAATATACCATAGGACATAATACTATGGAAATAACTAAAGTATACTAGTCGCGCCGTATCTATGTCAGTTAATTGTCTAACCTTTTTAACCGTGTCTGCTGCAGAACTAAGTCTGTTCGCCAATCCTTCGATATGGGGGCCCATTGTAATTTGGAATCTAGAGTTATGCCAAGAAATATCTATCGGCTCTCCGTTTAACAAAACACTTGCATCTACATTTTTGACATTTGGTACGGTTAATTTAATATATTTAGTTTTCTTGCTATTTAACAATAGTTTATTAGCGCTAATCCAGTACACGATCTCAGATAGAATATCGTTTACTTCGTCATACATAGCTTGGTTTCTTTTCACTTTGAAAATCGTCCGCAAACAAACTACCTTATGACGTTTTTTCTCTTAAGATTAGGAAGATCATTTATATAGACAAGGAAGAGGAACGGTCCAAGAACAGACCCTTGTGGTACTCCCATACTGAGAGGAGTCCCAGGAGATCTCCTGCCATTCACGTCGACCTTCTGAATTCTATTGTTTAGATGTGAAGTCAGAAGATCGAGCGCAGTTCCTTTTATGCCATAGTGGCATAGCTTCCTCACCAGCGTTGGATGTTGAACACAATCAAAAGCCTTAGATAAATCACAGAAGATGCCAAGTGCATTCTGCGATTCCTCCCAGGCATCAAAAATATTCTTGATTAGCTCAACACCTGCATCCATTGTTGAACGTCCCCTTGAAAAGCCAAATTGTTTCAATAGAAATAACTTATGAGAGTTAAGGTAAGTAAGCATTTGGCTTAAAATAATTTTTTCAAAAATTTTACTAAGGGTCGGCAAAACCGACACAGGACGATAGTTATTCGGGTCAGAAGAGTATCCCGACTTTAATATTGGTGTAATTTTACTATAATTCAGAAGGTCAGGAAGCACGCCACGTTTAATACAATTATTAAAGACTATTGCTAGATATACGGCTATGACATCAATTATTGAACTTATTATTTTAACAGAAATGCCCCTTATATCAGCAGTTTGTTTCATGCTTAGAGACTTAAAAAATTTAATTATTTCTCCAGGGCTAACAAAACTTAAATTGAAAATTTGTTGACATTCTTTCACATTTTCCAGAAGAAGTGACTCACCAACACTGGTGGAGGAAACAAGAGTGCTTGTGATAAATAAACAGATAAAAATTGTAATGGTTGCATAAGTACAACATGTACAGAATGATTTATTGTACTGACACAGCTTACAAATTTTCTGTGTGAAAAATATATTATTTTAGATTAATTTATTCAACTTTAATTAGTGCACCGTATCTGCGATCATACTCAACTCTTGTTTGATGTTTCAGATATTTTTCGATGGCAACATTGAAAGCACTAGTGGTCATCTCTATGGATTAGGAGCTCCATTCTCACCTAATGCTAATTTCCAAGAGGCTGTTGAAAATGGAAGCTCTTGACTCTCTGACTCGGCTGATTCAGATGAAAAATCACTGAATGATTTGTTGGAAAAACGTGAAGTTTTCAAGAAACACGGGTGCTGTGATTGTTGTGCTCCCGAGGACAGTGTCAGTCGTTAACTTGAATATTACCAATTGGGTTTCCACGACTGCCATGCTGCAAGTAAAATATTGACTATATTTATTATAGACAAAGACCCAATTATGAAAGTAGTGAGTGAACTGGTTATTGTGGGTAACTGAATAAGAATTGAGAATTGACGTGTCTATGTAATATAGTATTTAAGACTTGATTTTATGTAATGTAAATTTTATCATTCCAAGTTTTCAATTGAAAGAACAAAATTATATGTAAATTATATGAATAATTTAAAAATATGGATGTTTTTATAATTTGTCATAATGATGAAATGAGAGATTAATTAGTATTAAATATTGTGTAGGATGGAATATTTACGGTTTAATGCTAGTCTAGTCTAGAATAATATTTTAGAATATATTGGAATAATCACAGCTGTAAGGATTAAAGTTTGTTTCACTTGGCTGACTACATTTATAATGTATATTATAATACTTTCTTATACTATCTTAAATATGAAATTCAACAGGCTCATATATTATGTAGTTATAGATAATAAGTGGATACAGTATGTATTGACTATATCTATGAGACATTGTATGTTATTATATCAATACATATTATGCTTAAAGTAAAAACAATATTTTTATTCTTGCAATCCCTAACCCCTGATTTGATTTGGATCCTTCAGAAATATTTAGCAAAATAGAGGACCACAATCAATACATATTAGTAAATTTAATTATTCAAATACTAGAACTGGTATCTGGCATATTCACTAACAGTGTTCAGGGGTAAGTACAGGTGTACCCCATCAAGACAGCCAGTATTTTTTTTAATTTAACTTGATACAGGCCTGGGGTAGAGAGCGGGAGCACCTCCCCCCGCTGTCTACACACCTCGCCTGCAGTGTAGTGATGTACCGTACTTGTCAGTTATCGTACGCTCACCATGTTATCATCACGTTAATACTGAAGTCTCGCCCGTGTTATTTATTTGATTTTAATAATGACTGATCCGAGCCCATTAGGTTCAGTTTCAACAGAATAGAGTTTTTAGTCATCGCCAAGCACGAGAAATGTTTTAGACATCTGTGTTGAAGGATGGCAGAACAAAATTATTTGAGATTTTATTATTCGCTTAAAATCGTAAACTTGAAGCATTGTTTAAATTTATCGACACACTCATGATTATGGTCATCGATTATAATTATTAGGTCACATCACTATCACATTCCTAAACTCTGTATTCAACCCGCGCGTCATCGCTAGTCATGTAAGTTATTCTTACCTCTAGGTATATTTTACAGTCTTTATTTTAAAGAACCACTGTCTTATTATTAGGACTTTTTGACACGGTCTCAGCATTAGTCTTGTTTTAATGGTTACTGTATCAAATATAAATAATTATACATTGCGTAAAAAACCCTGTACGATAAGTGACACGGATATGAAGTGGAATGCGGAGACACCACTAAAAATAAAACCCTTAGATTAAATGCTACCAACACACAGAACTAAAGTAAGTAAACACATAAGGTCATCGCCCTGTACTCGTTCCAATGATGTAAAACTAACGTAAGCTGAGCGGTGTGTCAAACGAAAAGGTGGGGCCCCTGTGCTTCGAGGAACGCCGTCAATCGCGGAAATTAGACACTTTTCGGGCGCCTTTCGAGAGGATCTCTTCTTAAGAGTAGGGCAATCGAAAGATCCGGCAAGGTGGTGTCGCTTGGTGGCCGTGGTCGCCCGAACTCACGCCGCTCGACTTTTAACTTTGGGGACACGTGAAAATAAAAATTATGACACAGTCCTCCATGATGAGGATGAGGAAATGAGAGCCGGTGTTACAACAACGTCGTGAAACGTTGCACTAAATGTATCGGAGTTAGTGTCGGTCACGTCGAGCAGAACCTGCGGTTGAGAGACGCTGAGCAACTGCTATTATTATATACTTAATCCAACTGTCCCCGCTCGCCGACCAGTAGCATGAATGAAATGGGTGTGTGGGCGAGGAAAAGGGGAAAAATGAAGATGACCGCATGCAGAGGTGTCCAAACTTTTATAATTTGGTACGCTATTACTTTTTTTTTTCACATTATTTTAATGTCTTTATTTCGTGAAAATCTATATTTATATGTACTACTTGATACCAATATATGCCTTAAAATATAGTACAGGACTACACTGTATAGGTAAGTATTTGATGATTTGGTACATTGAACTCTTGATTTGGGACTTCTAGCCGTAGAAGTTTAGGATACAAATAATATTATTCCATATGCCGTCTAAAACCCAGGATGCCTTCAAGACTCTTGTTGTTTGGTCGAGGAACCTACGCTAACCACAAAAGTGGTTTAATGGGATCAATTGCCGAAGTCGAAGGATTATTTTTTAAAACTTATTATTATGCAGTGAAGAAGCACACATCAAAATACTGATGTTTTCTAGTGTTTCGTGTTCATTAGCATACCTACACTTTCCTGATTTCAACGATTTTAGGTCCATATGGCACAACAATTTCCGAAATATGCCTTCTAGTTGTTTGGCATTAGGGTTATCATTATAAACACACGTCAAAAATGATCCCAAATTCGTTCTCTGCACCCTCGAGAACCTCGGATAAAATATCTATATTGTTGAAATCATAATTTTGAGCAGCGGCCTTTTTGGATATCAAAAAGGATCCCGAATTCGTTCTCTGCACCCTCCGATACGATATCCATATCGCTGAAATCATAATTATGTGCGGCGGCCATCTTGGATTTCAAAAATGATCCCAAATTCATTCTCTGCACCCTCGAGAACCTCGAATATAGCTGGCAATGGCGCCTCTATCATCTCGCTTTTTCGTTTTATCGAGTTTCAAATCACAACGATTCTAAAGAAATTTCACTTCAAAAATTGTTGCAACTATATAAATATACTTATATTTCTTTTTTATCTATAATTTATTTCTTCTTTCTAGTCACAATTTACTGATTTAGGGAAATGTCTATTCCCTTGCAACATTATTGGGCTGTCTATGTGCGTGTTGGGGAATGTAAGTACATGACGGTCCCGCACACATTAATTATAATGTTACTTCTATATTATTGACAGGAACTTTAAATGATTATAAGAATTTCGTTCTGAGTGTTATTATTCTAATTTTTTCTACATATTATACGTAGGTCTAATATTTTGTAGATAATAATGATATACATTCGCCTACCACTTGTTTCTGCAGTGTTCTTCGTGTTGTTACTTGTATTCTAATGTTAGTAGCGATAGAACGAAATTTTCACCATCACAGATATCTCAAGTAATATTAATAAATATCGGCCTACATATTGAAAAAAATAATATATATTTCTTCCAATAAAAACTGTGTACCATAACGGGGACACCCTAATTTCTTTATTTTAATAACCTAATAGCTACCTACTTTTAACACAGAACACAAATCAACTTAATTTATTTTATTTCATTGTACAAACACAAAATCAAGACAGATTATAATCTATTGCACATGGGAACGAGTGAGACAGATGTGGGATCGTTGGTTTAGTGTTTACCCTCCGACATAATTCGTTAAAATTCAGGCGGTGGGCCAATAATAGACCAGTATGCAAAACTACTTCAAGAAACACATAATATATCCACAGACTAGAATAGCTTTTGACATTGTGGACCATAAAAAGCTATGAGAAAAAATTGTATTAAACGGAATACGCAGTATTCTGTGGCAACTGTTTGTTCTTCATTACCATCAGAACACAAATGGTAGTGTTAACTCTGGGTATGCCCCGGGGCTCAATTTTGAGCCTGCTACTATTTATTAATAACATCTACGAGTTTCAAGCACTCAAACTTGAAAAAAAAAAGCTAAACAAGCAGGAAGATAGTTAAGCCAAACTATTTCTACAAAATGAACGATTCAGTTCTCAACAAAGTAGATATTGTTAGAGATCTGAACATGCAGAGAGAACATAGTTATGTTAGTTAGAACATATATTGTAGTTTTATGTACTTTAAATAATTTAATAAATAATAACAAATTATTTGGACACACAGAAAACACGGCGTGCGATGCTTATATGTGTTAATGTTATTAAAGTAAAGCTTACATATTAAGTTATATTTGTTGTTTAAAAAGTTTATATTATATTATTTTAGTTTGTTAAAACCTAAATAAACATTCGGCAAAAATAAAAAACGTTTGTGTACTTTGTGAAATTTTAATTATAAATTATAATCACTCGTACACCAACTCTACATCACAAAGAGGGAATGTAGGCTAAAAATAATAAAATAAAGAAATACTTATTAAGATAAATCAATAAAAAAAAACACTTGACACGAGTAAAAAAAATGAATATTACGAAAAATGTTTCTTATCCTTTGATCTATTTTTTCTTTTTCTTATTTTTCTGAGCTGAGTCGGTTGCATTATCTGCTGCCTTTCTTTTCCCGGCATTTGCCCCCTTGCCTGTACTATTTCCTCCCGGTGTATTTTGGTTGGGATTCCCACTCTTCTTTTTCTTTTCTGCTCGTTCCTTTTCTTCCAACTCTTGGTTCTCTCTTTCAATTAAAGTAATAAGTGTATTACACCTGAAAAACATTATAAATTGGTTCATAATTATATCTGTACAAAAAATAATTTAACTTTATTCATCATAAGGGGAGGTGTTTCAAAGTAATGTTTTGTTGATATCTGAATATATGGTATTTTTAGTAATATACATAACTAATTAGTTTGTAAGATGCTGTATCCAATATATGATGATGATATTAAATAATAAACTGTATCGGCCTTACAAATAAAAGTGACAAAGTTATAACTAAGCATAAACCAAGAATATGTAAAATGTTTACAAATAGACATTTTGCTTACGAATAGTTTGTTCGGACGTATAACGTTTCCCGCGTTTATTTGCAAGGCAGCTTGTCATTCGGAAAACTTCAGAATTATCATTTTATTGACAGTGTTGTCAACGATAATGTAAACATTTTGCATTTTCTTTGTTTATCATCAGTTATAACTTTATACCAAGATTATTTGTAAGGCCTTATAAATATAAATTATCGTATATTAAGAGCTTGAATTCATTGCCCGTGTAAGGATGACTCGTAAACATGATCGTCGTATTAAGGTTAAAGTAACAAAAATATCATTTTGAAAAATTAATTTTACACTTCACATTATAATAATATATAATAATAACAATAGTCGCAGTCTGAATCTATTGATCTTTCAGTTCAATACAAAGTATCAATATTATCATACACTGACCGAACTCTCGGTTAAGTATTTATAATATCTAATCACCACAGTATATATTTGGCTTAGGTTTTAGTTTTAATTACGATCTTTTCATGTCCCTGTTTCTGAGTTGTTACGAGTGTAACTACAAACTGAGTTATCGTTATTATAAAGAAATATTTATCAATCAAAGATTATTTAACATACATGAATACATACATTTATAGTCATTAGAATAATTCAGTTAAATTTGACATTTAATAATAATAATAATATTGACACACTTTTCACACAAATTATCTTGCCACAAGTTAAGCATATATAGCCTGTGTAATGGGTTACAAGATAATGATATATTTAATATAATATACTTACATAAACATACATAAATTCATATAAACATCCATGACTCGGAAACAAACATCCATATTCATCATATAAATGCTTGCTAGGTGCAAGATTCGAACCCGGGACCTCTAGCTTAGTAGGTAGGATTGCTAACCACTCGGCTATACAGGTCGTCAAAATTTATAATTAAACAATTTTTAATTTTGATATTCTAATAATATTTTAATCGATAGTACTTGAATTTTTGAATAACGCGCTTTTATGAATAGTATTATTGTTTTTTTTATGTTGTTGTATGTTTTCACGAAAAACTTAGAACAAGAATTATTAAGATACAAAGGTTACTATACCATAAGTGTCAGTGTGAAATGTCTATTTATAAATTGTAAGTGTTAAGTAACTGAGGCTGGAAATGTATTGATACCGATCAAAATAACGATACATATTATATATTCATGATAACTTTGTTCACTTAGTCACGTGAAGATATTTTAATCACCAGAAACAGACATAAACTTGTTATGCCTACTACTCGGCAAAGTTATGTTAGTAAGTCTTTTGTGGGGCGATGTATATGCTTTTATAACGAGATCCCAGAAAATGTTCGAAACAAATGTGTTACGAAATTCAAAAGAATTGTTAAAAAAAAGTTTTGTGATACCATAGATTGGGAATGGAGTGACCGCCCTCAGGCTGTTAAATAATAAGTTTGATTGTACGATATTACTTCGCAACCATATTTATATGGAAATAAAATAGCCCGCTGAGTTTCTCGCTGTTCTTCTCAGGTCTGAGGCATACTTTTTGGAATGAATGGTAGTTTTTCACTTCCAACAAGTGGTATGATATCTTATGTTACACTTACACCAATATAGTACTCACCGTCGCTGTAGCTCGACGGCGGTGCGCGACTTCAGGAACCAGTCGAAGCGGAACTGCGGCGCGGCGTGCACGGCCGCGCGTAGCTCCTCATACACGTTCTCTTTGTCGAAGCCCAGCTTGTGGAGCATGCACACCAGGAACCTGGCTCAGACACACACCACTCGTAACTAACTAACTTATTTTTACTAACGATATCTCTCAATGTTTTAATAACTGTATATTCCTTGTTCGCGGACGATCTTAAAATCTATAGGCCAATCCAAACAATACTCGCCATCAAACTAATTCAACAGGACCTTGATAGATTTAATCAATACTGTTCTATTATCAAAATGCACTAAATGTATCGGAGTCAGTGTCGGTCACGTCGAGCAGAATTTGTGGTTGGGAGACGCTGAGCAAGTGGATTAAATATTTAATAATACAACACTTTCATCGTTTGTCGCCCCCGCCCACTGCCCAGTAGCATGAATGAAATGGGTGTGTGGGCGGGGAAAAGGTAAAAATGAAAATGGGCGCAGGCAGCATTTGCATTTGCCCCAAACTTTAATTATAGGGTACATTATTACTCTTTTTTTCACATTTTTTAATGAGTTTACTTCCTGAAAATTTATATTTAAATGTACTCAACACTTGATATCAATATGCGCCTTAAGTCATGAAATGATTTATTTGTATGAATCGTGGTAACATAGTTCTTAACAATTGAAAGGTGTACAATACAATGGCAAATTGCCAATATATCGGCATACAAATATTTGATTGTAAATATTGGAATTTTTCTATTTATACGTCATTAATACACATTACATAGCTATCATTCAATAAAATAAACATAAGTTTGTAAGTACCTCTCAAAAAATAACATTTAAATACTATTATTTTTGCCTAAATAATTCTTTTAAACTATAGAAGCATTTATCTATTAGCCAATTTTAATTTTAATTTTTTATGCATTATTATTTTAGGCATCTTTCTAATATTCTTTGAAAGGTTTTTTTTATGGAATAGGAGGACAAACGAGCGTACGGTTCATCTGGTCTTAAGTGATCACCGCCACCCACAATCTCTTGTAACACCAGAGGAATCACAGGAGCGTTGCCGGCCTTTAAGGAAGGAATACGCGCTTTTTTTGAAGGTACCCATGTCGTATCGTCCCGGAAACACCGCAGAAGGAAGCTCGCTCCACAGCTTTGTAGTACGTGGAAGAAAGCTCCTTGAAAACCGCACTGGAGGACCGCCACACATCCAGATGGTGGGGATGACATCCTAACTTGTGGCTTGTCGTGCGAAGGTGGAATTCAACGGCATGAATCAGGTTAAACAGCTCTTCGGAACACTCCCCGTGATAAATGCGGTAGAAGACACACAATGAAGCAACATCTCTACGCAACGCCAAGTGATCCAGCCGTTCACAGATAACTGGGTCCCCGACAATTCGAGCTGCTCTACGATGCACGCGGTCATATGGGTCGAGCTGATACTGGGGTGTGCCACACCAGAGATGACAGCAATACTCCATTTGTGGCCGGACCTGCGCTTTGTACAGCGCTAGAACGTGGGCCGGCTTGAAGTATTGCCGTGCTCTATTAATGATGCCCAGCTTCTTCGAAGCCAATTTGGCTTTGTCCTCCAGATGGCCACGGAATTGGCAATCGTTCGAGATTTCGAGACCCAGTATTCCGATACTAGGCGAGGCTTTAAGGGAAGTGTTGTTGAAGAGCGGTGATACGGCAAATGGGGTTTTTTTAGTGGTAAACGCGCAAACTTGAGTCTTCTGGGGGTTAAATAGGACAAGGTTCAATTTACCCCATTCCGCGACTTTCTCAAGATTGGACTCGATAGAAGACACTAACTACAACCTGGTTAAAGACCCTAATTCACATAACATTTGCATTATTTTGATGAAGCGCTGTTCTACAGTATGGCATCAAAAGGCGAGTTGGATCTCTTAATCCTAATATGGAATAGTCGTTTGCTGGTTTAAAAAGTTCACCAAGTTTTTTAATGAACATAATTTCTAATATATATAGACGAGTAAGCGTTACCAGACGGTGCATTTTGAATAATGGTCTACACGATTCTAGAGGACTCACATGCATAAAGCCAGAAAAACATTTGAAATATTAGTGGAGTTTATGCAGCATTAATGGATACAGTTTGTCTGAACCTTCTTAAAGCGAAAACGAACTTATTTATTTTGCCTGCCACTGTATCACATTGAGCTTTCCAGTTACAATTGCTATCTAATATAAGGCCTAAAATTTATTGTGTTTGTTCCTGTTATATTTAGAGCGTTATGTAGTGTTTTATAATCAGGAAATTGTATATATTTAGTTTTTGTCATATGAGAGAATAAATTATTCTCATTGAACCATGTCAATATAGTCTCAAATTTTATTAATAGTCATATTATAATTTATCGCTTTATGCTCGTTAGGAATAATTATGGATATGTCACCTGCAAATAATACACAGTTATAGTCAACCACATAAGGTAAATCATTCAAATTAATTAAAAATAGTAAGGGTCCCATAAGATTACCTTGAGGAACTCCAAATTTACTAATTAAATAGGATGACTTGTTTGTAGTCATCTCCAGTTTCTCATTTATTTTATAACAACTTTACTTTTACAATTTGTTGTTATAGTACAAGATTTACTTTTACAATTTGTTGTTATAGTACAAGATTTACTTTTACAATTTGTTGTTAAAGTACAAGATTTTTTTAACATCCTGTATAATATATGTAATTAACAGTTGATGTTATCAACTAGTTACTAGATTTATCAACTCACTTCACAGTGTCAAGAAGTATAATATTTTATATTTCAGTATAAGAAGCATTATTTAAAAAAGTTTGGAATACATTACCTATCTTCTTCCTCAACATAATTCTTCCCCTTATTGGTGCCATATGAGATTCTGAGCTGGTGGAACGGCGCGCGGTATCGAGCCATTTTAGCATCTAAAGCTTTCTTAATAGAGGCTCTTCTCTGTATCTTGGCTTCTCCGCGTTCTATTTGACCCATTATTCTGTCAATGTCTTGCAGTTCATGACACCTCTCCCAGAATACCGCTGAGTACTCAATAACCTACAAAAAGGCATTTATTTTCTCAAAATTGATTCCTTTAGAATTCTTTCGATGTCATTTCTAATATACTAGATACTACTACTAAAAATGAATGATACTTTGGAACTATTAAAATGAAAACTAGTGTAGACGAGCCGATCACTTTATTTTGTTCTATTAAGAAAATAATTTTAAATAACTAATTAATATTATGGCAAACAAATATGGCAATTGGCGTAAATTGATGTTGTACAGTTTCGAGCACTTTCTCTTATCTAATTTACGTTGCCACAGGATTCTTAATTTTAAATCCGAAGCGACACCTCAATCGCGCTCGTCACTTTAAGATCGTCATTTCGAATATCATCCAATTTAGGGATCAACTCTTTAATCTTTACTTTCTCCGTCTGGTAAAAGCTATTTACTATCAAAATTGTAAAATGAAACAAAATTGTAAGTAGAGGCATTTAGTAAGTATTGCATAATATGTAGATGAACTTGAATTGTTTTGTTATTCGGTAGATTTCTCGTGGCAGGTATCGTCATGCTCGCTTAAATGCCTCTGCTTGTGGCGGCGACGTGGGGCGGGTCGTTCCCTTCCCTAAAATATAGTCGAGGGAGGCGATGGCTGGTCCATGCGTCATGCTCGTGAACGGGTGCTACTCGTGGGGGCTGATGATGATCTTGTTCCCGGGAGGTCTGCTTGATGTGTATTTTTTATTATTATTATTTCCTTTAAAGTTAAAGTTATTATATATTTTATTTTATGAAATGCTCACATAATGCCTCTATTTATTTACGGTATGTGTGGATTGATGCATCTACCATACTCAATAACTCTTGTGTTTATAAGTAATAATTTTTTTTTTTTTCTTTTTTTGACTTACTCGTGTAAGCCTTTCAGTTTTTGACTTTTGAGTATTTTTGTTGCGTCACTTTGCATATATTGTAATTGAAATGATTTGTAAAACAACTAAAATGTAAATCTTGACTTAAAAGAGTGGCAATGAGTTTCTTGCTACTTCTTCTCATTAGCTCAACCCTTTACGAAGTAGCGGTAAATTCAATAAGAAACAATATTTATATATTTTTTTTGACATTCATAAGTGTCATTTTTGTGACCTACATGAATAAAGTGTTTTTGAATTTGAATATCCCAATAACAGTCAAGGTCAAATATCATTACTATTATTTTTTTATGAAAAAAGTGACCATACGAGCGGTATTTGGAGAAGTGACAGTGCCGCTCAGGCTTCTAGGATTGAATCCAATATTGTAAGCGGCATCTCGCTCGTCACTTTGAGATATAACTTACCTACCTACCTACGGCGAAATAAACTGAAACAATATCACAATACAGTAATAGAACATTACTTTCTAAATGAATCTTCATACTAGAGCACCAAAATCGACGCACGCACACATACACACGATATACATGGCCGCTAAGCAATCTTGGGGACACAAAACTATTGAGCGCCGTCGACACTGGTCGCTGTCCAACATAAATTAGCCACGTCGCGCTGATCCGCCTTCTTGTATGTACCAATCTTAGCGTTCCGCCCAGACGGAGGTATAAATTTCACGGGGACCGCTGAGTTACGCTACTATTATATTACTAGTATTGTGACACTAATGCTAAATACATGGGTACCTGGGGCCGGCAACGCTCCTGTGATTCCTCTGGTGTTGCAAGAGAGTGTGGGCGGCGGTGATCACTTAACAACAGGTGACCCGTACGCTCGTTTGTCCTCCTATTCCATAAAAAAAAAATTGCTAATTACTGCTTGACGGCTGAATAAGGTGCTAGGTGGAATCTTTCAATCTATTCAAATTTAATTTAAATACCAAAATTTATGAAGATTGAGAGTCGAACACGCGCCCCTTGTAAAGGCTTATTAAAATGTAGAGTTGAACAAACATCCCAACATTTATAGCTAACACGTCATTCAGACGTTGGGCTAAGTGATCCAAGCGTACATGAGGCGCGGGTTCCATTTTCTTCCTTCGATACTTTATAAACTAATTAAAAAATTACAAACCTCTTCCGGAGTTTTTCCTTCAACGTCTTTAGCAATATTTTCAATATCATCTCTTCCATATTTCTCATTCGCTTTTATAAACTGATTGAAATCACGTTTAGTCCAGTTTGTAAACCCTGTTACAATATAAATTATATACATAATTAATATATTACCTTAATAGTTATACAGTGTGTGGGTACAAATTGTTAGATCCATGTTACACCAAGTCGGTCAATTTATTCAGTCCCTACTTAAGCATTATTCTGTATTAAGTTATTACAAAATTAGCTAACCTAACAACATCTTACAGTGTCCATATACTAATATAATAATACTGATGTATTAAAAATATTTAATTTATTAAATAATTAGATTGGGGGTAGGGGAAATGGCACATCGCGAGGTGATCACCTACCATTTTATGAGTCCCACTCCCGTCAGTTGATAGTTTACAAAACTGTTTTTTTATGACAATACGAGACGAGACGATCAGCTGATGGTAATTGATACGCCCTGCCCATTTCAATGCAGTGCCCCCAGGATTCTTAAAAAAACCCACAAATTCTGAGCGGCACTACGATTGTGCTCGTCACCTTGAGACACACAATGTTAAATTTAATTTGGCCAGTAATTTCAGTTAACTTTTAGTTGTTAGTTTTTTCATTTAACTACGGCGCCCTTCAGACCGAAACAGAATAATGTTTACACATTTCTACTTCAAGGTAGAAAAAGGCCCCGTTGTGATACCCATAATCTAGCCGGCATCCTGTGCAAAGAAGCCTCCTACTTGTAAATGCCCTTAGTCGCCTCTTACGACACCCTTCGGCCTGGGACTTCCCTATTCTTTTTATGCCCCGGTGAAGCACAGGTCAAGCGGTAGTATTAAAGTAAGCCACTACCTTGTGTTAGTAAATGTTCCTTCTCCTGTAACTCCGCTTCACTGAGCGACTCAGCTTCATCGATCTTTCTTTGCTCCTCGCGCTGAATCTTGGCAGCGTCGGGACCTAGTTCAGGGTTCCGTGGTACCTTGTATCTGAACACCACAAAGTACAAATTTCAAATAATATCACGTGAAAATCACTTATCACAACAACATCAACCTCCCAATCTAAGGATATGCCGCACACCTCAGAACGTCAGCGATGCGGTGCGTTACGGTATTACTAGTGATAACTTGTTTGTAATGCGCTTATACGATATATTATTTATTGAAGTGATAACTTCTTATGGTAGGGTAACCGCTTCGTTACGTAACGTTACGGCGCTACTCTTTCTCCCTTTCTATCACGCTTACGGCAGCGGTAGGCAGGCTCCTCCTCTCTCACTCTAACCAATTGTTACTTTTATAAAATTAAATAATGATACTAATAATGTACAAACACAAAATTATAATGTTATATACATTTTTACATTCAAGAATTGTCTAATAAATTATTTAAGAATAAAATACTTTTTTTATCTAAAAATATAATAAAATGTTTTGTTAATAAATGAAGGGTTCCATACATTATCATATTAATAAACATAAAATTTAAGTAATAAATTAAGCTTTTCTCAAGTTCAACAATTTCAATAATGAATAATTCAACTCAGATTACTTTAAGTTATCACTTTTTTCGGGCGTGACGCACACGTTTTTTTTTTGTATGAATATTTATATTTTACTCATTTCTTATTAATATATTTATTTCATTTATAAATTTAAAACAATCTAATAAATGAATAATTAATATTAAAAGTAAACATATTTCGATGTATTAAAACAATTGTAAGTTCTTAAATAAAACCATTGGTTAAAACTTAGTATCCCGTAGCACGAATTATGAGTTATCTACCATTATAATGATATCACTCTTATTACAAGGTAATGCAGCGTTCTAGAGAAATGAACATTAAAACCTAACCTCACATTATGACATTTTTACATGTACCATTTTATTAACGTAATTTACCCGTTTTAGGTTAGAATTTATTTTCGTTATGTTCTTGAAAACGATGTACCTAATATAGCACTCTTACTAACTTGTAATAAGAGTGGTATCATTATAATAGTGGATGAAAGCTCTATCAACTACAGTTTTCAAATCTTAATTCGTGCTACGGGATACCAACGCCAACCCAAACCGTTTCTTATTTCAATTCGAACGGAGAAACAAGGAGAAATAAAAATTTGTATTATAACATACTTACCCTAATGTTTTTCTGTAGTGATATATTTCTTGATCCAGAAGTTCGAAGAGTCTCGGCGGGAAGAACTGAAAGTCTTGTACAATTGGTTGTTTCGGGGGTCTTGGTGCCTGTCAATGTCATCTCGCAGTTACACCGAGCACAGAATATAATTTTACGAAATCACTCATTGTACTAATGTCAAACACCGCCCACGTTACCATAATAGTGGTTGCTAAGGCGATAAATGTGTTACTTTTGATACTTTTTTATGATAGTTCAAATTAAATTTGTTACCAAAATTTCTGAACGATGCGGGACTCGAACCCGCGACCTCTCAGGTTCCGTCCGAGCGCTCTTTCCAACTGAGCCAACCGTTCGAGCACGCATGGGCCGTAAAATTTTGTATATCTTGTTCAACTATGTTTTTTATGATATTTATAATAAATATAGACAAATAATAAAACACATCCCCAATAATGGTTATTTAGTTTTTTAGTTAGTTAGTAGTTAACATTCGGCTGCGTGAGCGAGGATTATAAAATTATTAAAATTAAATATTAATAATAAATTAATAATAATATCAATAAATTATAATCCTCGTCAAATTCACTTTATTAAAATTAAAATAACAAATTAAACGCAAATTTTCAATCATTTTTCGATATCCTACAAATATTTTTAGGACTGACAACTTGCGCCCATCTGTACACCATTGTCACTTAAATATACCTTATATATAGAACCCATGAAACTCTGTATATGTTTGTTATATTTTTCAAAATATACAATATGAGATTCATTTCAATTCAATTCAATATTTTCATAGATGTCAAAGCTTCTTGGATCATTTAAAAGATTGCGAAAAAAAAATTTAATTTGATATTTACAACTCGGAACTGAAACGGTAACGTAATTTTCTCTAAATGAATATTAATCTCGTTGGTAGGAGTTGTATTAAAGAACCAGCTCGAGATTATGTTCGCCCCCAACCAACACATTATTTTTATGTTTATCACGTTCGACGTGATTAACAGCGTTCATGGCCAATCGTCAACGATATATATGCTTCTAAAATATGATCCCAGAAAATGTACAAAACAAATGTGTTACGAAATTTAAAAGAATTGTTAAAAAACGTTTGTGTGGGAAAGGTTACTATAGCATAAACGATTTTCTTAATGACACCACGGAATTGGAATACAGCGAACACCCTCTTTAATTATAAATGTTTATTGTACGATATCACATTGTAATCCATATTTTATGTTTAAAAAAAAGCCCGCTGAGTTTCTTGCGCCCATTCTTCTCAGGTCTGAGGCAGTCTCTTTTGAATGGGTGGTAGTTTTTGACGTTCAATAAGTGATTTTAAATCCTATTTGGAATAAAAATATTTGAATTTGAATCACAGGAGGCAACTGAAGTTAATATGAGACGAGAGTGAATTTTACAAGGTTATAGTTATTTGATCTCTAATATATTTTAATAAGCTGTATAATATTAGGCTAGTATTTATTAACAGTAACACTGACTTTAACATGCAGAATGTGTTGCACCGTCGTATTCCTTGGCATTGTTAAAGTTAAAAATTGAAATATAAAGTCAATATTGAATTTTTATCTGAAACTTTTGACAGGTCGCTATTTAGCAATAACAATAGCTTTAACCGGCGAAGATTGGACGGTTACGGTTAACAGTTAAAGTTATGACGTCATCTAAAAATTGTCAAACGGCGTACCACATTGTTTTGCCTAACCGGTAATTTAACATGTTTGTTAATGCTAAAATATATAAAAATAACATGCACATGCAAATGAATGAATTGTTTGTAACTGTATCATCAGTCAAACAAAGTAGTTAGTTGTTATATAAATTGTTAACTGGCACACATATTTACCTGTACCTTGGGCGCCTTGGGCTCCGACACTCGCAGCGCCTCCCGGAAGTACGCGTCGACGGCGTAGTTCGCCTTCCGTTCACGTTTGGGCGGTTCAATCCAGCTGCCGATTGGTGTGATCTTTTGTTTCTCACGATAATCCTCACCTACGACACAATGTAGGTACACGTAAAACTTATTATACAATAATATATTCTTGTAATCGCACTGAACTCTGAAAGCTGATTTAATATCAAGTTTATTAAATACTATGATTTTCTAAGCGAACAATATAAATATATAGAAAATCAAATCTTCGTTCTAAGATATATAATTCATACGTCTAGATTAAGTCTCTTGCTGATAGACGATATAATAACCGATGAAAACAGGCCAGGTTTATTAGGTTAGTGTACGTGACAAGCTACGTATTACACTCGCGATTTGTATTTCTCGTAATGTTTGTGTACGTGCATTGCTCAAAATAGAGGTGTACCGTCAACCTCAATTTTTTTCGATGTTTTCACAGCTGTCACAGTCTATATAGACATATGAATAATTAATTGATTATATTTTTTAATAATAATTTGTAAATAAAATTTCTTAACGAAGCGGGATTCGCACCCACCACCTCTCGCATACCGTTCGAGCGCTCTTACACTGAGCCAACCGTTTGAGTGACGTATCGTTCATAAATCTTGTTCTGCTCTCAGGTTGTAGCTTCATCTTCATCATTGGATCATGCTTCATCTACATTTCTTTGCTAATTTATAAAATGGGAAAAAAGTGGGTTTCACCAGTGGGAAGCTCCATTGCACAGGATGCCGGCTAGATTATGAGTACCACAACGCCTATTTCTGCGGTGAAGTAGTTATGTATAAGCATTAGTGTGTGTGTTTCGGTCTGAAGGGTGTCGTAGCCAGTGAAGTTACTGGGCAAATGAGACTTAACATCTTATGCGCAGTTGTAGCGCTGCTCGTCACCTTGAGAATTTTTGGGCTATCCTAATCCTATAATCCTGAGCGGCACTGCATTGTAATGGGCAGGGCGTATCAATAACCACCAATTCGAACGAACGTCCTGCTCGTCTCATCCCTTATTGTCATAAAAATCCCAACCTTCGAACTGATAAACAGAGTCTGTGGTCGCGCCTGGTGTGTCCATTGAGAAGGCTCGCAGTGATGACTCTCCGAGACTCTCCAATTTTTGTTTCAATTCCTCAGTCTGAAAACAACCACAATCAATCAATATTATTGTATTGTTTTAAATTTTAGAACACTCAAAACATCTTTTTTGTTTTTAAATAATATTTTAATAGAAGCAGAAATATATTTACCAAAGGGAGTGACAATAACATAACATATTGAAACCAGTGGGAGGCACCGATTTCTGCCGTGAAGCAGTAATGTGTAAGCATTACTGTGTTTCGGTCTGAAGGGCGCCGTAGCTAGTGAAATTACTGGGCAAATGAGGCTTAACATCTTATGTCTCAAGGTGACGAGCGCAATTGTAGTGCCGCTTAGAATTATTGGGTTTTTTGAGAAACCTGAGCGTCACTGCATTGTAACGGACAGGGCGAATCAATTACCATTAGCTGAACGTCCTGCTCGTCTCGTCCCTTATTATCATAAAAAAAGAAAAACATATTGAAACAACACTTGTTCATCATGAAGCTACATCAGATTGAAAGGGGCTATCACATAAGGCGGAGAACTGATAACAAACCCCCGGCCATTTTGTAAATCATACAATGTCGTACCTTACTTTCACCCTTAGCCAATATACTGTCAATATCCTCATCAGTAATCTCTGAATCCTTTGACGAGAACACATGGTTGGCTCCATGTCGGATCATGTTAAGCATTTCATCTTTATTCAACTGGCTCTTTATATCCACAAGTCGCCCAGATTGTATAACTAATTTGTCCAGCCGTAACTTCACTTCAGCTCTTTCCACAATCTTTTCTTCAACTGTATTGTCCGTTATTAGCCGAAAAACCCTAACCTGTAAGATTAATATTTAATAAGATCAGCTTATTCGGTTTTCAAATTAGTTATATTATTCATTCTTTCATTTCGGCAGTAAGATATCCAATGCTGTACAAAGGCGTCCCCCAAACATCTACACGAGGAAACCAACCCTCACAATTAGTTATGTAAATAGGTTAATCCAAATATAAAGACATGTGAATGATAACCATCTCATTCATAATAATCTAATAATTTATAATATCTGTAGATTGCACCTTTTTAGATGTTAAACTATTTTGTCCCTCTCTGGTAAAATTAAAATAATGTTAATTGAAAGAGACACCACAGTATAAAATGTCCGAAGGGCGTTTTATATATTATAGTCTATTTTTCCTTATTTGTCTTAAATAGTAAACAAATATGGCGCACAGAAAACCAGCTTGGACCAAGAGATAATTCATAGAGACAGATAGGAATCATCGAACGAATGAACGACTCAATGGTTTTTATGCAGTGAATGATAAGTATCGGGTAGAAGGATAGAAATAATACGAATAGTTACTTTAATAATTCTATTATTCAGTTTCCGATGATAAAAACTATCTTATAATATCATTATATACCTAAAATAAAAAAGCAAATAAGCGATCGGGATTTAAGAGCAAACCAGCGGTTTCCGTCCGCTTTGTAATTTAATGTAAGACTATACAATCATATATCTTTAAAAATATAGGCATATTTCTTATAATATTATTTTAAGATAAAAAATAAAGATATGGAATGAATGATAAAAGATAAGAGATAAAGATATGAATTGGAATATGGTTCCTGACAACCATATTCCAATTTATTAAACTGTTCAGTAAGATACGAAATTATAATAATTAAAATATCAAAATAACTCAATAAATACGTGTAAGCTTATCAAAAGTATTGAAGTTATACTTCTTTTGGCGCGATGGAGAAAAATGATGAGAGTGAATTTTTACGATGCGCGCGCACACCGACACCTGAATTCTACATCGTGAAGTTAGTTCTAGGTGGCATGAAAATCGATAACTATAGTTGTATATTCTAGTATTTATATATTTAGAACACGTGTTTCGTAACAGTACAATTAAACAGTGTGAATAAATAAATATTATTTAGGTGTTTTTATTAAATCAATTTCATATACGACGGTGATAGTATTTACTAATAATTAATTAGTATATAATAATATATTGAATATTAGTGATAAAACTGATTTGAATAAACTGTTTTGAGTGCATTTATAGATTTGAGGTTAATTGTCGGTATGTATAATTTATTTACATCGTTAACTAAAAATTATTATCTAAAAAAATATATATTTTTATCGTTTTGTTTTATTTCTGGCATATTAACAAATGTTATGTATAAAAAAAATTATATCTAATATCTTTAAATGAGCAATTCTTGTATATATATATAATTGGAATCTCGGAATCGGCTCCAACGATTTTCATAAAATTTAGTATATAGGGGGTTTCGGGGGCGATAAATCGATCTAGGTTTCAATTTAAAAAAATGTAGTTTTATCCGTTTAATACAAAGGTAAATTTCGACACTATATACAAGACTATAGTAGCTCAGATGGGACATTGGGGGATCCGGAAAGCAGAAGACCCGGTTCGAATCCAGATGTCCTATAAGTTTTTTTTTAAATTCAAGTTTGTACATTCTTAAAAATCCGAGCAAGGCTCGGTTGTCCGGATATTGCCTGTTTATATACCTTAAATACTGAGTGTTTATACTATCTTTGAGCTTAACTATTTGTTAAAATTTGATTTGACGCCAAATAAGTATAACTTCTAACGCGTGTACATAAGTACACACACTCTTTTTTTAACTCGTACCAAAGAATTACCAAGCCAGCTATGAGTTGCTACTTTGTATTCTTATAAAGCTCGTTCAGTGTATTATTTGTAAGCTGTCATTTTGTTATTGTATAAGTTACTTACACCCATTATCAGTAATGGCCACAATATATTGATCCGGATAATTATCTTAATTGGAAATAAAGAAATCTATTAACCGAAAAGCAATTGAAAATCTTTTAAATTTTTATGGTCTTAGGCTACCTGTTATTCATAGCTATCAAACGTTCTTCACGATATTTCACTGTTCGGAGTCGATTCCTTTTTGCCGTTCCCGTTTCATGGGATCTATATTACGAAAAGGGTGGCACCTTTCGTAAGCCTACCCAAAGCTACATAAAAAAATGACTATTTAATAAATGACAATAAAAAATAGGTAGTAGTATCCAGTAGTATAAGAAATGACATCAAAAAGAATTCTAAAGGAATCAATTTTGAGAAAATAAATGCCTTTTAAAGCAACTAAATGTTTTAGTTTACCTGATGTTATGTAAAAAAAATCCTACAGTAGTCCTACCCTAAACTAAACAAAATAAAAGTTCACTTTCCATTCTCGATAATTCATTCTAAATGTACCGTCTCTATAGCCAAACATCAAAATCTTATGTTCATATATAAAATAATTAATACAGTTTTAAGAAAATTTATTGAAGTAGGCGTTACTTTGCGGAAATCCATAATTATCCAAATGTTTTAAGTTTTCTTCAGTGTTAATTCCGCCAATATTTATCTTTAAACAATTCGACACGCGTTTCGCCTCTTCACGAGGCATCCTCGGGACATGTTGACTCGCCAAACTCTGGCACGAGAGATGTCTCGACACTTAAGAAAACTTAAAACATTTGGATAATATTTGTTTTGTTACTATTTGTACACAAACATTGTACAATTTTAGCAGACCAAGGAACAATAAAAGAAAGGTTTCATTTGTACTCACCTGTTTCATTTGTCCAATTCGATGAGCCCGGTCCATAGCCTGCAGATCCATTTGAGGATTCCAATCAGAATCGTAAATGATCACAACATCAGCAGAAGTTAAGTTGATACCCAGACCACCAGCTCTTGTAGACAACATGAACACAAACTTCTCACTGCCTACAGCATTATATTCTTCAATTTGTCTGTTTCTGTCTTCATGTGGTGTTTGACCATCCAACCGACAGTACTGAAAGTAAATGGCATAATGATAAAGAACTTAATAATACTTAGGCTGGGGAGCATCATATTAGCTGTTATTGTTAAGATGTAAGTCAAATTTAACGTTAACAGTAACGCTGACTTTAACATACACTGCAGAATCTGTTGCACCATGTTATTCCTTGGCATCATTGTCATAAGCCGGAAGACGTCTGCTGCTGGAGAAAGGACTCCCCCAAAGATTTCCATAACGATCGGTACTGCGCTGCCCTTATCCAACGTATTCCGGCGATCTTGACCAGATATTCGGTCCATCTTGGGGGCCTACTGTGTCTTCCGGTACGTGATCGCCATTCGAGGCCTTTACTGCCCCAGCGACCGTCTATCCGTCGAGCTATGTGCCCTGCCCATTGCCACTTCAGTTTCGCAATGATTTGGGCTATGGAGGTGCCTTAATATAATAATTAATTAAATGATTGTGTACAGAAGAAAGAATAGAATAGAACAATGTTTTAGTTAAACACAAGCAAAATACTGTTTTGCAATTGAAAAACTGTTACTGTTAGGTCACTGTCAAAATAAGTGTCTAAGCCATGTTTAAAATATTTTTTTTGTACTTAATAACACCGTCTCTGTTTATGACAGAAACAGATCTGGCAGTCTACTTGGTATTTTATCTTAAAAAAGTGATCAAAGTAGCAATGGAGAGAATTCGAAGAAATCCTGTCAAATCTTTTAAAAATCTAGTGATAGAGGTGATCTAAGCTTTTTACCTTATACTGTCTCCAAAGGCAGTAATCCTCAAGAATATCCAGCATTCTTGTCATCTGTGAGAAGATCAAAACCCTGGAATCCTGTTGTTGAAGCTTGGGTAACAACTTGTCCAGTATGGCCAGCTTGCCACAGTTGTAAACCAGATGTTCATCGGTGGTATATGGAGGTCCCGGCTCGGCTCCATCAAACAGATATGGGTGATTACAACACTTTCGTAACTGCATGAGAATATTTTGAAGTCTCATCTTTTCAACTTTGCCAGCTCCGTTCACTGAAATAGTAAATAATACATTTGAATTCCACAACATTCAACAAGCATATTAATAATAGGGAAGTTAGTTATGTATAAGTAAATAAATTAAAGTATGAAATTACCATTTTATTGTAACAGGTACTTCGAACTGACATAGAACAGTCATGGTTTGAGATTTTTTTTCGGAGGAACTCTGGGTAAATTATACTTTCAAAACTTACAGCGGCAAACATATGTAGCCTTAAAAGGCCACATTGAAATTGCTTCATTTTGTATGGGCCTACTGACATTCTTGTATGATGCTACACAAACCCATGGTTGCAAACTCATCTGGCATTTGACCAGAATGTTGATGATTTTATCCTCATACAAAGAACATTATTAAGACAGGGAATACAGATTTTAGGAAGAGGCAGAGTTCAGGAATGTGATAGTGATGTGACCTAATTATAATTGATGAACATAACGAGTATGTCGATAAATTTAAACAATGCTTCAAGTTTACTGTTTCACGTAACCTAGGTTATAATGATGAAAAAAATATTTTATTAATTTTATCATCATGTTAAACTAATAAATAAATCTCGAATTTTTGTTCTGTCATTCATCAACTCACATGAAATCGAATGTAAAAAATTTTTCGCCATTACTCGTGCTCGGCCATGCATAATTTTTTTTTAACATAATCTGATGGACTCGGATGAGTCATTATTAAAATACAAAAAATAACACGGGATCGCAACTTTAGTATTAAGTAGTTACGACTACGACACAACACTACACTGTAGACGTGCGAGGTGAGGCTCCCCCCGTTTGACCTCAGGCCCCGGCTGCGTTCAACTCCGATATCGTATGTATGTAGATCATAATTGCAAGTATGTAACATAAAGCTATATTTTTTATTTTTACATACCAACATCAATATCTTTCATTAGAACTTTTGTGTACCACTCTCTTTGCATTTTACTTAATCCAACATAAACCTTAACTTCTTTCTTGGGCTTTAATTTCTTTTCCACCTCAGCCTTGAGACGTCTCAACAGAAATGGTCTCAAAACTGCATGAAGGCGGGTCACTAATTGATTATCACCAAGGGCGGCGTTTGTGTTAAACCAGGCATCAAAATCCTATACAAAAGAATAACACATTAAAAAAAATATTGAATTACGCGTTATTTTGCAGAAATCCATAAATATTCAAATTTTGTGAGTCTTCTATCAATTCTACACGTGTTTCACCTCTACACGACACATCCTCAGGTGTTGACTCGCCAAATTCTCACAACATTTGAATAATATATTTTATGTGAAATTTATTTATAATAAAATATAGTTATTTATTAAATACTAGTTTTCAATCAATGCCCTTGCCCTGTAACTACAATCAATAACTGTATATATAAGACAAACTGTCGGCATTATCATTATAACTTTGTATCATATAAAAGGACCTGTATGATACAATTATTTATTTACATTTACATAAGACTAAGAAATCACATAAAACATTACGAGAAAAAAATAGACGTGGAACGAATGAGTGAAGAAATAATGACTTATCAAATAAATAAGACAAGTTTGTGTGGGCAAGTCGTTCGCGGGAGATCTCGTAGAACATTCGTCGACCACATTGAAAACGTCATGAAAAATGAAAGGTCCGAAGCACCCGGAACCTGCAGGTATGAAAAGAGCAATGAATGTTAGAGGAAGTGTGTGAGTTTTTTAAGGATACAGGCGTGTGTGTGCGCAAAAAAATTGCACCAAGCCCGTTACAAAATTCCTACTAATATTATAAATGTGAAAGTTTGTATGTCTGGATGTATGTTTGAACTTCTTTAACGCAAAATCTACTGAATAGATTTTGATGAAACTTTACAATAATATAGCTAACACACCAGAATAACATATAGGCTATAATTTATAAAACTATAGTGTGAATTATACAAGATATAAGAAATAAGAAGTGTGATTGTTACTAATGAATACAACTAGCGCCATCTCTTATCAACTAGCAAGCACAAGATCAATACAATTTATACGGCAAAACAACGTTTGCCGGGTCAGCTAGTAATTAATATATTTAAATAGTTCAACAAATAAATTTGAATCTACCCTCCACACTAGTTTTGAACACTGTATATCCAAGAGTTAAGACCTAGTTAGATGGTTCCATCTTGAAGTAATTTCAACTAAATTATTAGTGCCGAACCTAAGATATATATCTTAAATATATAAAAATTAAATTTTCATTTCATTGTGCCCATATCCAAAAGTCATCACCTTTCATCACCGTGGTTGTTGCTCTGCTGCAATTTTATTCTAAAATATGTACATATCAATAATAATACTTACGTCAGAGCTATTAAATACATCTGGTAAAAGAAAGTTCAGCAAAGCCCAAAGTTCATGCAGGTTGTTCTGCAAGGGGGTTCCAGTCAACAACAATCTATTCATACTTTTGAATTCTCTAAGCAACTCCGATAACTTAGACTTCTCATTCTTTATCCTATGAGCTTCATCAATTACCATGTATCTCCAATTGAATTTTTTAAATACTGATTTCTCTCTGATTATCATCTCATAAGATGTAATGCAAACATCCCAGTTTCCAGGCATTAGTGTCTCGCGAATAAATGCATTCTGTAAAAAACAATTAAAACTAAACAAAGTCCCACATTCCTAATTTAATTTTATTGAGATTGAGGTAATAAGTATATCTAATATATAAAATTCTTGTGTCATGGTGTTAAACTTTGAACTCCTCCGAAACGGCTTGACCGATTCTCATGAAATTTTGAGTGCATATTGGGTAGGTCTGAGAATCGGACATCTATTTTTCTACCACCTAAATGTTAGGGGTGGTTTTTTTTTTTTAATTTTTTAAATTTGTTTGATTATGAGTCAGCATTAAAAAATACATACAACTTCAAATTTTCATTCATCTACGATCAACAGTTACTTTTGTATCGCGATTTTAATATCGGCAATACACCGCACATAGGTAGATTTCGCGAATTTAGGCGGCCAAAAACATTTTATTGTGTTAACAGCTTTTAAATGGGGTTTTAGTAATTAAAAGAGGTTATTATAAAATGAAACACTGTATGGAGTAAAACAAAAATTTTTAATAAATTATTTACTAAAAATATATATAAATATTAAGATTATAATAAAAATTTATATTATTATGTTGTCTCAGCGGAGTAATTCACGGGACGATGCCCGGTCCTTTGAGAGGCTTGCATGGGGGCATGGGTCCAATATGTAGAGGCCCTTTGAGACTTTTAACTGTATAAAAAAAAAATATATATATATAAATATATATATTTACCTATATAACTAAATATATATAAAAAAATCTAAATAAGTATACTAATATGAAAAAAAATAACGACATTTGATATTTACAAATTTGATATTTGATATTTACAAAATAATTTTATTCCATTGTATATCATAAAAAACAAAAAAAATAAAACATTTTATAAAAAGTTATTAATCTTCAGAAAAAGATGTGTCGGAGTCCTATATTTCATTTTCGGTCTCATTTGGATCCCCAGGCAACAACATTGCAATAGTTTCGCTTAAAAAAGATTTATGTGAGGTTTTCCTGATTGGCCTCAAACTACTTAACAATGGATCTGATGATAATAATAATCTATGAAAAATATCTAAGTTGCACTCTTCGCGCGAAAATTTTCTCGCGTAATTGAGCCTGTAGGTGCGAAAGTGTTTGTTGCGTGCCTCTGCCGCTTCTTCTGACAGCTGTCCTATCGGCAGCAATGCATGTTCGATGATGCTTTCACCGTGGATTAAAATCTTATGCATTGTTGGCGTCATGGGGTGCCATCTATAAAGATCAACATATAACTTTGCTGTATCCAAAGCGTAGTTATTATATTTAGAAACATCAATTTTATGGCCACTAGTAATCACCTCTAATATAACCTTCAACCTATGGATAACTTCATGGTTAATGCCTGTAATCTCAGCAGCCAATTCAGTGTCATCAAAAAAGCGTCTACTGGTATTCCCATCATTTGTGTTACCAAAGTTAGCTTTACGCATATCAACTAAAAGGCCAGTTTCTGTTCTGAATCTTTCTTGAATTTCCCTTTTTCTTTGTTCTTCTAACAACTTTTCCTCTGGGGTCCTCCTTTCTCTGTACTTTTTTACGGGTAATTTATATGCTAAATGCAAAATGCTTTCAAAAAAAATGCTTCCTGGCGTGTAAATTAGAGATTCCAAACTCGAGAGCTTCGGGACATTTTACTACATTATTTTTACTAAGATTATTGAAGTCTATTGATGTCGCTCCACATATAAAACACCGACTTGTTGAAGAAGTGTTTGTAGCTGCGTTGCATACTTTGCCGTCAATCATCGTCATTTTCATAATATGCCGAAACGTATATTCGTTAGAATTAATATCAACTTTTGTTGCGGTCAGGCGCTTTTGTGCATTTTCTACATATGCTATTTCTTCTCTAGTGATATTTGTTGATTCTTTCACGAAGCCAAATCTAATCGGTCGGCAAAATCGTGGTGACGAAGGTGTAGGATTCTGCCATACAACCTTTTTGCCCTGTTCTCCACAGACAATTTGGATTGGAACAAAAGAACTCAAGAATATATTTGCATCAGAGTCGGCATCTTCTGTAAATTTCTGCTTATACCGCGTTTGTTGTGAGTCGTCACAACCCCATTTCAATATAATAGTTAATGATTGTCTTTCATTAGAATTAAGTGTTATCAAAACTTCTTCCAGGAATTTCAATAAGCGCGTAACGGTGTGATCAATTAGGCTTTGAAGGTCCATTTCCGCGCAGGTAGCCGTTACCCGTAAAGCCGATTTCGGCGGGTAACACTCTTGCTTCGCTTTCAACAAAAGGTCATAACAAGGGAAATGTCTTTTGTTTGTTGCTCTTATTATTTCATATTGCCTACGTGTGAGATCAGCCTCAACAAACATCTTAAGTGCTTCGCAGGGGGTCAACGGAGGGATAGCTTCATCAACCTTAGAATAAGCCTTTTTGTATTGACTGGCTTTTGTTGGCGAATTGGTTACGTCCTTCAGGACTTTGGACGGATTTCTTTTTCCATCTGATTGTAAAAGTACTTGCGCAGCATGGACTATTACTTCAGGGTCCACAGAAGAACGTATTTCTTCTGTTTTCCTTCTCTTGCTTCGCTCACTCAAATCGGCAAACGATTTACTTGGACGACCCTGGCGATGAGTTGTTTCAATCGGAATCTCAAAGGTTCCACCTAACCAAGAACTATTATTTTTTTCGAAAAACTCTTTATTTTTATGTGCTTTCAACCATCTTTGTTTCATTTGCGATCTAACGTATGAAAATTTATGCTTAAGAGTTTTTTTAATTGTCTTCTGTATCACCATAGCGCACCAGCAAGTAATTCTCTAAATAATCCAATTTCTCATCAAAAGAAGGTAAGTTTTGTCCCTGCATTAGGTCATATAAATATTTTTTCGTCACTACCTTCACGCCAGAGGTATTTGATGACCCTAAAACGAAGACAACTATATTTTAGAAGCGTTAGAAAAAATAATTTTTTTTCTTGTTTTTTTACAAAAAATCTTTGATTAAGGATTTTTCCGAGATTTGCGGTTTCTAGCGGCAAATTTTTTGTTTACTATAATACTAAGACCCTGTTTATACCGTAAAAGAGAAGAAAACAGTTGGGATGGACCCTGAAGTATAATTAAAACTCTTGAGAATTCGAAAATCAATGATAAATTTGTACAAAAAACATCTTGTCTTACAAGTGAAAAAAAAATATGACAATCTGTAATAAAACACCATTATTATATATAGTTTCAAAGATTCATACCTGAATTATGCGAATCCATCACTTTCACTAAGGTAATTAACTTCACAAAAAAAATATGGACTTTGTAAGAGAAGTTGCACAGTGAGCGACGCGACGCGTCGAGAACTGTAACGTACACCGGGAACGGAGGTCAAGTTTCGACTATGTGTAAATAATTCATGGCACATGGCCCAAGGGTGGGGATAGTGAGGATAGATTCATGGAAGTGTCTTGTAACGGTACCGGTCAAAGTTTTATGGCTAAATTGACTTTGAAAAAATGACTTTTGGCCGCCTAAATCGTCGAAATCTACCTATGTGCACCGTTTGCTGGGTCAGCTAGTATTAGAAAAATAAACATACTCAAAACTCAAACACTTCTATTCAAAATTTGATTTTTAAATGCCTTATTAATAATTCAAATCCACCAGTCATTTGTAAAGCCTCATACCTGAGAACAATGACCAAAATAACCTCAGTCAGCCACATCTATATTACATTAGGTACTTTAATAATTGTTTTAAATTGAAACACATGTGCTTTGTATTCAATTAATACAGTGATCCCATTATAAAAGCATATCAATTGCCTAGCAATAGAATATTCAAGTTGAAAACGTAATGTTAGTTTTTTTATTTCAGTAAGGGATGAGAGAAGCAGCACATTCAGCTGATGGTAATTCATTCACCCTGCCCATTACAATGCAGTGCCACTTACTTTAAAATTCAAAAAATTCTGAGTGGCACTACAATTGCGCTCGTCATCTTGAGACATAAGATGTTAAAGTCTCATTTGCCCAGTAATTTCACTAGCATAATGCATTCCAATGGATTACACACGTACTGCTTCACTACAGAAGAAGGTCCCGTTGTGGTACCCATAATCTAGCTGGCATCCTGTGCAAAGGACCCCTGGTATATTGTAGTAATGAATTAATATAATTAAATGCTCATGAACATTAACAAAGACATACCCTTGTTTCTTGATCACCTATAAGACATACAGCTCTAAGTGATGGACACCATTTTTTAAACTCATTCATCCAATTTGTCAGTGTAGATTTTGGCACAATAACAATGTGGGGCCCAGGTACATTTCTGCAGGTAACATTTGTTTCAGTTAATTAAGTATTTATTTAAATTTTTGATATGGTGTACACTATAAGGTTTAATTTAATAGCACCAATAGAAGACACATGAATTGTGTTTTAGTGCTAAAAATAACATTTCTTTAATAATAATAATAATAATATATATATAACTCTTTTTTATGGAAAAGGAGGACAAAAGAGCATACGGGTCACCTGATGTTAAGTTCTCTCCACATTCTCTTGCATCACCAGAGGAATCACTGGAGTGTTGCCTTTAAGGAAGGTGTACGCACTTTTGTTGAAGGTGCCTATGTCATATCATGCCTGAAAAACCGCTCAAGAAAGCTCATTCCACAGCTTTGTAGTATGTCGAAGAAAGCTCATTGAAAACCTCACTGTGGATTACCACCACACATCCAACAGTGAACCAACCAACTGAGAATTATTACAATTCAAAAGAGTTCTATACTTAAGATAATATAAAAAACACTTTGAATTATGACAATAAATAATAATCAATTAAAATGTGCTAGGGTATTATGGCTTAGGATTCTAGGTACATTTATCTACTATTTTGTTATGTGTTTTTTTTACTACAATAAGGGACGAGACAAGCAGGATGTTTAGCTGATGGTAATTGATACACCCTGCCCATTACAATGCAGTGCCACTCAGGATTCTTTGAAAAACCTAAAAATTCTGAGTTGCACAACAATTGTGCTCGTCACCTTGATACATAAGATATTAAGTCTCATTTGCTCAGTAATTTCACTAGCTACCGCATCCTTCAAACAGAAACACAATAATGCTTACACATTACTGCTTCACTTTACTACTGCTTATTAGTGATAAAAGCTCAGAGGAAGCTTATTGAGGTTCAAGTAGTAATAATATAGAATGATAGTTGTACTATGTTTTAACATATAAAAGCCTTGATATATTAAACAATTAAGGTAGTTTTTATTTAAATATATGGAGTTTTTGTTGCATAAACAATGTGTATTATTTACAACACTTAACTTACTTGAAATGTTTCATATAACCCAGTAAAGATATTGTTTGCAAAGTTTTTCCCAAGCCCATTTCATCAGCCAATATACCATTGATACCATTTTCATACAGTGATATCATCCAATTAAGACCACGGACTTGATAATCACGCATTTCTCCATTTTTTATGTATGGTGGAGATGATTCAAATCGAAAAATTGATTTGGTCTTTGTATTTGTTTCTGCTAGAAGTTCTTCATCTTCTTCTTGTTCGGTTTTTCTATGTCGGTGACTAGAAATAAGGAAATATTAATGGAAATATTAGCAACTGGTAAATCAATAAATAAATAGAATACAGTAATTTTTATTGTGACTTACTCTCCTGGTTCCAGTTCGGGTTCTTTGATTTTCTTAGGTCTTCCAGCTTTAGCTTTTGGTGGACTACTACCGGATTTAGGAGTATTACTCATAAAGTGTGAAAAAATCTCAGTTTGTTTTAATAAAAAATCAAATCTCTTAGAACGGTCTGTTTCAATTTTACTTTCGAAATCGCCTTCCCTGCCCTTAGATGAAGTTGTATCGCTCGATGACCCATTCTGTACGTAACATTAAAAAATATAATTTACACTAACAAAGTAAATAAATATTATAAAATAAACAATGATAGGTATTACTTACGGAGTTTTCTCCAACATCCACATTTTCAGTTTCTTCGACTTGCGACATGTTGTTTCAGTTAAATTACTATGTATACGATAGAAACAACTAACATACGTTTCATTGCATGTGTAGTAATGGTTTATTTAATTACTGATACAAATTATGTTTATTAAAATGATAAATTGCAGCAGTCAGTACAACAAGTACACAATTGACTTATGTCCTACCCGTTAACCGCTTACCGCTACCGGCGCGGCATAGACACTCGACAGTGAGGAGGTACATCCTTAGTAGTCTGGGGGTCAGTCAGCTCACAGCTGTCAGTAAAATATAATATTATTCTTTGTATAGGATACAGTTAACAGAATAAACTGAATAGGCCACAGAACACTATATTATTATAATTGTGGCGAACTAATAAGCTAACAGACGTGAATAGAATGCTTCCTTTTTCTATTTATTTTATGGTTTATGTTGTTTGAAATATAAGTAAGTGGTTTAAATAATAATGTGTAATAAATAATATATATGAGCAAGGTCTGGCGAATACGGTGAGTTACGAATGGTTTCTAATTGCAGTTCCTGTACGATAAACGATTTCTCGTGCCATACAGGTCTCGCGTTATCATGGCGCAATAATGGTGAAGATCGATTCATCAGTCGGGGCTGTATCACTGCTAGTTTTGCTATCATTGTTCGGAGTTCAGCACACTATACATCTGCCGTTATAACTTGACCAGATCGGAGAAAGCTACAGTGAATAACGCCATGCTGAGACCACTATACAGTTACCATTACCTTTTTATTGGTAAGCTTTGCTTTAGGACACTGTTGCGGCGTTTTACTAGGGGTGAGCCATTGCATTTTTCGCTTACGGTTATCGTAAAGATTCCACTTTTCATCGCATGTCAGAATTCAATCCAATATTCCTTCATTTCCGTATCGATTCAACAAGGCAACACAAGTTTTAACACGCATTTCTTTCTGCAGATCAGTCATACATGAGGCACCCATTTTTCATATTTGTTTATTCTATTAATTTGTCAATAGCAAATGAGTCAATGTTGTTGGTAAGGTAATGTTAAACTATACCGCTAATTCCTGGGCCATAGTAGGCTCGGATCGGTTTCCACCGTCTCTTTCAATTCATTGTTATTCACCTTTATGGGCGGTCTTCCATGACAAAAGCGATTAAACCAAAATCGTACGGTGCGTTCATCAGCAGTCCCTCTCCAAACGCAACATTGATTTTGCGAGGTGTTTCTACCGCGTTGGAACTCGTATTCAAAAATCACTCGAATTTTCGAATCAAAGAGGATGTAAATACTATGTAATAAGAGGCGGGACTGTCATTTGACATAAGTTTGAAATAGTAGTAATTATAAAATCACAACAATTACAAATAATCCGGCTAAGTTTAAAAGCAAACAGTTGCTTAAAATGTAGTGGATTTCCATAACTCTTTTTCTTACAAGATTATAGCCGTCATCTGTCAATGAGTGGACGTTTCATACAATCGAGTGTGTTGCGGCACATCACTAGTGCCTCGGGGGAGGTGCGAGAACGAAGCCTCCAGTTCCCACCATTCAGTTCGTCAAGGACGGTCAACCATCGCGCACGCATCATAATAAAGAAACCTATCGGCCTCGGTATCCTCCGGGGCCTTGGAAGCTCCTGCTTCCAAATTGGCAGCTGCTGCTGGCTCCAATAATAGGCAGAGATACGAGACACCTTGACAGTAAGTGCCAGTAGTGGTTTTTCACCTTTGCTTCACGAGCTACTCCATCTTTACCTGGGAACAGACAAACTATTCGCCCCATCTTCTACTGCATCGGTGGAACATTACCTTCTTTCAAAAGAACCAAATCGCCAGGGTGCATCGGTATACTTGGGACACGCCACTTATTTCTCTGTTGTAGGTTAGAAATATATTCTAGCTGCCACCGTTTCCGAAAACTTTTGCGCAACGACTCCAGACGTCGAAAGCGGTCACTTTTATTGACACTAGTCTGCAGGTCCCGTGAGGGTAGAGACATCTATGGTCTTCCTTTTAGAAAGTTGGGGTCACCACAATGTTCCTTCTCGGGAATCTCTATAAATAAATACATAACTGTATTGAATCTATGGTAGGTATATTAATTGACCTTTACAAATATGACTTAAGTGCCGCGGCCGATAGGTTTCTTAATTATGATGCGCGCGCGACGGTTGACCGTCCTTGGCGGACTGAGTGGTGGGGACTGGAGGCTTCGTTCTCGCGCCTCACCCGAGGTACTAGTGATGTGCCGTAACATCCTCCGGGGCCTTGGAAGCTCTTGCTTCCAAATTGGCAGCTGATGCTGGCTCCAATAATGGGCAGAGATACAAGATTTTACTTTAAGGTGTATAATAAAACTTTGTAAATTAAATTGTGTGATGATGATGTGAAATAAAATATGTCTATGTCTAAGACACCTCGACGGTAAGTGGCAGTAGTGGTTTTTACCTCTGCTACACGCACTACTCCATCTTTACCTGGTAACAGACAAATTATTCGCCCCATGTTCCACTCCATCGGTGGGGCATTTTCTTCCTTCAAAAGAACCAAATGGCCAGGCGGCATCGGTATACTTGGGACACGCCACCACTGTTGTAGGTTAGAAATATATTCTAGCTGCCACCGTTTCCAAAAACTTTGGCGCAACGACTCCAAACGTCAAAAGCGGACACTTTTATTGACACTAGTCTGCAGTTCCCGTGAGGGTAGGGACATCAATGGTCTATTAGAAAGTGCCCTGGGGTTAAAAGATGGAACTCATCAGGGCTTGATGATAGGGAACAGATAGGACGACTGTTCAGGATCGCCTCTATTTGACTAAATAGAGTTGCCAACTCCTCAAATGTTAAATGTGTCTGCCCTAGAATGCGTTTCAGATGATGCTTAGCTGATCGAACACATGACTCTACAAGTCCATCAAAGTGTGGTTCGCTTTTATAATTATGGCTGTGTCTATAGGGCTTATTATGACGTATTGATTATAGAACATCCGATTGCATCCGAACGAATTATTAAAATCTGAAAGAAATCATTTAAGGAAGGACTTTCAGTCAAGCTATTCTTACGTTCTTTCCATTTAAAGCTAGTTAGACTGTAGTTTGGCTGCGACTAAATATATGACCGAAGAATCCCGTGATTCGGTTTTTTCACCCAGCGTATTTAATGCACATAAATTCTTTGAAACATGATCAATGACGAATAGTTAGCCTTTCGCAGAATCGCGCTGTACTGGCTGAATGTTGACTAAATAATGCAAATGGTTACTGATGAGCTGTTTGACATTGTTTTATCTCTCAAAAAGGAGACTCAAAGCTTCCTTATAATTAGGCGAGCTAACCTCCAAATTGCTGATTGAACTGAAGCTTTTCCTTCAAGTTGAAGACACTCAAGACTACGATTTCTGCAGCGAAGGGATCTGTGCAAGGACGTTGTAAATTGATATTAGAACGTAGCGCACTAGACGATCCATTTTTGCTTACCACTATGGGATCTGTAGATGAAAACGTAAATGCGGACGCGATCCTCTAAATCTACCACCCAGAAAGTAGACAGGTCCCTAACCTCATAATTGACAAGACAGCGACAGCAGATATCCTCTCTAAGATACACACATACCCCGGCATGGAGCAAAAGATGTTACTCAATTTTATACCCTGCGTCTCCTTCAGGTTTGCTGCACCGACTGAAGGTGGCGGTGGACGGTGTTTAAGTTGGAGCTGCACATCATCACCCCACCCCGCACACCGCTCCACGTGTAATGGTGTAGTTGCCTCGTTTGTATACGACGGCGAACTGAGCGAGAATGCTAGGGGAGCATTTTTGCGATGATGATACTTCTTTAAGGATAGTACTCATGTTGTGGTGGTGGGACGGGACATAGCGCCAGTTCTCGAATCAAATTATTCATGTAGGTCAAGGAAATGACACTTGTGAATATCAAAAGTTTCCGTTTCTTTTTATAAATTTACCACCACGGAAGCAGAGTGTCTGTTAACAGGATCATCTTGCCACCACAAGTAGCGCCCATTCACGAGGATGAAGCATCGACCAGCCATCACCTCCCTCGAGCATAATTTATTGAAGGGAACGCCCCGTACCACGTTGCCGACACAAGCAGTGTCATTTAAGCCAGCATGGCGAAGCCTGGCACAAGAACTCGACTAAATAAGAAAAAAGAAATATTATCACCTACACATTATTCAATACTCATTAACTAACTCTACTTATTATTTGACTTTTTTGCTTAAATTTGTTTAATATAATTCTATATCGATGCGAAACATCGTTAAATTTCGAGGCGTAAGGCCGCTACTTCACCTTGATTTTCTGTGCATGTATGGTAATTAATCCGCACTTATTACACCCGTTCGTGCTGTGGTCATGAGACAGAAATGAGTCTTCTACTTTAAAAAGACCTTAGCCACCTCTTACATAGTTGGACACCCTTGGGCTGGGAACTCTTGTATTCTTTTTAACTTCCGGTGAAGCACAGGGCAATACTACACCCATTTAGGCTTATCACATTGTGCCAACTACACGTTAAATTTCTGAACTGTCTGAAGGGCGCCGTAGCTAGTGAAATTACTGGGCAAATGAGACTTAACATCTTATGTCTCAAGGTGACGAGCGCAATTGTAGTGCTCCTCAGAATTTTTGAATTTTTCAAGAATCCTGTGCGGCACTGCGTTGTTATAGGCCCTTCCTATAACGATGTGTGATATGTATCGATTACCATTAGCTGAATGTCCTGCTTGTCTTGTCCCTTATTTTCATAAAAAAAAACAAGCACTCAAAGCTAACTGTAATTTTAATTATATCCCCACTGGTTAGAACATTGCCAAATGGTACAGTAGAATAGTTCATCTATTTTTGATGTGTCTTTCTAGCTGATGACATTTTAAATACGATTGTGGTGTCTCCCCCTCCTACAAAAAGAGACGATTGACTTTAATATTTGTATCACATATTAATATAAACAATCCCCAATAATTTCAGGTGTCTCAATATATCAAGTGTAGGTTACTGTTATAGGTGGTTTAAGTATCATAAAAAATTGTTTAATGGTACAAAAAATTAAATGATTTCACTAGACATTATATTTGTAAAAACATTTTATAACCACCTAAATCATTAAATAACATTGGTACTTAAATGTTGAGTTTCATTTGATCCATTAATACTCTTTTGGTTATGTTTCGCTTCACAGATTAATTGATTTAAATATTTTCTTTTTTCTTCATATGTTTGGCATTTTTCGTAGGCGCGCCATGATACCTAAAACAAAAAAATATCGACATCATAGTTCTTATACATGTATATCTCTGGATACCAACATGGTACACACCCTTAGATCATATTTTATACGTCTAGAATCTGGATAGACTATGACAGCTGTGAAAACGTCGAAAAAATAAATTTAGAACTAACCCTTATTTAGAGCAATTCACGCACACTAACACAAACTGTCATACAAATCGCGTGTGTAAGACGTAGCGTGCCACGCACATTAATCTAATATTACTGGCTTGTTTTCATCGGTTAGACAAGAGAATATCGAGACATATAATATATGATCTAAGTACACACCATCATTGTTGTCTTTGTTGTTTCTCAAGGAACATTATACACATAAATTATGAATAAACAACAAGATAACGAGCAAATCTTTAAGTATGTTTTGTTTTTTTTTTTTTAAGGTTTTTTGGTTATTTTTTTTTATAGAAAAGGAGGACAATCGAGCGTACGGGTCACCTGGTGTTAAGTGATCACCGCCGCCCACATTCTCTTGCAAACCCAGAGGAATCACAGAAGAGTTGCCGGCCTTTAAGGAAGGTGTACGCGCTTTTTTTGAAGGCACCCATCTCGTATCGTCCGAGTAACACCGCACAAGGAAGCTCATTCCACAGCTTTGTAGTACGTGGAAGAAAGCTCTTGAAAACCGCACTGTAGAGGACCGCCACACATCCAGATGGTGGGGATGACATCCTAACTTGTGGCGTGTCGTGCGAAGGTGGAATTCGGCGGCTTGAATCAGGTTAAACAGATCTTCGGAACACTCCCCGTGATAGATGCGGTAGAGGACACACAATGAAGCGACGTCTCTACGCAACATCAAGTGATCCAGCCGTTCACAGAGCACTGGGCCCGACAATGCTCTGCGTTGCACGCGGTCAAATGGATCGAGCTGATACTGGGGTGCGCCAGACCAGAGATAGAGCAATACTCCAAATATGGCCGGACGTGCGCTTTGTATAGCGCTAGAATGTGGGCCGGCTTGAAGTATTGCTGTGCTCTATTTATGACGCCCAGTTTCTTCGAAGCCAATTTGGCTTTGCTCTACAGATGGCCGCGGAATTGTCAATCGCTCGAGATTTCGAGACCCAGAAATCCGATACTAGGCGACGCTGTAAGGGAAGTGTTGTCGAATAGCTGTGATACGACAAATGGGGATATTTTAAGACAAGTTCCTCCCGGCACTGATCGACGATTTCCCGAGAGAGACTTGCATGGCCCGTGTATACGGCATCGCCCGTGCTGTCGAATGCATAGTAATGTATGTTAGAGGTGTCCAACATATCATTCATATGCAGAAGAAACCGTGTGGGAGACTGCACACAGCCATGGGGCACTTCAGTGTTGATGGGCTTGGGTAATGGCCTCCGGTCCTCGACACTAACCTATGCGAAACAAAGCGGCATAGGCCGCTACTTCACGCCGGTATTCTGTGCGAGTGTGGTAATTAACCCGGACGAGTCTGGCCCGATTGTGCTGACGTCATAAGACGGCAGCGTGTCTCTCCCACTTTTAAAAAGCCCTTAGTCGCCTCATACGACACCCATGGGCCTGTTCTTTTTACGTTCCGGGGAAAGTACAGGGCAAAAATCCTTTCCCTTCGTCTACACCAAGGTATACACCAAGAGGGTCACCAGTTGATCAACGGCCGACAGTGCGGTATTTTCGCCATGGTCGGTCGGCGGGCGATATGTGGTATACATACATATTTCTGGGATGGCCTCCAGTCCTCCACACTAACCAATGCGGAACATTGCGACACTAGGCTGTACTTCACGACGGTATTCTGTGCGAGTGTTGTCATTAACCCGGACGAGTCTGGCCCATCTTATGACTACAGCATGACTCTCCTACTTCTCGCCTCTTAGGACACCCTTGGGCCTGGGACTCTCCTATTCTTTTTAAGCCCCGAGGAAGCACAGGGCAAATCCTCTAGTTTCAAGAGAACTTGGGAGTTAGAGATCACATAGCATCAGGTGGCACATACACTAATTTGTCCTCCTCTTCCATAAAAAAACCAGATATCTGAATTGGGCCTAATGACTTTAAATATTTAGTTATCTTAACAAACTTTTGTGTGAAACAGTAGATAGTACAGAGCATGAATGTAATCAAACCACATATGTTGTATATTAACAATTAATTAACAACAAGGTTTATTGAAAAAAAATTGGTGAATGAGTGTGAATTAGGGTTATCTCTAATATATGACTTACAATGGTGGAACAAAATCCTAATGCATTAAGCTCTCTTGCTTTCATATAAAACTGACCACATGGTATATCTGAATTATAAATCATTGCGTTTCTCCCAGCAATAATTAATGCTATCCAGATATTATTATCATTAGGCGCAAACCAATTAAAACCAAATTTGGACTTGCTGATTTCAGTCACTGGACTTGGAGTACCTTCTTTACTATCACATATAATTAAATCTGAAAAAAAAAATATATGTAACTATTGTTAAAGTGGCATCACAATATTATATAAGCCACTGTAACACTCAACATGTCCAGTTTGTAGATCAAATTGTTGATTTTTTTTTATTTAGCAATCAATTATAATCAGCAACAGAAGTTGATATAAGTAATAGAACACACAACACCTTATATACATACAGGATGTCCCAAAGTTATGGGACATGAAGGGACAGTACCTTAAATATCGAAGATAGGCAATTAATATCTGTTCATTACTTTAGTTCACTGGAAACAAACAACAGGGCACTGGATCTATATATATATATATACAGGGTGTCCCAAAGTTATGGGACATGAAGGGAAAGTACCTTAAATATCGAAGATAGGCTATTTTACTGAAAGAAGACTTTATGTTATTTTTAAAAGTTAGTAATTCTGCATTCAAAGTTTTTCTAAAAATTACTTGCCTCGTCTGGGAATCGAACCGACTTAAATGTAAAAAAAAAACACCCCTACCTTATGATGCCAATCGAAAGAATGGCCCTAAACTAATAACTCTTCTTAAATAACATAGTATTTTAAAAGAAAGTAGCCAATTAAGTGGGTATTTTTTTGTAAATTAATTAATTAAATGCTCAAAATGTGATCCCTCTTGTCTTACGCAAATCGCCAATCTTTTAATGAGTCCGTTGCCTGTTAATTTTCTTATCATTTTATGGTGAATACTCGATATGATATGGCACAATTCTGTTTGTAACTCGCCCACGTTCTTGTATCATTTTATGTATAGCATAGCTTTCACATATCCCCAAAAGAAGAAATCTAATGGTGTAAGATCCGGGGATCTGGCCGGCCATCTAATTGGTCCATTTGTACCAATCCAAGTAGGAAAACATTCATTTTACGTTGTTCCTTTCTTTTAAAATACTATGTTACTTGAGAAGAATTATTAGTTTTTGGCCATTCTTTCGATTGGCATTATAAAAGTAGGGGTGTTTTTTTTTACATTTCGGTCCTTTCGATTACCAGACGAGGCAAGTAATTTTTAGAAATCTTTGAATGCAGAAGTACTAACTTTTAAAAATAACATAAAGTCTTCTTTCAGTAAAATAGCCTATCTTCGATATTTAAGGTACTTTCCCTTCATGTCCCATAACTTTGGGACACCCTGTATATATATATATATATATATATAGATCCAGTGCCCTGTTGTTTGTTTCCAGTGAACTAAAGTAATGAACAGATATTAATTGAGATTACTTCATAGAGTGCAGTTTAGTCCAACTTCAGATATAGCATAGTTTTTATTTTGATTTGGGACCGATATTTTTTTTTTCGAATTTGCTTTGTATGGATATATTTTCTATTAGAGAATTTTTTGATGAATCAATTTCACTATCACAACAGGGAGCATAATTAACTAAATGATGTTATGAAATATTATCAATAATACTAATAATAACAGAATTTTATTTATTATGTACAGAACAATGTCTGTCCATTTAGCTAGTTGATCTATAAGATCAATTAGTGATAAAGGGTTTAACTTAATAATATTACAAAGTAATTTACTCAACCCAAGTAATACAGTACAGATTAGTGATGAGATGATGCCATAAAAATTTTCACTTCTTGTACATGCTAGAAAATTTTGACATTTAATTGTGCTAGTCTATTAATTATACCATTCTTATGTTGGATACAACCAGACCGAGGGGCACCAGTCATCTCACATTGGGTGCCTCGGGACAGGCTAAGATGTAGAGGCAGACCCCAAAAATGTTAAAGTAATGATTGAATTATACTATTTTGGGAATGCATTTGTGTTTAATATTTTCCAATATTATTGTTACAGAAGCATACCTACCTCCCCTTTGATGGTGAGTTACAATGTGATGAGCGCCTACAAATTCTTTGCCTCCACGGGTTTCTTCAAGAACTTTTTTTACATCTAAAAACATTCTTTCTGTTATGTTATATTGCTTTTTATAGTTTTCATCAGGTATGTAGTCTGTGTACTTTTTAGCTAGGGATAGGGCTTCTTTATCAGACAAGCACTGCCAATCAACATCTTTATGCATAATTTGAATCTGATTGTGAAGAGTCAATATTTCACGTCCATATGAGAGACAATGCTTTCCATAATTTGATAGTAAAAATTCCTTATTTAGAACCCTTTTCATTAAATCCAATGGATATGATTGTAAAAGTCCCAGGTAAGACACACAACATGCAAAAGATCTACCATGTATTTTAATTTCATCTTCCCTAATTGGTTTTCTTAATTCACTAAGTACTGTTTCTATAAAATTACGTTTTGTTTTTGGTTCTAAAGAAAAAGTACCAAATGTCAGTACTAGTCTTTCAATGTCTTTTAAACGTGTCAAAGATATATTATCTAACACTTTATCGGCAATCTTTGTCAAACAAGGTTCATGCAGCGTTAATGTGCTAGCTGCCAGTAAGGCTATATGTACATTACACATCACTGATAAACGTGGAACCTCATGCTGCAGAATGTCAAGCAGAGTAATTATTTTATCATCAATCGGTATTTTTCTCGAGAAGCGAACAATTTTTAACAAAGCTGCAAGTGAGACTTCATGAATTTCCTTTATATTTGCTACTAGGTTGTCAATAATTTTTGAAACCAAATTCATACTCCTAATAGGGATTTGGCTTTTGAAAAATCCCATTGATACTACTGCTAGTTCATCCAAATTAAATTGGTCATAGTTTTTCTCTAAACATAACTCTAAGTTGTGCATATCAGATGGAGAGAATCTCATAGTTGCTATATAGAACATAGTTTGAATATACTGACTCTTAGTTAACTTATGTGACTTGTATGTCAACCTTTGAATGCTTTTATAACAAAAATCTGAAGCTCTTGTTGCATTTAATAAATAGAATAAATAAATATATGATAACCATTCATCAAATGACCATTTTTTGAACCTGTTTATGCAATCATCATCCAAAGCAGCCCAAATCTCTATATAATTCCTTGTTCTTATTGAATTTGTTTCAGGCCAAAGTGTCAATGTGTAGAAAAGGGATTTAAGTTCTTCATCTGTAGCATTCTGTATATTATCAGTTAGACTATCTACAAAATTATCAAACACAGAATTAGAAATACACAATTTGTTTTCTGTACTATATGTAGCAAATTTTTTAAAATGTTCAAAGATCTCTTCCTTTGATTCATTCAGCCAGTTCTTCGAAGTAAGTCTTTCAAAATCTTCTTTACTCATAGGTATTCGAGTTTCTGTTTTGATAAAATCTGACACTTGTCCAGTTCTTTTCAGTATTTCAAAGGCATAATGGTTTTCTTTCTCCATGAATATTTTTACACACATACGAGAACTACTGTGTATCACTCTAGTATGAGACTTAACCTTCAAGAGTCTATTCATAAGATTGTTATTGTAAGCATTCTTACTAAGCAGAATGTTTCGAATACTTTTACTTAATCCTAGCATGGTTTAACAAATTTTTAAATAAGGAGCGTAATAAATATGTATCAAGACGTATCTTAATACTACTATATTTTTTATTATAATTCCTTGTGATGTAATTTATGAAGGAAGAACTGATTAGTGTTTAGGATTACTGAAAATTGAAATTGATGCCTAGGTATAATACAGTAAGAGTAAAAATATCCTTGTTTCTTTATTATTTATACGATTACTGTTTAAACGATAACAGCTTATGTCCAAATTCCCAAAATTTTATTCGGAATTTGCCCAATAACCCACATTAATTGCCCACAATAAATATTAATTGGTTTGGTTTGACATATTTTACTTTGTTTTGATAACGTTTTGGTAGGTAGCAATTTTTTTTAATTTATTGGTGCTAGACTGTCAGTCGGAGGTAGCATTTGGAAGTATTCAGTTTGGCCGATCAGATTTGTAAAATTGCAGTATTTAGAATATTAAGTAATTTTATTTAGCTTGACCAAAACCGTTGTACCGCGCTCTAGAAACGCGCAGCGAAACGGTGGACGGGAAAGAAAGATTGCTCTTTCTTACAGTCGCGCTTACAGTTCACATGAGATCGATATTGCCGGACCGATCTTACGGTATATATTTTTTTAATTATCCGAAATACATTATTATTTTTTATCAGTTTTAAGTTACGATCGGTGTATAAAGAGATGAAATGGATATGCGGTAACTAACCAGTGTCCGGCCTGGTGCGCACAATCCGGCCGGATTCCGGATAGTACAATTCAAAAATTTCGCATCATTTTACACAAAGCAAAATATCATACCACTTTAACTTATTTAAACAAGTAGCAAAATGTGGTGAATGAATACCAAATTTGCCGCATTTTTTGGAGAAAATAGCCTTTCCATCTATACGCTGCCAGGCGCTGAAAGATAAATTCTAGCATGCCTTGACAACTAGGGGTACTGACTCAAATTAACTGACCACTAAATGTGTGCTGTCGCGCTTTTTTGTTGGACTATTTAAGATAAACATTTCCTTCATATATTATATGTTTATTTTTAACTCCTTTGGTTTTTGCAGCGCACGCATGAATAGCTTTCATCCATGCATTCTTACAAACTTTCGCGTTTATAATTATAAAATATAAATAAATAAAAATAGCACTGAAAAATAATGATAAATTCAGTATGAGAAGTAGGTTGAACTTGAAGTCAGTTGAAGATAAATTTAAAAAAATATATCTAAAGTAAATTGTAACTATACATGAAAGTAGTAAATCACATCAATTTTATTTTCAAGTAATAAATCAATCATAGATCATAAAAGTAAGTAGTAGTAGTAGGTAAGTACTACAATTATTATATTCGATTGCCATCTTGCAACCCGCGGTTCTGTTCATGGAATAGAATAATAAAAAAATCGCGATTAAAAAACAGGAGTTGATCATAGGAGGGTGAAAATTTGAAGTAGGTATATATTTTTAATGATTAACCATAAAAAAATAAAGCTACAAAAAAAAAAGTTTGGGGTTGAGGTCATGTAGGGGTATCAAAAATAGATGATGGCCGATTCTCATGCCTATTTAATATTCATACAAATCGGTTCAGCCGTTTCGGAGGAGTTTAGTAACAAACACCGCAACACGAGAATTTTATATATATAAATGTTAAAAGTAAATTATTTTTAAAGCCTATTACGAAATAAAAGACTGCATTTAAGCACACACTAGGGATGGATACTTACGTATTTACGATAGAATGATAAGCCTGCTTGGCAGTGAAATAAAATCATTTAGGTATTTTGTTTTGATTAACAAATATTGTATAATAACTTCATAAGTATTATACTATGAATATAACCATCAACCAATAAATTTGACTAATATTTATAATCAACCCTTACATTCAATAAATAAATTTAACATTATTGAATATAAATATCACATCAACTTCAACAATTTCAACCAATAAATGAAAAATCATATTCAATAAATAAAATTAACAATTACAATTATTGAATAAAAATATCATATCAACTTCAATCAATTCAACCTGGGTTTGCGAATTAAATAAATTGAATGCTTTTTATTGAATTAGGCGTTACTTTGCGGAAATCCATAATCATACAAATGATTTAAGTCTTTTTTAGTTTTAGTTCCGCCAATATTTGTCTTTAAAACAATACCTATAAATCAATTCGACGTGTGTTTCGCCTCTACACGAGGCATCCTCAGGACGTGTTGTCTCGCCAAAATCTGGCATGAGCCGGAAGCCGCTCTTATATACCCTCGTCCCATGAAATGACGCGTTGTGATTGGTCGGCTGTTGTGACGTATAACCCCCGGAAGAGACACGTAACAAAGGTGATGGGACTAAATTTGTTTGTTCATTCAACAATGTAAACCTGTTATTTTTGTGTTTTATTATTTCTAATTGCTCTAACACATTTAATCGAAATCCTTTTTCACATATATGTAAAATATTAAAATTATTATTGTTTCCGAGTGAGTGACCTGTATCAATTAAATGTTTCGCGAAGTGTGATTTTTCGGGATGATTATTCCTAAATGCGGCAATATGTTCCTATAATCTAATTTCGATATTTCGACCTGTTTGACCTATATATACCCCGTTACAAGTGTCACAACTTAGTTTATAAACGCCGGATTTTTCGGAATTATTAACAATTACCGGAGCGGTCGTTATCAAGACTTTGCACGAAGATTGTTCTTTGTGGAGATTTTGGTTTTATTTTATAATGAAAATATAATGTTCATTACAAAAACATAAAAGGAAATAAATAAAACAAGTAATTAACATTGAAAATCAAAATTTATTTTAAAATATACCTATTTTTACACTTATTGTCGAATGAAAAGTCTGTGTGAAATAAAATAGAAACACAATATGAATAATTTATACATCGTCTTATAGCTTGTTTCAATAGCTTTCAGTGACAGTCACTTAATTCACCCTAGTTATAAGCATTTTATAACTACACTTAAAATAATACGCACGGGGAAAACACTGCGCGAGCGCCGAACGCTTGCCGATCTAAGGTGTACATCAAGCGGCGGAGCGCGCTGATCCGGAAAGGTTAATCGATCTTTGCCATTACATATTCGACTGACATTGTGATTCGTTTGGAAAGACACATTAATATTGTTTTTCCTAAATATTTTAGCTATTTTGTCTGATATTGGACTAATATATATCAAACTACCCACATATTTGGTATTTGATTGTGGTGGGACGGGATAAAGTTCTGAATTAATTAAATGTTTTTGGTTATTTTTAATTAATTTGTTCACTAACTGTTTTGTATAGCCGTTGGAAACCGCGATTTGGTATATTGTATTAAGTTCTTTCGCGAAGCTCTCACGGGACAGTGGGACTGACATTAATCTGTAAACATAGCAGCGGAAGGCCGCTAGTTTATGTTGTACGGGGTGGCAAGATGACGCGGGAATACCAATATCTGTATATGACGGCTTTCTATAGATTAGGAATTTTAAAATTAGAATTCCCATACAACATAAACTAGCGGCCTTCCGCTGCTATGTTCACAGATTAATGTCTGTCCCGTGCGATTAGTGATTTTCTGTATGCGATATTTTTATTGGAGACGAAGTGAAGTGATATTTTAAACAAATAACTATAATGCGACTAGTAAGTGACTTGTTATTGTTAATTTTATTTTCAAGTCGTTGTTTTATAAGGAAGGTAATTGTAAAGCCTGTGTATCTTATAGTGTTCAAGTATGAAGAAAAAATCATTATATTTATCTAATAGCATTTATATTCTATGATCCAATATGATAAAATATTCAACTTCATTAACTTCAACCAATAAGCAAATGTTGTACTTGACAAATAATAATGAGTAATATTTTCAACCAATAAAAATATCGATTTATTTTTTTATCAGTTAACTTTTAACTAATAGAAAATTTCAACCATTATTGACATCGATCTATGTATTAATTAAAAAAAATATTAAACTTTTGTGTTTGTAGGTATTTCGTGAGTAAATATCTATATCACATAATATAATATGTAAGGTTTTCGTTGGTTATGTTCCCGCGTAGGGCTTGTCATGCTCGCTTAAAATGTGCGAGGGAAGCGATGGCTGGTTTATGCGTTATGCTCGTGATCGTGCGCTGCTTGCTACTTGCCTGGTCGGTAGTCGGTACTGTCTACGGCGATTTTGTATTGATAATAGCTATACCATTTTAAATAATAATTTCTTTTTTTTAAGCAAGTCAAAATGTTTATGTAATTTTGGTGCATCACTTTACATACATATATACAATAGACGTATACAATATAACGTAAAATATATACATTTAAAAGAGTGGTTATGTTTTTCTTGCTATTTCTTCTCATTAAATCTCAACCTGTCCGAAGCGGTGGGAAAAGTGTCATTTCGACCTAAGCCTATAACATTTCTTCTTGTCAACGTCATTGTCACATGTTGCTGTAGAGATCGGTCTTCGACGTGAGGTTAATAAATGGAGCGATAAAATTAATTCATTGGATATTTGTATTAGATACCAAACGTCGAAATGTGTTAATTATTTTATCAAAACTGATTTGGGTATTTTCATCGTTTTTAAAAGCACAACTGAGGCATTTTAGCGCGTTCACTTCTTAACACAATATAATATAATCAAACATTAAGTTGTGGCCATATTTATTTTACCATTACCTGCAATCTAGTAGGTATACTTAGTCTGGCCATAAATACAGTTACAATAATAAATAAACAAAATATTACATTTGAATTTGGAATCTGTAATTTCATATGATTGTTCATTGAGTTTTTTCATTTTGGCGCCAATACATTGTACAATATTTTGCGATATTAAAATGGAGTAAGGTGATAGAGAGAACCGAATCGATTGCATTACACTAAGTAGGAATGGAGCCAAATGCAATTTTTAACTCTCCATACTCTTGGTATTAGTAAAATGTTTATGTACCGGGCATTGTAGGTATCTACACTGAGACCTCCTCTGTTTGTGACAGAAAAACATCTGGCAGTCCACGTAGTGTTTGTACTAAAAAGGTGGTCAAAGCAGTTAGGGAAAGAATTCGAATAAATCCTGTCCGAAAGCAAAAGATTTTATCTCGGAAGATGAAGATAACACCGTTTTTTTATTTTACGAGCTAAAACCATGTCGCGTATTTTTAAAGATGACTTAGGACTTGCAGCCTATGAGAGACGTACTGGTCATTTCTTATCTGATAATTTAAAAAAGAATAGGGTGGTAAAATCGAAACAACTACTGAAGCGGTATGCAAAGGCAGGTCCCAGAAAAAAATTGTTTACGGATGAGATTTTTTTTACAATTGAGCAACATTTTAACAAACAAAATGACCATATTTATGTTCAAAGTTCAAAGAAAGCTTCCCAATTAGTCGACAGAATGCAACGTTGGCACTATCCGACTTCAGCATTTCTTTGGTGGGGATTAGCTATGAAGGAGTGACTGAGCCATATTTTTGTGAAAAAGGTATCAAAACATCGGCACAAGTGTATCAAGATACCATTTTGGAGAAGGAAGTGAAGCCCTTTAACAACACCATGTTCAATAACCAAGAATGGTCCTTCCAGCATGACACGGCGCCGGGTCATGAAGCTTTGTCTACACAGTCTTGGTTGGAAACGAACGTTTCAGGCTTCATCAGAGCTGAAGACTAGCCGTCATCTAGTCCCGATCTTAATTCGCTGGATTATGTTTTATGGCATTTAAAGTGATGTTTTCAGAAGACTGTAGCGCCATCTGTTAGTTGGCCCGAAAATGAAAGCTTTGTCAGCTGTCACTCGCTTTGAAACCTTTCAACTGTTGAGTGAAACTTGTCACTGCCCACTGGTCATAAAATGGCGGCTACTTCTAGCGTTTGCGCATGTATGTAGCTCTCGTTTTCCAATTTGCATATTAACACTAAATATATAATTTATGTTCTGTTGTGACAAAATTAAATAACTAACTCTACGCGCAATTTCGAAATGTTAAAAAATTGCATTACCTACATTAAAAAGTAGAGTAAGTTATTTAATTGCGTCACAACATTAAAAATGAATTTTATAATTCCGAGCTTGTATATAGTTATTTTCGGGGCCAATCTCCAGATGGCCCTAGTTTTCAAATAGACAGCCCATAATGCGTAGAGAGGGCTCTCTTTTCCCTATATATTATTATACTCTTTGGAGAACGGCTTGCTCTAAAGGCCATGATAATTTGGAGTCTCTAAAACAATCCGTACGATTGGCAGTAAAGAATTTTCGATGGGAAAATTAGTAATGCTTCTATTTTCTGGAGCTTCTATTCATAACCTATATGTTTTAAGGACTGTATTGCAGCCAATTAAGACCACTTGGAATAAGCTTTTTATATTTTAAATTATTTTATATTTATGTATTAAACTAACACACTGTAAAAGTAATTAATGTAACTTGCAATAGATTTTTTTTTGTTTCAGTGGCAAGACTCGTACAAGAAATCGTAAGATCAACCGCTGAATCGCGTCTCACTTTGAAAACCCCTATCTGGTGTCGTGAGTTCACAGTTCAAACATGAATTATTGTTTTAACGTTACGAGCACACCCTGCCGCGAGAGTAGGTACTCTTATCAATATTGATGGTTCAATCTAAAATCAATTGTCCATACCTCCTTTCCAAAGTTAGGTTATATGTAGCATACCAGCACTCTAGGAAAGAAAAAAGAAACCTTCTCAGTGCCTCACTTAGCCGTTCCAATTACAGAGCTAATGCATTTTTCCACCGCACTTCAAATATTTTCAATAAATTATAACATTTGCATAATATTGTTGCGTAGCAACCCTTCGAAGTATATGACGAGAGTTGTCAAACTTCAAGACATTGTTAATTTCAACAGCTCCGTCAGCAATACTCGTAGCTCAGCGGAAAAGTGTTTACTTTAGACGCTGTAGACCCATTTCCAATCCCTGACCCACTACCGTGTCAATACTGACGTATTCTGTTCTCACGTGCAATCAGCTAAAATAATTTTGGCTAATTGTAACTTAGTGCTAGATCCTAAATAGGATTGCATTGTATTTCTATTAAGCCCTTTTTATTCTGAGTTAGAGTACGTCTTTTAACTCAGTATGCCGCTTGGCAAAGGCCTTCTCTAGCTCTTTTCATTGGAGTCTGTCATGGGTCACCCTTCTCCATTGTATTTAATCTAGTTTATAAGTTTTAAATCTCACAAATTTTATACCTAGACTTGTTAAGCATTGTAATTTTTAGTTGATTTTTTACTTGTAAGTGGAGGCTAATAAATAGCCTTTACTCATTAGCATTTACCTCTGTATTACGGCTGTCAGCCCCCTAATATAAATAAATTATCAAAGAGGATGTGAATAGAGGTGGGACTGCCTAAGTAAAAAACTGGAATTTTGTTTAGTAAGAAACGTGTAGTGATTTGAAATTGTAGTAATTACAGTATGTCGATTGGCGACGAAGTATAATGCGGCTAAGTTTGAAAGCGAACAGTTGCTTATTGGTCGTTTTCAATAACCTTCTATCCTTAGTTTAACTTGCTAGAGGTAAACAAATCTATCCTTTCACGCTTACTTACATTTCAATAACCTATCGACATAAAGCATTGGACTATAACTACACACATCAAAAAAGTCTAAGCAACATGTACTAATTTAAATTTTAGGATGGTTTTTCACATTATGACGTTGTATTTTTCTTTTATGGAATAGGACAAACGAGCGTACGGGTCACCTGTTGTTAAGTGATCACCGCCGCCCACAATCTCCCGCAACACCAGAGGAATCACAGGAGCGTTGCCGGCCTTTAAGGTGTACGCGCTTTTTTTGAAATAATATTTTTAGGGTCCTATGATGTAAAACTAACAGCTGTTGTCTTTATAAGCTCTTTTAATAACAGAAATTAACAATATTAGAATATACTGCAGAAACTAAGGTACATAAGCAACTAAACATTTTTTTAACAAAATGTAATTTCTAAAGAAAATGAATTTAGTATGAAAGAATATAGTAGGATATAATGATATTAAAAGAGGTAGATATGTCACTAGCGCGCCGAAAATCAATCGCCTGAATTGAGTCAATTGGTTCCTTTTGTCGTAGTCGCTCTCTCGATACGAAAACGGTACACACGCGTTTGTTGTTGACAGAATTTCTTACAATTTGATATAGGTACAACATAAAAATGCCGTCTTGTGTTATGGGAAGATGCACTAATTACGAAAGTAAAAAAAATCATAGAATAACATACCAAAGTTAAGAAATCATGAATTATAACATTTTATTTGATTTCATTATTTATCTAACAAAATAAATTGCCATGACAACGCCGATCGCCACCAAGCCGATCATAGATTAACGTACAGAAATGACAAAATATTGATGCTGTCTGTTGCGGGATGATCGAGGTAGCTGAACTATCAAACTACTAAAACAAGGAGTTTTTTCAGTATATCCCTTGCTAACTGCAGAAGAATCAATGCATCATTTTCTTCTTCTCCCATTACCTTATTGTAATAAACCCTCAACAAAAAGACATTCATAAATAATATAAGATACAAAAAATAATAATTGTAATCTTAAAACTTTTTGGGAGCTGTTGTTAGTAAAATTGTAAAAATGGGACCCTTACTGTAGATACCTTTCGGTTTTGTTTTGGTGCCTGTATGTTTTTTTATTATTTTATACATACATAATTAATATCATCAATGTGGCTATATATTATAATCAATATTAAATTATTTTTTTATAAAATCAATGACACATTATCTACCTAATTTAAATGCAGTTTTACTACTTTATATAGCTTTTACTACATGAACTCATGAATGAATCGAAATTTAGGCATAAATCACGGTGTACGGTTAAAAATCATATCTGATGAATTAACTGTATTTTCTCTATGCAAATACGAAGCAATTAGCAAAATAGAGTTACATTACAAAGTGTGGCCTCCTCTGCTATTCAGAACATGAAGGCAACGATTATTCATTGAATTAATGAGACTGTTTATGTCATCTTGCGGTATTCGCTCCCAATGGAGTTGTAGCAAATCCTTCAGCTGTTGGGTTGTTGTCACTCCGTCCAAGTCCTTCCAAACACGTCTCTGGAGCGTGTGTGCTCGATGGGGTTGAGGTCTGGCGATTGTGCAGGTCAGGGCAATACCCGGACATTCTCCGGTGCCAAGTATTGACTGGTTCGCCGAGCTGTATGTGAACGCGCATGCAATGCATTAACGTAAGATCGGAGCCAAAGGTTTGTGCAAATGGATGGACATAAGGTCTGAGATTATCCACAACGTAATTTTCAGCGTTCATGTTTGCATTTACAAAAACGAGCTCAGTTTGCCTGTTCTACATAATACCCGCCCATACCATAACTGTTGAGCCGCTGTATGGATGAACTACCTGAATGCACCTGAGCATTTCAGTATTTCCGGGCCGACGGTACACTCGCACCCTTTTTGAATCAGGTCTAAAACCGAATCGCGACTCATCGGAAAACAATTTTATCCCATTTTTCTTGGGTCCATGTTCTGCGTTCTCTACACCATTCGTTTCGTCGAGCGCGATTCCCGTGACGTATCCTAATTGGGCGTCGAGCTCGTAGGCCGTACTCATGCAGTCGATGAATACACATATATATAAATGCTGAGATACCTGAGATTGATTTCTTCCCGCTTGCAACATCCCTACAGCTCTTTGCATTTCATTTGCCGTCAAATGACGTCGCTCCATAACTAAAGAATATCTAACAATTCAATTTTGTCGCTAACTTTATTTAAATGGTTGGTAAAATTATAAAATCAAGACTAAACGTAGCAATAAAATCGCACTTAAATTAAAACAAATTACCTTTTAGTTAATTTTATGAAAAAAAAAAAACAAAACATACTCGTTTTTTTTTACAACCAGCCAGTATGTCATCAATAACAAAAAAGTTTACATACCGATGCACTTTGAGTCAATAAAGACTTAGAAATTAATTAATATAAATGGTACATTTGTAAGATCATGCATGTTACTTAGACTTTTTTGATGTGTGTATATTGGACATAAATATGGATAGATAAGATCTTGTCATTATACGGTGACAGCAATGTATCCGTAACTAGAGATACGTTATTGAAAACGGCCGTAAAACGTAGTGGATTTCGGCTATCTCCGTTTTTTACAAGATTATAGCCGTCATATCTGTGAATATATTAATGACTGCACGTATCATACAATCGAGTGAATCGATTTTTTCTTCGAGTTTCGATAGGCTGCTCTTATGGTAACAAAAGTATTTTTTTGAAACATAAAGATACACATAATTTTCCATATTTATTTACTACAAAAACTTAAAAAGTTTCAATACAAAAATTAGTACACGTCCAACTTAATTTTATTGAATGATAAGATCAACGTTGCTTATTAAAATTACAACACACTATACATAATATGAAATTCTTAAAATTAAATTATATATTGTACAACACAATAATATGATGTGAGGCATCATTCATATACTAAAATTATCTCTAGAAAAGTTTATAAGAAAAAAAGTTCCCTATAAAATAAAAATAAGTAAAAGAAATAAAAAAATAATCAAAATATAATGTATGTTTAATGATTGATATGATTCCATTTTCTTGATTTTTTTTTCTACTAAGCAGTCTTGATTTTTGCATCAATTAACATCATCTTTGACATCTATACTCTGTGTTAATGATACAATGTTTATTCTTACTCCCAGGTATAGATTCTATGTGACACTAATAATTTTGCCAATTTCAGTTTTTGATCACTTCTAAAATATTGTGAGATACTTATATATTCGGTTTGTCTGTTTGGTTACCGGATCATGATAATTTTTCATTATGTTAGACTGAGCACTTCAGGTTTGGTTATGTCACTTTGTCAGCCTGCAAGGATCAAGACGAATTTCCGTTCTCACCATTATCTTGGAAACTGTTGGAATTGACTGAAAATGGAGCACCTAATCCATAAAGATGGCCACTAGAGCTCTCTATGTTGTCATCGAAAAATATCTGAAAGCACAAGCAGTAAAAATAGTAAAAATTTCATAATGATTATTACTCTTGTTTAAATCAAAAACATCCTCACATGAGTGACTGTTCCTCTGCCATAAGGATTCACATCAATGTTCCTAAGTTTAATATGCCATGTTAACTTTCAAAACTATTTTCAATAATTTCTGTTATCAAAATAGTGTGACCATACCTAAGATTTTTTTACGGAAAAGGAGAACAAACGTAGCGTACGGGTCACCTGGAAAATACCACCACCCGCATTCTCTTGCAACCCCAGAGGAATCACAGGAGCGTTGGACACGCTATTTTGAAGGTACCCATGTCGTATCCTCCCGGAAACACCCCATAAGGAAGCTCAATCTGTGGATTAATTGTACTTAGTAATAGGCTTTGTTCTACGTGGAAGAAAGTTCCTTGAAAACCGCACTTTGGAGGAACATCAGACATCTAGATGGTGGGGATGATATAATTTGTGGCGTGTCGTGCGAAGGTGGTCTTCGGCGGCAGGAATATCTATGCATCACTGTGATTTAAAAATCTTTTAACCGTTTCAAATGTCAAAACTTACCTCTTTGATTTTAAAAAACGCCATTCCTGTCAAATGAGAATCAGACCCCGCCTGATGTTGGGGTCCAACTCTTCTCAGTTCAAGTTGATCAGCTACTTCTTGCAAACCACCCTTTAAATTCTTACACAGTTTCATTAGGTACTGCAAAAAAAGTCATTTATATTATAACAACACTGCCATATTTCACTATTCATTTAATTAATACAAGTCATGCACTCAGCTCCGGGTTATGCATCTGTGGCGCCCGTAGAAAATTCAATCGAGGGGTTATGGGCCTTATGAAGTGGCAAAAAAAGAGTAGCAGATCAAACAAAGACGATACTTATACTTATGAATATGGACTCATATTATTATCATATTTTTTTTTTTGCATCAAGTCGTAAATATATCACGTCTGTGTGTCAACAATACGTGTTGTCACACTAACTCATACATATACATGTACCAGTGGGAGGCTCCTTTGCACAGGATGCTGACTATATTATGGGTACCACAACGGCACCTTTTTATGCCATGAAGCAGTAATGTGTAAGCATTATTGTTTCGGTCTGAAAGGCGCCATAGCTTGTTAAATTACTGGCCAAATGAGACTTAATATCTTATATCTCTTGGTGACGAGCGCAATTATTGTTATTGACTCTCTGAGTTTTTGGTTTTTCCCTTGCATAATCGGATACTTATACTTTCAAAGGTGTGGAAAAAGATTTTATTTAGGAGTATTGGTCTGCTGGAGTTTCAAATCGGATCCTCGGGAGCTATTACTTTTAGCAGGCGTACGATCCTCAAGGATTCAGGTGGGATGTGCAAGTAGCAAGGAACTCATAATATGAGGACATAATTACCTTAACATCATAAACCGTTGGAAAATATAATCGTAGACTATCAAAAAAGTCGTTTTCATCTTGAGGTAGGTTCTGATCCGTCAATAATTTTAATAAATAGCCAAAGTCATAGCCGGAGTGAAAACTTAGCCATTTAATGTTGTCCATCAACACAAGTCCTGTAAGTCAAGAGACAATTAATTTACCCAGTGATTCAACCAATAACTACGCCAAGACGTCTAGTCGAAAATTATATATTTAAACGTTAAATATTCAAAGAGTTTAAATACCATTCTTTATGATGAAACGCACAGGCAAAGAATACGTAATAGTACAAGTACAGAAGTCTTACTCCGCAAAATCAATTAAACAAATAGGGACTCTAGGAGCCATACGATATGGTGTATATCAGATTGCACAACGCTATGAACCTACATTTTTATTCACCTAGAAGTTGCCTCTCTTCCTATCGTGTGACTCTTATCTCTTCTGATGATGTTACGGATGTCTTCTTTACCTAAAACTGTACCTACCTAGATAAGGTCATCTTATAAAAATAGCCCAGTTTTTTCTATAACATAAATATGTAATCGTAATTTTAAATCAATATTCTTTCGTTGTCAAACCTACATGAGTTGAAGATAGTAATGTAGGTATGTGTTCATTTTTCCTTCAAAAAGTAGGAACTGTTTATATAGGTAGGTACCTAATACTAGGTACATACTTCTAGAACTATGAAGCGAGATAGACTTCCACTTGTCCTCTTAGGTATTAAATTAATGACAAACAATTTTTTTGCGGTCGGCATTTGATCTAAGTACGAAAAACAACCATTGAACCTACATAGTAAAGGGGATAAATAGGTAGCTTTCATAAATGGTAATTTCATACCAATAATGAGCACTTTAAATTAGATTGTTTCAGCGTCTTTAGGAAGCCTAACAAATTTAAATTTGGATCACAAAGACTTTTAATATGCTTTGTTTTTTTATGTTTCTCCATTTTTAAAATATTGGTCGGATCTGTGAAGCCGACGACCACAAAGCTCGTGAGTCCCTAGTGGCTGGCTTACTCTGTAGAGGCCGCCGCCGGGAGTGAGGCAGGCCTGGCAGGTGACATAGTTTAAAGATACAATACTGCTTTATACAACTTATTAGTGGTTTTATACTTTATTAGTGGCAGATTAAGCATTCTCAACTAAAATACTTGGATCAGGATAAATATCACTTCATATTAAGAAGTGCACACAGCATTCATTGCTATGCAGACGACAACACTGGTGATGCCGTATACACGGGTCATGCAGGTCTCTCTCGAGAAATCGTCGACCAGTGCCGGGAGAAACTTGTGTCTTCTATCGAGTCCTCTCTTGAGAAGGTCGCGGAATTTTGGAAAATTGAACCTTGTCCAATTTAACCCCCAGAAGACTCAAGTTTGCGCGTTTACCACTAAAAAAACCCCATTTGTCGTATCACCGCTCTTCGACAACACTTCCCTCAAAGCCTCGCCTAGTATCGGAATACTGGGTCTCGAAATCTCGAGCGATTGCCAATTTCGTGGTCATCTGGAAGGCAAAGCCAAATTGGCTTCAAAGAAACTGGGCGTCATTAATAGAGCACGGCAATACTTCAAGCCGGCCCACATACTAGCGCTCTACAAAGCGCAGGTCCGGCCACACATGGAGTATTGCTGTCATCTCTGGTCTGGCGCACCCCAGCTCGATCCATTTGACCGCGTGCAACGTAGAGCAGCTTGAATTGTCGGGGACCCAGTGCTCTGTGAACGGCTGGATCACTTGGCGTTGCGTAGAGACGTCGCTTCATTGTGTGTCTTCTAAGGCATTTATCACGGGGAGTGTTCCGAAAAGCTGTTTAACCTGATTCCTGCCGCCAAATTCCACTTTCGCACGACACGCCACAAGTTAGGATATCATCCTCACCAACTGGATGTGTGGCGGTCCTCCACAGTGCGGTTTTCAAGGAGCTTTCTTCCACGTACTACAAAGCTGTGGAATGAGCTTCCTTGTGTGGTGTTTCCGGGACGATACGACATGGGTACCTTCAAAAAAAGCGCGTACACCTTCCTTAAAGGCCGGCAACGCTCCTGTGATTCCTCTGGTGTTGCAAGAGATTGTGGGCGGCGGTGATCACTTAACAACAGGTGACCCGTACGCTTGTTTGTCCTCCTATTCCATAAAAAAAAAGAATTGTCTACCCTAAAATATTATGCCTTATAGTTGTTTCAATACACATTCCTTTTTTTAAGCAATATTATTTTTTACCTGAAGTCATCAATAGTTCTGCAAACTCAAGAGGCTCTATTCCATCTTCTTCATGCTTTCTAAACTGAAGACCAGAGTTTTGTAGCAAATCAATAGAATCTTGTGCATACATATCTTCCCTAAAATTAAATACAGAGTAGTGTTATATTATAAAATAACAATATAAATAGGTTTTATAAATCAAGTAATGACATTAAACTTACTGTAAATTGAATTTAAAATTAAATTGCCAAGTTGTATAGCCCGGAGGGGTTTTACCATTTTCATCCATGAATGTTAATCCAAGTTGGATAATTCGTAGTAAGTCCACATTGCATCTGAGAACATGGAAGCCTAAATAAATGAATGTGATAAACAAAAATTGATTTTGGGGATTGACAAGGTTTAAAACAGCACCTCCTATTATTTAATACAAGTTCTTATTTTAAACTGTCAAGATACTGTATAATTAGTGTAACAAGTTAGGATATCATCCCCACCATCTGGATGTGTGGCGGTCCTGTTTGTTTGACAGTGCTGTTTTCAAGGAGCTTCCTTCCACATACTACAAAGCTGTGGAATGAGCTTCCTTATGTGGTGTTTCCGCGACAATACAACATGGGTACCTTAAAAAAAGCGCATACTCCTTCCTTAAAGGCCTTCAATGCTCCTGTGATTCCTCTGGTGTTGCAAAAGATGGTGGGTGGTGGTGATCACTTAACACCAGGTGACCCGTATAATAGTTTGTCCTCCTATTCCATAAAAAAAAACATGTACCAACTTGATCTAGAATATACTAGCCTGATATGGTCCCACCAATTTTGATAAGTCAATATGTGTGGGTCAGCAAGTGGTTTAATATTTAAAATTCTAATGAGCTAATGTCACATGTAGCTGTCTATTTATGACTTATCAATCAAAATCAGTTACAGTAACTAAATTTGCTTAGCTTTTCTATATTGCTGTATCTGTTTTTTTTAAAGAGTACAAAGGAGTGTTCATGTCACTTGATATTAAGTGATAATTATCCACTCACATTATCTTGCAACAGCAGAAATCACAAGAGCTTTGTAGGTCTTTTAAAGGGCTGTATGTGTCCATCCATTAGAGATGTTCTGATCTCTCGAGAGCTTTGACTGTTTATACACTAGTATATTGTAGGTTGGTAAATTATATCTAATATTATCACTTTAGAGATAACGAATTTTGATATACCTTAGTAACTGGTACTGATAATCTGCTGTCGATCTAAATTCACCAATTGGTCTTGCAACTACACCAGGAAATTCTGTGTCCATAGCAACCCAATGGTATTTCTGAACTACCTGTTACAAAATTCAAAAATTTTAAGCAATTATTAACTTTTCACAGTCTATAACATTAACAGGACTATAACAATGATGATCATATTATTGTGAATTTGGCAATCTAATGGGCTTAGGTGGTCACTAGGAAAATATTGTGACCATGTTACATTAAACTTTGAACAAGTATCTAAATAACTATCTATGTAACTAAGTATCACTATATCTATGTAACTAAGTATCACTATACCTGGCGGATATATTGAAATTCTTCATGTAAATTGTGGTTCCAAACATCTTTTATTCCGCAATCTCCATCACTTGACGGCTGAGGGAAGGCAAAGCTGGCAGCAGGCATCTAAAAATTACTGTTCTTATATGCCTTTAACTTATGATAATATTTTATTTGGGCAGTCAAACGATAATATTATTCCTACATTATAATTTTCTCGAATAAGAAAAAAAATTTAGCACGGAAAATTGTAATAATAAAGTTAATAATACCTTAAAGCGCTTTTCTAGTTCTAGACTCTTCACATGAGGTTTTGGATGGCGTGTTTATTACTTTTTCAGGCTGTATTCAAATAATACGGAATAGATGTGATTTGAGTGTTGGCAAATTATTGTTGTTGCTTGTAGTAGTATCGATGTATCTTATTTTATGTTAAAGGAAATCACCATTAATTTAGGACAAGGTATGGTCGACTGTTATATATTTTTACAAAAAACGGAAATTTATTGTGACGCTTAAGGAAGTAAAACATTATCGTAGCACAATAAAACAAGCCAAAACAACAATCGCTGTTAAAGTTACACTACATACCTAAATATGTACATAAATAAGCAATAAAAAAAATTCGAACTAATTACTTTTACTATCCATTGTAACGTCATGAATCATCTGTCTAAAGTTGACAGATGACAGTGACAACTGACAGTTTTTTTCTAAAAACACGGGATTTGGATCAGAGATAAAAATGTGGGCAGGTATATTATACTAAAATTAGCTAAAATAGTATTTTAAGAAAATTAAGGCAATGTTCATATTTCAACTTATTATAATTGCTAAAAATATATTTAAGCAGTGTACTATATAGGTACTGTACGATAATTGACACGGATTTGAAGTAGAATGCGGAGTGTATTAGCGCGTGCGTAGGAAAGCATAATTTTATGATATTAAAAATTAAAATCAGTTATAGCTAAACCAATAGACAGACATACCTGAGGTTCGAGGAAGAGATGGTCTGCAGCTGGGTGCCCCCGCCAATCCTCTAGGAACTCCTGGTGCTAAAGTTTGTTTTGTAGAATGAACAAATAAAATTTGAAAACAATTTTTTTATGAACGATGCGGGACGACCCACGACCTCTGACGTTCCGTGCCAGTGCTCTGCCAACTGAGCTAACCGTTCGAGTGACGTATCGTCATAAAATCTTGTATGCTTTGTTCAACTCTCAGGTTGTGGCTTCATGCATTGAGTTGATGGTTGAGCGGTTATCAACTGTAAAGTAGATCCTGTAGATGAAGCCACAACCTGAGAGTTGAACAAAGCATACAATAATTTTTACGTATTACGTCCTAGTTGATTATGTTGGTATCAAAATTTAGTACGCATTTAACACAAGCGACATTTCTCATCATTTTCTATGGCACTCCCGTCTTTTGAACGTAGTGTTTAAATTCTCTGAGCCAATTAGTTATTTAACCGATGCGATACTCAATTGGCATTATATTAGCCAATTACAGATACAATTACAATACGCATTAGTATCTGCGTCTGTTGTCTATAGTTATCTCTCTACTTTTACAGGAACTATCTACACTATAGTTTGCCAGAACAAAGAGAATAAGCAATTACAGCGCAATCACGGAGATACCACTAAAATAAAAGAAAAAATAAAAACCCCTTTAATTAAATTCGACAATAAAAAGAACATTTAATAAGAAATGTGTTCAAAAATCTTGAGAACCCCTGACTTATTTATTGTATCAGTAAGCTAAGGTCATTGCCCTGAACTGGGCCCAATAGCGTAAAGCATCATCAAACACCATCAACTGGCTCAAACGAATAAGGCGGAGCCTATCGCACCTTTGTGTGTCTGTCTTTCACCTTCTGTCACTGTCTTTTAATACGTGCCGATGCAGCCGATCGGAGAAATTAGAATTATTGCTTTACAATAATTACAAATTACACTCACTCAGTTACCCGTCAGCTCACGTCTTGATCGGATGAACAGCTTTTGCGCTTTTGTTTTTGTTATTGATAGTTTTTGTGCGTCATGTACTCAAATGAAGAGTATAGTATAGTAAGAGTAAAATGAAGAGTACGGATTATGAACAAAATTATGTACTTCCTCGGTTGCTCGGTTTAGAATGAGAATAATAGCCGTTCTGCAATGCATTTCAGCGCCTGCACTTGGGTCAGTACACCACGGACAGCGTCCATCCATCAGCGCGCTGACGCAAGTCGGCCATGGTTGCAAGATTATCTGGAGGGAGAAGTGCTGGAATTGTTCGCCGATGATCCAACTCGAAGCACGCAGCAGCTTTCTATTAACCACGTGCGCGTGTGGCGTGTATTAAAAGAAGGTGGCTAAAATCTCTTTCAATATTGAGTGCAGCGTCTAATGTCTAAAGCGGCTGCACCCGGAGGTTACGCGGCCATTATGCCGTTGGGTGTTAAAAAAATTGGCGAGGAACCGAAGTTTCTGCGGGTTCTCTTCAGCGATGAGTGCTTATCCACCGCACTAGGGTTTTTAGCTCACACAATAAGCATGTTTGGTCCATTGAAAACCCCCAAGCTGTAAAGCCTAGCTATTTTCAAACCGGAGGCGTATCAATGTGTGGGCTTCTAATCCTAAATGACACTAATAGGTTCTTACTTTTTTAAGCCTGACAATGAGAGAGGAGAACTATTTAAGGCTTCTGCATCAAGAGCTGTCGCTCGCTTTTATTAGACAAAGGATTTTTATTTAATTTACTAGTTTTCTGAAAATTCATATTTATACGTTTTTACTCCTTGATACTGTAACGCGTGGGTCCTCCCTCACACGCGGGATCATTTCATAATAAAACAATCTTATATATTCTATTAATTATATATTCTTATTCTTTCACCTTCTGTTAAACATTATTTTTTTGATGATTTCTGCTTCATGGCAATCTGTTTTCCAACAATAAGCTACTTCTTTGTTTGATTTCTCAGTTTATGTTTTCCTCAAGAGCCACACTTGTGTGAAAATTCTTTTCACACGACTCTCTTGTTGTCAAGTGGTAAATCTTTTATGTAGGCTCGGTATGTCACTTCTTTTTAGCCGGGTATACTGAAGAGCATCTTCTCCACTTAGAGCGTGTGCCAGTTTGTTTACATGGACGGTCAGCTTCTCCTGATACTTCAGGCTGTGTTGGGCTGTTTCCTGCCGAACTGTTTTTAGGCCGAAGTCGAAGTATATGTATCTATTACTGATACAATGAGGGATGCCAAGCATTGTTCTCAGAGCTTTGGTCTGGAATCTTTCCAGGATATCTATATTGCTATTGCTGGCAGTGCCCCACAACTGTATTCCGTAAGTCCAGATTGGTTTTATGGTAGTTTTATACACTAGCATCTTGCTGTAGGGATTTAGTTGTGATTGGCGTCCCAATAACCAGTTCAGTGACCGCAATTTTCCATCTAGTTGTTTCCGCTTTGTCCAAATATGTTTTTGCCATGTAAGTTTTCTGTCTAGGTGCATGCCCAAGTATTTTGCGTTATTATCTTGAGGGATAACTTTGCAGTTTAGCTTTACTGGTGGACATGTTTCTCGCCTAAGTGTAAATGTTACATGTACCGATTTGCTCTCATTGGCTTTTATTCTCCAACGCTTCAGCCACGTCTCAACTTCTGTTAGGTGGTTTTGCAACTGTGATGAAGCCGTTTCTGGGTTGCTATGAGCCGACAGTAATGCCGTATCGTCAGCGTAAGTCGCAGTCGTGGTGTAGTCAGTTGTTGGGATATCTGCTGTAAAAATTTGGTATAGTACAGGGCCCAAGATACTGCCTTGAGGGACACCTGATTTTATTTCGTGTACTTCTGAGAGATCATCGCTGTACTTCACTTGGTAGCATCTTCTATCTAAGTAAGATTTAAGTATTCGGAAGAGACAATGCGGGAGATGCTTTTTTATCTTGAACAGGAGGCCGTCATGCCATACCTTATCAAACGCTTGGCTGATATCCAAAAAGACTGCCGAGCAATATAATTTATTTTCAAGGCATCTGCTAATGGTGTCAATTATACGGTGTACCTGTTCAATTGTCCCGTGTTTTTCCCGAAATCCAAATTGATGGTTCGGTAATACTGCACTTAGATGTTCTTTCATCCTGTTAAGCAATATCCTTTCAAACAGTTTGCCAATAACTGGTAGCAGGCTGATAGGTCTATATGAAGTAGCTTCGTGTGGGGGTTTACCGGGTTTCGGTACCATGACTACATGTGCAATTTTCCATTGCCCAGGGAAATGTTCTAGACTTTAGCTGGCATTAAAGATGTTAACTAATTTCGTTACACCATTATGAGGCAGGTTTTTAAGTAATGTGGCATCAATGAGGTCATAGCCGGGTGCTTTACCTTCCTTAAGGTTCCTTATTTCTTTCATGATTTCTTTTAGGCTGGTACTTTTCAGTGGAAGACACATTTGGTTCGCAGATTCAATGTATTTCTTGATTTCCATAGTTTGTTCGGGATTGTTTTCAGGGAATGGTTGGAAAACTGTTTTCAAATGTTCTGCAAAGATTGTTGCCTTTTCTTTATTTGATCTTGCCCATCCTCCTTTTCCAACATTTATAGGAGATATGTGGATTTTCGGGCGCTTTAGATTCTTGGTAGCCTTCCACAGCGAGTAGTTTGTGTCTCTCGTTGGATCTAGGTTCGAAAGATAGTGTTGAATATTATCATTTTCTAGGGTGCTGATAAGGCCTTTGAGTTCGTTTGAGAACCTATTGAATGCAGTCCTATCACTGGGATATCCAGTAGTATGCCAGGTTTTTCTCAAACGACGGCGCTCTTGTATTTTCTCTTTAATATCCTTTGGATATGAGTTATGTTTCATAAGTTTTCCTTTACCTGTCTTTTTTGGAGTTGCAGAATTGGCAGCAATGTGAATAGTCATATTAAGTTGTTCCAGTTGTCTTTCGAGTTCTTCTATTGTATTAATCTTGGTCTTTAGTTCTGTCTCTGTCGTGATTATATTTTTATAGATTGTCCAGTCTGTAGTGTTCAAGTTGTATATTCTAAGGGGGGGTTCTACCAGATTAACTGTTGTAGTAACATTCAGTATAACTGGTGTGTGGTCAGATGTGAGATCTATACGTGGTTCTATGTTTAAGTAGTTACTATCTATGTTTTTAACAATAAAAAAGTCTAATAAGTCTGGGATTCTTAGTCTGTCGGTAGGCCAATAGGTAGGTTCTCTGCCGGAATGACATTCTAACTTCATCTTTTCTGTGGCTTTACAGAGTTGTCTTCCTCTAGTGTTGGTCAGCCTAGATCCCCAATTTAAATGTTTTGAATTCCAGTCGCCAGCAATTATAAATCTGTTACCCAATGTAGAAAAATAGTTTACGAAGTCGCTGGCAGTTATAGTATGTTTTGGAGGACAGTATACAGCGGAGAATACTGTTTCTAGTTTGCTGTCTACAAGTTTAATAGATGTTGCTTGTATTTTTTCTGTTCGGTATTCCTCAATAGGGTAGTGTTTAATGTTGCTTTTAATAATCACTGCTGTTCCTCCATGGCTATTCCCAGTTGGGTGATTGGTTGTATACACTGTATAGTTATTAAAGTTTATGTGTGTCTTCGGTGTGAATCTTGTTTCAGAGATTAGTGCAATATCAATCATTTCTGTTCTGAGAAAAGTTTCGAGTTCTTGACGTCGTTCCGTCAAGCCGTTGGCGTTCCAAGTGACTACTTGGAGGTTTCGGGTCATTTTTTAACCAGGCTGCTGACTAGCTGGACCATACGGTCCATCACTTTGTCCATGATTTTTTCCATCATTGTCAACATTGAATGTTGTAGTTTTTCGAACATTAAGTCAGTAAGGTCGGCCAAGTCGTTCTTTATGTCTTTTTGAGTATATTGTTTTTTGGTTTTCGTTGCTTCTGAATAGGTTTTAATTAGGTTTTGATTATCTGTGCAGTTAGGCTTTGAACCCGGGTGGGGACCCGGGTTTTTCATCTCTATATTGCTAGGCATTGGTGTTTCTTTTGTCTTAGGGTCTAATTTAAGAATTCTTTCTCTATACTGTTTGTACACTTTGCATCCTTTGTAACTAGCGGGGTGTTTTTCGTCACAGTTCGCGCAAGTAGCCTCAGTGTCTATTTTTTTGGTACATGTTGTTGTAGGGTGAGCGCTACCGCATTAGGGTTAGCACACAGCGATAGGGCCTGAAACATTGGTTCTTGGAATGCCCAAATCTCTGGACACCTCTTGCATTGAATGATTTCCCTTTTCTTATATGGGGCTTCAAAAGTAATCTTCATGTTATTCAAGTATTTTACATCGAAAATGGCTTTGTTGTTAGGTTTTTGGTTCTAAGTCGACATAAAAAACAGGCAACGGTTCCTTTGTAGCTCGATGTCTGATATTGACTATTTGTCTCACTTCATGTCCAATTTCATACAATTCTTTTGAAATTTCTGTGGTATTTTCTGAAGCATGGAGTCCGCGTAATACTACTCTGTACGCTCGCTCGCTTTTAAGCTGGTAAGTATAGTGTGAGATATTATCGGCAATGAAATTCTCTCGAATCGTTTTGTATGTCTGGATGTCTTTAGGTATAATTTTTTTGACGTGCCCAGATCTTAGTGTGGTCATGAGGTAAAGATCGCTTTTTACAAATTTGTTTAGTACATCTTTAAGAGAATTTACATTAATTACGCCCGTAACAAAGATGGGTTCTGGCTTTGGTACATATACTTTATCTGTATTGTTGGTTTTATTCGTAGGCTCCGTATCGAGTAGTTCAAAACTATTGCTTGTAGGAATCACAAAGTCTGGGGAATTTTTCTGTTTTTTATTCCCGTCATTGTGAATTGGACTTGTTTCTTTCCTTTTCTTTCTTCTGGTGGGAATTTCATCCCTTTGCCATTCTTCATGGTCTGATATTATGTCGTCACTGGCAATCGGCAGAGTATCGGTCTGTGAATCCAGATTGTCTTTCTCCTTGTTTTGTTGGTTGTAATTATAGTAATTAAGCTTAGTTGGCAGAGACGATGTCGAGTTGCTTCTGTTCCGAGTAAACGTAAAAGTAAGGCCGATATAACAGGTCGCTAGGAAGGTGACGCCTATTCTCCCTAGAAGGCTAATGCAACGACGTTTGCCAGGTCCGTCGATGTGGATCGTTTGCGACTGGTCTCCCACCAGCCATGCAGTCTCTTGTCACGAATCTCACCGTAGACTTAGGGTAATTTTTTATAGAAGTTGTCTTCTTCATAGTCCGGACAATTAAGCCAAGGCTACCGATCCTGCAGATAGAGTTCACAGGGTTGCGGTTTGTGTGAGTCATTTCCTACTCTCACTGTTAGACCAAGCTGATTAGGCTGGTTTGGTCGGGTTAATTCACCGCCGCCCGAGACCCGGCGTTGTTATTCATTTGGCACCACCCAGGGCGCACGTGTAGGTTAGTGGCTAGGTAGTTCATATGGTCGCGAATAACTCTGCCCCCCTAAAAACATATTAATTATAAATATTAAATATTAGGCCGAAGGCCGACCGTTCTTACTTTACTTCATTCTCTAATCTGTCTTATTCGATTGTGGTCTCATTCGCGTCAATATTCAAATCTAATTCTTTAGCTTGACGGCCAACCATAGAACAATGAGTTCTTATATGCGGATAAGAAATCCTTCTAACAATACCAATATACGTCTTTCGATATAGTACGGGATTTTTATAACAACCGGTATATGGAATCATTAACAGAATAAGGAAGAGTTTAGATATAGTTTATTGATGAAGGGAAACGGACATAGAAGGACATCACTGACCTCTATGAATATACCACGAAATTTGTAGGTACTTGCTTATTTATTAACAATAGTGAGTGAATATGTATGAAATGTATAAAAGGAGAGGAGGCTTTCATAGAAAAATATTTTTTATAAATTTTAACACCATTCTTAATACCTTAGGCTAAAAATATTTCAGCCGCCCCTAGTTAAGTTGTAAAATTAGCTATATCAAACAGAAAAGTAGAAAAAAAGCGGAACTATAGACGGCGGCTATCGGTAGGAATGGAGAAGGTCTGGTAATTAGCCTGGATATAGCGAAGGTGTATGATTTTGATCGTGTATGGCACAAGGCACATCTCTCAAAACTTCGATCATTTGGGCTTCCCTAGATTTATGCGAGTGGACCTCCAGCTAACTAACGCAGCATACAGATCGTTATCGATGGTTATTGTTCAAACCCGAAGCTCGTGAACGCCTGAGTGTCGCATGGCTGTGTGCTATCTCCTACACTGTTTCGTCTAAGTCAATGATATGTTGGACACCTCCAAAATACATTGCTATGCAGACGACAGTACTGGTGATGCCGTATACATGAGCTATGCAAGTCTCTCTTAGGAAATTATCGTCCAGTGCCAGATGAAACTTGTGTCTTCCATCGAGTCCTCTCTTGAGAAGGTCGCGGAATAGGGTAAAATGAACCTTGTCCAATTTGACCCCCAGAAGACTCAAGTTTGCACGTTTACTACCAAAAAAAAACCATTTGTCGTATCACCGCCCTTCGACAACACCCCTTAAAGGCTAAAGCGTCACTCAGTATCGGAATACTAGGTCTCGAAATCTCGAAAGAATGCCAATTCCGCGGTCACCTGGAAGGCAGAGCCAAATTGGATTCGAAGGAGCTGGGCGTCATTAATAGAGCACGGAATACTTCAACCCAGCCCACATTCTAGAGCTCTTCAAAGCGCAGGTCCGGCCACATATAAAGTATTGCTGTCATCTCTGGTCTGGCGCACCCCAGTATCAGCTCGACCATTTGACCCCGTGCAACACAGGCTGCTTGAATTGGCGGAGACCCAGTGCTCAGTGAACGGTTCGATCAACTGGCGTTGCGTAGAAACGTATCTTCATTGTTTCAAGATAAATCTCCATGCAAAAATTCGCCGTCAAGTGGCAGCTATGCTGTCGCGTTTCGATTGGTCAGTGAGAGTCCCGGAGGTCCACTCCCTTTACCTCCACTACAGTCCCGTAGGTCTAACCCCTTTTCCTCCTCCACAGCCCCGTAAGTCCACTCTGCTTCCCTTTCCATACCATTTCCTAAAAATCCAGTAATGCATCGGCGAGCCCTCCGGTGGTGCAGTTTTCCATGGGCGGCAGTTCTTTCCATCAAGTAATCCTCATGCCCATCTGCCTTCTTTTTCCACAAAAAAAATCATTAATTCTATTGAAATAGTACGTATTTCTTATAAAAAAAAACTACGTTTAAAAAACCGAATTCAAAAACTGAAAAGTATCAAATAACTAAAAATTTAATACAATACACCTCTTATGTAAACCTTTACCTTTAACAGTAATAAAATACTATTATTTATATGTGCTACTTATTGATAGGTTTTAAGTCAGTACAAAGCCCTAAACAAAATAAAACTTATATATAAACAGCTTACTTACTGTATTTATTTAGATTGCCAGGCCTTGCGTGTCTATCCGCTTGGGTTGTTTTGTTCTAGACGAAGCTATCCCGCTCAAAGTCACGCGTGGCGAGTGTAGGTACCTTTATTATATTTGGCTTGGCACCGACTTCAAAGCTATCTATCTAAAATATGTTGCACATACAAATAATAGTATTTTATTAATATTAAAGGTAAAGGTTTGCTTAAGAGGTGTATTAAATTACATAACCAAATTATTTGATACTTTTTAGTTTTTGATGTCGGTTTTTTTAATGAAGTTTTTTTTTATTTTTTACCTTTTAGTGTATAATTCTAATTTATCATCTACCTGAATGAAAACCTCCAAAAAAGCCGTACACAGAAAACAATTATGTCATCCAGGTAGACGAAAACTTTCATGTAAATGATCATAAAATGAAAATTACTGGGCCAAACTATGTAAAATGTTTATGGGACCAAATAGCATCTATTTCGCATCAAACAAAAGAAGAATTACGTAAATCGGATCATAAATCTCAGAGTAATACATAAAAAAAATACCGATCGAATTGATAACTTTGAAGCCGGTTAAAAATAGACTTCTATTTTAAGAGATACTTAATTCAAACCTCGAATAAAGGCCCAAAAGCAAGAATTCAATAACTTTACATTTTTTTTTATTATGGCTTGTTCATATTGTCGCGTAGCAACGCTTCGACCTATATGACGAGAGTTGTCAAACGTCATATCGTGCAGCAACGTACGTGACGAGAGTTGTCAAACGTCTACACATTGATAATTTCAACAGCTCCGTCAGCAATTCTCGTAGCTTTAGCGTCAAAGTGTTTACTTTAGACGCTGTAGACCCGGGTTCGATACACCTACCAGTGTATGGAATTTTTTGGGTTTTGTAAAGTTAATGGAAATTTCTAGTAAGTTCAGGATCAAATCGAACAGAAAGAAAGGGATGGAAAATGTGTAAACAGGATAAAAATAGTTAAAAGAATTTTCTAGTACAATTTAAGTATAAAGATAGAATTGGAGAATCATTGTGAAAATAGATCAGATCCGGGGGTATATAAGCCGTACTAGCGTGGCCTACAGCAGTTCTAGTTCTGACTCGAAAGTGTAAAGAAGAAGAAGAAGAAAAGAAAAAGTAGTGAAAAGTGGAAATGTTGAAGAAGAAGATAGAAGAGACTTAGTGTTCGGTGCGGTAAGAGGAGCAGCGGCAGACCGGCGAAACGCAAGTTCAGAAAAAGTGAACGAAAATGAAGACTCGTTCTTATAAGCGGAGTATTATTTCCAATCCCTGACCCACTCTCATGTCAATATTTAAAAAACTCGCTTGATTTTAATTATACATATATTCAGCAATATAATAGTATTTTACTTTTCTTTAACATGATCATATTTAAGATGATATAGGGAAAACAATATTACTAAAACTATAAGTGGCTTTATTCATAGTTCTGTTTTTGTCAGTTAATGAGATCTTGCAGTAAACCGACGATATATAGAGCTTTACTCTAGGTATGACGGTACTGAAATCAAGGATGATCCGTACTATCATTCCAAAGGAGCTCCAAAGAAAACTGATGTGCACTATAACAAACACGCACACACGTTTCATTTAATTCAGAAGCATTTAAGTCTAGGACCGATGACAATTTATAATTTTGAACTTTAATCTTATATACTAACCAGGATCACCAGAGCAATATTTTTATACCAAGCTCTGTAGTACCGATCGGTGGCATATCATAGCCCTGGTTCGATGCGTCAGTTAAAGCAGCATTTGACTGCAAAAAACACGCGTATCGTACTTGGGTTGCGGCGCTGGGCTCAAAGGATCCGAACTCCAAAGTTCTAAAGAGGAAATAAAGGCATAAAAGGCATTTATTTTCTCAAAATTTATTCCTTTAGAATTCTTTTTGATGCCATTTCTAATAACTACTAGATACTACTACCGCTTCGGAAACAAATGGCGCTCTGAGAGAGAAGAAACGGCGCAAGAAACTCTCCCAGCATTCTTTTTTTGCGTTTTTTTAAATAAAAATATACAATATTTTACAATCATTTCTATCGCTATAAAATAATCACAATCTAGTCCCAGGCTGTTCGATCATTTAGATATTCAGCAGTGGAGTAATAGGATTTACGATAGAGCCATTTTTTTATAAAACATTTAAATTTATTTATAGATAATGCATGAACAGTGGCTTGGACTTTATTATAGAAGTGTATACATTTACCCTTAAAGCTATTATGTATCTTATGAAGCCTACTAGAATTAGTTACAAGCAATCCCTTATTTCTAGTGTTATAATAATGAAAATCACTATTAAGAGCAAAAAGGTGACGATTTTTGTGAACGTATATTAAATTTTCATAAATGTACTGAGAATGAACAGTCATAATATTTATTTCTTTAAATTTTTCTTTGAGAGACTGTCTATAACCAAGCTGATATATAGCACGAACAGCTCTCTTTTGCAGAGCAAACACTATATCAATGTCAGCAGCATGACCCCATAGTAAAATACCGTACGTCATGAGGCTGTGAAAATAACGGAAGTACACTAATCTAGCGGTCGCAACATTCGTGTACTCTCTAATCTTTCTAACTGCATATGCCACAGAGCTGAGTCTATCTGCTACATGGGCAATATGTGGACCCCACTGAAGCTTTTTATCTAACGTCATACCCAAGAAGACCGTAGTGTCCACAAGCTCCAATATAACCATGCCTCCAGAATTTTTATGCGGCAAATCACCCGTGGGAAATCGAAGCACGTCGTCAAAATGAGCGAGCAGCTTTCCAGCTACCCGACCGGAACACGCAAGTTCTGGTCGTTCTCGTAAGCTGCTCTTGGTAACTTTAACCAGCCTTCTATGCAAATGAGGAATGACACCCTGACCCATGCGGAAAAAGAGAAAGCCGATCTCCTATGTGCTCTTTTTGCCTCCAACTCGACTCTTGACGACAATGGAAAAACACCACCCTCCATCCCGCGGTGTCAGAGCTCTGTGCCTGAAGTATAGTTCAGACAAAAAAACTGTTTGGCGAGCTCAGTTTTCTTTGAACGTCAGGAAGTCGAGCGGGCCGGACGGCATTTCTCCAATCGTGCTTAGAACATGGAGAATATTCCAAAATCATGGAGAGCATAACTAACCGCTAGTTCAAATTGCATTGCCATGTCGTAACTTGCCGCAAGATAGCGCTATATGAATGAATGAATGAAAACTTTATTAATAACAAACACAAACCACACAGAATAATACAACTAAAAGACTTAGAGGTAAAAAAATAATTAAAAACTTATAGCATAAAAATATACAAATGATAAAAAAAAAAAACAAATATGTGCATAATATTATAGTGATTATCTTAATTTAAAAGTACTGTGTAGCAGTTATTGTTATCAAAAGGAACTGACTCAGCGTCATGCTGCATTGGAATAATACCAACACAGCGCTGATTTTCAGCAGCCCCCAGGTGACCCATTGAGTAACTACTATTGTTAAAAAATAAATTTAGTTGTATTAAAGGTTCCGTAATATTATTTTTAAACATGATAATTTGAAGTTAGGTTCTACTTGTTCAGAATATTATATAAATATACATACATACATACATAAATATTAAAATAATATCAATTTTAGAAATATTTGCAGAAACAAACTAAAACTTCGATCCCATTATGTATTGTTAATAAGATATTATATCTTATAACGTAGGACTTATGCACACAATTTGTGCGCAGATACTTAATAATTCAAATAAACATAAGGATGAGATTTTTAACTTTTTTTTGGAAAGTTCCAACAGTCTTCAAATTGCGAAACGGTGGTGGTATATCATTTCAGCACTTGGTGGCACTGTACCTAAAACTTCCTCTAAAAGAGGCGGAATGATGGAGTGGGACTGACAGGACATTGAATGCGAACCTTGTTTCAAAATTTAACTGGCTGCGCTGACCTAGCCATTCCAATTTACTATATAAATATTTTGGCGTTTTTGTCTTAATAATACCAAAAAGAAGCGTGGCTAAATGAAGTCGTCTACGAGCATCCATATTTAAAATATTTGCTTCTTTGAGGTATGGAGAAAGCGGGCCGGTATGTCCCAGCAAAAACGAGCACATGCATTTTGTACTCTTTGCATTGACTTTCTTGTTCTGCCAAGCAGCCTACATGTCATCTTTAACTTCGATCTTCATGAAAACTGGTGTGCATAGGTATTGTCACCATGTGCATTTGACTACTTGCCGCAAGATGGCGCTACAACGCATCAAAAATGACGTGAGCTGATTCGTTTCAGAGTTCTATAGGTACGTGGTTATAAGTATATGGGCCCCTATTTTGAAGGATTGGCTAATAGACTTAGTTCTGCAGCATTTGTGGACAGCACAGATACGGCCCTACTTAGTGTACTTTAGTAATTTACATAGTATTGTATCCTATGGTATATTGTTATGGGGCAGTACAGCTGATATTAATACCACCTTTGTGCTGCAGAAAAGGGTTATTCACGGTATTTATAACCTAGTTCCTAAGGAATCATTATGAGAAAAATTTAAAGAAATAAAAATTTGAACTTTTTCTTCTCAATACATTCTTTATAATATTATGTGAGTTCATAGTCACGTTAGAGAATTTGCTAGAAACTGTGATATTCATAATATTAACAGCAGGAACAGACGTGCCCTTGTTATGTCTATTACTCGGTTAAGTCGAGTTAGTAAGTCTTTTGTTGGGCGATGTATAATATTCCTATGCTTTTACAACATGACCCCAGAAAAAATACATATTACTTACATGATTAAATGACTTTCTGATACCACAGATTCAGAATGGAGCGCTCGCCCTCAGGCTATCGAATAATAATATTTATTGTATGAAATTATATTGTGATGAAATATAATTTAAAAATAAATAGGAAAATGGTTGACCTTAAAGGTTACTCTTCGAGCTCAAAACTCTATAATTTGAAAAAATCATTCTGAACATCATGTCTGATAAAAGTTTAATAAAACACTATTTTTAGAATTTTCACACGGCAATTACTTTTGAATGAATGATTTTTCACGCAGTTATGTGGCATAAACTTTCAGCAATATTTTATGTTTCAAAAGTGATTCTTAATCCTATTTTGGACTAACAACGTAACAGTTAAGAAATAAATTCCAGTTGGTGTAGGTAGGTATAAGTACTAAGAATATATGATCTTGGATAAATGATAGACTTCATGATAATACGATGTTGGTAATTATTTTGGATGGCGTTGTTAGCTGTAGTCATTTGTTTTATGACGTTCTATACATATGGACATATCATAAGTAAGTATTAAAAGTATTTATTATTATTATTATTATTTATTATTTAAGTATTCTTGGTACGCTTCCACGTAACGATAGTTTTAATTTTATGTAGTCGTAGTATTGTAAATATAGTTATAAGATTTGTTTTGATTAAATAAACATATAAAACGAATATATTTTGATTGAATATGGTATTAATTATTGATAAGTCCCCATACAAGCTTGTCAAAATGGGACAGATGAAAGGACACAGTCAGACATGCGAACAATAGAGTCGTTCTTTTTAACCGACTTCAAAAAAGCAGGAGGTTTTCGATTCATCGGTATATTTTTTTTATGTTTTTTACCTAAGAACTTTCGACTGGGTGAACCGATTTTGATAAAATATTTTTATTTAAAGCTGGTGGTTCCATGTTACTAGAATTAGATTGTATAAAATACGCAATTATTTTAGCAATATTGTATTTTGTGTGACGTGAACGCTTACATACTAGTGCTATTTACATTTTATCACAGAGAAATCGTTACATAGTGATAATTGATACTTATTTACATCGCAAATATGTAAAAGCTAATATTTTTCAGCTTTCCCGTACACGACATAATGAAAGAGAATTTGCACCTGTCATACAGAGAATTGTTGATGTCCGTACACACTTACACTACATATACCAAAAAGATACCCTGGAAAAGATATCTAAGTCTAAAAGACAATTTTTATTTAATTAAGGAACTTAACATTAATTAAATAAACAGTTTAACTAATAAAAAATATGTAAATAAAAATATTATATTTGAGTATTAGTTTCTCTCATTAAATGTTACCTTATCTTATTAAATCCAAATCACTTTAGAACGCAAAGAAGTAACAAATATAAACACAAACCAATTAATAAACATAAAAACTTTCCCCTTTATAATATGAGTGTGATTTTTGTGTAAAAACGTAAAACACCTCCGACTGAACAGATTTTTATCGGAAAATGGGATAGACTGACGAACGTAAAACTTATAGCAACCCACTTTTTCGTCTGGATTTAAAAAATACCTAACTGCTACTCCACTGATGTGACTGTCCAAATCAGGTTCTAAATTCAAAATATGCAGCTGAAACTGATATAGTGTTTACATTGCTGCCTACTGACCAATAATATTTTCAACAACTGGAGCAAACGCAGAAATGTATAGACATAGCAGGCGAAGGTGTTTATTGTGTAATTTGTGACATGTGCTATATTTCGGCTTTGATTTTGTATGAGGTGCATCCTACTAATATTATAAATGTGAAAGTTTGTATGACTGTTTGAACTTCTTTAACGCAAAAACATCTGAATAGATTTTGATGAAACTTTACAATAATATAGCTTACACACCAGAATAACAAATAGGCTATAATTTTTAAAACTATTGTGTGAATTAAACAAAATATAAAAGAAGTGTGATTGTTACTAATGAATACAACTAGCGCCATCTCTTATCGACAAGCAAGCAAAAGATATATACAAATGAAAACTTAACTAGCGCCATCTCTTATCGACTAGCAAGCAAAAGATGAATAGACAAATGAACACTTAACTTTTCTGAACATAATATTGTGTTGAATAGTTAATTATAAGGGATTACTTCGTTTTTATTTTTATTAACATAGTTTATAGGAGTATATTGCAGTAGCTTCTAACTCACTAACTTTTGCATTCCATCCCTTGAAACTATAGCGTTTATAATTCATTGAAAATTCTGTTACCAATAGAAAACTGCAATTTTTTGAGTATCATAGTGGTAGTCTTTGACATTCAATAAATGATATTAAATCCTACTTTGAATAACAATATTTGAATTTGTATTTATATTATAGATAGATAGATAAATATTTAAAAATCAAAAGGTTTATAGCAAAAAGTAGCAAACTCCTTAATAACCAATTCCTAGGCCAAAAATTTTGCAAAATTAGGTCAAAAAACCAAGAGTTGCTGAAAAAATTACAAAAATATAATAAAGAATTAACAGAGTCCCATATAATACATAAAATTGATACAGATATATTAAATAATAAAATATCTTCTCTAGAAACAATGTTGCAAAACATTACTCAAAAATATAATTCAGCGCAGGAGCAAATATCAGAACATATAAAGCAGGCTGATTGCTTAATTAAATTAGGCAATGAAAACATGGAACACTTTGAATCCTTTATAAACAATAATAATATGTGCCACTGCTCCAGCACAACTAATAAACATTCACTAGAAAATTATCAAGACCTAAGTGTATCCCCATTAAAAACTAGTCAAAGTATGGATACAAGTGCATCAAGTAGGTTTATATTATTTTCAGACAAAATTGGCCAAGGGTTTGGACCTTTATTAAATAATGCAGTTGCAAAGAATTGTGAGTTGATAAATATATGTAAACCCAATATAACTTTCAATAACCTCATAAATTCCATACCAAAAATAAATCTAAAAGAAAAAACAATCATAGGTATAATGTTTGGTAATAACTCTCATAATATTAGAAATAAGGACCTAATTAAAAATATAGAAAAATTAATTAATATTTCCAATAAGACAAAATCTAAAGTGATGATGTGTACATTCCCATACTCCTCGGATTTGACACAGGAGCAAAATAGAAAAATATTTAAATTAAATACAACTTTGTATAATGCGACATTCCACAACAATGAAAATTTTATTTTATTTGACACAAATAAATTCATTAATTATAAAATGAAAATAACCAATGGTAATCTATACCTACCATTTAGAGTTAAGCGACAGCTGGCTACTTTAGTAGCTTATAGTCTTAGTCAACAAACTACTTCCTCTGTAGTATTATTTAATAAACATGCCTCTATTGGGCAAAATTGTAAAATAATCGACATACAAGCCCCTATTGGGGAATGTATTAGTACTAATGTACAAAAATATAACAATGAAGATTTTTCTTCAATTAATTTAAATTAACTTATTTGACAAGGGAGGACAACTCTTGCAATATCATACAAAATAGGCAACATTCACCAAATATAAATGTTACTGCTATAGATAATCATAATATAAAGCTCATAAATATTGTTCACCAGAATATACAAGGTATCTCAAGTAAGGAATTAGAAATTGAACTGTTTTTGAGCTGCTGTAATATAGATATATTATGTATTACAGAACATTGGCGTAAGAGTCATCAGCTCCAGTTTAGTTTTAGAGAACATAAAGTAGTCAGTTCGTTTTGTAGAAGTAGGGCAATACATGGAGGTTCCCTAATTATTATTAATAATAGATTAAAATGTAAAAATAGAAGAGATATTGTTAATCTCTCTATAGAACAACTAATTGAGATAGCTTGTATAGAACTAGAGCAATTTATTATTGTAAGTGTATACCGCCCCCCCACTGCATCATATGAACAATTCCAACATAGAATGGAGGAGGTACTATCAAAATTTAGCAAAACTAGCAAGTCAATTATAGTGTGTGGAGATTTTAATATAAACTTGCTTGAACCTTCGGCCAATTGTACTAGCCTTAAAAATTTATTTCAAAGTTTTAATTTGTTCAATGTATTTTGGGAACCTACTAGAATCACTTCTACAACAGCAACCTGTTTAGATAATATTTTTACAGATGTTACTATTACTAGTAAACTCATAATTAATAATCTTCAGTCCGACCATAGTGGGCAACTTATAAAAGTAAATACAAGATTGGACAATGTCAGACCAAAAAAGGTGACGATTATACCAGTTACGGGTAGCCGTCTTGAGAGGTTTAGAAATAATTTGGTAAATACGATACCATTTTTACACTGTGGTGAAACTGCTAATTTTCACTATAACTTAGTCTTCAATTCCTTCTGTGAGGAATTTGACAGGATTTTTACTCCAGTAACGGTGACAGTAAACAACAAACATAGTTTTAATGATTGGGCAACAATGGGTATCCACAAAAGTCGTAAACGCTTATATGACCTTTATTATGAGAAACATTACAATAATAGTGAAGAATTTAAAATATATGTAAAAAAATACTCCAAGCTTTTTAAAATAGTTTGTCATGAAGCGAAAACACGTTTCATTGCAGATAAAATTAAAAACAGTAATAATAAAGTAAAAGCGACTTGGAGTGTAATTAACAATGAAACTGGTAGATCGAATTGCCGTAACACCTCTATCTGTTTAAATATTAATAATCGCGTTATAAATTCGGAAATAGAAATTGCAAATGAATTTGATAAATACTTCTCCGAAATCCCGATTGTCACGACCAAATACCTTAACGCTTCGCCAAAAGCAGCATATGATATGCTTAAATTACACGTACCAGTATCTTCTACTGACTTGAAATTTAAGTATGTTACAGGTAGCGATATAATAAAAATCTTCAAATTAATTAACCTAAAAAATACAAAAGACCTATGGGGCCATTCGACTAATATTGTTAAATACATACTTGACATTATAGCACCTGAATTAGCAATAATATTTAATGAATGCATAGATGAGGGTGTGTTCCCTGACCTCATGAAATACAGCATAGTTATACCTTTGTTTAAATCGGGCAGTTCTTTTGACCCTGCTAATTTCAGACCTATTTCAGTGCTGCCTGTTTTTAGTAAAATTTTTGAAAAACTTTTGCTTCAACAGCTACAAATGCATTTTTGTAAATTAATGAACAAAAATCAGTTTGGTTTCACTAGGGGTTTATCAACAATTAATGCGGGTACTAGACTCATTGAGCACATCTTTGACGCCTGGGAAGAGTCACAGGATGCATTGGGCATTTTTTGTGATTTGTCAAAAGCATTTGACTGCGTCCACCATGAAACTTTACTCCTAAAACTAAAGCATTATGGAGTGAAAAATAGAGCCCTAAATCTGTTAAAATCATATTTAAGCGAAAGAGTTCAGATAGTCGATGTAAATGGCAAACGGTCTTCGGGTAAACCTGTGCGAATAGGTGTTCCACAGGGTTCTATTCTCGGTCCTTTCTTGTTTCTTATATATATTAACGATCTACCGTTTGTGGTAGATGATAGCCATGAGATTGTATTGTTTGCTGATGATACTTCACTTATTTTTAAAGTGAAGCGACGTGCGGATATTGATGACGAGGTAAGCAATGCACTCTCAAAGATAGTGCGTTGGTTTGAGACGAATAATCTGCACTTAAACAGTAAAAAAACAAAGTGTTTACGGTTCATTACACCAAACACAGCGGAGGTGCAAACCAACGTACTTATAAATGACCAGAGATTGGAACTTGTGGACACTACGGTCTTCCTGGGTATCACGTTAGATAAAAAGCTTCAGTGGGGTCCACATATTACCCATCTAGCAGATAGACTCAGCTCTGCGGCATATGCAGTTAGAAAGATTAGAGAGAACACGAATGTTGCGACCGCTAGATTAGTGTACTTTAGTTATTTTCACAGCATCATGACGTACGGTATATTACTATGGGGTCATGCTGCTGACATTGATATAGTGTTTGCTCTGCAAAAGAGAGCTGTTCGTGCTATATATCAGCTTGGTTATAGACAGTCTCTCAAAGAAAAATTTAAAGAAATAAATATTATGACTGTTTATTGTCAGTACATTTATGAAAATTTAATATATGTTCACAAAAATCGTCACCTTTTTGCTCTTAATAGTGATTTTCATTATTATAACACTAGAAATAAGGGATTGCTTGTAACTAATTCTAGTAGGCTTCATAAGATACATAATAGCTTTAAGGGTAAATGTATACACTTCTACAATAAAGTCCCAGCCACTGTTCAGGCATTGTCTATAAATAAATTTAAATGTTTTATAAAAAAATGGCTCTGTCGTAAATCCTATTACTCCACTGCTGAATATCTAAATGATCGGACAGCCTGGGACTAGATTGTGATTATTTTATAGCAACTGTAAAATATTGTATATTTTTATTGAAAAGAGCTCAAAAAAAAAAGAATGCTGGGAGAGTTTCTTGCGCCGCTTCTTCTCTCTCAGAGCGCCATTTGTTTCCGAAGCGGTAGTAGTATCTAGTAGTATAAGAAATGACATCAAAAAGAATTCTAAAGGAATCAATTTTGAGAAAATAAATGCCTTTTATGCCTTTATTTATATAAATATATTAACCCGAAGAATGAATAGACTTTTTAGTAGCAGTCGGATTTGTTGAGTAAGTGGGATAAAAAAGGGTGGACCACTTAAAATAATTTATATGGCAAAACAACGTTTGCCGGGTCAGCTAGTTGTCTATACGTATAGAACGTCGTTGGTTCCAATATTGTCGTGGTTCTCCCAGATCCAGATTATGTGAGTCTGTTATTTCTTCTACGTGTGTTAGTAATAATTTTACCGAAAATACGTGTGTCTACCAAGTAAGGTCAAAAAATTGGAATTTTGTCATTTTTAAGGTCTTCATAATTAGGTACTTATAATTTCTTAATACATGTTTTTTTTATTGTACGACAAGACGTGTTATCGATAAAAAGTTCAAAATTTCGTATATATTATTATATCGATAAACGAAATCGTATCCTACACCTATATAGCGAGTGACCTTTCAGCACAGCTTAGGTAGATATACAAAATGAAGCAAGAGATATAATGATGGTTACAGCACAGTCGATAGTGTTTCTCACATCGAATTAATCTAATTCCTCATAATAATGCCTTTAATTTTAAACGTGTACAGTTTTCCGTGCGCTTTATATGTTACGAAGTACCTAACTAACTAGTAGTGCCATAAAAAGACACAAGGAAAAACTCTTTTCATTACAGGTTTGAGTGTGAGTTGATTTGAATGAGCGCAAATAACTTAATGCACACCTTTCTGGATATTTGACTTCTTTTTAACCGACTTCAAAAAAGGAGGAGGTTCTCAATTCGCCGGTATATTTATTTTATGTTTATTACCTCGAAACTTTCGACTGGGCACCGATTTTGATAATTATTCAGATCTGACAATGGCATCCATGAGAAAACCATAACGGCCTTACAAATAAACGTTTTATAAAGTTATACTTAAGTATAAAACAAGAATATCTTAAGTCCTTACAAATAAACTGAAAATAGTATTTTACCGACTATATCGCCACATGAGTAAAAAGAAAGGTACAGAGACTAAGCTTCATACAACCACGATAAACGGTTGCACTTCTACAATAATCCGGGGCAAGTGTGATTGTCCACTGGCCGCTTGTTCTTGTTGCGTACGCGGCAATACTGGTTATAACCGGTTGACGATCGCACAGACAGTTGACAACAGTTAGCGCGATACACGTATTGTTCTATTGATTGCAAGCTTGAATACTTTAACGTAGAAAGTGATATTAGAATATTATTATTAATATGGTAGATTACTGTATTGTATGAATAAATAATACGAGAAAAAATAAAAATGTATTATACTATGTTGACTATTCCATGGTCTATAATAGGTAAGTAAATATTTGATAATATTCATATTTGCATCATCCTTTTGCGTATGGGAAGAGATTACATCACGGTTTTGACAATTTTATTATTATTGCAAGGTTTTACTTAACATTTGTTTATCGGTTAGTTGGTATATAACTATGTAAGTATTTGTATCAATTCAGACTCTGAAATAAACTTTTATAACACTTCCCGATATCTAATTGAGCTAAAATTTTGTAAACCTACATAACTTCGGTGAAAATGTAATAACACGATATTATACATGATCTGACCTTGCAGCCAGGATTATCTCTTCAATAGGGAACTTTTCAACAGTACAGCACGATCACGTAATTTTATATATAAGTTTAGTTTTAATATCTAATCACGTTTTTATTACGAACTCTTGCTGCAGTGATGATTGTCACCTTACGAGATAACTCCTTATTAATAAGATGTTACGCATGTATGTAAATTTCTCTTAAGAAGCATTGTCTCTGTACTATTTTTCATCAGATGATATCGCTGACAACTGTCAAAACAATGTTTATTGTGAAGTTTTTGAATGTCATACAGCCTTGCAAATAAACGCGGGAAACGATGTACCTCCAAACAAATTAGACATAAGCAAAATGTCTACGAATAAAATGAGAACAATTTATTTTTCGTATATCAACGATATACGAAAAATATATCTGCCCATACAATGATTATTCTGATGTTATTCACATAGCAACCCTTGTGTAAGTCTAGTATAACTATGAAAATAACAGTTTGACTTCGTTTGCACGTACTTATGTACGTGTTACTATTTTAACTACAATTGAATTAAGCGTTATGGATAAAAATGGAGAAAAAGAAAAATATAATGCTCTTAAAAAACGAGAAAATCTTTGGACTTAAAACAAAAAAAAAATTCGTTTTTCTGTTCGTGATGTGCTGAAGGTACCAATGATTTAGTAGTCAGGTTAGTATGTTTCACTCGTATTACATACAGATTCGTATCTCCGCGATTTCAGAATAGTTTCCTAATTACCACAGCCGGTATTGTCATACTGTGCGTCGTTTGAGTGACGTTCAGTTTCGTGGTCACTTGGAAGAGAAGGCTTGAAAAATGCCTGTTGTGCTCGGTTAGGCGAGACAGCACTGGTGATGCCGTATACACGGGCCATGCAGGTCTCTCTCAATCGTAAGCCAGTACCGGGAGAAATTTGTGTCTTCTATCGAGTCCTCTCTTGAGAAGGTTGCGGAATGGGGTAAATTGAACCTTGTCCAATTTAACCCTCAGAAGACTCAAGTTTGCGAGTTTATTACTAAAAAAAAACATTTGCCGTATTACCGCTCTTCGACAAGACTAAGCGATTGCGAATTCCGTGGTCATCTGTAGAGCAAAGCTAAATTGGCTTCGAAGAACCTGGAGCGTCATAAATAGAGCACGGCAATACCTAAAGCAATAGTATCAGCCCGATCGATTTGTCTGCGTGCAACGCAGATCAGCTCGAATTGTCGAGGACCCAGTGCTTTGTGAACAGTTGGATCACTTGGCATTGCGTAGAGACGTCGATTCATTGTGTGTTTTCTAGCGCATTCATGTCGGGGAGTGTTCCTAAGAGCGGTTTCACCTGATTCCTACCGCCTAATTCCACCTTCGCACGACACGCCACAAATTTGGATATCTTCCACACCAAACAGTGGGAGGCTCTTTTGCACAGGATGCCGGCTAGATTATGGGTACCACAACGGCGCTATTTCTGCCGTAAAGCAGTAATGTGTAAATATTACTGTGTTTCGTTCTGAGGGAGCTGTAGCTAGTGAAATTACTGGGCAAATGAGACTTAACATCTTATGTTTCAAGGTGACGAGCGCAGTTGTTCTGCCACTGCAGAATTTTTGGGATTTTCAAGAATCCTCAGCGGCACTGCATTGTAATGGACAGGGCGTGTCACTTACCATCAGCTAAACGTCCTGCTCGTCCTTATACCTTTAAAACCTATTTGACCTTCAAATTTTCATCACATACTATGAATAAGTTAAGCAACGCATAATTACATAGGCTGCACTAAAAGTATCGGGAATGGAATATTTCCACTGTTCCTGTCATATTAAAATATTTTTAATTGAAAACTCTTTGGTTTTAAAAATCGAATTCCATTTATTTATTTAAAAAAAGATTCTCGGTCTTGTCACAAGGTCTTGTTAAACTTGTTGTCGTTGAGAAAATGGAATTGACTCGAGAAAATTCTAGAGAGATGATTTATTATGACTTTCGAAGTGGTTTAACACAAAAACAGTGTGTTGACTGGATGATTTCTGCATTTGGTGATGAAGCCCAATCCAAAAGCATAATTTATCACTGGTTTGCTGAATTTCAACGTGGACGTGTCAAGCTCAGTGATGATCCCCGACTCAAAAAAAAAGATGGTGTGACTTATCATCGGTAAGGTTATTTTTATATATAAGATTGTAATGCAAAAAGCGTAAGTAATTTAATAAAACGAATATATTTTGATTGAATATGGTATTAATTATTGATAAGTCCCCATACAAGCTTGTCAAAATGGGACAGATGAAAGGACACAGTCAGACATGCGAACAATAGAGTCGTTCTTTTTAACCGACTTCAAAAAAGCAGGAGGTTTTCGATTCATCGGTATATTTTTTTTATGTTTTTTACCTAAGAACTTTCGACTGGGTGAACCGATTTTGATAAAATATTTTTATTTAAAGCTGGTGGTTCCATGTTACTAGAATTAGATTGTATAAAATACGCAATTATTTTAGCAATATTGTATTTTGTGTGACGTGAACGCTTACATACTAGTGCTATTTACATTTTATCACAGAGAAATCGTTACATAGTGATAATTGATACTTATTTACATCGCAAATATGTAAAAGCTAATATTTTTCAGCTTTCCCGTACACGACATAATGAAAGAGAATTTGCACCTGTCATACAGAGAATTGTTGATGTCCGTACACACTTACACTACATATACCAAAAAGATACCCTGGAAAAGATATCTAAGTCTAAAAGACAATTTTTATTTAATTAAGGAACTTAACATTAATTAAATAAACAGTTTAACTAATAAAAAATATGTAAATAAAAATATTATATTTGAGTATTAGTTTCTCTCATTAAATGTTACCTTATCTTATTAAATCCAAATCACTTTAGAACGCAAAGAAGTAACAAATATAAACACAAACCAATTAATAAACATAAAAACTTTCCCCTTTATAATATGAGTGTGATTTTTGTGTAAAAACGTAAAACACCTCCGACTGAACAGATTTTTATCGGAAAATGGGATAGACTGACGAACGTAAAACTTATAGCAACCCACTTTTTCGTCTGGATTTAAAAAATACCTAACTGCTACTCCACTGATGTGACTGTCCAAATCAGGTTCTAAATTCAAAATATGCAGCTGAAACTGATATAGTGTTTACATTGCTGCCTACTGACCAATAATATTTTCAACAACTGGAGCAAACGCAGAAATGTATAGACATAGCAGGCGAAGGTGTTTATTGTGTAATTTGTGACATGTGCTATATTTCGGCTTTGATTTTGTATGAGGTGCATCCTACTAATATTATAAATGTGAAAGTTTGTATGACTGTTTGAACTTCTTTAACGCAAAAACATCTGAATAGATTTTGATGAAACTTTACAATAATATAGCTTACACACCAGAATAACAAATAGGCTATAACTTTTAAAACTATTGTGTGAATTAAACAAAATATAAAAGAAGTGTGATTGTTACTAATGAATACAACTAGCGCCATCTCTTATCGACAAGCAAGCAAAAGATATATACAAATGAAAACTTAACTAGCGCCATCTCTTATCGACTAGCAAGCAAAAGATGAATAGACAAATGAACACTTAACTTTTCTGAACATAATATTGTGTTGAATAGTTAATTATAAGGGATTACTTCGTTTTTATTTTTATTAACATAGTTTATAGGAGTATATTGCAGTAGCTTCTAACTCACTAACTTTTGCATTCCATCCCTTGAAACGCGTATATAATTCATTGAAAATTCTGTTACCAATAGAAAACTGCAATTTTTTGAGTATCATAGTGGTAGTCTTTGACATTCAATAAATGATATTAAATCCTACTTTGAATAACAATATTTGAATTTGTATTTATATTTATATAAATATATTAACCCGAAGAATGAATAGACTTTTTAGTAGCAGTCGGATTTGTTGAGTAAGTGGGATAAAAAAGGGTGGACCACTTAAAATAATTTATATGGCAAAACAACGTTTGCCGGGTCAGCTAGTTGTCTATACGTATAGAACGTCGTTGGTTCCAATATTGTCGTGGTTCTCCCAGATCCAGATTATGTGAGTCTGTTATTTCTTCTACGTGTGTTAGTAATAATTTTACCGAAAATACGTGTGTCTACCAAGTAAGGTCGAAAAATTGGAATTTTGTCATTTTTAAGGTCTTCATAATTAGGTAGGTACTTATAATTTCTTAATACATGTTTTTTTTATTATACGACAAGTGTTATCGATAAAAAGTTCAAAATTTCGTATATATTTTTATAGCGATAAACTAAATCGTATCCTACACCTATATAGCGAGTGACCTTTCAGCACAGCTTAGGTAGATATACAAAATGAAGCAAGAGATATAATGATGGTTGCAGCACAGTCGATAGAGTTTCTCACATCGAATTAATCTAATTCCTCATAATAATGCATTTAATTTTAAACGTGTACAGTTTCCCGTGCGCTTTATATGTTACGAAGTACCTAACTAACTAGTAGTGCCATAAAAAGACACAAGGAAAAACTCTTTTCATTACAGGTTTGAGTGTGAGTTGATTTGAATGAGCGCAAATAACTTAATGCACACCTTTCTGGATATTTGACTTCTTTTTAACCGACTTCATAAAAGGAGGAGTTTCTCAATTCGCCGGTATATTTATTTTATGTTTGTTACCTCGAAACTTTCGACTGGGCACCGATTTTGATAATTATTCAGATCTGACAATGGCATCCATGAGAAAACCATAACGGCCTTACAAATAAACGTTTTATAAAGTTATACTTAAGTATAAAACAAGAATATGTTAAATCCTTACAAATAAACTGAAAATAGTATTTTACCGACTATATCGCCACATGAGTAAAAAGAAAGGTACAGAGACTAACCTTCATACAACCACGATAAACGGTTGCACTTCTACAATAATCCGGGGCAAGTGTGATTGTCCACTGGCCGCTTGTTCTTGTTGCGTACGCGGCAATACTGGTTATAACCGGTTGACGATCGCACAGACAGTTGACAACAGTTAGCGCGATACACGTATTGTTCTATTGATTGCAAGCTTGAATACTTTAACGTAGAAAGTGATATTAGAATATTATTATTAATATGGTAGATTACTGTATTGTATGAATAAATAATACGAGAAAAAATAAAAATGTATCATACTATGTTGACTATTCCATGGTCTATAATAGGTAAGTAAATATTTGATAATATTCATATTTGCATCATCCTTTTGCGTATGGGAAGAGATTACATCACGGTTTTGACAATTTTATTATTATTGCAAGGTTTTACTTAACATTTGTTTATCGGTTAGTTGGTATATAACTATGTAAGTATTTGTATCAATTCAGACTCTGAAATAAACTTTTATAACACTTCCCGATATCTAATTGAGCTAAAATTTTGTAAACCTACATAACTTCGGTGAAAATGTAATAACATGATATTATACATGATCTGACCTTGCAGCCAGGATTATCTCTTCAATAGGGAACTTTTCAACAGTACAGCACGATCACGTAATTTTATATATAAGTTTAGTTTTAATATCTAATCACGTTTTTATTACGAACTCTTGCTGCAGTGATGATTGTCACCTTACGAGATAACTCCTTATTAATAAGATGTTACGCATGTATGTAAATTTCTCTTAAGAAGCATTGTCTCTGTACTGTTTTTCATCAGATGATATCGCTGACAACTGTCAAAACAATGTTTATTGTGAAGTTTTTCGAATGTCATACGGCCTTGCAAATAAACGCGGGAAACGATGTACCTCCAAACAAATTAGACATAAGCAAAATGTCTACGAATAAAATGAGAACAATTTATTTTTCGTATATCAACGATATACGAAAAATATATCTGCCCATACAATGATTATTCTGATGTTATTCACATAGCAACCCTTGTGTAAGTCTAGTATAACTATGAAAATAACAGTTTGACTTCGTTTGCACGTACTTATGTACGTGTTACTATTTTAACTACAATTGAATTAAGCGTTATGGATAAAAATGGAGAAAAAGAAAAATATAATGCTCTTAAAAAACGAGAAAATCTTTGGACTTAAAACAAAAAAAAAACGATTTTCTGTTCGTGATGTGCTGAAGGTACCAATGATTTAGTAGTCAGGTTAGTATGTTTCACTCGTATTACATACAGATTCGTATCTCCGCGATTTCAGAATAGTTTCCTAATTACCACAGCCGGTATTGTCATACACTGCAGAATTTTTGGGATTTTCCTTGGTTTTAAAAATCGAATACCATTTATTTATTAAAAAAAAAGATTCTCGGTCTTGTCACAAGGTCTTGTCAAACTTGTTGTCGTCGAGAAAATGGAATTGACTCGAGAAAATTCAAGAGAGATGATTTATTATGACTTTCGAAGTGGTTTAACACAAAAACAGTGTGTTGACCGCATGATTTCTGCATTTGGTGATGAAGCCCCATCCAAAACCATAATTTATCGCTGGTTTGCTGAATTTCAACGTGGACGTGTCAAGCTCAGTGATGATCCCCGTCAAGGTCGTCCAAAAACTGCAGTCGCCTCGACATGTGTCGACATGTGATATACCGCGAAATTCAGGCAACTTTAGACATTGGCATGAGTCAAATACAAATAATCTTGCATGAACAATTAGGTGTAAAAAAGTTGTTTTCCCAATGGATACCGCAATTGCTCTGTGAATAGAAAAAGCGGCTCGCGTTACTTGGTGCGTCAGAACTCTCGAAAGATTCCACGCAGGATCCTCAAATGCTGTATACAACATCGTATCAGGTGAGGAATCCTGGATATATGCGGACGAACCCGAAACAAAAAACCAGTCACGAGTTTGGGTGTTCGAAAATGAGTTAAAGCCAACAAAAATTGTTCGTTCACGGAGTGTTGCAAAAAATGGTGGCCATGTTTGTCTCCAAAACCAGCCATGTGGCGACTATTCCTCTTGAGGGACAAAGAACGGTTAATGCAGAATGGTATGCTAGCATTTGTTTGCCACAGGTCGTTTCTGAACTCCGTAAAGAGAACTGCAACCGCCACATCATCCTCCATCACGACAATACGAGTTTTCACACCGAGCACAGAACAAAAGAGTATTTAGAGCAAGAAAACATAGAATTATTAGACCATCCGCCGTACAGCCCCGACCTAAGCCGTAATGATTTCTATACTTTCCCTAAAATAAAGAATAAATTGCGTGGTCAGAGATTTTCATCACCTGTAGAAGCTGTGGACGTCTACAAAACGGCCATTTTGGAGACCCCAACTTCCGAATGGAATGGTTGCTTCAATGATTGGTTCCATCGTTTGGAAAAATGTGTCAAATTTCGCGGAGAATTGTCGAAAATCAATAAATACATTTTTAAATAGTAATGTTGAGTCACTTCCTTGATTCCCGAAATTATCAGTGCCGCCCTCGTACCTACACGCATTCTACAATTATTTTGTTTATTTATATATGATTATAGAATAGAAGTTGATTAGTATATTATAAGGAAAAAGAAAGCCTTTAGTAGAAAAATAATGAAAATAATTAACAATTAAGAACGGTAGAACGCTATGGGCCTCCAAAAAAAGAAAGCTCAAGGTCGCACAGAGGGCAATGGAGAGGGCTATGCTCGGAGTTACCTGCGAGATTGAATCAGTAATGTAGAGATCCGTAGGAGAAACAAAGTCCCGACCCAGCCCAGATTGTTGTGAAAGTGAAGTGTGGCAATGAGTTTCTTACTACTTCTTCTCATTAGTTCAACCGTTTACGAAGCAGCGGTAGATTTAGTAAGAAAAAATATTTTTTTGACATTTATAAGTGTCATTTCCGTGAACTACATGAATAAAGTGATTTTGATTTGATTTGATTTGAAGTGGCAGTTGGCAGGGTCTCGGGACGGCAGGACCGTTGGGAGACCGATCTTTGGGAGAGACTTGTTCCAGCAGTAGACGTGTACCGGCATGAATGATAATGATGACGGGAAAATACTTACCAATCTATAGTCCGCATTGGAGTAGATCTTAGGATCGGTATCTCTCATAAGGAACTGCATATATTTCATAATAATTGTACGGTAAAATGCCAGGGACTTATAAGGGTATAATTAAGAACAAGATTTATCGTGGGTTCAGCTGCACTTTCTATGACCCGCAATGTTGATTTAATACCGCATTATTCTTACATAATACAGAATGAATTACGTAAGCAATGTGCCAAAAATGAAATAATTACTACGTAAGTATCAATCCCTACTCTGTGGCAATACGCTTAAAGCACACCGCTAACAATAAAAGCACTTTATATAATGTTAATTATAATATATAATAGGGATAGATACTAACAAAAATAATGCGTCGCCCAGTTGTAATTTATTTGTCAAATCTACAAAACCCTTAATTGAAACATACGACCAGGCGTCCAGAAACTCTTTAATCAACATTTCAGCTTCCAATTTCCGGCCTATTTTCCTTAATTTTAATGTGAAAATAGCGTTTTGATGTCGTGTCGTTGTTCAATATTAAAAAGAGTAGAGAAAATGTAAGTAAACTTAAAAACATAATTTTTAAAATTACCTTAATAAGCTTAAATATATAATTATTCATTTTGTATATGGACCACATCGTAATTTCAGGTTTAAATTAAAAAATCATTTTTTTTTATGGAATAGGAGGACAAACCAGCGTACGGGTCACCTGGTGTTAAGTGATCACCGCCGCCCACATTCTCTTGCAACACCAGAGGAATCACAAGAGCGTTGCCGGCCTTTAAGGAAGGTGTACGCGCTTTTTTTGAAGGTACCCATGTCGTATTGTCCCGGAAACACCGCACAAGGAAGCTCATTCCATGGCTGTACTACAAAGCCATGGAATGAGCTGAATGGTATGAGGGAGAAAGCTCCTTGAAAACCGCACTGTGGAGGACCGCCTCACATCCAGATGGTGGGGATGAAATCCTAACTTGTGGCGCGTCGTGCGAAGGTGGAATTCGGCGGCAGGAATCAGGTTCAACAACTCTTCGGAACACTCCCCGTGATAAATGCGGTAGAAGACACACAATGAAGCGACGTCTCTACGCAACGCCAAGAGATCCAGCCGTTCACAGAGCACTGAGTCCCCGACAATTCGAGCTGCTCTACGTTGCACGCGGTCAAATGGATCGAGCAGATACTGGGGTGCGCCAGACCAGAGATGACAGCAATACTCCATGTGTGGCCGGACCTGCGCTTTGTAGAGCGCTAGAATGTGGGCCGGCTTGAAGTATTGCCGTGCTCTATTGATGACGCCCAGCTTCTTCGAAGCCACTCTTGGCTTCGAAGCCACTCTTCACTTTGGCTTTGCCCTCCAGATGGCCACTAAATTGGCAATCGCTCGAGATTTCGAGACCCAGTATTCCGATACTAGGCGCGGCTTTAAGAGAAGTGTTCTCGAAGAGCGGTGATACGACAAATGGTTTTTTTTAGTGGTAAACGCGCAAACTTGAGTCTTCTGGGGGTTAAATTGGGAGAGAGGACTCGATAGAAGACTCAAGTTTCTCCCGGCACTGGTCGACGATTTCCCGAGAGAGACCTGCATGGCCCGTGTCACCAGTGCTGTCGTCCGCATAGCAATGTATGTTGGAGGTGTCCAACATATCATTGATATGCAGAAGAAACAGCGTAGGAGATAGCACACAGCCTTGGGGCACTCCAGCATTCACAGGCTTCGGGTTCGAGCAATATCCGTCGACAACGACCAGTATGCTACGCCCAGTGAGGAAGCTGGAGGTCCACTTGCACAAGCTCTCGGGAAGCCCAAATGATGGAAGTTTATAGAGGAGCGCCTTGTGCCATACATGATCAAAGGCCTTCGCTATATCCAAGCTAAGTTGCTAGGCCTTCCCCCTTGCTTTCAATAGCCGCCGCCCATCTATGTGTTAGGTATACCAGAAGGTCACCTGCCGACCGTCCATGGCGAAAGCCGTACTGTCGGTCGTTGATCAACTGGTGACCCTCTAGGTATACTAAAAGCTGGCGGCTAATTATGCTCTCCATGATTTTAGAGAGCAGGGAGGTGATAGCAATAGGCCTGTAGTTCGCCGGATCCGAACTGTCTCCTTTTTTTTGGATCGGATGGACAAGGGCTGACTTCCATGAGTCAGGGACTACGCCTTTAGAATAAGAGTGCCGGAATAACCGCGTTAGCATCGGTGTCAACTCAGGGGCACACGTTCTAAGCACGATTGGAGAAATGCCATCCGGCCCGCTCGACTTCCTGACGTCCAACGAAAACAGAGCTCGCCTAACAGTTTTCTGTCTGAACTGTACTTCAGGCATAGAGCTCTGACACCGCGGGATGGTCGGCGGTGTATTTCCGTTGTCGTCAAGAGTCGAGTTGGAGGCGAAAAGAGCGCACAGGAGCTAGGCTTTCTCTTTTGCCGTATGGGCCAGAGTGTCATTCCTCATGTGCAACGGCGGCATGGACGGCTGGTTGAAGTTACCAAGAGCAGCTTTCGACAACGACCACGAACTTGCGTGTTCCGGTCGGGTAACTGGAAACCTGCTCGCCGATTTTGACGACGTGCTTAGACTTCGCACGGGCGATTTGCCGCTTAAAAAATCTGGAGGTACGGTTATATTTCCTCTTAGGAACTTTGCAGTTCGGATCCTTTGTGCCCAGCGCCGCAACCCAAGTTCGATACGCCTGTTTTTTGCAGTCAGATGCTGCTTTAACTGACGCATCGAACCAGGGCTGTGATCTGTACTACAGAGCTTGGTATAAAAATATCCATGCCCTGCAGTATCACATCGGCTACTGCAACGGCGCAGGCACTAGGATCATCCAAAATTATGCACAGATCGCCCTGCGTAGTCTGTGGTACGTGATTCAAGCCATTCGGCATTGTGCCCGTTGAAATCACCCAAGACTACGATTTCAGCGGAGGGGATATGTGCAAGCACGTCGTCAATTGCCGCTTGAACGCAGCCTATGAGATGATCGGTTTCTGCGTTACCACTATGGGACCCACATATGGTAGACACACGCATAGATACGGACGCGGTCCTCTAAATCTACGCGGAGCCAGAGAGTAGACAGGTCCCTACCCTCAAAATTGCCGAGACGGCGACAGCAGATATCCTCCCTAACGTACACACATACCCCGGCATGAGGCAAAAAATTGTGCTCAATTTTGTACCCGGGGTACGTTAAATATGACGTATCGCTAGGTCGAGATATCTGCGTCTCCGTAAGGAAATACAAGGCCGGCTGCGCCGTCTCAAGGTGGTGGTGGACGGCGTTTAAATTGGAGTGAATTCCCCTGATATTGCAAAAGTCCACGTTGAGCGTGGAGCGGGGTGCCGTGGTGTTTCTGCCTCGTTTGTCCTCGGTCATGCACGGTTCTGTGCCCATCCCAGAATACGAAGGGCACCCAAGCGAGAGTGCTCGGGGAGGGATTCTCCGGCTCTGGTAGAGCCGGTACCCTCCTGGGGTAATATCTCTTTATGGACCGCTCTCATATTTTGTTGGGGGGAGGGGGGGGGGGGTAAGGGATGGCCACATGCGAAACGTCAAAAAACTTCACGCCGGTATCTGTGCGAGTGTGGTAATTAACCCGGACGAGTCTGGCCCGATTGTGCTGACGTCATAAGACGGCAGCGTGAATCTCCCTTCTAAAAAGCCCTTAGTCGCCTCTTACGACACCCATGGGCCTGGGACTCCCCTATTCTTTTTACGCCCCAGGGAAAGTACAGGGCTTCATCATCTTCTAAAACTATTACACAATTTATACAAAATTCTGCGATAAAAATACTCAAATGTTTCTCAAATGTCGAATTACTTGAGTTAATAAAAACAAAGTAAATAAATTTTAAAAAATATACAAAGAGTAAGGTAAGATGCACCAATACGCACACACTGTAAATAAATATAAATGTGAAATAATTTTTAAGAAATAAATAACATTCATTTAATACAATAAGAAGAGATCTTGGTGACTGGATAAGCCACGCATTACAATAGCGGCCCAGCCATCGCATTCCTCACCATATCAGTCGGAAGATTCCTCCCCACGACGTCACCACAAGCAATGTCATTTTATGAAAGCACTAGAAACCTGCAACGGAAACTCAAACAAACAGAAGATTAATTACACTATACATATAGCCGAGTTTATATTGAATAACAGATAGCAATAAGATTAATAATGACCTCAATATCAGAGTTGTTTTATAGAACAGTCTGGTTTAGATTTATTAGCCAACCCCGAGGTAATATAAACACGTGAGGTACATACATGAGGAGCTTCATGGAATGTTCCTCAGGAAAATGACGCACCTCACCAAATGGAAAAAGGTCACGCACGGAGAGTCCCAGAGTTAAAACTATGCTCGTATCCATCACACTTTTAAATTAGCTGCAGTAAGTGTATTTTTACCTTTATGAATAATTAATAAATTTGAGGAGCTTTGATATTGTCATTAATATAATCGTCACTACTGATTAGATTTTGGATGTTAAAAGACAAGGTACCGTGGTAGTTGATTATGTAAATATTCCGTTCCCTAGCTCGTATTCCGCAGAACGCATTTACGTTTTCCACGTAGGTCCACACTCCACAGTCCACACAGCAGTGACTCAGTCAGTCGCGACACCTTACAATAAACGGTCGCGTTAACAGACATTGCAGCTTTCAGCGAATGTAGCCGGCCTTAATCGTGCATTTTATGTGACGAAAGTGTTTTTGTGTTGTGTTTTTTTTTTATTTTTAATTATTTTATAAAGCAGATTAAAATGTAAGTGAGAATTATTTAGAATAGTTTTAATTTTAATTCAGATATTAATATTCCGTTATTCTAAGTTAAATTAAATCTTTTGATTCTTGAAAGTAAATACTTTATATTTATAAATTGAACGGCAGCATAGATTTATAAATCAGATTAAGACTTCGGCGTAAACGAATAAATTTAGAAGCATTAAAAGTGTCCACACGTAATGAATACCACATTTCTCGAATAACAGGCAGCTGTCTGTAAAATTGGATTAGATGCCAATTGCTTCACTCATGGTCGCTGTAATAAACGTCCCAGCGGTTTAATACTGCCGTAAAAAATTACAGTTTGATGACTTTGATATCTTATTGCAGGGGTACAGTGTCTTGATAAGATAAAGTTAATTTAATATAGTTAAGGAAGAACTAGAGAATAATTTGAATGTGTGTGTGCAAACTATATAAATTGGATATACATTTACCCCCTTATTCATAATAGTCTGCCAACTAAAAGCATTGCTAATTCTCACTGTGTCTTCTTCTATTGACCTAAGTCAGAATGAGAAAAAACACTCCTTAGCGACTGTTTAAAGTTAACGGACCATTATGAATAAGGGGGATAATATGTAATAGTTATCCTTAAAACAAAGAATCCTATTAGCCCGATATGCGTAATAGCAATACACTTTTAAATGTAATTATACAATTTTGATACAATTAGTAGCTCCATCCTGTTTGGTCGTCTTTATCTTAAAGTATTTAGTTATAATAAATTATATTAAATATAAATATTTAAGCTCGTTATCCTGGCTTAAAAATTATCACGTAGTCACTGCTAAGTAAAAGTTACCTTCCATTATATTAATGAACAGCTAAATGTCCAATAGAACATGAACATTTAACAATTCATAATTTTTAATTGTAGAGGGTTTATCCAAAGTTGTCATTTTATTAAGCATTTATTCTGCTATGTTCTGTCTTTAATCAATTAAATATAAAGTCAGGGGACGCTGACTCGCCAAATTATGGCAATATATATCTCTTAACTGGGTACATAATTATGGGTTTCCGCAAAATAACGTCTAATTCAATATATTTTGTTTTGTAGAGTAGTTTGTAGTTTGTTCATTTAATTATTTATTTTATGAGTTTGATTAAAACTTTCATTAAAGTCATTTAAAATCAAATCAATACCACTTGATTCATTTAGGTTAAAGAAATGACACTTTTGAATTTCTGAATTTATACTTTTTACTTCAGAAAAGGTTGAAGGGATTTTAAATCAACATTTATAATATTATAGTTTTATAAATGACTTACAATCTGTGTAAAATTATGGAACAAAAATACTCAAACGCCAAAAGCTCATTGGCTTAAAGTCCTCCACAAGGTGGACCGACGATCAGGTCAAGATAGCCGGAATAGGATGGATGAGGGCAGCGCAGGACTGATCGTCACAGCTATCTTTGTGGTAGGCCTTTGTCCAGCAGTGGACGTGTTCCGGCTGATGATGATGGTAATGATGTCTACTCACAATTTGTCCACTTTGTTTCAATTCGTGTTTAGTTTTTCATTAAGCTAATAAGTCCTGACGGATCCACATATCCTGTGATTCACAGCTATTAATGTAAAATCTATGTTGTACTGATAGCGCTTGGAGTCAATAAATGGTCTAGAAAGTTCGAACACTTTTTAGTTTCGTTTTAAATAATTTTATATGGTCAGAATCTGGTCACTAAGGCCCTTTTTTATCACATGTGAAAATACAGAATATTGGGTCTTAGTTTTAATATAATAATGATGATGATTACTGATAAGCTAAGATAGACGAATTGTCGAATTACATAAGTAATAATTGTCGGAGACCCAGTGCTATGTGAACGGCTGCATGAAGACATCGCTTCGTTGTGTGTCTGCTACCGAAGTTATCACGGGGAGTGTTCCGAAGAGCTGTTTCACTTGATTTCTGCCACCGAATTCCATCTTCGCACGACACGCCAAAAATTACAATATCATCCCCAACATTTGGATGTTTGGAGGTCCTTTACAGTGTGGTTTTGTAGGAGCTTTCTCCCACGTTCTACAAAGCTGTGGAATGAGCTTCATTGTGCGGTGTTTCCGGGACGATACGACATGGGTATCTTAAAAAAAAGGCCGTACATCTTTCTGAAAGGCTGGCAACACTTCTGTGATTCCTCTGGTGAATGCAAGAGAATGTGGGCGGCGGTGATTACCCAACACCAAGTGAGCCGTACGCTTTGTCCGCCGTTTCCATACAAAAAATAAAATTATCATCTGTTGCGATAATCATTTTCGTAAATATGTAATGCCAAAAAGCCTCGACCATGTCAAGAGTCTCTCGCAAAATAACTGGGTTAAGGGTCAGATATAATATTAATAATAATAAATCATGTTTGATATTGTTTAACATCAATGTAAACTCAATTATGTAATGTAATTTAAGCCTTTCTGTTATAATAATACTACCTGACCCGGCAAACGTTGTATTGCCCTATAAATTAATAAAAAAAAATCCAATAAAAAAGGGGTATGAAAAACAGATATTTCCAGTGCACAAATTTTCATACTATAAAATCGGTTCAACCGTTTCGGAGGAGTTTGGTAACAAACGACGCAACACGAAAAATTTATATATAAGATATAAATTTATTTTTAATAATTCACATAAATACATAGTCACAAATGATAATTATTAAATAGTTACTCCTCCCTAATGTGGTTCACAAAATACGCGGATTGTTTTAATACAGCATACAAACCGCTAACCCTATTATTTGCAAACATACCCAACTCATTTCACCGTCACCATAGTTTAAGCACTCTAAAAGCGTTATTGTACTGCACACGTAGCGTATAGTATGCTCGTTTTGTATAGTTTTTCCTACAAGTACCTGGTATAGAAAGACTGTTATTAAGCGCCGAATAGTGAACAGACACGCTACATCTAGCGAATCTGCGGGCTAACATGTAACTTGTAGCGGCAGTGGACAATCCTTTATCTTTCAATGTCATCATCATCCTTCATGCAATGTATTTCAATTGATAGAATACAATTTAATCTGTGATCCTGCCAAAATGATAACTTGGTTCAACATATTAGTCCAATTTCGACCTGAATATAGTCCTCCGTCTTATCCATATTATATTTTTCATATATTTAAATAATTACTCTAAGATTTGATACTGTTAAAATTTATTGATATGGATGAGCGCGGACTTCTGGCACATGTGTTCTTAACTTAGTAGATTATGTTTGTACCCGTTTTTTTAACTGAAATAATTTTTAATTTTCTCAATTTACTAAATACTATGTACTGTGTGAGGGATTTGGTTCGTTTTTTACGCTTTCACGCCTACACTACTAAAAAGATTATACTAAAATTATGAACAGATGCTGTCAGGGTATGGTCTACAATCTACATAATATAATGCAAGGCGGTGATAGTGAGTTATGAAAGCTAATATTTCCGATCTTATTATCATAACTATCGATATTATTATCGTAGCACAGAATTAACTAATCTAAGATCATTTGTGAAATCTAAGATGGCTTGCAAAATTATTATTGCAACAATAGATACCTAGAAATCATTTCAAGGTTCTCGGGGTCGCGGAGGATGTACTTGGAAAACTTGAAGCCGGGCAAACCTTTGATATGGATTTGAACCATTTATCAATATGGATATCGTCTCTTAGATCTTCGGAGTAGAAAAGAGGGAATTTGGAATAATTTTTTAAATCCAGGACGTAGAAATTTGATGTGTGATATAAAACAATTAACAAATGATTTCCCGCCAATTTGTTTTTTTACTACTGAGAAGGTTGCAACGTTAAAAAATATATAACATTCGAAATTCAAATAGTTCCGACTAGTCAGAAGTGCAAAACTTTTATTATGCCTCATGTAGAATAGAGAGAAGAGATGTATGGAGTTCCCTTGCGACAGATAGGCATTATTAATTGTGTTCTTTTGCTTGTTCGAAAGTGTTAACAGTTTCTAATGCATTCTTCCAGCATCGAATAAGTACCCTATAAGAAATCTTCAATGTATATAGGATGAATTCTATGAGCAGATTTTTTTTAAGTGGATGGAAATTCCGACACTATGAAGAATAGCAAAATTTTTTAGTGGTTAACGCGCAAACTTAAGTTATTGACTTTATTTTGCCCAATCCGACGACTTCTGAAGAGAGGACTTATACAATTATTATTTTTTATTGTCACCTGCATACATAGCAAAGTATTTTGGAGACATCCAATATATCTTTAATATGCAGAAGAAACAGAATCGAAATGATAGAAATATCGAGAGTAGCGACTGTGTCAACATGAGCCAAGGTACTAAATGTACTGCTATGACGCTCAATCAATACTCACAATATAAGGACAAGATAGAATATAATGACAGGATTTATGACATGCATATTAAAATATAATTATTGATAAATATCCATCTTTGAAACAAACACATTTTCTATAAAATGTCATAATTAAACTGATATGGACATACGGAATACAACTATGGGGCACAGTCTCAAACTCGAATATCGAAATACTACAACGGTTCGAATCCAAAATGCTTCGAATGATCATTAATGCTCCATGGTACATTAAAAACGAACGTCGAGAATTAAATATAAAAACTATAAAGAAGGACGTAGTAGACTCACTACCAACTTATCAGAAGCGTCTGCAAAACCACCCAAATTGCAAGGAACTTAATGAAAAAGCAAACTGGCACAATATTTATAAGATTGAAAAGAGGACAAGATCTGATGGACAAGGAGATAGTAAATAATATTTAGGCAAATCACTGGATTCTGCTCCAAACACGACCCCTACTATAAATAATTAAAGTCCAGCTAAATGTTATTAAGACAGATTGCAGGTAAATATAAGAGTTAAAAAAAATCTTTGAAAAGTGAAAATATCAGATTCATTGCCAATTTAGTCAACCATTTAATATCTCGCTAATCAATTAATGATAATAAATAATTTATTGGCAAAAAGCCCACGCGCTAGTTAATAGCTGTATGTCCACATCTGCTTGATCATCTTATAGATAGCGCTTCTTAGTTCATTATTTTATGATGATTAGTTTTATCAAGTTACTGCATTTTATAAGAATGAGATTATTTTTGTATTGGAGCCAAGAGATCGTTGACTCAGTGAGATTACAATTTAAAATTAGGCGGGTACAAGTTGCCAAATCATTTGGAAAGCGGTCGCTATGTCACAACTCCCAAGTCCGTGGACCATTTAACAATATTGCATTTTATTTAATTGTATCATAAATTATTTCTGAATTTCGCCTTGTTGGAAACCCAATATTAGGAATATCATTGTCAGCCTAAGAATATTTCGTTATGGATTTTTTAAATATATGCAAGCAATATCTTTATTAGAATTGGACCTCTGTCTGTCACTCTCTAAGCCCCTATCATCCAACCTTGCTAATCACAGAAAGGTAAAATATTTTTTTTTTGAATAATAATTTAACAAAGAGAGTATTATGATTTTAGCAAGCTATCAAATAGTGAAGAAGAATTAAGTGCTTAAACAAATAGCGCAAAGCATTAGTTTATTTTCGAATTTACAAAGCTATAAAGTTAGATTGTAGAGCTCCAACAATATGGAGTCGTAAAATCGAGAAAAAGTACAAAAATAGATCGAACAATAGTGATGTTAACTATCTTTAAGAGATTATAGCTTCAGCTTTATTATCTTTCAAGTGTGATCTAATTTATTTATTTTTTAAATAAAGGACATATAATTCTATATAATATATGATATGATGGTACTCTTATTTATATGTATTGTATATAATATATTACGAAATAAAACATTGTTTTATATTTGTTTTTATATGACGTAGGTACCTGTTATTTTTGCAACTAAAGGTGTGTCATATAAACTTTTCCTGCTTACTCCATTTATATTTTATTTACACATAATTAGCAATGCTAATTTATCAAGATAAGCCATTGTCAAGAATTCCTTTGATAAACATGATCAAAACTATTTCTATGGTATTTATAAACGGTTTTATTTAGCTTGCCCTATATGATTTTGGGTCAAATTTTGTAATTGAAGTATTACCACTTTCCTGCTAGAAGGTTGACCTGATAACGGTTGCACCTTTAGTTTTGATGACATATTTTGTATATGAACAGTTTTTTTATTTTTAAAGTAAAATCACTCACATCTGGGCTTAAATATGCAAATTAAATTTGTGCCAAAATTTTAATTTGTGACATACTAAGTTTTACGATCGATGCGTCACTCGGACGATTCGCACAGTTGGTAAGAGCGCTCGGACGGAACCCGAGAAGCGCGGGTCCGAGTCCCACATCGTCCATAAATTTTGCGACAAATCAAATTTGTATAATTATTGTTTAAAAGTATTCAGTATTATTGTAAACCCAAGATGGCCGACGCCACAAAATGGCGGACTTCATATTTTTTCCATATCCAGTACTTAAGTGTATCAAAATAAGATTCTAGCTTGATTAGTAGGATACAGTTGATACACGATAAAAAATTGGTAAACAGCTCTATTAGTTAGCTACATTTCTGAATTTGCTTGGCCTCAATTTTATTGAATCTAAATCATCTAGCTACCAAGGAAAAATCTGTCACACTAAAACCATAACACTTACCAGCAAAGTTGAATTATGTGACGGCTGACAGAAGAATGCTGTCCTTACTTTTGTAATGAGCTGCAACTGCTCTAAAAATATAATGTGTATTTAGGATCGTAATTGTTTGAGGAAAGACAAGCATATGTACCTCTGAAATTGAGAAGTAAGCCGAGTAAGGTAGGATTATGTTCCTAACTGAGGTAACTGAATAAGACTGCATCAAATTGACATGAAAGAAACCATGTAATATTGAGAACAACAAATAACAAATGAACTTAACAGAATGATAAATTTTATCCCTTGAAATACAAGCTACACAAAACTCTTTTCAACAATGGCACAGACATATTATTGTTAATAAACGTTTGTGTGAAAATAAAAAACATTTTTAACTTTTTCTAAATTAAAAATGATTCTAAATTTCTAAAATGTAAATAGCATTTAGAATTTGAGCGGTTTGCTATTAGTACAAATGTCTCGTGCTCCACGATTTTTTAGATTATGAGGAGAGTTTTGGGGTGTTTTGTACCTAAGACCTATTTAAATTTCCATAGCTTTAAGTACATTATCCACGACAATATCATCTCTAGAGTTCAAATAAAAAAAACTTCAAAAATTAGATTTTTTCGCAATCGAATAAAAATAGGTCATGAATGTTTTTTATTCGATTATGAAAAAAAGTACACTGGCATAGGTTTGATGCTACTGCTTTTTTAAAAGAATTAATTAAGCTTTTGAATACCAATTTTCCTTCTTACATCATCAAATTAAATAACGCTATTGTTCTGTACAAAACCATATAAACCGACGTAGATATTGGGATATAACACATTCTATATGTCTGGAGATGTTGCTTCAACTTTATTCAAGACATGAAGATTTATTCTGCGTCTCTCACTTGCTCAATCATCAATCTCGTTGTGCAAATTGTTAATTGTATTTGCAAATGTTATATGCAAATGTTAAATGGTAACTTCAATACAGTCTAAAACAAAATACAGCTTAACGCAGTTGAACCATATGGGAGATAGCTTTATGTGGGTTTGTGGAGCCATTTATCGTGCCCTGTGGTAGAGATTGGGTGATAGACATAATCACGTAATGAAAAAACGTTACGAGGCATCATGCAACTTTTTTTTCTTCGACGTAATTAGGATTATATTGTCAAGAACTGGCCGATATACTTGTATTCACATATTTCAATGAATGTAACTAATACTACTAAATATGTCAGCGGGCTGCAGGATACGGTAGTCTCACGCGGTGCCCTTCCCCTCAACACCACAGCTACCCGCTGACATCTTATTACCCCGTCCCCGCCACCGTCTGTCACCCCGTGGGACGGTCGCGCACGAAGTTGACGCACTATAATTAGTCTAGCATTGCTTCCAGCTGCCTGCAGAAACTTAAAAAGACTGCTAGATTTCTGGAATGAACTGGGCTGGTTGGAGTAAGAAGATATTTTCTTTTAAAAAACGCACAATTACCCAATCAAGAGGCTAAGTGTGTAATCAGCCCATCTAAACTAAACTAGTCTAGCATTGGATAGATACAGGTCTTTTAATATTTAGTATTTTCATTTTAGTTTCAATTCACTCAACTCAAAACAAACAGATTAGGGAGAGAGAGTATTGCATAGAGGAGACTAACATATTATATTTATATATATAAGCAATCGAATATTCATTAAATCAAGTAAAAAAGGCACGAGGAACCTAGCCGCACACGTTTAACATCGAAACAATGTGTAAGATGATTTGGTTGTACGTGGAAGTTAGTTCCTTGAAAACCGTGTTGTGGTTGAACACTCCACATCAAATGGCGTGGATATCAATTAAGATTGCAGCGAATAGTGCCATGCTGTTATTTGTGCACTCCAGTGATTAGTTCCATGTGTTGAACGGAGCGACAACTCTATGCAACGCCAAGCCATTTGAAAGTCTACAATTGCGACCGTCACGTTTACAAGCATCCTTACACAAACATTGAATTGAATTCAAAAAGGCTTTAGAGCTTGATGCATCCAATTTTACGATCATTTATATTTATACAGTTAATTATTTATTACTTTTTATGAAATAGTTTATATTATTTAAATACGACTAATATATTGGATGCAGCAACTTATAAAACTGATTTGTTATGTTTTTAACAGCCCTTATAAAATACTCTGATGGAAAGGAGTGTCCGTTGAGTTTCTTATAATATGTTCTACTCGCGAGCTCAACTATTTACGAATATATGGTAAATTCAGTCATTTAAAAGAAATATTAAATAGTGATGATTCAAAAGTGCTTAGTTTAAGCCTAATTGAATAAAGGTAATTTGACTTTAACAACACCATTCGAGAAGATCTGTGTTTTATACGGTCAAATGGTCCCATACATATTGCAGTGCATGGGGCAGGGGATTAACCCAGACTTGCACTTACAAATTCAATTTTTTATTCAATATAGGGTTTAAAATGACTTATTGAATGTCCACAACTACCACCCGTTCGAAAGAATGTGCCTCAGACCTGGGAAGAAACCGGTGCAAGAAACTCACTATGTACTAAAGTGAAATATTATCTCGCACTATGAATATCACCCAGCTTCTTTGAATGTGCCCTTCCATTTAACTGCTGTAATGGCATTTGATATTTCCAAAGCTCAGCAAGTAACGGACTTGAGTGAAACATATTAGGGATATATTCAGATGAGCAGCGATATTAAAACCGGAATTGTCTTAGTGGTTACCGAGCAAATCATAAAATCCTTCACCAAAAAAACTTCAATTGATGATACAAGTTCCTTCTTGCTATTTATTGCCTTTTCCCGAGAGGGCCATGCGTAATATCGTCTACAGGACCGTCACGACAGTTGGAGACATAGCATTTCATAGGTATGTTATATTGTATACAGTAGATATAGTATAGGAGATAGTAAGCAGCCTTGGGGAACACTTTTATTATTTGCAATTTAAAAAATTAGTTTATAATAATTTAATAAAAACAATATCTTTTAACTTATATTATAATAACTGTACGTGCTCCTAAGGAACATAATGTTTCAATTCTTAAGTTTATTCAAAATCCAAATATAAATATGGATACTAAGATAGCTGTAAAAGGTTGTAATGGTAAATGTATTAATAGGTTTAACAAACACTTAGTAACGTGTACATTAGAAATACAATAATTTTGTCCAAGAAATCCACCTCTTTACATTTAATCAAAAAAGTAAACTCACCCTTATTTCAACCTAATTCTTTGTTAATCCCAAATAAACTACCTATTGATCTTTCAAACAATCTGATGGGAAAGTTGATAAAAGTTTCATACAAATTGTTATTGTTACTATTAAATTACATTCTTGTGTTAACTTTTGATATATCGAATTGACATTATTTGCAGATAACTAACTAACTAACTCATCTTACATACCTATACCTAAAGCCATAAGTACTGTTACAAACGGAAATGCGTCTTTTTATCTTCATACTATATATATATACTAACTATATACTTAATAGTATTGATGATTACAATACTCAATATAATATACGGTTCTTAAAACTCATTTTCACATATTTATTCTCAATGTCTTTGCAATAAATAATGTAAGTAATGTTATTGTAAACGGCGTGTTGAATGTGTCTGGTGTAGTAAGTCGGGCGGTCTCTAGAGATTTATGAACAGAAGATGAAAGTTGAGAGTCAATACCGAGTCGATGCCGTTTATGGTGGGACAACTTTACCATACTATAATATTTTTCCAAGCCAGTCATGACCTCGTGTATCTATAGTTCAAGACCGACTGATATACCTACCATGGTTACTTTTACAAGTTCATTGCTTAGGGTTTTCACAACATGAAGGTTTCTAAGACGGTATTTTGATACACAGAGAAAAAAATATAATTTTTCTAATAAAATTAACAATTATAAGTTGTGACTCCTTGGTAAAAAAAAATGGCAGGTCTAGAAACTGCCGAGAGAAGTGAAAACTTAGGACTTTTAGTAAAGCAATTAACTTAATAAAATTAAATTAATAAATTAAATAAATAGAATTTATTTATAAAACTTAGTTTCGATAATATATTATTCAAACAAATACACTATTTCAACAATGCACTGTATATACACATTGAACTTTTCACTAAATCCATTCAATTTCACTTATAAGATATACACAGCACTAATGTTGCACAATACGTCAGCTGTATACAACTGCAAATGCTGCTACAGATATACTGCTAAAAGCATGTTGGTGACGCGAACTCATAAGATGTCACATCACGTCATTATGATTGATATAACCACTTTCGAAGTACTTTGATCAATACACTCTCTGTAACTGTATATAGATTCATTAAGAGCACATTCAATATGTCTTTTTATTTATTCATTTATTTAATCCACCGCTTTTTATATTCCATTAAAGAATAATACAATATTAATTCTAAATTTAATTCTAAATGCATTTCCTCTTAAGGCAGATACAGCATGCAATTATTATGACTTTTACATATATTTATATGTATAATCAAGATAAAAGACATATTGACTTATTGCCGAACAATGATCACATTGAAATAGTTCTAGGTAGGTCGTTATATTAAATTAGCTGCTATGGAACTACGGAATGTTATGACTGAGTCCCAGAAAGGGTCTCACTCTGAGATCTATAGAGTGAACTTAGAATTTGCTAAAACTTTACTGACGTAAAACTTAGCTGTGTGTGATGAAACGTGAACTTCACTTTTGAATTGGGTTGTCTTAGCTTAAACTTAGCATAATTTCAGTAATGTCAAATGACTATAAAAACATAATCAAAGAATATGCTAAGCTTACTCTCAGAAAATTTCTATGTAAGTAAAGTCTGAGTAAAGTCTAAGTACGCTGTATATCATTGAAGTCTTCCTTGGCTTTTCAACATTTGTTGTGAATATACTTTCCAAAGCCTTCTATATCAAATTGAATTTGTTTTGAAAACTCTTATGTAGTGAATAATGTAATGTAATGTAGTGAATCTGAATGTAGTGAATACTGAACCAAATTAAGATGCATACAAATAATTGTAAAATGTAATGTGACTTATATAATTCTCATCTACATAGCAGCAAAATGGTAAATATATTTCATGTTTATGTTTCTAAATGTAATCTGCTCTTCAAAGATCATAAAAAGTACCCAATCGTCATGCTTAAAAATAAACAGCGACAGACATATATTTTGCTCTCTGTTTTATAGAGTGGAAAATATTTGTGTGGTATGACGAGCAGCTTACGTTTCCGTTTAATATTAATACGAGACGAAAAATATTTACTCCTCAATTTCGAGTCAGCGACTATAGTACTTCTACTTTTAGTAGAAATAGAATATGCAGTGATGTATTTAGTTATAGTTATAGTTAGTAGTTATAACAGTTAGTTGTACGTTAATGTCAAACAGGCATACAAAACATACAGACATGGGCATGCGAGACATTAACACTGAGAAGTGATCGGGGTGGGACGAATTAAGTTGTAGAGCCAAGGTTTATTTAAAATATTATACAGTATTTTCTATAATTAACGCGAATGTTATACATTTAGACAAAATACTTTTCAAAGGATTAAAATGCCTGTAATTATATCTAATTGTATTTTAAGATTAGGTTTTTGCGTAAAAAGTTAATTTTAATTATTTTATTTAACCCGATTTTCCTTGACCTTTGCAGAGTGGGTTTTTAGGAAAACTGACCCCCTGAAAATCCTTTACTGAAACTTTTCCGAAAAATGGTAATGTAATACAGTAAAATTCCACACGTTTTAATAATTAAAAAATATTTTATTTCAATGAAAAAAACATTAATAATGAAATTTATTTTAATCTAAATTGTTTTTCTAACAAGTTTTTTTTAATAAATTAAATGCTTAAACTTATCATTATTTCCTCACTGTTTTGTATAAGTAAAACTAATTGTTTTAATTAATTGTTGTTATTGTGCTGAAACAGATGTACAATCTAAATTATACATCTAAAGATAGTTTGGGTAGGGCTGTCAACCTTAACTCACGCGTTATCTAAGATTTTGTAATACGTTATAACTTCGATAACACTGTCCCTGCTATAGGTCGATAATGCCACTTAACTCATGTGGAAACCTCTGGTCTTTCCTTCCAAAATAAAAAACTAATAATTCAAACTAATAATAACGAAATAATAAATCATAATAATGAGTGGACTATTTTTATATCAGATACATACAGGTAAGAACAACTAAGTACAAAATATTACATACTAGCTGACCCGGCAAACGTTGTTTTGCCATATAAAGTATAATTCACGCGAAAGTTTTATATGTAATAAAATATTGCCTATATTATAGCCTGTACATCATTTTGTTCTATTGTCAATAGTTTTTGCAGCGCACGCAAAAATAGGTTTTCGATTTTACACCTTGTGTTACAAAATAGCAATTTTATTACGGATCCCTAATTTTGAAAAAAAAAAACAAACATAGCCTATAGCCTTCCTCGATAAATGGACTACCCAACACTGAAAGAATCATTCAAATCGGACCAGTAGTACCAGAGATTAGCGCGTTCAAACAAACAAACAAACATTGCAGCTTTATAATATAAGTATAGATTCGGAAAATGTTTGACGAAAACAAGGATAGGACTTAGGAGAGTCGATAGGTTTCAACCTGTGGTTTCAACAGCAGATAAACCTTAGGAAAAATTTATGAAGTAAATTATAATATTTACAAGGATTATTTAAAGTATTAGTCAAGTCACTAAGAATTTTATACTCAGGGGCTGTTTCACAATATTCAAGTAAAGTAGAAGATTTTTTTTTTTTTTATGGAATAGGAGGACAAACGAGCGTATGGGTCACCTGGTGTTAAGATTGTCATAGACTAGATAAATTAATGGCTAAGGGTTAATGGCAATTATTATGGGTCAGGACGACAAGGACATTAAGATGAACCGTTTGTATAATAATATGACGCGCTCGGGTATTTCATGGTCGGGATTTTTTTGTATTTTCAAAATCGTCAGTCTTTTTACAAGGAGCTACAATAGGGTTCACTTAACATCTCCTCTCAATGACGCGGTGTAAAAGATTTTTTTTTCAATTTCTATCCCATTGTTTGACCACCCCCTACATGCAAACCAGTAGATTAATTTAATTACTTTTTCCATTATCAGCGCTTGAGTATTTCTTTGTGACTACTTTTTTATATTGTTGTACACACTCCCCCCACCAGTGAGAGGTCACATCATATAGACTTTTTTTTCATCTAACCTACACAATCCAATAGGTGCCCACGACGCTCGAGTAATTCCCTATTTAGTCTCTTGAGCTCCCCTACCTTTATATTAATCGACATTATTATTAGACCAGTGCCGAAGCCTTTGAAAATGATAAAAAGTGAAACAAAATAATAGTAGGATGAAACCCATTGGTAACGGACGAGAATAAAACAAAAATTAAGGGAAAAATAAATTACGGGCGATCTGAGGTCGGGAAGTGGAATAGGGGGGGTGTTTTAGGGTAAAAAACGGTTTATCTCAATTTACGGCAAAACTACAAGTCTTATGGTAAAAAGTTAATGGGCAAAGTTGTAGGTAATAAAGAGATCTACAACTTTTGTAATTACACTTAACACATAACCTCAAAATTTAGGTGAAAAATTCAAAAAATCAAGTTTTTGGTTTTTTATTTATCAGAAAGTAGATATTTCAACGAACAAAAAGCCCCCAAACTTTTTGAAAAAAGCTGATATTTTGACGTCAGAATTTTTGATTGAAAGTCGAAGATTAGTCTCCACGCATTCCCGAGATTAAGGGTCATGACAGACAGACACACGAACTGACAACAAAGTGATCCTATAAGGATTCCATACTTTCTTTTTGAGTCTTTCTGTTTTATAATTTTAGCAAATTAGCACATATTATTTTTAAAGTAGAAATTTATGCGCTAACATTTAAGTAATGCTGGGTGTTTTACTTGCAGGGAGATGGCTCTCTAAAAGCCCAAGCATGGTCACATTCTTCATATGTAACGTCTGAAGTTTTGGTCATCACAATTCCCAAATCGCGCCAAAAAACTCCACGATGTGCCCGGAAAAGAAGAGATAAAAAGTATAAGAGGGAGAAGAGTCCCGCGATGTTTTCGTTGACGGAGGGCTGCGGCTGTGTTAGCTTTGGGAGCGGGAGACGAGCGCGGTCTATGGGCGACGATTCGTCATCCTGTAGAAGCTCCGAGATAGAACAGGAGATTCCTAAGAAGCTGGGCAAAAGAGTCCTAAGTGGCGAGTGCACCATGAAAGCATTGGCGCCGTTTCTTAAGTTCTGGAAGAGAGATGACGTGAGCATGACTAAAGCAGAGAGAAGTAAGTGAATATTTTATATATATTTTTAATATAAGATTCTTATTATGTACGTTTATTGAAAGCTTTTTGAGGTCGGCTACGCTGTTGTGATTCTGGTGTTACAAGAGAGTATTGGCAGCGATGATTATATATATCTTATACTATCAGATGACGCTGGTCTGTCCTCCTCTTTCATAAAATGTTAATGAATTCTTCTTAGAATCGCGATATTCGTTATATTGTATTGTCATATTATAACGTTTAGTTTGCTAGGGTTTGTGTATCGCACATTGAGCGCCTGCAATATGTTGAGAGCAAAACTGTCTTCTCGCGTCGTACATCATGCTTGTGTCTAATTACTTTTACTTTGTTGTCTTTCATAAGTAACTTATGGAGCCCTTGTTGCTCGTATCAAGGTACTCTCTTATCTGACCCGGAAGATACAGTTTTAACTAGTTTCGGGGTCAGAGGTCCACCCCTTCTGATATCACTGCAAACCGTGAATTTTATTAGATACAATTAGCAATAAGAACATGTATATAAACTAATATTAAATAATAAACACTGTATATTTTTTAATATTAAGTTATTCGCAGTGAGTCTTAAGAAATGAAAATAAAGTATTAATTATTAGTATTATCTCGTTTTTATGTAAATGTATTAAGTATACATAACTTAAAAGTAAATGAAATATATTACTGCAAATAGTATCATGCATTGCTCCAGCGAAGCTGTGGCACTCCGTAATTCAAATCCTGAGAGTATTAACCAATTAATTTAGACTTAAAATACTTACCAAATACTTTATTATGTTAGTTGGTAACGTACTTAGTATAATAGATAACGTACTTATAACAAATAAATAATATTATAATTTAAAAAATAAGCTACGTTTGGTAATAATGTTCCCATCGCACAACCACTTTGTAGTATCAGCTTATGGCTGCAGTAATCCGAAAGTAATATGAATCTGCTACCTCACTTACGGTTATGGCTTGGAAAGCGGCTTTAGTGCAGTTCAGTGCAGCCTTCACTGTAACCAATGTGATCTATTGTGATAGCCACTGTTAACTATAGCTCACGTCTATGATTGATTCATTCCATGAATCTTAAAATATCTTTTTTTTATGGAAAAGGAGGACAAACGAGCGTACGGGTCACCTGGTGTTAAGTGATCACCGCCGCCCACATTCTCTTGCAACACCACAGGAATCACAGAAACGTTGCCGGACTTGTCGTATCATCCCGGAATCACCGCACAAGGAAGATCATACCACAGTTTTTTAGTACGTGGAAGAAAGCTCCTTGAGAACCGCACTGTGGAGGAACGCTACACATCCATATGGTGGGGATGATATTCTCATTTGTGGTGCGTCGTGCGAACTTGGAATTTTTTCAGCAGTGAGCTGACTTGTCTCAAGTCGTTGAAGAATTGGATTAAAGAGATGCTAGGTTTCGCATTATAGGCCGACATTGGGAAATGTGTAGATTCTGTAATAGTGCACATGGGTTTCATCTACACGCTGTGCAATCTTTGAGGCCTACGATTGAGAGGTTATTGTATAATCTTCAGTGTCCCGCTTACCGTTAGTGCCACGTTGTAAGAATCATTGTTAGAATGCGTAAGTTTATTTTAAGCGTAGTGTCTCATGCGCAGTCTTCTTGTTGAAGGCTTGGATTAGGGTTATTCGAATGGATTAAACCCGGAGTGTTGCTCCAGAGTTTATAACACTATTGAGAACATGATGTCAATTATCAAGGGTTGATTTAACAAGAGTCTTTGGAACACCACAGAAGGGTTCACCATTTACTATCACTTTAAGGCCGTAAACGTATATAAGAGATATTGCAGATGTCCATGAGCACAGCTTATCACATATATCAAATTTTGATTAGAATGTCTAAATTTTGATTTTGATCATCTTGTAGTTAGCTCGCTACCTACGAACCTATAGTTGACTCAAAGACTTAATATTACATTTGTGTATTCTAATTCTAAATAGTTTGTTATTTTTAACCTGTACCCCTTATTTCTGGGATTAAATACACAATTTTAATTTGTATCTAAATTTTTGGACCATCCGAGACTCGAGCCCGCGCCTCTCTGGTTCCGTCGAAGCGCTTTTACCAACTAAGCTAAGCATCCGTGTGACGCATTGAGTAAATCTTGATATGTTTTTGATAATTTATGAAAGTAGGTATTTAATTAAATCCAGAACTATTTATTAAATTAAAATACGCAAACTGAGCAATAATCGTCTTATATTTCGACCAGAAAAAAAGTTACAGACTACAGAACAGTGCACAGTTTAATATATACATAATAGAACACAGAATAGCATATGACATATTGAAGATGGCACATAGAGAACAATTAATTAATTCCAACAGTTTTGTTCAACTCTCAGGTTGTCGCTCAAGCGCTCGGACGTTATCCAAGAGGCGCGGGATCGAGTCCCACATCGTCCATAAATTTTGGTTCAAATAAAAGTTGAGGTGACTACATATACACAATAACTTTCTTGTCTACATATACATAATAACTTTATTGTTTACAATCTACATGCTAATTAAGTTTACATTACAGCAATGAAAGCAGCGATACTCATTCAGCAGTGGTACAGAAGATACTTAGCCCGGATGGAAGTGAGGCGCCGGTACACCTGGACCATATTCCAGAGTATTGAGTACGCCGGTGAGCAGGACCAGGTGAAGGTGAGGAGGACGTGATCTAAAGATTATACTTATAAGAAACATTGTCTTGCAACTCATACAATAAGGCTATGCCTAGTTTTTGAATTTAGAACATAAAGCAGGATTCTGTAAAAATTAAGTCATGTGAAATCGTATAATACATTATTTATAAAAGAGAAGAAAAATTACCAATTCCTATGAGGGTGTAGTTTGTGGGCACGAGGCTCTCAGCCTTTAACCACCCAAATAGGGGATTTGTGCATTATATTTAGTACGTAGTGCTAATACAATAATATAGATTAAATTAATATTATAGAATTAATAAAAAAAGCAAACTACATTTACACAAATAGAATTCTGCATAAAAAGCTTTGAATTTGAATGAATGAAAACGCTTGGTTTATTCTATGACACACATATGTCACATAATTAATCCTAGATATAATTTCTTGTCAAAATATTCAACAGCCAACGTAAAAACAAATGAAAAATAGCGCAGTAATCGATTTGATACAACTTTCCTGCCCGATAAACCACGGCAGAAATAATTCTTCATCCAACTATTCCGCCTGCATATTTCGTACGAAAAAAGACGCAATTTCGGCACTCTTTTCTTATAATACGAAGGCACTGAAAACGCACCTTAATATACTAACGTAACGTTAAATTTTAACTTAGCTATAAAAAGCTTAACAAGATTATCGATTTTCTAAAGTAGTATTCGTATTGAATGACCGGCGAACCATTACGTACTTATTTACTACCGCCTTGATATTATAAATAAGAATGCCTTCACAATACGTAGAGGCAAACGGGGCAAACAATGAGTTAGTTCGATCCGACATGACAGTCAGAACATTTGTTGTAAATGATGCCGTACGTGTGCGTATGTGTGCGTCTTTTCACTCCAAAAATACATCGCTACAGCGTGCTACAAATATTTTCCTCGTATGAATTTGATTGATTGATGTGTTTTGAAAATTCTTTGTGTTTCTATTTTGAATTGCCTTCTATTAGTGACGTTGTTGATTGTAAATCATGTTATGATAATATAATATACTAGCTAACCCGAAAAAATGATAAGAATTAATACCGTATTTTGTGCAAAACAGCTTTTACATTACCGCTTTATAATTGAAAATTTATGACATATTAAAATGGATATAGTATGTTATATTTAAGAGATAGACTTATGCAATCAGACTTCTATAGACTTATATGAAATACACAATTCCACCATACATTATTTTGTTATATCTCAAAGGGTTTAGACAGCGTTTTTGTTCATAACTCCCAGACGGCTTATTTTTTCCGACATCTCCAACAAATTTCTTTTATATATCCAAAAATGTATACAAAAACTTAACTAATTATATATAGTATATAAAACCTTCCTCAAGAACTACGCTATTCATTGGTGAAATCAGCTTGCAGATAGGTGCAGTAGTTTTTGAGTCTATCGCGAACATACAGACAGATGCGGCGGAAAGTCCTCCGTTTTATAATATGTAGTGATAAACACAGACGTATGTATTTTATTAGTATTGGGACCAATGACGTTCTATACATATAGACAATGCACACACACAATAACCTTCGACTGCTAAGTCTATACATTTCTGCGTTTATTCCAGTTTTTTAAAATATTATTGGTCAATAGGCAGCAATGTAAACACAATTTTAGTTTCAGCTGCGTATTTTGAATTAAGAACCCAATTTGGACAGTGACATCAGTGGAGTGGATTTTCCGATCAAAATCTGTTCAGTCGAGGGTTTTTTACGTTTTCATCAAAAATCACACTCATATTATAAAGAGGAAAGTTTGTATGTTTATTTCTTGACTTGGGTTTTTATTTGTTACTTCTTTACGTTCTAAAGGAATTTGGATTTAATAAGTTAAGATAACGTTTAATGAGAGAAATTAATACTCAAATATAATATTTTTATTTACATAACAAATTATTGTTAAACTGGTTATTTAAATGTTAAGTTCCTTGAATTAAAAAAAATTGTCTTGTTTATATATATTTTTTTAGAATATGCTTACACTAAACGGACATCAAAATATATTTGTATGACAGCTTTTGTAAAATTTTAAATGTGGTTAAATCCAAACAACTTAAATCCTTTAGTGATGCAATATAAATATGCTTATTTGGTTTGTAAATTTCTTCATATCTATCTTGCTACCAACTGGCGCCAATTTCCTTTCATTTTATCGTGTACAGGAAAGCTGAAGAATATTAGTATCACTGGGTAACGATACTTCCGTGATAACGTGTAAATAGCACCAGTATGTTATTGTTCACGTTCTTGTAACCCGTTCACATTACACAACATACAATATTGCTAATCATTGCTCATTAAGCCTTAAAAAAATCGAAGTCGGTTATTTTTTGTTAATTTTATTTTTTATTTTTAAATTTTTAGTGAATTAAAACTACACTAACTAATAATTTATCTAAATTTGTGTAGATCTACTAAATTTTGCAATGTTGCAATGAATGTAAGCGCATTGCAATTTTAATACAGACAGAAATTCTGCCACCGCACCCTTACTGTACGTCATTAAGGAGTTCCATTGATTCCATTGATATTTGACTACGACAATTATTCGACCATAACGACGTGACGGTAGGTGACTCAAATATCCGGATAGCATAAAAAAGATTCGGCCTAGTATCGTTAATTTACTCCTTAGAATTGAAGAGTACCGTTACTTTGTCATGGACCCCATAATCGGAACTTAACCAAACTCTCACTAACTACTTTCAAAGTATATTCTTTCCAATAAAAAAAGAATTATCGAAATCAGTTGGCGTAATATTAAGTAATTCTCAAATGTGTCGCGTACATTCTTATAGCAAATTTAAAACTTTCATGGTTTTCTCATGGTTGCCATTATCAGATCTCAACCAAATTGCGATGCAAATGGGACCATACAAGAAGCACCAGCTTTAAAAAAAATATATCAATTATCAAAATCGGTTCACCCAGTCGAAAGTTCTGAGGTAACAAACATAAAAAACATACCGACGAACGACTCTATTGTTTTCATTTCTGACTGTGTCCTTTCATCTGTCCCATTCTGACAAGCGGATCTTGTCTGGGAATTGTCAATAATTGTACCATATTTGATGGAAAAATCTTAATTTTATTAAATTACTTACGCTTTTTGCATATCTATCTTATATAAATAAAATAACCTTACCGATGATAAGTCACACCATCTTTTTAGAGTCGTTAATGAATTATTTAAGCACTTTTTATAGTTGTTACACTTAGGCTTGTTGATTGACACACAGTTGACACACGACTAAGGAGAAAAGTGTGCTTACATTGTCTTTAAGCAAACTTTTGCCGTTCCACCGTCAGATTGCGAATGATATGTCCATATGTATAGAACGTCATTGATTGGGACGTATCTTTCCTGGTCGATACCCCACTCTGTGGTATTACTTATTTCAGAAGGGATTGTAATAGCATACAGATTAAAAAAAAATACTGATATGTATTGAAATTTAAAAATTTATTTAAAACATCTATTTTCCCCATCACCTTGACACTTTGTTGAACGCAACTTCCGTTCAGTAACTATTTAATGGTATTGTGTACCACCAACCCATAGAGATTTTATCAGAATAGTTAGATTCGAATGCACCAACCAGTATTGTTAGTCCAGTAAATAGAAAAAGTCCTTAGTGTTATGTTAATGACTATGACATATCTAAAAAGAATATTTTAACGTTATCTATGAGTGTAATAGATTAAAGAGTATGTTATATACACATGTCTAAAATAGAGTGCAATACTTTATTTTAGACTGCGGTTGACAACCCTAGTTGTGAAGTAATTTTAATGTCCTTACAGATAAAGTGCGGATTAGGTATCGCCTATCTTGGTGTCTTTAGTTTATAAATTTGTAGAATGATGGTCGAATATTAAAATGAATGAAATGTTGAACACTGTGAACACAGCACATCAGATGCTGTGGACACGACCTTATTATTGAGCAGTCATGTGGATGCACTATGGTGAGACAGTAACGTTAATTACACATGACATCATAACAAAATTATGTTTTATAATATTCCAAATTGAATTTAAATTTTCAATTCAAATTTAGAAATCGTTACTCGAATAAAAATCTATTAAACCAAATCACACTTGCCTGTCTGTCTGAACGACGAAAACTTTAAAACTACGAAATAGATTTTCACGCAGTTTCCACCAATTTAATGAGTGGATCATAAGCAAATTATCCAAATAGGTATTTTTTATGTGATTGACATTCCAGGCTTTTAAAACAAAAATGCAAATACTAAAAAATTTTTCTTCTTTAGTTTTTTCAAATTCATAAAAAACTTCAAATGTGTGTCTGTCTATAAAAAATATTTAAGTATTTTTAATAGACATGCAGAATTTTCAGGAGGCTACTCTCGTGTTGGAATCCAACCGATCGAGTGAGGCATCAAACAAAACTGGTAAAAACTCCAAATAAATCAATTGAATATAGTATTTCATGGCAACCAAACAACAATTTGTTACCAAATAATTTTTAAATATCATTCATTTTTGATAAATTTTAAATGCTTAAGTGTATCACTGAAGAGTTTTTCCTAACTATTCTCGAAATAGAAGGTTCATTATTGACTTTTCTAGCACCATAACTTCACTTTGATTGTTATGGGTTCTTTCTTATTTGGTATTATTAAATGGATTGTATTTAAATGATCGTAAATCTAAATGGTCACCCTTTTTTAAAATTGATCCTCTTCATTTTTTATATAAGAGAGGGCAAGTGGATCACGTGATGCGAGGTGGTGAAGTAATTGCCAACATCAGAAGTCAAGAGTAGGTCCTTAGTCCCTAAGTCGTATCGGTTATCAAATAATAATTGACACATATCATGAAAACATCAGAACTTATATCATTTATACGTCTAGATAGAGCTGTTAGGCTTCGTTCACACGGCATTGTCCTGCACGTTTCTTTGTAATCGTTTTCTTAACGTATAGTCAACTGGGTGTTCATATGGTAAATTTTCATTCGTGTAAAAACGAAGAGCCGCAGTTTCCACACAGTTGTCACAGTGAGTAGACGTCACTGATAGATCGACGATGCCACCCCTCTAAAAGACGTTCAGGTACTAAACGCTTCTTCGATTGCTGTTCGATAAAACACGTATGACATCGTGTCGCGTGAAGGAGGCAAAGCTATACCATATGCCATTGCGAACCGAATACGTCAAAGTTCATTCGATTTGCTTGACAAGACCGTTGAGTATGCGTTTAAAAGTATAACCGCACACTTTTTTTTGCAGTACAATCGATGGTCACTATTTATACGTTAAGACGTATACTGCAAATAAAACGTGCAGGGCAACGCCGTGTGTACGAAGCCTTAGACAACCGATGAAAGCAGGCCGGGAATATTAGTTGATTGTGCGTGACAAGCTGTAATAAATTAATTGCTCAAAATGGCGGTTAATTCTAAATTCTATTTTTTTTTTCGTCTTTTTCACAACTGTCATAGTCTCTCTAGATGTATAAATGATGTATCAGCACATGAAAACTCAAAATTGTCACCCCCCTCATCCGCTGTTCGATTTATGTTTCCTATTGTTGAAGCTTTCTATAGGTTTCGTTAATAATCTGCCTATTTAAAATTTATTTTCGGATAAATAAATAATACAAAACTCCTTTTGACTGCTTACAAAAAAATAAATATATTTAAAAGCTTCCCAGCGAAGCTCCGTTTAACATCATTATTACCTAAGTACGAAGTTTGCCCCAATTAAACAACTTTTATCATTAACCCCGTTCGTAGCCCCATCGATTCACATTTCCTAATGGTAATCTGCGCCCTTATAATAATATCAAAGGTGTTAGGGTTGATAGTTCCTTAACGTTCAAGTTCTCTTTAATTCCAAACTAACCTTAAATTATACGAGCCTAGTTGTTATCTGAAAAGACAATGTACAAAATCAATCAAAAATCATATCTTATTAAGTTACTTAGTTTAGTTTTATATATTTAGAGCATTAGTAACAAGACCATTAGCTCAAACCAAAATACAATAAAAGAAGAATATTTTAATCATTTTTCAATATACTCGATCTCAAAAAATAATCTTGATCTTAAATCATTTATACGACAGCTGTGAAAATGTCGAAAAAGAATATGTTTAGAACTAATCTCTATTTAGAGCAATTCACACACACTAACACAAAGTGTCATACAAATCGCGAGTGTAAGACGTAGGTTGTCATGCACGCTATACTAATATTCCTGGCCTGTTCTCATAAATTGTCTAACTAACAGCAAGAGACTCTATTTAGACGTATGTTGATGATTGATTAGGGGTTAGTTCCAAAGTCAATTTGTTTCGACGTTTTCACAGCTGTCATACTCTATCTAGACGTATAAATGATCTAAGGTTGACCATTATATTTGTGTCATTTTAATTTTTTATCCTATTCTACAATCCTTTTCGTCATATCCTGTTATACGATATAATATACAGTATAAAAGCGACAGCTGTTTTATGATGTTTTATCTGTACAGTTTTCACATGTACCCAACATACTATATTTAAACATATTTTCAGTAGCCCAAACACGAAAACTTATCGAATTCGATACACACAATAGTTAAGGTTTCGAGTGAACGATACGATAAAGATAACTGATACTTTTATATAATATTTTTTATTGATTATAATATTGACCACTACGGATTGGATAGCTGAGTTTTAGAAATATAATTCCCATTTGTTACACTTGGGGTACGGATCCCTTAATGCATGTGATTGGTAAAGATTGACGGAGTGATCATTGAAAAATTTAAGCTAAATCAAGGAAAATTTAAAGGACCCTTCTATTTCTCTTACATGTGTAGAAGGGGGTGACAATTTAAACACACACAATTCATATAACCACTGTATTTGGACAAAGTTTCCACTTAGAATTCACAATAGTAATGAATACTCGAAAAAAACATCAAATTGCATTTACTATAAAATATTTACATCAGAGTTTACTATCTAATTATAGAAGCATTTAATAATTTAGGCCTTATATGTATGGTATCAGAATACTTATTTCTGTAACCCTATTTACGAGACTATTAAACTTATAAGCTAATACAATATTATGGTCTTAGGGGAAGGAGTCCAGGGAAACCCGGCTATTTGTTTGTAAATATGAATAATTGAACTTAGGAATCTAGCTTATATAGGACACGAACAGCCAGCCGTGATGATGCTACAAGCTATTGGCACTGCTGTAGTGCCCAATAACTTACATCTTACACGAACCAAATTTAACTGAAGATCTGATCTATTATTGTTTTGTTGTTGACATATTTTCTATGAGACGCACAAATTTAGTGACGCACGGTTTGACAGTTCCGCTGTGAAACAATTTCATTATAACACACACAAGCACATCTCATCTACAACTATGCATATAGTTACAAACCTACCGTTGCTGACAACGAAATTGGTTGGCGTGATATTGAGTTATTCGTCCATTTGTCGCGCACATATAAGTATGCGTAGACTAAGCGCAAATAATAATTTTTATGGTAACTTTTATGGTTTTCTCTTGGATGCCCAGCTTTCAAATTTAAAAAAATATCAAATTCGGTTTACCCAGTCGAAAGTTCTGAGGTAACAAACATAAAAAAATACCGAATAATTGAGGACCTTCTTCTTTTTTGAAGTCGGTTAAATAGAAAGAGAATCAACAATAAAAACGAACGATCATTTAAATACAATCTATTGAATTAGGCGTTACTTTGCGGAAATCCATAATTATACAAATGATTTAGGTTTTCTTTAGTGTGTTTAAAGGAACATATTGCCGCATTTAGGAATAATCATCCCGAAAAATCACACTTCGCGAAACATTTAATTGATACAGGTCACTTACTCGGAAACAATAATAATTTTAATATTTTACATATATGTGAAAAAGGATTTCGCTTAAATGTGTTAGAGCAATTAGAAATAATAAAACACAAAAATAACATGTTTACATTGTTGAATGAACAAACAAATTTAATCCCATCACCTTTGTTACGTGTCTCTTCCGGGGGTAATACGTCACAACAGCCGACCAATCACAACGCGTCATTTCATGGGACGAGGGTATAAAACAGCGGCTTCCAGCTCATTTGATTCAGTCTCGTGCCAGATTTTGGCGAGACAACACGTCCTGAGGATGCCTCGTGTAGAGGCGAAACACGTGTCGAATTGTTTTAAAAACAAATATTGGCGGAATTAACACTAAATAAAACCTAAATCATTTGTATAAATACAATCTGTTAAATAATAGATAACAAGGAAGAACTCATGTTGGTGAAGATGAAATTATCTATTTATATATAGATAAGAGATTTCCACGTTTATAGTCACTCATCACGATATCTCTAGAACCATTAGAGCTAAAGACTTGAAATTTGGTAGGAATATTCTTTTCACCGAGTAGAGGTTAGCTAAGAACGGATTTCTTTTTTCGGAACAGAACAACACCTGTCGGGTCAGCTAGTATTGATATATATTATGTTGATACATTATATTATGTTTTTAACATCCGAGTCTATAATAAACCTTTGTTTTCGAGAATAATTTATCCGACAGAAAAAAGAAACTTCAAAATTCATGTAATTCTAGCCTGTTCAATAAAATTGTATTAATTACTTACTGTACACAGACGTGGTCGCTTACTATTACTTTATGAGGAAGCTCATGGTCGCTTAGAGAGCAATGGAGAGGGTTATGCTTGGAGTCTCCCTGAGAAATCGAATCAGAAATCAACAGATCCAAAGCCCACCAACATAGCCCAGATGGTTGCGAAACTGAAGTGGGCAGGGCACATAGTTCAACGGACAGATGGCCGTTGGTGTAGTAAAGTTCTAGAATGGTGACCACGTACCGAAAGACGTAGTTTTGGCAGGCCCCCCACAAGATCGACCCACAATCTGGGCAAGATGGCCAGAATAGGTTCCATAAGGTCAGCGCAGGACTGATCGTCATAGAGATCTTTGGGGAGGCCTTTATCCAGCAGTTGGCGTCTTCCGAGGTTTCTTTGCAGTTCTTTTACCAGTGGATATTAAATATCCACATCCATAGCGTAAAATTCGTGCTCTTTAGAAAACGAATGTTATGGTGATAACAGAAAGACCGCATGACATTCGTTAACATGTTGTTTTTGGCATGTTATAAAAACACACGAAGTTTATGAAATATCCATGCAGGATATGAAACCATATTATAAGACAACGCACAGTGATTGGCGTAATGGGTACTACAGCCCTGATAATTTTAAAACTTTTCAGTAGAAGTCTTTATTTTCTATGGAAGAGGAGGTTAAACGAGCGTACGGTTCATCTGATGTTAAGTGATCACCGCCGCCCACATTCTCTTGCAATACCAGAGTAATCATAGGAGCGTTGTCGGCCTTTTGCTAAGGTATACGCGCTTTGTTTGAAGGTACCCAAGTGTTATCGTACTGGAAACACCGCACAAGGAAGCTCATTCCACAGCTTGGTTATGCATGGAAGAAAGTTTCTTGATAGCACCGTGCTGGTTGGAGATTATATAGTAATTTGTGGCGAGTCGTGCGGAGGTGGAATTCGGCGGCAGGAAATAGGTGAACAGCTCTCCGGAACACTCCCCTTGGTAAATGCGGTAAAAGACACACAATGAAGCGACGCCTCTACGCAACACCAAGTCATCTAGCCTTTCACAGCCAACAATTTTGCAATCTTTAATAAAAAAACAACAGACATCCGTCAACGAAATATGTTTTGTTACTACCTACACTATACGAGAACATTCGAGAATAATTCTTACTAGTGTAAATAGAGGAATCATTTTAGCGAAACCTTTACCAAGCGACACAAATATTTAATATTTATTGTAGAAGTGATACTGATATTTACTGAAAAGTTGAAAATTTCATATCTGCCGCAGCAATTCTTTAATCCATAACTTCTATTTTATCGTGTGGGTATAAAAGTTGACTCAGCTCTCGAGAGTTTTCAAACGAATATAAAATGAAAGTTATTTTTCAGTTGTACAACTTCTTTAATGCATTGCTGACTCACATGCGGGACACTACTGGTCGCTTGTCATCTGAACGCACGTCACGGACTGCTTCTGTTTGTAAGTATACCTTATATTACTTAATATCTATGTATTATTCTTTACAATGTGTTATTTTTAAAGTGATAACCCTCACTTTAGATTTTAAAGGGCGACATGGCAAGTCAACTTCTAACTTGCTCAACCCCAATATATGATTATGGTGGTTGCAGGTTATCGACTATAGACTATACCTACTGATAGATCCTGTAGATGAAGCCACATCCTGAGAGTTGAATTGAAGTTGAAAGTTAGTTAATTTGGCTCACTTGGAAGAGCGCTCGGACGGAACTCAAACCGGAACTCGATCCGGGTTCGAGACCCGCATCCTTCATAAATTTTGGACACAAATTTAATTTCTATGTATTATTTCTCAAATTTGTTTTATTTTCGTTCTCAAACGTAATAAATTCCATTACTTTTCATCAGATTTAATGCATGCCGCCAATGACGTTCTATACAAATCACTTCGTATAACATCAAAGCCGAAATATGGAACTTGCAACTTCGACTGCTACATCTTTTCATTGCCGCATTTACTCCAGTTGTTTATAATTTAGAAGTCGATTCGGACAGTGACAGTTGACACACGACTAAGAAGAAAAGTGTGCTTACATTGTCTTTAAGCACACTTTTGCCGTTCCGTTATCAGACTGTGAATGTTATTTCTTTATATATGTGTATAGAACGTCATTGTTTGCTTTATATTTTTCGTAAATAGCGACAAAAAAAGGTTTTTAAAATTAAAAAAAGTATTTTCAAAGAAAAAGATGGCCTAATTGCCTGATTTAATTTATAATTATATTATTAACTTTGGATTACATGCATAGCCGATTTTAGGATGCACCTTTTATCATTGATAAGTAAGGTTATTTCAGTGTGAATATTTCGCCTAAATTAAATCAATATGTAATAAACTGTGTCTGGTATGTAATGCCACGTTAAATAATAAAAATATAAAATATATAAGGAGCCGAAAACAAACATTTAGACTTTTTAAGGCTGGAACCATCGCAAGTGACCCCAGAACACTATCTAAGTTTCATTATAATCATGGTTTTTGGAACGCATAGGATACAAACATTGATTTTAAACAGATCCACGATTTTTGTAGATCATTAATTGTAAATTGTAGAGTAGAAAAAAGAAAAACCGCGTGGGGGAAAAGCTAGCTAACACAGTTGACCTAAAACGGATCAACGCAAATAGATCTATATTTAGATCACTCATTCCCGACATCCGCTAGCATACACACCTGTTAAAGAAGAAATATAATGTTCATTAGTTGGTTTTTTCGTTTGGAAATTAGTACACTTCAAATATGAGTTGCTTGGTTGAATTATTAAGCAATATTCGTAAATCAATTCATCAGTGTTCCCAACTACTTTCAGCATTTTAAGTGATCGAAATTGGTAAGAATTATCCCTTACTTATAATATTGTACACACTTTATCAGATGTTGCCAAAGGACAATGGAAACATTTTACAAATTTTTAATTGATCTTGATGTAAGAACAAAGGAAATATAATCATCTCTAAGGTTGTCGCAATGACAAATTATAAATTTGCGTTCATACAATGGCGTTCTATACACATGCAAGGACATAATATCGTTTGCAGTCTGATAAAGGAATGACAAAAGGACTAAGGCTGAGATCTATATCTACTCAGGCTTTGCTCAGACTTTACATACGTAAAACTTAGCTGAGTGTGATAAAACGTGAAATTGACTTTTGCATTGCCTTAGCTTAAGGTCAGTATAACTTAAACTGTTAAATAACAACGATATCAAAGATTATGTTAAGCTTACACTCAGCTAAGTTTTCGTAAGTAAAGTCTGACCAAAGTCTAAGTATCCTTTATAGATCTCAGCCTAAGTCGCGGGTGAACGCTTTTCTACATATATACGTATATCTAAAATACAACCGTCTTTTCTTAAGAGAGCAATCACACAAATACTACTAAATGTATTGGTATGGCACTATGGCCATCAGGTGTACAAGTTTTCATACAATATTAAATGCTACTTTTTGATTTTTTCGATTCCAGTCACCTTTTGGCCTAATTTTTCGTTTGACTTTGGCAGATAATACATTCACACATACACATACTCACGCCTTGTTCCCGTCGGGGTAGGCAGAGACAATAGAATTCCATTTGCTTCTATCCTTACAAACCTTACGCGCTTCCTCTACATTCATTACTCTTTTCATATATGCTCGCTGGTTGCGGGTGCTTCGGACCTCTGCTTTTCTCAAAACGTCTCCAATTTGGCAGATAATAATAATAATATATCTTTATTAAAAGATATTCACCCAGTTAAAATTACAATAATATATGTATAAAGTAAAATACTGTAATATAAAACAATTTGTCACTAAAAGAATGAGATATGCGAAAATTTTGGCGAACTTATATTATTTCAACATTAAAATTAAATATTGCAACGCAAACTGTTCTGCAGTTTTTCTTATCATGGGCACTTAAACTCTGTTATGAAACCATTTTATTTCTAAGCATTTATATCTTGTTGCAGAAATGTAAGTTTAAAAACCTCAGCCACAAACACTGCGGTAGTAGAGACCTACATTTCCACATTCACTGTAAACCAAGCACATTTATTACATTGCAGTTTCATTATGCACATTTTGTACTGTTAATAGGATTTATAGGTAGCGTGACCTTTGGCACTTGGTCACACAGATACATTCAACGCTCTAGCTATTATTAGATAGATAATATGTCGAATAATCTTTGTATTTTTCTAAATCCTATGTCCGTGATGAATATAAGTAATCCATTTAATTAAATTTAGTTTTATTTAAAATAAATTACTTATACATAAATTCTGAGCATTTGGATAATTTTTTTTATGAATTTCATTTTTAAGGGGGAAGAAATAGTGCTTAATACGTACGTTATCTGTAAATAAATTTCATTACATTCGTATCTATTACAACTCAGTTATACATACATATCTGAACGATCAAACAGCTTGCGAGTCAATTATGGTTATATTGTAGCAACAACTTAAATATAGCACGTACAATATTGATTACATTGTATTTTATAAATATATTACTTTTTTTATAACATCTAGCAAATTAAGGCCGGCAACGCTCTAAGGCCGGCAACGCTCTTGTGATTCCTCTGGTGTTGCAAGAGAATGTGGGCGGCGGTGATCACTTAACACCAGGTGACCCGTACGATCGTTTGTCCTCCTATTCCATAAAAAAAAAAATTAGGCACTGTAGAGTTAAGTAGTCGTAGTTGGGTTTCAGTACGACATAAGTTGTATAAGACTGCCTACAGTAGGTATTAAATTAACTATAACACTAGTGCTATATTTATTTAGGTTCACTAGCTGACTCAGCAAACGTTGTATTGCCGATATTAAAATCGCGATACAAAAGTAACTGTTGATCGTAGATGGGTGAAAATTTGAAGTTGTATGTATTTTTAATGCTGCCTCATAATCCAACAATTAAAAAAAAAATTTGGCCGATTCTCAGACCTACTCAATATGCTCACAAAATTTCATGAGAATCGGTCAAGCCGTTTCGGAGGAGTACAGGAACGAACATTGTGACACGAGAATTTTATATATAAGATAGTGAGGTAGGCACTGCCTAATTGCCTATATGATATGCACGCCCCTGACTGCAAGAGTGTTTGAACTAAAAACGAAGAAGTGACCTGATCGAAAATTCGTAAGACGTCGTTATAATTATGAATGGGTATAAAATGTTAAATTCCCGTCAGGACACGTGACCTGATCGAAAATTCGTAAGACAGTCATTGAAATATGGATGAAAGTTGATTTATCTGGAGAATAAACTTTTTAACGTAAAATATTGTAACAGTTCTGAAGTGTTAATTTTTTTTAATATAATACAAATTGTCATTTTTGTGTACGATAGATAGCTCAATACATGAATATTGTATTTAACCACATTAATGCTAGTACCTTCATATTGATTAATAAAGCAATTCGTGCGAATTTATTCCCTAACCATTGCAAAATATTCAAAAATGCACAACGTTAATGTTCAAGTTTTCACTTCTGGAGTGCTACCCGCTATTTTTTTTCTTCGTATTTTCTCTTTCAGTGCGCAATTTGTTTCCGAAGCAATAATAGTGTTTTAATTGAATGAATAGCTTTTATTACTTTTATCATGTTTTGAAAATAATATTGTCTGGGGCAACCCAGTATCAGCTCGAACCATTTGACTTCGTGCTCTATGAACGTCTACATCAGTTGGCGTTAAGTAGAGACGTCGAGTCACTGTGTACCTTTTACCGCATTTATCACGGAGAGTGCTCCGAAGAGCTATTTCACCTGATTTCTGTCACTGAATTCCACCTTCGCACTTCACGCCACAAATTACAATATCATCCCCACTATCTGGATGTGTCTCCACAGTGCTTTTTTTAAAGGAAATTTCTTCCACGTATTACAAAGCTGTGGAATGAGCTTCCTTGTGCGGTGTTTCCGGGACCTTCCTTAAAGGTAAACAATGCTCCTGCAATTCCTCTGTTGTTGTAAGAGAATATGGGCGGACTTAACATCAGGGGAACCGGACACTCGATTTCCTAATCTTCCATAAAAAAATATATAGATATGTGTTAAATATATAACTATATGTTATGTTTAAAGTGATATACCATAGTTCTGAGGTTAATAATATATTTTATAATACCTAATAGGTATAAACATTGACACACATCTGCAATCGCGGGATTCCAAACAAATCCCTATCCTTGAAGTCTCATAATACACAATATCAATATAGTAGACACCTGGTATAAAATTATAAACAATATAATATTATAGTGTGAGGTAAGAATGTGCTTGCAGCTATTAAATGGAGAGCCTCGGCACACGACATGTCTGGCAACAATGTGAGCACGACGCGTTGTTAATGACACAAAATTGATACGATATTATTGTTGCCAACAACACTAATAACGGGTGTTCAAAATCAATTTTCTGCGGATAATTAAACTTAAACTCAAACATACTCTATCTTATGATAACATTACTAATGGGAGGCTCCTTTGCTCAGGATGCCGGCTAGATAATGGATACCACAACGGCGCCTATTTCTACCGTGAAGCAGTAATGTGTAAGCATTACTGTGTTTCGGTCTGAAGGGCGCCGTAGCTAGTGAAATTACTGGGCAAATGAGACTTAACACCTTATGTCTCAAGCTGACGAGCGCAGTTGTAGTGCCGCTCATAGATTTTGGGTTTTATCAAGAATCCCGAGCGACACTGCATTATAATGGATACCTAATAGGTAATTACCATCAGCTGCTTGTCTCGTCCCTGATTTTCTTAAAATAAACATATATTTCAAGCTTTAATCTCAAGAGAATCAGAAATTTAATTAAAGTAAATTCAGTTCATAATTGAAAACATGTTGAAGTCGTTAGAAAGAAGGTATATAATAGAATCTTTTAAATAGTATGGAAAATCGAATATAGCACCTCATCGTCTCAAAAAACAATACCTAGTAACAACTATACCTTCGTACTATGAATAAAATATTTATATCTTTGCTATTTCTATTTTTTCATCAGATTGGAATACAACTGATAGTAATTAATCACCACTTTTTAGGTTAACATTCCTCATTAACTTGACTTTGAGAAATTCATTAATGATATTTTTATAATGACATAACAGAGTACGTCGGGTCGACAATTAGTATCATATCTACGATGGAAAGGAAAAACAAATGAAACGTCATTTTGGTAAATGTGTTTTATTTGATAGTAGGTACTATAGGGTTTTGAATCCTCTATCGATATGTCTATAGTCTGGTCAATCTAAATCAAAAAATGACAGCGATGGTGCATTAATTCCCAACAAGTAACACATAATTATAAATAAAATATTTAAATTCCCCATCATTCCCGTATATGAAAAAAAAAGTATTAAAGAACAAAGGTCAAAAAATAATAATTTTCGCTAAAACTATCTATAATTTTTTCATTACAAATTTAATTTAACTAAACCCAGAGCTTATAATCTCGGATGGAGCCACAACCTGAACAAGACTCAGTGTATTTTGATTACAAATTTAATTTCCCTTACTCAAAATACCTCTTGAATTAAATGTCACTTTTTTCTTAAAACCTTAATTCAATGGTCACAAAATTTCGAAAATCCCTTAATAAATACAAACGTTGCAATATATTTTTTTAAAGTTGCTCTCTGAATTGAATCAATTGGCCAATTGACGCTACATTTGATTTTTCCTTTCCACCACCGATGAAATATTTGATCATGACCCGTTGCTAACAAGGATTTCCTATATTACTTCATTTATAATATGCTTTGAAGTTATAACACGAAGATGAATGATTTCAGCCGGCACTCGGATACCTACGCCTACACCTACCTACGCACTGTACATATAAATAAAATTAAAATGTGTATTGATAGCATCAAAATAGTAACATTCTTTAATATATGTATATAAAGTTAACAAATAATCGATTATTTAGACACTCTGATTGTAAACGCAGAAAATATAAAGTATGTTTCACGTAGCATACCTACAACGACATTTTTTGGTAATTATAGTCAGTCCATGTCAGGTGAAGCTGAGCCTGTTCCTTCTGCCTTTTGTTTCATCGCGTATCCTAATTGTTCATTTTATATTTGTAATGATGTGTATGTCAATAAAGAATTTATTATTATTATTATTATAGTAATTTAATATATCTTCTCAACTGTATAATAAACTAACCGCATTATAAGCGCCCCAAAACTCAAATATGAACTCTTTTAAGAATAAAATTAAGGAATTTTTAATAACGAAGAATTATTATTCATTTGAAGAGTATTTAACAAACATGAATCTATAGTTAGTACCTAGATATATTATGTACATTCATTATTTTGTTTTTAAGTGGTTGTGTGTTTAAAATAGAATAAGAATTAGTATAGTATTATTTTTGCATGCCTACCCGGCAGAATGTAAGCACTTATAATTTTAGTGTAACACCAAGTGCACCCCCTCAATCTATGCAAATAAATGACTTGATTTGATTTGAAACATTTTTAAATGGTTTTTTTTGTATCGTAAGGAATTTTCAATGGCTGATAGCTCTTCTAGCTTTTAAAGAGTATATAAATTAAATTTGGTATGTCTTCTTCAACTCTCAGGTTGTGGCATCATCTACAGGATCTACTTAACAGTTGATAACCTGCCCAACCCCAATAATTACATATTAGTAAATTGACTTGAGATGTCGTTCTTGCTAACATAAACAGATTGTTAATTTTAAGTGATATCCTTCACTTGCGGGATTCACACGTTGTCCTAACATAATCACGCACCGTCCAAAAATTTTTGTATACAAAATTATTTTGTAATCGCAGAAGTTTTATCACTTAAAAATAACAAATTGTTTAAATTTGTAAAGAGTAATTAAGGCTAATTATAAAAATAAAATAAAAGTTAATAAAAAACAACCGACTTCAAAAACACTTTTCCAAAACAATAGATATAATATGCACTTAAAAGTATAAAAATAATTGTGTATTTTTATATAATCTAATTAATTAATCTAATTCTAGTTACGATTATTGCTATTTTTGGAATCGGTGTGCTTCCGCCGCGACCCGCTCTCGCCTCTTGCCTCCTCACGACTCAAGCACATCTCACCTATAGCTATGTATGTAGTTACAAAGCTATCTTGGATGACACCGACTCCAAAAATTACAATAATCGTAACTAGAATTAGATTTATTAATTACATTGTATAAGAATACACAATTTTTTTTATACTTTTTAGTGCATATTATATCTATTGTTTTGGAATAGTGTTTTTGAAGTCGGTTGTTTTTTGTTAATTTTTATTTTATTTTATAATTTTTAGTGAATTTGAAGTACACTAACTAACAAATATGTGTAGATATACAAAAATTTTTGCAATGTTGCAATGAACGTAACCGCTTTGCAATTTTATTACAGACAGTTAGAAATTCTGCCACAGACCGCACCCTTACTGTAAGTCGTTAAGGAGTCCCATTGATCATCATATTCGACTACGACGATTACTTGACCATAGCTATGTTATGGTAGATGAAGCTTAAATATCCGGTTAGCATAAAAAAGATTCTGCCAAGTATTGTTAATTTGTTCCTAAGAATTGAAGAGTTCCGTTACTTTGTCATGAATTCCGTAATCAGAACCTAACTAAACTCTCACCAAATTATCTTTAAAGTATTTCCTTTCCCATAAAAAAAGAATCATTGAAATCGGTTGGCGCGATATTGAGTTATTCGTTAATTTATCATCCACTTTGATATACGTATGTATAGCAAATTAAAGAATTTTAAGGTTCTCTCATGTATGCCACTGTCAAATCTGGACCAAATTACAATGGAACCACACGGGAAGCACCAGCCTTCAATTAAAAAAGAATTATAAAAACCAGTTTACCCAGTCGAAAGTTTTAAGGTAACAAACATTAAAAAAAACATACTGACGAATTGAGAACCTTTTTTGAATTCGGTTAAAAAATCACAAAAAAATTCTACGCAAAAGTCATAATATTTCAAACGTAAATGAAATGTATAAAATAAATCACAACACAAGCGCAAGTAGACAAAATATATTTGTTTGTGATATGTTATACGATGGGTACATCAGATTTTATCGGATTATCCCTCGAAAGGGACCGTGATAAATGATATAATGTACCTCGACACATTATAATAGCATTGTGATATATTTTAGTGGAACAAGAATAAACACACACACACACCTGTTTCCCGTGGGGTAGTCAGAGAAAATAGAACGCTTGCTTCTATCCTTACAAACCTCTCGCGCTTCCTCTGCATTCGTTACCCTTTTCATACATGCTCGCCGGTTCTGGGTGCTTTTTTCAATACGACCCCAATTTTGTCGACGAATGTTCTACGAGGTCTTTCGCGACTGACTTGCCCATACATACTTGTCTTATATATTTGATGCGTCATTCTTTCTTCATTCATTTGCTCCACGTGTCTTTGTCACAACATCTTTCAGATCACACCGCGCTCGTATTCGGACATTACATACTACGCAGTGATCGCATCTCAACTGCGTTAATTCTTTTCTTCTGCAATACCCAAGTGTCACTTAACAAGTATAACATTGTGATATATTTTAGTGGAACAAGTATTTTCGGAGGAGTCTGACGAAGGCGGAGGCATTGACGAGACAGCGCCACCCAAGTCACGTGGACCAGACATTGAGTTTCCACTCAAGAAAAAAGATGTCGATTTGCTCATTGAGATGTTTCGCAAGAAAAAGGTAATATAAAGATGATTTATTATTATGAATCCTTTGAAGTATTTTTCAAGCTTTTAATTATGTCCTTTGACTTTGTTTTGAATAAAGCATCTTCAATACTCCTTAATGTCGTATTCCGTTCAAATGAATACGTAAACCAAACATACAATAAATTTAAGATTTTCTTTTCGTGATAGACCTTTATTGAGGTATTTTGATCAAACTATAACCATAATCTTTTCATAATTCATCAAAACTAACAAAAACTTGGGATCCTTATAGGCTGAATTAATTATTTTAAATTTTCTATGCTAAATATCAGACCCTTCTGACAATATTCCTAAAAAGATTACTAAGGATTTTGCCAAACGTGTATATTAGTACTGTAACATTATTAATTATTTCATTCATGTTCTATATTTTCAATATCGTGGCCTTAAACATTTTTCACCTACAACTTTATTTTATGTTACCTGTACTGATATCCTAAGAATCTAGGCCCTGAAAAATTCGAAACTTAATAAGAGGCAAAGTTAATCCGACACCGCAGAAGTAAGCCTCTAGGGTGGAGGCTTTAGATTGTTCTAAGTACTATTTTAAGGTTTGGCCGTCTCTTCCTGCAAACACCACGCAAGGATGATCATTCCATAGTTAAGTTGTACGAGGATAAAAGTTCCGTGATAGCCACACTGTAAAAGTTCGCCCTAGGCCAGGAAAATATCCTCGTGATAAATGCGGAATTAGACACTCAACTTACGGAACGACAAGCTATCGAGTCATTCACAATCCCAGTATAATTTGTACATAAGGTAGACTTTAACTTCCGATTTCGTACGAAAATAATTTAGCATAACTATGTAGACCCTCGTTTTCCACATCTGCTAAAGAGACGAAATCAGAAGACGTGCCAATGAAGAGACATAAAATATCCAATTATAGAAAATATTTAAATGTACATATTCTTATAAGTTGGATATTTCAGCATCGTCTACACCCGAAGTACGTGGCTCAGATTCTGAAGGAAGCTGCACAAACCTTGAAGAGACTCCCAAACATCAACGTAGCAACAACATCTATATCCAGTCAGATCACTATATGTGGTGACCTGCACGGCAAGCTGGATGACTTGCTGGTTATATTTCACAAGGTACCTACCACAGAAAATATCTATCAAATACATCATTATTTAAATGGAGGTCTATAATCTCTGCAGACTTCTTTGGCTGGCAGGCGTACTTTTAACTATGTATTTGGTAGGATCAAATGCATAACAGAAAATTGATATTATTAATTACGTAAAATGAAAATATATAGTCAGTTACAGTGACGCGCGAGGTTATGAGGTCATTAAAAATGCGGAAACAAAGACTACCGTAGCTTCTAAACATTCGGTTAATTTTATTTAATTAAGAACTAAAATATTTACAGGTATATAAGATCTACGATCATAGTTTAAAGTAATTTCAAGGAATAAGTGTATTTTCTATTAACATTTTACTATGCGAATATTATTTTCGTTTTTCCAAACAGAAATAAATTGGGACTAATCAGAAATTAGATTGTTAGAAACAAGCGTTTTAACCATATTCAAAAGCCGAGTTTCTTAAAAGTTTACTTTATTCTGGTAGCGCTAACGCTGCCTTAAATATCGTTGACCAGTTCTTTGATCAGACAAGATACAAATAGTGGTGATATATTGAAAACAGAAATCACAGTTGGAAAACAATCCTCATACATTATTGAAGTCCAATACATCACAGAGCTATTTTCGGACCTATTGCATAATAGTGTTCTAAATTATCTTCGATCGACATAGTATCTTAAAAATAAAGCAATGGTAAATAACTGAAAAATACTATAATTACCATGATTACTTGTGTTAGAACTTATAATAATATATTTATTAACCTTTGAATGCCTTTAATTCAAATTAAGACGTGTGTTATAAAAGGAAAAGAGATTTATCATTTTAATTAAACTAAACCTAATTTATGTGACGTAGTCGCTAACTGACGTTTACCTGATGATAAAGGTCATCGTCACTCAGAGGGCGATTCACTGCGAGATACAATTAGAAATGAGGAGATTCGTAGGAGAATCAAAGTAACCGATATAGCACAAATGATTGCGAAACTTAAGTGGCAGTGGGCAGTGCACATAGTTCAACGAACAGATGGCCGGTGGGGCAGTAAAGTCCTCGAATGGCTACCACGTAGACACCGTGTTGTTAGGTCCCCAACAAGATGGTTCGCCGCAATACGTTGGATTAGGGCAGCGCAGGACCGATCGCCGTGGAGATCTCTGGCCCTTTAGGGGTGGGCTTTATCCAACAGTGGACGTCTTCCGGCTGATGATTATGGTGATTAATTATTTATGTCTAAAAGATCCACGTTCCATAGTTGGCGTATAGATTTAAGTAGTAGGTGCAAGTACCAGCACTATTCTGCTTTGTTCAAAATTCTGAGGACCTCACAAAAAATATAACGTGACGGGGTAAGGCCGGTCACATGGTCAGGATAGGAGAGTGCTATGCTCGGAGTTTCCCTTCGAGATCGAATCAAATATAAGCAGATCTGTAGGAATGGTAGAGTCCTCGAATGGCGATCACGTACCGCAAGACTTAGTGTGGCTAGGCCTCCCACAAGATGGACCGACGATCTGGTTAAGATCGCCGGAATACGATGGATGAGGGCAGCGCAGGACCGATCGTCAAGGTGACCTTTGGGGTAGGCCTTTGACCAGCAGTGGACGTTTTCCGGCTGAAATGATGATTAAAAAATGATGAATAAGAACGTAGTGTACCCGGCATGCGCGTGTGACACAACCGCCTCGCTCGATCGTTCTTCCCTGACAAAGAGGATGTTAACACTACGTTATAAGAGATGAGACTGCCTTTTTTCTTAGAGTTTCGCTAGCCTGTTCCCTGACTGCTCGGCGCTCGCCCGGTGCCTGCTCTCGTCCACACTCGCAAATTCAAATTCAAATATTTTTATTCAAAATAGGATGTGAAATTAAAGTATTTAAAGTCAAAAAAACTACCACCCATTCCAAAGTGAATGCCTCAGGCCTGAGAAGAATGGGCGCAACAAACTCAACGGGCTTTTTTTTTCATCAAAAATATGTTTATAATTAAAGTAACATTTACAAAGTAACATTGTACAATTAAACTTATTATTTAATAGCCTGAGGGCGGTCGCTCCATTCCCAATCTTTGGTATCATTAAGAAAGTCATTTATGTTATAGTAACCTTTACCACACAAACGTTTTTTAACAATTCTTTTGAATAACGTAACACCTTTGTTTTGAACATTTTCTGGGATCTTGTTGTAAAAGCATATACATCGCCCCACAAAAGACTTACTAACTCGACTTAGCCGAGTAGTAGGCATCATCAGTTGATGTCTGTTCCTGGTATTAACATTATGGTTATGACAGTTTCTGGCAAATTCACTTATGTGCTAATGAACATACATTAAATTATCAAGAATATATTGAGAAGCAACAGTCAAGATGTTAATTTCTTTGACTTTTGCACTCAATGATTCTCTAGGACCTAGGTTATAAATAGCGCGAATAGCCCTCTTCTACCACTCTACAATTACTCCTGAGCCAAGACGAATACCGAATCATCTTCGTACGTGCTTTTTCTACTCGAAGTTCTTGACTACGTAAATAATATAATAATTTTCGGTAAATCGAATTGGAAAACAAAAGTGTAGTATAACAGTTATTATGAATATAACAAATATTATGCATATCTTTAAGAGTGAAATGTGATGTCCCAGTTCACTGGCTTGGAATGTGGGTGAAACTGGCACTTCAGTGAATTGAAATATCTCATCGAATCCTTACGACTCCCGATCTCAAATTGAATCATGAGATTCTATGCATACTTGTTAGTGTAATAGATATGAAATCTAATGTAGTGTTGAGGTCTGACTGGTTGACATATCAATATGTTTACACCTGCTATTATTTTAGTAGTAATATTGTGATATATTAACGTTCCTAAATATCCCTAATATAATTAATTTGAATGATTGATGATGAAGCTTTATTGCTTTCTTAAAATTGGAGCAATATTAATACCAGTTTTACTGTTACTGTAATGTTATATGTACTAATAAATGCCTACTAATAAAAAATATATGAGATTTAATAGAGATATTGGTATAATTTTAAGGATTTAAGAATTGACACTTATAAACTTGAAGCATAAATAAACAGAAAAAAATAAAATGAAGTGAAGCAGTAATGTGTAAGCATCATTGTGTTTCGGTCTGAAGGGCGCCGTAGCTAGTGAAATTACTGGACAAATGAGACTTAACATCTTATGTCTCAAGGTGACGAGCGCTAGAGTAGTGCCGCTCAGAATTTTTGTGTTTTTCTTGAATCCTGAGCGTCACTACATTGCAATGGGCAGGGCGTATCAATAACAACCAGCTGAACATCCTGCTCGTCTCGTCCCTTACTGTCTTAGAATCTAATAACAAGAAATAAGTTGGTGTCAAAATTAGCACAAATCGTAAGATTTGTTACTAACGCTTAGGTAAGCTGATGAACTCCAGCCTAGTGGCTGGAGTTCATCAGCTTTACTAGTGTAAGGCTTTATTTATCTACTTACCAATAAATTAAGCCTTACTATTGCCCGTCAGCTTATTCACTACACTAAGGTGGTGACGAGCCAAGATAATGAACGTCACAATAGTACCTATTACATTACCACGGCCGAATGATTGATATTCCTGTATTATGACGCGCACTTCAGACTATAATATTTTTCTTTATATATTCAAATATCATAAACCCTCCATGATGCGTTCCAAAACCGCATATTATGACCACTATAACAATAGACTGCTTTGTTAGAACACATTGCCTATCTGTAAATGATGTTATTACTACATAATATTAAAAAACAAAGTCCTCCTCCGCGTTTGTCTGTCTGTTCGCGATAAACTAAAAAAGTACTGCACCGATTTTCCTTTACTTTTCACCGATATATAGCGTGTTTCTCGAGGAGGTTTTAGTATATAACTTGATCAGTTGTTGTATATTTTTTTGTATATATGAACGGTATTTGTTGGAGGTGTCGGAAAAAATAAGCCGTCTGGGAGCTTTCAACGAAAACATTGTCTAAACCCTTTCAGAAATTACAAAATAATGGAATTGTGTATCTTATAAAGGTCTACAGAAAAGTCTGCGATGACATAATATGTCTATCTCTTAAGGATAACATACTAAATCCATTTAAATACTTTAAAAAATTGTCGATTATAAAGTGGTAATGTAAAAGCTGTTTACACAAATATCGTTTTGTTTCATTTTGAATTCATTAACTTTTATAACACATTTCCGTTGATTTAGACATCATTTCCCGAATACCTATATCATTTTTATTCTATTAACAGTTATTGTTAAATAAAAACATCGATTTCGTTAATATTTCATTCAAATATCTCTGAAAAACAAAGAAATTTGATTTGACCTCTATTCTAATATCAGTCGAGATGACGTTTAGTTCGAAATGATAAAAATCGCTTAGTAAGTTAATTCGTAAGTTTCAAATCATACTTAAAGATTAAAACATAATACAATAATGAGAAAAAGGTCTAAAGGAGACACAAAAAGCACGAAAATGTTTCTCTGTATAACGTCACATAAAAAGTGACGTCACTTTTAATCAATTCCTTCATTTGTGTACACTTTTCATGATTAACAAATGTGAATGCTACACAAGTTATATTGTGAGGCTTTACTAAGGACGGACGTCATAGTCCGCGTCGAGCGTCATAACACTGGTAAGTAGGAACCACACAATAATTGGGAGTGGCGTTAACGTCAGCGTCATCTAACTTGAGTCGTCTTAATTGTTCAACTGTATGATTGGTTGATAGACCGCCTGCTATTGTACTCTTTGTTTATCGTTATTACTGCTGTTTTATTTGAATTGTGGTCGCTTTTCTTTTAAGGAAAATAATTCAATCCGCTAAGGTTAATATGTTTTTAATTTTCGCAAATTCGGAATTCAATTTGAAATAATGTCTCTTTTACCTACTTGTGTTTGCAAAACCCACTGTCCAGAAACACTCTTAAATATTATAAAACTATATTTAAATCGATATAGATCATTCATTTATACTATTAATAACATTTTTATTTGTATTAGAAAATAAAAAACCTAAAAGTGAAGAAAACTAACATAAATAAAAAAACAGTTGCGAAAAAGTCTATGTAGAAACATATTTCACGCGAAGCTGCATTTAAATTGATCTAACGAATTTACAGATAATTTTGTTGTGGCAATTTTTGGTGTCATGCCAAATCATTCATTTGAACTGAGCTAAAATTTTACAAGCAATGTAAGAAAATGCTGCTATTCGACTTGAACTTTCTGAAGCTCTGCGTATTCTGTACATGCCAAAACGTGGTATCGTAGTGTTGTTGTCAGGATATCATAGTATAGAGTAGTGGCAGACCAGCTCAAGGGTATATAAAATAGATATAGTATTTTCTCCAAATGACCATCCTAAGATAATGCAGTATCTCAGCGTCGCAACTATTGCCCAGCCTCCACTAGTTACTGGTGCAAAGAGTGTCGCAAGAAACTTGTCTTGATGCCCAAGACCGCTAGAGGTCATAGAAATGCGACGTGGCAATAATACTAAAAAAGGAAACCTCTCAGTTTTCCATCTGGAAGATTTCGATAAACATTGTACTGCCTGAAGGCGCGGTGAAAAGGGTTGAAATACAAAATAGTCGTTCAAGTGACAGCGATAAGTTAACTCGATTGAGAATTGTGGAAAAGGGCCAAACCCAAACTCAGCAGGGCATTTGTCCCAAACACCGGCACTGAATGGATAATGAAAGTGAATCTTTAGAATATCGATTAGATATTGTGATGTTGAGTAAGAACGTATAAGTCAAGGTCTGCCGCATCTGTAGGGATTCGCGGTGTACATTAATTATTATGTTTGTACTGTCTCTGTGACGTAATCTTAATCTATTTATGAGCTTGTTCAACTTCACGATAACATTGAAATCTTATAACATTAATCCGGTGTTGACTGCCTTCAATATACTTATTACCAATACAAAATATAGAATGCTGTAAAATTCCATTATTTTCCAATAATAGGTTATCACCATTGACTTTGAACTTTTTACCTTATTTATAAATTGAAATTTGAAAAACCAAGCTTAGAGGAAAGCCATTTTGGTAGCTGACGTCAGCGCTATATTTGTAAGAAAATATAGATGTGTCACAATTGTGATAAAAAAAAATATCAGCCGTTACTTGATCTTCTCAACTTGACCACTGAATTAAAGAAAAAGAAAACAATAACTTTCATATTTTAAAATGAAGCTCTGAGATGTATCTTATAACATGTCCCAGTGAAGTCCCGTGGTAAAAATCTGGCAAAATACTGTTATTTTCATATCACAAAACATCAACTTTAATAACCTACTATATAATATAAAATAGGACGAAAATTTTCAGATACCGCTTTAAGAGAATAAATGCTATATAAATCAACATCTGCTAGTAAAGTTTGCTAACGATAAGTTTTGATTATAATCTGACCAATTACAATACGTCATAGTCATCAACTGACCAATGAGCATTCAGTATTTCGTGCATTGCAAATAAAATTTTATTTATATTTGTAGATGACACTCGGGTTTTATGACTTTATTTTTTATATTATTATTAATCCTAAATTGTAGTATTGAAATAAAAGTAGGTCACAGAATTTGTACAGTTAATATTTTTATCTTGTTTATTCACAGAACGGATTGCCATCCACGGAAAATCCATACATATTTAACGGAGACTTTGTGGATAGAGGCAAGAAAAGTTTAGAAGTGTTCCTGTTGTTATTGGCTTGTATACTGGCATTTCCTGGGGGAGTTTATTTGAACAGAGGAAACCATGAGGATCTTATCATGAATGCTAGGTAAACTATATTTTCATAACTTTATATCGTATTTAAAATTTTCATGTTGTTAGTAATTTTGAATTAGCTAAATGTTTTCATAAAAACTGTATTCGTATTGGTACTTCCACGTTCACGACGAGTTCATTAGTATTATGTATATGTACATTATTAGTATCGTTATTTGATAATAGAAAAGTAGCAATTGTTAGTATATTTGTATTAGAGTGAGATAGGAGGAGCCTGCCTACCGCTGCCGTATGTGTGAGAGAAAGGTAAGCCAGACAAAATGGCGCCGTAACGCGTTACGTTACGAAGCGGTTTACTATCCCATAAGTAGGTCAAAAATAAAAATAGAATTAGGCGCTATTTTGCGATAGTAACTTGCTATCCACAATATAATAAATGATGATCTTTAGTGTTAACTCTGTCAAGTTCCAAATCATTTCAACATCTTGAGAGAGACATCTTGTACCAGCGTTTGACGAGTTAACAGCTCTAGAAGATGCCTCGTAGAGACAAAACACGCATCGAAGTGATTTTGTGAAACATTGCGGTATAAAAAGAAGAGAGTCAACATTATTAAGTGTTTATATAATATATAATGTATGTACATATGTACAAATATATATAAAGAAATCCTTTATATAATTTAATATTTTCTGTTAACAACCTAACCTTTTAATATTAAATTACTTATTTAAACTTTAACTTTCCCACAGGTATGGGTTTATAAGAGAAGTACATCAAAAGTATCGGGTAAGTGACTACTTAATACTTATTAACATGTTAAGAACTTTAATTATTCTATAACAGTAACGATTTAATTGAAGTCGTTTCAAAGAAGCCATAAAGTATTTCAAAGGCCTCTTTATAGCGCGTTACATTAAATATTCTGAAGATGTTTATTCTCGAATGTTCAGTTGGCGTTGCCGTATATCTTATCTTTATGCGTGTTGAAGGAATACTTTATGTTTAAGTTATAACTTTATGATATACATTACATAATATGTCCAGTTTTTATCGTTACTCATAATAATGTTGATCAATATATAAAACCTCATTTTTTATACAACTGTATAATATTTAGTAACTGATTGGAATGAACATAAAATGTTATGGGGAGCTTTCTTTCAATAAAAATCTCATAGATAATTTTTAAGATAGATAGAGTCTCTTTTTGATAGACAACCAATGAGAACAGGCCAGGTTTATTACTTTGCGTGACAAGCGAGGTCTCACTGCTCAAAATAGAGATTAATTGTCAACCTCTATTTTTTCGAAGTTTTCACATCTGTCACTTTATATAGACGTATAAAATATGATCTAACGAAAACCTCATCAATTTGTTAACACGGTTTGATATAAGTACGCACAAACTTTATAAAGGCAAATATATTAATTTTTTAGTCCTCGGTTACAAAACTAGAACATATAAGAATAAATTGTTTTTTTTTTTTGGTAATTGATACAGAAAGATGTTTTATTTCATTTCTTTTTTTTTAATTAAAGTTCATGATTTTCTGTAAAAATGTATCATATTATAGCACAATGCAGAACGATTACTGAAGCTGGTTGAGAACGTATACCGCTGGCTTCCCCTGGCCACCATCATCAACAACCGAGTGTTTGTGGTGCATGGTGGTATATCAGACACCACCGACCTGGACATGGTGAAGAGTCTGGAACGAGAAAAGGTGAGTTGGGGAAACTGAGATGACAAACTATGTTCACAGGAAAATTAATTATCAATTAATAAGAATTGGCAGTAGTTGACACTGCCAATAGAAGTGAAAATTTTAATTTTCATAATGTTAAAAACATTTAAATTATTAATTTCAATTTATTTTTCAAACATATTTTCAATAATATTCTTAATAATAAAAAAAACACTACTTCAACAATGCACAGTATATACTCATTGAACTTTTCACTAAATCCATTAAATTTCACTAATAAGATATACACAGCACCTTCTTACCAGCTATGAGCATGTCGGTGACGCGAATCTATAAGATTATCCTCTACCAAAAAATGCCCAACGCGTCAACAGTGTTAATGTAAAATGTTTTCATATGAAATAATAATTTGTAATTTATTACTCCAAAAGTGTTTCATTTTAATTTGTGTTGTTCACGTGTCTCTCCACGCTCCGACGTCAGCTCAGAGAACTTTGTGCCTTGCGAAACAAGTTTCCTAATTTGTTTTTGTTTTGTAACAATGACTTATTTCTATATCCAAAGTGTCGCTTGCCCTTTATTTTGCCCATCATTAGAAAGTGTAAAAGATCGTAGGACATGACGCAGATATACCATGCCACCTTTCTTCGTTTAATGGTTTGTATCTCTTTCTGACGACGCGCGGTATGTATATATTTTCTTATTTGAAACCTCACAAACTTTACTAGCCACTATATCTGTGATATAAAAGCAATGAATACTCGATTGTCTCTGTCGTAAACTGTTGTAAGCAAACCAAGCAATTATTAAAGATTAATGGCTGCTGTGGCATGTCTATGTTTTCAGGGTTTTGTGATTAGACTCTGTGCAATGTGACAACTTGTGTTATTATGCTTGGTACAATTGGAGAGGCAGTTTGATATTGACTTAACACCCAGTTATATTATCACTGTACCTGACGTCGATGACGTCACATGGTCGCTTTGTTACGGTGTCCAAAACAAACATCACTAGGATATTAATATTAATAAATAAATTACGATTTCTTTTTTCTGTATTATAGATTGGTGTTAAGGTGTTGTGTTGTGATGCTGATCATTATTGAGTACAAAAAATATAATAATGAAAAATCTAGGAAATAATCTGGGTTACGAATAAAAAAGTATTTAATTATATGGCAATACATTATAGCGACACAGAACAATAGAAACAACTATTTACAAAAAAAGTCAAAACTTAACTATGAAAACTCCAAAAACAAAGCAGTGATAGCACGAAAATGACACGACAAGTAACGGTAATGAAACTGCAAACCGTACTCACACAACAAGAGGAGCACGAGATGGTGAAAGGGGAACGAGAGGGGGCTTCACGTTCCAGCGAGGTCCAGAGATAATGTGGGCGTAGCCCCAAACAAAGCATAGTCTGTACTGTGGATGCTAGATCTAAACTTAGCGTTATTTGATTTTGCTTTCGTGTTTACAGTAGCAAAATTTGTTAACTTATAGTTGCCAACCAACTGAGCTTTCCAAATATATTGGTTTCGAATCAATATCCGAAGCAAGTTTCGCAATTAGGATTAATGCTGATGATTGTAGCCACAAATAAATCTATTCTAATGGTATTAAGAGCTGTAGAAACCCTTAATATGGGAGTAGATGTAAAATAATAACTCTTTGAATTTAAATTACATTGGGTACTTATATTTACGGTCAATACCAAACAATAATGCTGCAAGTTAAACGTTTCTTTAATGAGCCAAGATATTTCATCGTTAAAATTTATATTGCTTATAAGTGTTCTACGACGTAAGGGTCATTGTGAAATGTATTATAATGCAAAGGGTAAAAGGTCTCTTAGCGAGCTATTTATATTTTTAGCATCGAATTTCGTTGTTGCTGCAATACATAAATATTTTGTGAAATGGGTTCTATGAGTTATGATCCTTAAACGAATGAAATCTATTTCTGTAGTTTTGGTAAGAGCTTGACTAATGCGGTTCGTTAAATGATGTTTCTCTTTGTAGGTAATATGTGGTAAGGGTTACTATAATATGAATTACTTTCTTAATAATACCGTAGATTAGGAATAGAGCGACCGCCCTCAGGTAATTTAATAATATATTGTATTGTACAGTAATATATTTTTACAAAATAATTAAAAAAAAAAAACTATTCCGCTGAGTTTCTTCCGACCATTCTTTTCCTTATATTTTCGAATGAATGGTAGTTTTTGATGATTAATACGTGACTCTTAATCCTATTTCAAATATAAATATTAGAATTTCTATTTGAAAGTGATTTTCACCCACTTCAAGACACCAATTTATGGGTTCTATAAGTTTTGATCCTTAATCGAAAGAAATCCATTGCACACACCCGTGTGACGATGACCGTTGACAATATTATTCCCAAGATTACCAAGTTAATAAAAAACTGTCGACACAAATACGATAAAGCAACTAATTGGTACTTTTGCTCCTTTTAATATTTATATTCATACCAAAAGTAGTTAATGAAAGTTAAAAATGAAATACTAAATAAAATAAGCATTATAATATAGTCTTAAATTAAATGACTTCCTTTGGTTTAAATTTGTGAAAAAATTTCAGCGAGGAATTCTCGGAATTTGTACAATCTCTTCATATTTGTTCCATCCAGACGGACTGTAGCGTTCCCTACACGTTGGCTTTTCAAGGAACTTTCTGCCATGTACGACCAAACTATATAAAAAACTTCCTTGTGCATGTAATTCCCTCTAGTGGCAGGAGAATGTGGGTCGTGGTGGTCACTTTTTTATTTCCATAAAAAAATAATTTTCAATGTATTCTATTAGTTTTTCTAAGCTAAGTATAATTTATTACAGTTTTAGTATATTGTCTAGTTTTAACTCTATGTGGAATAATTAGATATTTAGGTCAATGAATATATACATATATATGAATTAAGTAATCATTTATATATATGTACAGATAGAAGACATGTTTAGGTAATGTTGTTACCACAACTATAAAACAATATGACTTCGGCATCGTGTTAACGTCTAATAAACATCGTATCTATACATTAACAGAAATAGGTCAGTCCGGACATCGCATTTAATGACAAAAATACACGTCATAAAAAGGATAATCAGTTGGCTTATTGTTGATAAGCTGTTCGTCCGAAAATGTTAATTAGTAACCCTTGTCAGAGATGTTCTATGGATCAATTACAGAATTTTATTGGTGAGATCTTAACATTTAAGGAGAAAATTTTAGGAGAATACTTCATAACGTTTCCCTATAAATAAAGTATGGTATCATCCGCACATTTTAGTTTGTAAGTGCAAGCCCCGTGTCCGAAAATTCGTGTCTCCTATTTCCGCTTCGTCCCCGCACCCCGTGATTAGTTTACAATAAGTGCGCTCGCGCGGTAACCATATATGTTGCGTTACGTATTTACTTAACTTTCAGTAAAGTTTACTAAGTAGTCAATCAATATTTATTTTTAATGTTATTTTTTTCTTCATATATTATGATAAACAAATATCACACCCTGTTGAGTATTGTTAGTGTCTCCCCAGTCGTGCTGTATATTACACTAGGTCTTGTTTCAGGAGTAGATCCTTACAGGAAAGTAGATATTTACATTTCTGTTCTATACTTTCTATTATATTAACTACTATAAATATAAATCTTTATTTTTTCGTAGTACGTGTCATTGCTGCGGCCTCCAGTTGCTGAGAACTCAGCACCCGGCGCTGAAACCATCGACAAGGTGGAGTGGAAACAGGTAATTAATAATATTAACATAGCTGAAATTCACACAGGAGATAGATTAATTTTTAAGTGGCGGTTTGAAAGCCACGTTGTATTGTAATCGAGTCGTATCAAGTTACGCTTAAAATTAGTTTTCTAAGGCGTTAGGAATCTGATGATAATGTTATTCTTGTGTGCTAAGTAGCTTAACATAGAACCTATTCGATCCATTACTTATTCTTATAAACCAGATACTTCCAGGATTGCTAGCAACACGCGATTTTATGCCAAGTTTATGTTTTTCAATCGTATATTCATTAACATAGACAGCTTTAACACTGACTTACAGGCTATAAACTGGGATAACATATTAACACTACATGATGTCAATGAAATGGTAGGTAATTTTAATTCGCAAATCCTTGCACTTTTTAATCTACATGCACCAATAAGAACAGCTAGAATTAAAAAGAAATCCCACCCTTGGGTCACAGACTCTATTAAATTAATGATGAGACTGCGTGACAGAGCACTAGCGGAGTATCACAGAACAAAACTTGACAGTAAAAAAGAATATTATAAAAGTTTAAAAACATTAGTAAACAAGGCGCTATACAATGAAAAAGTAGCATATTTTAAATTTAATATAAATAGTAAACTCAAACAACCTAAGCAATTATGGAAAAATATAAAAAAAATAATTTTACCTAAAATTGGAAGAGAACTCCCTTTGCACTTTAATGACCCTAATATGATTAACAGGCACTTCTTGAAGACACCATCAGTTCCTAACACACAGCTTTCTTACATTACCTTTTTTGAATACCATAAATTTAATGATGCTATATTTCACCTTGAGACAATATCCACAGACTCTTTGATAAGAATTATAAAATCATTGAAATCCAAAGCTGTAGGATGTGATGGTATCAGCTTAGATATGGTTTTATTGTCTTTACCTAATTCTTTAGACACAATTAAATGTATTATAAATACATCTATAACAACTGGTGTTTATCCTGATTGCTGGAAGCAGGCTGTAGTGAGGCCTCTGTCTAAAGTTCCTAACCCTGCTGAGGTTAAGGATCTCAGACCTATAAGTATCTTGCCATGTCTCTCAAAGGTACTGGAGAAAGTAGTATGCGAGCAGGTTACAGGTTACCTGGAGAAAAATTATATGTTACCAGAGACACAATCAGGTTTTAGGAAATGCCGGAGTACAGTGACCGCATTGCTTGATGTCACTGACAACATACTTAGTTTGCAAGACAGTGGTCATTGTACTCTTCTTGTTCTTTTGGATTTTTCTAGGGCATTTGAAACAATAAATATCGATATAATGCTATCAAAATTAAATTATTATGGATTTGATTTTGCTGCATTAAAATGGTTCAATAGCTACCTATGTGAGCGTCACCAATGTGTACAGCTGTCCCACAACAGTTCTTCCTCCTTGACATCTGACACTTTACCGGTTGTAGAAGGAGTACCGCAAGGTTCTATTTTGGGCCCCATATTATTTATTTTATACACAGCAGACATCAAAAGCCATATCAGACATTGCAAATACCACTTTTATGCTGATGACACCCAAATATATATATCTTGTAAGCCAAGTGAAATAGATAATGCGGTCCAGTTGCTTAATGATGACCTTAATAGTATTATGTTGTGGGCCCAGAAAAACAGTCTATGTCTTAATCCGGTGAAATCAAAATACATAATTTGTGGCACCAACAAACAGCTGAGCAGTTTAAAGTCTTCACATGACATTATCTTGATGGGTGAACCCATTGAACGTACATATGTAGCACGTAATCTTGGTCTTCTTCTCGACAGCAAACTGAGATTCCATGATCACATCACTAGCCTAGTCAGTAACTCTTTTTACAGGCTGAAAATATTATATAGGATGAGACCTTATCTGTCAAAGGAGATGCGTATCCGTCTTGTTGAAAGTCTAGTTCTCTCAAAGCTGAATTATACAGATGTTGTCTTTGGCCCACGTTTAGTTTCTGTAACTAAAAAATTGATTCAGAGAGCCCAGAATGCATGTGCCCGTTTTTGTTTCAATATAAAACATAGAGACCATGTCACCCCTTTCTTGAATAAGCATTCAATGTTAAAAATGAAACATCGGCGAAAACTTCATTTAGCTTGTATCCTTTTTGGTGTATTGAAGTTCGAAAAGCCAAAATACCTTTATGACAAACTATCTAGAACGGCTAGTCTTAGGTCGTGTGGGTCACGGCATTGTTCTGTTCAGATGGTTATTGAGAAGCATCGATCGGCGTCATTTAGAGGGAGCTTTCGTTACTCGGCATCCAAATGCTGGAATAACATCCCACCGCCTATTAGAAATTTAAAAAGTCTATCCTTATTTAAAACGAAATTAAGACAATTTCTTTTACAGGAGCAAAGAGCACAAGAGAACTTGGCTCAAGATATGAGTGTAATATAGGTTAGATTCAGATTGCTCTTGTCTCTTTAGTACTATAGGATCTTCCCTCTTAAATTAATAAGTGATTCGATTGGCAACCGAACTAATTATCTATTTTCGTACTCTAATCATAGTTCATTTTAATAATATATTTATCTAGTAGGTACTTATTCTTTGTATGGTGCTAGTATTTTTATTATCATTTTGGTTTTGATTGTATTACACTGCAAAATAATGTCGTAGGTATTTTTTAGTTCAAAATAATTGTAAGCCTAATGCACAATATAAAATGAATAACATATTAGTTGACAATAATTGTTTGTTGATATAATGTGGCTCTAGAAGTCCTGCAATTATTTTGACAGTTGACAGTGTCATCTGTCACCTAGACAGTTGGTTGACGCTTGAAGACCACAGAGCAAGCAACCATCGGTTCGATACTGGTTACACCGAGAAAGTCGCAAATGAAAACGTGTAATTCACAACAAAATTAAAAATTATAAAAATCATAGCGTACATTCGTATTGGGACAGCTTCAAGGTCACAGAATGGCTCAAGCGGAAGATCGGCGCTGGACATACATGATGTGTGTCAGCATATGCCGAGCTTGTGCCTATTTGCAGCTGATGTTTTTTATTTCTATTATGTTTAAGTTTCATTTTAATTTTAAGCTGTAATATATTTTGTTTTGGTAAGTTTACTTTTGTTAATTACACATTTTTTAGCTGCAAATAAAATATTTTATTATTATTATTATTATTATTATTATATATTCAGAAGAAAGTTAAGGTTTCCTTATTTTTTGCCACATGCGAATGGTGGATTTGTGTTTTCCCTCAAGGCATAAGTGGTGTTTTGTACAACACGTACTAAGAAAAAAAAATAAAAAAATTGCGTGAGTACAAAGTACACATGTCAGAAGTGAAACCTTCATCGTGCATGAACCTCTTAACTGCATATGAAGTCCTGGTACATATTGCTTGGATGACACATGATTTCAACCGCTAGAAAGCTAAATTACTATCACCGCTATCATATTTATGTTCTTCTGTCTATGTAGTAATACGTCGTACGCATGACGTCACAATATATTAACGTATACTCGCGTCAAAGATAAGACAATATCTTCTTCAACTATGATCGCCTGGTACCAAAACATATAATGCTTCCTATCTCATTTTATTCCACGTTAAATCTTCTGAATTTATGTGTGTCTCGCTTTTTCGTTTCTTCATCGACTTTCAAATCACAATGATGCTAAAGAAGTTTTCACTTCAATAATAGTTTCGCAAACAAAATACAAATATCAATTTTTCAAATTTAACGCAGAGAGATGTGTGAAGTAAGTATTTTTAGCAGCCTTTTTAAAATAGGCCGAGGCTTAGTCAATGTTTGTATCTACTGAAACGTCCGGGCAACTAGAGCGGCTTTTTTCTTTAGACAGTCAAACGTCCAGGCAACCAGAGTGGCCCAGTCGACTTGCGTATTTATTTTGTGTTATAATCTGTAGTATGAGTGAATTAGCTTGTCAAATACGATTTTTAAGACTCTATGGTAAGTAATTGTAATAGGCTTATCTTTAAATATCAAGTATCCGAGCAAAAATTAAAAGAAATAATTAATTGAAAATCGCTTTGCGGGGGGAATTGTCATTTGTTTATTTTTGTAGTGTCAAGTGTTTTGTTATTGTTTTGTTTATCATGTAAGTGTAATATTTTAATTACGTATTATATTTGTTTTATATATGAAATTAATCCTCATGATATCTAGTTTCCGATTTTATCATTATGTTATTACAAATTACATATAAAATTCTTCTTACGACATTAAATCGACAAGTTATAACAGTATGATCGATACTACTTTATCGATTTGGTTTAAATATCAAATTTTTATTGTAATCCAATTAATTAACAGTAAATCATTGCTTGTAATAGGTACAAAATATCATAAATATAATGTTTATAATATTCAACAATCTGGATGTATTGAGACAACCAAGTATTTCACGTTTTACTTGTGCATTCCGCAGATAAATTGTAGGTATATACTAAGAATGGGTGCTTTATTTTAGTTTAATGCAACAATCCCGTAAGTCGAAGTAATGACATATTAATATCAAAAAATAGGTTATATAGTCTATTTCAATAATAATCAAGTTTTATTAATGTGTGCGCTAATATTTTACATAAAAACTTAATATAATGAAAATGTTATCACATTTCTACCTATAATCTCGAGCTTTAACCTTTTATTTATATATAACTTGGGTTCAAAAACATAATTTATGATTTTACACGTTGATTTTCTATACTTTTAACTACGTGAATGTATTTTTTATATAGCCATAGGTGGAGTCGTTATGTAATTATATCGCTTTTAATAATGATGAATCTCGCGCTCGCCGTCGGATAATCTTAATCGCGTCATCGGACGTTTCGCTACCTGCCAGCTGTCATTAATCGGACGTTGCAATAGGTATATAATAATCAAATCGGTCAAAATATTCAACAGTTAAACAAAGTCTGAATTCACCATAGATCTTAGGAATTTCCATACATTTATTCTGCCCGAAAATTCACGTATGTAATGGAATTTATTTCAACTATTCCGCAGCTTATTTGTACAGTGGTATACTCGTATGACAAGTTTTCCGCGTGTGATTAAAATGAAATCATATTCACATAAATATATTAAGTTTAGATCATTTATACGTCTACATAGACTATGACAGCTGTGAAAAATCCGAAAAAAATAGACTTTAATCTCTATTTTGAGCAATTCACGCACACTAACACAAAGTGTCATACACATAGCGAGTGTAAGACGTAGCTTGTCACGCACCATAAATTATTAAACCTGGTCTGTTTTTATCGGTTGTTTAACTGCAAGACACTGTAGACTTATAAATTATTTAAGGATAAGGCTACTTTTTGTCCGCTGTCGTTGAACTTGTCAATCCTTGCACATATGCATATATATTTTTTTAATGAAAATAAGGGACGATACGAGCAGGATGTTCAGCTGATGGTAATTGATACGCCCTGTACATTACAATGCAGTGCCGCTCAGGAGAGCAGCTCTCATTTAGCGTAATCCTTTATTGAAAAACCCAAAAAGTGTGAGTGGCACTACAATTGCGCTCGTCGCCTTGGGACATAAGATGATAAGTCTCATTTGCCCAGCAATTTCACTAGCTACAGCGCTCTAGACCGAAAACAGTAATGCTTAGACATTACACGGCAGAAATAGGCGCCGTTGTCATCATCTAGCTGGCATCAAATAATTTTAATCATGTAAATTATGCAATTTATGACACTGTTATGTTTAAAAATACCCAACTAACTGTATATATACTGAGGCAAGGTGGTTAATGATTCTGTCGTCATAATTACTTATTCACGTATCATGATATGGCTTCGGTTATCGATCGATGTCATACATGTTTCAGGAACTCTCTAGCATCGATTCGTTGAAAATTGTGTGTACCTACATATTGGAATGTTTAATAATCCAAGTTTATGGCTATAGATCAAGTCTACTGTTGTCAAGACAACGACAGTATGGGAGTGCGCTTTGCGGCGAAATCTAGAATTTAGACCACAACTGATTTTTTTTGTAATTATGTATTATTTTATCTCCGGAATAGGTTGGATGACGGCAGCGCAGAACCGATTTTTATTTTCAGGGACTTCAAATGCAGTTAAGAGGTTCATGCACAATGAAGGTTTCACTTTTGACATGTGTACTTTGTACGCACGCAATTTTTTTACTTTTTTTTCTTCGTAGGTGTTGTACAAAGCACTACTTATGCCTCGAGAGAAAACATAAATCCACCATTCGAAATGGAAGGAGGAAACCTTAACTTTCCTCTGAAATTTTGGGGAGACCCTTCAAAGTCACAGTCAAAGTCAAATAAAGTTGTTCAAGTAGGCTTAAATAAGGCACTTTTGAATCGCCACTATAAATATTTATTTTATATTACTGAATCTTCCATATGCTCGAAAAAAGTAGAGCTCGTGATAAAAATAATACAAGAAACTCAACGGCCACTCTTTTCAATCATATGGAATATTTTACAATGGCTGTAAAATACATAACAAATTAGTTTGTAAGGTGTTGCATACAATATATTATGAAGAATTGTGTTAGTTAAAAGCTTTTTTAATACCAAACATTTCATAAAAAGAATGAGGAATAAACTGACACATATAAATTATGGCATACTACTACAAAACTGTGGAATTAACTTCCTTGTGCGGTGTTTCCGGGAAATACGACATGGGTACCTTCAAAAGCGCGTACACATTCCTTAAAGGCCGGCAACTCTCCTGTGATTTCTCTGGTGTTGCAACAGAATGTGGGTTGCGGTGATCACTTAACACCAGGTGATCCGTACGCTCGTTTGTCCTCCTTTTCCATTTTTTTTAATTTGGTAATTGATACGCCCTGCCCATTACAATGCAGTGCCGCTTAGGATTCTTGAAACCCCCAAAAATTCTGAGCGGCACTATACCTGCGCCTGTCACCTTGAGACAAGATATTAAGTCTCATTTGCCCATTAATTTCACTAGCTACGGCGCCCTTCAGACCGAAACACAGTAATGCTTACACATTACTGCTTCACGGCAGAAATAGGCGCCGTTGTGGTACCCATAATCTAGCCGGCATCCTGTGCAAAGGAGCCTCCCACTGGTATATAAGTAAATAAATAAATAATCTGTAGTAGACCTTTTATTAATGGTTGGGAAGTGTTCTTATATTGCCCAAAACATTTTTAGTCCACACGATTACGATTGCAAATAAAGCTTTATCTTATCTTATTCATTTAGTATGTCAATCTGTCTATATTACAAAAAATAAGTTAAGATTTGGGATGCAAGTTATTTTTATGATAGACTCACACAAATATTTATCATGTAATCTTTTGATTCTCTGCCTGTTTTCTACTTAACTCAAGAACGGCTTATCTCAGTCTGATGAAAATTATATATATTTATGTAGTGATTTAGGGACCTTCAAACATAGAACATTCTCCTCCACCTTAAAGGACGGCCACTCATCTCTTGACTTCTGGTGTTGCGGGCTGTATATTAGATAGGTGATTTAATCTTATGTAGGAAATTATAGTAACGCAAATCCTAAACTAGATATTATAAATTCATATATTTTTTTTATGGTACGGACACAGTTTTGAAGTCTAAACAAATGAACCTGCGGTCAATAGTTTGCATTTTAATTCACTAAGTCACAATATCAGCAAGTCTGATGAGAATAAATAGTTCATAACGAAATAAAACTAGCGCTTTTCACGAGAGAACGATTCGGAAATATAATCAACTCGTTGACTACTAGAACTCATTTACTACGAGTAATATAGAGGTCTTATTTTCACGATTCAGCTTCTTTCATTTTCGTGACCTTGTTTGTATCCTAAACGTTTGCCGGACTCTGAAATTAAACGAATCGTTCCCTCGACTTTCTGTATCTCTTTCGGATAATTGAGTAGATTCCATAATATGATGATTTAGGTTGACTTAAGTATTGCGTTTGTAATAAATAATAATTGGTAACTCTTAATAATAGGGGTTACAGTATGAAATTGTCTTATTATTGCTGGAACTTAGGTACTTCGAAATTGACATAAAACCTTCATGGTTTTATATATTTGAGTGAATCTTTTTTCTCATGGTACCGATGTAGTTCTTCTTTTAAAAAATATGCAACATTGGATTGACTTTCAGTTGTTTTTTTTTATTCACCTTAGACAAGAACGATGGATACAACAGTTTCCTTCAGCAAACCTTACCAATAAAAAGATAATGGTAACTGTTTGGTGGTCTGAGCATGATGTCAATCACTATAGCTTTCTATGGTCTGGTCAAGCAATAACGGCAGATGTTTACTGTGCCGAACTCCGATAGCAAATCTAGCAGTGAAACATCCCAAACTCATGAATCGATCTTCAACATTATTGCTCCCTGATTACGCGAGCGAACTCTACAGGAACTGCAATTAGAAACCATTCGTCACCATCCGTATTCGCCAGACCTTGCTCTAACGGCATACCATTTTTTTGGTGATTTGGATAATTTCTACGTGATAAAAAGTTTTCTTCTACGGAGGCAGTACCAAATGCTCTTACATAGTTTGTCGAATCTAGACCACAGTTCTATCGCAAAGGCATAAATGACTAATACGTTATTTTTTCAAAATTGTCTTTAATTTTAAGTAGCACAAAGTAAAAAGTTTTAGTTAAACAAATAATGTATATAATACCTATTAAGCATGTTGAGTTAGCCTCTGTAAGTGGAGTGTACAACATTATGAAATAATTTATAAATGTGTCCGTAGATTAAGATAGTTGTATGCGTGTTGGCTTCCTATTAAATATATAAATGACCTTCCTATTAGATGGCAGCAATAATTATATAGATGATAATGGTAATTTTGATTAAAGATTTTAAGAAAATATTATAATTGAAGTTAAAAAAAAATAAGTTTTTCAGTCAAATCGGCAAATTCATAATTTAACCCCTAATAATATTAACATTGACAAAACTATGATGGTATTATGACGCTACTACTAAAATAGCGTGGATTCGCAATTTATCAGTTTATCATAAAAACCACTATAGTCAGACAGACTTATAGACCAAGATAGTAAATTCCTTATTTATAAATTTTACATATTAGCGACCTTGAATGATTGGCGAACTTTTAACAGTGGCATTATGCATTGTTTTTTTCTGATGCCAACCTATTTGCATGTTAGACCAGGGTCGGTAATTTTTGAAACCAAAAAAATAAACCTATTGGAATAGGAAGAAAATATAACAAAAATGAAAGGAAAAATAAATAACGGGTGATTTGAGGTCGGGAAGTGGACAAGGGGGGATTTTTATGGGTAAAAAAACGGTTAATCTTGATTTCCGGTAAAATTACAAGTCCTATGGAAAAGAGTTAAATAGCAAAGTTGTAGGTTATAAAAAGATCTACAACTTTTGTTATTTTACTTTTTTCACATAATCTCAAAAGTGTTCACCCCGCTAATATTTGTGTTTAAACAATTCGCCACATGTTTGGCCTCACGGGGCATCCTCAGGAGATGGAAACTTTGAATGGACAGACTATTTTCATGTCTCGACGCCTTGGGAAGGATTATCTTAACTTCAGGAATATAATATTATTTTACGTTTTATATAACATAGTACTCAAGTTGTACGACTTGAAAGCAAGAAGTGAACATTAAAATTTCTTATTTAACCCTTCATTTACTGGACCATTTCAACCTTGTTAAAAGGAAACTCTCATTCTAGCGCAAGCTTCAATAAAAACTTTAATGGAATGGAAGTTGTTTCTACGTAAATTACTTTTTTCTATTAAAAGATTTACTTAAACTTAGGTAGAGATATTCGTGATTTAAATACCGTTTTAAATGAAATTATAAACGCACGTGAAAATGCTACTGTCAAAGGTTCAAAGACAGAATTCTAAATATAAAGAGATATTGAAATATTCGAAATATGTTAATGTGATAATAATTAAATTTAAACTGGCACTTAAATATAATAAACAAACACTTAAAATAATTTTGAGAATTTCATGCTAAGACGCACGGGCTCATTTATTGAATATATAAATATATAAATGAGCCCTCGAGAAAATCTTTCCGATTTTATTCTATGTATGAAAACTTCTTGCTACTAAACTTTTTAAATTGACTTATAATAATAAAAGTTAACTGCAAAAGTAATGATCCAGCTCGTAAAAGAGAGTCACGACCGCGTAAAAGAAAAATCCCTGTGCGATAGATTTAATTTTCGAGCGAATAATTATAGCTTCTGACAGTACATAAGCCATGTTTAACTAGTTTTTAATTTTATTTATTTAGAGTATTGATTACAAGACCGTAAGCTGAAACCAAAATACAATAAACGAAGAATATTTAAATCATTTTTCAGTAATCTCGATTGCTAGACAAACCCTTGTGAAGTATATAGACAATGAATTCTATAGGTACTTGGTCAGACCGCCATTTTGATTTTTCAATTAATGAATAGCACATAACTCGTTAGACTAGTGTATTTAAATTAAAACTTTTATTATAGCCTATCATTTTGTTCAGGTATTTGACATATTGTGGTCTGATCCGCAATGTATCGGAGGCTGTGTGGCGAACGCTCTGCGAGGTGCCGGCACATACTTCGGGCCCGACGTGACCGAGAGTTTTCTGCTCAAGAATAAATTAAGCTTCATTGTTCGAAGCCACGAATGTAAACCGGGCGGTTACGAAATTTTACATAATGGAAATGTTAGTCAGTTAATATTTACATATTCAAATATTTGGTGACTTTAACAGAATTATTCAAATGATAAATTAAGTAATTTCATTATAAAATGTAAACTAAAATGAAGTCATATTTTATTGAATTAACATTGATTTTACTTTTTCTACGAGTATATATTTGCTGATATGGGCTTTTAATGAGATCGTAATTTTCTTTATATTATTATGGCAACTGTTTCAAGTATGTTAAGGTATATGAATCTTATTAAAAGCCCATATGACGATTGACTATTCAACCATAAAATGTATGTTACATTGTAGGTTATAACTATCTTCTCAGCATCAAACTATTACGAGCTGGGCTCTAATAAAGGTGCTTATCTCAAGTTGCGGGGCAATGCTCTGGAACGACAGTTTGTTCAATACACGGCAGCTGTGTCCCGAACTAGAAGGTTAACATTTAGACAGAAAGTTGGTCTTGTTGAATCTTCAGCCATGAGAGAACTTCACAGCCATATTGTAATGGCGAGGCGAACTCTGGAGGCAACCTTCAGATGTATGGACAAGGATCAGAGTGGTAAGTACCTCTAATTGGCAGTCATTATTCGACTTTAGTAAAACTCTTAGTTTTGTTAAAATCCATTTCGAAAATAACAAATTTATAAACAGTTGTAATAACATTAATTCAAATATTGTATTTCATGATTAATTAGTGAAAAGGAGTAAAAAATAGGCTTCTAATAAAAAATACAATTAAAAGAATTTCGTATGCACCAATATTACTTTAACGCTTTGCCTTACTAGTGTTATTTAAAACTTAACTGACCCTAGTCGACTATTCCCCATGAGCATAACCACTCAACAGTCACAATATACTTAGTCTGGCCATAAATAATATAACAATTAAAAATAAACAAATTATTTGAATTTGGAATCTGTCATCTTTATAATATGATTGTTCATTGAGTTTTCTGGCGCCACTACATTGTACAACATTTTGCGATATTAAAATGGAGTGGGGTGATAAAGAGAACCGAATCGCTGTGATTGCATTACACAAAGTAGATATGGAGACAAATGGAATTTTTAAAACTCTCCATTCGCTTGGTATTAGTAAAATGTTTGTGTACCGGGCTAGGTACAATGAGACCTCCTCTATTTGTGACAGAAAAAGATCTGGCCGTCCACGTAGTGTTCGTACGAAAAAGGTAGTCAAAGCAGTAAGGGATAGAATTCAGAGAAGTCTTGTCCATTTTTTCTTTGTTTCATTATTTATGGCAAGACTAGGTAAATCAATATCCGATATTTTTAGTACAAGTTCAGATTCAACTCCTCTGTTTTTGAAATCTACACGACATTATAAAATCATGCTGAAAATGCGTCATAGATGTATAAAGCCCTTTATTCAAACCAACTTAGTGTCTATTTACAAAGTATTAAGAACTAAAAAATTATAAATGTAGATATACAAATATATCTTTGTAGCTGAACTAATCGTAACAATATATTCTATTCTGATACTTATTTATTTTTTGTCGGTCTGTTTGCCAATCGGCAAAGGCCTCCTCAAACTTTTTCCATTTATGTCTATCTTAGGCCACTCTATTCCATGTTACTCCTGCTACTTTTCTAATGTCATTATCCCACCGTTTCTGTGGTTTGCCCCTTTTCTTTTTCCCTTCTCTAGGGTACCATCGTGTCACAATTTTGCTCCCCATTCTCATGCCCTCTTATCATATTGTGCCCTGCCCATTGCCATTTGAGTCTACTGATTTTCGATGTTATGTCCATGACCTTCATCTTTTTTTTAATCACATGGCGTCATAGATGTAGTATTGTATAATATTTTTGATAATATAATAAAGGTTATCAATAATTTGGTTAGCAAAGAGTTAACTCTTCTTAATAATATTGTGGACTTTTAGTAGATAGACAAACAATGGAAATTCTTTACGATAAATAGCACGAAAGTTTACAAATTGATGATGAGCTGAGTTATTATTATTTTATGTATCATTTTATGACCTAATTACTTAAGATTTAAGATTATTTTATACTTGCTACGCTCAGCCAGGAGTCTCTGTGGCCCATTCTTATGTGTTCGATATATTTTGTTGATTTGTTACAGCCATTTGTGAAGCTAAAGTGCATAATATTTTTTCATGGTAATAAGGGACGAGACGATTAGAACGTTCAGCTGATGGTAATTCATACGCCCTGTCCATTACAATTCAGTGCCGCTTACGATTCTAGAAAAACCCAAAAATTCTAAGGGGCACAACAAATGCGCACGTTACTTTGAGACATAGATATAAAGTCGCATTTGCCCAGTAATTTCACTAGCTACCGCGTCCTTTAGAACAATACATAATGATCCTTACACATTACTGCTTCACGGCAGAAATAGGCGCCGTTGTGGTACCCATAATCTAGCCTGTGCATACGAGCCTGCCACTGGTTATGAAGTTATGTTAATATAAAGCTATTTTGCGTTTTATAGGTAAACATTATCGTCTGAAGGCGAATAGTAGGAAAATTTAAAATACATAGAATATCTCCGTAAAATACTATTCTGATTTGTAAAGCCACGGAAAATAGTTAATAATACATTTATATCAGCCCTTTCATTTGATACCCGACACGGCATTGTCCTCCACAAGACATGTTCAATAGTGATGTGATAGTCACTGACGGACAAACAATACACTTCCGACACACCAACCCACACACATACATACCAAACATGTTTTAGATGTGTGCTAATAATAATATGTATTTCATACCTGGCAATATATTCTTTAGGATTTATATCGGTGAGTGACTGGTGTTTTGCTATGGAGGAGACAACTCATCTTGGGCTACCGTGGCGGATGCTAAAAGATAAATTGGTCCGAACCGAGCCTGACTCCAGAAGGGTTCGGTATATGGACACATTCGACTTGTCGGCTACTGTAAGTTAAAGTGAAACAAAATTGCATAAATATACAACGACTCCAACCATACGTAAATTACTAGCACAAGTTAATGAATTCCTTTCCTTAAATATATTAAAATAACTATGTAGTTCTTTATTAGTAAAAACATTAACTACTTTTTTTATGACAATAAGGGATGGGACGAATAGAATGTTTAGCTGATGGTAATTGATACGCCCTACCCATTTAAATGCAGTGCCGCTCAGGATTCTTGAAAAACCAAAAAAAACAGCGGCAATACAGTGATTGCGCTCGTCACCTTCAGACATAAGATGTTAAATCTCATTTTCCCAGTAATTTCACTAGCTACGGCGCCCTTCAGACCGAAACACAAAAATGCTTACACATTTCTGCTTCACGAAAGATAGAGGCCCCGTTGTGGTTCCCATAATCTAGCCGGTATCCTGTGAAAAGGAGCCTCCCACTAGTATCTTACCCTTAGTCATCTCTTTCGAAACCCTTGGGCCTGGGACTTTTTTTTCATATCCAGGGGAAGCTTAGGGCATTAATATATTCGTTATTATGTTCTATGGGTTATTATGGTCTAAAACGTTTTTCTCTAATTCGTGCAAAGTTTCGCCGTCTTTTGCTACTGTAAGCCATTTTTGGCTAGCTTGTGTTATTCTTTCGTGCCTGTCCATTTCTTGGATCATTTGTGATCGTGCGATCATGATACATGGTCTGTTGACTTCCATTTCCACATTCGTAAAATTTTATCAGTAGATAAATATTTGTATTGTTTTTCTCAATTCTATCTTTAACAACATTCAATTTGTTGTAGAAATTTGGAAGGAAGTCGGATACCCAAACTGTTGTTGAAACTCTTTACAAGAACAAGCAAAGCTTAGAAGCAATCTTCAAGATTCTCGATAAGGATAATTCAGGTAAACTTAACTAAACGAAAAAATATTTTGATATTTAACTATTTTCTTACATGATCAATATTTTGCAGGTTACATAACCCTGGAAGAGTTCTCCGAAGCGTGCCAGCTAATTGGTAAATATATGCCGAATCCTTTAACTCAAGAACAATTAGTTGATATTTGCCGTTTAATGGATATAAATAAGGACGGTCTTGTTGATCTGAATGAGTTTCTTGAGAGCTTTCGTCTTGCTGAGAAGAATCTGCACGAAGAAGAACTTCAACTGGAGGAAATCAACGCCACCTGACATGAGCTCGACCGCTGTCCCAGTAGGACAGCGGTCGATAAAGATGAGACCGGTGTCGAAGTGGAACTGTTGAGAATTGACGATGATCAGAACAAAACCGATAGTAGACGCTGCGTGGATGATATGAGATACATTGCGAGTGGTTCTAGACAAGCAGAGGAAATTGAATTATTGGATTGTTCCAACTCAAGGCGCCCGGGGCTTCTGGAAAGCAACATGTGAGACATATACTGATTTGAGAATCAAATTAGTCATAAACACGTAAAATTTATGATGTCGATCGCGTTATATACCAGAATGACCTGGTAATATATATAACAGCTACGTAACATACTTAATAATACATCGTTTCATCAATCTTCGTAGAATTACGCAATTAGAACGATGTGATAATCGTATTTTACGCTCTAAGTAGGAATCTTTACTTGCATTTTGATTCTAAATTCCTACGACAAGGGAAATTAGATTTGCTTATTCTGAAGCTAGGCTGTACTTTCATACCTAAGTCTAGTAATAGTATTTATTTTATTGTCGTGATAAAGCGATTTTAATAGGAGTTCTTAAAATGCTCTTTTGGTATTCCAAAGCTTATTAAATACTACTTGTAATATATAACTACTTTATATTATATATCTTAAGCATTTTTACTAATGACAGTAATTGTATGTATAACCTATTCATATTTTGATCAAATATCACTTTGCAAATACATTTATACGCATTGTGCCAAGAAAATTATTTACTGGAGTAATTGTCAATTGATAAACAATTTTTTCACTTTGTGAGTTTTTCAAAAATATAATAAGTTAACGAACGGGAACAATGAAATTGACTTTTCACATTGATTGTATTATAATAATATCTATACAAAGAATTAATATCGTGTATATTATTTTAATACTATTTTTGTACTCAACTGCCTAAATTTATTAAATGTGCTGTCTTGTAATGAAATTCTATATAAACTATTGTATTTTTAGCTTAATGATTATTAATACTTTTAAACTTATTGTAGAAATGCCAGAAAATTTTGAATATTGTAGACTTTTTATTAATTATTCTGTCTACTGTAGTGTTAAATAAATTGGAAACTAACTAAATAATATTAAGAAAGCTAGTAAGTCTATATTGTAACCAAAAGTCCCTAAATTGTTATCCAAACAATGAAAAATGAAAAAAATATATATTTTGTTTCGCGGGAATGTAATATTGCAGATATATATCACTCAAAACTTCATAAACAACTTCCACATCGCGGAGTGGAAAAAGTTTGTACACGGGACTTACAAACGGTAGTTTATTATTATCGCAGAAAGTTTATAAGCTCGGTAAAAACGGAAAATTATTAAAATGTCATTAATTCTAATTTAATTAAAAGTGTTGGATAACAAACATATAAGGGACTCCGTCATTTTATCTTCTCTTCTAGTCATATTTTGTCTTTCAATTATCTTAAATACATATCTTTATTAGTAAACTTTTTGATCATTCCAACGCTTATAAACTTAAATATTCAAAATTACATCATAATAAATATACTTAAATAATAAGTTGTTATATATTTACCTAAACCTCCTTTTTCCTTTTAATGTAACTGATGTTGTATGAAGTAACGTTCATTTGGTTTGAGTTTTTATTTCTTTCCAAACAGAGCAACTCTGAGATTTTTTTTTTTTTTTTTTTTATGGAATAGGAGGACAAACGAGCGTACGGGTCACCTGTTGTTAAGTGATCACCGCCGCCCACAATCTCTTGCAACACCGGAGGAATCACAGGAGCGTTGCCGGCCTTTAAGGAAGGAGATTAATGGCTGAACTATCTATTTACGGTACGTATTCAAAGGGTAACCAACAGGACCCCAATTACTAAGACTTATTTATGTCAGAGGAGGACAAACATACATACGGGTCACCTGATGTTAAGTGATCCCTTGTAACACCAGAGGATTCAATGGAGCGTTGCCGGCCCTTTAAAAAAGTGTACTCACTTTTTTGAAGGTATGTCGTATCGTCCTGGAAACACCGCACAAGGAAACTCATTCCACAGCTTGGTTGTATGTGGAAGAAAGATCCTTGAATACTACACTGTGGCGGACTGCCACACATTCAGATGGTGGGGATGATATCCTAATTTATGGCGTGTCGTGTGGAGGTGGAATTCGGCGGCAGGAATCAGGTGAAACAGCTCTTCGGACACTCCCCGTGATAAATGCGGTAGAAGACACACAATGAAGCGACGTCTCTACGTAACGCCAAGTGATCCAACCATTCACATAGAACTGGGTCTCCGACAATTCGAGCCGCTCTGCGTTCTGAGATTTTGACCAAAATGTAACTACTATCTCTAGGCTTCATCTTATAAACCACAAACAATACCAGATAGGTACACGTTTAAAAAAAATACTATTACATAATTAAATACACCAAGCGTGGCTAACTTTTTACGAGTTGTCAATCAAAATGTTCTTCTGTTCCGCAAAATATTGTTTGTGTACAGGCTAGTATATTGTAAGTAGGTAAAGCAGGACGTTGACAAAACTCATCTGTCCATAATAGTGACAGTACGTTCTGAATCGTAACACATGACAATACGACATAATCAAAGAGTTTTAAGTATATAGAACAGCCATTGGTAATTTTCTAAACATTACTTTTAATTCCAAGAGATGATTGATGATTACCTAGAGCACTACCTATAATGCTTATTAAAACAAAATAATGTATTGAACCTACCGAACGGCAGAGACCGAGCCATTTTGCGATACCTACACGTAAGTATCCATCCTCACTCCGTGGTGATACTGAGAAGTGAGTGAACTGTCAAAAATAACAGCAGAGACATTTGATTACAATTGGGTAAAACAAATTGAATTTTTAGTCCGTATTGGCGCTCTATGTCATATAATTTGGGGCTATGGCTGTTCAATATAATAATTAATGATATTGTATCTCATATCCAACACAGTAGCACTTATCTCTTTGCAGATGATCTGAAGTTATACAGATCAAGCCTTTTGGATTGCGATTTACTTCAAGAAGATCTTTATGCAATATACAAATGGTGTGCTAGTAATAAAATGACATTGAACGCAAGTGAATGTTACTCTATCACATTCACTCGCAACCGCGATATACTCAGAACTCAATATAGTATTAATGGTTTAGTTCTAGAGGATAAAATTGATATTAGAGACTTAGGGGTTGTTTTCGTTAAGAAATTAAAGTTTCTGCCTCATATTGATAATGTTATTAATAAATCTTCAAATATGCTAGGCTTTATCATCCGTAACTGGGGGTCTACTCTCTATCTCCGAAACGAAACTTCGTAAACGAACGAAATTTAAGCGAAGTTTCGATAGTGACCCTACTCTATTTTGTGTTCGGACACATTGACAAAGTTCGGAACCATAGACAATATTCGTGAACGAATGGTGAACGATTGGAATGAACATTATTTTAATCCAACTAATTTGAATAGTTCTATTTCATGCCAATGTTGGGTAGTAACTAATGACAACCAAAAATATCTGTATTACGCAATGTAAACATGTCAAATTCGTACTTCAGTAGGTCTACTCTAATTCAACGAAAAACGATGTTTCCTACTACGGTTCCATTCGTTTCGAAGTTTCGTCCCGAACGTCATTGCTTGACATTTCGAATTTTTAAACCTACTATAAATCATTTACGTTCCGAACGCAAATATGAAGATGTCAGCTGTTTGTTCGATTTTCATTTGTGTGTATTTTGTTGCAAATTGGCTTGCTTGCTTCTACGTGAAGAACATTAAGAACATAGAAGAAACCGACGCCGCTTATGCAATCAATTTAATATTATTGAAATTAATTATTGACTTAGAGTTTGTAGGGAATTACAGAATAAAATAAATTATAGCATGCTATGTTTAACTTATGTATCAAGGGTGGTATTAATATTCCCGAGTTCACCGAGGATGAATTCCAATGTGAATGAAGCAGGCGGGTTCCGTTTTTGAATGGTGAACGCATTCAAAAACGGTTCTTATGGCATCTTGTTTCTTCTTGTGGGGTACAAAAGCAATTGCCATCGTATTTGGATAAGTTGAGACACTTTAACTTGAAAAGTCTTTCTGTTCGACGACAAATGCTAGATCTAATATTTTTATACAAAATAATTATAAATCAGCTCGAATGTCGATCACTCGTGCACTCCATCAGCTTACGAGTTCCCCGCCGAGTACCAAGGCGTACGCAGGTCAAAACTAACCTTAAGCAATTTTCTCCCATACCACGTCTATCAAGAACTTATAACACCATCTGTGGTGAAGTAGATATTTTTAAAGATTCTTTACCTGTGTTTAAAAAAAATATTACGAGATTGTTAGGCGCCAAATGATTGATGTTCTTCTTCTTTTTTTCTTCTTTTCAAATTCGCATGTATATTGATTTTATAATTTTTGTTTTATTTTATATTATTGTTTCCTTGGTGTCACGGAAGCAAAGACTGTTGTGGTGCATGTTGTGACACCTTAATTTGTTGTACATTCAACTCATTATTTGTTAATATTTGATATATGTTAAGCGTATTAGAATGTAACAACTACTGGTTGTCCAATAAGTAAATAAATAATATGTCGACTCACGGTCGTCCACACCGCATTAAATCGAACGACTACCGTCGGCCTCTTCACCACGTTGCATACTTTGGCTTATTTTCAAGAAATAACACGAAAAGAGTCTAGTTGGCTTGTTTAACAAAGGTATACTTAGTTTCAATAGTAAAAATCAATACAGTACGGATGGAAATAAATAAAAAGTGTATTGAGCTCTGCGTGCCGCACTCTCAGCTACGCCTGCGGTATCTAGTTGGAGCGCAGCGGAGACCAGATAAACATATACGCTTGAGTAAAAAAGTAGTACGTAATAATATCTAAAGAGAAGTCGGAATGTCAGATACATCTCTCTGACTGCAATTGCAGATTACAGTGTCGAGTACAAAACAGTTAATCATCTTTTTATTGAAGAATAAAATATATTTAAAAAAATGTGATGTACGACCGGCGATGAAGGTATTATACTATGATAATTTATACGTCTAGATCTCTATCTTGTCTAGCAGCAAGAGGAGAGCCTCTTGATGATAAATTTACATGTCACTTTGTGTTAGTGTGTCTGCATTACTGCTGTAATGTTCGGGTGGTCAGAGGGGTCTTGAAATGACAACAGCAGAGTAAAGACGAAATAAAGAGTTTATTAAATAAGATTAAAATGCACTTACTCACTACTCTTACACTAACTCTCAATAACATATTGAATTAACTTCAGTTACTAGAGCGTATCGAGCGCTACTCGAGGAACCATGAGCTATGGAGGACTGATAGGAACTAACGATACGGCCAGGCGGAGGACCTTATATCTCAAAATAATCTAAACATCATTTAGCTGGAATGTTAATCTAAATAAACCATAACTTATAACTTAATATAAACATCATTTAGCTATAAGAGTAATCTAAATAAATAATAACATGGACTTCGCTTTGGTGACCAATTTACTAGGAATGTCAATCTAAACAATGATTTCCCCTAGTCATCATCAAATGGCTCTATGGTGAATATATTTCAATATCAAAAGTTAATAATATGCAAATATTACACTGAAAATAGAGGTGAACAGTCAACCATAATTTTTTTCAACGTTTTCACAGGTGTCTATCTAGACGTATAAATGATCTAAAGTATTGTACAAATTATAATATGATGTGACGATTACATTTTACAGTCAAAAGGTATTCGAGTGTGGCTATGAAGCAACGGGTTGCAGTTTGAATTATTGTTCTACCTCTGGGTGTTGGTGTTGTTATTTAAGTTGGTATTTTCAGGCCGGCGAAGAGTTTAATTAATACATTCCGACGAATAAATTAGCCAATGTTAAAAAATTTATGGATCATGAAATTCATAAATTTATAGAGTTGTAAGTTTTTGGCTTGAAATTTGTTATGAAACCAGGATGCAAGTGAAATTATATAGTACAAAATAACATATTAATATCAGCATAATAATCGGATGTAAAAAATATGCATAGTTTTACTTATTCATAAAATAAAAACATGATGTAACAAAAAAACCTTTGTCAGGTGTGGGCTTCCATACAATATAACAGCGAAGAGCAGCTGACTATATCTTTCTCGCTCGGGTACACTCAGAGCGTGACGGATCAGTCTAACTTACTACCAACGAAAAAATGTGTATGCGGTGAGCCAAAAGAAGTTTTCACTTCAATACTTTAAGGCGATGTAACAAAAGTTTAACTTTAATAATGTATATAACCTTGTAACTACGTTATTTACTTCACTCATACTTCATACTAAACACGTTCACTTCGTATTTATCCAATTTGTGTAGAGAACTCTCATGTGCGTACTCAACCCGACGCGAGTGCCTCCGTCATCTACATAACAGATAAACCAAAGTTAATTGGATCTGCAAATCCTTTAGGTGTAAATTGAGTACTTGGCATACAAACATAATCTGCAAACGCTATCAATAAAAAAACATAATACAGCATTGTAACTTTAGAACCGTTAATTTTACAAAAATTCATGGAGTTTTTTCATTTTCGCGTCACTCTTAATTAAGGGCCATGCAAAATAGCTTAAAGCGGTAACAACCACGTGACCAGGTCAAAGGGATTACAGTACAAATCTGCAAAAAGGACTTTACGTGAGTTTTATTTGACATTCATCATTTTGTGATTTAAAAATCATCAAATAAATATCTGCTTGGGGTGTTCATTATTACAGTACCTTAATAAAGAACCTTATTGTCTTAGATAAAGGATTGGTCGCCGCTGCGCTCCAACTAGATACCACACTACCAATACCTATACTTAGAAGAATAGCTTTTTTTATTACGGCAACTATTAGATGCTTGTGTGCGTGACATCTTGAAACTCAATGGTATCTTTCAAATTGTGTAACTTAATATATACGCTTCGTGTTATTTTATATTGAAAGTAATAATATACAAAGTTTTACTACGTTACCCGGTATTTTAGTTTCAATTAAAGAAGTTTAACAGATCATGTGGAACGTTAACGTCACACATTGTTCAAGACTGGTTCAAGTACGCCCACCTGAGCGTAGTATTAGTTGCCGCACATTGCGACTACGCCTGCGGTATCTAGTTGCAGCGCAGCGGAGACCAATCCTTATAACTAAGCTTATTGTATTCAATATTGAAAACGATTAACACCTGATTGACAGCGTAATATATTCAGTGAACGCGATTCAAGTGATTGAGCAGTCATGTGGATGTACAGTGATGAGATGGTTGCGTAAATAATACATGACGTCACAACGAAATAATATTATACTGTTTATAAGTGAGCAATAATTGTCGTAAGGAGGGTAGTCGATAAATAATAAACGATTTTATAATAAATGGCCTAAAAATATAAGCGATAGCTCACTGATCACTAATTGATTCAGAACGTCGTTTAGAAAAAATAATCTCAAGGATATTATTTGTGGCTAGCATAAAATATATTTTAACAATAAAGTGAAAAAAAAGTATTATTACGTATTTTTATACAATATAATTAATTAATCTAATTCTAGTTATGATTCTTGTTATTTTTGTTATCGGTGTCCTCCCGCCGCGGACTCGTTCTCACCTCTCGCCTCCTCACGTCACGTATGCGATTATTAAGTTAATTTTCTCCTAAGAATTGAAGAGGTCCGTTACTATTTCATGGATCCCATAATCAGAACCAAACCAAACTCTCAACAAACTACCTTTGCATATCCTTTCCAATAAAAAAACATAATCGAAATCGGTTGGCACGATATTGAGTTATTCGTAAATTTGTCGCGCACATACTTCTACACCGCTAGCTTTCAATTAAAAAAGAATTATCAAAATCGGTTTATCCAGTCGAAAGTTCTGAGGTAACAAACACAAAAAACACATACCGAATATTTGCGAAAATCCACCTTTATTGAAGTCGATTAAAAATGGCAATTTTTGTAATAATTAATGGTAATAATTTCGTTTATCTGTAGTAACTCAAAAACAATCAATATTTAAGTAATTTTGCGAAAAGATCCTTTAAGTGGAGGAAATTTCTAAATACTGGTTGAATATCCTATTGTGTACTTAGTCTGGCCATAAATATTACATTTGAATTTGGAATCTGTTACTTTTATATGATTGTTCGTTGAGTTTTCTCATTTTGGCGCCAATATAATAGTACAATATTTTACGATATTAAAATGGAGTGGGGTGACAAAGAGAACCGAATCACTGTGATTGCATTACACGAAGTAGATGTGAAGACAAATGCAATTATTTTATAACTCTTCATACGGTTTTATCTCGGTAGATGAAGATCACCTAGAACCATGTCACGTATTTAAAAAAAAAAGAGCCGTCACGGGACGCCTGGCAGATGTGAAACATCGACATTATTTTGTAAAAGTAATATGCAGAAAAGAACATATTGTGATAGGAACTAAATATATCATAATGATAAAATAAAATATTACGATTTTTTTCCAGATAACGATGACTATTTATTGAATAAACATTTATTTTCATTAAATACAAAAATTTCCGAATTTATTTCAAATCGTGACTACTTAATCCGTTTAATCAGTGACTTCGGTAATAGTTATATTCGATGTTGCCTCTGAGGACGGTATTACTGTGACAAGGCGACGCGTCGCCACGGCATGCGTCGTCACGCCAGTAATCGGTTTTACGTGCGGCTATAGATGTTTCACATCAAAATGACTTAGAACTTGTGGCCTATAAGAGACGTTCTGGTCATTTCTTACATTGTCAGAGTACGAACGATCTACGATCCCTTCATTAAGTATGTTAAAAAGATCTAAATCACGTGAGCAAATCATAGGCGACAGGGTCAGAGTACGAACGATCTACGATGCCTTCATCAAGTGTGTTAAAAAGATTGATGGAGCTGATCGAAGGACGAAGTGACAGATGTTTACCCGGACCGGACCGCGCGACGGAATTGGCTGAGACAATTTATATCGCTTGATAGAGTCTCTTGTTGCTAGACAACCGTTAAATAGTTGAAAACAGGCCAGGAATATTAGCATAGTGTGCGTGACAAGCTAAGTCTTACACTCGCAATTTGTATAACACTGCGTTAGTGTGCGTGAATTGCTCAAAATCGAGGTTAACTTTAAATTAATTTGTATGATATCTAAGTCTAAAAAGACAATTTTTATTTAATTAAGGAACTTAACATTTAAATAACCAGTTTAACTAATAATACAAAAAAAATATGTAAATAAAAATATTATATTTGAGTATTAGTTTCTCTCATTAATGGTTACCTTATCTTATTAAATCCAAATCCCTTTAGAACGCAAAGAAGTAACAAATATAAACACAAACCAATTAATAAACATAAAAACTTTCCCCTTTATAATATGAGTGTGATTTTTGTGTAAAAACGTAAACCACCTCCGACTGAACAGATCTTTATCGGAAAATGGGACAGACTGACGAACGTAAAACTTATAGCAACCCACTTTTTCGTCTGGATTTAAAAAAATACCTAACTGCTACTCCACTGATGTGACTGTCCAAATCGGGTTCTAAATTCAAAATATGCAGCTGAAACTGATATAGTGTTTACAATGCTGCCTATTGACCAATAATATTTTAACACTCAAAAATACAATGTTTGTTTCCAAATGACCCCATTTGGGGCAGACATTATCTAAGAACGAGGACATTCTAGGTATTTATTTATTTACTTATATACTTACATACAATACAGTAGAAGAATAACGTACCTACTATACTTTTTCCTATGTATTGTGTATACATTCTAAAAAAAGTATTTATAAATCAGTAATACGGGTTTTGCTTTTGATATTGTAGATATAAGGACAGATTCACCATGGTATTGGATCACAGCTTAAATTTGTACAATTATACTTCATGGACAACATGGAGGAATAACTTGATGAACTTGATGTCAAGAGATCAATGCAGCAATGATAATAGCAATTCTTCAGATCTGCAACAACTACTTAATGAGCATTTTGCATGTCGAGTTAGCCCGCAAATCTTTAATTTCCGATCCGTCTCGCATTTGCCCTGACCATTCAAATCTTAAGTCCAATCATTGAAAGTTTGTGGTATGAATCAAGACAATCCATTTCCCATGTTCAATCTATATATATAAAATAATCTAAATAATATATATATATATATCTATACTAATATTATAAAGCTGCAGTGTTTGTTTGTTTATTTGAACGCACTAATCTCTGGTACTACTGGTCCGATTTGAATGATTCTTTCAGTGTTGGGTAGTCCATTTATCGAGGAAGGCTATAGGCTATGTTTTTTTTATATATAGTCACTCATACGATATCTCTGGAACCATTAGAGCTAAAGACTTGAAATTTGGTAGGAATATTCTTTGCACCGAGTAGAGGTGAGCTAAGAACGGATTTTCCAAAATTCCATCCGCAAGAGTTTTTTTTTATTATGAACAGAACAACGTCTGTCGGGTCAAGTAGTATTTATATATAATCGCTTATAAAATGCTCACAAAATACCTTTATTAATTTATGGTGTGTGTGGATGATGATGCAGCTACTGTATTCAATAACTTTTGTTTTGTATTAATTTACATTTAGGTACTTTTTTGACTTACTTGTGTAAGACATTGATTTTTTGACGTTTCAGTATGTTTGTTGCAAAACTTTACATATTATATTAAATTGTAATTAAAATGATTTGTAAAACGCACGGACCAGTAAAAAAATAAGGACTCCGAGTCACCTACATAACAGTGAAGCATCAAAACCAGCCAGTGAACGTGTAAATACTAACACTAATAGAAACCGATCAGCCGCCATTATGACATCTGCCATCGTCTGTGACGGATTTCTTGTGACAGCTTCTCTTCTTCTTCGACAAATCGACGTCATATGCGACGTATTTTGCGTGCGAGGGTGGTAGAGTCTACTCCAACCAGCCAAGCTCCTCCAAGAAGTCACCCAACTTCTTAACGTCTCGGAAGACTTCCCGAAGAGCGCCTGGTGACCCCAGGTGCTTCGACCTGTAGTTTGCCACCTCACTGCATTCCAGCAGGACGTGAGCGGCTGTTTCCTCTGCCCCCAGGCAACCTCTGCATAGAGGGCTGTCCGTGACACCTATATTAAAGAGTTAAAATTGCCGTGACCTGTTGCCGCACATAATATTAATCTTAGTCGACACCGATTAAGTTGTAAGATTTCCCTGGTAAAACGCAAGTCGGCGCAAGGTAAAGCTGCTTTGGCTTGCCTGCACTCCTCAAGGCTATCCCAGTATTGTTGATGTAGTGCTTCCTGAACCAACTATGTGGCAGAGGCAGGAAAGGCTCTGGTTCAACCGGTTGGGTCTTAGAACCCCTTCTAGCTAGCTGGTCTGCCGCCTCGTTGCCCCTGACCCCACTGTGACCTTTGATCCACTGAAGTGTTAAGTTGTTGTTTTTGCCAGCCACCTTATTTAATGCTGAGTGGGACGGACAGCTTACGGCGCATTAAAATATTTTTAAAATGCTGCCGTGTATTGAAAAATAGTGTAAAAACAAGGCTAGGGTACAATAAAAGTGTCAAGGAATTACCTTTTATATATAGAATAATAGTAATCAAACTATTTTTTGTTCTTTTCATAATATAAATTAATTCAATGTTTGGAACACAAAACCTCCGCTACGCGTGTTAGTAACAGTGTGACCGGAAAATAAACAGGGAAATTACCCGAGCACATACACTAGCTTAATGATGCTTCACTTGTTAATATCACGGCCCGGAGTCTTTCTTTTTTTTTAATCGTTTGTGGTAAAACGATGAAAATGTAAATCACGATTTAAAAGAGGGGCAATGCGTTTTTGCTACTTCTTCTCATTAGCTCAACCCTAGGAGATTTTTTTTTGACATTCATAAGTGTCATTTCCGTGACCTACATGAATAAAGTGATTTTGTTTTGATTTGAAAAAAAAGCAGACCGGCGGTTGTCTAGCAGCAAGAGGTTCTATATTTTCGTTTTGTTTTATAAATGAAATTTTTTTTACAATAAAGTTCGTTGATCCAAGCGTTCCCGCATCAAAACCACAAATTGAGCGACTTGTTCGGATGAAGTATCGTACTATGCTTACTGGATCAACGAACTTTATTGTAAAAAAAAAATCAATTACCAACCATAACCAATTCTTATTACATTTAACGTTTTTGTTAAAAAAAAAGTGATGGGCCTTTCCAGTATACAGACATAAACTATAGATTTCAAATTATTGCATATAAAGTATGAATAATTGGTTTAAATGTTTATTTTGAAGGCGTCTTGAGCATTGATGCAGTTTATGGCTTAGATCTATAGAGCGTACGTAGAACCTAACCTGACTTTTGTATTAATATCTATAAAACAAAATTACTAATACGACTATGAAACGAAAAGAATATGTCAAGTTTACTCTCAGCTAGATTCCTTGTAAGTAAAGTCTGAGCAAAGTCTGAGTAGCCCTCTAGAGATCTAAGCCTATGAGTCAGTGTAAAATCATCTTTTGTTCACTATAATATTGCACGTTATGCGCTCTAGTGTTGCTTGTTTAAACTTTGTCTGGTTGAGTAACAAATTACTGTTACAGTCCGGTACTTTACCTTAAACTTAATTCAGAATGGCATTATTTTGGATAGCTCTGTACGTTGGTAATAGGCATCTACATACGCTGACCAAACAAATAATAGAAAAAGTTAGGCTGTTATTACTAAAATAACCATGTTAAAAAAACTATTCCGCGAAAAACACTGACAATAAAATAATATAAAAAGTATCGCGTGATAAAACAATAAGATCATTTTGCATCACTGCCATACTTTGTGTAAGCAAACTGTCAAAATATGCCCTAAATGGGACGACTTCACGTCACCAAACATAATATGATACTGATTTTAGTTTGCAGTTGACGTTGACGTTTTAAAGAAGATTAACAAATTCATTGCCAAGGAAGATTGAAAACTAAACGATATTAGATTATAATCTAATAGGTTTTTCATTACGTAAAAAAATAGTTTTGAAACAAGCCTTAGCCGTCAACTTAGACTTGGTGATTTCGAACTTATTTAATCTGATTCTTACAGACATCGTTTACTTTCTGTTTTAATATTTATTTAGTTTGAAGATAGATTTATTTCCCTTCTTGTTTTCAAAACTTGACGTTGTGATGGATAGCAAGTCGTATCCAATTCATTTCAAAAGTAATTAGGGTGTCCTAGTAATTAGATGACTTTACTAAGATTTCGCAAATCAATCACTCTTGTGGATTGCGTTTGCTAGCCAAATTTTAAGATAATTAAGTCTGTATAAATTTAGCACTTACAAATTCTCTGTTATTTTAGCTTTCGCTATTATGTACTAAATTTATCTGATTGAAAATGATACGTCATGTTATTTAAGTTCTATAGAGCACTCAGTTAACACGTTAGCTTGAGTTGCTTTGTGTCTCAGGTACAATTAATATTAATTGGTTACTTGATAACTCTATTATATTGTATAATAGAATAACAAAATTGGAATCATAAGAACGGCGCGAAGGACCAATTTTATGGGTGTTATTTACTTAATTACTATTGTCACTGAGAGAGTGAACTGTGTTAATTAAAATACACTCAGAGAAGCACTCTATAACATGTCTGTGTTTAGAGATGAAAAATGGTCAATTATATTTTATTAGCATAAAATAATAAATAGGAATGTTGCCAGGCTTCTCAATATTCGGTGGCAACGACTGACAAGATCTAGAGGCTCTTTGAAACCTAGATAAATGCATGCATAATATTTACAATAAATAGTACGAGCATTGCACTCACAGATTACTGAATTTCTAACAAATCAAGCAGTTTTTTGTTAAAATTATGAAGGAGATACAAAATAAAATAATGATTTAATTTAAATACAAATATAAGACTACAATAGACATGATAATTTATCAATGTTACGTACGTAGGGCCTACGTATAATATAAAGTAAAATAATACGTAGTTTTTAAATTAACATATTAAGTACACATATTCAATATTATATGATGTCTAATGAGAAAACTCAATGTCTCTCGGAGGGCATTGGAGAGGACTATGCTAGGTGTTTCCCTGCGAGATTGAATCAGAAATGAGTAGATAGGTAGGATTTTTTTTTTGAGAGGAGGAAATACATTTACGTATTTACGCCCCGGGACGGGGCGTAATATGTCGGACTCGAGTGTCCGCGTAAGCGACTAATACCGACTAAAACCTCCTCTATACTGTTAGCCATGGCTTTTACAGCGAAATAGGACATGGGCCGTGGAGGCCGCAACGACTACGCAACAACAGTCGCGGGGCGTCTCCTAAGGAGACTCGAACCTCGAACCGGCTGTGTGCTTGTGGGAAGGAGAGAGAATGAAAATGAAGAAGCCCTTGGATTTATTATAAGAAGCTCGCGTGATTTACGTCAAGTCAAGACACTGAAGATATTGTACTGCACCTTCGTTCGTGGTCACTTAGAATATGCCTCTCAAATCTGGAATCCTTTGTATTCTACATATATTTCTCGAATAGAAAATATTCAAAAAAAATTCTTACGCTTTCTATGCTACCGTACTAACGACAGATACAATTCAAAGTCTTACGAACAGCATTGTAAAAAGCAACATTTACTACCGCTTGAGAAACGACGTATGATCTCTGACATTGCTTTCCTCTTGAAAATAGCTCAAAATAAGGTTGATTGTCCAGATCTTCTTTCGACAATTTCATTGAGAACTTCGTCAACTGCACTACGCTATAGCCGTTTATTGTATATACCTCAATCATCTACTAACTACCGGAGCAATAGTTATATCTTGCGAGCTAGCACCACCTGTAATAAACTAAGCAGTGAAATAATTAATTTGGATATTTTTAATACATCTGTCAAAGCAATGAAACAATGTATCATGAAAACGTTTTTTGAATCCTAACCTGTGAACATCAAGTGTGCTTATTATTAGATTATAATTTTACATGTTTACTCTTTATAATTTTGCTTCTTACTACTTCTATTGTCTATTAGTGAATATCTGTGATTAGCTCTAAGTTTCTATTGTATTTTTATTTTGTGTAAATAGCTGTTGATATTCCTTGAAATAAATAAATAAATAAATAAATAAAGATGAAAGATTAGAAGAACACACTCGCCGGCGAGTGTGGTGATGTTTTGTGTAATGTATGTAAGTGTTTATGAGAGTATGTATGTATGTTTGTAAGTAGTGTAAATGTTTGTGTGCATGTATGTTTGTCTGTGGATTCGTAGGAGAAACAAAATTACCGACATAGCCCAGATGGTTGCTAAGCTAAAGTGGCAGTGGGCAGGGCACATAGCTCGGCGGACATATGGCCGTTGGGACAGTCCTCGAAGGGAGACCACGTACCAGAAGACGTGTGTTGGTAGGCCCCCCACTTGATAGACTGACGATCTGGTCAAGTTAGCCGGATTAGGTTGGATGACGACAACGTAGGACCATTCGTCGTGGAGATCTTTGGGGAAAAGCCTTTGTCCAGCAGTGAACGTCTTCCGGCTGATATGATGATTTTGGTGATATTTAATAAAGATTATATACTTATTTAAAAGGGTAAGCATATAGTAATGTATTTCGATAACGTGTGTTGGTTGTGGTTACTAGTCGATGGGTACTCACGATAAATATTTTATTTATTTGAAGCTGATATTTCAATACAATTGCATGAATAAAATTTAATTAGTTCACTGCGGCTGCAGAATCTCATATATCGGACAAACGAAAAGTGTTATTTTTCAACGCATTAAGGATATATCAGCGCTGTCAAAAATAACGATCCTTAAAAATCCGCTACAGCCGAACACCTGCTGAAAGCCGGTACGAACCACTGGATCAAGTTGCAAAACCTACGGGTGATTTTTGTTGAACGCCAATATACGCCAACTTTGCATATTTTTATTGAAAAGAGCACAAAAAAAGAATGCTGGGAGAGTTTCTTGCGCCGCTTCTTCTCTTTCAGAGCGCCATTTGTTTCTGAAGCGGTAGTAGTCTCTATTATATTAGAAATAACATCAAAAATAATTCTAAAGGAATCAATTTTGAGAAAATATATGCCTTTTCTGCCTTTTGTAGGGGCACACGTATGAAAATATGCTTATGGAAGCTATTTGTTTATGTATACGTGTCCACACTGTGTTCCCATCAATTATATTTGTATTTTATACTAGCTGACCCGACAGACGTTGTCCTGTATATAATAAATAAAATAATGTTTTTATATGAATTTGTCAATAATTATATCGACGGTGGAAAGGCAAAATTTACTAAGCGACACTTTTTGCGATTCAGAAAAAAAAAACTGCATCGTTCAGTCTCACTATCATGCTTCTATGATGTCGCTTAGGTATTCGAATCTTAGGTGATTTCTTAAAGTTTTCGGCGACTAAACGACAACTTTCTAACCTTTTTATAAAAAATGCCACATAGACAATTTTCTAATATAAGATATTGTACATAGTAAATTTTACCTGATTTTTATTTTTAGTACTTTGGCTTTTAGTTTTTTTTACTCGAACCCAATAAATTAAAAAAACACACTAAGACATTTTTGCCCTCTTGCTTAATTTTTATTTTTGTGACTTAGATATTTTTACCATACCGTAAGTTATAGTAATTTGGCGGTTAGTCAATAATTGCCCTTTCTCTCTATTTAAAATATGTCGTTTAGTAATTTTTTCTTGAATAAATTCAATTTGGTAGTATGGCGCTTGGTAAAACATGTCCTGCCTACTTTATAAACATTTATGTCGCTTAGATATATGTCACTTGATTTGATTTTTATATGAATACGGCGGTTGTCAGATTTGTAAGGGATGCGTTGTCGTTTAGTATCATCGCGGTATGAGCTTAATAGGGCTGTTAGGAACAAAAACACATTCAGGGCGCGACGCACCCGTCGCTTGGGTATCCCGTGTGTCTGCACTCACGCCGGTCAGACTGCTTTCTAAAGTAAGTAAATTTCATTAAAATATTTTTTTCACCTTTCGACGTAAATAAGTTTAAAAGTAATGTATTGTAATAATAAATTTGACACCTACTTACATGAGCTTGGTTATTAAAATTATTTTCTATTTGATTTTAAAAGTCTTTTGTATTTTTTTTATATTTACAGCTATGAAGCGAAGATCTTGCATTAATGGAAGAGGTAAAGGTATTGGAAGGCCTTATTACTAAATCTACTACAAACGTTTTTTTTTAATTTATTTCATGTAACACGTCCATAGATTTCATTTTAAGCATTTTTGTCTAATTGTTAGATAAATCTTCGGTAAAATCTAGAAAGATAGAAAAAGCCTATGTATGGCTGGTTGTAAAAACGAAACTCAGGTTTCTGGTTTTGGATTTTAGTAGTTAAGGTTTTGTCTTTTTTTAATAATATTAACAGATTGTGATTTTGTCTTTCCATTTGTTTCCAAGAATTTAAGAATGGGATTTTTTATTATTATTGTTTTGTTAAAACTATTACGAAAGACATTATTTATGTTACAAATAAAAGTGAGTCAATTTTTAAATGTCTTCTTTATTTTGTCTTAATTTAAGCTTTATATACTAATTTTTTTCGAGCCCAAAATTAAAATGTTTCAGTCAACACCCACAAACATATTGTTACTTGGTTAAATTTATCCTGTTGTTAACAGCTTATTGGAAGGTGTTTGACCAATTTTACCCAGATCATGAAAACATTGGATTCAGGCTTAGGATTTTTTTACCGGTCTGAAATCACGAATTTCTTTTGACTCTCCTGTAAAGTAACCTCCATGTCGCTTAGTAAATTTTGCTTTTCCACCGTCGATATCATAACATCAAAAATTACTTCGTAAATATGCACCCTGCTGTCGTAATGAAATTGTTTCACAGCAGAACTGTCAAACCGTGCGTCAATAAATTCTCTTAAATTTTTATTTAATTTAGCAGCATTATTATTGACCTTTACTATTTACCAACAACATATTTATTTACCTTTTAAACCTTCTCTGGACTTCCACAAATGATTCAAGACCTAAATTTGCCAAATCGGTCCAGCCGTTCTCGAGTTTTAGCGAGACTAACGAACAGCAATTCATTTTTATATATATAGATAGATTCTGTAGCGGTCTGTAACTCATGTAGTTCGGTTCACTTATAATAAATAATGTGAATAAGTAATATACATATTAGAGAAGCTATATTGGATTTTTATTGAAGACAACACTTCCGCCGCTTAATAGGACCCTACTCTACACCTTTTATGCCTTTTAATGCATCCCACGGCTTGTTGGAGATCAAAACTGTTTAGTATAAAAGAGAGAAAAGATAAATTATAAGACATTCTTTGAATTTTAATATGAAGGATGTTTTTAGTCTAGAGCAAGCATGGAATACCGTGGTCTCACTCTGCGGTGGAAATACAACCGTGACCACGATTATTATTTTTTCATTTTCTATGAATAGTAATGGACGAGACGAGCAGGACGTTCAGCTGATGGTAATTGATACGCCCTGCGCATTACAATGCAGTGCCGCTTAGGATTCTTTGAGACATGAGATGTTAAATCTCATTTGCCCAGTAATTTCACTAGCTACGGCGCTCTTTAGACCGAAACACAATATTTTTTACACATTACTGCTTCAAAATATCGTGAGTGACCTAATATAATAACTAAACTTAATTACTAATTTTAATTCGTTGATTAGGAATACAATATAGTGGCAGATTCAATAATTTAAACCGTCCTACAAAAATAAAATTATTATGAGTACTTATACATATAATAATAATAATATTAATAATATTCGACACACATTTTACACAATTTATCTTGCCCCAAGTTAAGCATATATAGCCTGTGTTATGGGTTACAAGACAACGATATATTTAATACAATATACTTACTTAAACATACATAAGTTCATATAAACATACATAAATACATTTAAACACCCATGACTCGGAAACAAACATCCATATTCATCATATAAATGCTTGCACCTACCGGGATTCGAACCCGGTACCTCTAGCTTAGTAGGTAGGATCGCTAACCACTCCGCTATACAGGTCGTCAAATATAGATCGATTTACTTTACAACATTAAAACTCGATTAAAATATTTAACTTAGATAACATATAGATAGACAACCGATGAAAACATGCCAGGTTTATTACATTAGTGTGTGTGACAAGCTACGTCTTACACTCGCTATTTGTATGTCACTTTCTGTTAGTGTGCGTGCATTGCTCAAAATGGAGGTTAACTATCAACCTCGATTTTTTCGACGTTTTCACAGGTGTCACATATGTATATGAATAATAATAATAAATAAATAATGTTCGATGCAATACGTGTTCTTGTGTAATCAATATTTAAACCTTGGATCATTTATATGTTACATAGACTGTGACAGCTGTGAATACGTCCAAAAAATAGCGGTAAACAGAACCTCTTTTTTTCTCAAAGCACGCACACTAAAACATAGTGACATACGTATCCCGAGTGTAAGCGTAGCTTGCCACGCACTTTAAAGTAATAAACCTGGCCTGTTTTCATGTATTGCCTAACAGCAAGCCCTACCTAGAGGTATAAATTATTGATTTAAACCAATTAAAATATTACATCAGTGATTTTGTCAGATGTGTTTGCACAGAAATATTTTCAAGTCAACCTATTAAAATTTTCGTGGTGCTTAGCTATTTCATTTGTTAATTTTTATAAATAAGTATATACTGTCAGATACTTACAAATTAATATTTTGTTATTATTTTAAATCTATGGATTGCTATTGTTATTATATTATGTAATGTAATTTTATAAAAAAATGGGTTTGGATCGAGTTTGCAGGTATTTAATGGCGAGCTTTGTTGAATGTATTGTCTAGCTATATTACTTTTAGTCACGAACATTTGTAAAATAAATAAGTAAATGAAAAAATTAAGTAGTCAACAGTTTAATGGAGACAGTTTTTTTTGACCGACGATTAGGCCTACCTCGAGATGTCGTGTATATTATTGAAACATATATATTGATTTATTCCTCATTATCTCTAGATTCGAACGCTATATTTAGTTAGATATGGTTTAACTGGAATTCTGAGAAATACGACAAAAATGTGATTGTCAAAATTACCTAAAAAGCATATAGAAATGTTTACAATAAACTATTACGTAATATCTTGAGAAAATATAATATTGTTAACACCTTAAGTACAATGTGTCCTGCAAATAAATTTCATTTCAATTTCATTTCGTTTCGTTTCGTTTCGTTTCGTTTCGTTTCGTTTCGTTTCGTTTCGTTTCGTTTCGTTTCGTTTCGTTTCGTTTCGTTTCGTTTCGTTTCGTTTCGTTTCATTTCATTTCATTTCATTTCAAAACAGAAACGGCCATAATTATGTAGGAGTAGAACTATCTGCTATCAAAATAAACAGCCTGTAGGAAGAGTAAGGATACAGCTGATAAAAGATGGTTTACAATTATATTAATAGTCCCAGGCGTGTCCCACCCTCATACTTCAGTTTAGCAGTCAGGGTACTAAATCTTAAAAATACTTCACTACAATCATTATAATTTCAAAGTCTAGCCTTAATAAAATAAGTTTGTCATAAAATACTATTGAGGTAAGGTTTTGTACACTGTTTATCATAGGAAGAAAAAACACATTGTTTATATAGTATAAATATTTATTTATTTCCAAAATCATATTTTATAATTATAATCTCATCCAGAAACTATGCAGGTAGCTCACTTTCATCTTAATGCCCTGCCCTAAATACCACACAACAGACATTTCACATGCACAGCAACCAACAGAATGTCTACCCACGAAACAATTTTCCGGCAAGAGCAACTCTAGTATTAGAAATCGATGGGTCAACCAGTAGATAAGATGTTCTACTTGTGTGCCTTGATTGTATCCTACCCCGTAAAAGATATTTATTTTGACTAAACTCATGGATAGGTTGCCGGAATTCTTCAATTTTGTATTCTCCGGAGGCCAGTTCCTGTCTCCAGGTATCTCAGACTTTTCTCAGACACATGTCACATTACAATCGTACTGCATAATTTACACAACGACTCTCTGGAGTATAATATGCGGTTAAAACTTAATATCCCTTAGCACAAATTTGGATGTAAAAAATATTATATTATATTATATACTAGCTGACCCGACAGACGTTGTTCTGTATATAATAAATAAAATAATGTTTTTATATGAATTTGTCAATAATTATATCGACGGTGGAAAGGCAAAATTTACTAAGCGACACTTTTTGCGATATTGAGTTATATACACCAAACGATTCAGAAAAAAAAAAACTGCATCGTTCAGTCTCACTATCATGCTTCTATGATGTCGCTTAGGTATTCGAATCTTAGGTGATTTCTTATAGTTTTCGGCGACTAAACGACAACTTTCTAACCTTTTTATAAAAAATGCCACATAGACAATTTTCTAATACATAGTAAATTTTACCTGATTTTTATTTTTAGTACTTTGGCTTTTAGTTTTTTTTACTCGAACCCAATAAATTAAAAAAACACACTAAGACATTTTTGCCCTCTTGCTTAATTTTTATTTTTGTGACTTAGATATTTTTACCATACCGTAAGTTATAGTAATTTGGCGGTTAGTCAATAATTGCCCTTTCTCACTATTTAAAATATGTCGTTTAGTAATTTTTTCTTGAATAAATTCAATTTGGTAGTATGGCGCTTGGTAAAACATGTCCTGCCTATTTTATAAACATTTATGTCGTTTAGATATATGTCACTTGATTTGATTTTTATATGAATACGGCGGTTGTCAAATTTGTAAGGGATGCGTTGTCGTTTAGTATCATCGCGGTATGAGCTTAATAGGGCTGTTAGGAACAAAAACACATTCAGGGCGCGACGCACCCGTCGCTTGGGTATCCCGTGTGTCTGCACTCACGCCGGTCAGACTGCTTTCTAAAGTAAGTAAATTTCATTAAAATATTTTTTTCACCTTTCGACGTAAATAAGTTTAAAAGTAATGTATTGTAATAATAAATTTGACACCTACTTACATGAGCTTGGTTATTAAAATTATTTTCTATTTGATTTTAAAAGTCTTTTGTATTTTTTTTATATTTACAGCTATGAAGCGAAGATCTTGCATTAATGGAAGAGGTAAAGGTATTGGAAGGCCTTATTACTAAATCTACTACGTACGTTTTTTTTAAATTTATTTCATGTAACACGTCCATAGATTTCATTTTAAGCATTTTTGTCTAATTGATAGATAAATCTTTGGTAAAATCTAGAAAGATAGAAAAAGCCTATGTATGGCTGGTTGTAAAAACGAAACTCAGTTCTGGTTTTGGATTTTAGTAGTTAAGGTTTTGTCTTTTTTTAATAATATTAACAGATTGTGATTTTGTCTTTCCTTTTGTTTCCAAGAATTTAAGAAAGGGATTTTTTATTATTACTGTTTTGTTAAAACTATTACGAAAGACATTATTTATGTTACAAAATAAAAGTGAGTCGATTTTTAAATGTCTTCTTTATTTTGTCTTAATTTAAGCTTTATATACTCATTTTTTTCGAGCCCCAAATTAAAATGTTTCAGTCAACACCCACAAACATATTGTTACTTGGTTAAATTTATCCTTTTGTTAATAGCTTATTGGAAGGTGTTTGACCAATTTTACCCAGATCATGAAAACATTGGATTGAGGCTTAGGATTTTTTTACCGGTCTGAAATCACGAATTTCTTTTGACTCTCCTGTAAAGTAACCCCCATGTCGCTTAGTAAATTTTGCTTTTCCACCGTCGATATCATAACATCAAAAATTACTTCGTAAATATGCACCCTGCTGTCGTAATGAAATTGTTTCACAGCAGAACTGTCAAACCGTGCGTCAATAAATTCTCTTAAATTTTTATTTAATTTAGCAGCATTATTATTTACCAACAACATATTTATTTACCTTTTAAACCTTCTCTGGACTTCCACAAATGATTCAAGACCTAAATTTGCCAAATCGGTCCAGCCGTTCTCGAGTTTTAGCGAGACTAACGAACAGCAATTCATTTTTATATATATAGATAGATTCTGTAGCGGTCTGTAACTCATGTAGTTCGGTTCACTTATAATAAATAATGTGAATAAGTAATATACATATTAGAGAAGCTATATTGGATTTTTATTGAAGACAACACTTCCGCCGCTTAATAGGACCCTACTCTACACCTTTTATGCCTTTTAATGCATCCCACGGCTTGTTGGAGATCAAAACTGTTTAGTATAAAAGAGAGAAAAGATAAATTATAAGACATTCTTTGAATTTTAATATGAAGGATGTTTTTAGTCTAGAGCAAGCATGGAATACCGTGGTCTCACTCTGCGGTGGAAATACAACCGTGACCACGTTTTTTTTTATTTTCTATGAAAAGTAATGGACGAGACGAGCAGGACGTTCAGCTGATGGTAATTGATACGCCCTGCGCATTACAAAGCAGTGCCGCTTAGGATTCTTTGAGACATAAGATGTTAAATCTCATTTGCCCAGTAATTTCACTCGCTACGGCGCTCTTTAGACCGAAACACAATATTTTTTACACATTACTGCTTCGAAATATCGTGAGTGACCTAATATAATAACTAAATTTAATTACTAATTTTAATTCGTTGATTACTATTTTATATCTGTGTCTAAATTTGGAAATGAAATAAAATTATACACAGAAATTGAGATTTGTTTTCTATAGGCTAATCCTTGTTACAACCAAATTAAATTGACTACCCTTAGTTAAGAATGAAATTAATTGAGCTCAGGGTGAAAATCTAATTTGAATTTGCCAAAGGAATACAATATAGTGGCAGATTCAATAATTTAAACCGTCCTACAAAAATAAAATTATTATGAGTACTTATACATATAATAATAATAATATTAATAATATTCGACACACATTTTACACAATTTATCTTGCCCCAAGTTAAGTATATATAGCCTGTGTTATGGGTTACAAGACAACGATATATTTAATACAATATACTTACTTAAACATACATAAGTTCATATAAACATACATAAATACATTTAAACACCCATGACTCGGAAAAAAACATCCATATTCATCATATAAATGCTTGCACCTACCGGGATTCGCTTAGTAGGTAGGATCGCTAACCACTCGGCTATACAGGTCGTCAAATATAGATCGATTTACTTTACAACATTAAAACTCGATTAAAATATTTAACTTAGATAACATATAGATAGACAACCGATGAAAACAGGCCAGGTTTATTACTTTAGTGTGCGTGACAAGCTAAGTCTTACACTCGCTATTTGTATGTCACTTTCTGTTAGTGTGCGTGCATTGCTCAAAATGGATGTTAACTATCAACCTCGATTTTTTTCGACGTTTTCACAGGTGTCACATATGTATATGAATAATAATAATAAATAAATAATGTTCGATGCAATACGTGTTCTTGTGTAATCAATATTTAAACCTTGCATCATTTATATGTTACATAGACTGTGACAGCTGTGAATACGTCCAAAAAATAGCGGCGAACAGAACCTCTTTTTTTCTCAAAGCACGCACACTAAAACATAGTGACATACGTATCCCGAGTGTAAGCGTAGCTTGCCACGCACTTTAAAGTAATAAACCTGGCCTGTTTTCATGTATTGCCTAACAGCAAGCCCTACCTAGAGGTATAAATTATGGATTTAAACCAATTAAAATATTACATTAGTGATTTTGTCGGATGTGTTTGTACAGAAATATTTTCAAGTCAACCTATTAAAATTTTCGTGGTGCTTAGCTATTTCATTTGTTATTTTTTTATAAATAAGTATATACTGTCAGATACTTACAAATTAATATTTTGTTATTATTTTAAATCAATGGATTGCTATTGTTATTATATTATGCAATGTAATTATAAAAAAAAGTGGGTTTAGATCGAGTTTGCAGGTATTTAATGGCGAGCTTTGTTGAATGTATTGTCTAGCAATATTGTGAAACATACAAGTTCGTAATAATAAACTTGTTACGATATTACTGTTAGTGACGAACATTTGTAAAATAAATAAGTAAACGAAAAAATTAAGTAGTCAACAGTTTAATGGAGACAGTTTTTTTGACCGACGATTAGGCCTACCTCGAGATGTCGTGTATATTATTGAAACATAAATATTGATTTATTCCTCATTATCTCTAGATTCGAACGCTATATTTAGTTAGATATGGTCTAACCGGAATACTGAGAAATACGACAAAAATGTGATCGTCAAAATGACCTAAAAAGCATATAAAAATGTTTACAATAAACTATTACGTAATATCTTGAGAAAACAGAAACGGCCATAATTATGTAGGAGTAGTACTATCTACTATCAAAATAAACAGAGCCTGTAGGAAGAGTAAGGATACAGCTGATAAAAGATGGTTTACAATTATATTAATAGTCCCAGGCGTGTCCCACCCTCATACTTCAGTTTAGCAGTCAGGACACAAAATCTTAAAAATACTTCACAACCATCATTATAATTTCAAAGTCTAGCCTTAATAAAATAAGTATGTCATAAAATACTATTGAGGTAAGGTTTTGTACACTGTTTATCACAGGAAGAAAAAACACATTGTTTATATAGTATAAATATTTATTAGTCATCATCATTTCCAAAATCATATTTTATAATTATAATCTCATCCAGAAACGATGCAGGTAGCTCAATTTCATCTTAATGCCCTGCCCTAAATACCACACAACAGACATTTCATATGCACAGCAACCAACAGAATGTCTACCCACGAAACAAGTATCCGGCAAGAGCAGCTCTAGTATTAGATATCGATGGGTCAACCAGTAGGTAAGATTTTCTACTTGTGTGCCTTGATTGAATCCTACCCCGTAAAATATATTTAATTTGACTAAACTCATGGATAGGTTGCCGGAAATCTTCAATTTCAGGTATCTCAGACTTTTCTCAGACACATGTCACATTACGATGAAATCGTACTGCATAATTTACACAACGACTCTCTGGAGTATAATATGCGGTTAAAACTTAGTATCCCTTAGCACGAATTTGGATGTAAAAATATTGTATGTAGTTAATAGAGCTTTAGTCCACGATTACAATGATATCACTCTTATTACAAGGTAATGCACCGTTTTCAAAAAAATAAAGAAAAAAATTCGAACCGAAAACAGATAAATCACGTAAATAAACACTACTGACTTCGCGGCGGGAGGCTAGAAACTGTCATGAAATGATTTTGGTTTCTTCGTAAAATATTTGTACAGGCAAAGGGTTTAAGCCCATACTACCATAAATTGTATGAAAAACAGTGAAATGAAATGTAAAAAATAAATGTAAAAAACCAAAATAAAAGTCTACCCTACCCCTCCTTAATTTGTTAATTGGGGGAAACGCCTACAGTTTGGTTCTGGCAAGCCGTCTTATGTGTCATAGACTATTTTTTACATTTCATTTCACTGTTTTTCATACAATTTATGGCTGTATGAGCTTAAACCCTTTGCCTGTACAAATATTTTACGAAGAAACCAAAATCATTTCATGACAGTTTTTAGCCTCCCGCCGCGATATCAGTAGTGTTTATTTACGTGATTTATCTGTTTTAGATTAGAATTTTTTCGTTATTTTCTTGAAAACGATGCATTACCTTGTAATAAGAATGGTATCATTGTAATCGTGGACAAAAGCTCTATCCAATACAATATTCTTTACATCCAAGTTCGTGCTAAGGGATACTAAGTCCAACCCTAATATGCTGTAGATACGATATTAAAATCTATGAAATAAACCAAATAATTATAATAATGCAAATAAAACTTACACGCAACTTTAAAGAAACGAAAAATACACAATTCTGTTTTGATAACATAAAAATCAAAATGACAGATGCACAGTTCACACATAATATAGACTTTGTCTATGTTACTTTATTGCAGGATAATAATATTAAACTATGTACTTATTGCTAAATTAGTTTAATCTCTAAAACAATAATTGAAATGAGGTTCATGGATCCAATAGATATTTTTTAGTTTTCAAAAGACGATAATCACTGTTACTACCACGTTTTGCAGTAATATTTTTATTTTCTCAAATGAATGTTACAAATGTTTCATTATACGAATTTTTTTGCAATGGTGATAATGACTGGATACAGGAAATGTATCAAGTTTGCCTTTTTGTTATAATTTCATGAACACGGTTGGACTTTACAATAAAATATGGCCTGTTGACAATAATAAATTAGTTACAATTTTAGTAGCATAATAAGATTAATAAACATCACCACCATATCCAGTGGGCCCAAAAAAAATTGTCTCCCTTGATTTTGGGACCTACTAGTGAACAAAAGCCGATTCGCTTAGATAACAATTAGTTGATTACACTAATGTATAACTAAAAAATAATGACTACAATAAATAGAAGAAACAGATCAATTATAGGCGGCCTCATAAACCAACGGCCAGTAAAATTGTCAAAATATCATTGCCTTACAATAGTGTACTCGTGACATTACAATGCCAGTAAAACCAGTCCCTTAAATTGTAAGAAATGGAGTCGATTGACAATCTACCGGTTAATTATAGCATGACTAGTGAAATTGTCATATCACGGCTTTGACAATATACCTGCGATAGAAACACTGTGAAAAAAAGTGTTTTCCAGAGAGAGATAGTGAGAACACTATTCTACTTAACTCTCCAAAAATAATGTAGGAACGTAACTATTTTCACATTTGTTCGGGGATTACGACGTGGATTATGAAAGACGCAGGGCAACGGCGAGGAACGAAATAGTAAAGCTCCTAAACAATCTTGTAAGTACCTGTTTAGTATTATCTTTGTGGATTTTTGTAAGATTAAGACAAGGCATACAAAAATGCGACCCCTCTCAATAAAAAAAAAGTGTGCGTCTCGGGACGCCAGAGAGAAGTGATAACTTAAAGTAATCTATTACATAAATTAGTTTTTACTTAAATTTTATGTATATTAATATGATAATGTAAGGAAAGGTTAGTTTTTTATTGATAAAATATTTTATTGGTTATAAAATGTATTTTATTTCTTGAATATATAAATTAGAATTTTGTGTATGTACATTATTAGTATTATTATTTAATCCTACAACAGTAATAATTGGTTAGAGTGAGACAGGAGAAGCCTGCCTATCGCTGCCATATGCGTGAGAGAAAGGGAAGCCAGCCTAACTGGCACCGTAACGTGTTACGTTACGAAGTGGCTTTCCCTTCCATAAGAAGTTATCACTTCAGAACACATTCCCATACTTTTCAGGAATGCACCTCATCCCATAGGGTAGTATTCATTGTCTTTAACAATCTCCGAATAGTTTCATTACTGGTCGCTGGTAGGTCGGAACAAAAAGCGCATGCACCTTTAATAAAGCATATTATAATGGTGGTCGCTAACTATGGGCCTGATGAGGAAGCTCATGATCGCTCAGAGGGCTATGGAGAGGGCTATGATCGGTGTTTCCCTGTGGGATCGAATCAGACATGAAAATAGGACATGATTGTGAAACAGAAGTGGCAGTGGGCAGGGCACATAGCTCGACGGACAGATGACCAGTGGGGCAGAAATGTCCTCGAATGGCGAACACGTACCGGAAGACACACTGGTGGTAGGGCCCCCATAAAATGGTCCAACGATCTGGTCAAAATCGCCGGAATACGTTGCGTGAGATCAGCGCAGGACCGATCTTTGTCCAGCAGTGGACGTCTTCTTGCCGATGATGGTGATGAAGCATATTATTGATTTACATCTGAACGAAGTTTGCTGGTTTCATACTAATATCTTATATCTTAACAGTCTTAGAGAGTGTAACATGTCACGTCACAATCACCGGAATGGAACGAAGATGAATAAGAAAAGTGAATGAAATATGTCATCGAAGTCGTGGAGTTATTGAAAGAAAATTAAATACGTGCTTCTTGCTATAAATATGAAAATTTCTTTGAAAATTTATACGTCTAGATACAGCCTCTTGCTGCTAGACAACCGATGAAAACGGCCAGATTTATTACTTTAGTGTGTGTGACAAGCTACCTCTTACATTCGCGATCTGTATATCACTTTGTGTTAGTGTGCGTCAACCTCAAATTTTATTCAACTGATCTGCAGACCGTAGTACCGTAGACCCATATGTTTATATTATATTATATTATGTTTCGTTGTCTACGTTTCGAATTTTGTCTGGCAAATTATTATATATTTTTATAGACATTACGTATGGACTCGAAGTATGCAGTACCAAGGTGATTATTAAAGGGTTTGTAGATAGCAATGTGCTGCTTGAAAGATTGATGGTGACGGGGACGGTAGAGGAGAAAAAACCGAGAGGCCGAAGAGACGGTTGGATCAGATATCCGAACATCTGGTAATCCCTGTAACCGTAGCGCAGCACCAGACCACCGACCGTAACCGATGGAGGCGTGAGGATCATCAGCAGTGAAAGAGGTGACGAGGAAGAAGATAACAATGTGAGATAAGAATATTTACTGGATATAAACATCAGAGACCGCTTTTATCACGGAGTAGTTATAAACGTAGTACATTTTCAATCGTATGATAACATACCAAGGAGTGATAAACACTGGATGAAAACCGCAGGTAAAAGAAGCTTTACCTCAAATAGAGTTCAAGCTCTCACACGCTAGCGAAACTCCCACGCCCAAGGTTACGTTCTTACCTTTAACTCATGTGGTCATGGTCCTGTTAACAAGCACCTGTTTAATATAGGTGAGAAGATATTTGAACAGCTTTTATTTAAGGTTTGCAAATATATCAACACATGATATTGTAAACGGAATCCTATTTCATGGGTGATTTCGTATCTATCCCTCAAATACTAATTAATTTAATATAACATCGATACCCAGTTTGCCAAAGCGGTTGCTAAGTAATTGATAGAATCAAAAGGCGATTCTGAATTTAAGTTTTTTAAAATTGCCTTGAAAGTTTTATGGAGAGCTATATGAAATAAGCAAATTGACTTTCCAATTGAATATATATTGAAAACTCGACTTTAGAGATTCTCTGACATTTTTATGAATTAATGAAAGAGTTTTTTAGTCTAATTTAGTTTCGTTTCCTTTTATACTTTTAGGCTTTTTGCTTTCGAATTAGTGCATTATGATAAATGATCTCAACTTTTTACGAACGTATGGTAGATTCAGTAATTTTAAAGAAATATTTATAGGGACGATTCAAAAGCGATTAGCTTAAGGCTAATTGAATAAATTTTACTTGACTTTGACTTTGATCATTTAAAAAAACTTTCTGTTAGGATAATGTGTTGTACTGTCAATTTACCAAATCAATCTTGTCAGAAACAGCATAAATTGATTATGTTGTTGTTTGTGGTATTTTATATCACTAGATAATATTATTATAAAACAAAGTCCTCCACAGGATCTGTCTGTCTGTCTGTTCGCGATAAACTCAAACACTACTGAACCGATTTTCATACTGTTTTACACCAATGGATAGCGTGTTTCTCGAGGAAGGTTTTCGTATATGATTTGTTAAGTTTTTTAATACATACTTGAATACATTAATTTTTGTTGGAGGTGTCACAAAAATAAGCTGTCTGGGAGCTTTCAACGAAAACGTTGTCTAATCCCTTTGAGATATAACAAAAAAAATGTATGATGAAATTGTGTATCTTATACTGGTCTACAGAAAAGTCCACGATGGTATATGGCTATCTCTTAAGGATAAAATACTTTATCCATTTTAATACTTAAAAAAATTAACAATTCATTAAGCTGTAATGTAAAAGCTATTTACACAAATACTATATTTATCTTATTATTGTAACACTACATATTATAAAATCATTCAGATAAACGTTTTTGTTTCATTTTTAACTAATTAACTTTGATTACACATTTCCGATGGCTACAATTTTTTTTCTATTGACTGAACATCGTCTGTCAGGTCGGCTAGTATACTAGTTCAATAAGCCCCACAGGTAAGAAACTTTCATAATTTTAAGATATCGAATCAAATATAATTTTTAATGTTAATCTTGAGGTATTTTTTCTAGTTTTTTAAAGCCATTTTTAATTCAATTTATAATGTGCAGTAACTATACGTAGAAGGGGTCCGCTTTAAATATCAGAAATTTTTTAAAGTCCGTTTAACAGATTTTAAAATCTGCCTACGTAATATATCAAAATATAAAAACGTTATGTAGCATAATATATATATATATATATATATATATATATATATAATAGTATAATGTTAGAACAGACGACATTGCCACTCATAGTAAATACACACATCAAAAAAGTCTAAGCAACATGTGCTAATTATAATTTTAGGATGGTTTTTCACATTATAACGTTATATTTTATTTTTAAAATAATATTATTAGGGTCCTATGATGTAAAAATAACAGCTGTTGTCTTTATAAATTCATTTAATGACAGAAATTAACAATATTAGAATATACTGCAGAAACTAAGGTACATAAGCAAATAAACATTTTTTTAACAAAATAAAATTGCAATTGCAAGTGCAAATGGATGGACATAAGGTCTGAGAATATCCTCAACGTAATTTTCAGCGTTCATGTTTCCATTTACAAAAACGAGCTCAGTTCGCCTGTTCTTCATAATACCCGCCCATATCATAACTGTTGAGCCGCTGTATGGATGAACTTCCTGAATGCACCTGAGCCACAGTATTTCCGGGCCGACGGTACATTCGCAGCCTTCTTGTCTAGGCCTAAACCCGAATCAAAAAACATAATTTCATCCCATTGTTCCCGGGTCATGTTCTGCGTTCTCTACACCATTCATTTCGACGAGCGCGATTCCCGTGACGTATCGGTGGGCACCTAATTGGGCGTCCAGCTCGTAGGCCATACTCATGCAGTCGATTTCGCACAGTTTGGGAACTTACATCAACACCACTTGAATTTTCTAGCCTCAAACTTATCTCTCGAGCGGTTAACAACGGCTGGCGTCTTGCAGTCAGTTCTATGTACCGGTCTTGCCAAGTGGTTGTACTCCTTTTACGGCCTGAATGCTGTTCAGCGGGTTCCCTTGTATTATTGTAGCGCTGCCAAAGACGACAAGTAACACTTCTATGAATGCCAAAATGCCGAGATACCTGAGATTGATTACTTTCCGCTTGCAACATCCCTACAGCTCTTTGCATTTCATTTGCCGTCAAACGACGTCGCTCCATGACGTAAATAATATCTAACAATTAAATTTTGTCGCTTACTTTATTTAAACGGGTTGTAAAATTATAAAATCAAGACTAAACATAGCAATAAAAACGCGCTGAAATTCAAACAAATTCCTTTTCATTTAATTTTATGAAAAAACAAAACATAATAGATTTTTTTTTTCAACCAGCCAGTATATCATCAATAACAAAAAAGTTTAGATACCTATGCACTTTGAGTGAATAAAGACTCAGAAATTAATTAATATAAATGGTAAATTTGTAATATCATGCATGTTGCTTAGACTTTTTTGATGTGTGTATTTTAACGTTATAATATATAAATATTTGGCAGTCCAATTTTGTGACATTGGTATTGCAATACAAATTTAAAGTTTATTCCAAATTAATATATAAGCTTTCGTGGAATGAAACAGTAAGCTCGACATTTAATATCGCCGAGGTTAATTAAAGCTGCGGTACTTAATGTACCGGTAATGAAACATGCAAAAATATCTTTCTCTAAAAGATTTTTTCTGTGTACGGACTTAAACACACGCTCACACTCACGCACATACACAAACACACATACATACACACAAACACACACACACAGATACACACACACACACACTTACATACACTTGCAAGGGTAATCAAAACACTTTTTTTTTTCTAATATTACATATTATAAAAAAAAGATAGATTTAGTAGGTAATCGGGGAGCCACAATACATTCACTCCCGCCTAACACCTTAGGGAGGAGGGAATGGCTGAAAAACAGCGCTGCATGGAATCATAAATCCATGATTCCATGTCAGATGATGTCTTTTGTCTTTTGTTTCATCGCTTATTCTTATTGTTCATTTTATATTTGTAATGATTTGTATGGCAATAAAGAATTTATTATTATTATTATTATTATTAAAAAAAATATTTGAAAATATTTTATAGATGGACAAAAATATGTTCCCATTGTTTCGTATGTGACTTACCATCACGTGTATTTTTGACAAGTTAAATTACATTGCAATAATTTGCATTAATTAATTAATTGTGATTGGTTTCTGTTGAGTGTTGAATATTATATTTAAGTATATCTCTAAGTTATCAGTGAACTATCTATTTTATATATTACAAGCTGACCCGACACACGCTGTTATGTCAATAAAAAAAATAATTCTAACCGCTAGTTGCAGAAAGAATCCTTGAAGTTAATGTTTCATTAAATATAAGTAAAGTATGCTAGATCAATGTTGTCTAAAGTAATCGGAAATATGTAATCAAAGTTTCTAATTTTAAAATGAAACAAAAACATATTTCTGAATGATTTGATAATATGTAGTAATAAAATAATAATAAGGATTAATATAGTATTTGTGTAAACAGCTTTTATATTACCGCTTTATAATTGTCAATTTTTTAAAGTATTAAAATGGGTATAGTGTGTAATGTATTCTTAAGAAATAGACATATGCCATTGCGGACTTTTCTGTAGACCGGTATAATATACACCATTCCATCATTCATTATTTTGTTATATCTCGAAGGGTTTAGACATCGTTATGTAAACAAAAACTTAACAAATTTCAAACTAAAGTCTTCTTCAAATAAAACGCTTTCCAATGGTGGAAACAACATGGAAATCCCAATTAACAGTAGTTTTTGAGTTTATCGCGAACAGACACACAGTAGTGATATAAACTTATTGCTCCTCCAATTCCATACTAAAATAAACAGCAATTATTTGAAACAATTACAAAATATGACTATAAAGTAAAGTACATTAAAAAAAAATAAGTGGAAGCAAAAAACAACAACATGAAAAAATAACAAGTTGAGTAATAGCGTGTTTGCTCCCAACCCAGTATACAGTATAATAATATCAAAATAATGTGATACTAAGACGTACACAATGAATCACTCATTAAAAAGTGTAAAATTAACATTTACATCAGGCTTATTTATACAGAGAATGGATTGCCGACGACAGAACCGTCATACATATTTAACGTGAGATTTGTGGATGACGAAATGAAAAGTAATTGCGACCGTTTTGTATACTGACCTCTTTTGAGGGAGGTCATTCAAATAGACCGAGGTATCACGAGGACCGAATTATGAATTTCAGGGAAGTATTGTTATAAATGAATATATATATATATATATATTTAAAGTAATACACATAAAAAGAAGCAATACTTCGAGCCGGCCCACATTCTAGCCACATATGGAGTATTGCTGTCATTTCGCACTATTTGACCGCGTTCAACGCAGAGCTGCACGAATTTTCAGGGACCCAGTGCTTTGTAAATGGCTAGATCACTTGGCGTTGCGTACAGACGTCGCTTCATTGTGTGTCTTCTACGACATTTATCACGGGGAGTGTTCCGAAGAGCCTACCGACGAATTCCACCTTCGCACGACACGCCACAAATTAGGATATCGTCCCCACCATCTGGATGTGTGGCGGTCGTCCACAGTGCGATTTTCAAGGAACTTTCTTCCACGTACAATAAAGCGTTAGAATGAGATTCCTTGTGCAGTGTTACCGGGACGATACGTCATGGGTACCTTCAAAAAAAGCGCGTTCACCTTCCGTTAAGGCCGGCAACGCTTCTGTGATTCCTCTGGAAGAATGTGGGCGGCGGTGATCACTTCACATCAGGTGACTCGGACGCTCGTTTGTCCTCCTCTTTACAAAAAAGAAACCCCGCCCGTGCTTCCCAGGTGTGATGCATATATTTTCGAATGGGTAATAAAATTCCTAATTTGAATAAAAAATCATCATCTTCAAAAAATAATCATTAATCTTTCCACGAAATTTATAGCTTAAATAATCCTGTACTTTTATGGTCAACATAGTTCTTATAGTAGTTATTACCAGATCACATATTCATTCTAAGTTTTCCTCCAACGTAAGTAAATACTTTTTTTTTAAAGAATTAGATATAAAAAAACATTGTGACGTTTAGCTACATGAATATTAATACTATATAATATAATTATACATTCTTTTACGTTTGCTCACAAAGTTTTAAGTAATAAAATTAATATTATCAATAATTTCGTGAATCACTCTAAACTTCAGTCTTTGATCAATTAAGCTTTCTTATTTGGGCTCCAACTTCCATAAAAAATTATAAGAGACTTCTCTCGATGACCTCCAAACTCTTATTAGTAATGAGCTCTACGTTGAGGACCTCCCTCCATCCTATACTTGAACTTTACGGTTACCTTTGATTTCTTTAAGGACCGAGCGTCTGAACGAATCGAGAGGAGAGTGCAGGAAAGTACGTCTTGAAACTGTCTAGTCAATAATAATTTATTAGATAATTTAAATGTCTTGATAGAGCTTCTTGCTGACTGACAACCGATCAGAACAGGCCAGATTTATTACTTTAGTGTGCGTGACAAGCTGCGTCTTAATACTCGCGATTTGTATGTCACTTTGTGTTAGTGTACGTGCATTGCTCAAAACAGAGGTTAACTGTCACCTCTTCTTTTTTCCGCGTGTTCACAGCTGTCACAGTCTATCTAGACGTATAAATGATCTAAGAATAATTATAGTTTGTTAAAAGAATTCTAAAAGCGTTACAAATGGTTAAGTTGACAATTGACAGAGATACAATACGATTCCATGTAAATTATAATATAACATATTTTTCCAAATCTAACTATCGTGTTTGTGTGGTTTTGTTCGAGTTTATATAACTGGATAGAGCTTCGATCAAATTTGTTTCAAATTTAAAGTTCATTTATGGCCATATTTTTGGGTTATCACAGCCATTGTGTGACGTGGCACTCCGTTAAATATGGTGAAATCACTCCTGGAACAGGTTTCTATTATTCGGAAAATAACAATATTTTTTATTAATCAACTGTTATTGTACATATTAAGTCAAGCAATTGTAATATACAAAATAAATTATTCATATATTAATTCGTTATGAAGAGTGTGAATTCAATGATAAGTGTATATATATAAGACTAGCTGATCCGACAGACGTTGTTTGTACATATTAAAAAAAAACTCTTGCGGGTGGAATTTCGTAAAATCCGTTCTATACTCGTCGAAAGGAATATTCCTACCAAATTTCAAGTCTCTACGCCTAATGGTTCCAGAGATATCTTGATTAGTGACTATATACGTGGACATTTCATATTCTAATATATAAAATTCTCGTGTCATGGTGTGAAACTTTGAACTCCTCCGAAAGGGCTTGACCGATTCTCATGAAATTTCGAGTGCATATTGGGTAGGTCTGAGAATCGGACAACATCTATTTTTCATCGCCCTAAATGTTAAAGTCCACACGATTTTTTTTTTCATTTTTTTTTTTACATTTTTTTAAATTTTTAAGTTTGATTATGAGTCAGCATTAAAAAATATATACACCTTCAAATTTTCACCCATCTACGATCAACAGTTACTTTTGTATCGCGATTTTTATATCGGCAATACACCGTTTGCTGGGTCAGCTAGTATATGTATATAGATAACACGACCAATTGGAAAGCTCACTAACGTTTTATATGGACGCATCGAAATGCTAAACCATTTGAGTGTCTTCATCATATGAGATAGATTGCTTGCAATACTTTTAGTCATTCTTTTTTTAATGATAATAAGGGGCGACATCTGCAGGACGTTCAGCTGATGGTAATTGATACGTCCTGCCCATTACAATGCAGTGCCACTCATGTTAAATCTCATTTGCTCGGTAATTTCACTAGCTACGGCGTCTTTTAGACCGAAACACAATAATGCTTACACATTACTACTCCACGGCAGAAATAGGCGCCCTTGTGGTACCCATAATCTGGACGGTATCCTGTGCAAAGGAGCCTCCCAATGGTAAAATTTCTGAAGATGTTAAGAATTTTGTTATAGACAATTTTTTATTAATTCGTAATGAAAACCGCGAATTCAATGAGACTTGTTATATAATATAACTAGCTGGCCTGACAGACGCTGTTCTGTCAATAGAAAAAAATATAAGTGTCAAAAAGTAAAATATCTAACTTAATTAAAATGATAAGGATTAATACCATATTTGTGTAAACAACTTTCACATTACCCCCTTATAAAATATTATTTTACAAATTTTGAATGATATACTATATCCATCTCAATATTATCTATCAACTTATAAAATATTGAGATGAATGAAGTATGTTATCCTTAAGAGATATTGGCAATATGCCATCGGACTTTTCTGTATATATAAGATGAATAATTCCTCCACACCAAATTTTGTTATATCTCAAAGAATTTACACAATGTTTTCGTTGAAAGCTCCCAAACTTAAACCAGAGCAGCTTTGAAAGCTTATTTTTTCCGACACCTCCAACTCCACCAAATATCGTTAATGTACAACAAAAACTTAACAAATCATATAATAAAACCTACCTCAAAAACTATGCTATCCATTGGTGAAAACAACATTTAAAATCGGTGCAGTATAGTTTTTGAGTTTACCGCGAACAGACAAACAGACAGACGTGGCGAAAGACTTTGTTTCATAAAATGTAATTACACATTAGAATGCTAATAATTTTTTTGGATTTTTTTGTAATTGAATTTTTTCTAAATGCGATAAGGCTTAACAAGCCTGAGTGACATCTAAAAATCTGCATGGACATACCCACACGCATGGAAGCGTAAAAGTCTTCATATTTTTTTTATGGAATAGGAGGACAAACGAGCGTCCGGGTCACCTGGTGTTAAGTGATCACCGCCGCCCACATTCTCTTGCAACACCAGAGGAATCACAAGAGCGTTGCCGGCCTTTAAGGAAGGTGAACGCGCTTTTTTTGAAGGTACCCATGTCGTATCGTCCCGGAAACACCGCACACTTTGTAGTACGTGGAAGAAAGCTCCTTGAAAACCGCACTGTGGAGGACCGCCACACATCCAGATGGTGGGGATGACATCCTAACTTGTGGCGAGTTATGTTAAGATATGTTATTGATTGGTCGCGATACGTTTGGTCTCGTTCTCTCGATATATATAATAAAAAAAAGAAAATTTGGACAATTTATTGCAACTCTTCCTCTCTGTAAAAGCGTCATTTGTTACCGGTAGCGTCGGTAGTAATATGTAGTCATCTTGAATAATTGTTTATATTTTTTGTAGTTGCTTTATTCTAAGGTGTGCTATGTTGGTATGAATACAATTTTTCTCCTCGACATGTGGTTGGCAATATTTTTTTATAAATAAAACACTTTTGAAAGCTGTTTGTAACTGTGTCTTTACATTTGTTTTTGCGTAAAAACGTTATCCTGAAAACGTTAGGAAAAGTCGGGTTAGCTAAAATAATATTAAAAAACAACTTTTACGGAAAAACCAATGTGAAAATACATTAAGAAATACACGCGTTTTATTCTTTAATAATGTTTTATTTAAATGTATATTGTTTAAATTCCGGAATGGTGGAAAGAAAGTGTGGATATATATATTTTTTTGGAATAGGAGGACAAACGAGCGTACGGGTCACCTGGTGTTAAGTGATAACCGCCGCCCACATTCTCTTGCAACACCAGAGGAATCACAAGAGCGTTGCCGGCCTTTAAGGAAGGTGTACGCGCTTTTTTGAAGGTACCCATGTCGTATTATCCCGGAAACACCACACAAGGAAGCTCATTCCATAGCTTTGTAGTACGAGGGAGAAAGCTCCTTGAAAACCACACTGTAGAGGACCGCCACACATCCAGATGGTGGGGATGAAATCCTAACTTGTGGCGTGTCATGCGAAGGTGGAATTCGGCGGCAGGAATCAGGTTAAACAGCTCTTCGGAACACTCCCCGTGATAGATGCGGTAGAAGACACACAATGAAGCGACGTCTCTACGCAACGCCAAGAGATCCAGCCGTTCACAGAGCACTTAGTCCCCGACAATTCGAGCTGCTTTACTTTGCAGGCGGTCTAATGGATCGAGCAGATACTGGGGTGCGCCAGACCAGAGATGACAGCAATACTCTATGTTTATATTAAAATCGCGATACAAAAGTAACTGTTGATCGTAAATGGGTGAAAATTTGAAGTTGTATGTATTTTTTAATGCTGACTCATAATCCAACAAATTAAAAAAAATATAAAAAAAAAAATCGTGTGTACCACCCTTAAAATTTAGGGGGATGAAAAATAGATGTTGTCCGATTCTCAGACCTACCCAATATGCACTCAAAATTTCACGAGAATCGGTCAAGCCGTTTCGGAGGAGTTCAAAGTTTAACACCATGACACGAGAATTTTATGTTAGATATACTATATATATACTGGTCGTTGTGACCCCAGAGTTTATAATGACACCAGAACGAGAAATCTAATAAATTATTATAAATTATTTATCGGCTGGCAACACCTGGAGGTCTACTCGCAAAATCGACAACGATACATTCGGAACGATACGATAATACTCCGAATATATCGCAACTATCCTACTTTAACAAATGATCGAATTCCTTATCGTTTATCGTTACGATAGACTAATATTAAAATATGTAATGAATATAATATAACCATTTAAAATTGAATAAATAAAACAAAACTCGCGGATAATAAAATGTAAAAAAAAGTAACTCAACCCTTCTCGTCGACTTCCTATTTCTCAGGCGGCCATTTGCATTATTTCTACGCATAAACGATCAACAAAATGACTTAAATAACTTAGTAGTAAAAAAATCCTCTTGAATAGTAAATCACATATAATTATTTTAATAATATTTATTAACTATGTATATTGTATGGCAAATATATCTATACAACTTAATAGCAACGACAGCCTAGATGGTGTCGTTAAAATTATCGTAAAAGTGACGTTTGATTATTTGTGAAATTCGAATATTCGTCTCTCTCACATTTTCAACTAAGAGTAGGGTTAGGACCGATAATATCGAATAGTGTTTCGTTCGTTCAATCATCGTTTCGACATTGATAACGACGTAACTAAGAGTAGGATTCGACACGACTAATGCCACGATTTCTCGAATATCGATTTTAGGAGTAGGCCCCCTGACGCTAGGTCTCTAGGACACAATGATTATCGTATAAGTATCTATATGTAATGTGTCGTGTCTGTACCTGTCGACAAAATTGATTCATGATCCACTTGCTGGTTTATTTTTTTAAATCATAAAATTTTTATATTTTATCCAAAAAGATTGTATGACAATTGGTGGACTATCTGTGTTTAAAAAATGATAACAGTTACGGAATGTATGTTCAAGCGAATTTAGACCTACTGGTTTATTATGACTGTAGAAAAGGTACCTTAAGGTGGGTCATGTCATGGGTCACGATTCAATTTTATTGATGGTACATTAAATATTTTTCCGAAAAACAATGAATACACACAAGTTGTATTCATGTTACAGAACATAACTTATAGAACTTATGTTCGTTTGTCGATAAACGAAATATACGCACCGAATGTCGTTGCCACCCAATCTAATGTTCATAAAACCTTTGGGTAAGACTATAAATTCTATTCTACAGCGAATAACTTACAACAAAATTAAAGAGCTTTAGTTAAGAACGCTAAGTTCAGTTCTTAGCATAAGTTTGACCGTTATAACTTTGCAGCAAACTTGAACATCGGAAAGGAATAATTTTACATTTATTTATCTATGAGATTTCTAAGAGATAATGTTACTTGTAAATAGATTACCCTTTTTCATATATTTATTGCCGTTTTATATTTGTATGAGGATTTATTCAATGATCACTGTTGAAACGTACATGTACAGACCCTAGGTCTGTATGAAAATTCTGAAAAGAAGTACATACTTTCTTTCTTAAATTTTTTTTCTAGCAATCTCCCTGCTGAACCGGGTTTGTTTTTCGAATATTGAACTTCAGTTATATTATCATTTGAAAAAAAATATTAAGTTACTCCGAGAAACATGAGCCAAAGAATTTTTCGTCGAAATTAGACCATCCGGGTATAGAGATTAGCTGGAATATACAATCAGATAAACAAAAAATTAAAAAAAAAACAACTGAAAGTATGACGGAGCAAAGCACATGGTCAAAATCTTCATGGTTGTTTCGTTAGATTATTACATTAACATAGGTCCTAAATAATTGTGTAAAATTCAAAATAAATCCAACGTTTTCAACGAGTCGATAATTTCTGTTAAAGATTACAAACAAACATACATACCAAGTTACAAAAAATGGGACAAGACTACTTAAATTATTGTATTGTTACCCATCCTTGCGCACGGAACAGATTTTCTGTTCTGTGATCAGTACGACGTTGGTACGACGTTTCAATTCAATCTGACGTTTTTAAGTGAAAATTTCGTTCAAAATTTCGTCCAAGAAAATTCCGTTACATTGATATATATACACATCTATAGATACACATCGAATAATAACGCTTAGAACGTGAGTAGGCCTAAGCGAATTGAAGCACTTTCAATGTGGACGTTTATGACCACATACGTTTCCCGCCGCGTCAGTGTTATTCTGTCAACTTCCATGACAAACAGCGCACGAAATTTAATTTAATAATTACTTACTGCGCAGTGAAAGGATGTCACAACGCATCTCAAAATAAAAATAAAGATAAGAAAATCACATTTCACACTTAATACTATTTCACAACTTTTAATTTAAGCTAATACATTCGTCAAAACAGCAAAATATTTTATAAACAAAACAGACGCCATTAAAAAAATATGTTGCCAGCTATGAGTGTACTATATACCCCGAGTTCCTTCGCTGGCATAATTTTTTGCATTTATTGGTAGATATTGATAGGAGGCTATAATGTACGACGCCACATGATGTTATAAGTATTCAAAGTCAAAGTCAAATAATCTTAATTCAATTAGGAAACTATCTTGGATTTGAAAAATGATCCCAAATTCGTTATCTGCACCCTCGAGAACCTCGGATACGATATCCATACTATTGAAATAATAATTTTGCATGGCGGCCATCTTGGATTTCAAAAATGATCTCCAATTTGTTCTCTGCACCTTTGAGAACCTCGGATTCGATATCCATATTGTTGGAATCATAAATTTGCGCGGCGGCCATCTTGGATTACAAAAATGATCGGAAATTCGTTCTCTGCACCCTCGAGAACCCACACATTAATCATAATGTTACTTCTTTAATGACAGGAACTATGAATGAAACTATCGTTCTGAGCGTTATTATTCTATGGATATACATATACGTAAGTAGGTACATACATATCAAAATGATTAAAGAGAGATAAAAAGCACACGTGCTTAATAAGATGCACGTTACGGGTAGGGTTGACAACTTTTATTAGAAGAAATATAGTATATCTGATTTCAAAGAAGGTAAATAAAGAGTACGGATTTGCAAAAACAGTATCATTTATTTTATATTTTTAAAAAAGGTTCTTTTTCCAGTACATAACATATTTTCATGGTTTATAAATTATTTGTGTAAAAAGAGTATTTTATCATACTCTATCAGTGTATCTATCTAGATTATAGAGTACGCCTATATGATATAGAGTACAATACTCTATTTTAGAGTACGATTGACAACCCTAGTTAGGCAACTGTGATGAGAATAATTTAATTAAATTATTAAATGCTGATTGTACGATAGCAATTTCGCCGTTGACATTTTGAACATACTAGCTGTACTCGGCACACGGTGCAATGTTACGGTAGGTATAATTAATAAAGAGAAATAAATTGTCGAAAAAAAATTTTCATTTTTATTCAGATTTTTATAGGCCAGGAACCGTCGCGTCGCGTTTTCTGAACACTATATCCAAGTTTCATCATAATCTGATCAATGGTTTCAGAACGCATTGGGACGTTATAGTAACGCCAATTCTTAGATAATTTATACGTCTAGAGAGAGTCTTTTGCTGTAAGACAATAGATAAAAACAGGCCAGGAATAGTAGTTTAGTGTGCGTGACAAGCTACGTCTTACACTCGCGATTTATATGACTCTTTGTTTTAGTGTGCGTGAATTGCTCTAAATATAGGTTTGTGCTAAATTATTTTTTTTGACGTTTTTACAGCTGTCATAGTCTATCTAGACGTATAAATGATCTAAGCGCCAATTAATGAAAGCGATGAAGTGCAAATCGGACTCACACACGAAGGTTACTAAAACTGAATTCGGAATAATAATAATTTCGGTTTCCATACAAAGGCACATTTTTCATAAAAGCAATCTACTGAAATCGCGAAACACGAATCATAATTTTGAGAATTCAAATAGGGAAAATTTTGCTTCATAAATCTAAAATAATAGTTGCATTATTATGAGAAGGCAAGTGCAATTAAAGGTTTCACAAATAAAATTAGATTCAAGTAAGCACTTTGGATTATATTAAGAAAATAACTTAAGAAACAACAAAAAATTATTAGTCTCTCTTAAGAATTGCCAAACAAATAACTAATTGCCTTTTCTTTCATAAATACAGTCTAGATTTACAACAGTAACGACTTTTTACAATAACTGTTATATTAAATAACGTTGTTGGACTATTAAAATTAAAATTGTTGTTGTTTAATATTGTGTATGCTTAAAATGTAATGTACGTGTAATTAATAAATAATGTTTTTTTTGGAGAAAAACAAAAGTCTCAATATAATATATTGACGTAAATCAATTGTCATTATGGTTTTCCAAATCTACAGAAACCAAACGAGTGAGTTAATCGGAAGTATTGTGGAGACAATTTAATGCGACGGTTGAAATAAGAGCCATAATGAATTCTACGCAGACAGACTTCGCGGGTATAACCTAGTCCTGTAAACATAAATATAAAATAAAACGTGAAATGCAAGTTATGTATTCCTTACAGTAACGTTGCATTCAAAATTGTAGTAGGCGCCATCACAAATAGCACTGTTATCCTGAAAAGATTGAACATCATTAGTCATCTTTTGAATTCAGAAGAACTTTTAACGTTTTGTTAACGAGGGTCATCTGAACTTGTCACGTTTTCATTCGCTTTGAAAGCATTTCGACAAAAAGTCACTTCTAATGTTGGAAATATTTCTGATATTTTTCTATTCAAACTGACTTAAATGTTAATACGAATATTTTTTTAATTTCAAGTTTTTAAATTAGTCCAAGATAAAACAGTGGATTGATGTTGATTTTATATCAGTGAATAATTATTAATAATAAAAGGCATTTATTTTCTCAAAATTGATTCCTTTAGAATTCTTTTTGATGTCATTTCTAATAACTACTAGATACTACTACCGCTTCGAAAACAAATGGCGCTCTGAGAGAGAAGAAGCGGCGCAAGAAACTCTCCCAGCATTCTTTTTTTGCACTTCTTTCAATAAAAATATACAATATTGTACAATCATTTCTATCGCTATAAAATAATCAGAATCTAGTCCCAGGCTGTCCGATCATTTAGATATTCAGCAGTGGAGTAATAGGATTTACGACACTGCCATTTTTTTATAAAACATTTACACTGAACAGTAACAATGATAATAATATTGACACACTTTTACACAAATTATGCGCATTTATAATATTATATTACGAACTCAAATTGTTCTAGAAGCATTTTACACACACACACACACACACCATAAGTGAGTTTTAGCACAATCTTTATATATATAATTCTTGTGTGCGTGTGTATGTCACTGAACTCCTCCTAGACGGCTGGACCGATTTTATTGAAACTTTCTGTGTGTCTTCAGGTGGATTCGAGAATGGTTTAGATTCACAATTGAACTACCTCCTGAACGGCTTGACCGATTTTGATGAGATTTTTGTGTGTTCCAGTGAATTTGAGATTGATGTGTGTCTTCGGGTGGAATCAAGAATAGTTTAGATTCCCAATTAAACTACCTCCTAAACGGCTGGACCGATTTTGATGACTTTTTGTCTGTTTCAGTGAATCTGAGATTGGTTTAGATTCTCAATTACGTCCATATAATATAATTCTCCTGCTCATGTGTATGTTAGTGAACTCCTCCTAACGGCTGGACAGATTTTTCAAATTTAAGACGTGTGTACAGGACAACGTCTGTTGGGTCTACTAGTAGACATATGTAACCGGATGGAAACTAACTACAAACGTTCGAAGAGACACACAAACATGCGCATCTACGAGGTGCCTAAGCTGATTTCGCGGTGTTGCAGTAGCGAGTGTCACGTAGTTAGGGTTTTGTTTCCGCGATCTTTTAAAAAATGCCAGCGTATTGCGTGGTATACGGCTGTTTGAACTCGGCTCTATCAAAACCGGAGCTATAGTTTTTTAAACTATAAAGTAGTATAGTATATTAACAATGATTTAATGTTATGCTATTATTATAATTATTAGGTATTCGAATTATAAGTCCGTGAGATCGATTGTAATAAATTCGTGAATATAATTCAAAATGTTGAATTAAGATGGCGGTGATTTATCATCAAGTTTTTTTATAAGTGTAGTTTAATGGTTTTCGAGAATGTTTTTTATATTTATTTTATTCATTAGTTACCTACATTTGTTTTGTCATGGTTTTCGTGGATTTGTTAGTTAGAGCTACATGAAATTATCAACTTTTTCATCATGGATGTTGTTTTCATGATTTTCGAGGGTGCTGAAGCCGATAATACTGGACTTTTGAAATTTAATTGTGTATTCACCTTCGTCCGAGTTGTAAGAAATGAACTCGAGTTTGAACTTTTTGTTTATGCAAACCAACACTTTTTCTGATGATAATGACGAAGAGAATATTTTGTTATCTTTTTCAGACGTTGGCAATGGCTTCGTTTTAAAGACACATCCGCCATCTTAGATCTCGAAATGGACATCATATTTGTAATAGACACTCCCGAAAATCTCGAAAGATATACCCATATTGATATTATTGAAAATGTCACATCGACCAATTTGGATCTCAAAATAGATGTCATATTCGTTATTGACACTCCCGAAAACCTCGAAAATGATACAAATATTGATTTTATTGAAAAAGTCATATCCACCATCTTGTATCTATATACTGTCAATACGATCAATTAACATCTATATGTTAATTGATCGTTATTGACAGTCACGAAAACTGCTCCGTATAGACATGTTCGTGGTATTACTGTAGGAAAGAGTTTCTTAAGACTGTGGTAGAAGTAAAACTACAAAGGAATAAGTTTAAAAACAAATATTTCAAAGTTTCCGGTCAATATTTGAAATAAAATATTTCAAAGAAACATAAAAAATATATATTAAAAAAAAAATCCTCCTCCATTTTTAAAGTCGGTTAGAAAAATAACCTGACAACCTTAATGATTCAATGAAGTATAGGCACCTGTAGGTAAGTATTTTATCAACAAGACTAAGTTTCCATATGTTATATATGTCTACTGTGGTTTTAGTAAGTAAAGCCAAATTGATTGAAGAAAAATATCATCAGATAGAGAGGAATAATTAACCTCATTGGAAACTGGGTGGGTATTGTTTGAAAATATAGTAATATTTAACAAACACGACATTTTCTTTAAGAATCGTGTCATTTTTTTTTTGGCTATTAATATATAAATTTTTTTCAACTAAAACGCTTCATTATCTTCATAGTTCTTTAAAATTTGCCCTGTAGATAGCATGTACCTAATATCCAGATGGAGAGGATTATATCTAAGTCTGTGGCGTGTTCTGAAAAGGTGGATTGGTTGCAGGGATCAGGCCATACAGCTCTTCAGAATACTCCCTGTGATAAACGCGGTTGAAGACACTCAATGCGACACAACACAACGCCAACTGTTCAAGCCATTCACAGAGCAACTTGAGTAGCTCTGCGTTGCTCGTGGTTCAAGATACCAGACCAGAGATGAGAGCAAAAGTAAAAATATCACGTGACTTGAGCTTTGAAGAGCTCTGGACAGCTAAAGCAGGAGGGGAGGAGAGATGATGGCCTTGAGAAGCTGGTCGTAGTTAGTAGGAACACTGTCCTGAACACGGTCCCCTACCAGAAGGAACGATCAGTGAAAGGCGCAACTTAGACTAAGTTCTGCTCTGTTATTAGAGATACAGTGGACGGGCAACAAAGAGAGAGACAGAGAGGCATCGGGACAGAGTATTCCGACACTAGGCAGGAGGAGTGTTGTCGAGGGGAGGTGATACAATTAACGGACTCTTTTTAGCGGCAACTTAAGTATTATGGGAGTTAAATTGAACAAGATTAATTTCACCCCAATAGTAATAACAACGTAATACTGAATATATTTCTTATAATCGTTTAATATTATAACAGTAGCTGACCCGGCAAATGTTGTTTCGTTTTTTCAGACCTACCGAATATACATATTTCATAAATATATATTTACTTCATAAAAAGTATGGCAATTAACATGAGACATGAGTATTTTACATATGACTTGCTGTCACGTTGTTCTGTTTATAATACTATCTACTCGGCGAAAGGAATATTCCTACCAAATGTCAAGTCTCTACCTTATGGTTCCAGAGATATTAACGTAATGATGAGTTTTTTTTATAAATTCCGTTGGTATGCATAAGCATTCACCACCTCCTTCCCGTCATTATCCCGGAGGTTAGCCCTTCCCCTTTGTCCGGGTGCAAAAAAAAAAGTTTGATTCACGAAATTACGTAGAAATTGTAGGAGGGAAGAAGTTGTTATCAGTTACATTAACCCTTGAAGAAAATGGCAGAATTTGAACATTAATAATTGAAGGCGGTTTGTCGTAACGCTAAGTCGAAAGTCCTTTCTGAGATTAGCGAGACCAACTTGACGATTATGGGTTAAAGTCACCCTACCCTGTTTATTACCCTACTTATTACCTTGCCCGAGTCAGATAAAAAGAACTTCAACTGCCTGTGACCATTGCTCGTTTTGATAATAAGTACTGTTTGTGTGTGAACAATGATAGCTTCCTGTGCCAAATATATTTAAATTTTCGTAATCACTTTATACTCGTATCCTAACTAGCTGACCCAGCAAACGTTGTATTGCCGATATTAAAATCGCGATACAAAAGTAACTGTTGATCGTAGATGGGTGAAAATTTGAAGTTGTATGTATTTTTTAATGCTGACTCATAATCAAACAACTTTAAAAAAAAAAAAAAAATTCGTGTGGACCACCCTTAACACTTAGGGGGATGAAAAATAGACGTTCTCCGATTATCAGACCTACCCAATATGCACTTAAAATTTCATGAGAATCGGTCAAGCCGTTTCGGAATAGTTCAACACCATGACACGAGAATTTTATTTATTATATTAGATTTAATTTGCCAACAACTTCAAAATGTTGTGCAAAAAGTATTCTTTTTAATATTTTTTTTAAGTTATAGTCGAGTTTAAAATAGGTATGTATGTTTTCGTAAAAAGTAGTTTATGTGAGGCATCGCGGGCATATGGGCCATATTTTAAATTTGATTCACGGACGGAGGACTATTTTTTTCCTTGGAGTGAGTCTAGTCTTGCTGATGTATTCATTCAGTTGTATCAAGTATCAATATGAAAAAAATGCAGGTCAGTTATATAAAAACAAGTACATTAATACCACAGAACATGTCTTTTACCTGTTCCACAGAACTAAATCTCATAGTAATTAGTTCGTATTAGTCACAACTAATAAGAACTAATTACTATGAGATTTAGTCATAAAACTTTATTAGAACATTCATCCTAAAATGTTTACTGTATTCAACTTAGTTATAATTTATGTCTATGCGACAGAAGTAAACAAGTCGATAAACAATAACGGCGAACCGTTAACCTCTAAAACAAAGCGACTGAGGTATCGAGTGTGCAAGACCTACCTGTCATGCACACTAAAGTAATAAACCTAGCCTGTTGTCATGTGTTGCCTAACATTAAGAGGCTCTATCTTGACCAATAACGTTCTATACACATAATAATATGAGGACATGAGCGGAACGGCAAAACGGTGCTTAAAGACAATGTAAGCACACTATTCCTTAGCCGTGTGTCAACTGTCACTGTCCGAAACGGGTTCTAAACTAAATAAATGTTTTACATTGCTGATTATTGATCAAAAATATTTTAGACAATTGGAGTAAATGCGGCAATGTAGAGAAGCTTACTTTGGTGCAATTTGTGGCATGTTCCATATTTTGGTTTGGTGTTTATATGACGTGCATTGTCTATATGTATAGAATGTCATTGATCTTGACGTATAAATTATATAAGGTATCCAATATGCTCGTAGTTTCTCGTGTGTGTACTTATGTGATGCCAAGTGACTCTTTGATTAATATAAAATTTCACCAAATTAAATTGGATCTGTATATCCTAAAGGTCTGAAATATAAGCATTTGGGAGCTTGGCTCATGTCTACATTTAAATATAAAACATCTAAAAAAACTGCTTGACGATATCCATAAATTATGAAAATAATTGGTCATAAGATCGTGTCAATATGAATTCATGTTTTCTTTTTCCTGTCACCGAATTCCACCTTCGCACTGCATGCCGTAAATTAGAATATCATCCCCACCATCTCACCACCAGCGATTTTCAAGGAACTTTCTTCCACGTACAACCAAGCTCTGAAATTGATTTGAATCATATTGAAACATAAACAAGCATTGTAGTTTATTACGAATCAAAATATATTTAAAATGGAATTTATGTAACGCTGTGAAATTGATTAAAAATGGAGGTCCCTCAACCGGGAGCAATAATTTACAGTGCGTGAGTTGAATGATCAACATGAAAATTCATTTGACTCTTTAGCTATTGAATCGTGTAATTAAACTTTGGATGTGTGTCTGTTTTTGTATTACCTCCTACTATTGCAGCAAATTTAAAGATGATATTAATCACGTTTAAAGTACTAGCCCCGCGAGGTTGTCTGTGTATACACGTGTTTTACACCTTGGGTTACATTATTGGGGATTTAGTAAGGATCCCTAATTTTATTTTAAATGTAATGTGAGCTCTGCCCACTGCTACTTTAGTTTCGCAATCATCAAACTCCGAGCATAGCCCTCTCCATTGCCCTCTGAGTGACTCTGAGGTTTCTCATCATGTCCACAGTAAGCTGCGTTCCGTATGTCATCATTGACTACGTTGGTACTTGACGGGCGACGAACCTTACTGTATATAGTATAGTTCTGGTAAGTCTATCTATTTAGCGCATTCTCATTCAATATCCACAAATAAATAATCAGCGTGCCTAAATATTATTTTTAAAAACGCCTATACATACATACAAATCCAAATTTTACTAAACAACAATGCCATTGAATCACTAATGAAATACTACGTATATATGGAGAAAACCTCTTAATTGTACGTAAACTCAAATCGTATATGTCTGACAAGGGAGTCGTAACGAACAACAATATATACGTTACAAACGATCACGTTTTATTGTTGCCCGCTTTATGTTTAGATAAAACAGACAATAATCCTACACGCCACTTCTATTATTAATCTTCTCATGTTATTCATTCAGTCAACGAGTGCTGTCTCCATCGCTCCGTCGCCTGTTGGAGTAAGGCACATATGGGTTTCAGGTTTTCAGGTTTTCGGAAATTCTTATCCTCTTTCTTAAGCTGCTTTAAGATGTAGATGTTTGTGCACCAACACCACATTTCAAGGGTATTGATTCTCTGTCTGTCTGCGGCATTGAAAGTCCATGTCTCTGCGCCGTATAGAGCAATGGGAATGACAATCTAATAGAACGCCCGTACTGCGAGAATGATATCAATGTTGATTGATATATTGATGAGCCAATTAGTCGAAATGTTTCATTAGAACTTTCGTTGATTGGATTCGGATCTCAATTTGTCTCTTCGATCCTGAAGACTATTCATTTATTACAATGATACGACAAATATATAGGATAACATTTCTCTCGTATATTTTTGCGGTTTGTTAATCACTTGATTTGGTAGTAAATATTGAACGGCTTAATTATAATAAGTAAACCTCCCTTAAAAGTTTCGTTTGATGATAAATTTCTTCGAAATTTAATTCACTGATCATTTATCAGTCATAAATCATTATTTATAAGTGCTTTGTGAGTTTCTTTTAAATGTTGGATTATAATAATATATAATAAATTTTGCACAGCTTCTTAAAATGTAAGTACCTAGCTCATTTTTTGGCACATTTTTAAGACAAAAATCTCGCCAATTCTACCAATAAGCTACGACTTTGCTTCAACAATATCCCTTTTGACGCATCCATCGTCATTATACTGTTCTATTAAGTTCACCAATACTGTATTAGGCGCGGGGACATTTTGCAAGAGATACACTTTGTTGAGATTTGCCACCATCAGATACTTTTTTTTATTAATTATGACAATAAAGGACGAGAAGAGCAGGATACTAATGGTAATAGATATGCCCTGACCATTACAATACAGTGCCGCTCAGGATTCTTGAAAAACCCAAAAATACTACGGCACTACGATTGCGCTCGTCTCCTTGATATATAAGATGTTAAGTCTCATTTGCCTAGTAATTTCACTAGCTACGGCGCCCTTCAGACCGAAACACAGTAACACATTACTGCTTCACGGCAGAAATAGGCGCCGTTGTGGTACCCATAATCTAGCCGGCATCTCCTCCTCCCACTGATAAAAGACTGAAGCATTTCCCTGAACTTGAAAGTGGAACTGCAACGAATGGAAACATCAGCAACAGCAGCATCTGCTGGTGGATTGGGTACAATAAAAAAGGACCACATCTCATTCCAATCTGACGACTTCTAGAGCCATTACTGATTAAGACCGTTAGTTTACTTTAACAACGTTGGTTACTGATTAAAAGCTTTAGTGATAATATTGAAAGCCCACTAGCCTGTAATGTGCCGTCACAAATCAACGGGCCGGAATGAGAGCGAACATGCCACACTCCAGTAAATGGAAATGCCTCATCGAAGCCTTGCGATTCTTACTAGAAAATAGATTTACAATAATTATTCACATTCTATTCCCATTTCAAAATGAATATTGATCATATATACAATAATGAATTGAGTACAAAGTAAATAGGATGTAAAGATCTCCAGAATAGGTTGGATGTGAGCAGCACAGAACTGGTCCACGTGGAGATCTTTGAGGGAGGCCTTTGTCGTGCAGTGGACGTCTTCCAATATGATGAAGATGAAATAGGTTTTTCTGTAAGGGTCTTACTTCAATCATCATGATCAGCCGGAAAACATTTACTGCTAGACAAAGGTCTACCCCAAAGATCTCCACGACGACCGGTCATGCGCTGCCCTCATCCAACGTATTCCGGAGATCTTTACGGTCAAGACCAGATCGTCAGTCCATCTTGGGGGGCCTACCAACACTGCGTCTTCCGGTACGTGGTCACCATTCGACGACTTTTCTGCCCCACAGGTCATCTGTCAGTCGACCTATTTCCCTTCCCACTGCCACTTCAGTTTCGCAATCACTTAGGCTAAGTCCAAGCTCCAATCACAAGCATTATTTTGCCCCAATGGACACTGTAATTACTATGTGAAATAAATGAAATGAAATATCCTACTAATCAATCCTTAAGCGGCTGTAGTTAAAGGTTTAATTCTATTTAATGTAAAATTATATGGTCTGCCCTGCATACTTGTATTTCAAAATGAAGGTCATTAATCACATTACCAAATTATAATGAAAAATAGTTATTTTTAATCTAATTAATAAATGTAGGAATTATGTGGATCCCTCTGTCCCATGTCACATTTCCGTAGCTCCTTCACCTAAAATTAATAATTAATTTAAGTAGTTTAAAATATAGCATCCTGATGAAAAAAAAACAAGTCGATAAGATATTTAAAAAAAATCAAGTAGAATAATTGAACGAACGTTTTGTCTTTGCCATACCTACCTATCTTAGGTATTGGACATAAAAATTGCCAATTGTGAAGATCCTGATAGAAAAATGGGACAGACTTAAAAATTATCGCACTGGCCTCGGTGTATAAAAAGTGTCCGGAGGTTCAAATTGATCCTCCGTTTAAAGGGGATATTTTTTTTATGGAATAGGAGGACAAACGAGCGTGGTAGTTGTGCTCACCTGGTGTTAAGTGATCACCGCCACCCACATTCCCTCGCAACACCAGAGGACTCACAGGAGCGTTGCCGGCCTTTCAGGAAGGTTTTTTAGTTGTTAAAGCTTAACTTATCTCATTTTTTTGATATGAATGATAAGAATGAAAGCACAGCAGAACTGTTAAACCATTCAATAAATTCGATGCGTCAATAAATTATCACATAGAAAATATGTCCATGCAAAAAAATTTTGGAAATAAAAGTAATTATGGGATCCAAATCGAAATAAAAACTATCCTATCTCTCAAGTTGGACTTAACTGCACTCCATGAAGTAATTAAACCTCATTAAAATCCGTTCATTAGTTTAGGAGTTCATTGGAAACAAACATTAGGACACTGCATTTATATGTTAGATGAGAATATAGGTAATACTAAATTGAACGAACCTAATTTAACTGAAAATTATAATAAAACAAAATGAAATATACATAATAATATGTAAAGTTTAATGATATTGCAGATACAAGCTATATTTAGTAAGGAACAGTCTAACTTTGATATACCTTGGGCAGCATTATTCAATTATGGTAAAGCTTTCTGCTTGCGGCTGGGTCACGCAATTTACCCGGTCTAAGTTAATTATCAAGTCACCATAATCTTAGATGGATGGATGAATAGATTCCATCTTGACTTAAGATTTATAAGATAATCAACACAGGCGAAAGGTTGAGATATTGAATTTACTTTTCAACCAACTTCTTCGTCGGAGCCTCTGAATTCGATTGTACTTATATTTTTTAACGAGGGCTTTGCTTGGAATTTCTTTATATGATTGAATAAGAAATGAGATAATCCGAAGTAGAACTAAGATCATCAAAAGAGTAAGCTGAAGTGGCAGTGAGGATGTCTCAGATCAGACAAGCTTGATAATTAAATTAAAATTTTAATTTGTTTTATTTATTCATCTTCACCTTTTTAATGATGAATATCTGCAGAAAACAAACATTTTCTATAGTAACAAAATATTGGCATTAAGTTAAAAATAAAATACGTCAGTAAATAATCTGAATCTTAACCTTTCTCGAATAAAGTTATACACACGGCTATAACTTCATCCCAATCTATTGGATCCTTTTCCATCCATGGAAACTTTAAGCAAATAAAGTGCTATACGAGGGCTGCACTAAAAGTATCGGGAATGGAATATTTCCACTGTTCCTGTCATATTGAAATCTTTTTAATTGAAAACTCCTTGATTTTAAAAATCGAATACCATTTATTTATTTAAAAAAAGATTCTCGGTCTTGTCACAAGGTCCTCTCAAACTTGTTTGGTCGTTGAGAAAATGGAATTGACTCGAGAAAATTCTAGAGCGATGATTTATTATGACTTTCGAAGTGGTTTAACACAAAAACAGTATGTTGACCGGATGATTTCTGCATTTGGTGATGAAGCCCCATCCAAAACCACAATTTATCGCTGGTTTGCTGAATTTCAACGTGAACGTGTCTAGCTCAGTGATGATCTCCATCAAGGTCGTCCAAAAACTGCAGTCATCAAAGAAAACGTTGATGCTGTGCGTAAGCTCATTGACGAAGATCGACATGTGACATACCGCAAAATTCAGGCAACTTTAGACATTGGCATGAGTCAAATACAAATAATCTTGCATGAACAATTAGGTGTAAAAAAGTTTTCCCGATGGATACCGCATTTGCTCTGTGGAGAGCAAAAAGCGGCTCGCGTTACTTGGTGCGTCAGAACTCTCGAAAGATTCCACGCAGGATCCTCAAATGCTGTATACAACATCGTATCAGGTGACGAATCCTAGATATATGCGTACGAACCCAAAACAAAAAACCAGTCACGAGTTTGGGTGTTCGAAAATGAGTTCAAGCCAACAAAAATTGTTCGTTCACGGAGTGTTGCAAAAAAAATAGTGGCCACGTTTTTCTCCAAAACCATGCCATGTTGCGAGTATTCCTATTGAGGGACAAAGAACGGTTATTGCAAAATGGTATGCTAGCATTTGTTTGCTGCAGGTCGTTTCTGAACTCCGTAAAGAGAACTGCAACCGCCGCATCATCCTCCATCACGACAATGCGAGTTCTCACACCGCGCACAAAACAAAAGAGTTTTTAGAGCAAGAAAACATAGAATTAGTAGATCATCCACCGTACAGCCCCGACTAAAGCCCTAATGATTTCTATACTTTCCCTAAAATAAAGAATAAATTGCGTGGTCAGAGATTGAGAGAATGGAATGGTTGCTTCAATGATTGGTTCCATCGTATGGAAAAATGTGTCAAATTTCGCGTAGAATACTTCGAAAAGCAATAAATACATTTTTAAATGGTAATGGCACTTCCTTGATTCCCGAAATTTTCAGTGCTGCCCTCGAAATGTTTCAAGGTGATTGTTATAGTACAATTAAAACAAACAAAAGTCACCAAACATAGCTACCTTCATAGAATAATAACGCTCAGAACAATAGTTTCATTCATAGTTCCTGTCATTAAAGAAGTAACATTATGATTAATGTGTGTGTGAGCGTCACGTACTTACATTCACCAACACGCGCACACACAGCCAAATAATATTGCAAGTGAATAGACATATTTCCCCAAATCGGTAAATTGTGAGAAATACTAGATTATATGTAATAAGAAAGAAGAAATAAAATATAAATTTATAATTTAATAAAAACAACACCTAGTAATAGAAATAAATTTATTTATTATAGGGAGTGACAATAACATTACATATTATTTTATATTAATCTATAATTATAAATGTATTGCATTATATTATGTATATGTATTATTTTATTGAATTGAAACTTGTTTTGAATCGTTGTGATTTGAAACTCGATGAAACGAAAAAGCGAGATGATAGAGCTCCTGCCAGCGCCAAATTATGATTTCAACAATTATATTCTATCCGAGGTTCTCGAGGGTGCAGAGAACGATTTTGGGATCATTTTTGTTATCCAAGATGGCTGCCACGCAAAATTACGATTTCAACAATATGGATATCGTATCCGAGGTTCTTGAGGGTGCAGAGAACGAATTTCCGATCATTTTTGAAATCCAAGATGGCCACCGCGCAAATTTATGATTTCAACAATATGGTTATCGTATCCGAGCTTCTCGAGGGTGCAGTGATCGAATTTGGGATTATTTTTAAAATCGAAGATGGCCGCCATGCAAAATTATGATTTTAACAATAAGGGTATCGTATCTGAGGTTCTCGAGGGTGCAGAGATCGAATTTGGAATCATTATTGAAATCCAAGATGGCCGCCATGCAAAATTATGATTGGATACGATATCCGTATTGTTGAAATCATAATTTGGCGCGCGGCCATCTTTGATTTTAAAAAAAATGGCGCGTAACCGATAATAAAGTAAAGTCGATAAAGAAGTAACTCTTCAAATCATACCGAAGTATTGAAAGTATTCAAAGCGCTTAGTTTAAGCCTAATTGAATTAAGATTATTTGACTTTGATTTTAATATTTATAACATCATGTGGCGTCGTACATTATAGCCTCCTATCAATATCTACCAATAAACACAAAAAACAATCCCAGCGAAGGAACTCGGGGTATATAGTACATTCATAGCTGGCAACATATTTTTTTAAAGGCGTCTGTTCCGTGCCACTAAATAATTAAAAAAAAATGGCGTCTGTTTTGTATATATAAAATATTTTGCTGTTCTGACGAATGTATTAGCTTAAATTAAAAGTTGTGAAATAGTGTTTAGGTGTGAAATGTGATTTTCTTATCTTTATTTTTATTTTGAGATGCGTTGTGACACCCTTTCACTGCACAGTCATTTTTAAATTAAATTTCGCGCGCTGTTTGTCATGGAAGTTGACAGAATAACACTGACGCGGCGGGAAACGTATGTGGTCATACACGTCCACATTGAAAGTGCTTCAATTCGCTTAGGCCTACTCACGTTCTAAGCGTTATTATTCTATGCCTAACTTTAAAAAAAAAACCAAGTATCGCAACTCAATTCTTCTACCGTAAAAAAATGGGAGATCCATGTAATACCAAGTCGGTCAAATTATTTAGTCCCTACTTAAGGGTTATTCTGTCTTAAGTTATTACATAATTAGCAAACCTAACAACATATAGTGACCATATCAATATTGTAAATATTTTATGTTTCAAATAAATAGACTAACTTGGCCATCACATGAAAACACAGTGAATCTTTTTTGTAAAATCTTATGTCATATTTTGTATTTTTTTTTATATATCTATTTTGTTTATATAATTATATGTATTAATTTGACTGAGTATGATAAATACTTTGAAAGCTCTTATACCACAATATATGCATAAAGTAAAGAAGAAAAATCTTATATAGGCGTCAAATGTTTTCATTTGCCTGACCTTGTAAGTCTAGCGAAGTTATCTACGCTCAGATATTCATTCAGTTATACGACTCACGTTTTGTCCTTTCAGTTTGTTACATGTTAAGCTGCTGATTTAACTAATAATAATTGAATTAATTTCTTTCTTCACTGTTGTTTGACCATTACGTTCTGACTGGCGCGGGCGTTCTGTTTAGTTGATTCTTTTCTATTCTTTCTATTGTGACTTATAAGTGTAATTTTATTGGTAAAACAGAATCAGTACTTTTTTTTCGAGAGGAGGAAAATACATTTACGTATTGAAGACCCCGAAGCGGGGCCCATATGTCGGGCTCGGGTGTAAGCACCCCCTACCGACTAAAAACCTCCTCTGTGCTGATAGCCCTAAAAGCTATTACAGCGAAGCCGGGTTGGGGCCTTGGAGGCCGAAGAATCAGTACCACATTGATGGCTCAGTACTACAACTGAAGATGGAGATAAAAGATTTGGGAGTAATATTTGATTCAAAACAATGGTATTAACAAATCATCGAATGTACTGGATTTTATCACGAGAATGATAAATACTTTGGTCTAGATAGTTTGTGAATGACATTCCAATCTTCTAATCTATCAAATATATTCTATTCATCTTGTGGGGGGCCTACAAACACTAAGTCTTCCGGTACGTAGTCGCCATTCGTGGACTTTACTGCTCCAACTGCCATCTGTCCATCGAGTTACGTGCCCTGCCCACTGCCGCTTCAGTTTCGCAACCATCAAGGCTATGTTGGTGACTCAAGTTCTCTTACAGATATCCTCATTTCTGATTTCTTACGCCCTATTTAGGACGTCCAGCATCTTCGAAGCCGATTTGGTTTTGCTTTCGAGACCAAGTATTTCGGCTTTATGGAAAGTGTTGCCGAAGAGCGGTGATCGAGAAAAGGTGCTTTTATTTGGTAGTAACGCGCAAACTTGAAACTCCTGGACATTAAATAGGACTAGGTTCATTTTATCCGATTCCGCGACCTTCTACAGAGAGTACCCGATAGAAGACACAAATTTCATCCGGCACTGGTCGACGATTTGCCGAGATACTTAATAAACTCGTTCCAATTTGAATTAAAAAACAAAAATGTAATGATATTAATGGAATGCCTACATATAATACATATGAGTATCATTATTCTCATATACATATTTTCGACCAGAACATTAAGCTGTTTAGAAAATTAACATAGAATTTACTCAACTGCAAATAGCACGTTTCGAGTTTTCATCCTAAAATGTTTGCCGAGTAATTCAATTTGTACGCAGACCGCTCTCATGTATGTTTTCCAGCGATACCGAGTGTCTCCATCATTAACATAGAATCTGTATATCCTTTGAGTAAAAATAAATATTAGAAAGCTTTTCGCATAACTCTATATTATGAGTTTATAAAATATTATGTCGCTATATTATTTACAAAATTAACTCTGCTACATTAAACTTATTTACTTACAAATATTATATATGTCTTAAAATGGAGGTATAAGCCTATATCAAGAAGTTTTGCCCATAAACCTAACGGGTTATACCTTCTACAAGAAAATCGAGTATATTGAAAAATGATTAAAATATTCTTCTTTTATTGTATTTCGGTTTGAGCTGATGGTCTTGTTACTAATGCTCTAAATATATATAACTAACTAAAACTTATGGTTAGGTGGCTTCCATACAATATAGTATAGCGGGTAGCCCTTTTTCACTGATTAATTCCTTGACTTATGTGATCTATCGTGGTAGCTCACTGCAAGGATTGATTCTTTTCATGAATCGTACAGCATTGTGACGTGCAATTTTAACAAACTGATCCAATTCTTCTTACGGCCGTTTTAATAACGTATCTTTCATGACGGATATCCGTTCAACAACCTTATAACAACAATAAACGGTGACAGCAATATTGCTGTCACCGTTTAATGACAAGATATTATCTATCCATAGTTATGTCCAATATAGTTATAGTCCAATGCTTTATTAGACCAGTGCCGAAGCCTTTGAAAATGATAAAAAGTGAAACAAAATAATAGTAGGATGAAACCCATTGGAAAAGGACGACAAATAACAAAAATTAAGGGAAAAATAAATTAGGGGCGATCTGAGGTCGGGAAGTGGAAAAGGGGGGGTGTTTTAGGGTAAAAAACGGTCTATCTCAATTTCCGGCAAAACTAAGTCCTATGGCAAAAAGTTAATTGGCAAAATTGTAGGTAACCCCCCTTTTCCACTTCCGGACCTCAGATCGCCCGTAATTTACTTTTCCCTTAATTTTTGTTATATTCTCGTCCTTTACCAATGGGTTTCATCCTACTGTAATTTTTTTTGGTTTCAAAAATTATCGACCCTGGTCTATATGTCGATAGGTTATTGAAATATAAGTGTAAAAGGATAGATTTGTCTACCTCTAGTAAGTTAAACTAAGGATAGATAGGATATTGATTTTTGTTTTGAGTTTATGATGTTATCAAATTTTATAGGTAACTAGCTTACCCAGCAAACATTGTATTGCCATATAAAGTATAGAGTACCTGGACGACCGAGCCTTGCTCGTATTTTTAAGAAGGTACAAAACTTGAACGAAAAAAGCTAAAAGGACAAATATATCGTACATAAAATTTATGTACAGTCAAAAGGTCATTTCCGAGTGATTCCGTTATATCTCAACAACAAACCAAAGAGAATTTAAACATTACGTTCACAATAAACGAGGATTACATACAAAAATAAGTTACGTAGACTGACATCTTTTATAAGCTTAATGATACTAAATCTAATGCTTTTCTGTCCGGTACCACCGCAACCACTAGGTCCCTGCATTAAAAATCTATAATATCTGCGAAGATATACATTTAGATAACACACAATGAATAAATAATGCACAATGTATTTAATATACTTAATTGGATAAGGATTAATGCTATATTGATTAAAATTCACTTCGTAAATAAGCTAATAATAAGTTTTAGGTTTTTCAAGAATCCTGAGCGGCACTGCTTTGTAATGGGCAGGGCGTATTACGACCAGCTGAACGTCCTGCTCGTCACGTCCCTCATTAACATATATTAGAACATTTCTACCGCTAGAAACACAAATATCGGCTCCAAAGTCTCAAATCTCACAGATCGATATCTACATCCCCACTTAGAGTTTGAAATGTTAAAAGAAATAATTAATGAATTCACTACAGCTTTTCTTAATGGTGAATTCATCACTAATATTTTTCACTTGATTATATTATATATTTCTGTATAATTCACTTTATCAAACTCAAAAATAAAACAATTCTAGACAGTAATTATTTACGGTGATAGATTACCGTACTATAAAATATATATTTTCTCCTCGTACACGTGTTGCGAGCGAATTACTGAGATTATCGATTTGTACACAGCTGTTGACGATGTCGACATTGAAATACGGTATGCTGGTCACGTTTTACTCCAATTATGATGGTCTACTGGAAGTAAAGATTACTAAAGAAAAACAATTGTAATTTGTTGAGCCTGCCTGAGAAGTGAAAATTTAGAATTTTTAGTATTAAAATTTGACATTTCAAAATGTTTATAACTATTAAATTATTAGTTTCAATTTATTTTTAAAACTTATTTTCAATAATATATTAATCAAACAAAAACACAGTTTTTCAAGATTGCACTGTATATCACATTGAACTTTTCACTAAATCCATTCAATTTCACTTATATGATACAGACAGCACTAATATTGTACAATACTTCATTAGTATATAATACACTATAACTATATACAGCATAAGTGTACAATTGCAGCAACAGTTATAAGCATGTCGGTGACGCGAACCTTACCAAAAAGTGCCCAACACGGCTATCAAGTTGTCAGTTAAAAAAGTTTGTAATGAAAATAATATACAAAAGTTAAACATAAAAATATTTTAAAAACTAGTTTAGTCAACAAGTTTATTAACGTGGTGAATAGAGAGAAATCTTCTAAAAATATGCGATTCATAATGACGTCTAGGAAGTTGCATCTCGAGGCTTTATTGGCACATAAAAATTGGAATTATTATTAACAAATAAGCTGATAAAAAAGGTATTTGGTTCCTCGTTAACTCAATATCTATTAATGTTTATTAAAGGAGAGCGAATTTCCAATAAAACAGTCTCAACTTGCGAAACTCTTTCTTCATTATTCATAACTTTTATTAAACGCCGAAAATATTACTCCGTGAGGTCGTTATGGCGCGGCGCACCTCTACTGAAGGCAGAATACAATATAAAATAATGTTTACACCGCCAAACAAACAAATTGAAACGATATTAGTAATTATAATATACTGCCACTGATGTCATGAAAAATACTAACTTGCCCACAAATGTTCCGTAATGGTAAATCGACAGAAAGTCAAAATCTTTATCAGAAAGGTTTTTTCTTGGTTATTTCAACTAGAAAACAATTCTTTGAAAAACTTACACTACTTGCACGGTTTATGTAAAACATAATATTTTGAGCATGAATTTTTTTTTATTTATTTCTTTAAATTCGTGCCGTTTATGTGAAGGCATTTTTTTTTATTAAAATTATAGAATCTGCAAGTACACAAAACGAGCAATGAGAAGACAATAAATTACAAAAATGTAAAAAATTGTAACATACATAATAATATACTTGCATTTACAACCCAGATATATTTATAAGTTATGTTCCTCGCGATTATCCGCCACTCTGCCGCCCTTTGTTCGTTTACCAGTGGGACGCTCCTGCTGGCTAGATTATGGGTACCACAATGGCGCCTACTTCTACCGTGAAGCAGTAATGTGTAAGCATTAGTTTGTTTCAGTGTAAAGTCTCAAGGTGACGCCCACACGAAGGTCAAGCGCAATTGTAGTGCCGCTCAGAATTTTTACACATTACAATAATGGGCAGGGCGTATCAATTAGGTACTATCAGCTGAACGTCCTGCTTGTCTCATCCCTTATTGTCATAAAAAAACTCATCTTGTTTGACAACAACCTAATAATTGTTAGTAATTTAACAGATTGGCTGAAAGTGATGTAGAATGCCAGTTGAACTTTAAAGCCGAAAACGTTTCATCATGAACCTTCCACATCTGCAAGAGCCTCATCAACCACTGAAGAGATAGCAATTCATGATAAAGAAATATGTATTCGAACAATCAAATATCGTTTAAACATTGTTCGTAATAATATATTATTAGTAATATAGATTCTGGATAGAAATTTCTGAGCTTCAATAAATGTAATTGAGTATTATTGTTATATTGAATTAATTCATACTAAAAAGCATTGTTTGCGTAGAAAAATGAAAAAATATTTATTTCTGTAACAAAAAAGGTACAAACATAATAGTGGATGTGACCTTCTATTAAGTGAGAAACACCTGTGCCAGAAGGCCACGCTCTTCCATATCAATTAAAATTAACAGCACCAAAAACTAGGGATCACAAATTAAGTCTAAAAATATAAAAAATATTATACAAACAGGATGTCTGAGTGTGTGTGTGTGTGTGTCTGTGTATGTGTATTTATGTGAGTATGTGTGTGTATGAGCATGTGTGCGTGTGTTTCATTGTTACTTTTCGTAAACCACGCTTTATTGTACTATCAAGAAGGTATAACTAAAATTTACTCCGTGTAGTTAAATAGCTCTTCCATTTCCTCATAATTCATGGATTTCAACCAAGCAGTTAAACTTCGTCTACATTCCATTTTGTTACGCGTATAGATCTTGAGTTTTTCATTAATAAGGTTATAAACATGTTCTGATTGTTTCATAAACTGTCGCATTGCAAAAGTGGTCTTTACACTAGTTGGCTTAATAATAACATGTTTTGTTCTTTTCAAAAGGTAAGAAGGATCAGGGATTAAAGTTTTGTGTCTTTTAAGAGTAACATGAAGGACATAAACTTTTCTAACGGATAGTACGTCGCAGTCTTTATATAATTGTTCAGTACTAGTGTCAGAGCACTATGCATGCCTTAGTCCGCTACAATGAAAGCCTTGAGTTCAGCTTTGCTACGCTATCGGATAAGTGGTTAGTCATTGGAGCCTTTGCTGTCCGCGACATAATGGCAGAATGGCAGATTGTCAATCAAGGAAAGCTAGTAGATATACGTCCTTTATTTATGGAACTGTACTAAAACACCCCAAAATACATCAAATCTTCATTTTGCTTGTTTAATTGCACCTGTGTGAATATTTAATATTTATTCATACGAATTTAATATTTTAAGTCTCATACGAAATATTATAGTCTGCCGTCATGGACTAATCAACTGTGAGACATAATATTAGAGTCGTTCTTCATTAAGGTTACGTGGGCAGTGAGGTGAACACTCGCGTGACTATTGTATATTGTGCTGAAAATATATTAATTTACATTTGAAGCCGTTTGTATTTTAGTATTTTATGCAACAGTTGTATAATGAAACATTTAGCAGGAAACATATTTATCAAAAAGAAGAAAACGACATATTTTTTATTATAAGTTTGCTAATTCTATGAATAATTTGTTTCAACACTGAACTTAACGCACTCTGCTGGTGTATTTGAGAATTAATTCACGTTCCAAGTTATCATCAGTACACTTCGTCATTGTGCGCCACTGGGTGTCATTATGTTTTGTAATTGTAAAAGACGGACAGAGCATTTTATAAACAATTTTAATTTATAATTATAAAGATATACGTTGTTCTGAACAATATATTAAATAATTTGTCAATAATATTTCACAACATCAAGAATTATTTAGTAAAATGTGCAGCCTGTTGTTGTAATAATAATAATAATAAATCATTTATTTTCAGGCATTACACCCATAGATTTACAAACAATCTTAATTTAAATTACATTATTCATTGTTATTGTTCATTTTACTTAAATTACAGATATAATTTCAGATTATAATTTAATAAATGTAATACTTACAATCGAAAAGAAAATAATTAAGTTATAATTATAAAATTAATATAGTCCGATACAATTCATTGATGTTAAATTTAATTTCAGTAATAACGTTATTAAAAAATATATAATAATCTAATATGTTATACAATTCTCGTGTCATGGTGTTAAACTTTGAACTCCTCCGAAACGGCTTGACCGATTCTCATGAAATTTTGAGTGCATATTGGGTAGGTCTGAGAATCGGACAACATCTATTTTTCATCCCCTTAAATGTTAAGGGTGGTCCACACGAAATTTTTTTTTGGTTTTTTTTTAATTTGTTTGATTATGAGTCAGCATTAAAAAATACATACAACTTCAAATTTTCACCCATCTACGATCAACAGTTACTTTTGTATCGCGATTTTAATATCGGCAATACAACGTTTGCTGGGTCAGCTAGTCAAATATATAATTTAAATAACTTGTCATAGTTCACAAATGTCATATTTACAACAGTCATACACAGCATTTATTATTGAATTACAGCTTTTGCTAATGCGGTGGTCCATAAAGGCAGCGGCCCATTTTCTTAATACAGCATAGAAATCGTCAACCGTATTCTCCGCAAACATGCCCGACGCGCTACAGCGCCACGGTACTTCAAGCATTGCTCTATGTACTGCACACGTAGCGTATGGTAAGCTCGTTTTGTATAGTTTTTCCACAAGTAACTGGTATAGAACGACTGGCAATAAGCGCCGATTAAAGTAATTTTGACAGGTATTCTACACCTAGCGAATCTGCCTCCTCTGTCTTCCAATGTCATCATCATCAGAGATCCTGATAAAACCGCTGGAATGTGCTATATTTCTTAGCATTACTCTGGATTCCAAATTACAATGGGGCCCCCATATTGAAAGATTGTGCTAGCAGACATAGTTCTGCAGCATACGCGGTTAAAAAGATTAGACAATTAACTGACATAGATACGGCGCGACTAGTATTCTTTAGTTATTTTCATAGTATAATGTCCTATGGTATATTGATATGGGGCAGCGCTGCCGATATCAATACAATATTTGTGCTGCAGAAGAGGGCTATTCGCGTTATTTATAACCTAGGTCCTAAAGGATCATTGAGGGCAAAATGTCGCTCGTGAAGAGCGAGAAAAGAGTGGGAGAGAGGACTGAACCCTGTGGCACGCCAGACCTGATGGGTCTGGGTGAGGATAGGGTGCCCTCTACTCGATATCGGAAGGAGCGATCAGTAAGGTAGGCTCGTATGATGCGCACGAGCCTGTCTGGCACTCCTAGTTGATACAGCTTGAATACTAAGCCGTTGTGCCATACCTTGTCGAAAGCCTTCGCGACATCGAAAAACACGGCTGCCGTGGTAGCGTGAAGTTGACGCCGTACGAGAATGTACTCGGTGAGTCGGTGAGCCTGCTGGGGACACGAGTGAGCGGTTCTGAATCCAAACTGTATGTCGGGTATCAGGTTGAGCTCCGCGATGTAATGATTAAGACGCGCGAGAATTAATCTTTCGTAAAGTTTCCCGATCGAGTTAATTAAGCTAATAGGCCTATAGCTACTCGGGTTAGCTTTAGGTTTATTGGGTTTTGGGATACCGATAACAATGGAATCTTTCCATTTTTCGGGGAACGCGCTATTAGATAATAGAATATTAAAAATGGTAACCAATAAAGTAATAAGAGTCGAGGGTAGGATTTTAAGAACCCTATTGTTTATAGTATCGGGCCCCGGGGCCTTCTTGGAGTAAAGCTCCTTAATGATTAGCTTCACCTCTTCGTAAGAGGTGGGTTTTATTACATCGCCTGAAGGGCTCTGAGCGGAGCGACGTTCAACTTCACGATCAACTTCGTCAACGTGTGTCGGGTCGCCTGCTGCATTTGGAGAGCACTGACTCTCGAGACTATCGGCGAGGCATTCAGCCTTCTCATCGTCATCGAGCGCCGGCTGCAGTCCCGGTCTGTCCAAAGGAGGCATGACAGTGGGCGGCTCCTGTTTGAACGCGCGAGGCAGCTTCCAAAAAGCCACATGTGATGGCTTAAGGTTGCCGAGCAAGCGGTCCCAACGTTCGCCGCGGAGTTCCCGTTCACCGTTCACAGTTCACGTTCCCGTACCACCCACTGTAGGTAGCGGAGGTGGCGCCTATTCTCGACCGACGGATACCTGTCGTAAAGTCTAGTGGCTCTGTGCTTCTGTGTGAGTAAGTTCCTGACCTCTAGAGGCAGGTTTAGGCGATGCGGTTGCATCGTCAGAACCTGCCTGGAGCAGACCTTGATTCTATTCTGTATATGTGACGTCACATGAGAGATAGCACTGTGATCCGTGTCGACCTAGTCGATGACGTCCGGTATAAGGTCAAGGTCGTCGGACTTGATAGACTCGAGATCCTTTTCCAGCCGTTGCCAGTCGATTACTGTTTTCGTCGGTGGTTGAAAGTTAACCGGTGGGCCTAGATTTAGGACGACGGGCCGGTGGTCTGACTCTAATTCGTGAAAAACCTCGATTGAATTTACATTGAGCGTTACGTTCTTAAGTAACGCAACGTCTAGAATGTCGAGTCGGTGCGCGACGTTATTCGGATAATGTGTTGGTTCGTGGGGTGCTATTACTGAAAAGTTCAGCTTGTCTGTCAGCGAATCTAATAAGATTCCGTTCCTATTTGTGGCTCTACTACCAGCTGGAGTGTTTGGTGTTAAGATCGCCGCCCACTATGACTGCAGCCCCGTGGCCGAGCTTCTATATCTGTGTATAATACTTTTTTGTTGGGCGGAAGATAAGCTGAAATAACAGTGATCGGCTGGTGATTCGCCATACTGACTCGGATGGCAGAGGCCTCGATGTTAGTGAGGACCGGAGGATCTATAGGTATACAGTGTAGAGATCTTTTAAAATAAATGAGGGTACCGCCCATACGGGTGGTGCGATCATTTCTGACTAAGTTGTAAGTAGCGATACGCGGATCGCGTATACGTGGTTTTAGAAATGTCTCTTGCACTAAGAATAGGTCTAATTGATGTTCGTGAGCGAACTCCTTCACCAAGTCTAGTTGAGGCTTAAGGCCTTGGGCGTTAATATACGCTATACGGAGCGTATGTGGTTTAACCCGTCCGCTTACGTAATTAGGCATCGCGAATGTTTTTATACTTTCGCCCTATATCGGTGAGCGCACGGAATATTTTGCCGTTGTCTGCCATAACTTGCAGGAGAGACGGCGGGTCGTCCCGGACAGCCTCGAGCCTGCTGGCCAGGGCTGTGATTTCATCTATGTCGAACAGCTCTGACAGTTCGAACATGAAGGCAAAGGTGCTGCCGCCTTGGTTACCTGTTGCCGCGGGGGCCGCGAGAGTGGCCTCTGTGGCAGCGATGGCAGCCGGAGGAGACCTCGCCCAGGCGTTTACCTTCAGAGGTGGCGCAGGTTTGAAGGTCGGAGTGAACTCCACCTTCTCTGCTCTGCCTTGCGGCTGGTGGCGCCCTGGGTGACGCTTGTGTTTGGGTGCCTTGGGACACCCGCGATAGCTCGCGGGGTGCCCCTTCTCCCCGCACAAAACGCAGGCCGGGGGCTCCGCGCATTGCGCTGGTCGAGGGCACTCCGGCGTGCCGTGTTTTCCGAGGCACTTCACACACATCGGGGTGTGTTCGCAGTTGCGTGCCGAGTGCCCGTATAACTGGCATCTGTGACACTGACCAGGCCCCCCGCGGTTGCGAGGAGCTTCGGCCCGGATGCCCTGAAGGGAGCAAACCGATTTAATATTAAAAATTTCCTTTCCCTCTTGCGTGAGGTCGAGGACGACAAGAACCATGTTAAATGGTTGTTTGTTGGTGGTTCCGCGCATACGGTGCACCTCGTGTGCAGGGTAACCCTGCTCTTTGAGGTCCGACAGAATGTCGGCCTCGTCTAACTCTCTGGGGACGTTCCTAATAACGACCCTCAGACGCTTCTCCTCAGGCAGGGCGTACGTGTGGAAACCCACACTCAGCTCTCTAAGAAGAGATGTCAAGGCGCGGTGGTCCGCTACCTCTTTGGTCTCTAATTTGATAAGAGATTGGTACGCCCTCGCCTGGAAGGAGAGCGTCTTTGGGATCCTATTTTTGATCACCAACCAGCGGCCTCGATCTCCTATAAAAATAGGGGGCGGGCGCTTGGTCGGAGGCGGTACGCGGGCTTTAGCGGGCGCGGGCGCGGGAGTGGGGATAGTCGTGGCCGCGGCTTTCTTGGCGGGCGTGCCATCGAGAGATGGCGATTCGCGACCGCGCTTCTTTTTACGGCTCACGGTGGTGAAGCCGTCCGTTTCCGACGCGACACTCTCCGCTCTCGACGGTAGAGCGGTTTCCGGCTGGGCCGGTGAAGCATTTGAAGCCTGAGGGGCTTCCGTGCGGTCAGGAGTGACCGCGGGGACCTTAGGGGTCGCCTGCGCGTCAAAGTAAGCCTGAAGGACAGGCGGGCGGGCTGATCGGGTGATTACCTTTCTCGGTTTGACCGAGGCCACGGAACTAACATCGGAGATGTTGCCTAATTCCATTTCGGATTTCCCGTCGGAACCCGAAACGTCAGACGACGAGTTATAGTTTTTGGATTTCGCTTTGATAGCGGCATCCACTGTTTTATTTATTGTCTCAGTCATTAGCGGAGCGATCTTCTCCGAAAATAACCTATCTAAGAGAGCGCTGAAGAAGCCCTCATCAGGAACCATTGGTGAAGCCATGGTTGTCTTATTTGTTGATTAGGTTGAGCGGGTGACAACCCCCGCTGCCCGAGTCAGGCAGAGGGGGAATATAATAATTAAGTGGACAACTATAGTTTAGTTGTACACTTGTACATTAATAAAATACTATTAATAATAATAAAATATACAAAAATTAAGAGAAATTAATAATAGTAATTAAGCCTAAGACTTAGCTTTACTGGATGTAGACTGGCTGGGCCGGAACCCCGATGCACGCTGTGCAGGCCCCCGCGGAGAAGACACACACGGCACGAACTGCAACTCACAAACACACACGATTAGCATGCAGAATCGCGAAACACAGCACAGGTGCTAACTAACACGATCGTAAAACCGGGTAATCAACACTGATAAAACTAAGCTACGTTCCGCGAAGGAACGTAACAGGTGCGAGACTCAAAGAGTCCCGAACAATAGCGCGCGATAACAATAGCTAGCCCAGGTGGACTGAGCAGATAGTGCGATAACGCAGGTAATAAAAATATTTGAAGGAGGACAGATAACGCGGCACGTGTGCTCACGTTGCCTGCCTGAATCGAACTCCAATTCAAAGAAATTAACATCTTGACTGTTGCTTCTCAATATATTCTTGATAATGTAAATGAAGTTCATAGGCACATAAGTGAATGTGCTGGAAACTACCATAACCATAATGTTAACACCAGGAACATATATAAGCTTATAATGCCTACTACTCGGCTAAATCGAGTTTTTTAATGGAATAGGAGGACAAACGAGCGTACGGGTCACCTGGTGTTAAGTGATCACCACCGCCCACATTCTCTTGCAACACCAGAGGAATCACAAGAGCGTTGCCGGCCTTTAAGGAAGGTGTACGCGCTTTTTTTGAAGGTACCCATGTCATATCGTCCCGGAAACACCGAGTTAGTAAGTCTTTTGTGGGGCGATGTATATGCTTTTACAACAAGATCCCAGAAAATGTTCAAAACAAAAGTATTACGTTATTCAAAAGAATTGTTAAAAAACGTTTGTGTGGTAAATGTTACAATAACATAAATGACTTTCTTAATGATACCACAAATTTGGAATGGAGCGACCACCCTCAGACTCTTAAATAATAAGTTTAATAATTGTACAATATTACTTTTTAACATATTTTTTGATGAAAAAAAAGCCCACTGAGTTTGTTGCGCCCGTTCTTCTCAGGTCTGAGGTATTCATTTTGGGTTGGGCGGTAGTTTTTTGACTTTCAATAAGTGATGTCACATCCTATTTTGAATAAAAATATTTGAATTTGAATCTGTTTTTCATACCTCTTAATGATAAAGGTGACCCACCCCTAAATATATGTTTTATATTTTTTGACAATATTTTATTTATATTTTATTATGATTCAGCATAAAAAATACATACAACTTTAAATTTTCACCCGTTCCGACCAACACCTATTTTTGTATAGCGATTCTTATATTATTCTGTTCCATTCGCAATAGAGTTGCGCAAAGATGGCAATAGAATACAATAATAATTGTAGTACGATAAATTTACGAGGTCCACGGCCCGGAGGTTCCAACCCACTACCCGGACAACCATGAATACCTTCCGGATGTGATTGATTTCATTGTCCTCAAGAACTTGGACTGCCAGCTGACTCAGGAAACTATTATCGATGAGCTTCTGTCAGACCACCTTCCAGTTCTTCTTACCATAACCGCCACCGCAACGCGAGCACCATCACGACCATCACGCCGGGTCACTGACTGGAAGGTGTTCGCGGAAGAGTTGGCAGCCAACACTCCTTCCCAGAAGTTAGAGACAGCTGCCGACGTCGAAGCCCTCGCCGTGGACCTCACGGGGAGTATCCAGCGGTCGCTGGCCACCGCGACAAAGGAGACCGAGTCCAGAAAGATGCCGGAGTTGCCCGCAAGACTGCGGCAACTCATCCTCGAGAAACGAGCTTTACGCCGCAGATGGCAGGTGACCAGATGCCCAACACTCAAGACTCGTCTTATTAGGCTGGGCAGCCTAGTCAAGAAGAAGCTCGAAGAGGATGCCGCCGAGAGCTGGGAGGAAACGATTGGCGAGGCCGCAGATGATGTATCAGTTCTTCATCGTCTGTGCCGCCAAATCACAAATCTAGCGCCCCCAGCTCGCCCGCTGCGTCATCCCGACGGAGCCTTGAGATACGCAGCGGCAGAGCATGCCGACATCTTCGCTGAACACCTTGAACGCCAGTTCCAGCCGAATCCAACTGACGACGTATTGCACGTGACAGCACTTGAGAGAGAGGTCGCCGAATATCTAGAACGGCCGGTAGAGGCACTAGAAGATGCGGTGTTCTTCTCCCCAACTAAAGTGAGAAGTTGCATCCTTCGGACGAGGCCCAAAAAAGCCCCGGGCGCGGATGGTATCACAAACGCCACCCTGCGTCATCTGCCGCGTCAAACCATCGCGGTGATGACGCGACTCTTCAATGGCATCCTGCGCTCGGGGTACTTTCCAAATATCTGGAAGGAAGGCCTCGTTATTATGATCCCGAAGCCGGGGAAAGACACCGCACTAGCACATAGCTACCGGCCCATCACTCTTCTGGCGACCCAGTCTAAGATATTCGAATCTCTCCTGCTGTCACTCCTAAGACCCTATATAGAGCTTAGGGAAGAACAGTTTGGATTCCGCGCTGAACACAGCACCACGCTCCAGCTGTCCAGGGTACTGCACACCCTCACCGCTTCTCTCAACAAAAGAGAGAAAGCTGTGGCAGTATTCCTGGACATGGAGAAGGCGTTCGACCGTGTTTGGCATACTGGACTCTTGCACAAGTTAGCTGCAACCTCGACACCTCCCCGCCTGGTGAGGATAGTCGCCAACTTCCTTGAAAACCGTCGGTTTCGAGTAAAGGTAGACGATGCCATTTCAGCTTCCAAGATTATCTCTGCTGGCGTACCGCAGGGGAGCTGCCTGTCTCCCCTGCTGTACGCAAAATACACAAATGACATCCTGCTCGAACCGTCGGCGACTCTGGCGCTGTATGCAGATGACGCGGCGTATATTACATCGTCACTCAACCTAACGCACGCCGCCGTGAAGATGCAGCGCCAGCTGGACACCCTGCCAGAATGGCTCAAGAAGTGGCGGCTATCGGTGAACGTTGGCAAAACCCAGGTGCTCGCGACTGGGAGTGTGCACACTGGCCAGCATAGGTTGCAGCTAAACGGACAGGACATTTCGTGGTCCCCGACGGTAATGTACCTCGGGGTCACCATCGACCGCCGGCTCAACATGAACGAGCACGTCACGAAGACCATCGCGTCGACAAACGTTGCGATGGCCTTACTTCGTCCAGTGCTCTCCTCAAGCCTCCCTCTGAGGGTGAAGGTCTTGGTATACAAGACCTACCTACGCAGCCGACTCACGTACGCCGCGCCTGCATGGTACGCGCTCGTGAATCTAACTAACCGAAAAAGGTTGCAAACCGTGCAGAACAAGATCCTCCGCCGCATCACGGGCGCACCATGGTACGTGAGGAACCAAACAATCCAGAGGGACCTAAGAGTCGAGGGCTTGGACGACTTCACTCGTCGTCTCGCCGTCAACATGTTCGCGCGTGCCGAATCGTCCGATCTCCATCATCTGCGAGATTTGGCCCCTGGCACGCGCGGCAACCTGACAGCCGCCGCTACCCGCGTGATCTCGTGCGGGACGAGGATGAAGAGTGACGTGTTTGCGCGCGGCTCAGCTGATCGCCCTCCCTCTTCTTCGGGGCTGATCGTCAAGGCCCGCGCAAACCAGCAACAATCACTGGATCTCAGCTGAGGGAACAGGCGCTCCCTCAGCTCCAAAAAAATGACCACAAAGGGGGGCATCAGCTCCCCCAACATATATACCATAAATTAAAGAAGACGACCGCAGAGAGCAACGACTCTCACCCCCAATGACCCGCCCGTTTCAACGGGCGGCGAGTGATCCTTGCTGCAGGGGACGAAAAGTCCTGATCAGCATTCCCCCCACCGCGCCCGTGGGCGCGGCGAGAGAAGACCACGACGCGTAGTGTAAGTCTATGCTCATAGGCAAAAATCTGATTACTTCATACACAATATCAAATGTTTTTGTTGAAGAGTTAAATTACATTGCTTTGCAATGTGAACTCCTAAAACCTTAATGATTTCTGATTGAGTATGATAAGACGCGGTGAAAGTAATGTATACGAAATTTTTACTAATCAATAATCATAAATTGTTAGCTGTTAACTTCTAACTTGTTTCTCTAGGGGTTTAGCGGTACTGTAGAGTGTAAAAGTTGAGACGTACTAGGCAAAATGGTATATAATATGGTAATACCACAGTAGACATAACATGTATCAGTATGGAAACTAAGCCGTTTTGATAAAATACTAACCTACAATCTACATGAGTGCGTACACTCCATTGATGCAATAGGGTTGTCAGGCTATTTTTCCAACCGACCTCAAAAAAGGAGTTTTGGAACGAAGTTCCTTTTATGGGGCGTTGCGGAGCGCTAAAAGTAAAAAGCGTAAGATTTTTATGTATAGTGTATGTATGATAGCCATACAGTGTATAATGCATTATTATATATTATAGTTTACATAATGACTGTTATGTAATTCAAATTGGGTATCATTTTGGAGAGTGTCAATTTCGAATATGACACCCATTTCAAGATCCAAGATGGCGGATGTGTCATTTTCAATAAAATCAATATGGGTATCATATTTTGAGATTTTCGGGAGTGTCGGTGAACACAAAATTTTATTCCAAAAGTCCAGCATTATCGGCTTCAACACCCTCGAGAATCATGAAAACAACACCCATGATAAAAAAATTGATAATTTCTATATCTCAAGTTGTATCAAACTGCACACAGTGTGCAAAATTTGATTAAAGTTGGTTCAGTAGTTTAAGAGTTCATCGCAGACAAACAACGTGACACGAAATGGCCGTAGCATCATTTATGGTTTTATTATTCGGTTCCACTGCACCAAATGATACTTTATGTAATCAAATGCCTATCAGTAAAAAAGTACAAAATTTGTCAACCCAAGAAAGTAGGTTGTACGTACATTTTATTTTCATGCTGTTTGGTCATATTTTATTTGCGACGGTGTGTTCAACCTAGCGTGGACGTTGTTGGAACCCTTGGGACATAATTACGAGCAATTCAAAGAAAACATGTTAAATAATTAAAAATAAACTGTAAAAACCATTTAAATATCTTCAATTATATAAATGCTCAATGCCCTGCGCTTCCAGCCCCAAGGGTGTCGAGTGTATGAGGCGACTAAGGGCATAATTATACCAGTGGGAGGCTCCTTTGCACAGGATACCGGCTAGATTATGGGTACCACAACGGCACCTATTTCTACCGTTAAGCAATGTGTGAAAATAAGACGTTGCGTGGCGTGGTGACGAGCGCAATTGTAGTACCGGTCATAATTTTTGTTTTTTTTTGAGACTCCTGAGCGGCACTGCATTGTAATGGGCAGGGCGTATCAATAACCATCAGCTGAACATCTCGTCCCATATTGTAATAAAAAAAGTCAGTAGCAATGATGGCAATCCTAGATATTTTCTACTAAGGAATTATTTATTGAAAGTATCGCCTGTCTAGATCTTATAACTATGAATAAATTATAAAAACAATAATTGAAACATGAATTAAAATAAGTACTTTTCATTTCATTGAGTAATCGGTGTCGATTGATTTCTATGTAATAAATATTATATACGTGGGGCATTCAGAAAGTTTTGAGAAACTAAAATCAATTTAAATGGATTTAAGGAAAGTTCCAGCATCCTCTATACAAGTTTCATACGGTTTTGAATCACTTTCTCTTGTCTGCCGCAAACACCTCTTCCACGGCCTTCTCAAACGCTGCTGTTAGCCCACCTGGCGATAAAATCTGGATCCCTTTCTGTAAATTTTTTATGTTAGGAAATAAAATCAAGTGTCCGGTGCTACGTCAGGACTATAAAGAAAATGACCCGTGACTTTGACCGGCGTGGTGTCAAGGAAGTGCTTTTTTTTCTGCACTCGCGGAGCCCGGTGTTTGGTCGCCTGTCGCTCATGGCAGTGAAAACTTCGGGCATTTTGTAGTATACCATTCGGCGTTAATGCAGCTTTGATTTCGTAATGGAGTCGACACTAAATACCCCGTCACAGTGAAGAAACTAAAGATCAAAATTGTACCCTCGCTTTTCGATCGCTTCACTTTGGCAGGCGTTGGTTCGCGTTGAAATAGCCACACTGTTTCGAGTCACATTTATAAATCCAGGATTGGTCACTTGTCACAAACGTAAAAACGCCGTAACAAGCCTGCTTCAAATTCATATATCATGACCTGAAATCATCTCACACGGGTCAGCTTCTGATCTTTGGTGACGTGGTGTGGCACCCGGCGTGAAACTATCCTTGTCACGCTATAGTGCTCGTAGTGTCGTAGACTCTTTTGAATGCTTTCCGATCCGCAACTGTCTCATCAATCGGCATCATATTATGCTGATGTTCTTCGTATGTAATTTGTTTGTTTTCTTGAACCAAATTTTTCACTCCTAAGGCGTCGAAGGACAACCACAACTTTTTTCATCCCCCAACAATAGAACGCCGCGCTTAAATTTGTTATGCCTACGGAAGATGGTTGCTTTAGGAAGGGTAACATTCATAAACGGCATTTGAAGTCGATCAATTGAATCGTCTGGTTTAACGCTAGTTTGAATTCATAAATAGTCATCGCACTAAAATATTCACGACGCAGATCCATTTTTCAACGAGACACGATAGTTCAATTTGTTGTGAAAAAAATATGTAGAGTTATTTGAAATTCGAATGATGGTATTTTTACTCGTAAATAATCACATATTTTTAAATAATTGCAATTAGCCACGGCTTTATTCTTAAATATTGTAACAATTAAAAATTAACAAAATATTACATTTGAATTTGGAATCTGTCATTTTTATATGATTGTTGAGTGCGGTGATAAAGAGAACCGAATCACTGTGATTGCGTTACACAATGTAGTAGATGTCTCCACTCAAAATTTACTGACGAAGTAAATAGTCACTTAGTCTTAAAAAACACGTTTTAGTACTATTATAGACTTCTCTCGCGCCTTTGATACTTTGTTGCATAATCAACTTATTCAGGAGTTAGACTATTGTGGAGTCCGTGGTCCATTACTGGAATGGTGCAGTGACTATCTAAAAAATCGGACATACAAAGTGAAAATAGACAAATACGTTTAGTAAGCCAGTCATGGTGAGAAAAGGCACCGCTCAAGGTTCAGTATTAGGGCCGCTTCACTTTCTTTCATATGTCAATAACATCAAAGATTGTATAAAAAACTGCACATGTTTCCAGTTTGTGGACGACACTTGTCTCGTAATCATGGACAAAGATCCAATAAAGGCTTGTAATTATATACAACAGGACCTCAATAACCTTACCCGGTGGTGTCATGATGTAGGCCTTGTTCTTAATCCAAATAAAACTAAGCTCTTATTGATAAAATCACCGTTTATTAAAAAATACCAATCAAAAACATAATTGTTCACGAACATGTCTGCCTACATAAAAGCTATCACTCATGTAAATGCACACCCTTGGAAATAGTCAGATCTCACACATATCTTGGGTTAATAATAGAAGATAAATTCAAATAGAGTAATCACGTGCACTATGTATGCAACAAACTTAGACAATTACTTGCAAGTATCTCAATTCTTAAAAATCGCAGACCCTATAAAGTGAAAATAATGCTCGTTAATAACGTTAGCCGAATCGTTCGTTCAGTATGGACTGAGCAGTTACGGTCGTACTTACAATTCGTACCTTGACAAAATTAATAAAATTCAAAATCAAATTCTTAAGAAAATAGTATCAAATCAAATTAAACGTAAGTTTCAGGGTAACGAAAGCGGGCTTTTTAAGCATTGTCAAGTGTTGTCAATATTAAAGCAAATTGAATATTTAATACTAAAAGAAAATTATTTTAATAATAAATTAAAAACAGCCATAGATCTTACATAGTACCTAGACTGATTAATAAACTGCCACTTGACTTGACCGACTCGTTGACTGAGACTTATTGAAAACAGAACTTTAAAAAAATACTTTTTAAGACTTGACTGACCACCCATCAACTTATCGTGCTCAACTATTATTAGTATCAAGTACTTTTACATTTATTTGTAAAATTATAAGTATTATCTGTAAAGCTAAGTTTCTAACGATTGTGGATTTTTTTTTTCTTTTGGTAACTTAACTTTGTTGGTGTAGACTAAATTTAGCAATTGTACAAACCTCAGTGATTTTTATTGCTTTGAAACCTCCTGTTAAATTTGTTTTTTATTAATAAATAAATAAAAAAAATTGTTATTGCTAAAGTTAGTTGGTGGAACCCAGCCTGAGTGTTTCATTAACACTTTACAGTATCACATAAAAAAAACCTTATAATCTGATAATGAAATAACTAATTAACAGCAAGTAATAAATAAAGGTACATGCCTACATTTCCATTAATAAAGAAAAATGTTTTGAGCAAGAAGGGAGATGTTACAATGAAAACAATAGCTTAACAGCTAATAGAAATGTGCTTGTGATGTTTCCAGTCTAATTTAAAATGACTTTGTAAACATGTTGGTAATAATTAAAAATAATCAGAGTATGACTGTATTGTTCTTGCTAAAGTTTTAATGACCACAGTTTTTAGTATAATGCTTTACTTTTTCATAATCACCGTGTTCATAAATCCTTTTTACTTACTGATTTTGCCGTCAGGCTTGTTGTTAGTTTTTTTCAAAGAGGATATAAATACTACGTAATAAGAGGTGGGACTGCCTACGTAAAAATTGAAATTTAGGTTAGTATGAAACGTACAGTCATTTGAAAAAGTAGTAAGGATATTCCGGCTAAGTTTGAAAGCGAACAATTGCTTAAAACGTATTGGATTCCGGCTATCTTCATTTTTTACAAGATTGTAGCCGTCATCTGTCAATCTATCAATGACTGCACGTTTTACAATCGAGTGAATCGCTTTTTTTATTTCGTTAGTTTCGCTAGGCTGGTTTTTTTTTGTAAACAGGTGTTAACTACGATAAAATATTATGTACTCGCTTAAAGTAATAGTAGTTATAACGTAAAAGAAATAATGTCACAGATAAAAGTGTGTCACTTTGTTTTAAATATCTACAGTCGAATAGCCAACGTGTGGACGTTAGCTTTTGTTGTGTGTTGTGGGACACAAAGAGGTCCTACTTCTTAGATCATTTATGCGTCTAGATAGACTATGACAGCTGTGAAAACGTCGAAAATAGAGAATTTAGAATTAACCTCTTTTTTGAGCAATTCACGCACACAACACTAAGTGACAAACAAATTGCGAGAGTAAGACGTAGATTGTCACACACTAAAATAATATTTCTGGCTTGTTTATATCGGTTGTAAGACACTCTATCTAGAGTCTAGATTCTAGACGTAGAAATTATCTAAGGTCCTAATTATTTATTTTCGGTGCAATATAATTTATTTTTGACCCAACAAAAAGTACTTTATACAGGTGCTAAACTCTACAATATTCTACCCGTCAGCACTTACCTGTATTTAATGCTTACAGTCGCATAAGAAGGGTCAAAAATCGGGAGTGGTGTGGGTTGCGTGTGCCTCTCTCTCCCCAAGAGAAGGTCGCCTTCGATGGAGGCTTAGAGGGCACTTGCCTAAACCCAACCTCAGGAGGTGTTTAGTGGGTAGACCCTTAGGTTTTTATGTGAGTCCCATATAACCAACGCAGACATAGGCAGCGTTGGTATGCATGAGGATTCATCACTTCCTTCCCAGTATTACCAATGTATGAAATGAACTTGCGTGGTATTTCATCGACGATACGCACTACGAAAAAGCGAGATATATATAGGGTCTTTTGTACCCCTGTTCCATAAAAAAATATATGTAGTTCAATTTGTAATTGTTTTAGCATTATGACAAATCATTTGTTCAGATCAATTGTTTCAGTTAATGAACAAGCTTTTTAATTAGTTACCGTGGACAGTTGGTATTAAATGTCCAATGTAGTTGTTGTATAAAATTGAATTAAATTGGGTATAATTAATGAACTACATGTCGCGCAACAATTGCGGTACATGTTCTGATTTCTATTTATAAAAATATTATATTTCTATTCAATTTAACAAAATGCCATAACGGTTTCTTGAGCTGCTTCTTCTCTGTAAGAGCACTAATGCTTTAAAATATTTTTCAACAATAAACTTCTCTTGGTGCGTATACGATTGTTTTTCCCACCTGGATGACAAGCTCACATTTAGTCCCTGGTACGAGGGAGAAAAGTCGTCTTGCCGAGAGAGAATCGGCCACTTTTCTCCCTCGTACCTGGGACTAAAAGTGAGCTTTTCATCGAGGTGGAAAACAAAACACTTGTCAATTTTCTGCCACTGAGTTGGTATCTATTGCACGCATCAAGAGAAAGCAGTACTTGTGAGAGTGCTCGATTGTGTGAATCGTTGCTGAAGTTGGAACATTCAACGTTGAGCATTATGCCGCATAATGCGCTATAGTGCTGTCATTGGAAAACTACCAGAAGATAACATCACAAATAAAGCCTACATAATGGTAGGATTCATCATAAAACAACGAAAAAACGAATAATGAAAAAATAAAGAATACCTGAACTATCGCCCAAACTGACAGGGAGACTTATAAGCCTCAACAGACATGACATCCGTATAATGGTGGGCACCCTAACGGGTTGCACATCGCTAAACAAGTACCTTTTTACTATCGGCGTAACGGACAATCCTAAGTGCAGAGGCTGTCTGCCGAGGACGAAACGGTTACTCACGTAATCCTGGAATGTTCGGGGGTGGCCAACCAACGGGCAAATAACTTAATTAATACGAGGTTGATCCAAGAAATCTGCCAACACCCCAGGAATGTTCTGAACTTCTGGAAGAAGCTGGGATGGTTGGAGTAGCTGGCTAACACTTCACGAAAGATGGACCCAACCTAGTGGCTTAATTGCGGAAATTCATACATGGAAAGTCATCAGGGCTTACTTCATAATGGTAATTATGGGTATCCCCTTGGCAATAATAAAACTCATAAAATCATATCTTGAGAATCGACAGTTCACAGTTCACTTTGGTAAAACTAGATCTTCGTGCCAGATAGTGCCAGCTGGCATACCACAGACAATTAACGACATACCAATACAACCTAGAACAAGTTTAGCCTGCTTTGCAGACGATACCTCGTCTATCACAACATCTGATGACATTGATTTAATAATTTGTGTCTTACAATTATCTTTTGATTTACTTCCCAATTTCTTCACTAAGTGGAAGCTGAAGCTGAATGAGGATAATCTTAGTCACACGGCACACAGAACACTTGAGATCGCAGGACACAGTGTGGAATGGAGGCGCTCCGTTCGATATCTTGGTGTGACTATGGACACTAAACTAAATTGGTCTAAGTATGTTGCTCATCTTCGTGTCAAGGGCGCTTAAGCTCTTGGTGCTCTTAGCCCCATCTTAAATCGTAAGAGTACAATTAGCTCTAAACCAAAATGAACATTTACAGTGCATTCGTTAGACCGACCTTACCGTACGCGTGTCCTATTTAGAGTAATACTTGTTTGACATAATACAAATTTTTACAAATCATACAAAACAAATCATTTAATTCTTAACAATACTCCGTTTAAATGTAATCTAATTCAATACCGTTACGAAATTAAATTTCCTCTTTTAATCAATTTTATAAACTAACACGTAAATTCTATACGTCAAAAAAAAATCATAAAAATCCCTTGATAGCAAACATTTGTAAAATAAAAATAATTGCTTTGCCATATATCGATAGATACGGAACGTACAAATTGCCCCATCACTTCGTAAACAATTCCTACACACTTCCAGTTATACGCGGAAGGCAGGATGACCCTTCGCGTAGTATACAACAATTTACTGGTCGCTGAGATCGCTTCGTTATAGCAAGCTATGTGAAATGACTAGCAGTTAGCTAGTTATATTTTGATAAATACACCAATCTAGTTTTATTATTACCGTATTATAATCTTACAATTACATTAAAGAAAGTATTTATGTTTATAATGTAACAGTTTTTTTGAGAGCATATTTTTAATACGCGCTTGTAAATAGTAAGTGCCTGTAAGTTAGTTTCGCCTATGTAAATTGATGTATGTTTAATATGAATAAAGAATAGCACACTGGTAAAAATCCCTAGTATTTTGAATGCTAACCCCTAGCTTACGTACACAGTGACAAATTTAAATAGATCAGGTATTATCGAGCTGTCGGGTCCTCTTTACGCTAGTATATACTAAGCCTTGCTCAAAATTAATTGTGTATGCACATATACGTAGGTACAAATAAATTACGTGTAAATTATCAATTAATACGGCTTTACACACGTTATTGCCGGTGTCGGTACCGACTAGTTTCGGACCATTCGGAGATCCAAACGGATCAAATTGGACACCTATTACGCCGTAGATATAGCATTAGGTAAATTTTCCGCCCCCTGACGCAGATTGGTAGTCTTCTACGATCTCCTAAGGATCGGGACCCTCTGAAGAGACCTGGTGTCTATAAAATTCCATGCGAGTGCGGCAAAAGCTACATTGGTGAAACGGGACGCAACATAAAAACCAGACTCACCGAGCACATCCGCAGTGTACGTAAGTTAGACAGCAACACCTCGGCAGTAGCAGAACACTCTCTAAACATTATATTAGGTTCTATAAGGTGAAAGTTTAGGCTCGCAATAAAAAAGTTGTGTCTCGCAAGCTGCTAGAAGCCATAGAAATTGACCGTCGACCAATTTTAATAGAGACAAGGGTTGGGCTCTGCCACTAACCTGTGTTACAAAACGCGTCTCGCAATAAGACCCATAGTGTCGATGATCACGTAGTGAACATTGTGAGTACATTTTGTGCACCCGTGGACACCAATAGTGATACAGTGTCAGTGATACCGTGCTCGTCATCACCAGCGCACCCCGCGCCTACCGCCCTGTCCAGCCGCGCACTACGAGCTCAAGTCCGCAGTAGGAGGTGGGACGTTATCGCGAACCCACCACACTCACCCTGATGAAGGACCTCCGAATGGTCCGAAACTAGTCGGTACCGACATCGACAAAAACCTGAGTAAAGCCGTATTAATTGATAATTTAATAATGACTCACGAAAGTTTTAATAATTTAATTTACGTTAAATACGTAGGTCCTAAATGGTCTTACTGTTTTTCAGTGTGAATAAAACTTCGCATTCAGAGTAAACTCTATATTATCGAGTATTTAATAATATTGAGTGAAAATGTTCACGAGAAAAAAGCAATAAATGTTTCTCGGTGCATCGCAGAAAATAGCAACTGTAATTGCCTTTCTCTAGCCGTCACTCGCAGTGTCAGTAAAATGCAGTGAGATCCATTTAAATTACACGCTTACCTACCTTCCTATCCATTGTTAATCTGGTACCAGCGCGGTGCTATCAAGCCAACCGCTGAAAATATTGTTAACCATTGTTATATTACCGGTACGTGAAGAGGATTTATATGGCAAAAAAATGCAATTTAGTTTCATATAGACGAACGCCGGCACTGGGCAATCGAGCGCAGTTATTTGATGAGTTTTGTAGTTTTTGTTTCTTTAAAAACTATTAGAAATTGTTTTTTCAAATAATTTAGTTAGTGTCTAGAAAATTAAATTCTCTATTTGTATAGAGAATTTAATTTTCTACTTAATTTACTTTAGTAATTGTTTACTTAATTTTTTTTTATGAAAATAAGCGATGAGACGGGCAGGCCGTTCAGCTGATGGTATTTGATACGCCCTGCCCACAACAATGCGGTGCCGCTCATGATTATTACATACATTCATATAATCACGCCTCTTTCCCGTAGGTTTCGATTCGCTTCGTCCTCTTTCATTATTCCTTTCATACATGCTCTTTGGTTTAGGGTACTCTTGACCTGGCTTTTTCAGGATTATTCAAAAAACACAACAATTCTGAGCGGCAATACAATTGGGCTCGTCACCTTCAGTCAACTACGGCACCATTCAGACCGAAACACAATAATGTTTACACATTACTGCTTCACGGGAGAAATAGACGCCGTTGTGGTACCCATAATCTAGCCGGTATCCTGTGCAAAGGAGCCTCCCACTGGTTCCAAAATAATTATTAATTCTTACATAATTCATATGTCTCAATAGACTGTGACAGCTGTGAACACGCCGAAAAATCGGCGAATTGTTAACCTCTTTTTCAGCAACACTTAAACAAAGTTGCATACGTATCGCGAGTGTAACACGTAGCTTGTCATCCGTGACAAGCTACGTGTTACAAGCTACACTCATCACACTACAGTAATAAGCTTGGCCTGTTATCATGCGTTGCCTAACAACAAGGGGCTCTACACTTATAAATTAAAGTGTCCAGTATGCAGCTAGTTTAACATAAGAAATTAAATATGACGCACATTCAGAATTGTTGTCGTCATTATACATGACCTATAAAATAGAAATAATGAAATATATCATGTATTGAAAGAAAAAAGCTATTTATTTTATATTATGTACTTTATAGAAATACATTTTTGTTAAGACCTTTCCAACGATATATTACTCTCTGTTCCTACTGTGGTTGTTGATACTGCGGAACACAGAGTTTGTTCTGTATTCTGAGCTGAGGAATAAAGTTTCCAACACTATCTTTGTGCTTTCTGTATATTATAGATTTGAATATTGTAAGTAATGTATTAAACATATTATGCTATTTTGTATTGTCAAGGGATGGAGGTAAAATAATAATTCTGTGTTACATTTTATCTACAACCATTCTTTAAATCCTATATTAAAGATTCTAAAACAGTTACCTTATTGCCAACGTTAAAACACCCAATGTCCTAATAACTATTACATCATCTAAACGAGTGTTGTAATGAAATTCAGTACAACATGATATCGTCCGTTTTCATAATAACACTCCTTTGAATGATATTATGGTTACTAGGACTGGCTTTTTTAATGTTAGCAGTAAGCTAACAGTTTTAGAATCTTTTATAGAGGATTCTTATTATGTGTGTAGATAAAGTGTTTTACGCAACTGTTGATAATTAGGTATTAAACACTCATGTGATACTATTATCACACTCAACTTTTAATACCCCATATTACACAACAGTTTCATAAATAACTATTGGCGTCCGATACAGTGTTTTCTGGAGTTTATAATAGCATGTAGTTTCACACAGTCTTAGACCTATAGAGCTTAACTAAACTTTACTTCAGCGGTGGATTTACACTAGGGACAGTTCGGGCAAGTGCCGAAGGCGGCAACTTTTTTAGGGCGGCAAAATTTTGAAAGTCAAAAAATTTTTTTTAATCTTATCAAGATTGTTCAATATAATTAATTAATTCTGTAAATTAGTAATTTTTGGTTTAATTGTTAATTCAAGAAATTGAATTTATCCATTATTTGTAAATTATAATTTTGGCACGTTTAGTAAAAATTAATAATAAAAACGATTTAATCAATTTATTTCCTTGGAGAGTTAAAATAATAATCGATTTTATTTTCTAGAATTAAAGAAATTTTATGAGGTAGTATTTTTTTTTGATAAATTCGGAATTATTTTTGCATTTCTTAAAACATAAACTTTAATCAATCAATGAATTTTTAAAAAATGTTATTATTTATCGATTACACCAAATAATTTTAATTTAAACAAAAAATCTTATATTTTTAAATTTAATAAGCTTGAAACAGCGCATGCTGCCACCTACAGTCTGTTTTACCAACGTATATAGGTTCCTTTGTTGAAGTTTGTTGTCAGTTGTCATATTTGGCATGTGTACATAAATATAACCTGCCCCTTTTTTTCCGGTGCCCAGGGGCGGCATTAAATTTATATCCGGCCCTGCTTTACTTAAGTAAAACCTGAGTACTTAAGTAAAAACTAAGTAAAGTCTGAGTACGATCTATAGATCTCAGTATTATTTTCACTACTCGAGGAAGATTCACTATTCTATTTTAAACGAAATAAAATTTGGGATTTGAGTAAACGAGTGAAGTCGGAACTCAGAATGAATCCACGCGTTTTATTACTTTTTTTTTAATTTGGCTCGCGCTTGGTTTACTTATTCAGCCTTCAACGTTCAACATTCAGCTTGTTATTCGTTATATATTATATATATATATATATATATATATATATATATATATATATATATATATTGTGTCCGTGATGATCTCTTCGGTGATTGAAACTTTAACTAACAATATCCACATTCCAAATTCAAATAAATTTTAATCCAGTATTTTCGTTACCATTGATTATCTATTTTCATCAATCTCTACAGGAACCACGTATCTCTTGAATAGATGTATTGAAAATACATTTTTTTATTTAATGATGCAATTTTTTTTTATTGATTACCCTTTCCGTTCGGTGAAACTCTGATCGCACAGTAGGTCTCCGATCGGCTTGTTTTTGTCGCTTGCGCAGCGTTCTGTCAATGGGTATTATTTGACGTCTATTACTAGATTGCTTATTATTAGGATGACTTGAGTGAATGTATCAGAAAGCTATTGAAACAAACTATAAGACCAAGCATAAAGCATCTAATAAACAAAATAAAGGTCTGAACTTTGTGAGGGTAGTAGATAAGGTGCCGTACGGCACACTCGGTTTTGAATAATAAAAAAGGAATAATAATTACAAAAACGGGCGACCAATAAAGATATCTTAGTCAGCGACTCAATCTTCATAATTATTTCTTACTACTCCATTTACTTTATTGCCATTGCAATTAAACTACAAAACTGAGACATTCTCTACTTACTTCTGCTTATCACTAACTATTCACAAATCACAGGCACGTATTTAGTATGGTTCTATTGAAATTGTAAAGGGGAGTGCCCATTTGCCGACTAGGTTTTTCTCATGCGTCAAAATATAATAACCCTGGGGTGGCAAGTATGTAAGTAATAAGGCATACTATGTCTGCAAAGAAAAAATGTCTCATATTTCTTTTATTAGATTAAAATACACTGAAATAAATTATATACAAAATAGAACAAAACGAAATTTCATTTCATATGCTATTAAATCATTTTTCTACTTCTCTACATTTAAACAATATGTTATGTTTTTAAAGTGATAACCCTCACTTCTAGGATACATACATAGAATACACAAATAAAATTTGAAAAGCAAAATTTTATGAACGATGCGGGACTCGAACCCACGACCTCCGGCGTTCCGTGCCGGTGCTCTAACCAACTGAGCCACCCGTTCAAGTAACGTATCGTTATAAAGCCACATTATTGAGTTGAGATTTGAACAAAGCAAACAAGATTTTATAACGATACGTTACTACACCCACGATCACTAATATAAATACATATACTTTATTAAAAAAGCATTGTTTATCGTACTGTAATGTTGTCAAAAAAGCACAGTTTTACCTGAATCTAGGTTAGAGATGGAAGGTAAAATCACTCACCAGAGTATGTATGTATATTCCCTCGTAAAATCACGTGTTTTTCTTCAAAATAGTAACACTGTATACAATAGAGGCAAATTAGCTATCGGAGATTTTTTTTTTTATTATTAGAGAAACAAACAAACTTTTTAATTGTGCAGGTAAATTACATACTGATTAAAACCTACATACTCATTGACACTCTACACTAAATTTGATAACACATATATTAATACCATATGACGTTTTTTTTTGTATTTGCCGCCTTTTGGCGCTGTACAAAGCGCAGGTCCGGCCACACATGGAGTATTGCTGTCATCTCTGGTCTGGCGCACCACCGTATCAGCTCGATCCATTTGACCGCGTGCAACGCAGAGCAGCTCGAATTGTCGGGGACCCAGTACTCTGTGAACGGCTGGATCACTTGGCGTTACGTAGAGACGTCGCTTCATTGTGTGTCTTCTACCGCATTTATCACGGGGAGTGTTCCGAAAAGCTCTTTTACCTAATTCCTGCCGCCGAATTCCACCTTCGCACGACACGCCACAAGTTAGGATATCATCCTCACCATCTGGATGTGTGGCGGTCCTCCACAGTGCGGTTTACAAGGAGCTTTCTTCCACGTACTACAAAGCTGTGGAATGAACTTCCTTGTGCGGTGTTTCCGGGGCTATACGACATGGGTACCTTCAAAAAAAGCGCGTACACCTTCCTTAAAGACCGGCAACGCTCCTGTGATTCCTCTGGTGTTGCAAGAGAGTGTGGGCGGCGGTGATCACTTAACAACAGGTGACCCGTACGCTCGTTTGTCCTCCTATTCCATAAAAAAAAAATATACCACAATTATCTATCTTTCTACTATGAATATATTATGAAATAAAGCAACAATTTCATAAGGTACCAACTGTGTGACATGAAATATATAAAACGAACTGAGGCTCGAGTAAGTAACATACTTAACGGAAGGAAAACGAAAAACGAAGCGTACAAGGTCAAGGCAGTAAAGAAAATAGAATCGCATAAATAAGATTTATATATTTCTCCTCTTGAGATAGAAAATCTCTAAAAGGATTGAAAGAGATAAATATAAGAATATACTCTATAATATATTACTTAACAGAAAACGCACCTGTTAAGGCGTTATCTTAACTACAGTAAATACTAGCCTATTTCTGTAACTGCAATATATTTTGTGTTTATATTTGGTTTTACGACTCAGTGACACCAATAATTCTACGATTTAAGAATTTTTTCGGTCTGTCTGTATGTCCTTCTATAATACAAGAATGCCTTGCATGATCTACTCAACTCAGTGTATTGCGGTGATACGCTGTGCGGTCACGGGGAGTGACGCTAGCCTCCCCACTCATCACACGCCACAGGTTCCTGGGATTTATTATCACCTTAAGTAGTAAGAAATGGTCGAAGGTATAACAAAGTTAAACATCAGCGCAATATGAATGATAATATAATGTCCGGGGTGAAAGGAAGCTCCAACAATGTTCTTTTATTTATTCAATACTTCTTGTTTTGCAAAATTTATTGAAGCAATGTCAGCAAACGTTCTTGTTGCCCAAATTACTGATATTAAGTATACCTACTTACTATCGGCCGCGTAAAGTCTGTAGGCAGGCCACGTACTGCTTTTATTATAAAGTTATATTAATATGACAACTTGGTAATAGAAAATACCTAAACAGAAAGTAAAATTGAATTTATATGTGATCTTTTGTATTTAGATATTGATAACTTGTTATATTACTTACTTACTCGTATTTGTAGAGTTGTTGTACGTTGTAGAGAAACAAATATTTTTAGAAGTCACCAATAAAAGGTAAGGTTTTTTTTATTTCTTGTCAGAAAAAAATCTGCTCGTGAGCCTTTTTTCAGTTCAGGGAATTTATTGATTAAGTTGGGATCGCGTTGGTTTTGCAGTCAGTTTCTATTTCAACTACATACAAATTTATATATCCAGTACATTTCATTATTGGTGACACTAACACAAAATTTTAAACTCAGTACTACTTCAACACATTATGTGTAATAATGTGAATCCAAAAACCAACAGAAAAAATTCTACAAACACTGTTTACAGAATCTTTTATGCAAAAATATCCCCAATAATAACTTTTTAACCGATTTCAAAAAGGCCTCCTCCTTTCTCAATTCGATCGGTATTTTTTTTATGTATGTACACTCTGAGATTTATGATCCGATTTACGTAATTCTTCTTTAGTTCGAAGCGGAATAGATGCCATTTGGTCCATATTAAAGGTAAAGGTTTGCATAAGAGGTGTATTAAATATTTTTTTTTGTTATTTGATACTCTTCAGTTTTTAAACGTCGTTTTTTTTCTCAAATATGTTCCTTGTGTAAACAATCTGTATATTTTCTGCAGATCAGCTTTCGTTTTACTATATCAGTAATTTGAAACAATTCTTTATTATGATTGTCATATAAGATACAATTTACAATTAAATACGAACTTTGAAAAAAGTTTCGTTTGCAGAAACGAAAATTACTTAGAGTGATGTCTAGTTAAGATAAACCTTTGAAAGGTATTGTTCCCGAGGAAAGCTTTCTAGTAACCTGAACAAAAAGCTGAAAACTTAGCAATTTACAATTGCTGTGGAGACTTGAGAAGAACTATTTCTCTACTTTTGTTATTTGCCTTAGCACTCAAGCAAATCGAGGTAGACTATTGTATATTGCATGACCTTTTGCACTTTATCGGACGTAGCTACTTCTGATGAGCGATATCCCTACTTAATATTATAAATGTGAATGTAAATTTGTTTGTTACGCTTTTACACCGTAGCCGATTTTAATGAAATTTGGTTCAGCGATAGACTAGAACTTGGAAAAGGACATAAGGAAGTACTTTTTATCCCGGAAAAATTCATGGTTCCCGCGGAATTTGTAAAAACTTAAATTCACTTCGATGAGCTATAACTATATCAATAGTAGGTTTAGTTTGCCATAGCAATCTTCCTCGAAATAAGATTTATATAATATGTTGGAAACGGGAGCGTAAACGGGAACCGGAACGGGATAGGATGAGAGAGTCTTCAATTCCAAACTTGCCTATTATTTTTAAAAACCCTTTATCTACGCGGACGAAGTTGCGAGCATCAGCTAGTTAAAACATAATTCTGGCATCTTAAATATTAGTTATTTTGACATTAAATAACTAACAATCACCATCACGTCTGATACAGCGTTATTGTTCATACTATGAATTTCCTTAACCTGAATATCCAGTTGACTTTTAGAGATTGCAGTTCCCCTCTTAAACAGTGGTTAAACATAGCCATTTATTTAGCTAGAAACTTACCACAGAAACTATTTACTAGACTACTGTTTAATTTTTTTTTATGGAATAGGAGGACAAACGAGCGTACGGGTCACCTGGTGTTAAGTGATCACCGCCGCATACATTCTTTTGCAACAATAGAGGAATCACAAGATTCCGGCACGCGTTGCCGGCCTTTAAGGAAGGTGTATGCGCTTTTTTTGAAGGTACCCATGTCGTATCGTCCCGGAAACACCGCACAAGGAAGTTCATTCCACAGCTTTGTAGTACGAGGAAGAAAGCTCCTTGAAAACCGCACTGTAGAGGACCGCCACACATCCAGGTGGTGGGGATGATACCCTAATTTGTGGCGTGTCGTGCGAAGGTGGAATTCGGCGGCAGGAATCAGGTTAAACAGCTCTTCGGAACACTCCCCGTGATAAATGCGGTAGAAGACACACAATAAAGCGACGTCTCTACGCAACGCCAAGTGATCCAGCCGTTCACAGAGCACTGGGTCCCCGACAATTCGAGCCGCTCTGCGTTGCACGCGGTCAAATGGATCGAGCAAATACTGGGGTGCGCAAAACCAGAGATGACAGCAATACCCCATGTGTGGCCGGACCTGCGCTTTGTAGAGTGCTAGAATGTGGGCTGGCTTGAAGTATTGCCGTGCTCTATTAAAGACCCCCAGCTTCTTTGAAGCCAATTTGGCTTTACCCTCCAGATGGCCACGGAATTGGCAATCGCTCGAGATTTTGAGATCCAGTATTTCGATACTAGGCGAGGCTTTAAGGGAAGTGTTGTCAAAGAGCGGTGATACGGCAAATGGGGTTTTTTAAGTGGTAAACGCGCAAACTTGAGTCTTCTGGGGGTTAAATTGGACAAGGTTCAATTTACCCCATTTCGCGACCTTCTCGAGAGAGGACTCGATAGAAGACACAAGTTTCTCCCGGCACTGGTCGACGATTTCCCGAGAGTGACCTGCATGGCCCGTGTATACGGCATCACCAGTGCTGTCGTCGGCATAGCAATGTATGTTGGAGGTGTTCAACATATCATTGATATGCAGAAGAAACAGTGTGGGAGATAGCACACAGCCTTGGGGCACTCCAGCGTTCACGGGCTTTGGAATCGAGCAATAACCGTCGACAACGACCTGTATGCTGCGCCCAGTGAGGAAGCTGGAGGTCCACTTGCATAAGTTCTCGGGAAGCCCAAACGATGGAAGTTTTGAGAGGAGCGCCTTATGCCATACACTATCAAAGGCCTTCGCTATATCCAGGCTAACTGCCAGGCCTTCCCCCTTGCTTTCAATAGCCGCCGCCCATCTATCTGTTAGGTATACCGGAAGATCGCCAGTCGACTGACCATGGCGAAAGCCGTACTGCCGGTCGTTGATCAACTGGTGACCCTCAAGGTATACCGAGAGCTGGCGGTTAATTATGCTCTCCATGATTTTGGAAAGCAGGGAGGTAATCGCTATAGTCCTGTAGTTTGCCGGATCCGAACTGTCTCCTTTTTTTTGGATCGGATGGACAAGGGCTGACTTCCATGAGTCAGGGACTACGCCTTTTAAATAAGAGTGCCGGAATAAACGCGTTAGCACCGGCGTCAACTCAGGGGCACACGTTCTAATGGATGGACGGCTGGTTGAAGTTACCAAGAGCAGCTTTCGACAACGACCAGAACTTGCGTGTTCCGTACGGATAACTGGAAAGCTGCTCGCCAATTTTGACGACGTGCTTCTATTTCGCACGGGCGATGCCGCTTAAAAAATCTGGAGGCACGGTTATATTTCCTCTTCCGAACTTTGCAGTTCGGATCCTTTGAGCCCAGCGCCGCAATCCAAGTTCGATACGCCTGTTTTTTGCAGTCAGATGCTGCTTTAACTGACGCATTGAACCAGGGCTGTGATCTGCCACCGATCGGTACTACAGAGCTTGGTATAAAAATATCCATGCCCTGCAGTATCACATCGGCTACTGCAACGGCGCAGGTACTTGGATCATCTGAAGGGAAACAAACCCTGCTCCAAGGGTAGGATGCAAAAAAGGAACGCATATAGAATGCGTCCCAATCTGCTGACTTGTAGTGCCAAACGCGGCGGGTCCCTGGTGGTCTGCGCCGTTGGCGTCGGATAGGCACTACACTCCTGTCCAGGCAATGGTCGGACGTTCCGAGAGTGGCGTTGATGGTAACCTGGTAACTATCGGGATGTGTAGTCAGCAGAAGATCTAATAAGGACGGCATTTGGCTATCCACATCCGGGAGCCGCGTTGGCAACTCAACCAATTGGGACAGACCATACGTCAATGCAAAATTATGCACAGATCGCCCTGCGTAGTCTGTGGTACGTGATCCAAGCCATTCGGCATTGTGCCCGTTGAAATCACCCAAGACTACGATTTCAGAGGAGGGGACCTGTGCAAGCACGTCATCAAATGCCGCTTGAACGCAGCCCATGAGGTGATCCGTTTCTGCGTTACCACTATGGGACCTGTACACACACGCATAGATGCGGACGCGGTCCTCTAAATCTACGCGGAGCCAGGAGTAGACCGGTCCCTACCCTCAAAATTGCCGAGACGGCGGCAGCAGATATCCTCCCTAACGTACACACATACCCCGGTATGAGGCAAAAAATTATGCTCAATTTTGTATCCGGGGTACGTTAAATATGACTTATCGCTAGGTCGAGATATCTGCGTCTCCGTAAGGAAACACAAGGCTGGCTGCACCATCTCAAAGTGGTGGTGGACGGCGTTTAAATTGGAGTGAATTCCCCTGATGTTACAGAAGTCCACATTAAGCGTGGAGCGGGGTGAAAACGGGGCCCATATGTCGGGCTTGGGTATATACATCTCCTGTATGCTGGTAGCTCTAAAAGATTCTCCAGCGAGGTCAGGCGGGTGGCCAGCTTATATTGCAGTGGTGCTTTTTGGATTCCCAGAACATTATAAGCTTGGCGATTCAAAGATGCGAACTACAGGGTCAATTAAATCGCAGACTAAAATAATGTATTTTTATTATATGTATAAACTATTTATTGTATAACGAAAGGATTCCATAAGACATTTTATTTCAAAAATGACATCAAATAGCTTAATTTATAGTTTGTTGAATTAAGGCAATTAGCCGCGTATATTTCACTGTGTAATTTCACCGCTGTTTAATTGATTAATGAGCTGTTTGTAACGTAGTTAAATAGGATTATTAACCTTATTTAATTTGTTCAAGTGGATTTATGTTTTTCATTTCTCACACTCGAAAAGTAATGTTGTCTTGATCTGATTATCGGGTGGAAAATGCTGATTCCCTCCATAGAGAGGGAAAAACTCATACAAATTACTTCCCACCTAAGGGCCGGCATGAACTTCAAAAATAGAACTGCTTTCAGCTGTGAAGAGTTTCTAAACATCCAGTGTTAACATAGCGCAAACTTCTTTGGCCGCAATAAGCCGCAACAATTACGCGGTGAGTTCCATATTCAAAATTTAAAAAGTCGACATAAATTGTCCTAATTTGACAATTAATTTTAAATAGGTACTACTAATATTATGATATATTATCAATAAATAGTTTAGATAAACAACTAGTTTTATTTTCCCCATAATCGAAATGAAAAGTAAAGTGTTTAACACGGGTAAAAGAATCAATTCCTACTCGGACTATATATTGACTATATATAATACCTCGGGAATTGATTTTTGCGACCCTAGGTTAACAATCTACTATTTCAAGTTTAATATAACTTTGAAACAGTATGAGAGAACGAACTAAGCACATTACAGCACATTTAAGATTTTTATTAAATTACTAGCTGACCCGACAGACATTGAACTGTACATAATAAATAAAATACTGTTTCTGTTAATAATAGACTAAACTGCACTCCATGAAGTAATCCCCATAAATCCCCATTTCGTTCATTAGTATAGGAGTTTACTGGAAACAAACATCAGGACAATGGATTTATATATATTAAGATATAAGATATTTAAAATTTTTGTGTAAGTATTACTGTATACCTTCAAGTCCTTACGTTATCCTTTATTAATGAATTGGGGAAATATCTGTGATTAATGGTTGGTTGAGGTGGAAGCCAGTTAAGCTGAATATAAATGAACCTGAACCAAAACGTTCAAGATCTATTTCCTTTTAACAAGGTAAGTCGCTATTAGATACTTAACAATGTGAAGAAATAAAGATAAATTAATACGTTTATAATAAACGAGTAGAAACAAATTTTAATTTTTTACTTTGAAACTGTATTTTCTATTTACGAACTTATTCTTTCTTTCCTCTTTTTTATGGATTTTTTTTTAAATTATGGATACACATAAACTGCTTGCCACCTAAATGTATGATTTAGTGAGAAATTCACGGCAGTTATAATAAAGTTCTAAGGAAAACTTTAACAGTTATGCAGGCTTCAAAAGTTGATTGTTGTTTTACGAGAAGTGTAAAGATATCTTTTTACAGAAATAGGCAGCAAAACGTGTTCGATGTGGTGTGGTCTGCTGAAGGCACCGCCATCTGAAGAGGAACAGCGGCAGACCGGCGAAGTGTAAGTTCGTGGAAGTGAACACAAATAAAGGCTTGTTCCTTTAAGCTTTGTATTACTTTCCAATCTGACAGTATATATCGAGATCAAAACCAAAATTTCGTTAATCTATTAAAGTATGTTATAGTAAGGTTTAGATTTTAAACTTAGTATATTGACTAAACTACGTAATCTAGCTCCGAGCAGGAAGCGTTATCATAATTCGATATCGGTTCAATGTATACCCTATCTATGTCAGCCTCAATAATAACATTATGAGCTTGTATCAGACAGTTATATTATATCAGTGATTTTCTCGTGTAAACTATAAATTCTTCATAAAATGTTAGAAGAGTGGCACTCATGGCAATAACTATTTATAATCACATCCCAAACGAAATTAAAATTAAAGAGAAGCCTTCTCTATTTAGAAGACATCTTAAAAAGTTCTTAGTTTCAAAATGTTTCTACGATTTACCCGAATCTTTTAATTACATTAAGTGTGAGAACCTACACTAAGTTTTTTTCCGTTTCCGGCATCAGAAATGCCAACACCCTAGTGATAAACTCCGAGTGAAATTAAGGGAATTAAAATAGTAAACGTAATTTCTGGTTGCTAGTATACGTTGACACAGTACTGGGACCTCTTAGAAGTGACTAAAAACATACGTTATACTGCAAGCCAAGTTAAGTGAAGAGAGACAAAAAGGCAATATAGCATATCTGAAATATGATAAATTAATTGTTAAAGAGAACAACTACAGCCAAGAGAAAAGGAAAAGTGAAATATCTGTTTCACCTTCTTCGGATAATAATCAACCAAAAAAGCAACAAGCTGTAAACACAATTTCGAACATACCTAATACTAATGAAAACCTATAGCAACTAAAGAACGGCAAACGGAAACAAAAACCAACCAAAGAAACTGCCAATAAAGAAACAAAAAAGGAACGAACTCCCCCAAGCCGACTGGTCCTCGAGGGGGAAAGTGACCACAAACCTCCAACATCTAAAGACAACAATCACCGAAAACCAGTAGTTTACATAGCATCCCTCAATGCACACACCTTGGGAAAAGAAGAAAATCTTACGGAACTGACATATGCGCTAAAATCTATCAAATGGGACATAATTGGTTTGAGCGAAGTGAGAAGAATGGGCGAAAGTGTTACTTGTCATCCAGAATATTTACTATACCAAATAGGGGATACGCAAGGCCAATATGGGGATTTATTATTTAACAACATTTAAAACAATATTTGGAAGAATTCAAAGGTATCTCAGAATGCATAGCGATTATGAATTTGGAACTACCAGGATATAAAAAACCGTGGTCTATTGTACAAATATATTCACCTACAGAGCAATCAAATTTGGAAACGGTAAATAACTTCTACCATAATTTAAGCGAAGCCATGCAAGAGCATACCAATAAAAACTTTATAATCATGGGCGACTTCAATGGCCAAATTTCATATAGTAACAAGACCAGAAGTAGAAATGGGGAAAAAATTACAACCTTCGCGCTAGAAAACAAATTAACAATTTTAATGACTATGTTCAAGAAAAACCAAAAGAGCATGTGGACCCGGATCTCACCGGATGGTAAAACAAAAAATGAAATGATTGAAAATGATTTTATTATGACCAACAGATACAGCTACTTCACAAACTTTACCGTCATTAAAAGATTTAACTTCAACACCAACCATAGGCTACTTCGAACTGAGCTCAAAATAAAACAACCAAAGAAGACTAAACCGAAACAAGACTCAGGAAACATAAAACTCACACATCACACACACACACGCAGACATCCTGTTTGTATAATATTTTTCTTTTGTTACATTATATTTTTAGACTTAATTTGTGATCCCTAGGTTTCCTTTTTGGTACTGTTAATTTTAATTGATATGGAAATGCGTGGCCTTCTGGCACAGGTGTTTCTCACTTAATAGAAGGTCACATCCACTATTATGTTTGTACCATTTTCGTTACTGAAATACATATTTTTCATTTACATTTTTTTTCAAAACTCGACGAACAGCAATTAGAGCAAATAACAACAGATTTAAAAGCTGAACTAAGAGACTTCAAAGAGAACACTAAGGAATGATTGGAAACCCAAGATAAATACAAGTATATAGAGAATAGTATCACAACCCAAACTAAACTCATAGCAGGTAGGAAAATTGATGCAAAAGAAAAACTATCAACAGCCACTATAAAACTACTAAAAGAAAGAAATCATCTTACAAACAAAAGAAGTACTCAAACAGAAGACAGAAATTAGCCAAAATCAGCAAAGATATCAAGGAAAGTATCAGAAAGGATTTGACATATTAAAAAAGCTACCTCATGCTACAAAAATCTTTATCGAAACAACACTACGCAAGCTGAAATCAGTCTAGTGGAAACCTCGAACACCCCCATCACTCTCCAAGCTGAAGTCAGTAAGGCTATCGATACCCAAAAGAGTGAGAAAGCACCAGGGTCTGACGGCAGAAGCAATGAAATCTTAAGAAAAATAGCAAAGAGATACTGCTACCTGTTCTCACAGATATATTCAATGATATCATGGATACTGAAACCATCCCCCCGCAATGGACCGAGTCTCTCATCATCCTACTCTATAAGAAGATAAATATGAAATAGGAAATTATCGCCCTATAAGTCTTATGTCCAATGTATATAAGATTTTTGCTAAGATCATCTTAAAACGGATCGAAAGAACCCTAGATGAAAACCAACCTACAGAACAAGCAGGATTTCGCAAAAACTACTCAGTGATCGACCATATTCACGTAGTGCGTCAAATTCTGGAGAAATACAGCGACTACCAACTCACGTACTACATCACATTCATTGATTATAGTAAAGCATTCAATTCTCTACATCATGACAAAATATGGGGGGCGTTACTAGAACAAGGAATTGAGCACAAATTCATTCGATAAAAAAAAAATATAGCTGCAGCAGAGCAAGAATCCAACTAGAAAAGAAAAGTACTCGTTTTAGAGTAGAAAAAGGCGTAAGGCAGGGAGACCCTCTATCTCCGAAATTATTCTCCGCAGTACTAGAATCAATCTTCCGAAGACTCAATTGGGAACATCTCGAAATTAATATAGACGGTCAACTGCTATCACACTTAAGATTTACTGATGACATAGAGTTATTGGCAAAAACAGCAGAATACTTAACCACAATGATAAAAGAACTTGCGAAAGAAAGTGGGAAAGGCAATGAATCTGGAAAAAACTAGAGTGATTTTAAATGGGTACAAACATACTATCGATCTAGGAAACACTGAAATCAACTATACAGACGAGTACGAACGAACGATGCAGAAAGAAGTGGACAGAAGAATTACGAATGGCTGGAAGACATAATGGAGTCTAAGAATGATATGCTATGAAAGATAAAGAGCTTCATATAAACCTAAAAAGCATACCACTAGTCCTTAGGTACGGGTGTCAGTCATGGTCCTTAAATCAGGTCACCTCAAACAAACTTGCAACTTGCCAGTATGCAATGGAAAGGAGTATGCTAAATATTAAAAAGTCCGACAGAGTAAAAAAAATCGTCATTATAATCAAAACAAAAACTACCGATGTAATAAGCAAAATCAAAAGATTCAAATGGCGATGGGCTGGTCACCTGGTAAGAGGACACGACAAATGGAGCAAAAGGGTGACATGGTGGTACCCAAGAGAAGGCAAAAGTAAAAGAGGCCGATCACAGAAAAGGTGGGACGATGACGTTAAAAAAGTGGCAGGAGTCTCATGGAACATAGTGGCTCAAGAAAGAAAGGAATGGAAAAGGTTGGAGGAGGCCTTTACCGACTGGCAAACAGATCTGGGAAAGATAACGAAGCAACAAATATTAGTTTAAATTTATTCATATCTATTAAGTTTAAGATTTTAATGTTACTTTACATAAGTTTAAAAATTCATTGTACTAAAAGATCAGAATAAAAGGCTATATTATTATTATTATAAGTGTGAGAATTAGTTATAATATAGAAATGAATAGTAATACTTATAAAAATAGTGGTATTGTCTGTATTTTTAAAATCATAAGAATGTATAAAATGTATACTTATTTATTGCATATGAAACATTGCTGTGCCCTTGCAGGGCGTCACATATTCTCTACCCATTTAATGTACCACCCTCTTGTAAAATGTGACTTGTAATAAAATATTTTGATTTGATTTAATTTGATTTGAAGAGTTCCCCATTCATAGAGGTACTTCGAAAAACTATGTAATAAATTCTTCATTCGATATCAAATAGCGCGAAGAATGGGTTATGAGGTTAAACATCTGTTACGTTACTGTCATGCTCGCTTCAATAGCATTCTCTAAGTGTGCGTCCTGAGTCACTCAGTCACGGCGCACCGCGTATGGCGGATTGCAAACTAAATGGTGGGGATGATATCCTTATTTGTGGCGTGTCGGGTAAAGGTGGAATTCAGTGGCAGGAATCAAGTCAAACAGCAGGCTCTTCCGAACAGTTCCCGTGATAAATGTGGTAGAGGACACACAATGAAGCGACGTCTCTACGAAACGCCAAGTGATCCAGTCATTCACAGAGCTTTCAAAACTTAATGGTAATTTAATCGAAAACCCTGGTAGGCAAATAAGATTGAGAATTAAGAAGTTGATAAGTTGCCTTCTTACCAACTATTTTTATTATGTTTTATAATTCACCGAATTAATAATCATAAAATACGTTCATAAAAATCTTTGCATCTTGTTGAAAGCTCATAAAGAACGATCGAATTGTTTTAGAATATTCTTAATATTCGATAGTGCAAAAGTTTTATTCAATATCGAAGAATCCCCACTAATATTATAAATGTGAAAGTAAGTTTGTTAGTTACGCTTTCATGCCTAAACCACAGAACCGATTCTGATGAAATTTGTTACAGAGATGGGGTTTTGAAAAGGACATAGGCTACCATTTTCTTAAAAAACGGCATGAACGGGTTGAAATAAGGGATGAAAGTCTGAATGGGAATTCTGCATTTTCGGAAATAAAACCATAAAACTTGTGTTTAGGCGCTTGATAAGAAGTAATTTATAAACATTTGTTCGAATTTTTTGTGTTACTGTCTGTTTGTCGTTTGTACGGACTAATCTCTGAAACTAACGATTTAAATGAAATTCACCATGATATCTTTCATCCCCCGTCAACATCTTAGATACTTTTCACCCCGGAAAATTAAAGAGTTCCCTTATATTGCAAAGTACCCAACAATTTATGCACCTAATTTAGTAAAATTTGGCATTTTGATACCTTATATCACCGGTCAACATCTTGCATACCTTTCATCCTGGAAGCTTAACGAGTCCCCGTATGATATATAAAGAACTAAAGTAACTTATATAGGTTAGTACACAACAAAATTGAGCATATAACCGGTCAAAGTCTTAGATACTTTTGATCCCGAAAAATTAAAGAGTTCCTGTGGGAAAGCTTAAAAACTATAGTTTCTTATACGTACACAACAATATAATTAAGCAAAATTGTCAAGTTGATACCTTATATTGCCGGTAAAGCAATGTGTATTACATAATTTTAAAATCCCATAACAGTGACGGGTTCCCGCGGGAAAGTAATAACATTACAAAAACAAATGCCGTCATTCATATTAAATCAGTTGTGTGTGACGGACGTCAAAAACAATTGAATATTAAAAATTAATTTAGCCTAAGGGCGGTCGCTTCATTTCAAACCTCTGGTATCATTATGAAAGTTATTTATGTTATAATAACCTTTACCACATATTTTTTTTACATTTCTTTAGAACTTCGTTACACATTTGTTTTTTACAGTTTCTGGGATTATGTAAAAGCATATACATCGCCCAAAAAAGGAATTAAGACTTATTATTATTATTATTTGAAGAGGGTGGCTGTTTAATTAAACACTCACACTAACTTATACACTTTTATTTGACACTAGTAAGAACACTCAAGGTGACTTTTTTTTTTTTTTTTTTTTTTTTTTTTGAGAGGAGGAAATACTGTTACGTATTTACGCCCCGGAACGGGGCGTAATATGTCGGACTCGAGTGTCCGCGTAAGCGGACACCCCATACCGACTAAAACCTCCTCTGTGCTGTTAGCAGCTCTGGCTTTCACAGCGAAGTAGGACGTGGGCCGTGGAGGCCGCAAAGACTACGCAACAACAGTCGCGGGGCGTCTCCTAAGGAGACTCGAACCTCAGACCGGCTGTGTGCTTGTGGGAAGGAGAGAGAATGAAAATGAAGATGAAATGATGATGAAGGATGAAAAGGTGATAAGAGCACACTCGCCGGCGAGTGTGGTGATGTTTTGTGTAATGTGTGTAAGTGTGTATGTATGTGTTTATGATTGTATGTATGTGTTGTTGTATGTATGTATGTAGTGTAATTGTTTGTGTGCATGTATGTTTGTGTTTGTGTCTGTTTGTGGAGTGTGTTTGTGATTGTGTAAGTGGTGTATGTCAGTCCGTCAGTCAGTCCGTGTGTGAGTGAGTGTAGTGAAGCGATTACAGGACGAGGACTAACGTCTCGTCGGGTATCAAAAGAATGTGTGGTGTATCTAGGGTGCGGGCCGCTGGCCATCGTCAGAGTGACGAGTGCCAGTGGTTTGCGGTGGTTGACCGCGCCTACGCCTGCGAAGGCGGTGTGTGCGTGTCTGTGTCGGTGTTTGTGTGGGTGTCGCGTTCGCGATGGTGATGTCGTCATCCGGGTCTACCGTTACATGTCTGGGACGTCTTATTGGGTTGAGACTATGGTGAAGGGGGGTGTACCCGCATGCCTTCCTAACCAAGATGTTGGGATGGTTAGGCGCCTTGTCAAAGAAGCGTCGCGAGATCTCTTTAAAGTGTTGAGCTATTGACGGAAGCTCTAGGTCGCGGTGAAGGTCAACGTTTCGGATGAACCACGGGGCTCCGGTTGCCATGCGCGTGAATTTATTCTGAACTACTTGCAAACGACGTAAGTAGCTCGGTCGGGTGTGCGCGAAAACGACGCTTGCGTATGACAGTATGGGCCGTACGATGGTTTTGTACAGCGTCACTTTGTGTTTGAGCGGAAGTTTGCTTCGCCCACACACAAGTGGATAAAGGCGACTGAGGACAAATCGGGCTCTATTGCATACCGTATCAATATGTTTCTTGAAGTTCATATTGCTGTTGAACGTGACTCCTAAGTATTTGTAATCCTTCACCCACGGTATGGGTGTTTCATACAGTTTAATAACGTCAGTCGGTTGTTTTTTAGCGCGGATGCTATTCGCGTTACCGAAGAGTACCGCTGCACTCTTGGTGGGGTTCACTTCAATCCGCCATTTTCTGAACCAGTTGCCTAGTTCATCGACGGCGGCTTGAAGCACTTTAATGTTCTTGCTCAAGGTTGAGCGGTTGGAGCCGAAGTAGAGTGCCGTGTCGTCAGCGTACTGAGCGAGCTGGACACTCGGAAACTTGGGAATGTCGCTCGTGAAGAGCGAGAAAAGAGTGGGAGAGAGGACCGAGCCCTGTGGCACGCCAGACCTGATGGGTCTGGGTGAGGATAGGGTGCCCTCTACTCGATATCGGAAGGAGCGATCGGTAAGGTAGGCTCGAATGATGCGCACGAGCCTGTCTGGCACTCCCAGTTGATACAGCTTGAATACTAAGCCGTTGTGCCATACCTTGTCGAAGGCCTTCGCGACATCGAAAAACACGGCTGCCGTGGTAGCGTGAAATTGACGCCGTATGAGAATGTACTCGGTGAGTCGGTGAGCCTGCTGGGGACACGAGTGAGCGGTTCTGAATCCGAACTGTATGTCGGGTATCAGGTTAAGCTCCGCGATGTAATGATTAAGACGCGCGAGAATTAATCTTTCGTAAAGTTTCCCGATCGAGTTAATTAAACTAATAGGCCTATAGCTACTCGGATTAGCTTTAGGTTTATTGGGTTTTGGGATACCGATAACAATGGAATCCTTCCATTGTTCGGGGAACGCGCTATTAGACAATAGAATATTAAAAATGGTAACCAATAAAGTAATAAGGGTCGAGGGTAGGATTTTAAGAACCCTATTGTTTATAGTGTCGGGCCCCGGGGCCTTCTTGGAGTGAAGCTCCTTAATGATTTGTTTCACCTCTTCGTAAGAGGTGGGTTTTATTACGTCGCCTGAAGGGCTTAGAGCGGAGCGACGTTCAACTTCACGATCAACTTCGTCAACGTGTGTCGGGTCGGCTGCTGCATTTGGAGAGCACTGACTCTCGAGACTATCGGCGAGGCATTCAGCCTTCTCATCGTCATCGAGCGCCGGCTGCAGTCCCGGTCTGTCCAAAGGAGGCATGACAGTGGGCGGCTCCTGTTTGAACGCGCGAGGCAGCTTCCAGAAAGCCACATGTGATGGCTTAAGGTTGCCGAGCAAGCGGTCCCAACGTTCGCCGCGGAGTTCCGCGATACGTTCCCGTACCACCCGCTGTAGGTAGCGGAGGTGGCGCCTATTCTCGACCGACGGATACCTGTCGTAAAGTCTAGTGGCTCTGTGCTTCTGTGTGAGTAAGTTCCTGACCTCTGGAGGCAGGTTTAGGCGATGCGGCTGCATCGTCGGAACCTGCCCAGAGCAGGCCTTGATCCTACTCTGTATGTGTGACGTCACATGAGAGATAGCACTGTGAGCCGTGTCGACCGAGTCGATGACGTCCGGTATACGGTCAAGGTCGTCGGACTTGATAGACTCGAGATCCTTTTCCAGCCGTTGCCAGTCGATCACTGTTTTCGTCGGTGGTTGAAAGTTAACCGGTGGGCCTAGATTTAGGACGACGGGCCGGTGGTCTGACTCTAATTCGTGAAGAACCTCAATTGAATTTACATTGAGCGTTACGTTTTTAAGTAACGCAACGTCTAGAATGTCGGGTCGGTGCGCGACGTTATCCGGATAACGTGTTGGTTCGTCGGGTGCTATAACTGAAAAGTTCCGCGTGTCTGTGAGAGAGTCTAATAAAATTCCGTTTCTATTTGTGGCTCTACTGTTCCAGCTAGAGTGTTTGGCGTTAAGATCGCCGCCCACTATGACTGCGGCCCCGTGGCCGAGTAATGCTTCTATATCTGTGTCTAATATTTGTTTGTTCGGCGGAAGATAAGCTGAAATAACAGTGATCGGCTGGTGATTCGCCATACTGACCCGGATGGCAGAGGCCTCGATGTTAGTGAGGACCGGAGGATCTATAGGTATACAGTGTAGAGACCTTTTAAAATAAATGAGGGTGCCGCCCATACGGGTGGTGCGATCATTCCTAACTAAGTTATAATTAGCGATACGCGGATCGCGTATACGTGGTTTTAAAAATGTCTCTTGCACTAAGAATAGGTCTAATTGATGTTCGTGAGCGAACTCCTTCACCAAGTCTAGTTGAGGCTTAAGGCCTTGGGCGTTAAAATACGCTATACGGAGCGTATGTGGTTTGACCCGTCCGCTTACGTTATTAGGCATCGCGAATGTTGTTTTTATACTTTAGCCCTATTTCGGTGAGGGCACGGAATATTTTGCCGTTGTCTGCCATAACTTGCAGGAGCGACGGCGGGTCTTCCCGGACAGCATCGAGCCTGCTGGCCAGGGCAATTATTTCGTCGATGTCGAACATCTCTGACAGTTCGAACATGAAAGCAAAGGTGTTGCCGCCTTTGCTACCTGTTGCCGCGGACGCGGGCGCCGGTGGCCTCGGTCGCGGGACCGACGCCGCCGGGCGGGACGCTAGCGGAGGCCGGAGGGGCGCGGGGGCCGCGAGAGTGGCCTCTGTGGCAGCCGGAGGAGACCTCGCCCAGGCGTTTACTTTCGGAGGCGGCGCAGGTTTGAAGGTTGGAGTGAACTCCACCTTCTCTGCTCTGCCTTGCGGCTGGCGGCGCCCTGGGTGACGCTTGTGTTTGGGTGCCTTGGGACACCCGCGATAGCTCGCGGGGTGCCCCTTCTCCCCGCACAAGACGCAGGCCGGGGGCTCCGCGCATTGCGCTGGTCGAGGGCACTCTGGTGTGCCGTGTTTCCCGAGGCACTTCACACACCTCGGGGTGTGTTCGCAGTTTCGTGCCGAGTGCCCGTATAATTGGCATCTGTGGCACTGACCGGGCCCCCCGCGGTTGCGAGGAGCTTCGGTGCGGATGCCCTGAAGGGAACAAACCGATTTTAAATTGAAGATTTCCTTTCCCTCTTGCGTGAGGTCGAGGACAACGAGAACCATGTTAAATGGTTGTTTATTGTTAGTTCCGCGCATACGGTGCACCTCGTGTGCAGGGTAACCCTGCTCTTTGAGGTCCGACAGAATGTCGGCCTCGTCTAATTCTTTGGGGACGTTTCTAATAACGACCCTCAGGCGCTTCTCCTCAGGCAGGGCGTACGTGTGGAAACCCACACTCAGCTCTCTAAGAAGAGATGTCAGGGCGCGGTGGTCCGCTACCTCTCTGGTCTCTATTTTAATTAGTGATTGGTACGCCCTCGCCTGGAAGGAGAGCGTCTTCGGGATCCTGTTTTTGACGGTTAACCATCGGCCTCGGTCCCCTATAAAAATAGGAGGCGGGCGCTTGGTCGGAGGCGGTACGCGGGCTTTAGCGGGCGTGGGCGCGGACGCGGGAGCGGAGCCAGTCGTGGCCGCGGCTTTCTTCGCGGGTGTGCTGTCTAGAGAAGGCGATTCACGACCGCGCTTCTTCTTGCGGCTGACGGTGATGAAGCCGTCAGCATCCGACGCGACACTCTCCGCTCTCGACGGTAGAGCGGATTCCGGCCGGGCCGGTGAAGCACTGGCAGCCTGAGGGGCTACCGTGCGGTCATGACTGACCGCGGGGACCTTAGGGGTCGCCTGCGCGTCAAAGTACGCCTGAAGGACAGGCGGACGGGCTGATCGGGTGATCACTTTCCTCGGTTTGACCGAGGCCACGGAACTTGCGTCGGACGCATTACCTAACTCCATTTCGGATTCCCCGTCGGAACTCGAAACGTCAGTTGTCGATTTGTATTTTTTGGATTTCGCTTTAATAGCGGCATCCACTGTCTCATTTATAGATTCCTTCATTAACGGAGCGATCTTCTCCGTGAATAATCTATCTAAGAGAGCGCTGAAGAAGCCCTCGTCGGGAACCATTGGTGAAGCCATGGTTGTTATTATAAGTTAAGCGGGTGACAACCCCCGCTGCCCGAGTCAGGCAGAGGGGGAATATAATGATAAAGTGGACAACTATACTTTTGTTGTACACTTGCACATTAATAAAATACTATTAATAATAATGAAATATACAAAAATTAAAAGAAATTAATAATAATAATTAAGCCTAAGACTTAGCTTTGCTGGATGTGGACTGGCTGGGCCGGAACCCCGATGTACGCTGTGCAGGCCCCCACGGAGAAGACACACACGGCACGATCTGCAACACTCACAACACACACGATTAGCGTGCAGAATCACGAAACACAGCACAGGTGCTAACTAACACGATCGTAAAACCGGGTAATTAACACTTATTTTAACTAAGCTACGTTCCGCGAAGGAACGTAACAGGTGCGAGACTCAAAGAGTCCCGAACAATAGCGCGCGATAACAATAGCTAGCCCAGGTGGCCTGAGCAGATAGTGCGATAACGCAGGTAATAAAATATTCGAAGGAGGACAGATAACGCGGCACGTGTGCTCGCGTTGCCTGCCTGAATCGAACTATTGAACCACTCAAGGTGACATCAGGAAGCTTAACCTATATGAATATTACAAAAACAACGTTAGCGCGATTTTAAATGGCCTGTGGCGCCATCTAGTTACATTTTGAGTAAATAAAGCATTAAAGTTAAACATTCCGCCGGCCAAGGACGACTAAAGTCCTTAAAACAAAATTTAAGAAAATAAAACAAACTAAGAAAAAACATCAGTCTCAAATTACGGGGAGTCAGGCTCATCCAGAGGCAGAGGGCACAATTTTGCGATTGGTCTCTTAAAAACACTATCCTTATATTTTAATGTAACAACTCTTGTTATGCCATCTGTTCCTGGGTGTTTCTGAATAATACGTACCAAAAGCCATTTTCCTGGTGGGAGCATGTCATCTTTGACTAAAACAACAGTTCCAATAGGGAGATCAGTTTGGTTAGTGTTCCATTTGTAACGATGTTGCAGGGTCGTGAGATATTCATTTCGCCAACGACTCCATAAGCTTTGCACCATTCGTTGAATTATATGCCATCGATTTAACGGACTGAGTTTAACATCGAGAAGAGACGGCTCAGGAACACCGATTAAGGGTTCTCCGATGAGAAAGTGACCAGGTGTCAAAGGAGGTTCGTCAAGAGTGGAATTCATAAGTGTGAGTGGACGAGAATTGACACAAGCCTCAACTTGAGATAAGAGAGTAGTTAGCTCCTCGTATGTGAGAAAAGTTTGGCCTATAACCCGTTTTAAATGCCCTTTAATACTTTTCACTCCGGACTCCCAAATACCTCCAAAATGTGGGGCACGAGGTGGTATAAACTTCCATTGTGTGCGATCATTAGCAAGAAGTTCAGAAACTTCAGTAACCGTCAGAGATTGTGAATCCTTGAACGCCAGATCAAGTTCACGGGACGCGCCTACAAAGTTCGTTCCATGATCACTCCAAATCTCTTTACAGTGACCACGTCGAGCAGTAAAACGCCGAAATGCAGCAATAAAAGCAGCAGAAGTAAGGTCCGTTACCAACTCTAGATGAATGGCTTTTGTTACGGTACACACAAATAAACAAACATAAGATTTACAGGTTCTTTTGCATCTACCAGGATACAGTTTCATTGTAAAAGGTCCACAAAAGTCTACTCCACTTGTTAGAAAAGGGCGACTAGGTTTAACCCGAAATTTAGGTAAGTTTGCCATAAATGGAACATTGGGAGTAGCCTTTTGCTTGTAACAAGGTATACATTTTTGGATTGTCGATTTAACCAAATTCTTTACTCGTAGAATCCAAAATTTTTGTCGTATGACATTTAAAGTTAATTGGTGACCTCCATGCAGAGATTTCAAATGTGCGTTTGAAACGATAAGTTTAGATAGAAAACAATTACCACTTAAAATAATAGGATTTTTCATATCCTTTGAAATTTCTGCATTAGCAAGTCGACCACCAACCCGAACAATACCATCGTCGTCAATAAATGGATGAAGTACATATATTTTGCTCGATTTCTGAACTTGTTTCTCTGATGACAAGTGAGAGATCTCATCTCGAAACGAAATGGATTGTGACAATTTAATGCAACGATTAAGAGCATCATCAAGTTCATCAGCACTCAAATAAATAGCTTTAGTAAATGGATTCTTAGTAATCTTAACTTTGAGTAGATTAAAATAACGACAACAATAGGCAGTAACCCGAATTAATTTTGACAGCGTTGAGAATCGTTTTAGATAAGAAATTGCATCATCCTTTTCGATAAAATTAACATTACACAATATTTTGGTAGTAGCTTTCATTTCTAAATCTGTCGAGGGAATATCCACGGGGGAAAGTTCAAATCCATCCGTGTCATGTAAAAATTGAGGACCACTCCACCATAGATTTGACTGCTGCAGATCATTTGGGAAGGTTCCACGCGATGCTAAATCAGCGGGATTGTTCGCAGAACAAACATGGTGCCATTGATTACTATTAGTGAGAGTCAAAATTTCTGATGTACGATTCGCAACAAATGTAGTCCATGTGTTTGGTGTCTTACGCAGCCATGCCAAAACGATGGTAGAGTCCGTCCAGGTGAATACATCATCGTCGGGTATATTTAAAATAGTTTTAACATGTTGGATCAATTTTGCCAATAGCACTGCACCACAGAGTTCAAGACGTGGAACAGAAATTTGTTTTACTGGGGCAACTTTAGATTTTGCAATAACAAGGTAAACTTTTACTTCACCCTCATTCCCTAAAACTCTAAGGTACATCGCTAAATCCATGCAGCTCCCGCTTAGTGGTGTCATCTGAAACTCCAAACCATCGTGGGAACTGAATGTTTTCAGTATGCGTGAAACGATCGAGGTAAGTATTCCATTCTACTTTAAGATCAGTAGGTAATTCTTCATCCCAGTCTAAGCCAGCTAACCACAGCTTTTGCATGAATATTTTAAGTATGATAATTGCAGGTGTTAGCCAACCTAGTGGATCGAAAGATTTTGCAATTGTGGACAATACATATCTTTTGGTAATTGAATTAGTAGAACAATAATTTAAATTTACATTAAGTTCAAAATTATCTGCGTCAGAGTTCCAAGTAATACCTAATGTTTTGATCGTATCTTCAACTTTAATATTTATGGCACTTTCAGAGTCTTTGTCAACATTTGGGATTTGTGATAGCACCACTTTACTGTTTGATGACCACTTATGTAAAGGGAATCCGCCACGAGCCAACAGCTCCGTCAGGCCCTTTTGTAACTTCACAACTTCTCCTACTGTGGATGCGCCCGTCATCAAATCATCCATGTATACGTCGTTTTTCAGGATTTCAGCTTCAGTGGGGAAATCATTCTTTTCATCTTCAGCCAGTTGATGAAGTGTACGAATGGCTAAAAATGGAGCACAAGATGTACCATACGTAACGGTAAGTAGTCTATATTCTTTTATAGGTTGTGTTGGAGATTCTCGCCATACGATTCTCTGGTAGTCAACGTCATCATTATTTACGAGAATCCGACGATACATCTGACGAATATCTGCAACTCAGCAAATTTTGTGTTGTCTCCATCTAGTTATTAAATCTCTAATATCTTGTTGAAGAGAACAACCAATTAGAAGTTCATCGTTTAATGATTTTCCTTTTTCAGGTGTAGCACTTCCGTCGAAAACTACACGTAGCTTCGTGCTTAGACTCGTCGACCTAAGAACAGCGTGGTGAGGTAAGTAATACACATTCTGTGTTTCTGTTTCCTTTTCAGGTACCATCATCATATGACCTTGTGATTCATACTGCTTCAAAAATGTGTGATATTCTTCCTTGAATTCAGGCTTGCGTGTAAAACGTTTCTCCCTCTGTTGTAAGCTGATAGCAAGAGGTTTAGCATCACCAAGGTTTGTGGGTGGATCTTCTTTGAATGGTAAGCGTACTATGTAACGACCGACGTCATTGCGAGTGTGAGTGTTTTTGAAGTGTTCTTCACATTGTATTTCTAAATCGGTCATTGGTTTCTTGTGTGGTAAATTCTCTTCTATCTCCCAGAATCGTCTGAGTAACTGATCTGTCTCAACCTTCGTTTGCATAACGACCATATTGTGTTCATACGCCACTGAATCAGTTTGTGAAACTCTGCCTGATATTAACCAACCAAGGCGAGAGTTGAGTGCAATAAGAGAATTTGACTTGTGTAAGCCTTCCAGAAGTATGTAAGCATGCACGTCAGCACCGAGCAAGATATCAATAGACCCTGGCTTGTGAAAGTTTGGATCAGCCAGATCCAACTGCATAGATAAAGGCCAGGTATCTTGTGGAAATTCTCGTGAAGGCAACAATGATGTGAGTTTTCTTAAAACATATGCATTGACTTTGAAAGTGGATGCATTATCTTTTGTGGAGTGGACTGTAAGTGAGACCATGGACTTTGTAGTTACCACCGATGAATTAGATATTCCAGAGATTTTGCCATTAACTGGAATACGATTAAGCTTTAACAACTGCGCAGCTCCTTCGGAAATGAAAGAACCCTGTGAACCCTGATCAACAAGAGCTCTCAATGCGTAAGTACCACTGTTCTTTGAATCTACATAAACTACAGCAGTAGCTAAAATAACCAGATCATCATTTGTTTCAGCTTTCAGGTTCACACTGACGTTGCAAGAAGTCTTGGGTCCAGCAGTGCCATTTCCTTTTGGGCTATCTCTCTCTTTAGCAGTATCACCAGCGTTGTCATCCTTAGGAGAGGTGAAGTGAATTAACGTATGATGACGACGACCACACTTTTTGCAGACTGTGCTTTGTCTACAGTTGAATACTGAGTGACCTTTCACGAGGCAGTTAAAGCATATGTTGTTTTTCTTAACAAAATCTTGACGTTCAGGAACGGGGAGTGAGGCAAAACCTTTGCAGTGGCAAATATAGTGGTTCTGTGAGCAAAAAGTACAAGTGTTTTCAACTTCAGTAGCAAAACTTTTGGCAGTTGTTGCTCTCGGTGATTGTTGAACAGTTTTTGGAGTATGTCGTTGTGGAGGTTGTGAAATGTTGACCATTTCCATAGTTCGGAAACGTTTCTCTAGAAAACTTATAAGGTCCTCATAGGTAGGAATGCTTGTGGAATTTTCTAATGATTGTTCCCAAAGTTTGTGAGATTCAATGTCCAACTTTGAGACAAGGATGTGCACGACTATAGAATTCCAGGAATCGACCTTCAAATTTGTTAAGGAAGTGAGACATTGGCTAGAGGTGTCTAGAAGATCTTTTATACCCTTTGCAGATTCAATTGTCAATGCCTTTTGACTTAAGAAACGACTGAGGATATTGTTGACTATCATTCTCTTATTTTCATATCTCTCATTTAATTTTTTCCAGGCGTCATCATAGTTAGCTTCCGTTAGTGAGTAATTTTTTAGTAGTTGTTCAGCTTCTCCAGATAAACTTGACTTCAGATAATGATGTTTCTCAATTTTAGTCAAACGATCACCATTATGTATTAGAGAGCGAAACAAATCTCTAAAACTCATCCACTGACTGTAATCGCCAGAAAATTGTGGTATGGAGATTGGTGGAAGTTTTGGTCTCATCTTTGAAACTTCCAACGAAGTCTCAGAGTTTAAACCTTCATATTTCTCCTCTTTTAGCTCATACAATTTATCTTTAAGCCATGTCATTAGCTCCAGGTAATATTCTTCAGTGCGTTCAAAGTTTTCCTCTAAGACAAGATTGTAGTCTGTTTGTAACGTTTCAGCATCTATCGATACAGAAAGAGTCTCAAAAGACTTGGAATAACTAGACCAATAATCTTGTAAAATCTCCATCCGTGAATCCAAAAAACCTCTTGTTCGTTTATCAGTAGCGCATTTTTTTGAATTTGTGAGTAATTTTTCAATTTTAGTTGAGTTCTGAATCATCTGTGTGATATTTAGTTTGATCTTTTTATCCGCCATGGTATATAAAGTTCACAAAATGATTGCAGATAGAAAGCAAAATTAATGATATTCAGAACTACTAATGAATTGTTAAAGTTTTTATCACCATAAAAGTAAAAGTTCAGTTTTGAAAAATAATACAAGTCCAAAATCACTTCCAGAACTAAGTTAAAAGTTGATGAAATTTTTCTAAGTCTTTTTTACTCGCAAATTTTCTAAGTCTTTTCTAAAACGAAATTTTCTAAGTTATTTTTTGACACGAAATATTCTAAGTTCTTTTTACTCACGAAATCGGCTAAGTCTTTTTAACACTGAATTTTTCTATGTTCTTTTAACAATCACTTTACTTTTTGCACTTTACTCACAGTTATCCGAGCTCGAAGACCATTTGTTTAATTAAACACTTACACTAACTTATACACTTATATTTGACACTAGTAAGAACACTCAAGGTGACATCAGGAAGCTTAACCTATATGAATATTACAAAAACAACGTTAGCGCGATTTTAAATGGCCTGTGGCGCCATCTAGTTACATTTTGAGTAAATAAAGCATTAAAGTTAAACAGTGGCTATTTCCTGGTCCTAAAAGATTCCTAGTAACACCGCCTCCAGAATAGGACTATTGTGTTCGCCACTCATACCAAAGCTCATCGTCAAGCCCTGCCGCCTTTACGAACCGCAGTAGTTCCTTGAGTTCCGCGAGTGTTGCAAACACTATCTGGTGGCACGAAGTAGTCACCAAAGATTGTGTTACGCTTATGCATTAGTGGGCCGCAGTCGCAGAGTAGATGAATAGGTGTTTCATCATCCTCAAGGCAGAACCTGCCAGCTTTGTCGCTTTTGATGCCGACCACACTGAGGTGCTTGTTTAGGCGACAGTGCCCGGTTAGCATCCTAGTGAGTATGCATAGATTTTTCCTGTTCAATGATAGGGCTTCATTTGCATAGCTACTGTTGAATGCCCTTATCAGTGCTTTAGAGTGGTTTAAACCTGAAGAGTTGTTCCAGCGTTTAAGTACTTCTTGTTTACATTGGTTACTCAGGGTGTGTCGGATGGCGCTCTTGGGCAGTCCACAAATGGGTTCCGGACCATATCGGACTGCTTTAGCCCCAGCTCTTGCGAGCTCATCGACCATTTCATTGCCTATGATTCCGGCATGCCCTGGGAGATTACTCAGCCATCTGAGAATCACTCTGTTTTTCATGCCTAATGAATTCAGGCATTCAACGCAATTATTGACTAACTTAGGCGACGTCAAGTCAGCGTCTAAAGCCAACAATGTTGCCTGACTATCAGAGTGAATGTATATGTTATGATTGAAGTAGCCTTTTCGGATATTGGTTTCCGCGCATTCCAGGATGGCGTACACCTCTGCTTGAAATATGGAGCTAAGGCTTCCCAGGTTTGTGCTGGATTTAAACCTGGGGCGTTCTCCATAGATCCCACAGCCGACTTCATTTTCCATTTTGGACCCATCGGTTAATAATCTTGCACGGCGGCCATCTCGGATTTAAAATGATCCCAAAATTGTTTTCTGCACCCTCGAGAACCTCGGACACGATATCCATATTGCTAAAATCATAATTTTGTGCGGCGGCCATCTTGGATTTGAAAAATGATCACCAAATCGTTCTCAGCACCCTCGAGAATCTCGGACACGATATCCATATTGCTGAAATCATAATTTTGAGCGGCGGCCATCTAGGATTTCAAAAATAATCACAAAATCGTTCTCTGCACCCTCGAGAACCTCGGATACGATACCCATAATGTAGTTATCATAATTTTGAGCGGCGGCCATCTTGGATTTAAAAAATGACAACAAAATCGTTCTGTGCACTCTCGAGAACCTCGGATACGATACCCATATTTTTGTGATCTTAATATTGCACGGCGGCCATCTTGGATTTGAAAAATGATCACTTAATCGTTCTCAGCACCCTCGAAAAACTCGGAAACGATACCCATAATGTAGTTATCATACTTTTGAGCGGGGGCCATCTTGGATTTGAAAACTGATCACAAAATCGTTCTCTGCACCCTCGAGAACCTCGGATACGATACCCATAATCAAGTTATCATACTTTTGAGCGGTGGCCATCTCGGATTTAAAAATGATCCCAAAATTGCTTTCTGCACTCTCGAGAACCTCGGACACGATATCCATATTGCTGAAAACATAATGGTCTGCGGCAGCCCTCTTGGCTTTCTAAAATGATTGCTGAATTCTTCTCTGCACCCTCGAGAACCTCGGACACGATATCCATATTGCTAAAATCATAATTTTGTGCGACGGCCATCTTGGATTTCAAAAATAATCACCAAATCGTTCTCAGAACCCTCGAGAACCTAGGACACGATACACATAATGTAGTTATCATACTTTTGAGCGGCGGCCATCTTGGATTTGAAAAATGATCACAAAATCGTTTTGTGCACTCTCGAGAACCTCGGATACGATACCCATATTTTTGTGATCATAATCTTGCACTGCGGCCATCTCGGATTTAAAATGATCCCAAAATTGTTTTCTGCACCCTCGAGAACCTCGGACACGATATCCATATTGCTAAAATCATATATTTGTGCGGCGGCCATCTTGGATTTGAAAAATGATCACCAAATCGTTCTCAGCACGCTCGAGAATCTCGGATACGATATCCATATTGCTGAAATTATAATTTTGAGCGGCGGCCATCTTGGATTTCAAAAATGATCACAAAACCGTTCTCTGCACCCTCGAGAACCTCGGATACCCATAATGTAGTTATCATAATTTTGAGCGGCGGCCATCTTGGATTTCAAGAATGATCACAAAATCGTTCTGTGCACTCTCGAGAACCTCGGATACGATGCCCATATTTTTGTGATCATAATCTTGCACAGCGGCCATCTTGGATTTGAAAAATGATTACTAAATCGTTCTCTGCACCCTCGAGAATCTCGGACACGATATCCATATTGCTGAAATCATAATTTTGAGCGGCGGCCATCTTTGATTTCAAAAATGATCACAAAATCGTTCTCTGCACCCTCGAGAACCTAGGATACGATACCCATAATGTAGTTATCATAATTTTGAGCGGCGGCCATCTTGGATTTCAAAAAAGATCACAAAATCGTTCTGTGCACTCTCGAGAACCTCGGATACGACACCCATATTTTTTGATCATAATCATGCACGGCGGCCATCTTGGATTTGAAAAATGATCACTAAATCGTTCTCAGCACCCTCGAAAAACTCGGATACGATACCCATAATGTAGTTATCATACTTTTGAGCGGGGGCCATCATGAATTTGAAAACTGATCACAAAATCGTTCTCTGCACCCTCGAGAACCTCGGATACGATACCCATAATCTAGTTATCATACTTTTGAGCGGCGGCTATCTCGGATTTAAAAATGATCCCAAAATTGTTTTCTGCACCCTCGAGCACCTTGGATACGATACCCATAATGTAGTTATCATAATTTTGAGCGGCGGCCATCTTGGATTTCAAGAATGATCACAAAATCGTTCTGTGCTCTCTCGAGAACCTCGGATACGATATCCATATTTTTGTGATCATAATCTTGCACGGCGGCCATCTTGGATTTGAAAAATGATTACTAAATCGTTCTCTGCACCCTCTAGAATCTCAGACACGATATCCATATTGCTGAAATCATAATTTTGAGCGGCGGCCATCTTGGATTTCAAAAATGATCACAAAATCGTTCTCTGCACCCTCGAGAACCTCGGATACGATACCCATAATGTAGTTATCATACTTTGAGCGGTGGCCATCTTGTATTTGAAAAATGATCACAAAATCGTTCTCTGCAACCTCGAGAACCTCTGATACGATACCCATAATGTAGTTATCATAATTTTGAGCGGCGGCCATCTCGGATTTAAAAATGATCCCAAAATTGTTTTCTGCACCCTCGAGAACCTCGGACACGATATCCATATTGCTGAAACCATATTTTTGTGCAGCTGCCATCTTGGATTCGAAAAATTTTCACAAAATCATTCTCAGCACCCTCGAAAACCTCGGATACGATACCCAAAATGTAGTTATCATACTTTTGAGCGGCGGCCATCTTGGATTTGAAAAAAGGATCACAAAATCGTTCTTAACACCCTCGAGATCCTCGGATACGAAACCCATAATGTAGTAATCATATTTTTAAGGGGCGGCTATCTTCGATTTGAAAAATGATCCAAAATTGTTTTTTGCACCTTCAAGAACCTCGGACACGATATCCATTTTGCTGAAAACATAATTTTGTGCGGCGGCCATCTTGGATTTGAAAAAAGATCACAAAATCGTTCTCAGCACCCTCGAGAACCTCGGATACGATACCCATAATGTAGTTATCATACTAATGAGCGGCGGCCATGGATTTGAAAAATGATCACAAAATCGTTCTCTGCAACCTCGAGAACCTCTGATACGATACCCATAATGTAGTTATCATACTAATGAGCGGCGGCCATGGATTTGAAAAATGATCACAAAATTGTTCTCTGCAACCTCGAGAATCTCTGATACGATACCCATAATGAAGTTATTATAATTTTGAGCAGCGGCCATCTCGGATTTAAAAATGATACCAAAATTGTTTTCTGCACCCTCGAGAACCTCGGACACGATATCCATATTGCTGAAAACATAATGGCTTGCGGCAGCCCTCTTGGCTTTCTAAAATGATCACAGAATTCTTCTCTGCACCTTCGAGAACCACGGACACGATATCCATATTGCTAAAATCATAATTTTGTGCGGCGGCCATCTTGGATTTGAAAAATATTCACAAAATCGTTCTCAGCACCCTCGAGAACCTCGGATACGATACCCATAATATAGTTATCATACTTTTGAGCGGCGGCCATCTTGGATTTGAAAACTGATCACAAAATCGTTCTCAGCACCCTCGAGAACCTCGGATACGATACCCATAATATAGTTATTATACTTTTGAGCGGCGGCCATCTTGGATTTGAAAACTGATCACAAAATCGTTCTCTGTACCCTCGAGAACCTTTGAAACGGTACCCGTAATCTAGTTATCATACTTTTGAGCGGCAGCCATCTCGGATTTTAAAATGATCCCAAAATTGTTTTCTGCACCCTCGAGAACCTCAGACACGATATCCATATTGCTGAAAACATAATTTTGTGCGGCGGCCATCTTGGATTTGAAAACTGATCACAGAATCGTTCTCTGTACCCTCGAGAACCTCGGATACGATACCCATACTTTTGTGATCATAATCTTGCACGGCGGCCCACTTGGATTTGCTAAATGACCACAAAATCGTTCTCAGCACCCTCGAGAACTTCGGATACGACACCCATAAAGTAGTTATCATACTTTTGAGCGGAGGCCATCTCGGATTTGAAAAATGATCCCAAAATTGCTTTTTGCACCCTCGAGAACCTCGGACACGATATCCATATTGCTGAAAACATAATTTTGTGCGGCAGCCATCTTGGATAAGAAAAATGATCACAAAATCGTTCTCAGCACCCTCGAGAACCTCGGATACGATGCCCAAAATGAAGTTATCATAATTTTGAGCGGCGGCCATGGATTTAAAAATGATCACAAAATCGTTCTCTGCAACCTCGAGAACCTCTGATACGATACCCATTATGAAGTTATCATAATTTTGAGCGGCGGCCATCTCGGATTTAAAAATGATACCAAAATTGTTTTCTGCACCCTCGAGAACCTCGGACACGATATCCATATTGCTGAAAACATAATGGTTTGCGGTAGCCCTCTTGGCTTTCTAAAATGATCGCAGAATTCTTCTCTGCACCCTCGAGAACCACGGACACGATATCCATATTGCTAAAATCATAATTTTGTGCGGCGGCCATCTTGGATTTGAAAAATAATCACCAAATCGTTCTCAGCACCCTCGAGAACCTCGGATACGATACACATCATGTAGTTATCATACTTTTGAGCGGCGGCCATTTTGGATTTGAAAACTGATCACAAAATCGTTCTCTGTACCCTCGAGAACCTCGGATACGATACCCATAATCAAGTTATCATACTTTTGAGCGGCAGCCATCTCGGATTTAAAAATGATCACAAAATTATTTCTGCACACTCGAGAACGTCAGACACGATATCCATATTGCTGAAAACATAATTTTGTGCAGCTGCCATCTTGGATTCGAAAAATTATCACAAAATCATTCTCAGCACCCTCGAAAACCTCGGATACGATACCCAAAATGTAGTTATCATACTTTTGAGCGGCGGCTATCTTCGATTTGAAAAATGATCCAAAATTGTTTTTTGCACCCTCAAGAACCTCGGACACGATATCCATTTTGCTGAAAACATAATTTTGTGCGGCGGCCATCTTGGATTTGAAAAAAGATCACAAAATCGTTCTCAGCACCCTCGAGAACCTCGGATACGATACCCATAATGTAGTTATCATACTAATGAGCGGCGGCCATGGATTTGAAAAATGATCACAAAATCGTTCTCTGCAACCTCGAGAACCTCTGATACGATACCCATAATGTAGTTATCATACTAATGAGCGGCGGCCATGGATTTGAAAAATGATCACAAAATCGTTCTCTGCAACCTCGAGAAACTCTGATACGATACCCATAATGAAGTTATCATAATTTTGAGCAGCGGCCATCTCGGATTTAAAAATGATACCAAAATTGTTTTCTGCACCCTCGAGAACCTCGGACACGATATCCATATTGCTGAAAACATAATGGCTTGCGGCAGCCCTCTTGGCTTTCTAAAATGATCACAGAATTCTTCTCTGCACCCTCGAGAACCACGGACACGATATCCATATTGCTAAAATCATAATTTTGTGCGGCGGCCATCTTGGATTTGAAAAATAATCACAAAATCGTTCTCAGCACCCTCGAGAACCTCGGATACGATACCCATAATATAGTTATCATACTTTTGAGCGGCGGCCATCTTGGATTTGAAAACTGATCACAAAATCGTTCTCTGTACCCTCGAGAACCTTTGAAACGGTACCCGTAATCTAGTTATCATACTTTTGAGCGGCAGCCATCTCGGATTTAAAAATGATCCCAAAATTGTTTTCTGCACCCTCGAGAACCTCAGACACGATATCCATATTGCTGAAAACATAATTTTGTGCGGCGGCCATCTTGGATTTGAAAACTGATCACAGAATCGTTCTCTGTACCCTCGAGAACCTCGGATACGATACCCATACTTTTGTGACCATATTCTTGCACGGCGGCCCACTTGGATTTCCTAAATGACCACAAAATCGTTCTCAGCACCCTCGAGAACTTCGGATACGACACCCATAAAGTAGTTATCATACTATTGAGCGGCGGCCATCTTGGATTTGAAAAATGATCACAAAATCGTTCTCTCCACCCTCGAGAACCTCGGATACGACACCCATAATCTAGTTATCATACTTTTGAGCGGCGGCCATCTCGGATTTGAAAAATGATCCCAAAATTGCTTTCTGCACCCTCGAGAAACTCGGACACGATATCCATATTGCTGAAAACATAATTTTGTGCGGCGGCCATCTTGGATAAGAAAAATGATCACAAAATCGTTCTCAGCACCCTCGAGCACCTCGGATACGATACCCAAAATGAAGTTATCATAATTTTGAGCGGCGGCCATGGATTTAAAAATGATCACAAAATCGTTCTCTGCAACCTCGAGAACCTCTGATACGATACCCATTATGAAGTTATCATAATTTTGAGCGGCGGCCATCTCGGATTTAAAAATGATACCAAAATTGTTTTCTGCACCCTCGAGAACCTCGGACACGATATCCATATTGCTGAAAACATAATGGTTTGCGGTAGCCCTCTTGGCTTTCTAAAATGATCGCAGAATTCTTCTCTGCACCCTCGAGAACCACGGACACGATATCCATTTTGCTAAAATCATAATTTTGTGCGGCGGCCATCTTGGATTTGAAAAATAATCACCAAATCGTTCTCAGCACCCTCGAGAACCTCGTATACGATACACATCATGTAGTTATCATACTTTTGAGCGGCGGCCATTTTGGATTTGAAAACTGATCACAAAATCGTTCTCTGTACCCTCGAGAACCTCGGATACGATACCCATAATCAAGTTATCATACTTTTGAGCGGCAGCCATCTCGGATTTAAAAATGATTCCAAAATTATTTCTGCACATTCGAGAACCTCAGACACGATATCCATATTGCTGAAAACATAATTTTGTGCGGCGGCCATCTTGGATATGAAAAATGATCACAAAATCGTTCTCTGCACTCTCAAGAACCTCGGATACGATACCCATATTTTAGTGATCATAATCTTGCACGGCGGCCCACTTGGATTTGAAAAATGACTACAAAATCGTTCTCAGCTCCCTCGAGAACCTCGGATACGATACCCATAATGTAGTTATCATACTTTTGAGCGGCGGCCATCTTGGATTTGAAAAATGATCACAAAATCGTTCTCTGCAACCTCAAGAACCTCTAATACGATACCCATAATGTAGTTATCATAATTTTGAGCGGCGGCCATCTCGGATATAAAAATGATCCCAAAATTGTTTTCTGCAACCTCGAGAACCTCGGACACGATATCCATATTGCTGAAAACATAATTTTGTGCGGCGGCCATCTTGGATAAGAAAAATGATCACAAAATCGTTCTCAGCACCCTCGAGAACCTCGGATACGATACCCATAATGAAGTTATCATAATTTTGAGCGGCGGCCATGGATTTAAAAATGATCACAAAATCGTTCTCTGCAACCTCGAGAACCTCTGATACGATACCCATAATGAAGTTATCATAACTTTGAGCGGCGGCCATCTCGGATTTAAAAATGATACCAAAATTGTTTTCTGCACCCTTGAGAACCTCGGACACGATATCCATATTGCTGAAAACATAATGGTTTGCGGTAGCCCTCTTGGCTTTCTAAAATGATCGCAGAATTCTTCTCTGCACCCTCGAGAACCTCGGACACGATATCCATATTGCTAAAATCATAATTTTGTGCGACGGACATCTTGGATTTGAAAAATAATCACCAAATCGTTCTCAGCACCCTCGAGAACCTCGGATACGATACATATAATGCAGTTATCATACTTTTGAGCGGCGGCCATCTTGGATTTGAAAAATGATCACAAAATCGTTTTGTGCACTCTCGAGAACCTCGGATACGATACCCATATTTTTGTGATCATAATCTTGCACTGCGGCCATCTCGGATTTAAAATGATCCCAAAATTGTTTTCTGCACCCTCGAGAACCTCGGACACGATATCCATATTGCTAAAATCATAATTTTTGCAAAGCTTATTAGGCTTTGGCAGAAACCTCTGACGATAATAACTAGGTCGTCTGCGTACCCTAGTGCATCAATCCTGAGTTCTGCCAGCTTACTAAGTAGTTCGTCTAGTGCTAGTGTCCATAGAAGTGGCGAAAGAACGCCACCTTGTGGGCAACCTCGTGTAGTGTATAGCTCCAGTGATGGGACCATGGAGGGGGATTAGAGCTTTGCGATTTGAGAGCATTGAACTTACCCATTTGACAGTGGTGGAGTCTACATTTTTGTTAATTAGTCCCTTGACTAGCGTGTCTGTCGGGGTATTGTCAAAGGCGTCAATGTCTAGAAACGCACAGAGTGCAATCTGTTTGTCTTGTAACGCCTTCTCGACTCTATCCACAAGTTGTAGAAGGGCCGTTTCTGTAGACCTGCCTCTACAGTAGGCGTGTTGAGAACTATGAATGGGCTTTAGGCTTAGAGCATCCTCTCTTATGTGTCTGTCCAAGACTTTGCAGTTCGATTCAGGCAGGCAACGCGAGCACACGTGCCGCGTTGTCTGTCCTCCTTCGAATATTTTTATTACCTGGGTTATCGCACTATCTGCTCAGGCCACCTGGGCTAGCTATTGTTTTCGCGCTCTATTGTTCGGGACTCTTTGAGTCTCGCACCTGTTACGTTCCTTCGCGGAACGTAGCTTAGTTATTATCAGTGTTAATTACCCGGTTTCACGATCGTGTTAGTTAGCACCTGTGCTGTGTTTCGCGATTCTGCACGCTAATCGTGTGTGTTTGTGAGTTGCAGTTCGTGCCGTGTGTGTCTTCTCCGCGGGGGCCTGCACAGCGTGCATCGGGGTTCCGGCCCAGCCTGTCTACATCCAGTAAAGCTTAGTCTTAGGCTTAATTAGTATTATTATTTTCTTTTAATTTTTGCATATTTTATTATTATTAATATTATTTATTAATGTGCAAGTGTACAACTTAACTATAGTTGTCCACTTAATTATTATATTCCCCCTCTGCCTGACTCGGGCAGCGGGGGTTGTTTCCCGCTCAACCTAGTTAGTAAATATGACAACCATGGCTTCACCATTGGTGTCCGACGGGGGCCTTCTAAGCGCCCTACTAGATAGGTTATTCACGGAGAAGATCGCTCCGCTAATGACTGAGACAATAAATAAGACAGTGGATGCCGCTATTAAAGCGAAATCCAAAAACTAACTCGTCGTCTGACGTTTCGGGTTCCGAAGGGGAATCCGAAATGGAATTAGGCAACATCTCCGATGTTAGTTCCGTGGCCTCGGTCAAACCGAGAAAAATGATCACCCGATCAGCCCGCCCGCCTGTCCTTCAGGCTTACTTTGACGTGCAGGCGACCCCTAAGGTCCCCGCGGTCACTCCTGTCCGCAAGGAAGCCCCTCAGGCTTCCACTGCTTCACCGCCCCAGCCGGAAATCGCTCTACCGTCGAGAGCGGAGAGTGTCGCGTCGGACACGGACGGCTTCACCACCGTAAGCCGTAAAAAGAAGCGCGGTCGCGAATCGCCTTCTGTCGATGGCACGCCCGCCAAAAAAGCCGCGGCCACGACTATCTCCACTCACGCGCCCGCGCCTGCTAAAGCCCGCGTACCGCCTCCGACCAAGCGCCCACCCCCTATTTTTATAGGAGACCGAGGCCGCTGGTTGGTGATCAAAAATAGGATCCCAAAGACGCTCTCCTTCCAGGCGAGGGCGTACCAATCTCTTATCAAATTAGAGACCAAAGAGGTTGCGGACCACCGCGCCTTGACATCTCTTCTTAGAGAGCTGAGTGTGGGTTTCCACACGTACGCCCTGCCTGAGGAGAAGCGTCTGAGGGTCGTTATTAGGAACGTCCCGAGAGAGATAGACGAGGCCGACATTCTGTCGGACCTCAAAGAGCAGGGTTACCCTGCACACGAGGTGCACCGTATGCGCGGCACCAACAACAAACAACCATTTAACATGGTTCTCGTCGTCCTCGACCTCACGCAAGAGGGAAAGGAAATTTTCAATATAAAATCGGTTTGCTCCCTTCAGGGCATCCGGGCCGAAGCTCCTCGCAACCGCGGGGGGCCCGGTCAGTGTCACAGATGCCAGTTATACGGGCACTCGGCACGCAACTGTGAACACACCCCGAGGTGTGTGAAGTGCCTCGGCAAACATGGCACGCCGGAGTGCCCTCGACCAGCGCAATGCGCGGAGCCCCCGGCCTGCGTCTTGTGCGGGGAGAAGGGGCACCCCGCGAGCTATCGCGGGTGTCCCAAGTCACCCAAACACAGGCGTCACCCAGGGCGCCGCCAGCCGCAAGGCAGAGCAGAGAAGGTGGAGTTCACTCTGACCTTCAAACCTGCGCCGCCTCCTAAGGTAAACGCCTGGGCGAGGTCTCCTCCGGCTGCCAACGCTGCCACAGAGGCCACTCTCGCGGCCCCCGCGCCCCTCCGGCCACAGCTAGCGTACCGCCCGGCGCCCGCGTCCGCGAGAACAGGCAACCAAGGCGGCAGCGCCTTTGCTTTCATGTTCGAGCTGTCAGAGATGTTCGACATAGATGAAATCACAGCCCTGGCCAGAAGGCTCGAGGCTGTCCGGGACGACCCGCCGGACCTCGGACTCGATATCCATATTGTTGAAAACATAGTTTTGTGCAGCAGCCATCTTGGATTTCAAAAATGATCACAAAATCGTTTTGTGCACTCTCGAGAACCTCGGATACGATACCCATATTTTTGTGATCATAATCTTGCACGGCGGCCATCTCGGATTTAAAATGATCCCAAAATTGTTTTCTGCACCCTCGAGAACCTCGGACACGATATCCATATTGCTAAAATCATAATTTTGTGCGGCGGCCATCTTGGATTTGAAAAATGATCACCAAATCGTTCTCAGCACCCTCGAGAATCTCGGACACGATATCCATATTGCTGAAATCATAATTTTGAGCGGCGGCCATCTTGGTTTTAAAAAATGATCACGAAATCGTTCTGTGCACTCTCGAGAACCTCGGATACGATACCCATATTTTTGTGATCATAATCTTGCACGGCGGCCATCTTGGATTTGAAAACTGATCACTTAATCGTTCTCAGCACCCTCGAAAAACTTCGAAACGATACCCATAATGTAGTAATCATACTTTTGAGCGGGGGCCATCCTGGATTTGAAAACTGATCACAAAATCGTTCTCTGCACCCTCGAGAACCTCGGATACGATACCCATAATCAAGTTATCATACTTTTGAGCGGTGGCCATCTCGGATTTAAAAATGATCCCAAAATTGCTTTCTGCACCCTCGAGAACCTCGGACACGATATCCATATTGCTGAAAACATAATGGTCTGCGGCAGCCCTCTTGGCTTTCTAAAATGATTGCTGAATTCTTCTCTGCACCCTCGAGAACCTCGGACACGATATCCATATTGCTAAAATCATAATTTTGTGCGACGGACATCTTGGATTTGAAAAATAATCACCAAATCGTTCTCAGCACCCTCGAGAACCTCGGATACGATACATATAATGCAGTTATCATACTTTTGAGCGGCGGCCATCTTGGATTTGAAAAATGATCACAAAATCGTTTTGTGCACTCTCGAGAACCTCGGATACGATACCCATATTTTTGTGATCATAATCTTGCACTGCGGCTATCTCGGATTTAAAATGATCCCAAAATTGTTTTCTGCACCCTCGAGAACCTCGGACACGATATCCATATTGCTAAAATCATAATTTTGTGCGGCGGCCATCTTGGATTTCAAAAATGATCACAAAATCGTTCTCTGCACCCTCGAGAACCTCGGATACCCATAATGTAGTTATCATAATTTTGAGCGGCGGCCATCTTGGATTTCAAGAATGATCACAAAATCGTTCTGTGCACTCTCGAGAACCTCGGATACGATACCCATATTTTTGTGATCATAATCTTGCACAGCGGCCATCTTGGATTTGAAAAATGATTACTAAATCGTTCTCTGCACCCTCGAGAATCTCGGACACGATATCCATATTTTGTGATAATTTTGAGCGGCGGCCATCTTGGATTTCAAAAATGATCACAAAATCGTTCTCTGCACCCTCGAGAACCTAGGATACGATACCCATAATGTAGTTATCATAATTTTGAGCGGCGGCCATCTTGGATTTCAAAAAAGATCACAAAATCGTTCTGTGCACTCTCGAGAACCTCGGATACGATACCCATATTTTTTGATCATAATCTTGCACGGCGGCCATCTTGGATTTGAAAAATGATCACTTAATCGTTCTCAGCACCCTCGAAAAACTCGGATACGATACCCATAATGTAGTTATCATACTTTTGAGCGGGGGCCATCATGGATTTGAAAACTGATCACAAAATCGTTCTCTGCACCCTCGAGAACCTCGGATACGATACCCATAATCTAGTTATCATACTATTGAGCGGCGGCTATCTCGGATTTAAAAATGATCCCAAAATTGTTTTCTGCACCCTCGAGAACCTTGGATACGATACCCATAATGTAGTTATCATAATTTTGAGCGGCGGCCATCTTGGATTTCAAGAATGATACAAAATCGTTCTGTGCTCTCTCGAGAACCTCGGATACGATACCCATATTTTTGTGATCATAATCTTGCACGGCGGCCATCTTGGATTTGAAAAATGATTACTAAATCGTTCTCTGCACCCTCGAGAATCTCAGACACGATATCCATATTGCTGAAATCATAATTTTGAGCGGCGGCCATCTTGGATTTCAAAAATGATCACAAAATCGTTCTCTGCACCCTCGAGAACCTCGGATACGATACCCATAATGTAGTTATCATACTTTGAGCGGTGGCCATCTTGTATTTGAAAAATGATCACAAAATCGTACTCTGCAACCTCGAGAACCTCTGATACGATACCCATAATCTAGTCATCATACTTTTGAGCGGCGGCTATCTCGGATTTAAAAAAATGATCACAAAATCGTTCTGTGCACTCTCGAGAAGCTCGGATACGATACCCATAATTTTATGATCATAATCTTGCACATCGGCCATCTCGGATTTAAAAATGATCCCAAAATTGTTTTCTGCACCCTCGAGAACCTCGGACATGATATCCATATTGCTCAAAACATAATGGTTTGCAGCAGCCCACTTGGATTTCTTAAATGATCGCAGAATTGTTCTCTGCACCCTCGAGAACCTCGGACACGATATCCATAATGTTGAAAACATAATTGTTTGCGGCAGCCCTCTTGGATTTCCAAACTGATCACAGAATTTTTCTCTGCACCCTCGAGAAACTCGGAGACGATATCCATATTGCTAAAATCAAAATTTTGAGCAAGGGCCATCTTGGATTTGAAAACTGATCACAAAATCGTTCTCTGCACCCTCGAGAACCTCGGATACGATACCCATAATCTAGTTATCATACTTTTGAGCGGCGGCCATCTGGGATTTAAAAATGATCCCAAAATTGCTTTCTGCACCCTCGAGAACCTCGGACACGATATCCATATTGCTGAAAACATAGTGGTTTGCGGCAGCCCTCTTGGTTTTCTTAAATGATCGCAGAATTCCTCTCTGCACCCTCGAGAACCTCAGACACAGTCCATATTGCTGAAAACATAATTTTGTGCGGCGGCCATCTAAGATATGAGAAATGATCACAAAATCGTTCTCTGCACGCTCAAGAACCTCGGAAATGATACCCATATTTTTGTGATCATAATCTTGCACAGCGGCCCTCTTGGATTTGAAAAAAGATCACAAAATCGTTCTCAGCACCCTCGAGAACCTCGGATACGATACACATAATGTAGTTATCATAATTTTGAGCGGCGGCCATCTCGGATATAAAATTGATCCCAAAATAGTTTTCTGCACCCTCGAGAACCTAGGATACGTTACCCATAATGTAGTTATCATAATTTTGAGCGGCGGCCATCTTGGATTTCAAAAAAGATCACAAAATCGTTCTGTGCACTCTCGAGAACCTCGGATACGATACCCATAATGTAGTTATCATACTTTTGAGCGGGGGCCATCATGGATTTGAAAACTGATCACAAAATCGTTCTCTGCACCCTCGAGAACCTCGGATACGATACCCATAATCTAGTTATCATACTTTTGAGCGGGGGCCATCATGGATTTGAAAACTGATCACAAAATCGTTCTCTGCACCCTCGAGAACCTCGGATACGATACCCATAATCTAGTTATCATACTATTGAGCGGCGGCTATCTCGGATTTAAAAATGATCCCAAAATTGTTTTCTGCACACTCGAGAACCTCAGACACGATATCCATATTGCTGAAATCATAATTTTGAGCGGCGGCCATCTTGGATTTCAAAAATGATCACAAAATCGTTCTCTGCACCCTCGAGAACCTCGGATACGATACCCATAATGTAGTTATCATACTTTGAGCGGTGGCCATCTTGTATTTGAAAAATGATCACAAAATCGTACTCTGCAACCTCGAGAACCTCTGATACGATACCCATAATCTAGTCATCATACTTTTGAGCGGCGGCTATCTCGGATTTAAAAAAATGATCACAAAATCGTTCTGTGCACTCTCGAGAAGCTCGGATACGATACCCATAATTTTATGATCATAATCTTGCACATCGGCCATCTCGGATTTAAAAATGATCCCAAAATTGTTTTCTGCACCCTCGAGAACCTCGGACATGATATCCATATTGCTCAAAACATAATGGTTTGCAGCAGCCCACTTGGATTTCTTAAATGATCGCAGAATTGTTCTCTGCACCCTCGAGAACCTCGGACACGATATCCATAATGTTGAAAACATAATTGTTTGCGGCAGCCCTCTTGGATTTCCAAACTGATCACAGAATTTTTCTCTGCACCCTCGAGAAACTCGGAGACGATATCCATATTGCTAAAATCAAAATTTTGAGCAAGGGCCATCTTGGATTTGAAAACTGATCACAAAATCGTTCTCTGCACCCTCGAGAACCTCGGATACGATACCCATAATCTAGTTATCATACTTTTGAGCGGCGGCCATCTGGGATTTAAAAATGATCCCAAAATTGCTTTCTGCACCCTCGAGAACCTCGGACACGATATCCATATTGCTGAAAACATAGTGGTTTGCGGCAGCCCTCTTGGTTTTCTTAAATGATCGCAGAATTCCTCTCTGCACCCTCGAGAACCTCAGACACAGTCCATATTGCTGAAAACATAATTTTGTGCGGCGGCCATCTAAGATATGAGAAATGATCACAAAATCGTTCTCTGCACGCTCAAGAACCTCGGAAATGATACCCATATTTTTGTGATCATAATCTTGCACAGCGGCCCTCTTGGATTTGAAAAAAGATCACAAAATCGTTCTCAGCACCCTCGAGAACCTCGGATACGATACACATAATGTAGTTATCATAATTTTGAGCGGCGGCCATCTCGGATATAAAATTGATCCCAAAATAGTTTTCTGCACCCTCGAGAACCTAGGATACGATACCCATAATGTAGTTATCATAATTTTGAGCGGCGGCCATCTTGGATTTCAAAAAAGATCACAAAATCGTTCTGTGCACTCTCGAGAACCTCGGATACGATACCCATATTTTTTGATCATAATCTTGCACGGCGGCCATCTTGGATTTGAAAAATGATCACTAAATCGTTCTCAGCACCCTCGAAAAACTCGGATACGATACCCATAATGTAGTTATCATACTTTTGAGCGGGGGCCATCATGGATTTGAAAACTGATCACAAAATCGTTCTCTGCACCATCGAGAACCTCGGATACGATACCCATAATCTAGTTATCATACTATTGAGCGGCGGCTATCTCGGATTTAAAAATGATCCCAAAATTGTTTTCTGCACCCTCGAGAACCTTGGATACGATACCCATAATGTAGTTATCATAATTTTGAGCGGCGGCCATCTTGGATTTCAAGAATGATCACAAAATCGTTCTGTGCTCTCTCGAGAACCTCGGATACGATACCCATATTTTTGTGATCATAATCTTGCACGGCGGCCATCTCGGATTTAAAATGATCCCAAAATTGTTTTGTGCACCCTCGAGAACCTCGGACACGATATCCATATTGCTAAAATCATAATTTTGTGCGGCGGCCATCTTGGATTTGAAAAATGATCACAAAATCGTTTTGTGCACTCTCGAGAACCTCGGATACGATACCCATAATGTAGATATCATACTTTGAGCGGTGGCCATCTTGTATTTGAAAAATGATCACAAAATCGTTCTCTGCAACCTCGAGAACCTCTGATACGATACCCATAATGTAGTTATCATACTAATGAGCGGCGTCCATGGATTTGAAAAATGATCACAAAATCGTTCTCTGCAACCTCGAGAACCTCTGATACGATACCCATAATGAAGTTATCATAATTTTGAGTAGCGGCCATCTCGGATTTAAAAATGATACCAAAATTGTTTTCTGCACCCTCGAGAACCTCGGACACGATATCCATATTGCTGAAAACATAATGGCTTGCGGCAGCCCTCTTGGCTTTCTAAAATGATCACAGAATTCTTCTCTGCACCCTCGAGAACCACGGACACGATATCCATATTGCTAAAATCATAATTTTGTGCGGCGGCCATCTTGGATTTGAAAAATAATCACAAAATCGTTCTCAGCACCCTCGAGAACCTCGGATACGATACCCATAATATAGTTATCATACTTTTGAGCGGCGGCCATCTTGGATTTGAAAACTGATCACAAAATCGTTCTCTGTACCCTCGAGAACCTTTGAAACGGTACCCGTAATCTAGTTATCATACTTTTGAGCGGCAGCCATCTCGGATTTAAAAATGATCCCAAAATTGTTTTCTGCACCCTCGAGAACCTCAGACACGATATCCATATTGCTGAAAACATAATTTTGTGCGGCGGCCATCTTGGATATGAAAAATGATCACAAAATCGTTCTCTGCACTCTCAAGAACCTCGGATACGATACCCATATTTTAGTGATCATAATCTTGCACAGCGGCCCTCGTGGATTTGAAAAAAGATCACAAAATCGTTCTCTGCAACCTCAAGAACCTCTGATACGATACCCATAATGTAGTTATCATAATTTTGAGCGGCGGCCATTTCGGATTTAAAAATGATCCCAAAATTGTTTTCTGCACCCTCGAGAACCTCGGACACGATATCCATATTGCTGAAAACATAATTTTGTGCGGCGGCCATATTGGATAAGAAAAATGATCACAAAATCGTTCTCAGCACCCTCGAGAACCTCGGATACGATGCCCATAATGAAGTTATCATAATTTTGAGCGGCGGCCATGGAGTTAAAAATGATCACAAAATCGTTCTCTGCAACCTCGAGAACCTCTGATACGATACCCATAATGAAGTTATCATAATTTTGAGCGGCGGCCATCTCGGATTTAAAAATGATACCAAAATTGTTTTCTGCACCCTTGAGAACCTCGGACACGATATCCATATTGCTGAAAACATAATGGTTGGCGGTAGCCCTCTTGGCTTTCTTAAATGATCGCAGAATTCTTCTCTGCACAATATAGAGCTTAGTAGGCTTTGGCAGAAACCTCTGACGATAATAACTAGGTCGTCTGCGTACCCTAGTGCATCAATCCTGAGTTCTGCCAGCTTACTAAGTAGTTCGTCTAGTGCTTGTGTCCATAGAAGTGGCGAAAGAACGCCACCTTGTGGGCAACCTCGTGTAGTTTATAGCTCCAGTGATGGGACCATGGAGGGGGATTAGAGCTTTGCGATTTGAGAGCATTGAACTTACCAATTTGACAGTGGTGGAGTCTACATTTTTGTTAATTAGTCCCTTGACTAGCGTGTCTGTCGGGGTATTGTCAAAGGCGTCAATGTCTAGAAACGCACAGAGTGCAATCTGTTTGTCTTGTAACGCCTTCTCGACTCTATCCACAAGTTGTAGAAGGGCCGTTTCTGTAGACCTGCCTCTACAGTAGGCGTGTTGAGAACTATGAATGGGCTTTAGGCTTAGAGCATCCTCTCTTATGTGTCTGTCCAAGACTTTGCAGTTCGATTCAGGCAGGCAACGCGAGCACACGTGCCGCGTTGTCTGTCCTCCTTCGAATATTTTTATTACCTGGGTTATCGCACTATCTGCTCAGGCCACCTGGGCTAGCTATTGTTTTCGCGCTCTATTGTTCGGGACTCTTTGAGTCTCGCACCTGTTACGTTCCTTCGCGGAACGTAGCTTAGTTATTATCAGTGTTAATTACCCGGTTTCACGATCGTGTTAGTTAGCACCTGTGCTGTGTTTCGCGATTCTGCACGCTAATCGTGTGTGTTTGTGAGTTGCAGTTCGTGCCGTGTGTGTCTTCTCCGCGGGGGCCTGCACAGCGTGCATCGGGGTTCCGGCCCAGCCTGTCTACATCCAGTAAAGCTAAGTCTTAGGCTTAATTAGTATTATTAATTTCTTTTAATTTTTGCATATTTTATTATTATTAATTTTATTTATTAATGTGCAAGTGTACAACTTAACTATAGTTGTCCACTTAATTATTACATTCCCCCTCTGCCTGACTCGGGCAGCGGGGGTTGTTTCCCGCTCAACCTAGTTAATAAATATGACAACCATGGCTTCACCATTGGTGTCCGACGGGGGCCTTCTAAGCGCCCTACTAGATAGGTTATTCACGGAGAAGATCGCTCCGCTAATGACTGAGACAATAAATAAGACAGTGGATGCCGCTATTAAAGCGAAATCCAAAAACTAACTCGTCGTCTGACGTTTCGGGTTCCGAAGGGGAATCCGAAATGGAATTAGGCAACATCTCCGATGTTAGTTCCGTGGCCTCGGTCAAACCGAGAAAAATGATCACCCGATCAGCCCGCCCGCCTGTCCTTCAGGCTTACTTTGACGTGCAGGCGACCCCTAAGGTCCCCGCGGTCACTCCTGTCCGCAAGGAAGCCCCTCAGGCTTCCACTGCTTCACCGCCCCAGCCGGAAATCGCTCTACCGTCGAGAGCGGAGAGTGTCGCGTCGGACACGGACGGCTTCACCACCGTAAGCCGTAAAAAGAAGCGCGGTCGCGAATCGCCTTCTGTCGATGGCACGCCCGCCAAAAAAGCCGCGGCCACGACTATCTCCACTCACGCGCCCGCGCCTGCTAAAGCCCGCGTACCGCCTCCGACCAAGCGCCCACCCCCTATTTTTATAGGAGACCGAGGCCGCTGGTTGGTGATCAAAAATAGGATCCCAAAGACGCTCTCCTTCCAGGCGAGGGCGTACCAATCTCTTATCAAATTAGAGACCAAAGAGGTTGCGGACCACCGCGCCTTGACATCTCTTCTTAGAGAGCTGAGTGTGGGTTTCCACACGTACGCCCTGCCTGAGGAGAAGCGTCTGAGGGTCGTTATTAGGAACGTCCCGAGAGAGATAGACGAAGCCGACATTCTGTCGGACCTCAAAGAGCAGGGTTACCCTGCACACGAGGTGCACCGTATGCGCGGCACCAACAACAAACAACCATTTAACATGGTTCTCGTCGTCCTCGACCTCACGCAAGAGGGAAAGGAAATTTTCAATATAAAATCGGTTTGCTCCCTTCAGGGCATCCGGGCCGAAGCTCCTCGCAACCGCGGGGGGCCCGGTCAGTGTCACAGATGCCAGTTATACGGGCACTCGGCACGCAACTGTGAACACACCCCGAGGTGTGTGAAGTGCCTCGGCAAACATGGCACGCCGGAGTGCCCTCGACCAGCGCAATGCGCGGAGCCCCCGGCCTGCGTCTTGTGCGGGGAGAAGGGGCACCCCGCGAGCTATCGCGGGTGTCCCAAGTCACCCAAACACAGGCGTCACCCAGGGCGCCGCCAGCCGCAAGGCAGAGCAGAGAAGGTGGAGTTCACTCTGACCTTCAAACCTGCGCCGCCTCCTAAGGTAAACGCCTGGGCGAGGTCTCCTCCGGCTGCCAACGCTGCCACAGAGGCCACTCTCGCGGCCCCCGCGCCCCTCCGGCCACAGCTAGCGTACCGCCCGGCGCCCGCGTCCGCGAGAACAGGCAACCAAGGCGGCAGCGCCTTTGCTTTCATGTTCGAGCTGTCAGAGATGTTCGACATAGATGAAATCACAGCCCTGGCCAGAAGGCTCGAGGCTGTCCGGGACGACCCGCCGGACCTCGGACACGATATCCATATTGTTGAAAACATAGTTTTGTGCAGCAGCCATCTTGGATTTCAAAAATGATCACAAAATCGTTTTGTGCACTCTCGAGAACCTCGGATACGATAACCATATTTTTCTGATCATAATCTTGCACAGCGGCCATCTTGGATTTGAAAAATGATTACTAAATCGTTCTCTGCACCCTCGAGAATCTCGGACACGATATCCATATTTTGTGATAATTTTGAGCGGCGGCCATCTTGGATTTCAAAAATGATCACAAAATCGTTCTCTGCACCCTCGAGAACCTAGGATACGATACCCATATTGCTAAAATCATAATTTTGTGCGGCGGCCATCTTGGATTTGAAAAATGATCACCAAATCGTTCTCAGCACCCTCGAGAATCTCGGACACGATATCCATATTACTGAAATCATAATTTTGAGCGGCGGCCATCTTGTATTTAAAAAATGATCACAAAATCGTTCTGTGCGACCTCGAGAACCTCGGATACGATACCCATATTTTTGTGATCATAATCTTGCACGGCGGCCATCTTGGATTTGAAAAATGATCACTAAATCGTTCTCAGCACCCTCGAAAAACTCGGAAACGATACCCATAATGTAGTTATCATACTTTTGAGCGGGGGCCATCTTGGATTTGAAAACTGATCACAAAATCGTTCTCTGCACCCTCGAGAACCTCGGATACGATACCCATAATCAAGTTATAGTACTTTTGAGCGGTGGCCATCTCGGATTTAAAAATGATCCCAAAATTGCTTTCTGCACCCTCGAGAACCTCGGACACGATATCCATATTGCTGAAAACATAATGGTCTGCGGCAGCCCTCTTGGCTTTCTAAAATGATTGCTGAATTCTTCTCTGCACCCTCGAGAACCTCGGACACGATATCCATATTGCTAAAATCATAATTTTGTGCGACGGCCATCTTGGATTTGAAAAATAATCACCAAATCGTTCTCAGCACCCTCGAGAACCTCGGATACGATACACATAATGTAGTTATCATACTTTTGAGCGGCGGCCATCTTGGATTTGAAAAATGATCACAAAATCGTTTTGTGCACTCTCGAGAACCTCGGATACGATACCCAATTTTTTTGTGATCATAATCTTGCACTGCGGCCATCTCGGATTTAAAATGATCCCAAAATTGTTTTCTGCACCCTCGAGAACCTCGGACACGATATCCATATTGCTAAAATCATAATTTTGTGCGGCGGCCATCTTGGATTTGAAAAATGATCACCAAATCGTTCTCAGCACCCTCGAGAATCTCGGATACGATATCCATATTGCTAAAATCATAATTTTGTGCGGCGGCCATCTTGGATTTGAAAAATAATCACCAAATCGTTCTCAGCACCCTCGAGAACCTCGGATACGATAAACATAATGTAGTTATCATACTTTTGAGCGGCGGCCATCTTGGATTTGAAAAATGATCACAAAATCGTTTTGTGCACTCTCGAGAACCTCGGATACGATACCCATATTTTTGTGATCATAATCTTGCACTGCGGCCATCTCGGATTTAAAATGATCCCAAAATTGTTTTCTGCACCCTTGAGAACCTCGGACACGATATCCATATTGCTAAAATCATAATTTTGTGCGGCGGCCATCTTGGATTTGAAAAATAATCACCAAATTGTTCTCAGCACCCTCGAGAACCTCGGATACGATAAACATAATGTAGTTATCATACTTTTGAGCGGCGGCCATCTTGGATTTGAAAAATGATCACAAAATCGTTTTGTGCACTCTCGAGAACCTCGGATACGATACCCATATTTTTGTGATCATAATCTTGCACTGCGGCCATCTCGGATTTAAAAAGATCCCAAAATTGTTTTCTGCACCCTCGAGAACCTCGGACACGATATCCATAATTTTGTGATCATAATCTTGCACAGCGGCCATCTTGGATTTGAAAAATGATTACTAAATCGTTCTCTGCGCCCTCGAGAATCTCGGACACGATATCCATATTTTGTGATAATTTTGAGCGGCGGCCAACTTGGATTTCAAAAATGATCACAAAATCGTTCTCTGCACCCTCGAGAACCTAGGATACGATACCCATAATGTAGTTATCATAATTTTGAGCGGCGGCCATCTTGGATTTCAAAAAAGATCACAAAATCGTTCTGTGCACTCTCGAGAACCTCGGATACGATACCCATATTTTTTGATCATAATCTTGCACGGCGGCCATCTTGGATTTGAAAAATGATCACTAAATCGTTCTCAGCACCCTCGAAAAACTCGGATACGATACCCATAATGTAGTTATCATACTTTTGAGCGGGGGCCATCATGGATATGAAAACTGATCACAAAATCGTTCTCTGCACCCTCGAGAACCTCGGATACGATACCCATAATCTAGTTATCATACTTTTGAGCGGCGGCTATCTCGGATTTAAAAATGATCCCAAAATTGTTTTCTGCACCCTCGAGAACCTTGGATACGATACCCATAATGTAGTTATCATAATTTTGAGCGGCGGCCATCTTGGATTTCAAGAATGATCACAAAATCGTTCTGTGCTCTCTCGAGAACCTCGGATACGATACCCATATTTTTGTGATCATAATCTTGCACGGCGGCCATCTTGGATTTGAAAAATGATTACTAAATCGTTCTCTGCACCCTCGAGAATCTCAGACACGATATCCATATTGCTGAAATCATAATTTTGAGCGGCGGCCATCTTGGATTTCAAAAATGATCACAAAATCGTTCTCTGCACCCTCGAGTACCTCGGATACGATACCCATAATGTAGTTATCATACTTTGAGCGGTGGCCATCTTGTATTTGAAAAATGATCACAAAATCGTTATATGCAACCTCGAGAACCTCTGATACGATACCCATAATCTAGTCATCATACTTTTGAGCGGCGGCTATCTCGGATTTAAAAAAATGATCACAAAATCGTTCTGTGCACTCTCGAGAACCTCGGATACGATACCCATAATTTTGTGATCATAATCTTGCACATCGGCCATCTCGGATTTAAAAATGATCCCAAAATTGTTTTCTGCACCCTCGAGAACCTCGGACATGATATCCATATTGCTCAAAACATAATGGTTTGCAGCAGCCCACTTGGATTTCTTAAATGATCGCAGAATTGTTCTCAGCACTCTCGAGAACCTCGGATACGATACACATAATGTAGTTATCATAATTTTGAGCGGCGGCCATCTCGGATATAAAATTGATCCCAAAATAGTTTTCTGCACCCTCGAGAACCTCGGACAGGATATCCATATTGCTGAAAACATAATTTTGTGCAGCGGCCATCTTGGATTAGAAAAATGATCACATAATCATTCTCAGCACCCTCGAGAACCTCGGATACGAAACCCATAATGTAGTTATCATACTTTTGAGCGGCGGCGATCTTGGATTTGAAAAATGATCACAAAATCATTCTCAGCACCCTCGAGAACCTCGGACACGATACCAATACTGTAGTTATCATACTTTTAAGCGGCGGCTATCTTCGATTTGAAAAATGATCACAAAATCATTCTCCGCACCCTCGAGTACCTCGGATACGATACCCATAAAGTAGTTATCATAATTTTGAGCGGCGGCCATCTTGGATTTCAAAAATGATCACAAAATCGTTCTGTGCACTCTCGAGAACCTCGGAAACGATACCCATATTTTTGTGATCATAATCTTGCACGGCGGCCATCTCGGATTTAAAATGATCCCAAAATTGTTTTGTGCACCCTCGAGAACCTCGGACACGATATCCATATTGCTAAAATCATAATTTTGTGCGGCGGCCATCTTGGATTTGAAAAATGATCACCAAATATTTCTCAGCACCCTCGAGAATCTCGGACACGATATCCATATTGCTAAAATCATAATTTTGTGCGGCGGCCATCTTGGATTTCAAAAATAATCACAAAATCGTTCTCTGCACCCTCGAGAACCTCGGATACGATACCCATAATGTAGTTATCATAATTTTGAGCGGCGGCCATCTTGGATTTAAAAAATGATCACAAAATCGTTCTGTGCACTCTCGAGAACCTCGGATACGATACCCATATTTTTGTGATCATAATCTTGCACGGCGGCCATCTTGGTTTTGAAAAATGATCAATTAATCGTTCTCAGCACCCTCGAAAAACTCGGAAACGATACCCATAATGTAGTTATCATACTTTTGAGCGGGGGCCATCTTGGATTTGAAAACTGATCACAAAATCGTTCTCTGCACCCTCGAGAACCTCGGATACGATACCCATAATCAAGTTATCATACTTTTGAGCGGTGGCCATCTCGGATTTAAAATTGATCCCAAAATTGCTTTCTGCACCCTCGAGAACCTCGGACACGATATCCATATTGCTGAAAACATAATGGTCTGCGGCAGCCCTCTTGGCTTTCTAAAATGATTGCTGAATTCTTCTCTGCACCCTCGAGAACCTCGGACACGATATCCATATTGCTAAAATCATTATTTTGTGCGACGGCCATCTTGGATTTCAAAAATAATCACCAAATCATTCTCAGCACCCTCGAGAACCTAGGACACGATACACATAATGTAGTTATCATACTTTTGAGCGGCGGCCATCTTGGATTTGAAAAATGATCACAAAATCGTTTTGTGCACTCTCGAGAACCTCGGATACGATACCCATATTTTTGTGATCATAATCTTGCACTGCGGCCATCTCGGATTTAAAATGATCCCAAAATTGTTTTCTGCACCCTCAAAAACCTCCGACACGATATCCATATTGCTAAAATCATAATTTTGTGCGGCGGCCATCTTGGATTTGAAAAATGATCACCAAATCGTTCTCAGAACGCTCGAGAATCTCGGATACGATATCCATATTGCTGAAATTATAATTTTGAGCGGCGGCCATCTTGGATTTCAAGAATGATCACAAAATCGTTCTCTGCACCCTCGAGAACCTCGGATACGATGCCCATAATGTAGTTATCATAATTTTGAGCGGCGGCCACCTTGGATTTCAAAAAAGATAACAAAATCGTTCTGTGCACTCTCGAGAACCTCGGATACGATACCCATATTTTTTGATCATAATCTTGCACGGCGGCCATCTTGGATTTGAAAAATGATCACTAAATCGTTCTCAGCACCCTCGAAAAACTCGGATACGATACCCATAATGTAGTTATCATACTTTTGAGCGGGGGCCATCATGAATTTGAAAACTGATCAAAAAATCGTTCTCTGCACCCTCGAGAACCTCGGATACGATACCCATAATCTAGTTATCATACTTTTGAGCGGCGGCTATCTCGGATTTAAAAATGATCCCAAAATTGTTTTCTGCACCCTCGAGCACCTTGGATACGATACCCATAATGTAGATATCATAATTTAGAGCGGCGGCCATCTTGGATTTCAAGAATGATCACAAAATCGTTCTGTGCTCTCTCGAGAACCTCGGATACGATACCCATATTTTTGTGATCATAATCTTGCACGGCGGCCATCTTGGATTTGAAAAATGATTACTAAATCGTTCGCTGCACCCTCGAGAACCCCGTACACGATATCCATATTGCTGAAATCATAATTTTGAGCGGCGGCCATCTTGGATTACAATAATGATCACAAAATCGTTCTCAGCATCCTCGAGAACCTCTGATACGATACCCATAATGTAGTTATCATACTTTGAGCGGTGGCCATCTTGTATTTGAAAAATGATCACAAAATCGTTCTCTGCAACCTCGAGAACCTCTGATACGATACCCATAATGTAGTTATCATAATTTTGAGCGGCGGCCATCTCGGATTTAAAAATGATCCCAAAATTGTTTTCTGCACCCTCGAGAACCTCGGACACGATATCCATATTGCTGAAAACATAATTTTGTGCAGCTGCCATCTTGGATTCGAAAAATTATCACAAAATCATTCTCAGCACCCTCGAAAACCTCGGATACGATACCCAAAATGTAGTTATCATACTTTTGAGCGGCGGCCATCTTGGATTTGAAAAAAGGATCACAAAATCGTTCTTAACACCCTCGAGATCCTCGAATACGAAACCCATAATGTATTAATCATATTTTTAAGCGGCGGCTATCTTCGATTTGAAAAATGATCCAAAATTGTTTTTTGCACCCTCAAGAACCTCTGACACGATATCCATTTTGCTGAAAACATAATTTTGTGCGGCAGCCATCTTGGATTATAAAAATGATCACAAAATCGTTCTCAGCACCCTCGAGAACCTCGGATACGATACCCATAATGTAGTTATCATACTAATGAGCGGCGGCCATGGATTTGAAAAATGATCACAAAATCGTTCTCTGCAACCTCGAGAACCTCTGATACGATACCCATAATGAAGTTATCATAATTTTGAGCAGCGGCCATCTCGGATTTAAACATGATACCAAAATTGTTTTCTGCACCCTCGAGAACCTCGGACACGATATCCATATTGCTGAAAACATAAGGGTTTGCGGCAGCCCTCTTGGCTTTCTAAAATGATCACAGAATTCTTCTCTGCACCCTCGAGAACCTCGGATACGATACCCATAATGTAGTTATCATACTAATGAGCGGCGGCCATGGATTTGAAAAATGATCACAAAATCGTTCTCTGCAACCTCGAGAACCTCTGATACGATACCCATAATGAAGTTATCATAATTTTGAGCAGCGGCCATCTCGGATTTAAACATGATACCAAAATTGTTTTCTGCACCCTCGAGAACCTCGGACACGATATCCATATTGCTGAAAACATAAGGGTTTGCGGCAGCCCTCTTGGCTTTCTAAAATGATCCCAAAATTGTTTTCTGCACCCTCGAGCACCTTGGATACGATACCCATAATGTAGATATCATAATTTAGAGCGGCGGCCATCTTGGATTTCAAGAATGATCACAAAATCGTTCTGTGCTCTCTCGAGAACCTCGGATACGATACCCATATTTTTGTGATCATAATCTTGCACAGCGGCCATCTTGGATTTGAAAAATGATTACTAAATCGTTCTCTGCACCCTCGAGAATCTTGGACACGATATCCATATTGCTGAAATCATAATTTTGAGCGGCGGCCATCTTTGATTTCAAAAATGATCACAAAATCGTTCTCTGCACCCTCGAGAACCTAGGATACGATACCCATAATGTAGTTATCATAATTTTGAGCGGCGGCCATCTTGGATTTCAAAAAAGATAACAAAATCGTTCTGTGCACTCTCGAGAACCTCGGATACGATACCCATATTTTTTGATCATAATCTTGCACGGCGGCCATCTTGGATTTGAAAAATGATTACTAAATCGTTCGCTGCACCCTCGAGAATCTCAGACACGATATCCATATTGCTGAAATCATAATTTTGAGCGGCGGCCATCTTGGATTTCAAAAATGATCACAAAATCGTTCTCTGCACCCTCGAGAACCTCGGATACGATACCCATAATGTAGTTATCATACTTTGAGCGGTGGCCATCTTGTATTTGAAAAATGATCACAAAATCGTTCTCTGCAACCTCGAGAACCTCTGATACGATACCCATAATGTAGTTATCATAATTTTGAGCGGCGGCCATCTCGGATTTAAAAATGATCCCAAAATAGTTTTCTGCACCCTCGAGAACCTCGGACACGATATCCATATTGCTGAAAACATAATTTTGTGCAGCTGCCATCTTGGATTCGAAAAATTATCACAAAATCATTCTCAGCACCCTCGAAAACCTCGGATACGATACCCAAAATGTAGTTATCATACTTTTGAGCGGCGGCCATCTTGGATTTGAAAAAAGGATCACAAAATCGTTCTTAACACCCTCGAGATCCTCGAATACGAAACCCATAATGTATTAATCATATTTTTAAGCGGCGGCTATCTTCGATTTGAAAAATGATCCAAAATTGTTTTTTGCACCCTCAAGAACCTCTGACACGATATCCATTTTGCTGAAAACATAATTTTGTGCGGTAGCCATCTTGGATTATAAAAATGATCACAAAATCGTTCTCAGCACCCTCGAGAACCTCGGATACGATACCCATAATGTAGTTATCATACTAATGAGCGGCGGCCATGGATTTGAAAAATGATCACAAAATCGTTCTCTGCAACCTCGAGAACCTCTGATACGATACCCATAATGAAGTTATCATAATTTTGAGCAGCGGCCATCTCGGATTTAAACATGATACCAAAATTGTTTTCTGCACCCTCGAGAACCTCGGACACGATATCCATATTGCTGAAAACATAAGGGTTTGCGGCAGCCCTCTTGGGTTTCTAAAATGATCACAGAATTCTTCTCTGCACCCTCGAGAACCACGGACACGATATCAATATTGCTAAAATCATAATTTTGTGCGGCGGCCATCTTGGATTTGAAAAATAATCAAAAAATCGTTCTCAGCACCCTCGAGAACCTCGGATACGATACCCATAGTATAGTTATCATACTTTTGAGCGGCAGCCATCTCGGATTTAAAAATGATCCCAAAATTGTTTTCTGCACCCTCGAGAACCTCAGACACGATATCCATATTGTTGAAAACATAATTTTGTGCGGCGGCCATCTTGGATTTGAAAACTGATCACAGAATCTTTCTCTGTACCCTCGAGAACCTCGGATACGATACCCATACTTTTGTGAACATAATCTTGCACGGCGGCCCACTTGGATTTGCTAAATGACCACAAAATCGTTCTCAGCACCCTCGAGAACTTCGGATACGACACCCATAAAGTAGTTATCATACTATTGAGCGGCGGCCATCTTGGATTTGAAAAATGATCAAAAAATCGTTCTCTGCACCCTCGAGAACCTCGGATACGACACCCATAATCTAGTTATCATACTTTTGAGCGGCGGCCATCTTGGATTTCAAGAATGATCACAAAATCGTTCTGTGCTCTCTCGAGAACCTCGGATACGATACCCATATTTTTGTGATCATAATCTTGCACGGCGGCCATCTTGGATTTGAAAAATGATCACTAAATCGTTCTCAGCACCCTCGAAAAACTCGGATACGATACCCATAATGTAGTTATCATACTTTTGAGCGGGGGCCATCATGGATTTGAAAACTGATCAAAAAATCGTTCTCTGCACCCTCGAGAACCTCGGATACGATACCCATAATCTAGTTATCATACTTTTGAGCGGCGGCTATCTCGGATTTAAAAATGATCCCAAAATTGTTTTCTGCACCCTCGAGAACCTTGGATACGATACCCATAATGTAGTTATCATAATTTTGAGCGGCGGCCATCTTGGATTTCAAGACTGATCACAAAATCGTTCTGTGCTCTCTCGAGAACCTCGGATACGATACCCATATTTTTGTGATCATAATCTTGCACGGCGGCCATCTTGGATTTGAAAAATGATTACTAAATCGTTCTCTGCACCCTCGAGATTCTCAGACACGATATCCATATTGCTGAAATCATAATTTTGAGCGGCGGCCATCTTGGATTTCAAAAATGATCACAAAATCGTTCTCTGCACCCTCGAGAACCTCGGATACGATACCCATAATGTAGTTATCATACTTTGAGCGGTGGCCATCTTGTATTTGAAAAATGATCACAAAATCGTTATATGCAACATCGAGAACCTCTGATACGATACCCATAATCTAGTCATCATACTTTTGAGCGGCGGCTATCTCGGATTTAAAAAAATGATCACAAAATCGTTCTGTGCACTCTCGAGAACCTCGGATACGATACCCATAATTTTGTGATCATAATCTTGCACATCGGCCATCTCGGATTTAAAAATGATCCCAAAATTGTTTTCTGCACCCTCGAGAACCTCGGACATGATATCCATATTGCTCAAAACATAATGGTTTGCAGCAGCCCACTTGGATTTCTTAAATGATCGCAGAATTGTTCTCAGCACTCTCGAGAACCTCGGATACGATACACATAATGTAGTTATCATAATTTTGAGCGGCGGCCATCTCGGATATAAAATTGATCCCAAAATAGTTTTCTGCACCCTCGAGAACCTCGGACAGGATATCCATATTGCTGAAAACATTATTTTGTGCAGCGGCCATCTTGGATTAGAAAAATGATCACATAATCATTCTCAGCACCCTCGAGAACCTCGGATACGAAACCCATAATGTAGTTATCATACTTTTGAGCGGCGGCCATCTTGGATTTGAAAAATGATCACAAAATCATTCTCAGCACCCTCGAGAACCTCGGACACGATACCAATACTGTAGTTATCATACTTTTAAGCGGCGGCTATCTTCGATTTGAAAAATGATCACAAAATCATTCTCCGCACCCTCGAGTACCTCGGATACGATACCCATAAAGTAGTTATCATAATTTTGAGCGGCGGCCATCTTGGATTTCAAAAATGATCACAAAATCGTTCTGTGCACTCTCGAGAACCTCGGAAACGATACCCATATTTTTGTGATCATAATCTTGCACGGCGGCCATCTCGGATTTAAAATGATCCCAAAATTGTTTTGTGCACCCTCGAGAACCTCGGACACGATATCCATATTGCTAAAATCATAATTTTGTGCGGCGGCCATCTTGGATTTGAAAAATGATCACCAAATATTTCTCAGCACCCTCGAGAATCTCGGACACGATATCCATATTGCTGAAATCATAATTTTGTGCGGCGGCCATCTTGGATTTCAAAAATAATCACAAAATCGTTCTCTGCACCCTCGAGAACCTCGGATACGATACCCATAATGTAGTTATCATAATTTTGAGCGGCGGCCATCTTGGATTTAAAAAATGATCACAAAATCGTTCTGTGCACTCTCGAGAACCTCGGATACGATACCCATATTTTTGTGATCATAATCTTGCACGGCGGCCATCTTGGATTTGAAAAATGATCACTTAATCGTTCTCAGCACCCTCGAAAAACTCGGAAACGATACCCATAATGTAGTTATCATACTTTTGAGCGGGGGCCATCTTGGATTTGAAAACTGATCACAAAATCGTTCTCTGCACCCTCGAGAACCTCGGATACGATACCCATAATCAAGTTATCATACTTTTGAGCGGTGGCCATCTCGGATTTAAAATTGATCCCAAAATTGCTTTCTGCACCCTCGAGAACCTCGGACACGATATCCATATTGCTGAAAACATAATGGTCTGCGGCAGCCCTCTTGGCTTTCTAAAATGATTGCTGAATTCTTCTCTGCACCCTCGAGAACCTCGGACACGATATCCATATTGCTAAAATCATAATTTTGTGCGACGGCCATCTTGGATTTCAAAAATAATCACCAAATCATTCTCAGCACCCTCGAGAACCTAGGACACGATACACATAATGTAGTTATCATACTTTTGAGCGGCGGCCATCTTGGATTTGAAAAATGATCACAAAATCGTTTTGTGCACTCTCGAGAACCTCGGATACGATACCCATATTTTTGTGATCATAATCTTGCACTGCGGCCATCTCGGATTTAAAATGATCCCAAAATTGTTTTCTGCACCCTCGAGAACCTCCGACACGATATCCATATTGCTAAAATCATAATTTTGTGCGGCGGCCATCTTGGATTTGAAAAATGATCACCAAATCGTTCTCAGAACGCTCGAGAATCTCGGATACGATATCCATATTGCTGAAATTATAATTTTGAGCGGCGGCCATCTTGGATTTCAAGAATGATCACAAAATCGTTCTCTGCACCCTCGAGAACCTCGGATACGATGCCCATATTTTTGTGATCATAATCTTGCACAGCGGCCATCTTGGATTTGAAAAATGATTACTAAATCGTTCTCTGCACCCTCGAGAATCTTGGACACGATATCCATATTGCTGAAATCATAATTTTGAGCGGCGGCCATCTTTGATTTCAAAAATGATCACAAAATCGTTCTCAGCACCCTCGAGAACCTCGGATACGATACCCATAATGTAGTTATCATACTAATGAGCGGCGGCCATGGATTTGAAAAATGATCACAAAATCGTTCTCTGCAACCTCGAGAACCTCTGATTCGATACCCATAATGAAGTTATCATAATTTTGAGCAGCGGCCATCTCGGATTTAAACATGATACCAAAATTGTTTTCTGCACCCTCGAGAACCTCGGACACGATATCCATATTGCTGAAAACATAAGGGTTTGCGGCAGCCCTCTTGGCTTTCTAAAATGATCACAGAATTCTTCTCTGCACCCTCGAGAACCACGGACACGATATCCATATTGCTAAAATCATAATTTTGTGCGGCGGCCATCTTGGATTTGAAAAATAATCAAAAAATCGTTCTCAGCACCCTCGAGAACCTCGGATACGATGCCCATAGTATAGTTATCATACTTTTGAGCGGCAGCCATCTCGGATTTAAAAATGATCCCAAATTTGTTTTCTGCACCCTCGAGAACCTCAGACACGATATCCATATTGTTGAAAACATAATTTTGTGCGGCGGCCATCTTGGATTTGAAAACTGATCACAGAATCGTTCTCTGTACCCTCGAGAACCTCGGATACGATACCCATACTTTTGTGATCATAATCTTGCACGGCGGCCCACTTGGATTTGCTAAATGACCACAAAATCGTTCTCAGCACCCTCGAGAACTTCGGATACGACACCCATAAAGTAGTTATCATACTATTGAGCGGCGGCCATCTTAGATTTGAAAAATGATCACAAAATCGTTCTCTGCACCCTCGAGAACCTCGGATATGACACCCATAATCTAGTTATCATACTTTTGAGCGGCGGCCATCTTGGATTTCAAGAATGATCACAAAATCGTTCTGTGCTCTCTCGAGAACCTCGGATACGATACCCATATTTTTGTGATCATAATCTTGCACGGCGGCCATCTTGGATTTGAAAAATGATCACTAAATCGTTCTCAGCACCCTCGAAAAACTCGGATACGATACCCATAATGTAGTTATCATACTTTTGAGCGGGGGCCATCATGGATTTGAAAACTGATCACAAAATCGTTCTCTGCACCCTCGAGAACCTCGGATACGATACCCATAATCTTGTTATCATACTTTTGAGCGGCGGCTATCTCGGATTTAAAAATGATCCCAAAATTGTTTTCTGCACCCTCGAGAACCTTGGATACGATACCCATAATGTAGTTATCATAATTTTGAGCGGCGGCCCTCTTGGATTTCAAGAATGATCACAAAATCGTTCTGTGCTCTCTCGAGAACCTCGGATACGATACCCATATTTTTGTGATCATAATCTTGCACGGCGGCCATCTTGGATTTGAAAAATGATTACTAAATCGTTCTCTGCACCCTCGAGAATCTCAGACACGATATCCATATTGCTGAAATCATAATTTTGAGCGGCGGCCATCTTGGATTTCAAAAATGATCACAAAATCGTTCTCTGCACCCTCGAGAACCTCGGATACGATACCCATAATGTAGTTATCATACTTTGAGCGGTGGCCATCTTGTATTTGAAAAATGATCACAAAATCGTTATATGCAACCTCGAGAACCTCTGATACGATACCCATAATCTAGTCATCATACTTTTGAGCGGCGGCTATCTCGGATTTAAAAAAATGATCACAAAATCGTTCTGTGCACTCTCGAGAACCTCGGATACGATACCCATAATTTTGTGATCATAATCTTGCACATCGGCCATCTCGGATTTAAAAATGATCCCAAAATTGTTTTCTGCACCCTCGAGAACCTCGGACATGATATCCATATTGCTCAAAACATAATGGTTTGCAGCAGCCCACTTGGATTTCTTAAATGATCGCAGAATTGTTCTCAGCACTCTCGAGAACCTCGGATACGATACACATAATGTAGTTATCATAATTTTGAGCGGCGGCCATCTCGGATATAAAATTGATCCCAAAATAGTTTTCTGCACCCTCGAGAACCTCGGACAGGATATCCATATTGCTGAAAACATAATTTTGTGCAGCGGCCATCTTGGATTAGAAAAATGATCACATAATCATTCTCAGCACCCTCGAGAACCTCGGACACGATACCAATACTGTAGTTATCATACTTTTAAGCGGCGGCTATCTTCGATTTGAAAAATGATCACAAAATCATTCTCCGCACCCTCGAGTACCTCGGATACGATACCCATAAAGTAGTTATCATAATTTTGAGCGGCGGCCATCTTGGATTTCAAAAATGATCACAAAATCGTTCTCAGCACCCTCGAGAACCTCGGACACGATACCAATACTGTAGTTATCATACTTTTAAGCGGCGGCTATCTTCGATTTGAAAAATGATCACAAAATCATTCTCCGCACCCTCGAGTACCTCGGATACGATACCCATAAAGTAGTTATCATAATTTTGAGCGGCGGCCATCTTGGATTTCAAAAATGATCACAAAATCGTTCTGTGCACTCTCGAGAACCTCGGAAACGATACCCATATTTTTGTGATCATAATCTTGCACGGCGGCCATCTCGGATTTAAAATGATCCCAAAATTGTTTTGTGCACCCTCGAGAACCTCGGACACGATATCCATATTGCTAAAATCATAATTTTGTGCGGCGGCCATCTTGGATTTGAAAAATGATCACCAAATATTTCTCAGCACCCTCGAGAATCTCGGACACGATATCCATATTGCTAAAATCATAATTTTGTGCGGCGGCCATCTTGGATTTCAAAAATAATCACAAAATCGTTCTCTGCACCCTCGAGAACCTCGGATACGATACCCATAATGTAGTTATCATAATTTTGAGCGGCGGCCATCTTGGATTTAAAAAATGATCACAAAATCGTTCTGTGCACTCTCGAGAACCTCGGATACGATACCCATATTTTTGTGATCATAATCTTGCACGGCGGCCATCTTGGATTTGAAAAATGATCACTTAATCGTTCTCAGCACCCTCGAAAAACTCGGAAACGATACCCATAATGTAGTTATCATACTTTTGAGCGGGGGCCATCTTGGATTTGAAAACTGATCACAAAATCGTTCTCTGCACCCTCGAGAACCTCGGATACGATACCCATAATCAAGTTATCATACTTTTGAGCGGTGGCCATCTCGGATTTAAAATTGATCCCAAAATTGCTTTCTGCACCCTCGAGAACCTCGGACACGATATCCATATTGCTGAAAACATAATGGTCTGCGGCAGCCCTCTTGGCTTTCTAAAATGATTGCTGAATTCTTCTCTGCACCCTCGAGAACCTCGGACACGATATCCATATTGCTAAAATCATAATTTTGTGCGACGGCCATCTTGGATTTCAAAAATAATCACCAAATCATTCTCAGCACCCTCGAGAACCTAGGACACGATACACATAATGTAGTTATCATACTTTTGAGCGGCGGCCATCTTGGATTTGAAAAATGATCACAAAATCGTTTTGTGCACTCTCGAGAACCTCGGATACGATACCCATATTTTTGTGATCATAATCTTGCACTGCGGCCATCTCGGATTTAAAATGATCCCAAAATTGTTTTCTGCACCCTCGAGAATCTTGGACACGATATCCATATTGCTGAAATCATAATTTTGAGCGGCGGCCATCTTTGATTTCAAAAATGATCACAAAATCGTTCTCTGCACCCTCGAGAACCTCGGATACGATGCCCATATTTTTGTGATCATAATCTTGCACAGCGGCCATCTTGGATTTGAAAAATGATTACTAAATCGTTCTCTGCACCCTCGAGAATCTTGGACACGATATCCATATTGCTGAAATCATAATTTTGAGCGGCGGCCATCTTTGATTTCAAAAATGATCACAAAATCGTTCTCTGCACCCTCGAGAACCTAGGATACGATACCCATAATGTAGTTATCATAATTTTGAGCGGCGGCCATCTTGGATTTCAAAAAAGATAACAAAATCGTTCTGTGCACTCTCGAGAACCTCGGATACGATACCCATATTTTTTGATCATAATCTTGCACGGCGGCCATCTTGGATTTGAAAAATGATCACTAAATCGTTCTCAGCACCCTCGAAAAACTCGGATACGATACCCATAATGTAGTTATCATACTTTTGAGCGGCGGCCATCATGAATTTGAAAACTGATCAAAAAATCGTTCTCTGCACCCTCGAGAACCTCGGATACGATACCCATAATCTAGTTATCATACTTTTGAGCGGCGGCTATCTCGGATTTAAAAATGATCCCAAAATTGTTTTCTGCACCCTCGAGCACCTTGGATACGATACCCATAATGTAGATATCATAATTTAGAGCGGCGGCCATCTTGGATTTCAAGAATGATCACAAAATCGTTCTGTGCTCTCTCGAGAACCTCGGATACGATACCCATATTTTTGTGATCATAATCTTGCACGGCGGCCATCTTGGATTTGAAAAATGATTACTAAATCGTTCGCTGCACCCTCGAGAATCTCAGACACGATATCCATATTGCTGAAATCATAATTTTGAGCGGCGGCCATCTTGGATTTCAAAAATGATCACAAAATCGTTCTCTGCACCCTCGAGAACCTCGGATACGATACCCATAATGTAGTTATCATACTTTGAGCGGTGGCCATCTTGTATTTGAAAAATGATCACAAAATCGTTCTCTGCAACCTCGAGAACCTCTGATACGATACCCATAATGTAGTTATCATAATTTTGAGCGGCGGCCATCTCGGATTTAAAAATGATCCCAAAATTGTTTTCTGCACCCTCGAGAACCTCGGACACGATATCCATATTGCTGAAAACATAATTTTGTGCAGCTGCCATCTTGGATTCGAAAAATTATCACAAAATCATTCTCAGCACCCTCGAAAACCTCGGATACGATACCCAAAATGTAGTTATCATACTTTTGAGCGGCGGCCATCTTGGATTTGAAAAAAGGATCACAAAATCGTTCTTAACACCCTCGAGATCCTCGACTACGAAACCCATAATGTATTAATCATATTTTTAAGCGGCGGCTATCTTCGATTTGAAAAATGATCCAAAATTGTTTTTTGCACCCTCAAGAACCTCTGACACGATATCCATTTTGCTGAAAACATAATTTTGTGCGGCGGCCATCTTGGATTATAAAAATGATCACAAAATCGTTCTCAGCACCCTCGAGAACCTCGGATACGATACCCATAATGTAGTTATCATACTAATGAGCGGCGGCCATGGATTTGAAAAATGATCACAAAATCGTTCTCTGCAACCTCGAGAACCTCTGATACGATACCCATAATGAAGTTATCATAATTTTGAGCAGCGGCCATCTCGGATTTAAACATGATACCAAAATTGTTTTCTGCACCCTCGAGAACCTCGGACACGATATCCATATTGCTGAAAACATAAGGGTTTGCGGCAGCCCTCTTGGCTTTCTAAAATGATCACAGAATTCTTCTCTGCACCCTCGAGAACCACGGACACGATATCCATATTGCTAAAATCATAATTTTGTGTGGCGGCCATCTTGGATTTGAAAAATAATCAAAAAATCGTTCTCTGTACCCTCGAGAACCTTTGAAACGGTACCCGTAATCTAGTTATCATACTTTTGAGCGGCAGCCATCTCGGATTTAAAAATGATCCCAAAATTGTTTTCTGCACCCTCGAGAACCTCAGACACGATATCCATATTGTTGAAAACATAATTTTGTAAGGCGGCCATCTTGGATTTGAAAACTGATCACAGAATCGTTCTCTGTACCCTCGAGAACCTCGGATACGATACCCATACTTTTGTGATCATAATCTTGCACGGCGGCCCACTTGGATTTGCTAAATGACCACAAAATCGTTCTCTGCACCCTCGAGAACTTCGGATACGACACCCATAAAGTAGTTATCATACTATTGAGCGGCGGCCATCTTGGATTTGAAAAATGATCACAAAATCGTTCTCTGCACCCTCGAGAACCTCGGATACGACACCCATAATCTAGTTATCATACTTTTGAGCGGCGGCCATCTCGGATTTGAAAAATGATCCCAAAATTGCTTTCTGCATCCTCGAGAACCTCGGACACGATATCCATATTGCTGAAAACATAATTTTGTGCGGCGGCCATCTTGGATAAGAAAAATGATCACAAAATCGTTCTCAGCACCCTCGAGAACCTCGGATACGATACCCAAAATGAAGTTATCATAATTTTGAGCGGCGGCCATGGATTTAAAAATGATCACAAAATCGTTCTCTGCAACCTCGAGAACCTCTGATACGATACCCATTATGAAGTTATCATAATTTTGAGCGGCGGCCATCTCGGATTTAAAAATGATACCAAAATTGTTTTCTGCACCCTCGAGAACCTCGGACACGATATCCATATTGCTGAAAACATAATGGTTTGCGGTAGCCCTCTTGGCTTTCTAAAATGATCGCAGAATTCTTCTCTGCACCCTCGAGAACCACGGACACGATATCCATATTGCTAAAATCATAATTTTGTGCGGCGGCCATCTTGGATTTGAAAAATAATCACCAAATTGTTTTCAGCACCCTCGAGAACCTCGGATACGATACACATCATGTAGTTATCATACTTTTGAGCGGCGGCCATCTTGTATTTGAAAAATGATCACAAAATCGTTCTCTGCAACCTCGAGAACCTCTGATACGATACCCATAATGTAGTTATCATAATTTTGAGCGGCGGCCATCTCGGATTTAAAAATGATCCCAAAATTGTTTTCTGCACCCTCGAGAACCTCGGACACGATATCCATATTGCTGAAAACATAATTTTGTGCGGCGGCCATCTTGGATAAGAAAAATGATCACAAAATCGTTCTCAGCACCCTCGAGAACCTCGGATACGATACCCATAATGAAGTTATCATAATTTTGAGCGGCGGCCATGGATTTAAAAATGATCACAAAATCGTTCTCTGCAACCTCGAGAACCTCTGATACGATACCCATAATGAAGTTATCATAATTTTGAGCGGCGGCCATCTAGGATTTAAAAATGATACCAAAATTGTTTTCGGCACCCTTGAAAACCTCGGACACGATATCCATATTGCTGAAAACATAATGGTTTGCGGTAGCCCTCTTGGCATTCTAAAATGATCGCAGAATTCTTCTCTGAACAATATAGAGCTTAGTAGGCTTTGGCAGAAACCTCTGACGATAATAACTAGGTCGTCTGCGTACCCTAGTGCATCAATCCTGAGTTCTGCCAGCTTACTAAGTAGTTCGTCTAGTGCTAGTGTCCATAGAAGTGGCGAAAGAACGCCACCTTGTGGGCAACCTCGTGTAGTGTATAGCTCCAGTGATGGGACCATGGAGGGGGATTAGAGCTTTGCGATTTGAGAGCATTGAACTTACCCATTTGACAGTGGTGGAGTCTACATTTTTGTTAATTAGTCCCTTGACTAGCGTGTCTGTCGGGGTATTGTCAAAGGCGTCAATGTCTAGAAACGCACAGAGTGCAATCTGTTTGTCTTGTAACGCCTTCTCGACTCTATCCACAAGTTGTAGAAGGGCCGTTTCTGTAGACCTGCCTCTACAGTAGGCGTGTTGAGAACTATGAATGGGCTTTAGGCTTAGAGCATCCTCTCTTATGTGTCTGTCCAAGACTTTGCAGTTCGATTCAGGCAGGCAACGCGAGCACACGTGCCGCGTTATCTGTCCTCCTTCGAATATTTTTATTACCTGCGTTATCGCACTATCTGCTCAGGCCACCTGGGCTAGCTATTGTTTTCGCGCTCTATTGTTCGGGACTCTTTGAGTCTCGCACCTGTTACGTTCCTTCGCGGAACGTAGCTTAGTTATTATCAGTGTTAATTACCCGGTTTCACGATCGTGTTAGTTAGCACCTGTGCTGTGTTTCGCGATTCTGCACGCTAATCGTGTGTGTTTGTAAGTTGCAGTTCGTGCCGTGTGTGTCTTCTCCGCGGGGGCCTGCACAGCGTGCATCGGGGTTCCGGCCCAGCCTGTCTACATCCAGTAAAGCTAAGTCTTAGGCTTAATTATTATTATTAATTTTTTTTAATTTTTGCATATTTTATTATTATTAATATTATTTATTAATGTGCAAGTGTACAACTTAACTATAGTTGTCCACTTAATTATTATATTCCCCCTCTGCCTGACTCGGGCAGCGGGGTTGTTTCCCGCTCAACCTAGTTAATAAATATGACAACCATGGCTTCACCATTGGTGTCCGACGGGGGCCTTCTAAGCGCCCTACTAGATAGGTTATTCACGGAGAAGATCGCTCCGCTAATGACTGAGACAATAAATAAGACAGTGGATGCCGCTATTAAAGCGAAATCCAAAAACTAACTCGTCGTCTGACGTTTCGGGTTCCGAAGGGGAATCCGAAATGGAATTAGGCAACGTTCCGTGGCCTCGGTCAAACCGAGAAAAATGATCACCCGATCAGCCCGCCCGCCTGTCCTTCAGGCTTACTTTGACGTGCAGGCGACCCCTAAGGTCCCCGCGGTCACTCCTGTCCGCAAGGAAGCCCCTCAGGCTTCCACTGCTTCACCGGCCCAGCCGGAAATCGCTCTACCGTCGAGAGCGGAGAGTGTCGCGTCGGACACGGACGGCTTCACCACCGTAAGCCGTAAAAAGAAGCGCGGTCGCGAATCGCCTTCTGTCGATGGCACGCCCGCCAAAAAAGCCGCGGCCACGACTATCTCCACTCACGCGCCCGCGCCTGCTAAAGCCCGCGTACCGCCTCCGACCAAGCGCCCACCCCTATTTTTATAGGAGACCGAGGCCGCTGGTTGGTGATCAAAAATAGGATCCCAAAGACGCTCTCCTTCCAGGCGAGGGCGTACCAATCTCTTATCAAATTAGAGACCAAAGAGGTTGCGGACCACCGCGCCTTGACATCTCTTCTTAGAGAGCTGAGTGTGGGTTTCCACACGTACGCCCTGCCTGAGGAGAAGCGTCTGAGGGTCGTTATTAGGAACGTCCCGAGAGAGATAGACGAGGCCGACATTCTGTCGGACCTCAAAGAGCAGGGTTACCCTGCACACGAGGTGCACCGTATGCGCGGCACCAACAACAAACAACCATTTAACATGGTTCTCGTCGTCCTCGACCTCACGCAAGAGGGAAAGGAAATTTTCAATATAAAATCGGTTTGCTCCCTTCAGGGCATCCGGGCCGAAGCTCCTCGCAACCGCGGGGGACCCGGTCAGTGTCACAGATGCCAGTTATACGGGCACTCGGCACGCAACTGTGAACACACCCCGAGGTGTGTGAAGTGCCTCGGCAAACATGGCACGCCGGAGTGCCCTCGACCAGCGCAATGCGCGGAGCCCCCGGCCTGCGTCTTGTGCGGGGAGAAGGGGCACCCCACGAGCTATCGCGGGTGTCCCAAGGCACCCAAACACAGGCGTCACCCAGGGCGCCGCCAGCCGCAAGGCAGAGCAGAGAAGGTGGAGTTCACTCTGACCTTCAAACCTGCGCCGCCTCCTAAGGTAAACGCCTGGGCGAGGTCTCCTCCGGCTGCCAACGCTGCCACAGAGGCCACTCTCGCGGCCCCCGCGCCCCTCCGGCCACAGCTAGCGTACCGCCCGGCGCCCGCGTCCGCGAGAACAGGCAACCAAGGCGGCAGCGCCTTTGCTTTCATGTTCGAGCTGTCAGAGATGTTCGACATAGATGAAGTCACAGCCCCGGCCAGAAGGCTCGAGGCTGTCCGGGACGACCCGCCGGACCTCGGACACGATATCCATATTGTTGAAAACATAGTTTTGTGCAGCAGCCATCATGGATTTCAAAAATGATCACAAAATCGTTTTGTGCACTCTCGAGAACCTCGGATTCGATACCCATATTTTTGTGATCATAATCTTGCACGGCGGCCATCTCGGATTTAAAATGATCCCAAAATTGTTTTCTGCACCCTCGAGAACCTCGGACACGATATCCATATTGCTAAAATCATAATTTTGTGCGGCGGCCATCTTGGATTTGAAAAATGATCACCAAATCGTTCTCAGCACCCTCGAGAATCTCGGACACGATATCCATTTTGCTGAAATCATAATTTTGAGCGGCGGCCATCTTGGATTTAAAAAATGATCACAAAATCGTTCTGTGCACTCTCGAGAACCTCGGATACGATACCCATATTTTTGTGATCATAATCTTGCACGGCGGCCATCTTGGATTTGAAAAATGATCAATTAATCGTTCTCAGCACCCTCGAAAAACTCGGAAACGATACCCATAATGTAGTTATCATACTTTTGAGCGGGGCCCATCTTGGATTTGAAAACTGATCACAAAATCGTTCTCTGCACCCTCGAGAACCTCGGATACGATACCCATAATCAAGTTATCATACTTTTGAGCGGTGGCCATCTCGGATTTAAAAATGATCCCAAAATTGCTTTCTGCACCCTCGAGAACCTCGGACACGATATCCATATTGCTGAAAACATAATGGTCTGCGGCAGCCCTCTTGGCTTTCTAAAATGATTGCTGAATTCTTCTCTGCACCCTCGAGAACCTCGGACACGATATCCATATTGCTAAAATCATAATTTTGTGCGACGGCCATCTTGGATTTGAAAAATAATCACCAAATCGTTCTCAGCACCCTCGAGAACCTCTGATACGATACACATAATGTAGTTATCATACTTTTGAGCGGCGGCCATCTAGGATTTGAAAAATGATCACAAAATCGTTTTGTGCACTCTCGAGAACCTCGGATACGATACCCATATTTTTGTGATCATAATCTTGCACTGCGGCCATCTCGGATTTAAAATGATCCTAAAATTGTTTTCTGCACCCTCGAGAACCTCGGACACGATATCCATATTGCTAAAATCATAATTTTGTGCGGCGGCCATCTTGGATTTGAAAAATGATCACCAAATCGTTCTCAGCACCCTCGAGAATCTCGGATACGATATCCATATTGCTGAAATTATAATTTTGAGCGGCGGCCATCTTGGATTTCAAAAATGATCACAAAATCGTTCTCTGCACCCTCGAGAACCTCGGATACCCATAATATAGTTATCATAATTTTGAGCGGCGGCCATCTTGGATTTCAAGAATGATCACAAAATCGTTCTGTGCACTCTCGAGAACCTCGGATACGATATCCATATTTTTGTGATCATAATCTTGCACAGCGGCCATCTTGGATTTGAAAAATGATTACTAAATCGTTCTCTGCACCCTCGAGAATCTCGGACACGATATCCATATTGCTGAAATCATAATTTTGAGCGGCGGCCATCTTGGATTTCAAAAATGATCACAAAATCGTTCTCTGCACCCTCGAGAACCTAGGATACGATACCCATAATGTAGTTATCATAATTTTGAGCGGCGGCCATCTTGGATTTCAAAAAAGATCACAAAATCGTTCTGTGCACTCTCGAGAACCTCGGATACGATACCCATATTTTTTGATCATAATCTTGCACGGCGACCATCTTGGATTTGAAAAATGATCACTAAATCGTTCTCAGCACCCTCGAAAAACTCGGATACGATACCCATAATGTAGTAATCATACTTTTAGGCGGAAGCCATCATGGATTTGAAAACTGATCACAAAATCGTTCTCTGCACCCTCGAGAACCTCGGACACGATACCCATAATCTAGTTATCATACTTTTGAGCGGCGGCTATCTCGGATTTAAAAATGATCCCAAAATAGTTTTCTGCACCCTCGAGAACCTCGGACACGATATCCATATTTTTGTGATCATAATCTTGCACAGCGGCCATCTTGGATTTGAAAAATGATTACTAAATCGTTCTGTGCTCTCTCGAGAACCTCGGATACGATACCCATATTTGTGTGATCATAATCTTGCACGGCGGCCATTCTGGATTTGAAAAATGATTACTAAATCGTTCTCTGCACCCTCGAGAATCTCAGACACGACATCCATATTGCTGAAATAATTATTTTGAGCGGCGGCCATCTTGGATTTCAAAAATGATTACAAAATCGTTCTCTGCACCCTCGAGAACCTCGGATACGATACCCATAATGTAGTTATCATACTTTGAGCGGTGGCCATCTTGTATTTGAAAAATAATCACAAAATCGTTCTCTGCAACCTCGAGAACCTCTGATACGATACCCATAATGTAGTTATCATAATTTTGAGCGGCGGCCATCTCGGATTTAAAAATGATCCCAAAATTGTTTTCTGCACCCTCGAGAACCTCGGACACGATATCCATATTGCTGAAAACATAATTTTGTGCAGCTGCCATCTTGGATTCGAAAAATTATCACAAAATCATTCTCAGCACCCTCAAAAACCTCGAATACGATACCCAAAATCTAGTTTTCATACTTTTGAGCGGCAGCCATCTCGGATTTAAAAATGATCCCAAAATTGTTTTCTGCACCCTCGAGAACCTCAGACACGATATCCATATTGCTGAAGACATAATTTTGTGCGGCGGCCATCGTGGATATGAAAAATGATCACAAAATCGTTCTCTGCACTCTCAAGAACCTTGGATACGATACCCATATTTTTGTGATCATAATCTTGCACAGCGGCCATCTTGGATTTGGAAAATGATTACTAAATCGTTCTCTGCACCCTCGAGAATCTCGGACACGATATCCATATTGCTGAAATCATAATTTTGAGTGGCGGCCATCTTGGATTTCAAAAATGATCCCAAAATCGTTCTCAGCACCCTCGAGAACCTAGGATACGATACCCATATTTTTGTGATCATAATCTTGCACGGCGGCCATCTTGGATTTGAAAAATGATCCCAAAATTGCTTTCAGTACCCTCGAGAACCTCGGACACGATATCCATATTGCTGAAAACAATGGTTTGCGGCAGCCCTCTTGGCTCACTAAAATGATCGCAGAATACTTCTCTGCACCCTAGAGAACCTCTGATACGATACCCATAATGTAGTTATCATAATTTTGAGCGGCGGCCATCTCGGATTTAAAAATGATCCCAAAATTGTTTTCTGCACCCTCGAGAACCTCGGATACGATACCCATAATGTTGTTATCATAATTTTGAGCGGCGGCCATCTCGGATTTAAAAATGATCCCAAAATTGTTTTCTGCACCCTCGACAACCTCGGATACGATACCCATAATGTAGTTATCATAATTTTGAGCGGCGGCCATCTTGGATTTCAAGAATGATCACAAAATCGTTCTGTGCTCTCTCGAGAACCTCGGATACGATACCCATATTTTTGTGATCATAATCTTGCACGGCGGCCATCTTGGATTTGAAAAATGATTACTAAATCGTTCTCTGCACCCTCGAGAATCTCAGACACGATATCCGTATTGCTGAAATCATAAGTTTGAGCGGCGGCCATCTTGGATTTCAAAAATGATCACAACATCGTTCTCTGCACCCTCGAGAACCTCGGATACGATACCCATAATGTAGTTATCATACTTTGAGCGGTGGCCATCGTGTATTTGAAAAATGATCACAAAATCGTTCTCTGCAACCTCGAGAACCTCTGATACCATACCCATAATGTAGTTATCATAATTTTGAGCGGCGGCCATCTTGGATTTCAAGAATGATCACAAAATCGTTCTGTGCTCTCTCGAGAACCTCGGATACGATACCCATATTTTTGTGATCATAATCTTGCACGGCGGCCATCTTGGATTTGAAAAATGATTACTAAATCGTTCTCTGCACCCTCGAGAACCTCAGACACGATATCCATATTGCTGAAAACATAATTTTGTGCGGTGGCCATCTTGGATTTGAAAACTGATCACAGAATCGTTCTCTGTACCCTCGAGAACCTCGGATACGATACCCATACTTTTGTGATTATAATATTGCACGGCAGCCCACTTGGATTTGATAAATGACCACAAAATCGTTCTCAGCACCCTCGAGAACCTCGGATACGACACCCATAATGTAGTTATCATACTATTGAGCGGCGGCCATCTTGGATTTGAAAAAATATCACAAAATCATTCTCTGCACCCTCGAGATCCTCGGATACGACACCCATAATCTAGTTATCATACTTTTGAGCGGCGGCCATCTTGCATTTCAAAAAAGATCACAAAATCGTTCTGTGCACTCTCGAGAACCTCGGATACGATACCCATATTTTTTGATCATAATGTTGCACGGCGGCCATCTTGGATTTGAAAAATGATCACTAAATCGTTCTCAGCACCCTCGAAAAACTCGGATACGATACCCATAATTTAGTTATCATACTTTTGAGCGGGGGCCATCTTGGATTTGAAAACTGATCACAAAATCGTTCTCTGCACCCTCGAGAACCTCGGATACGATACCAATAATCTAGTAATCATACTTTTGAGCGGCGGCCATCTCGGATTTAAAAATGATCCCAAAATTGCTTTCAGTACCCTCGAGAACCTCGGACACGATATCCATATTGCTGAAAACAATGGTTTGCAGCAGCCCTCTTGGCTCACTAAAATGATCGCAGAATACTTCTCTGCACCCTAGAGAACCTCTGATACGATACCCATAATGTAGTTATCATAATTTTGAGCGGCGACCATCTCGGATTTAAAAATGATCCCAAAATTGTTTTCTGCACCCTCGAGAACCTCGGATACGATACCCATAATGTAGTTATCATAATTTTGAGCGGCGGCCATCTTGGATTTCAAGAATGATCACAAAATCGTTCTGTGCTCTCTCGAGAACCTCGGATACGATACCAATATTTTTGTGATCATAATCTTGCACGGCGGCCATCTTGGATTTGAAAAATGATTACTAAATCGTTCTCTGCACCCTCGAGAATCTCAGACACGATATCCGTATTGCTGAAATCATAAGTTTGAGCGGCGGCCATCTTGGATTTCAAAAATGATCACAACATCGTTCTCTGCACCCTCGAGAACCTCGGATACGATACCCATAATGTAGTTATCATACTTTGAGCGGTGGCCATCGTGTATTTGAAAAATGATCACAAAATCGTTCTCTGCAACCTCGAGAACCTCTGATACGATACCCATTATGTAGTTATCATAATTTTGAGCGGCGGCCATCTCGGATTTAAAAATGATCCCAAATTTGTTTTCTGCACGCTCGAGAACCTCGGATACGATACCCATAATGTAGTTATCATAATTTTGAGCGGCGGCCATCTTAGATTTCTAGAATGATCACAAAATCGTTCTGTGCTCTCTCGAGAACCTCGGATACGATACCCATATTTTAGTGATCATAATCTTGCACGGCAGCCCACTTGGATTTGAAAAATGACTACACAATCGTTTTCAGCACCCTCGAGAACCTCGGATACGATACCCATAATGTAGTTATCATACTTTTGAGCGGCGGCCATCTTGGATTTGAAAAATGATCACAAAATCGTTCTCTGCAACCTCAAGAACCTCTGATACGATACTCATAATGTAGTTATCATAATTTTGAGCGGCGACCATCTCGGATTTTAAAATGATCCCAAAATTGTATTCTGCACCCTCGAGAACCGCGGACATGATATCCATATTGCTGAAAACATAATTTTGTGCAGCTGCCATCTTGGATTCGAAAAATTATCACAAAATCATTCTCAGCACCCTCAAAAACCTCGAATACGATACCCAAAATCTAGTTATCATACTTTTGAGCGGCAGCCATCTCGGATTTAAAAATGATCCCAAAATTGTTTTCTGCACCCTCGAGAACCTCAGACACGATATCCATATTGCTGAAGACATAATTTTGTGCGGCGGCTATCGTGGATATGAAAAATGATCACAAAATCGTTCTCTGCACTCTCAAGAACCTTGGATACGATATCCATATTTTTGTGATCATAATCTTGCACGGCGGCCCACTTGGATTTGATAAATGACCACAAAATCGTTCTCAGCACCCTCGAGAACCTCGGATACGATACCCATAATATAGTTATCATACTTTTGAGCGGCGGCCATCTTGGATTTGAAAACTGATCACAAAATCGTTCTCTGTACCCTCGAGAACCTTTGATACGGTACCCATAATCTTGTTATCATACTTTTGAGCGGCAGCCATCTCGGATTTAAAAATGATCCCAAAATTGTTTTCTACACCCTCGAGAACCTCAGACACGATATCCATATTGCTGAAAACATAATTTTGTGCGGCGACCATCTTGGATTTGAAAACTGATCACAGAATCGTTCTCTACCCTCGAGAACCTCGGATACGATACCCATACTTATGTGATCATAATCTTGCACGGCGGCCCACTTGGATTTGATAAATGACCACAAAATCGTTCTCAGCACACTCGAGAACCTCGGATACGACACCCATAATGTAGTTATCATACTTTTGAGCGGCGGCCATCTCGGATTTGAAAAATGATCCCAAAATTGCTTTCTGCACCCTCGAGAACCTCGGACACGATATCCATATTGCTGAAAACATAATTTTGTGCGGCGGCCATCTTGGATAAGAAAAATGATCACAAAATCGTTCTCAGCACCCTCGAGAACCTCGGATACGATACCCAAAATGAAGTTATCATAATTTTGAGCGGCGGCCATGGATTTAAAAATGATCACAAAATCGTTCTCTGCAATCTCGAGAACCTCTGATACGATACCCATAATGAAGTTATCATAATTTTGAGCGGCGGCCATCTCGGATTTAAAAATGATACCAAAATTGTTTTCTGCACCCTCGAGAACCTCGGACACGATATCCATATTGCCGAAAACATAATGGTTTGCGGTAGCCCTCTTGGCTTTCTAAAATGATCGCAGAATTCTTCTCTGCACCCTCGAGAACCACGGACACGTTATCCATATTGCTAAAATCATAATTTTGTGCGGCGGCCATCTTGGATTTGAAAAATAATCACCAAATCGTTCTCAGCACCCTTGAGAACCTCGGATACGATACACATCATGTAGTTATCATACTTTTGAGCGGCGGCCATTTTGGATTTGAAAACTGATCACAAAATCGTTCTCTGTACCCTCGAGAACCTCGGATACGATACCCATAATCAAGTTATCATACTTTTGAGCAAAAGCCATCTCGGATTTAAAAATGATCCCAAAATTATTTCTGCACACTCGAGAACCTCAGACACGAAATCCATATTGCTGAAAACATAATTTTGTGCGGCGGCCATCTTGGATATGAAAAATGATCACAAAATCGTTCTCTGCACTCTCAAGAACCTCGGATACGATACCCATATTTTAGTGATCATAATCTTGCACGGCAGCCCACTTGGATTTGAAAAATGACTACAAAATCGTTTTCAGCACCCTCGAGAACCTCGGATACGATACCCATAATGTAGTTATCATATTTTTGAGCGGCGGCCATCTTGGATTTGAAAAATGATCACAAAATCGTTCTCTGCAACCTCAAGAACCTCTGATACGATACTCATAATGTAGTTATCATAATTTTGAGCGGCGGCCATCTCGGATTTTAAAATGATCCCAAAATTGTATTCTGCACCCTCGAGAACCTCGGACACGATATCCATATTGCTGAAAACATAATTTTGTGCAGCGGCCATCTTGGATTAGAAAAATTATCACATAATCGTTCTCAGCACCCTCGAGAACCTCGGATACGATTCCCATAATGTAGTTATCATACCGTTAAGCGGCGGCTATCTTCGATTTGAAAAATGATCACAAAATCGTTCTCTGCCCTCTCAAAAACCTCGGATACGATACCCATATGTTTGTGATCATAATCTTGCACGGCGGCCCTATTGGATTTGAAAAATGGTCACAAAATCGTTCTCAGCACCCTTGAGAACCTCGGATACGATACCCATATTTTTGTGATCATAATCTTGCACGGCGGCCCTCTTGGATTTGATAAATGGTCACAAAATCGTTCTGTGCAATCTCGAGAAGCTCGGATACGATACCCATATTTTTGTGATCATAATCTTGCACGGCGGCCATCTTGGATTTAAAATGATCCCAAAATTGTTTTCTGCACCCTCGAGAACCTCGGACACGATATCCATATTGCTGAAAACATAATTTTGTGCAGCGGCCATCTTGGATTAGAAAAATGATCACAAAATCGTTCTCTGCACCCTCGAGAACCTAGGATACGATACCCATAATGTAGTTATCATAATTTTGAGCGGCGGCCATCTTGGATTTCAAAAAAGATCACAAAATCGTTCTGTGCACTCTCCAGAACCTCGGATACGATACCCATATTTTTTGATCATAATGTTGCACGGCGGCCATCTTGGATTTGAAAAATGATCACTAAATCGTTCTCAGCACCCTCGAAAAACTCGGATACGATACCCATAATGTAGTTGTCATACTTTTTGAGCGGGGGACATCTTGGATTTGAAAACTGATCACAAAATCGTTCTCTGCACCCTCAAGAACCTCGGATACGATACCCATAATCTAGTTATCATTCTTTTGAGCGGCGGCCATCTCGGATTTAAAAATGATCCCAAAATTGCTTTCTGTATCCTCGAGAACCTCGGACACGATATCCATATTGCTGAAAACAATGGTTTGCGGCAGCCCTCTTGGCTCACTAAAATGATCGCAGAATACTTCTCAGCACCCTCGAGAACCTCGGATACGATACCCATAATATAGTTATCATACTTTTGAGCGGCGGCCATCTTGGATTTGAAAACTGATCACAAAATCGTTCTCTGTACCCTCGAGAACCTTTGATACGGTACCCATAATCTTGTTATCATACTTTTGAGCGGCAGCCATCTCGGATTTAAAAATGATCCCAAAATTGTTTTCTACACCCTCGAGAACCTCAGACACGATATCCATATTGCTGAAAACATAATTTTGTGCGGCGACCATCTTGGATTTGAAAACTGATCACAGAATCGTTCTCTGTACCCTCGAGAACCTCGGATACGATACCCATACTTTTGTGATCATAATCTTGCACGGCGGCCCACTTGGATTTGATAAATGACCACAAAATCGTTCTCAGCACCCTCGAGAACCTCGGATACGACACCCATAATGTAGTTATCATACTATTGAGCGGCGGCCATCTCGGATTTAAAAATGATACCAAAATTGTTTTCTGCACCCTCGAGAACCTCGGACACGATATCCATATTGCCGAAAACATAATGGTTTGCGGTAGCCCTCTTGGCTTTCTAAAATGATCGCAGAATTCTTCTCTGCACCCTCGAGAACCACGGACACGCTATCCATATTGCTAAAATCATAATTTTGTGCGGCGGCCATCTTGGATTTGAAAAATAATCACCGAATCGTTCTCAGCACCCTCGAGAACCTCGGATACGATACACATCATGTAGTTATCATACTTTTGAGCGGCGGCCATTTTGGATTTGAAAACTGATCACAAAATCGTTCTCTGTACCCTCGAGAACCTCGGATACGATACCCATAATCAAGTTATCATACTTTTGAGCGAAAGCCATCTCGGATTTAAAAATGATCCCAAAATTATTTCTGCACACTCGAGAATCTCAGACACGAAATCCATATTGCTGAAAACATAATTTTGTGCGGCGGCCATCTTGGATATGAAAAATGATCACAAAATCGTTCTCTGCACTCTCAAGAACCTCGGATACGATACCCATATTTTAGTGATCATAATCTTGCACGGCAGCCCACTTGGATTTGAAAAATGACTACAAAATCGTTTTCAGCACCCTCGAGAACCTCGGATACGATACCCATAATGTAGTTATCATACTTTTGAGCGGCGGCCATCTTGGATTTGAAAAATGATCACAAAATCGTTCTCTGCAACCTCAAGAACCTCTGATACGATACTCATAATGTAGTTATCATAATTTTGAGCGGCGGCCATCTCGGATTTTAAAATGATCCCAAAATTGTATTCTGCACCCTCGAGAACCTCGGACACGATATCCATATTGCTGAAAACATAATTTTGTGCAGCGGCCATCTTGGATTAGAAAAATTATCACATAATCGTTCTCAGCACCCTCGAGAACCTCGGATACGATTCCCATAATGTAGTTATCATACCGTTAAGTGGCGGCTATCTTCGATTTGAAAAATGATCACAAAATCGTTCTCTGCCCTCTCAAAAACCTCGGATACGATACCCATATGTTTGTGATCATAATCTTGCACGGCGGCCCTATTGGATTTGAAAAATGGTCACAAAATCGTTCTCAGCACCCTTGAGAACCTCGGATACGATACCCATATTTTTGTGATCATAATCTTGCACGGCGGCCCTCTTGGATTTGATAAATGGTCACAAAATCGTTCTGTGCAATCTCGAGAAGCTCGGATACGATACCCATATTTTTGTGATCATAATCTTGCACGGCGGCCATCTTGGATTTAAAATGATCCCAAAATTGTTTTCTGCACCCTCGAGAACCTCGGACACGATATCCATATTGCTGAAAACATAATTTTGTGCAGCGGCCATCTTGGATTAGAAAAATGATCACAAAATCGTTCTCTGCACCCTCGAGAACCTAGGATACGATACCCATAATGTAGTTATCATAATTTTGAGCGGCGGCCATCTTGGATTTCGAAAAAGATCACAAAATCGTTCTGTGCACTCTCCAGAACCTCGGATACGATACCCATATTTTTTGATCATAATGTTGCACGGCGGCCATCTTGGATTTGAAAAATGATCACTAAATCGTTCTCAGCACCCTCGAAAAACTCGGATACGATACCCATAATGTAGTTGTCATACTTTTTGAGCGGGGGACATCTTGGATTTGAAAACTGATCACAAAATCGTTCTCTGCACCCTCAAGAACCTCGGATACGATACCCATAATCTAGTTATCATTCTTTTGAGCGGCGGCCATCTCGGATTTAAAAATGATCCCAAAATTGCTTTCTGTATCCTCGAGAACCTCGGACACGATATCCATATTGCTGAAAACAATGGTTTGCGGCAGCCCTCTTGGCTCACTAAAATGATCGCAGAATACTTCTCAGCACCCTCGAGAACCTCGGATACGATACCCATAATATAGTTATCATACTTTTGAGCGGCGGCCATCTTGGATTTGAAAACTGATCACAAAATCGTTCTCTGTACCCTCGAGAACCTTTGATACGGTACCCATAATCTTGTTATCATACTTTTGAGCGGCAGCCATCTCGGATTTAAAAATGATCCCAAAATTGTTTTCTACACCCTCGAGAACCTCAGACACGATATCCATATTGCTGAAAACATAATTTTGTGCGGCGACCATCTTGGATTTGAAAACTGATCACAGAATCGTTCTCTGTACCCTCGAGAACCTCGGATACGATACCCATACTTTTGTGATCATAATCTTGCACGGCGGCCCACTTGGATTTGATAAATGACCACAAAATCGTTCTCAGCACCCTCGAGAACCTCGGATACGACACCCATAATGTAGTTATCATACTATTGAGCGGCGGCCATCTCGGATTTAAAAATGATACCAAAATTGTTTTCTGCACCCTCGAGAACCTCGGACACGATATCCATATTGCCGAAAACATAATGGTTTGCGGTAGCCCTCTTGGCTTTCTAAAATGATCGCAGAATTCTTCTCTGCACCCTCGAGAACCACGGACACGCTATCCATATTGCTAAAATCATAATTTTGTGCGGCGGCCATCTTGGATTTGAAAAATAATCACCGAATCGTTCTCAGCACCCTCGAGAACCTCGGATACGATACACATCATGTAGTTATCATACTTTTGAGCGGCGGCCATTTTGGATTTGAAAACTGATCACAAAATCGTTCTCTGTACCCTCGAGAACCTCGGATACGATACCCATAATCAAGTTATCATACTTTTGAGCGAAAGCCATCTCGGATTTAAAAATGATCCCAAAATTATTTCTGCACACTCGAGAATCTCAGACACGAAATCCATATCGCTGAAAACATAATTTTGTGCGGCGGCCATCTTGGATATGAAAAATGATCACAAAATCGTTCTCTGCACTCTCAAGAACCTCGGATACGATACCCATATTTTAGTGATCATAATCTTGCACGGCAGCCCACTTGGATTTGAAAAATGACTACAAAATCGTTTTCAGCACCCTCGAGAACCTCGGATACGATACCCATAATGTAGTTATCATACTTTTGAGCGGCGGCCATCTTGGATTTGAAAAATGATCACAAAATCGTTCTCTGCAACCTCAAGAACCTCTGATACGATACTCATAATGTAGTTATCATAATTTTGAGCGGCGGCCATCTCGGATTTTAAAATGATCCCAAAATTGTATTCTGCACCCTCGAGAACCTCGGACACGATATCCATATTGCTGAAAACATAATTTTGTGCAGCGGCCATCTTGGATTAGAAAAATTATCACATAATCGTTCTCAGCACCCTCGAGAACCTCGGATACGATTCCCATAATGTAGTTATCATACCGTTAAGTGGCGGCTATCTTCGATTTGAAAAATGATCACAAAATCGTTCTCTGCCCTCTCAAAAACCTCGGATACGATACCCATATGTTTGTGATCATAATCTTGCACGGCGGCCCTATTGGATTTGAAAAATGGTCACAAAATCGTTCTCAGCACCCTTGAGAACCTCGGATACGATACCCATATTTTTGTGATCATAATCTTGCACGGCGGCCCTCTTGGATTTGATAAATGGTCACAAAATCGTTCTGTGCACTCTCGAGAAGCTTGGATACGATACCCATATTTTTGTGATCATAATCTTGCACGGCGGCCATCTTGGATTTAAAATGATCCCAAAATTGTTTTCTGCACCTTCGAGAACCTCGGACACGATATCCATATTGCTGAAAACATAATTCTGTGCAGCGGCCATCTTGGATTAGAAAAATGATCACAAAATCGTTCTCTGCACCCTCGAGAACCTAGGATACGATACCCATAATGTAGTTATCATAATTTTGAGCGGCGGCCATCTTGGATTTCAAAAAAGATCACAAAATCGTTCTGTGCACTCTCGAGAACCTCGGATACGATACCCATATTTTTTGATCATAATGTTGCACGGCGGCCATCTTGGATTTGAAAAATGATCACTAAATCGTTCTCAGCACCCTCGAAAAACTCGGATACGATACCCATAATGTAGTTGTCATACTTTTTGAGCGGGGGCTATCTTGGATTTGAAAACTGATCACAAAATCGTTCTCTGCACCCTCAAGAACCTCGGATACGATACCCATAATCTAGTTATCATACTTTTGAGCGGCGGCCATCTCGGATTTAAAAATGATCCCAAAATTGCTTTCTGTATCCTCGAGAACCTCGGACACGATATCCATATTGCTGAAAACAATGGTTTGCGGCAGCCCTCTTGGCTCACTAAAATGGTCGCAGAATACTTCTCTGCACCCTCGAGAACTTCTGATACGATACCCATAATGTAGTTATCATAATTTTGAGCGGCGTCCATCTTGGATTTCAAAAAAGATCACAAAATCGTTCTGTGCACTCTCGAGAACCTCGGATACGATACCCATATTTTTTGATCATAATGTTGCACGGCGGCCATCTTGGATTTGAAAAATGATCACTAAATCGTTCTCAGCACCCTCGAAAAACTCGGATACGATACCCATAATGTAGTTGTCATACTTTTTGAGCGGGGGCCATCTTGGATTTGAAAACTGATCACAAAATCGTTCTCTGCACCCTCAAGAACCTCGGATACGATACCCATAATCTAGTTATCATACTTTTGAGCGGCGGCCATCTTGGATTTGATAAATGACCACAAAATCGTTCTTAGCACCCTCGAGAACCTCGGATACGATACCCATAATATAGTTATCATACTTGTGAGCGGCGGCCATCTTGGATTTGAAAACTGATCACAAAATCGTTCTCTGTACCCTCGAGAACCTTTGATACGGTACCCATAATCTTGTTATCATACTTTTGAGCGGCAGCCATCTCGGATTTAAAAATGATCCCAAAATTGTTTTCTACAACCTCGAGAACCTCAGACACGATATCCATATTGCTGAAAACATAATTTTGTGTGGCGACCATCTTGGATTTGAAAACTGATCACAGAATCGTTCTCTGTACCCTCGAGAAACTCGGATACGATACCCATACTTTTGTGATCATAATCTTGCACGGCGGCCCACTTGGATTTGATAAATGACCACAAAATCGTTCTCAGCACCCTCGAGAACCTCGGATACGACACCCATAATGTAGTTATCATACTATTGAGCGGCGGCCATCTCGGATTTAAAAATGATACCAAAATTGTTTTCTGCACCCTCGAGAACCTCGGACACGATATCCATATTGCTGAAAACATAATTTTGTGCAGCGGCCATCTTGGATTAGAAAAATTATCACATAATCGTTCTCTGCAACCTCAAGAACCCCTGATACGATACCCATAATGTAGTTATCATAATTTTGAGCGGCGGCCATCTCGGATTTAAAAATGATCCCAAAATCGTTCTCTGCCCTCTCAAAAACCTCGGATACGATACCCATATGTTTGTGATCATAATCTTGCACGGCGGCCCTATTGGATTTGATAAATGGTCACAAAATCGTTCTGTGCACTCTCGAGAAGCTCGGATACGATACCCATATTTTTGTGATCATAATCTAGCACGGCGGCCCTCTTGGATTTGATAAATGGTCACAAAATCGTTCTGTGCACTCTCGAGAAGCTCGGATACGATACCCATATTTTTGTGATCATAATCTTGCACGGCGGCCATTTTGGATTTGAAAACTGATCACAAAATCGTTCTCTGTACCCTCGAGAACCTCGGATACGATACCCATAATCAAGTTATCATACTTTTGAGCAAAAGACATCTCGGATTTAAAAATGATCCCAAAATTATTTCTGCACACTCGAGAACCTCAGACACGATATCCATATTGCTGAAAACATAATTTTGTGCGACGGCCATCTTGGATATGAAAAATGATCACAAAATCGTTCTCTGCACTCTCAAGAACCTCGGATACGATACCCATATTTTAGTGATCATAATCTTGCACGGCAGCCCACTTGGATTTGAAAAATGATCATAAAATCGTTCTCTGCAACCTCGAGAACCTCTGATACGATTCCCATAATGTAGTTATCATACCGTTAAGCGGCGGCTATCTTCGATTTGAAAAATGATCACAAAATCGTTCTCTGCCCTCTCAAAAACCTCGGATACGATACCCATATGTTTGTGATCATAATCTTGCACGGCGGCCCTATTGGATTTGAAAAATGGTCACAAAATCGTTCTCAGCACCCTTGAGAACCTCGGATACGATACCCATATTTTTGTGATCATAATCTTGCACGGCGGCCCTCTTGGATTTGATAAATGGTCACAAAATCGTTCTGTGCACTCTCGAGAAGCTCGGATACGATACCCATATTTTTGTGATCATAATCTTGCACGGCGGCCATCTTGGATTTAAAATGATCCCAAAATTGTTTTCTGCACCCTCGAGAACCTCGGACACGATATCCATATTGCTGAAAACATAATTTTGTGCAGCGGCCATCTTGGATTAGAAAAATGATCACAAAATCGTTCTCTGCACCCTCGAGAACCTAGGATACGATACCCATAATGTAGTTATCATAATTTTGAGCGGCGGCCATCTTGGATTTCAAAAAAGATCACAAAATCGTTCTGTGCACTCTCCAGAACCTCGGATACGATACCCATATTTTTTGATCATAATGTTGCACGGCGGCCATCTTGGATTTGAAAAATGATCACTAAATCGTTCTCAGCACCCTCGAAAAACTCGGATACGATACCCATAATGTAGTTGTCATACTTTTTGAGCGGGGGCCATCTTGGATTTGAAAACTGATCACAAAATCGTTCTCTGCACCCTCAAGAACCTCGGATACGATACCCATAATCTAGTTATCATACTTTTGAGCGGCGGCCATCTCGGATTTAAAAATGATCCCAAAATTGCTTTCTGTATCCTCGAGAACCTCGGACACGATATCCATATTGCTGAAAACATAATTTTGTGCAGCGGCCATCTTGGATTAGAAAAATGATCACAAAATCGTTCTCTGCACCCTCGAGAACCTAGGATACGATACCCATAATGTAGTTATCATAATTTTGAGCGGCGGCCATCTTGGATTTCAAAAAAGATCACAAAATCGTTCTGTGCACTCTCCAGAACCTCGGATACGATACCCATATTTTTTGATCATAATGTTGCACGGCGGCCATCTTGGATTTGAAAAATGATCACTAAATCGTTCTCAGCACCCTCGAAAAACTCGGATACGATACCCATAATGTAGTTGTCATACTTTTTGAGCGGGGGCCATCTTGGATTTGAAAACTGATCACAAAATCGTTCTCTGCACCCTCAAGAACCTCGGATACGATACCCATAATCTAGTTATCATACTTTTGAGCGGCGGCCATCTCGGATTTAAAAATGATCCCAAAATTGCTTTCTGTATCCTCGAGAACCTCGGACACGATATCCATATTGCTGAAAACAATGGTTTGCGGCAGCCCTCTTGGCTCACTAAAATGATCGCAGAATACTTCTCAGCACCCTCGAGAACCTCGGATACGATACCCATAATATAGTTATCATACTTTTGAGCGGCGGCCATCTTGGATTTGAAAACTGATCACAAAATCGTTCTCTGTACCCTCGAGAACCTTTGATACGGTACCCATAATCTTGTTATCATACTTTTGAGCGGCAGCCATCTCGGATTTAAAAATGATCCCAAAATTGTTTTCTACACCCTCGAGAACCTCAGACACGATATCCATATTGCTGAAAACATAATTTTGTGCTGCGACCATCTTGGATTTGAAAACTGATCACAGAATCGTTCTCTGTACCCTCGAGAACCTCGGATACGATACCCATACTTTTGTGATCATAATCTTGCACGGCGGCCCACTTGGATTTGATAAATGACCACAAAATCGTTCTCAGCACCCTCGAGAACCTCGGATACGACACCCATAATGTAGTTATCATACTATTGAGCGGCGGCCATCTCGGATTTAAAAATGATACCAAAATTGTTTTCTGCACCCTCGAGAACCTCGGATACGATACACATCATGTAGTTATCATACTTTTGAGCGGCGGCCATTTTGGATTTGAAAACTGATCACAAAATCGTTCTCTGTACCCTCGAGAACCTCGGATACGATACCCATAATCAAGTTATCATACTTTTGAGCGAAAGCCATCTCGGATTTAAAAATGATCCCAAAATTATTTCTGCACACTCGAGAATCTCAGACACGAAATCCATATTGCTGAAAACATAATTTTGTGCGGCGGCCATCTTGGATATGAAAAATGATCACAAAATCGTTCTCTGCACTCTCAAGAACCTCGGATACGATACCCATATTTTTGTGATCATAATCTAGCACGGCGGCCCTCTTGGATTTGATAAATGGTCACAAAATCGTTCTGTGCACTCTCGAGAAGCTCGGATACGATACCCATATTTTTGTGATCATAATCTTGCACGGCGGCCATTTTGGATTTGAAAACTGATCACAAAATCGTTCTCTGTACCCTCGAGAACCTCGGATACGATACCCATAATCAAGTTATCATACTTTTGAGCAAAAGACATCTCGGATTTAAAAATGATCCCAAAATTATTTCTGCACACTCGAGAACCTCAGACACGATATCCATATTGCTGAAAACATAATTTTGTGCGACGGCCATCTTGGATATGAAAAATGATCACAAAATCGTTCTCTGCACTCTCAAGAACTTCGGATACGATACCCATATTTTAGTGATCATAATCTTGCACGGCAGCCCACTTGGATTTGAAAAATGATCATAAAATCGTTCTCTGCAACCTCGAGAACCTCTGATACGATTCCCATAATGTAGTTATCATACCGTTAAGCGGCGGCTATCTTCGATTTGAAAAATGATCACAAAATCGTTCTCTGCCCTCTCAAAAACCTCGGATACGATACCCATATGTTTGTGATCATAATCTTGCACGGCGGCCCTATTGGATTTGAAAAATGGTCACAAAATCGTTCTCAGCACCCTTGAGAACCTCGGATACGATACCCATATTTTTGTGATCATAATCTTGCACGGCGGCCCTCTTGGATTTGATAAATGGTCACAAAATCGTTCTGTGCACTCTCGAGAAGCTCGGATACGATACCCATATTTTTGTGATCATAATCTTGCACGGCGGCCATCTTGGATTTAAAATGATCCCAAAATTGTTTTCTGCACCTTCGAGAACCTCGGACACGATATCCATATTGCTGAAAACATAATTTTGTGCAGCGGCCATCTTGGATTAGAAAAATGATCACAAAATCGTTCTCTGCACCCTCGAGAACCTAGGATACGATACCCATAATGTAGTTATCATAATTTTGAGCGGCGGCCATCTTGGATTTCAAAAAAGATCACAAAATCGTTCTGTGCACTCTCCAGAACCTCGGATACGATACCCATATTTTTTGATCATAATGTTGCACGGCGGCCATCTTGGATTTGAAAAATGATCACTAAATCGTTCTCAGCACCCTCGAAAAACTCGGATACGATACCCATAATGTAGTTGTCATACTTTTTGAGCGGGGGCCATCTTGGATTTGAAAACTGATCACAAAATCGTTCTCTGCACCCTCAAGAACCTCGGATACGATACCCATAATCTAGTTATCATACTTTTGAGCGGCGGCCATCTCGGATTTAAAAATGATACCAAAATTGCTTTCTGTATCCTCGAGAACCTCGGACACGATATCCATATTGCTGAAAACAATGGTTTGCGGCAGCCCTCTTGGCTCACTAAAATGATCGCAGAATACTTCTCAGCACCCTCGAGAACCTCGGATACGATACCCATAATATAGTTATCATACTTTTGAGCGGCGGCCATCTTGGATTTGAAAACTGATCACAAAATCGTTCTCTGTACCCTCGAGAACCTTTGATACGGTACCCATAATCTTGTTATCATACTTTTGAGCGGCAGCCATCTCGGATTTAAAAATGATCCCAAAATTGTTTTCTACACCCTCGAGAACCTCAGACACGATATCCATATTGCTGAAAACATAATTTTGTGCGGCGACCATCTTGGATTTGAAAACTGATCACAGAATCGTTCTCTGTACCCTCAAGAACCTCGGATACGATACCCATACTTTTGTGATCATAATCTTGCACGGCGGCCCACTTGGATTTGATAAATGACCACAAAATCGTTCTCAGCACCCTCGAGAACCTCGGATACGACACCCATAATGTAGTTATCATACTATTGAGCGGCGGCCATCTCGGATTTAAAAATGATACCAAAATTGTTTTCTGCACCCTCGAGAACCTCGGACACGATATCCATATTGCCGAAAACATAATGGTTTGCGGTAGCCCTCTTGGCTTTCTAAAATGATCGCAGAATTCTTCTCTGCACCCTCGAGAACCACGGACACGCTATCCATATTGCTAAAATCATAATTTTGTGCGGCGGCCATCTTGGATTTGAAAAATAATCACCGAATCGTTCTCAGCACCCTCGAGAACCTCGGATACGATACACATCATGAAGTTATCATACTTTTGAGCGGCGGCCATTTTGGATTTGAAAACTGTTCACAAAATCGTTCTCTGTACCCTCGAGAACCTCGGATACGATACCCATAATCAAGTTATCATACTTTTGAGCGAAAGCCATCTCGGATTTAAAAATGATCCCAAAATTATTTCTGCACACTCGAGAATCTCAGACACGAAATCCATATCGCTGAAAACATAATTTTGTGCGGCGGCCATCTTGGATATGAAAAATGATCACAAAATCGTTCTCTGCACTCTCAAGAACCTCGGATACGATACCCATATTTTAGTGATCATAATCTTGCACGGCAGCCCAGTTGGATTTGAAAAATGACTACAAAATCGTTTTCAGCACCCTCGAGAACCTCGGATACGATACCCATAATGTAGTTATCATACTTTTGAGCGGCGGCCATCTTGGATTTGAAAAATGATCACAAAATCGTTCTCTGCAACCTCAAGAACCTCTGATACGATACTCATAATGTAGTTATCATAATTTTGAGCGGCGGCCATCTCGGATTTTAAAATGATCCCAAAATTGTATTCTGCACCCTCGAGAACCTCGGACACGATATCCATATTGCTGAAAACATAATTTTGTGCAGCGGCCATCTTGGATTAGAAAAATTATCACATAATCGTTCTCAGCACCCTCGAGAACCTCGGATACGATTCCCATAATGTAGTTATCATACCGTTAAGTGGCGGCTATCTTCGATTTGAAAAATGATCACAAAATCGTTCTCTGCCCTCTCAAAAACCTCGGATACGATACCCATATGTTTGTGATCATAATCTTGCACGGCGGCCCTATTGGATTTGAAAAATGGTCACAAAATCGTTCTCAGCACCCTTGAGAACCTCGGATACGATACCCATATTTTTGTGATCATAATCTTGCACGGCGGCCATCTTGGATTTGAAAAATGGTCACAAAATCGTTCTGTGCACTCTCGAGAAGCTTGGATACGATACCCATATTTTTGTGATCATAATCTTGCACGGCGGCCATCTTGGATTTAAAATGATCCCAAAATTGTTTTCTGCACCTTCGAGAACCTCGGACACGATATCCATATTGCTGAAAACATAATTCTGTGCAGCGGCCATCTTGGATTAGAAAAATGATCACAAAATCGTTCTCTGCACCCTCGAGAACCTAGGATACGATACCCATAATGTAGTTATCATAATTTTGAGCGGCGGCCATCTTGGATTTCAAAAAAGATCACAAAATCGTTCTGTGCACTCTCGAGAACCTCGGATACGATACCCATATTTTTTGATCATAATGTTGCACGGCGGCCATCTTGGATTTGAAAAATGATCACTAAATCGTTCTCAGCACCCTCGAAAAACTCGGATAAGATACCCATAATGTAGTTGTCATACTTTTTGAGCGGGGGCTATCTTGGATTTGAAAACTGATCACAAAATCGTTCTCTGCACCCTCAAGAACCTCGGATACGATACCCATAATCTAGTTATCATACTTTTGAGCGGCGGCCATCTCGGATTTAAAAATGATCCCAAAATTGCTTTCTGTATCCTCGAGAACCTCGGACACGATATCCATATTGCTGAAAACAATGGTTTGCGGCAGCCCTCTTGGCTCACTAAAATGGTCGCAGAATACTTCTCTGCACCCTCGAGAACTTCTGATACGATACCCATAATGTAGTTATCATAATTTTGAGCGGCGTCCATCTTGGATTTCAAAAAAGATCACAAAATCGTTCTGTGCACTCTCGAGAACCTCGGATACGATACCCATATTTTTTGATCATAATGTTGCACGGCGGCCATCTTGGATTTGAAAAATGATCACTAAATCGTTCTCAGCACCCTCGAAAAACTCGGATACGATACCCATAATGTAGTTGTCATACTTTTTGAGCGGGGGCCATCTTGGATTTGAAAACTGATCACAAAATCGTTCTCTGCACCCTCAAGAACCTCGGATACGATACCCATAATCTAGTTATCATACTTTTGAGCGGCGGCCATCTTGGATTTGATAAATGACCACAAAATCGTTCTCAGCACCCTCGAGAACCTCGGATACGATACCCATAATATAGTTATCATACTTGTGAGCGGCGGCCATCTTGGATTTGAAAACTGATCACAAAATCGTTCTCTGTACCCTCGAGAACCTTTGATACGGTACCCATAATCTTGTTATCATACTTTTGAGCGGCAGCCATCTCGGATTTAAAAATGATCCCAAAATTGTTTTCTACAACCTCGAGAACCTCAGACACGATATCCATATTGCTGAAAACATAATTTTGTGTGGCGACCATCTTGGATTTGAAAACTGATCACAGAATCGTTCTCTGTACCCTCGAGAACCTCGGATACGATACCCATACTTTTGTGATCATAATCTTGCACGGCGGCCCACTTGGATTTGATAAATGACCACAAAATCGTTCTCAGCACCCTCGAGAACCTCGGATACGACACCCATAATGTAGTTATCATACTATTGAGCGGCGGCCATCTCGGATTTAAAAATGATACCAAAATTGTTTTCTGCACCCTCGAGAACCTCGGACACGATATCCATATTGCTGAAAACATAATTTTGTGCAGCGGCCATCTTGGATTAGAAAAATTATCACATAATCGTTCTCTGCAACCTCAAGAACCTCTGATACGATACTCATAATGTAGTTATCATAATTTTGAGCGGCGGCCATCTCGGATTTTAAAATGATCCCAAAATTGTATTCTGCACCCTCGAGAACCTCGGACACGATATCCATATTGCTGAAAACATAATTTTGTGCAGCGGCCATCTTGGATTAGAAAAATTATCACATAATCGTTCTCAGCACCCTCGAGAACCTCGGATACGATTCCCATAATGTAGTTATCATACTTTTGAGCGGCGGCCATCTTGGATTTGAAAAATGATCACAAAATCGTTCTCTGCAACCTCAAGAACCTCTGATACGATACTCATAATGTAGTTATCATAATTTTGAGCGGCGGCCATCTCGGATTTTAAAATGATCCCAAAATTGTATTCTGCACCCTCGAGAACCTCGGACACGATATCCATATTGCTGAAAACATAATTTTGTGCAGCGGCCATCTTGGATTAGAAAAATTATCACATAATCGTTCTCAGCACCCTCGAGAACCTCGGATACGATTCCCATAATGTAGTTATCATACCGTTAAGTGGCGGCTATCTTCGATTTGAAAAATGATCACAAAATCGTTCTCTGCCCTCTCAAAAACCTCGGATACGATACCCATATGTTTGTGATCATAATCTTGCACGGCGGCCCTATTGGATTTGAAAAATGGTCACAAAATCGTTCTCAGCACCCTTGAGAACCTCGGATACGATACCCATATTTTTGTGATCATAATCTTGCACGGCGGCCCTCTTGGATTTGATAAATGGTCACAAAATCGTTCTGTGCACTCTCGAGAAGCTTGGATACGATACCCATATTTTTGTGATCATAATCTTGCACGGCGGCCATCTTGGATTTAAAATGATCCCAAAATTGTTTTCTGCACCTTCGAGAACCTCGGACACGATATCCATATTGCTGAAAACATAATTCTGTGCAGCGGCCATCTTGGATTAGAAAAATGATCACAAAATCGTTCTCTGCACCCTCGAGAACCTAGGATACGATACCCATAATGTAGTTATCATAATTTTGAGCGGCGGCCATCTTGGATTTCAAAAAAGATCACAAAATCGTTCTGTGCACTCTCGAGAACCTCGGATACGATACCCATATTTTTTGATCATAATGTTGCACGGCGGCCATCTTGGATTTGAAAAATGATTACTAAATCGTTCTCAGCACCCTCGAAAAACTCGGATAAGATACCCATAATGTAGTTGTCATACTTTTTGAGCGGGGGCTATCTTGGATTTGAAAACTGATCACAAAATCGTTCTCTGCACCCTCAAGAACCTCGGATACGATACCCATAATCTAGTTATCATACTTTTGAGCGGCGGCCATCTCGGATTTAAAAATGATCCCAAAATTGCTTTCTGTATCCTCGAGAACCTCGGACACGATATCCATATTGCTGAAAACAATGGTTTGCGGCAGCCCTCTTGGCTCACTAAAATGGTCGCAGAATACTTCTCTGCACCCTCGAGAACTTCTGATACGATACCCATAATGTAGTTATCATAATTTTGAGCGGCGTCCATCTTGGATTTCAAAAAAGATCACAAAATCGTTCTGTGCACTCTCGAGAACCTCGGATACGATACCCATATTTTTTGATCATAATGTTGCACGGCGGCCATCTTGGATTTGAAAAATGATCACTAAATCGTTCTCAGCACCCTCGAAAAACTCGGATACGATACCCATAATGTAGTTGTCATACTTTTTGAGCGGGGGCCATCTTGGATTTGAAAACTGATCACAAAATCGTTCTCTGCACCCTCAAGAACCTCGGATACGATACCCATAATCTAGTTATCATACTTTTGAGCGGCGGCCATCTTGGATTTGATAAATGACCACAAAATCGTTCTCAGCACCCTCGAGAACCTCGGATACGATACCCATAATATAGTTATCATACTTGTGAGCGGCGGCCATCTTGGATTTGAAAACTGATCACAAAATCGTTCTCTGTACCCTCGAGAACCTTTGATACGGTACCCATAATCTTGTTATCATACTTTTGAGCGGCAGCCATCTCGGATTTAAAAATGATCCCAAAATTGTTTTCTACAACCTCGAGAACCTCAGACACGATATCCATATTGCTGAAAACATAATTTTGTGTGGCGACCATCTTGGATTTGAAAACTGATCACAGAATCGTTCTCTGTACCCTCGAGAACCTCGGATACGATACCCATACTTTTGTGATCATAATCTTGCACGGCGGCCCACTTGGATTTGATAAATGACCACAAAATCGTTCTCAGCACCCTCGAGAACCTCGGATACGACACCCATAATGTAGTTATCATACTATTGAGCGGCGGCCATCTCGGATTTAAAAATGATACCAAAATTGTTTTCTGCACCCTCGAGAACCTCGGACACGATATCCATATTGCTGAAAACATAATTTTGTGCAGCGGCCATCTTGGATTAGAAAAATTATCACATAATCGTTCTCTGCAACCTCAAGAACCTCTGATACGATACTCATAATGTAGTTATCATAATTTTGAGCGGCGGCCATCTCGGATTTTAAAATGATCCCAAAATTGTATTCTGCACCCTCGAGAACCTCGGACACGATATCCATATTGCTGAAAACATAATTTTGTGCAGCGGCCATCTTGGATTAGAAAAATTATCACATAATCGTTCTCAGCACCCTCGAGAACCTCGGATACGATTCCCATAATGTAGTTATCATACTTTTGAGCGGCGGCCATCTTGGATTTGAAAAATGATCACAAAATCGTTCTCTGCAACCTCAAGAACCTCTGATACGATACTCATAATGTAGTTATCATAATTTTGAGCGGCGGCCATCTCGGATTTTAAAATGATCCCAAAATTGTATTCTGCACCCTCGAGAACCTCGGACACGATATCCATATTGCTGAAAACATAATTTTGTGCAGCGGCCATCTTGGATTAGAAAAATTATCACATAATCGTTCTCAGCACCCTCGAGAACCTCGGATACGATTCCCATAATGTAGTTATCATACCGTTAAGTGGCGGCTATCTTCGATTTGAAAAATGATCACAAAATCGTTCTCTGCCCTCTCAAAAACCTCGGATACGATACCCATATGTTTGTGATCATAATCTTGCACGGCGGCCCTATTGGATTTGAAAAATGGTCACAAAATCGTTCTCAGCACCCTTGAGAACCTCGGATACGATACCCATATTTTTGTGATCATAATCTTGCACGGCGGCCCTCTTGGATTTGATAAATGGTCACAAAATCGTTCTGTGCACTCTCGAGAAGCTTGGATACGATACCCATATTTTTGTGATCATAATCTTGCACGGCGGCCATCTTGGATTTAAAATGATCCCAAAATTGTTTTCTGCACCTTCGAGAACCTCGGACACGATATCCATATTGCTGAAAACATAATTCTGTGCAGCGGCCATCTTGGATTAGAAAAATGATCACAAAATCGTTCTCTGCACCCTCGAGAACCTAGGATACGATACCCATAATGTAGTTATCATAATTTTGAGCGGCGGCCATCTTGGATTTCAAAAAAGATCACAAAATCGTTCTGTGCACTCTCGAGAACCTCGGATACGATACCCATATTTTTTGATCATAATGTTGCACGGCGGCCATCTTGGATTTGAAAAATGATCACTAAATCGTTCTCAGCACCCTCGAAAAACTCGGATAAGATACCCATAATGTAGTTGTCATACTTTTTGAGCGGGGGCTATCTTGGATTTGAAAACTGATCACAAAATCGTTCTCTGCACCCTCAAGAACCTCGGATACGATACCCATAATCTAGTTATCATACTTTTGAGCGGCGGCCATCTCGGATTTAAAAATGATCCCAAAATTGCTTTCTGTATCCTCGAGAACCTCGGACACGATATCCATATTGCTGAAAACAATGGTTTGCGGCAGCCCTCTTGGCTCACTAAAATGGTCGCAGAATACTTCTCTGCACCCTCGAGAACTTCTGATACGATACCCATAATGTAGTTATCATAATTTTGAGCGGCGTCCATCTTGGATTTCAAAAAAGATCACAAAATCGTTCTGTGCACTCTCGAGAACCTCGGATACGATACCCATATTTTTTGATCATAATGTTGCACGGCGGCCATCTTGGATTTGAAAAATGATCACTAAATCGTTCTCAGCACCCTCGAAAAACTCGGATACGATACCCATAATGTAGTTGTCATACTTTTTGAGCGGGGGCCATCTTGGATTTGAAAACTGATCACAAAATCGTTCTCTGCACCCTCAAGAACCTCGGATACGATACCCATAATCTAGTTATCATACTTTTGAGCGGCGGCCATCTTGGATTTGATAAATGACCACAAAATCGTTCTCAGCACCCTCGAGAACCTCGGATACGATACCCATAATATAGTTATCATACTTGTGAGCGGCGGCCATCTTGGATTTGAAAACTGATCACAAAATCGTTCTCTGTACCCTCGAGAACCTTTGATACGGTACCCATAATCTTGTTATCATACTTTTGAGCGGCAGCCATCTCGGATTTAAAAATGATCCCAAAATTGTTTTCTACAACCTCGAGAACCTCAGACACGATATCCATATTGCTGAAAACATAATTTTGTGTGGCGACCATCTTGGATTTGAAAACTGATCACAGAATCGTTCTCTGTACCCTCGAGAACCTCGGATACGATACCCATACTTTTGTGATCATAATCTTGCACGGCGGCCCACTTGGATTTGATAAATGACCACAAAATCGTTCTCAGCACCCTCGAGAACCTCGGATACGACACCCATAATGTAGTTATCATACTATTGAGCGGCGGCCATCTCGGATTTAAAAATGATACCAAAATTGTTTTCTGCACCCTCGAGAACCTCGGACACGATATCCATATTGCTGAAAACATAATTTTGTGCAGCGGCCATCTTGGATTAGAAAAATTATCACATAATCGTTCTCTGCAACCTCAAGAACCTCTGATACGATACCCATAATGTAGTTATCATAATTTTGAGCGGCGGCCATCTCGGATTTAAAAATGATCCCAAAATTGTTTTCTGCACCCTCGAGAACCTCGGACACGATATCCATATTGCTGAAAACATAATTTTGTGCAGCGGCCATCTTGGATTAGAAAAATTATCACATAATCGTTCTCAGCACCCTCGAGAACCTCGGATACGATTCCCATAATGTAGTTATCATACCTTTATGCGGCGGCTATCTTCGATTTGAAAAATGATCACAAAATCGTTCTCTGCCCTCTCAAAAACCTCGGATACGATACCCATATGTTTGTGATCATAATCTTGCACGGCGGCCCTATTGGATTTGATAAATGGTCACAAAATCGTTCTGTGCACTCTCGAGAAGCTCGGATACGATACCCATATTTTTGTGATCATAATCTAGCACGGCGGCCCTCTTGGATTTGATAAATGGTCACAAAATCGTTCTGTGCACTCTCGAGAAGCTCGGATACGATACCCATATTTTTGTGATCATAATCTTGCACGGCGGCCATTTTGGATTTGAAAACTGATCACAAAATCGTTCTCTGTACCCTCGAGAACCTCGGATACGATACCCATAATCAAGTTATCATACTTTTGAGCAAAAGACATCTCGGATTTAAAAATGATCCCAAAATTATTTCTGCACACTCGAGAACCTCAGACACGATATCCATATTGCTGAAAACATAATTTTGTGCGACGGCCATCTTGGATATGAAAAATGATCACAAAATCGTTCTCTGCACTCTCAAGAACCTCGGATACGATACCCATATTTTAGTGATCATAATCTTGCACGGCAGCCCACTTGGATTTGAAAAATGATCATAAAATCGTTCTCTGCAACCTCGAGAACCTCTGATACGATACCCATTTTGTAGTTATCATACTTTTGAGCGGCGGCCATCTTGGATTTGAAAAATGATCACAAAATCGTTCTCTGCAACCTCAAGAACCTCTGATACGATACTCATAATGTAGTTATCATAATTTTGAGCGGCGGCCATCTCGGATTTAAAAATGATCCCAAAATTGTTTTCTGCACCCTCCAGAAACTCGGACACGATATCCATATTGCTGAAAACATAATTTTGTGCAGCGGCCATCTTGGATTAGAAAAATTATTACATAATCGTTCTCAGCACCCTCGAGAACCTCGGATACGATTCCCATAATGTAGTTATCATACCTTACAGCGGCGGCTATCTTCGATTTGAAAAATGATCAGAAAATCGTTCTCTGCCCTCTCAAAAACCTCGGATACGATACCCATATGTTTGTGATCATAATCTTGCACGGCGGCCCTATTGGATTTAAAAAATGGTCACAAAATCGTTCTCAGCACCCTTGAGAACCTCGGATACGATACCCAAATGTTTGTGATCATAATCTTGCACGGCGGCCCTCTTGGATTTGATAAATGGTCACAAAATCGTTCTGTGCACTCTCGAGAAGCTCGGATACGATACCCATATTTTTGTGATCATAATCTTGCACGGCGGCCATCTCGGATTTAAAATGATCCCAAAATTGTTTTCTGCATCCTCGAGAACCTCGGACACGATATCCATATTGCTGAAAACATAATTTTGTGCAGCGGCCATCTTGGATTAGAAAAATGATCACAAAATCGTTCTCTGCACCCTCGAGAACCCAGGATACGATACCCATAATGTAGTTATCATAATTTTGAGCGGCGGCCATCTTGGATTTCAAAAAAGATCACAAAATCGTTCTGTGCACTCTCGAGAACCTCGGATACGATACCCATATTTTTTGATCATAATATTGCACGGCGGCCATCTTGGATTTGAAAAATGATCACTAAATCGTTCTCAGCACCCTCGAAAAACTCGGATACGATACCCATAATGTAGTTGTCATACTTTTTGAGCGGGGGCCATCTTGGATTTGAAAACTGATCACAAAATCGTTCTCTGCACCCTCAAGAACCTCGGATACGATACCCATAATCTAGTTATCATACTTTTGAGCGGCGGCCATCTCGGATTTAAAAATGATCCCAAAATTGCTTTCTGTATCCTCGAGAACCTCGGACACGATATCCATATTGCTGAAAACAATGGTTTGCGGCAGCCCTCTTGGCTCACTAAAATGATCGCAGAATACTTCTCTGCACCCTCGAGAACCTCTGATACGATACCCATAATGTAGTTATCATAATTTTGAGCGGCGGCCATCTCGGATTTAAAAATGATCCCAAAATTGTTTTCTGCACGCTCGAGAACCTCGGATACGATACCCATAATGTAGTTATCATAATTTTGAGCGGCGGCCATCTTAGATTTCAAGAATGATCACAAAATCGTTCTGTGCTCTCTCGAGAACCTCGGATACGATACCTATATTTTTGTGATCACAATCTTGTACGGCGGCCATTTTGGATTTGAAAAATGATTACTAAATCGTTTTCTGCACCCTCGAGAATCTCAGACACGAAATCCGTATTGCTGAAATCATAATTTTGAGCGGCGGCCATCTTGGATTTCAAAAATGATCACAAATTCGTTCTCTGCACCCTCGAGAACCTCGGATACGATACCCATAATGTAGTTATCATACTTTGAGCGGTGGCCATCTTGTATTTGAAAAATGATCATAAAATCGTTCTCTGCAACCTCGAGAACCTCTGATACGATACCCATTTTGTTGTTATCATAATTTTGAGCGGCGGCCATCTCGGATTTAAAAATGATCCCAAATTTGTTTTCTGCACCCTCGAGAACCTCGGACACGATATCCATATTGCGGAAAACATTATTTTGTGCAGCTGCCATCTTGGATTCGAAAAATTATCACAAAATCATTCTCAGCACCCTCAAAAACCTCGAATACGATACCCAAAATCTAGTTATCATACTTTTGAGCGGCAGCCATCTCGGATTTAAAAATGATCCCAAAATTGTTTTCTGCACCCTCGAGAACCTCAGACACGATATCCATATTGCTGAAGACATAATTTTGTGCGGCGGCTATCGTGGATATGAAAAATGATCACAAAATCGTTCTCTGCACTCTCAAGAACCTTGGATACGATACCCATATTTTTGTGATCACAATCTTGCACGGCGGCCCACTTGGATTTGATAAATGACCACAAAATCGTTCTCAGCACCCTCGAGAACCTCGGATACGATACCCATAAATAGTTATCATACTTTTGAGCGGCGGCCATCTTGGATTTGAAAACTGATCACAAAATCGTTCTCTGCACCCTCGAGAACTTCGGATACGACACCCATAATCTAGTTATCATACTTTTGAGCGGCGGCCATCTCGGATTTGAAAAATGATCCCAAAATTGCTTTCTGCACACTCGAGAACCTCGGACACGATATCCATATTGCTGAAAACATAATTTTGTGCGGCGGCCATCTTGGATAAGAAAAATGATCACAAAATCGTTCTCAGCACCCTCGAGAACCTCGGATACGATACCCAAAATGAAGTTATCATAATTTTGAGCGGCGGCCATGGATTTAAAAATGATCACAAAATCGTTCTCTGCAATCTCGAGAACCTCTGATACGATACCCATAATGAAGTTATCATAATTTTGAGCGGCGGCCATCTCGGATTTAAAAATGATACCAAAATTGTTTTCTGCACCCTCGAGAACCTCGGACACGATATCCATATAGCCGAAAACATTATGGTTTGCGGTAGCCCTCTTGGCTTTCTAAAATGATCGCAGAATTCTTCTCTGCACCCTCGAGAACCACGGACACGCTATCCATATTGCTAAAATCATAATTTTGTGCGGCGGCCATCTTGGATTTGAAAAATAATCACCGAATCGTTCTCAGCATCCTCGAGAACCTCGGATACGATACACATCATGTAGTTATCATACTTTTGAGCGGCGGCCATTTTGGATTTGAAAACTGATCACAAAATCGTTCTCTGTACCCTCGAGAACCTCTGATACGATACTCATAATGTAGTTATCATAATTTTGAGCGGCGGCCATCTCGGATTTAAAAATGATCCCAAAATTGTTTTCTGCACCCTCGAGAACCTCGGACACGATATCCATATTGCTGAAAACATAATTTTGTGCAGCGGCCATCTTGGATTAGAAAAATTATCACATAATCGTTCTCAGCACCCTCGAGAACCTCGGATACGATTCCCATAATGTAGTTATCATACCTTTCAGCGGCGGCTATCTTCGATTTGAAAAATGATCAGAAAATCGTTCTCTGCCCTCTCAAAAACCTCGGATACGATACCCATATGTTTGTGATCATAATCTTGCACGGCGGCCCTATTGGATTTAAAAAATGGTCACAAAATCGTTCACAGCACCCTTGAGAACCTCGGATACGATACCCAAATGTTTGTGATCATAATCTTGCACGGCGGTCCTCTTGGATTTGATAAATGGTCACAAAATCGTTCTGTGCACTCTCGAGAAGCTCGGATACGATACTCATATTTTTGTGATCATAATCTTGCACGGCGGCCATCTCGGATTTAAAATGATCCCAAAATTGTTTTCTGCACCCTCGAGAACCTCGGACACGATATCCATATTGCTGAAAACATAATTTTGTGCGGCGGCCATCTTGGATAAGAAAAATGATCACAAAATCGTTCTCAGCACCCTCGAGAACCTCGGATACGATACCCAAAATGAAGTTATCATAATTTTGAGCGGCGGCCATGGATTTAAAAATGATCACAAAATCGTTCTCTGCAATCTCGAGAACCTCTGATACGATACCCATAATGAAGTTATCATAATTTTGAGCGGCGGCCATCTCGGATTTAAAAATGATACCAAAATTGTTTTCTGCACCCTCGAGAACCTCGGACACGATATCCATATTGCCGAAAACATAATGGTTTGCGGTAGCCCTCTTGGCTTTCTAAAATGATCGCAGAATTCTTCTCTGCACCCTCGAGAACCACGGACACGCTATCCATATTGCTAAAATCATAATTTTGTGCGGCGGCCATCTTGGATTTGAAAAATAATCACCGAATCGTTCTCAGCATCCTCGAGAACCTCGGATACGATACACATCATGTAGTTATCATACTTTTGAGCGGCGGCCATTTTGGATTTGAAAACTGATCACAAAATCGTTCTCTGTACCCTCGAGAACCTTTGATACGGTACCCATAATCAAGTTATCATACTTTTGAGCGAAAGCCATCTCGGATTTAAAAATGATCCCAAAATTATTTCTGCACACTCGAGAACCTCAGACACGATATCCATATTGCTGAAAACATAATTTTGTGCGGCGGTCATATTGGGTATGAAAAATGATCACAAAATCGTTCTCTGCACTCTCAAGAACCTCGGATACGATACCCATATTTAAGTGATCATAATCTTGCACGGCGGCCCACTTGGATTTGAAAAATGACTACAAAATCGTTTTCAGCACCCTCGAGAACCTCGGATACGATACCCATAATGTAGTTATCATACTTTTGAGCGGCGGCCATCTTGGATTTGAAAAATGATCACAAAATCGTTCTCTGCAACCTCAAGAACCTCTGATACGATACCCATAATGTAGTTATCATAATTTTGAGCGGCGGCCATCTCGGATTTAAAAATGATCCCAAAATTGTTTTCTGCACCCTCGAGAACCTCGGACACGATATCCATATTGCTGAAAACATAATTTTGTGCAGCGGCCATCTTGGATTAGAAAAATTATCACATAATCGTTCTCAGCACCCTCGAGAACCACGGATACGATTCCCATAATGTAGTTATCATACCTTTCAGCGGCGGCTATCTTCGATTTGAAAAATGATCAGAAAATCGTTCTCTGCCCTCTCAAAAACCTCGGATACGATACCCATATGTTTGTGATCATAATCTTGCACGGCGGCCCTATTGGATTTAAAAATAGGTCACAAAATCGTTCACAGCACCCTTGAGAACCTCGGATACGATACCCAAATGTTTGTGATCATAATCTTGCACGGCGGCCCTCTTGGATTTGATAAATGGTCACAAAATCGTTCTGTGCACTCTCGAGAAGCTCGGATACGATACCCATATTTTTGTGATCATAATCTTGCACGGCGGCCATCTCGGATTTAAAATGATCCCAAAATTGTTTTCTGCACCCTCGAGAACCTCGGACACGATATCCATATTGCTGAAAACATAATTTTGTGCAGCGGCCATCTTGGATAAGAAAAATGATCACAAAATCGTTCTCTGCACCCTGGAGAACCCAGGATACGATACCCATAATGTAGTTATCATAATTTTGAGCGGCGGCCATCTTGGATTTCAAAAAAGATCACAAAATCGTTCTGTGCACTCTCGAGAACCTCGGATACGATACCCATATTTTTTGATCATAATATTGCACGGCGGCCATCTTGGATTTGAAAAATGATCACTAAATCGTTCTCAGCACCCTCGAAAAACTCGGATACGATACCCATAATGTAGTTGTCATACTTTTTGAGCGGGGGCCATCTTGGATTTGAAAACTGATCACAAAATCGTTCTCTGCACCCTCAAGAACCTCGGATACGATACCCATAATCTAGTTGTCATACTTTTTAGCGGCGGCCATCTCGGATTTAAAAATGATCCCAAAATTGCTTTCTGTATCCTCGAGAACCTCGGACACGATATCCATATTGCTGAAAACAATGGTTTGCGGCAGCCCTCTTGGCTCACTAAAATGATTGCAGAATACTTCTCTGCACCCTCGAGAACCTCTGATACGATACCCATAATGTAGTTATCATAATTTTGAGCGGCGGCCATCTCGGATTTAAAAATGATCCCAAAATTGTTTTCTGCACGCTCGAGAACCTCGGATACGATACCCATAATGTAGTTATCATAATTTTGAGCGGCGGCCATCTTAGATTTCAAGAATGATCACAAAATCGTTCTGTGCTCTCTCGAGAACCTCGGATACGATACCCATATTTTTGTGATCACAATCTTGTACGGCGGCCATTTTGGATTTGAAAAATGATTACTAAATCGTTCTCTGCACCCTCGAGAATCTCAGACACGATATCCATATTGCGGAAAACATTATTTTGTGCAGCTGCCATCTTGGATTCGAAAAATTATCACAAAATCATTCTCAGCACCCTCAAAAACCTCGAATACGATACCCAAAATCTAGTTATCATACTTTTGAGCGGCAGCCATCTCGGATTTAAAAATGATCCCAAAATTGTTTTCTGCACCCTCGAGAACCTCAGACACGATATCCATATTGCTGAAGACATAATTTTGTGCGGCGGCTATCGTGGATATGAAAAATGATCACAAAATCGTTCTCTGCACTCTCAAAAACCTTGGATACGATACCCATATTTTTGTGATCACAATCTTGCACGGCGGCCCACTTGGATTTGATAAATGACCACAAAATCGTTCTCAGCACCCTCGAGAACCTCGGATACGATACCCATAATATAGTTATCATACTTTTGAGCGGCGGCCATCTTGGATTTGAAAACTGATCACAAAATCGTTCTCTGTACCCTCGAGAACCTTTGATACGGTACCCATAATCTTGTTATCATACTTTTGAGCGGCAGCCATCTCGGATTTAAAAATGATCCCAAAATTGTTTTCTACACCCTCGAGAACCTCAGACACGATATCCATATTGCTGAAAACATAATTTTGTGCGGCGACCATCTTGGATTTGAAAACTGATCACAGAATCGTTCTCTGTACCCTCGAGAACCTCGGATACGATACCCATACTTTTGTGATCATAATCTTGCACGGCGGCCCACTTGGATTTGATAAATGACCACAAAATCGTTCTCAGCACCCTCGAGAACCTCGGATACGACACCCATAATGTAGTTATCATACTATTGAGCGGCGGCCATCTTTGATTTGAAAAATGATCACAAAATCGTTCTCTGCACCCTCGAGAACCTCGGATACGACACCCATAATCTAGTTATCATACTTTTGAGCGGCGGCCATCTCGGATTTGAAAAATGATCCCAAAATTGCTTTCTGCACCCTCGAGAACCTCGGACACGATATCCATATTGCTGAAAACATAATTTTGTGCGGCGGCCATCTTGGATAAGAAAAATGATCACAAAATCGTTCTCAGCACCCTCGAGAACCTCGGATACGATACCCAAAATGAAGTTATCATAATTTTGAGCGGCGGCCATGGATTTAAAAATGATCACAAAATCGTTCTCTGCAATCTCGAGAACCTCTGATACGATACCCATAATGAAGTTATCATAATATTGAGCGGCGGCCATCTCGGATTTAAAAATGATACCAAAATTGTTTTCTGCACCCTCGAGAACCTCGGACACGATATCCATATTGCCGAAAACATAATGGTTTGCGGTAGCCCTCTTGGCTTTCTAAAATGATCGCAGAATTCTTCTCTGCACCCTCGAGAACCACGGACACGCTATCCATATTGCTAAAATCATAATTTTGTGCGGCGGCCATCTTGGATTTGAAAAATAATCACCGAATCGTTCTCAGCATCCTCGAGAACCTCGGATACGATACACATCATGTAGTTATCATACTTTTGAGCGGCGGCCATTTTGGATTTGAAAACTGATCACAAAATCGTTCTCTGTACCCTCGAGAACCTTTGATACGGTACCCATAATCAAGTTATCATACTTTTGAGCGAAAGCCATCTCGGATTTAAAAATGATCCCAAAATTATTTCTGCACACTCGAGAACCTCAGACACGATATCCATATTGCTGAAAACATAATTTTGTGCGGCGGTCATCTTGGGTATGAAAAATGATCACAATATCGTTCTCTGCACTCTCAAGAACCTCGGATACGATACCCATATTTAAGTGATCATAATCTTGCACGGCGGCCCACTTGGATTTGAAAAATGACTACAAAATCGTTTTCAGCACCCTCGAGAACCTCGGATACGATACCCATAATGTAGTTATCATACTTTTGAGCGGCGGCCATCTTGGATTTGAAAAATGATCACAAAATCGTTCTCTGCAACCTCAAGAACCTCTGATACGATACCCATAATGTAGTTATCATAATTTTGAGCGGCGGCCATCTCGGATTTAAAAATGATCCCAAAATTGTTTTCTGCACCCTCGAGAACCTCGGACACGATATCCATATTGCTGAAAACATAATTTTGTGCAGCGGCCATCTTGGATTAGAAAAATTATCACATAATCGTTCTCAGCACCCTCGAGAACCTCGGATACGATTCCCATAATGTAGTTATCATACCTTTATGCGGCGGCTATCTTCGATTTGAAAAATGATCACAAAATCGTTCTCTGCCCTCTCAAAAACCTCGGATACGATACCCATATGTTTGTGATCATAATCTTGCACGGCGGCCCTATTGGATTTGATAAATGGTCACAAAATCGTTCTGTGCACTCTCGAGAAGCTCGGATACGATACCCATATTTTTGTGATAATAATCTTGCACGGCGGCCCTATTGGATTTGATAAATGGTCACAAAATCGTTCTGTGCACTCTCGAGAAGCTCGGATACGATACCCATATTTTTGTGATCATAATCTTGCACGGCGGCCATCTCGGATTTAAAATGATCCCAAAATTGTTTTCTGCACCCTCGAGAACCTCGGACACGATATCCATATTGCTGAAAACATAATTTTGTGCGGCGGCCATCTTTGATATGAAAAATGATCACAAAATCGTTCTCTGCACTCTCAAGAACCTCGGATACGATACCCATATTTTAGTGATCATAATCTTGCACGGCAGCCCACTTGGATTTGAAAAATGACTACAAAATCGTTTTCAGCACCCTCGAGAACCTCGGATACGATACCCATAATGTAGTTATCATACTTTTGAGCGGCGGCCATCTTGGATTTGAAAAATTATCACAAAATCGTTCTCTGCCCTCTCAAAAACCTCGGATACGATACCCATATGTTTGTGATCATAATCTTGCACGGCGGCCCTATTGGATTTAAAAAAATGGTCACAAAATCGTTCTCAGCACCCTTGAGAACCTCGGATACGATACCCAAATTTTTGTGATCATAATCTTGCACGGCGGCCCTATTGGATTTGATAAATGGTCACAAAATCGTTCTGTGCACTCTCGAGAAGCTCGGATACGATACCCATATTTTTGTGATCATAATCTTGCACGGCGGCCATCTCGGATGTAAAATGATCCCAAAATTGTTTTCTGCATCCTCGAGAACCTCGGACACGATATCCATATTGCTGAAAACATAATTTTGTGCAGCGGCCATCTTGGATTAGAAAAATGATCACAAAATCGGTCTCTGCACCCTCGAGAACCTAGGATACGATACCCATAATGTAGTTATCATAATTTTGAGCGGCGGCCATCTTGGATTTCAAAAAAGATCACAAAATCGTTCTGTGCACTCTCGAGAACCTCGGATACGATACCCATATTTTTTGATCATAATGTTGCACGGCGGCCATCTTGGATTTGAAAAATGATCACTAAATCGTTCTCAGCACCCTCGAAAAACTCGGATACGATACCCATAATGAAGTTATCATACTTTTTGAGCGGGGGCCATCTTGGATTTGAAAACTGATCACAAAATTGTTCTCAGCACCCTCGAGAACCTCGGATACGACACCCATAATGTAGTTATCATACTACTGAGCGGCGGCCATCTTTGATTTGAAAAATGATCACAAAATCGTTCTCTGCCTTCCGAGAACCTCGGACACGATATCCATATTGCTGAAAACAATGGTTTGCGGCAGCCCTCTTATCTCACTAAAATGATCGCAGAATACTTCTCTGCACCCTCGAGAACCTCTGATACGATACCCATAATGTAGTTATCATAATTTTGAGCGGCGGCCATCTCGGATTTAAAAATGATCCCAAAATTGTTTTCTGCACGCTCGAGAACCTCGGATACGATACCCATAATGTAGTTATCATAATTTTGAGCGACGGCCATCTTAGATTTCTAGAATGATCACAAAATCGTTCTGTGCTCTCTCGAGAACCTCGGATACGATACCCATATTTTTGTGATCACAATCTTGTACGGCGGCCATCTTGGATTTGAAAAATGATTACTTAATCGTTCTCTGCACCCTCGAGAATCTCAGACACGATATCCGTATTGCTGAAATCATAATTTTGAGCGGCGGCCATCTTGGATTTCAAAAATGATCACAAAATCGTTCTCTGAACCCTCGAGAACCTCGGATACGATACCCATAATGTAGTTATCATACTTTGAGCGGTGGCCATCTTGTATTTGAAAAATGATCACAAAATCGTTCTCTGCAACCTCGAGAACCTCTGAAACGATACCCATTATGTAGTTATCATAATTTTGAGCGGCGGCCATCTCGTATTTAAAAATGATCCCAAATTTGTTTTCTGCACCCTCGAGAACCTCGGACACGATATCCATATTGCTGAAAACATAATTTTGTGCAGCTGCCATCTTGGATTCGAAAAATTATCACAAAATCATTCTCAGCACCCTCAAAAACCTCGAATACGATACCCAAAATCTAGTTATCATACTTTTGAGCGGCAGCCATCTCGGATTTAAAAATAATCCCAAAATTATTTCTGCACACTCGAGAACCTCAGACACGATATCCATATTGCTGAAGACATAATTTTGTGCGGCGGCTATCGTGGATATGAAAAATTATCACAAAATCGTTCACTGCACTCTCAAGAACCTTGGATACGATACCCATATTTTTGTGATCATAATCTTGCACGGCGGCCCACTTGGATTTGATAAATGACCACAAAATCGTTCTCAGCAACCTCGAGAACCTCGGATACGATACCCATAATATAGTTATCATACTTTTGAGCGGCGGCCATCTTGGATTTGAAAACTGATCACAAAATCGTTCTCTGTACCCTCGAGAACCTTTGATACGGTACCCATAATCTTGTTATCATACTTTTGAGCGGCAGCCATCTCGGATTTAAAAATGATCCCAAAATGGTTTTCTACACCCTCGAGAACCTCAGACACGATATCCATATTGCTGAAAACATAATTTTGTGCGGCGGCCATCTTGGATTTGAAAACTGATCACAGAATCGTTCTCTGTACCCTCGAGAACCTCGAATACGATACCCATACTTTTGTGATCATAATCTTGCACGGCGGCCCACTTCGATTTGATAAATGACCACAAAATCGTTCTCAGCACCCTCGAGAACCTCGGATACGACACCCATAATGTAGTTATCATACTATTGAGCGGCGGCCATCTTTGATTTGAAAAATGATCACAAAATCGCTCTCTGCACCCTCGAGAACCTCGGATACGACACCCATAATCTAGTTATCATACTTTTGAGCGGCGGCCATCTCGGATTTGAAAAATGATCCCAAAATTGCTTTCTGCACCCTCGAGAACCTCGGACACGATATCCATATTGCTGAAAACATAATTTTGTGTGGCGGCCATCTTGGATAAGAAAAATGATCACAAAATCGTTCTCAGCACCCTCGAGAACCTCGGATACGATACCCAAAATGATGTTATCATAATTTTGAGCGGCGGCCATGGATTTAAAAATGATCACAAAATCGTTCTCTGCAATCTCGAGAACCTCTGATACGATACCCATAATAAGGTATCATAATTTTGAGCGGCGGCCATCTCGGATTTAAAAATGATACCAAAATTGTTTTCTGCACCCTCGAGAACCTCGGACACGATATCCATATTACCGAAAACATAATGGTTTGCGGTAGCCCACTTGGCTTTCTAAAATGATCGCAGAATTCTTCTCTGCACCCTCGAGAACCACGGACACGCTATCCATATTGCTAAAATCATAATTTTGTGCGGCGGCCATCTTGGATTTGAAAAATAATCACCAAATCGTTCTCAGCACCCTCGAGAACCTCGGATACGATACACATCATGTAGTTATCATACTTTTGAGCGGCGGCCATTTTGGATTTGAAAACTGATCACAAAATCGTTCTCTGTACCCTCGAGAACCTCGGACACGTTATCCATATTGCTGAAAACATAATTTTGTGCGGCGACCATCTTGGATTTGAAAACTGATCACAGAATCGTTCTCTGTACCCTCGAGAACCTCGGATACGATACCCATACTTTTGTGATCATAATCTTGCACGGCGGCCCACTTGGATTTGATAAATGACCACAAAATCGTTCTCAGCACCCTCGAGAACCTCGGATACGACACCCATAATGTAGTTATCATACTATTGAGCGGCGGCCATCTTGGATTTGAAAAATGATCACAAAATCGTTCTCTGCACCCTCGAGAACCTCGGATACGACACCCATAATCTAGTTATCATACTTTTGAGCGGCGGCCATCTCGGATTTGAAAAATGATCCCAAAATTGCTTTCTGCACCCTCGAGAACCTCGGACACGATATCCATATTGCTGAAAACATAATTTTGTGCGGCGGCCATCTTGTATAAGAAAAATGATCACAAAATCGTTCTCAGCACCCTCGAGAACCTCGGATACGATACCCAAAATGAAGTTATCATAATTTTGAGCGGCGGCCATGGATTTAAAAATGATCACAAAATCGTTCTCTGCAATCTCGAGAACCTCTGATACGATACCCATAATGAAGTTATCATAATTTTGAGCGGCGGCCATCTCGGATTTAAAAATGATACCAAAATTGTTTTGTGCACCCTCGAGAACCTCGGACACGATATCCATATTGCCGAAAACATAATGGTTTGCGGTAGCCCTCTTGGCTTTCTAAAATGATCGCAGAATTCTTCTCTGCACCCTCAAGAACCACGGACACGCTATCCATATTGCTAAAATCATAATTTTGTGCGGCGGCCATCTTGGATTTGAAATATAATCACCGAATCGTTCTCAGCACCCTCGAGAACCTCGGATACGATACACATCATGTAGTTATCATACTTTTGAGCGGCGGCCATTTTGGATTTGAAAACTGATCACAAAATCGTTCTCTGTACCCTCGAGAACCTCGGACACGTTATCCATATTGCTGAAAACATAATTTTGTGCGGCGACCATCTTGGATTTGAAAACTGATCACAGAATCGTTCTCTGTACCCTCGAGAACCTCGGATACGATACCCATACTTTTGTGATCATAATCTTGCACGGCGGCCCACTTGGATTTGATAAATGACCACAAAATCGTTCTCAGCACCCTCGAGAACCTCGGATACGATACACATCATGTAGTTATCATACTTTTGAGCGGCGGCCATTTTGGATTTGAAAACTGATCACAAAATCGTTCTCTGTACCCTCGAGAACCTCAGATACGATACCCATAATCAAGTTATCATACTTTTGAGCGAAAGCCATCTCGGATTTAAAAATGATCCCAAAATTGTTTCTGCACACTCGAGAACCTCAAACACGATATCCATATTGCTGAAAACATAATTTTGTGCGGCGGTCATCTTGGATATGAAAAATGATCACAAAATCGTTCTCTGCACTCTCAAGAACCTCGGATACGATACCCATATTTAAGTGATCATAATCTTGCACGGCGGCCCACTTGGATTTGAAAAATGACTACAAAATCGTTTTCAGCACCCTCGAGAACCTCGGATACGATACCCATAATGTAGTTATCATACTTTTGAGCGGCGGCCATCTTGGATTTGAAAAATGATCACAAAATCGTTCTCTGCCCTCTCAAAAACCTCGGATACGATACCCATATGTTTGTGATCATAATCTTGCACGGCGGCCCTATTGGATTTGATAAATGGTCACAAAATCGTTCTGTGCACTCTCGAGAAGCTCGGATACGATACCCATATTATTGTGATCATAATCATGCGCGGCGGCCCTCTTGGATTTGATAAATGGTCACAAAATCGTTCTGTGCACTATCGAGTAGCTCGGATACGATACCCATATTTTGTGATCATAATCTTGCACGGCGGCCATCTCGGATTTAAAATGATCCCAAAATTGTTTTCTGCACCCTCGAGAACCTCGGATACGATACACATCATGTAGTTATCATACTTTTGAGCGGCGGCCATTTTGGATTTGAAAACTGATCACAAAATCGTTCTCTGTACCCTCGAGAACCTCGGATACGATACCCATAATCAAGTTATCATACTTTTGAGCAAAAGCCATCTCGGATTTAAAAATGATCCCAAAATTGCTTTCTGTACCCTCGAGAACCTCGGACACGATATCCATATTGCTGAAAACAATGGTTTGCGGCAGCCCTCTTGGCTCACTTAAATGATCGCAGAATACTTCTCTGCACCCTCGAGAACCTCTGATACGATACCCATAATGTAGTTATCATAATTTTGAGCGGCAGCCATCTCGGATTTAAAAATGATCCCAAAATTGTTTTCTGCACGCTCGAGAACCTCGGATACGATACCCATAATGTAGTTATCATAATTTTTGAGCGGCGGCCATCTTAGATTTCAAGAATGATCACAAAATCGTTCTGTGCTCTCTCGAGAACCTCGGATACGATACCCATATTTTTGTGATCACAATCTTGTACGGCGGCCATCTATGATTTGAAAAATGATTACTAAATCGTTCTCTGCACCCTCGAGAATCTCAGACACGATATCCGTATTGCTGAAATCATAATTTGAGCGGCGGCCATCTTGGATTTCAAAAATGATCACAAAATCGTTCTCCGAACCCTCGAGAACCTCGGATACGATACCCATAATGTAGTTATCGTACTTTGAGCGGTGGCCATCTTGTATTTGGAAAATGATCACAAAATCGTTCTCTGCAACCTCGAGAACCTCTGATACGATACCCATTATGTAGTTATCATAATTTTGAGCGGCGGCCATCTCGTATTTAAGAATGATCCCAAATTTGTTTTCTGCACCCTCGAGAACCTCGGACACGATATCCATATTGCTGAAAACATAATTTTGTGCAGCTGCCATCTTGGATTCGAAAAATTATCACAAAATCATTCTCAGCACCCTCAAAAACCTCGAATACGATACCCAAAATCTAGTTATCATACTTTTGAGCGGCAGCCATCTCGGATTTAAAAATGATCCCAAAATTATTTCTGCACACTCGAGAACCTCAGACACGATATCCATATTGCTGAAGACATAATTTTGTGCGGCGGCTATCGTGGATATGAAAAATTATCACAAAATCGTTCTCTGCACTCTCAAGAACCTTGGATACGATACCCATTATGTAGTTATCATAATTTTGAGCGGCGGCCATCTCGTATTTAAGAATGATCCCAAATTTGTTTTCTGCACCCTCGAGAACCTCGGACACGATATCCATATTGCTGAAAACATAATTTTGTGCAGCTGCCATCTTGGATTCGAAAAATTATCACAAAATCATTCTCAGCACCCTCAAAAACCTCGAATACGATACCCAAAATCTAGTTATCATACTTTTGAGCGGCAGCCATCTCGGATTTAAAAATGATCCCAAAATTGTTTTCTACACCCTCGAGAACCTCAGACACGATATCCATATTGCTGAAAACATAATTTTGTGCGGCGGCCATCTTGGATTTGAAAACTGATCACAGAATCGTTCTCTGTACCCTCGAGAACCTCGGATACGATACCCATACTTTTGTGATCATAATCTTGCACGGCGGCCCACTTGGATTTGATAAATGACCACAAAATCGTTCTCAGCACCCTCGAGAACCTCGGTTACGACACCCATAATGTAGTTATCATGCTACTGAGCGGCGGCCATCTTTGATTTGAAAAATGATCACAAAATCGTTCTCTGCACCCTCGAGAACCTCGGATACGACACCCATAATCTAGTTATCATACTTTTGAGCGGCGGCCATCTCGGATTTGAAAAATGATCCCAAAATTGCTTTCTGCACCCTCGAGAACCTCGGACACGATATCCATATTGCTGAAAACATAATTTTGTGTGGCGGCCATCTTGGATAAGAAAAATGATCACAAAATCGTTCTCAGCACCCTCGAGAACCTCGGATACGATACCCAAAATGAAGTTATCATAATTTTGAGCGGCGGCCATGGATTTAAAAATGATCACAAAATCGTTCTCTGCAACCTCGAGAACCTCAGATACGATACCCATAATGTAGTTATCATAATTTTGAGCGGCGGCAATCTTGGATTTCCAGAATGATCACAAAATCGTTCTTTGCACTCTCGAGAACCTCGGATACGATATCCATAATGTAGTTATCATAAATTTGCGCGGCGGCCATCTAGGATTTCAAGAATGATCACAAAATCGTTCTGTGCACTCTCGAGAACCTCGGATACGATATCCATATTTTTGTGATCATAATCTTGCACAGCGGCCATCTTGGATTTGAAAAATGATTACTAAATCGTTCTCTGCACCCTCGAGAATCTCGGACACGATATCCATATTGCTGAAATCATAATTTTGAGCGGCGGCCATCTTGGACTTCAAAAATGATCACAAAATCGTTCTCTGCACCCTCGAGAACCTAGGATACGATACCCATAATGAAGTTATCATAATTTTGAGCGGCGGCAATCTTGGATTTCCAGAATGATCACAAAATCGTTCTTTGCACTCTCGAGAACCTCGGATACGATATCCATAATGTAGTTATCATAAATTTGCGCGGCGGCCATCTAGGATTTCAAAAAAGATCACAAAATCGTTTTGTGCACTCTCGAGAACCTCGGATACGATACCCATATTTTTTGATCATAATGTTGCACGGCGGCCATCTTGGATTTGAAAAATGATCACTAAATCGTTCTCAGCACCCTCGAAAAACTCGGATAAGATACCCATAATGTAGTTATCATACTTTTGAGCGGGGGCCATCTTGGATTTGAAAACTGATCACAAAATCGTTCTCTGCACCCTCGAGAACCTCGGATACGATACCCATAATCTAGTTATCATACTTTTGAGCGGCGGCCATCTCGGATTTAAAAATGATCCCGAAATTGCTTTCTGTACCCTCGAGAACCTCGGACACGATATCCATATTGCTGAAAACAATGGTTTGCGGCAGCCCTCTTGGCTTACTAAAATGATCGCAGAATACTTCTCTGCACCCTCGAGAACCTCTGATACGATACCCATAATGTAGTTATCATAATTTTGAGCGGCGGCCATCTCGGATTTAAAAATGATCCCAAAATTGTTTTCTGCACCCTCGAGAACCTCGGAAACGATACCCATAATGTAGTTATCATAATTTTGAGCGGCGGCCATCTTGGATTTCAAGAATGATCACAAATCGTTCTGTGCTCTCTCGAGAACCTCGGATACGATATCCGTATTGCTGAAATCATAATCTTGCACGGCAGCCCACTTGGATTTGAAAAATGACTACAAAATCGTTCTCTGCAACCTCAAGAACCTCTGATACGATACTCATAATGTAGTTATCACAATTTTGAGCGGCGGCCATCTCGGATTTAAAAATGATCCCAAAATTGTTTTCTGCACCCTCGAGAACCTCGGACACGATATCCATATTGCTGAAAACATAATTTTGTGCAGCGGCCATCTTGGATTAGAAAATTTATCACATAATCGTTCTCAGCACCCTCGAGAACCTCGGATGCGATTCCCATAATGTAGTTATCATACCTTTCAGCGGCGGCTATCTTCGATTTGAAAAATGATCACAAAATCGTTCTCTGCCCTCTCAAAAACCTCGGATACGATACCCATATGTTTGTGATCATAATCTTGCACGGCGGCCCTCTTGGATTTGATAAATGGTCACAAAATCGTTCTAAGCACTCTCGAGAAGCTCGGATACGATACCCATATTTTTGTGATCATAATCTTGCACGGCGGCCATCTCGGATTTAAAATGATCCCAAAATTGTTTTCTGCACCCTCGAGAACCTCGGACACGATATCCATATTGCTGAAAACATAATTTTGTGCAGCGGCCATCTTGGATTAGAAAAATGATCACAAAATCGGTCTCTGCACCCTCGAGAACCTAGGATACGATACCCATAATGTAGTTATCATAATTTTGAGCGGCGGCCATCTTGGATTTCAAAAAAGATCACAAAATCGTTCTGTGCACTCTCGAGAACCTCGGATACGATACCCATATTTTTTGATCATAATGTTGCACGGCGGCCATCTTGGATTTGAAAAATGATCACTAAATCGTTCTCAGCACCCTCGAAAAACTCGGATACGATAGCCATAATGTAGTTATCATACTTTTTGAGCGGGGGCCATCTTGGATTTGAAAACTGATCACAAAATCGTTCTCTGCACCCTCGAGAACCTCGGATACGATACCCATAATCTAGTTATCATTTTTTTGAGCGGCGGCCATCTCGGATTTAAAAATGATCCCAAAATTGCTTTCTGTACCCTCGAGAACCTCGGACACGATATCCATATTGCTGAAAACAATGGTTTGCGGCAGCCCTCTTGACTCACTAAAATGATCGCAGAATTCTTCTCTGCACCCTCGAGAACCTCTGATACGATACCCATAATGTAGTTATCATAATTTTGAGCGGCGGCCATCTCGGATTTAAAAATGATCCCAAAATTGTTTTCTGCACCCTCGAGAACCTCGGATACGATACCCATAATGTAGTTATCATAATTATGAGCGGCGGCCATCTTAGATTTCAAGAATGATCACAAAATCGTTCTGTGCTCTCTCGAGAACCTCGGATACGATACCCATATTTTTGTGATCACAATCTTGTACGGCGGCCATCTTGGATTTGAAAAATGATTACTAAATCGTTCTCTGCACCCTCGAGAATCTCAGACACGATATCCGTATTGCTGAAATCATAATTTTGAGCGGCGGCCATCTTGGATTTCAAAAATGATCACAAAATCGTTCTCTGAACCCTCGAGAACCTCGGATACGATACCCATAATGTAGTTATCATAATTATGAGCGGCGGCCATCTTAGATTTCAAGAATGATCACAAAATCGTTCTGTGCTCTCTCGAGAACCTCGGATACGATACCCATATTTTTGTGATCACAATCTTGTACGGCGGCCATCTTGGATTTGAAAAATGATTACTAAATCGTTCTCTGCACCCTCGAGAATCTCAGACACGATATCCGTATTGCTGAAATCATAATTTTGAGCGGCGGCCATCTTGGATTTCAAAAATGATCACAAAATCGTTCTCTGAACCCTCGAGAACCTCGGATACGATACCCATAATGTAGTTATCATACTTTGAGCGGTGGCCATCTTGTATTTGAAAAATTATCACAAAATCGTTCTCTGCAACCTCGAGAACCTCTGATACGATACCCATTATGTAGTTATCATAATTTTGAGCGGCGGCCATCTCGTATTTAAAAATGATCCCAAATTTGTTTTCTGCACCCTCGAGAACCTCGGACACGATATCCATATTGCTGAAAACATAATTTTGTGCAGCTGCCATCTTGGATTCGAAAAATTATCACAAAATCATTCTCAGCACCCTCAAAAACCTCGAATACGATACCCAAAATCTAGTTATCATACTTTTGAGCGGCAGCCATCTCGGATTTAAAAATGATCCCAAAATTATTTCTGCACACTCGAGAACCTCAGACACGATATCCATATTGCTGAAGACATAATTTTGTGCGGCGGCTATCGTGGATATGAAAAATTATCACAAAATCGTTCTCTGCACTCTCAAGAACCTCGGATACGATACCCATATTTTTGTGATCATAATCTTGCACGGCGGCCCACTTGGATTTGATAAATGACCACAAAATCGTTCTCAGCACCCTCGAGAACCTCGGATACGATACCCATAATATAGTTATCATACTTTTGAGCGGCGGCCATCTTGGATTTGAAAACTGATCACAAAATCGTTCTCTGTACCCTCGAGAACCTTTGATACGGTACCCATAATCTTGTTATCATACTTTTGAGCGGCAGCCATCTCGGATTTAAAAATGATCCCAAAATTGTTTTCTACACCCTCGAGAACCTCAGACACGATATCCATATTGCTGAAAACATAATTTTGTGCGGCGGCCATCATGGATTTGAAAACTGATCACAGAATCGTTCTCTGTACTCTCTAGAACCTCGGACACGATATCCATATTGCTGAAAACATAATTTTGTGTGGCGGCCATCTTGGATAAGAAAAATGATCACAAAATCGTTCTCAGCACCCTCGAGAACCTCGGATACGATACCCAAAATGAAGTTATCATAATTTTGAGCGGCGGCCATGGATTTAAAAATGATCTCAAAATCGTTCTCTGCAATCTCGAGAACCTCTGATACGATACCCATAATAAGGTATCATAATTTTGAGCGGCGGCCATCTCGGATTTAAAAATGATACCAAAATTGTTTTCTGCACCCTCGAGAACCTCGGACACGATATCCATATTGCTGAAAACATTATTTTGTGCGGCGGCCGTCTTGGATATGAAAAATGATCACAAAATCGTTCTCTGCACTCTAAAGAACCTCGGATACGATACCCATATTTAAGTGATCATAATCTTGCACGGCGGCCCACTTGGATATGAAAAATGACTACAAAATCGTTTTCAGCACCCTCGAGAACCTCGGATACGATACCCATACTGTAGTTATCATACTTTTGAGCGGCGGCCATCTTGGATTTGAAAAATGATCACAAAATCGTTCTCTGCAACCTCAAAAACCTCTCATACGATACCCATAATGTAGTTATCATAATTTTGAGCGGCGGCCATCTCGGATTTAAAAATGATCCCAAAATTGTTTTCTGCACCCTCGAGAACCTCGGACACGATATCCATATTGCTGAAAACAAAATTTTGTGCAGCGGCAATCTTGGATTAGAAAAATTATCACATAATCGTTCTCAGCACCCTCGAGAAGCTCGGATACGATTCCCATAATGTAGTTATCATACTTTTATGCGGCGGCTATCTTCGATTTGAAAAATGATCACAAAATCGTTCTCTGCCCTCTCAAAAACCTCGGATACGATACCCATATGTTTGTGATCATAATCTTGCACGGCGGCCCTATTGGATTTGATAAATGGTCACAAAATCGTTCTGTGCACTCTCGAGAAGCTCGGATACGATACCCATATTTTTGTGATCATTATCTTGCACGGCGGCCCTCTTGGATTTAATAAATGGTCACAAAATCGTTCTGTGCACTCTCGAGAAGCTCGGATACGATACCCATAATTTTGTGATCATAATCTTGCACGGCGGCCATCTTGGATTTAAAATGATCCCAAAATTGTTTTCTGCACCCTCGAGAACCTCGGACACGATATCCATATTGCTGAAAACATAATTTTGTGCAGCGGCCATCTTGGATTAGAAAAATGATCACAAAATCGTTCTCTGTACCCTCGAGAGCCTCGGATACGATACCCATAATCTAGTTATCATACTTTTGCGCGGCAGCCATCTCGGATTTAAAAATGATCCCAAAATTGTTTTCTGCACCCTAGAGAACCTCAGACACGATATCAATATTGCTGAAAAACATAAATTTGTGCGGCGGCCATCTTGGATATGAAAAATGATCACAAAATCGTTCTCTGCACTCTCAAGAACCTCAGATACGATACCCATAATGTAGTTATCATAATTTTGAGCGGCGGCCATCTTGGATTTCAAGAATGATCACAAAATCGTTCTGTGCACTCTCGAGAACCTCGGATACGATACCCATAATGTAGTTATCATAAATTTGAGCGGCGGCCATCTAGGATTTCAAGAATGATCACAAAATCGTTCTGTGCACTCTCGAGAACCTCGGATACGATATCCATATTTTTGTGATCATACTCTTGCATAGCGGCCATCTTGGATTTGAAATATGATTACTAAATCGTTCTCTGCACCTTCGAGAATCTCGGACACGATATCCATATTGCTGAAATCATAATTTTGAGCGGCGGCCATCTTGGACTTCAAAAATGATCACAAAATCGTTCTCTGCACCCTCGAGAACCTAGGATACGATACCCATAATGTAGTTATCATAATTTTGAGCGGCGGCCATCTTGGATTTCAAAAAAGATCACAAAATCGTTTTGTGCACTCTCGAGAACCTAGGAAACGATACCCATATTTTTTGATCATAATGTTGCACGGCGGCCATCTTGGATTTGAAAAATGATCACTAAATCGTTCTCTGTACCCTCGAGAACCTTTGATACGGTACCCATAATCTTGTTATCATACTTTTGAGCGGCAGCCATCTCGGATTTAAAAATGATCCCAAAATTGTTTTCTACACCCTCGAGAACCTCAGACACGATATCCATATTGCTGAAAACATAATTTTGTGCGGCGGCCATCTTGGATAAGAAAATGATCACAAAATCGTTCTCAGCACCCTCGAGAACCTCGGATACGATACCCAAAATGAAGTTATCATAATTTTGAGCGGCGGCCATCTCGGATTTAAAAATGATCCCAAAATTGCTTTCTGTACCCTCGAGAACCTCGGACACGATATCTATATTGCTGAAAACAATGGTTTGCGGCAGCCCTCTTGGCTTACTAAAATGATCGCAGAATACTTCTCTGCACCCTCGAGAACCTCTGATACGATACCCATAATGTAGTTATCATAATTTTGAGCGGCGGTCATCTCGGATTTAAAAATGATCCCAAAATTGTTTTCTGCACCCTCGAGAACCTCGGATACGATACCCATAATGTAGTTATCATAATTTTGAGCGGCGGCCATCTTGGACTTCAAGAATGATCACAAATCGTTCTGTGCTCTCTCGAGAACCTCGGATACGATACCCATAATGTAGTTATCATACTTTGAGCGGTGGCCATCTTGTATTTGAAAAATGATCACAAAATCGTTCTCTGCAACCTCGAGAACCTCTGATACGATACCCATTATGTAGTTATCATAATTTTGAGCGGCGGCCATCTCGGATTTAAAAATGATCCCAAATTTGTTTTCTGCACCCTCGAGAACCTCGGACACGATATCCATATTGCTGAAAACATAATTTTGTGCAGCTGCCATCTTGGATTCGAAAAATTATCACAAAATCATTCTCAGCACCCTCGAAAACCTCGAATACGATACCCAAAATCTAGTTATCATACTTTTGAGCGGCAGCCATCTCGGATTTAAAAATGATCCCAAAACTGTTTTCTGCACCCTCGAGAACCTCAGACACGATATCCATATTGCTGAAGACATAATTTTGTGCGGCGGCTATTGTGGATATGAAAAATGATCACAAAATCGTTCTCTGCACTCTCAAGAACCTTGGATACGATGCCCATATTTTTGTGATCATAATCTTGCACGGCGGCCCACTAGGATTTGATAAATGACCACAAAATCGTTCTCAGCACCCTCGAGAACCTCGGATACGATACTCATAATATAGTTATCATACTTTTGAGCGGCGGCCATCTTGGATTTGAAAACTGATCACAAAATCGTTCTCTGTACCCTCGAGAACCTTTGATACGGTACCCATAATCTTGTTATCATACTTTTGAGCGGCAGCCATCTCGGATTTAAAAATGATCCCAAAATTGTTTTCTACACCCTCGAGAACCTCAGACACGATATCCATATTGCTGAAAACATAATTTTGTGCGGCGGCCATCTTGGATAAGAAAATGATCACAAAATCGTTCTCAGCACCCTCGAGAACCTCGGATACGATACCCAAAATGAAGTTATCATAATTTTGAGCGGCGGCCATGGATTTAAAAATGATCACAAAATCGTTCTCAGCACCCTCGAGAACCTCGGATACGACACCCATAATCTAGTTATCATACTTTTGAGCGGCGGCCATCTCGGATTTGAAAAATGATCCCAAAATTGCTTTCTGGACCCTCGAGAACCTCGGACACGATATCCATATTGCTGAAAACATAATTTTGTGCGGCGGCCATCTTGGATAAGAAAATGATCACAAAATCGTTCTCAGCACCCTCGAGAACCTCGGATACGATACCCAAAATGAAGTTATCATAATTTTGAGCGGCGGCCATGGATTTAAAAATGATCACAAAATCGTTCTCTTTAACCTCGAGAACCTCTGATACGATACCCATAATGAAGTTATCATAATTTTGAGCGGCGGCCATCTCGGATTTAAAAATGATACCAAAATTGTTTTCTGCACCCTCGAGAACCTCGGACACGATATCCATATTGCTGAAAACATAATGGTTTGCGGTAGCCCTCTTGGCTTTCTAAAATGATCGCAGAATTCTTCTCTGCACACTCGAGAACCACGGACACGATATCCATATTGCTAAAATCATAATTTTGTGCGGCGGCCATCATGGATTTGAAAAATAATCACCAAATCGTTCTCTGCACCCTCGAGAACCTCGGATACGACACCCATAATCTAGTTATCATACTTTTGAGCGGCGGCCATTTTGGATTTGAAAACTGATCACAAAATCGTTCTCTGTACCCTCGAGAATCTCAGACACGATATCCGTATTGCTGAAATCATAATTTTGAGCTACGGCCATCTTGGATTTCAAAAATGATCACAAAATCGTTCTCTGCACCCTCGAGAACCTCGGATACGATACCCATAATGTAGTTATCATACTTTGAGCGGTGGCCATCTTGTATTTGAAAAATGATCACAAAATCGTTCTCTGCAACCTCGAGAACCTCTGATACGATACCCATTATGTAGTTATCATAATTTTGAGCGGCGGCCATCTCGGATTTAAAATTGATCCCAAATTTGTCTTCTGCACCCTCGAGAACCTCGGTCACGATATCCATATTGCTGAAAACATAATTTTGTGCAGCTGCCATCTTGGATTCGAAAAATTATCACAAAATCATTCTCAGCACCCTCGAAAACCTTGAATACGATACCCAAAATCTAGGTATCATACTTTTGAGCGGCAGCCATCTCGGATTTAAAAATGATCCCAAAACTGTTTTCTGCACCCTCGAGAACCTCAGACACGATATCCATATTGCTGAAGACATAATTTTGTGCGGCGGCTATTGTGGATATGAAAAATGATCACAAAATCGTTCTCTGCACTCTCAAGAACCTTGGATACGATACCCATATTTTTGTGATCATAATCTTGCACGGCGGCCCACTAGGATTTGATAAATGACCACAAAATCGTTCTCAGCACCCTCGAGAACCTCGGATACGATACTCATAATATAGTTATCATACTTTTGAGCGGCGGCCATCTTGGATTTGAAAACTGATCACAAAATCGTTCTCTGTACCCTCGAGAACCTTTGATACGGTACCCATAATCTTGTTATCATACTTTTGAGCGGCAGCCATCTCGGATTTAAAAATGATCCCAAAATTGTTTTCTACACCCTCGAGAACCTCAGACACGATATCCATATTGCTGAAAACATAATTTTGTGCGGCGGCCATCTTGGATAAGAAAATGATCACAAAATCGTTCTCAGCACCCTCGAGAACCTCGGATACGATACCCATAATGTAGTTATCATACTTTTGAGCGGGGGCCATCTTGGATTTAAAAACTGATCACAAAATCGTTCTCTGCACCCTCGAGAACCTCGGATACGATACCCATAATCTAGGTATCATACTTTTGAGCGGCGGCCATCTCGGATTTAAAAATGATCCCAAAATTGCTTTCTGTACCCTCGAGAACCTCGGACACGATATCCATATTGCTGAAAACAATGGTTTGCGGCAGCCCTCTTGGCTTACTAAAATGATCGCAGAATACTTCTCTGCACCCTCGAGAACCTCTGATACGATACCCATAATGTAGTTATCATAATTTTGAGCGGCGGCCATCTCGGATTTAAAAATGATCCCAAAATTGTTTTCTGCACCCTCGAGAACCTCGGATACGATACCCATAATGTAGTTATCATAATTTTGAGCGGCGGCCATCTTGGACTTCAAGAATGATCACAAATCGTTCTGTGCTCTCTCGAGAACCTCGGATACGATACCCATAATGTAGTTATCATACTTTGAGCGGTGGCCATCTTGTATTTGAAAAATGATCACAAAATCGTTCTCTGCAACCTCGAGAACCTCTGATACGATACCCATTATGTAGTTATCATAATTTTGAGCGGCGGCCATCTCGGATTTAAAAATGATCCCAAATTTGTTTTCTGCACCCTCGAGAACCTCGGACACGATATCCATATTGCTGAAAACATAATTTTGTGCAGCTGCCATCTTGGATTCGAAAAATTATCACAAAATCATTCTCAGCACCCTCGAAAACCTCGAATACGATACCCAAAATCTAGTTATCATACTTTTGAGCGGCAGCCATCTCGGATTTAAAAATGATCCCAAAACTGTTTTCTGCACCCTCGAGAACCTCAGACACGATATCCATATTGCTGAAGACATAATTTTGTGCGGCGGCTATTGTGGATATGAAAAATGATCACAAAATCGTTCTCTGCACTCTCAAGAACCTTGGATACGATACCCATATTTTTGTGATCATAATCTTGCACGGCGGCCCACTAGGATTTGATAAATGACCACAAAATCGTTCTCAGCACCCTCGAGAACCTCGGATACGATACTCATAATATAGTTATCATACTTTTGAGCGGCGGCCATCTTGGATTTGAAAACTGATCACAAAATCGTTCTCTGTACCCTCGAGAACCTTTGATACGGTACCCATAATCTTGTTATCATACTTTTGAGCGGCAGCCATCTCGGATTTAAAAATGATCCCAAAATTGTTTTCTACACCCTCGAGAACCTCAGACACGATATCCATATTGCTGAAAACATAATTTTGTGCGGCGGCCATCTTGGATAAGAAAATGATCACAAAATCGTTCTCAGCACCCTCGAGAACCTCGGATACGATACCCAAAATGAAGTTATCATAATTTTGAGCGGCGGCCATGGATTTAAAAATGATCACAAAATCGTTCTCAGCACCCTCGAGAACCTCGGATACGACACCCATAATCTAGTTATCATACTTTTGAGCGGCGGCCATCTCGGATTTGAAAAATGATCCCAAAATTGCTTTCTGGACCCTCGAGAACCTCGGACACGATATCCATATTGCTGAAAACATAATTTTGTGCGGCGGCCATCTTGGATAAGAAAATGATCACAAAATCGTTCTCAGCACCCTCGAGAACCTCGGATACGATACCCAAAATGAAGTTATCATAATTTTGAGCGGCGGCCATGGATTTAAAAATGATCACAAAATCGTTCTCTTTAACCTCGAGAACCTCTGATACGATACCCATAATGAAGTTATCATAATTTTGAGCGGCGGCCATCTCGGATTTAAAAATGATACCAAAATTGTTTTCTGCACCCTCGAGAACCTCGGACACGATATCCATATTGCTGAAAACATAATGGTTTGCGGTAGCCCTCTTGGCTTTCTAAAATGATCGCAGAATTCTTCTCTGCACACTCGAGAACCACGGACACGATATCCATATTGCTAAAATCATAATTTTGTGCGGCGGCCATCATGGATTTGAAAAATAATCACCAAATCGTTCTCTGCACCCTCGAGAACCTCGGATACGACACCCCTAATATAGTTATCATACTTTTGAGCGGCGGCCATTTTGGATTTGAAAACTGATCACAAAATCGTTCTCTGTACCCTCGAGAATCTCAGACACGATATCCGTATTGCTGAAATCATAATTTTGAGCTACGGCCATCTTGGATTTCAAAAATGATCACAAAATCGTTCTCTGCACCCTCGAGAACCTCGGATACGATACCCATAATGTAGTTATCATACTTTGAGCGGTGGCCATCTTGTATTTGAAAAATGATCACAAAATCGTTCTCTGCAACCTCGAGAACCTCTGATACGATACCCATTATGTAGTTATCATAATTTTGAGCGGCGGCCATCTCGGATTTAAAATTGATCCCAAATTTGTCTTCTGCACCCTCGAGAACCTCGGTCACGATATCCATATTGCTGAAAACATAATTTTGTGCAGCTGCCATCTTGGATTCGAAAAATTATCACAAAATCATTCTCAGCGCCCTCGAAAACCTTGAATACGATACCCAAAATCTAGGTATCATACTTTTGAGCGGCAGCCATCTCGGATTTAAAAATGATCCCAAAACTGTTTTCTGCACCCTCGAGAACCTCAGACACGATATCCATATTGCTGAAGACATAATTTTGTGCGGCGGCTATTGTGGATATGAAAAATGATCACAAAATCGTTCTCTGCACTCTCAAGAACCTTGGATACGATACCCATATTTTTGTGATCATAATCTTGCACGGCGGCCCACTAGGATTTGATAAATGACCACAAAATCGTTCTCAGCACCCTCGAGAACCTCGGATACGATACTCATAATATAGTTATCATACTTTTGAGCGGCGGCCATCTTGGATTTGAAAACTGATCACAAAATCGTTCTCTGTACCCTCGAGAACCTTTGATACGGTACCCATAATCTTGTTATCATACTTTTGAGCGGCAGCCATCTCGGATTTAAAAATGATCCCAAAATTGTTTTCTACACCCTCGAGAACCTCAGACACGATATCCATATTGCTGAAAACATAATTTTGTGCGGCGGCCATCTTGGATAAGAAAATGATCACAAAATCGTTCTCAGCACCCTCGAGAACCTCGGATACGATACCCAAAATGAAGTTATCATAATTTTGAGCGGCGGCCATGGATTTAAAAATGATCACAAAATCGTTCTCTTTAACCTCGAGAACCTCTGATACGATACCCATAATGAAGTTATCATAATTTTGAGCGGCGGCCATCTCGGATTTAAAAATGATACCAAAATTGTTTTCTGCACCCTCGAGAACCTCGGACACGATATCCATATTGCTGAAAACATAATGGTTTGCGGTAGCCCTCTTGGCTTTCTAAAATGATCGCAGAATTCTTCTCTGCACACTCGAGAACCACGGACACGATATCCATATTGCTAATATCATAATTTTGTGCGGCGGCCATCATGGATTTGAAAAATAATCACCAAATCGTTCTCTGCACCCTCGAGAACCTCGGATACGACACCCATAATCTAGTTATCATACTTTTGAGCGGCGGCCATTTTGGATTTGAAAACTGATCACAAAATCGTTCTCTGTACCCTCGAGAACCTCGGATACGATACCCATAATCAAGTTATCATACTTTTGAGCGGCAGCCATCTCGGATTTAAAAATGATCCCAAAATTATTTCTGCACACTCGAGAACCTCAGACACGATATCCATATTGCTGAAAACATAATTTTGTGCGGCGGCCATCTTGGATATGAAAAATGATCACAAAATCGTTCTCAGCACCCTTGAGAACCTCGGATTCGATACCCATATTTTTGTGATCATAATCTTGCACGGCGGCCCACTAGGATTTGATAAATGACCACAAAATCGTTCTCAGCACCCTCGAGAACCTCGGATACGATACTCATAATATAGTTATCATACTTTTGAGCGGCGGCCATCTTGGATTTGAAAACTGATCACAAAATCGTTCTCTGTACCCTCGAGAACCTTTGATACGGTACCCATAATCTTGTTATCATACTTTTGAGCGGCAGCCATCTCGGATTTAAAAATGATCCCAAAATTGTTTTTTACACCCTCGAGAACCTCAGACACGATATCCATATTGCTGAAAACATAATTTTGTGCGGCGGCCATCTTGGATAAGAAAATGATCACAAAATCGTTCTCAGCACCCTCGAGAACCTCGGATACGATACCCAAAATGAAGTTATCATAATTTTGAGCGGCGGCCATGGATTTAAAAATGATCACAAAATCGTTCTCAGCACCCTCGAGAACCTCGGATACGACACCCATAATCTAGTTATCATACTTTTGAGCGGCGGCCATCTCGGATTTGAAAAATGATCCCAAAATTGCTTTCTGGACCCTCGAGAACCTCGGACACGATATCCATATTGCTGAAAACATAATTTTGTGCGGCGGCCATCTTGGATAAGAAAATGATCACAAAATCGTTCTCAGCACCCTCGAGAACCTCGGATACGATACCCAAAATGAAGTTATCATAATTTTGAGCGGCGGCCATGGATTTAAAAATGATCACAAAATCGTTCTCTTTAACCTCGAGAACCTCTGATACGATACCCATAATGAAGTTATCATAATTTTGAGCGGCGGCCATCTCGGATTTAAAAATGATACCAAAATTGTTTTCTGCACCCTCGAGAACCTCGGACACGATATCCATATTGCTGAAAACATAATGGTTTGCGGTAGCCCTCTTGGCTTTCTAAAATGATCGCAGAATTCTTCTCTGCACACTCGAGAACCACGGACACGATATCCATATTGCTAAAATCATAATTTTGTGCGGCGGCCATCATGGATTTGAAAAATAATCACCAAATCGTTCTCTGCACCCTCGAGAACCTCGGATACGACACCCCTAATATAGTTATCATACTTTTGAGCGGCGGCCATTTTGGATTTGAAAACTGATCACAAAATCGTTCTCTGTACCCTCGAGAATCTCAGACACGATATCCGTATTGCTGAAATCATAATTTTGAGCTACGGCCATCTTGGATTTCAAAAATGATCACAAAATCGTTCTCTGCACCCTCGAGAACCTCGGATACGATACCCATAATGTAGTTATCATACTTTGAGCGGTGGCCATCTTGTATTTGAAAAATGATCACAAAATCGTTCTCTGCAACCTCGAGAACCTCTGATACGATACCCATTATGTAGTTATCATAATTTTGAGCGGCGGCCATCTCGGATTTAAAATTGATCCCAAATTTGTCTTCTGCACCCTCGAGAACCTCGGTCACGATATCCATATTGCTGAAAACATAATTTTGTGCAGCTGCCATCTTGGATTCGAAAAATTATCACAAAATCATTCTCAGCGCCCTCGAAAACCTTGAATACGATACCCAAAATCTAGGTATCATACTTTTGAGCGGCAGCCATCTCGGATTTAAAAATGATCCCAAAACTGTTTTCTGCACCCTCGAGAACCTCAGACACGATATCCATATTGCTGAAGACATAATTTTGTGCGGCGGCTATTGTGGATATGAAAAATGATCACAAAATCGTTCTCTGCACTCTCAAGAACCTTGGATACGATACCCATATTTTTGTGATCATAATCTTGCACGGCGGCCCACTAGGATTTGATAAATGACCACAAAATCGTTCTCAGCACCCTCGAGAACCTCGGATACGATACTCATAATATAGTTATCATACTTTTGAGCGGCGGCCATCTTGGATTTGAAAACTGATCACAAAATCGTTCTCTGTACCCTCGAGAACCTTTGATACGGTACCCATAATCTTGTTATCATACTTTTGAGCGGCAGCCATCTCGGATTTAAAAATGATCCCAAAATTGTTTTCTACACCCTCGAGAACCTCAGACACGATATCCATATTGCTGAAAACATAATTTTGTGCGGCGGCCATCTTGGATAAGAAAATGATCACAAAATCGTTCTCAGCACCCTCGAGAACCTCGGATACGATACCCAAAATGAAGTTATCATAATTTTGAGCGGCGGCCATGGATTTAAAAATGATCACAAAATCGTTCTCTTTAACCTCGAGAACCTCTGATACGATACCCATAATGAAGTTATCATAATTTTGAGCGGCGGCCATCTCGGATTTAAAAATGATACCAAAATTGTTTTCTGCACCCTCGAGAACCTCGGACACGATATCCATATTGCTGAAAACATAATGGTTTGCGGTAGCCCTCTTGGCTTTCTAAAATGATCGCAGAATTCTTCTCTGCACACTCGAGAACCACGGACACGATATCCATATTGCTAATATCATAATTTTGTGCGGCGGCCATCATGGATTTGAAAAATAATCACCAAATCGTTCTCTGCACCCTCGAGAACCTCGGATACGACACCCATAATCTAGTTATCATACTTTTGAGCGGCGGCCATTTTGGATTTGAAAACTGATCACAAAATCGTTCTCTGTACCCTCGAGAACCTCGGATACGATACCCATAATCAAGTTATCATACTTTTGAGCGGCAGCCATCTCGGATTTAAAAATGATCCCAAAATTATTTCTGCACACTCGAGAACCTCAGACACGATATCCATATTGCTGAAAACATAATTTTGTGCGGCGGCCATCTTGGATATGAAAAATGATCACAAAATCGTTCTCAGCACCCTTGAGAACCTCGGATTCGATACCCATATTTTTGTGATCATAATCTTGCAATGCGGCCCTCTTGGATATGATAAATGGTCACAAAATCGTTCTGTGCACTCTCGAGAAGCTCGGATACGATACCCATATTTTAGTGATCATAATCTTGCACGGCGGCCCACTTGGATTTGAAAAATGACTACAAAATCGTTCTCAGCTCCCTCGAGAACCTCGGATACGATACCCATAATGTAGTTATCATACTTTTGAGCAGCGGCCATCTTGGATTTGAAAAATGATCACAAAATCGTTCTCTGCAACCTCAAGAACCTCTGATACGATACCCATAATGTAGTTATCATAATTTTGAGCGGCGGCCATCTCGGATTTAAAAATGATCCCAAAATTGTTTTCTGCACCCTCGAGAACGGCCACACACAATGGTTTGCGGTAGCCCTCTTGGCTTTCTAAAATGATCGCAGAATTCTTCTCTGCACCCTAGAGAACCACGGACACGATATCCATATTGCTAAAATCATAATTTTGTGCGGCGGCCATCTTGGATTTGAAAAATAATCACCAAATCGTTCTCAGCACCCTCGAGAACCTCGGATACGATACACATCATGTAGTTATCATACTTTTGAGCGGCGGCCATTTTGGATTTGAAAACTGATCACAAAATCGTTCTCTGTACCCTCGAGAACCTCGGATACGATTCCCATAATCAAGTTATCATACTTTTGAGCGGCAGCCATCTCGGATTTAAAAATGATCCCAAAATTATTTCTGCACACTCGAGAACCTCAGACACGATATCCATATTGCTGAAAACATAATTTTGTGCGGCGGCCATCTTGGATATGAAAAATGATCACAAAATCGTTCTCTGCACTCTCAAGAACCTCGGATACGATACCCATATTTTAGTGATCATAATCTTGCACGGCGGCCATTTTGGATTTGAAAACTGATCACAAAATCGTTCTCTGTACCCTCGAGAACCTCGGATACGATACCCATAATCAAGTTATCATACTTTTGAGCGGCGGCCATCTTGGATTTGAAAAATGATCACAAAATCGTTCTCTGCAACCTCAAGAACCTCTGATACGATACCCATAATCTAGTTATCATAATTTTGAGCGGCGGCCATCTCGGATTTAAAAATGATCCCAAAATTGTTTTCTGCACCCTCGAGAACCTCGGACACGATATCCATATTGCTGAAAACATAATTTTGTGCAGCGGCCATCTTGGATTAGAAAAATTATCACATAATCGTTCTCAGCACCCTCGAGAACCTCGGATACTATTCCCATAATGTAGTTATCATACCTTTAAGCGGCGGCTACCTTCTATTTGAAAAATGATCACAAAATCGTTCTCTGCCCTCTCAAAAACCTCGGATACGATACCCATATGTTTGTGATCATAATCTTGCACGGCGGCCCTATTGGATTTGAAAAATGGTCACAAAATCGTTCTGTGCACTCTCGAGAAGCGCGGATACGATACCCATATTTTTGTGATCATAATCTTGCACGGCGGCCATCTCGGATTTAAAATGATCCCAAAATTGTTTTCTGCACCCTCGAGAACCTCGGATACGATATCCATATTGCTAACATAATTTTGTGCAGCGGCCATCTTGGATTAGAAAAATGATCACAAAATCGTTCTCTGTACCCTCGAGAACCTCGGATACGATACCCATAATCTAGTTATCATACTTAAGCGCGGCAGCCGTCTCGGATTTAAAAATGATCCCAAAATTGTATTCTGCACCCTCGAGAATCTCAGACACGATATCCATATTGCTGAAAACATAATTTTGTGCGGCGGCCATCTAGGATTTGAAAAATGATCACAAAATCGTTCTCTGCACCCTCAAGAACCTCAGATACGATACCCATAATGTAGTTATCATAAATTTGAGCGGCGGCCATCTAGGATTTCAAGAATCATCACAAATTCGTTCTGTGCACTCTCGAGAACCTCGGATACGATACCCATATTTTTGTGATCATAATCTTGCACAGCGGCCATCTTGGACTTCAAAAATGATCACTAAATCGTTCTCAGCACCCTCGAAAAACTCGGATACGATACCCATAATGTAGTTATCATAATTTTGAGCGGCGGCCATCTTGGATTTAAAAAATTATCACAAAATCGTTCTGTGCACTCTCGAGAACCTCGGATACGATACCCATATTTTTTGATCATAATCTTGCACGGCGGCCATCTTGGATTTAAAAAATGATCACTTAATCGTTCTCAGCACCCTCGAAAAACTCGGAAACGATACCCATAATGTAGTTATCATACTTTTGAGCGGGGGCCATCTTGGATTTGAAAACTGATCACAAAATCGTTCTCTGCACCCTCGAGAACCTCGGATACGATACACATAATCTTGTTATCATACTTTTGAGCGGCGGCCATCTGGGATTTAAAAATGATCCCAAAATTGCTTTCTGCACCCTCGAGAACCTCGGACACGATATCCATAATGTAGTTATCATAATTTTGAGCGGCGGCCATCTCGGATTTAAAAAATGATTACTAAATACTTATCTGCACCCTCGAGAACCTCTGATACGATACCCATAATGTAGTTATCATAATTTTGAGCGGCGGCCATCTCGGATTTAAAAAATGATTACTAAATCGTTCTCTGCACCCTCGAGAATCTCAGACACGATATCCGTATTGCTAAAATCATAATTTTGAGCGGCGGCCATCTTGTATTTCAAAAATGATCACAAAATCGTTCTCTGCGCCCTCGAGAATCTCAGACACGATATCCGTATTGCTGAAATCATAATTTTGAGCGGCGGCCATCTTGGATTTCAAAAATGATCACAAAATCGTTCTCTGCAACCTCGAGAACCTCTGATACGATACCCATTATGTAGTTATCATAATTTTGAGCGGCGGCCATCTCGGATTTAAAAATGATCCCAAATTTGTTTTCTGCACCCTCGAGAACCTCGGACACGATATCCATATTGCTGAAAACATAATTTTTTGCAGCCGCCATCTTGGATTCGAAAAATTATCACAAAATCATTCTCAGCACCCTCGAAAACCTCGAATACGATACCCAAAATGTAGTTATCATACTTTTGAGCGGTGGCCATCTTGGATTTGAAAAAAGGATCACAAAATCGTTCTCAGCACCCTCGAGGTTCTCGGATACGATACCAATAATGTAGTTATCATACTTTTAAGCGGCCGCTATCTTCGATTTGAAAAATGATCACAAAATCATTCTCTGCACCCTCGAGAACCTCGGATACGATACCCATAATGTGATTATCATAATTTTGAGCGGCGGCCATCTTGGATTTCAAAAATGATCACAAAATCGTTCTGTGCACTCTCGAGAACCTCGGATACGATACCCATAATTTTGTGATCATAATCTTGCACATCGGCCATCTCGGATTTTAAAATGATCCCAAAATTGTTTTCTGCACCCTCGAGAACCTCGGACATGATATCCATATTGCTCAAAACATAATGGTTTGCAGCAGCCCACTTGGATTTCTTAAATGATCGCAGAATTGTTCTCTGCACCCTCAAGAACCTCGGACACGATATCCATAATGTTGAAAACATAATTGTTTGCGGCAGCCCTCTTGGATTTCCAAACTGATCACAGAATTTTTCTCTGCACCCTCGAGAAACTCGGAGACGATATCCATATTGCTAAAATCAAAATTTTGAGCAAATTGAAAACTGGATTGGATTTGAAAACTGATCACAAAATCGTTCTCTGCACCCTCGAGAACCTCGGATACGATACCCATAATCTAGTTATCATACTTTTGAGCGGCGGCCATCTGGGATTTAAAAATGATCCCAAAATTAATTTCTGCACCCTCGAGAACCTCGGACACGATATCCATATTGCTGAAAACATAGTAGTTTGCGGCAGCCCTCTTGGTTTTCTTAAATGATCGCAGAATTCTTCTCTGCACCATTGAGAACCTCAGACACAGTCCATATTGCTGAAAACATAATTTTGTGCGGCGGCCATCTAAGATATGAGAAATGATCACAAAATCGTTCTCTGCACGCTCAAGAACCTCGGATATGATACCCATATTTTTGTGATCATAATCTTGCACAGGGGCCCTCTTGGATTTGAAAAAAGATCACAAAATCGTTCTCAGCACCCTCGAGAACCTCGGATACGATACACATAATGTAGTTATCATACTTTTGAGCGGCAGCCATCTCGGATTTAAAAATGATCCCAAAATTATTTTCTGCACCCTCGAGAACCTCAGACACGATATCCATATTGCTGAAAACATAATTTTGTGCGGCGGCCATCTTGGATTTGAAAACTGATCACAGAATCGTTCTCTGTACCCTCGAGAACCTCGGATACGATACCCATACTTTTGTGATCATAATCTTGCACGGTGGCCCACTTGGATTTGCTAAATGACCACAAAATCGTTCTCAGCACCCTCGAGAACTTCGGATACGAAACCCATAAAGTAGTTACCATACTATTGAGCGGCGGCCATCTTGGATTTGAAAAATGATCAATAATCGTTCTCTGCACCCTCGAGAACCTCGGATACGACACCCATAATCTAGTTATCATACTTTTGAGCGGCGGCCATGGATTTAAAAATGATCACAAAATCGTTCTCTGCAACCTCGAGAACCTCTGATACGATACCCATTATGAAGTTATCATAATTTTGAGTGGCGGCCATCTCGGATTTAAAAATGATACCAAAATTGTTTTCTGCACCCTCGAGAACCTCGGACACGATATCCATATTGCTGAAAACATAATGGTTTGCGGTAGCCCTCTTGGCTTTCTAAAATGATCGCAGAATTCTTCTCTGCACCCTCGAGAACCACGGACACGATATCCATATTACTAAAATCATAATTTTGTGCGGCGGCCATCTTGGATTTGAAAATAATCACCAAATCGTTCTCAGCACCCTCGAGAACCTCGGATACGATAAACATCATGTAGTTATCATACTTTTGAGCGGCGGCCATTTTGGATTTGAAAACTGATCACAAAATCGTTCTCTGTACCCTCGAGAACCTCGGATACGATACCCATAATCAAGTTATCATACTTTTGAGCGGCAGCCATCTCGGATTTAAAAATGATCCCAAAATTATTTCTGCACACTCGAGAACCTCAGACACGATATCCATATTGCTGAAAACATAATTTTGTGCGGCGGCAATTTTGGATATGAAAAATGATCACATAATCGTTCTCTGCACTCTCAAGAACCTCGGATACGATACCCATATTTTAGTGATCATAATCTTGCACGGCGGCCCACTTGGATTTGAAAAATGACTACAAAATCGTTCTCAGCTCCCTCGAGAACCTCGGATACGATACCCATAATGTAGTTATCATACTTTTAGCGGCGGCCATCTTGGATTTGAAAAATGATCACAAAATCGTTCTATGCAACCTCAAGAACATCGGATACGATACCCATAATGTGATTATCATAATTTTGAGCGGCGGCCATCTTGGATTTCAAAAATGATCACAAAATCGTTCTGTGCACTCTCGAGAACCTCGGATACGATACCCATAATTTTGTGATCATAATCTTGCACATCGGCCATCTCGGATTTTAAAATGATCCCAAAATTGTTTTCTGCACCCTCGAGAACCTCGGACATGATATCCATATTGCTCAAAACATAATGGTTTGCAGCAGCCCACTTGGATTTCTTAAATGATCGCAGAATTGTTCTCTGCACCCTCGAGAACCTCGGACACGATATCCATAATGTTGAAAACATAATTGTTTGCGGCAGCCCTCTTGGATTTCCAAACTGATCACAGAATTTTTCTCTGCACCCTCGAGAAACTCGGAGACGATATCCATATTGCTAAAATCAAAATTTTGAGCAAATTGAAAACTGGATTGGATTTGAAAACTGATCACAAAATCGTTCTCTGCACCCTCGAGAACCTCGGATACGATACCCATAATCTAGTTATCATACTTTTGAGCGGCGGCCATCTGGGATTTAAAAATGATCCCAAAATTAATTTCTGCACCCTCGAGAACCTCGGACACGATATCCATATTGCTGAAAACATAGTAGTTTGCGGCAGCCCTCTTGGTTTTCTTAAATGATCGCAGAATTCTTCTCTGCACCATTGAGAACCTCAGACACAGTCCATATTGCTGAAAACATAATTTTGTGCGGCGGCCATCTAAGATATGAGAAATGATCACAAAATCGTTCTCTGCACGCTCAAGAACCTCGGATATGATACCCATATTTTTGTGATCATAATCTTGCACAGGGGCCCTCTTGGATTTGAAAAAAGATCACAAAATCGTTCTCAGCACCCTCGAGAACCTCGGATACGATACACATAATGTAGTTATCATACTTTTGAGCGGCAGCCATCTCGGATTTAAAAATGATCCCAAAATTGTTTTCTGCACCCTCGAGAACCTCAGACACGATATCCATATTGCTGAAAACATAATTTTGTGCGGCGGCCATCTTGGATTTGAAAACTGATCACAGAATCGTTCTCTGTACCCTCGAGAACCTCGGATACGATACCCATACTTTTGTGATCATAATCTTGCACGGTGGCCCACTTGGATTTGCTAAATGACCACAAAATCGTTCTCAGCACCCTCGAGAACTTCGGATACGAAACCCATAAAGTAGTTACCATACTATTGAGCGGCGGCCATCTTGGATTTGAAAAATGATCAAAAATCGTTCTCTGCACCCTCGAGAACCTCGGATACGACACCCATAATCTAGTTATCATACTTTTGAGCGGCGGCCATGGATTTAAAAATGATCACAAAATCGTTCTCTGCACCCTCGAGAACCTCGGATACGATACCCATAATCTAGTTATCATACTTTTGAGCGGCGGCCATCTCGGATTTAAAAATGATCCCAAAATTGCTTTCTGTACCCTCGAGAACCTCGGACACGATATCCATATTGCTGAAAACAATGGTTTGCGGCAGCCCTCTTGGCTTACTAAAATGATCCCAGAATACTTCTCTGCACCCTCAAGAACCTCTGATACGATACCCATAATGTAGTTATCATATATTTGAGCGGCGGCCATCTCGGATTTAAAAATGATCCCAAAATTGTTTTCTGCACCCTTGAGAACCTCGGATACGATACCCATAATCTAGTTATCATACTTTAGCGCGGCAGCCGTCTCGGATTTAAAAATGATCCCAAAATTGTTTTCTGCACCCTCGAGAATCTCAGACACGATATCCATATTGCTGAAAACATAATTTTGTGCGGCGGCCATCTAGGATTTGAAAAATGATCACAAAATCGTTCTCTGCACCCTCAAGAACCTCAGATACGATACCCATAATGTAGTTATCATAAATTTGAGCGGCGGCCATCTAGGATTTCAAGAATCATCACAAATTCGTTCTGTGCACTCTCGAGAACCTCGGATACGATACCCATATTTTTGTGATCATAATCTTGCACAGCGGCCATCTTGGACTTCAAAAATGATCACTAAATCGTTCTCAGCACCCTCGAAAAACTCGGATACGATACCCATAATGTAGTTATCATAATTTTGAGCGGCGGCCATCTTGGATTTAAAAAATTATCACAAAATCGTTCTGTGCACTCTCGAGAACCTCGGATACGATACCCATATTTTTTGATCATAATCTTGCACGGCGGCCATCTTGGATTTAAAAAATGATCACTTAATCGTTCTCAGCACCCTCGAAAAACTCGGAAACGATACCCATAATGTAGTTATCATACTTTTGAGCGGGGGCCATCTTGGATTTGAAAACTGATCACAAAATCGTTCTCTGCACCCTCGAGAACCTCGGATACGATACACATAATCTAGTTATCATACTTTTGAGCGGCGGCCATCTGGGATTTAAAAATGATCCCAAAATTGCTTTCTGCACCCTCGAGAACCTCGGACACGATATCCATAATGTAGTTATCATAATTTTGAGCGGCGGCCATCTCGGATTTAAAAAATGATTACTAAATACTTATCTGCACCCTCGAGAACCTCTGATACGATACCCATAATGTAGTTATCATAATTTTGAGCGGCGGCCATCTCGGATTTAAAAAATGATTACTAAATCGTTCTCTGCACCCTCGAGAATCTCAGACACGATATCCGTATTGCTAAAATCATAATTTTGAGCGGCGGCCATCTTGGATTTCAAAAATGATCACAAAATCGTTCTCTGCGCCCTCGAGAATCTCAGACACGATATCCGTATTGCTGAAATCATAATTTTGAGCGGCGGCCATCTTGGATTTTAAAAATGATCACAAAATCGTTCTCTGCAACCTCGAGAACCTCTGATACGATACCCATTATGTAGTTATCATAATTTTGAGCGGCGGCCATCTCGGATTTAAAAATGATCCCAAATTTGTTTTCTGCACCCTCGAGAACCTCGGACACGATATCCATATTGCTGAAAACATAATTTTGTGCAGCCGCCATCTTGGATTCGAAAAATTATCACAAAATCATTCTCAGCACCCTCGAAAACCTCGAATACGATACCCAAAATGTAGTTATCATACTTTTGAGCGGTGGCCATCTTGGATTTGAAAAAAGGATCACAAAATCGTTCTCAGCACCCTCGAGGTTCTCGGATACGATACCAATAATGTAGTTATCATACTTTTAAGCGGCCGCTATCTTCGATTTGATAAATGATCACAAAATCATTCCTGCACCCTCGAGAACCTCGGATACGATACCCATAATGTGATTATCATAATTTTGAGCGGCGGCCATCTTGGATTTCAAAAATGATCACAAAATCGTTCTGTGCACTCTCGAGAACCTCGGATACGATACCCATAATTTTGTGATCATAATCTTGCACATCGGCCATCTCGGATTTAAAAATGATCCCAAAATTGTTTTCTGCACCCTCGAGAACCTCGGACATGATATCCATATTGCTCAAAACATAATGGTTTGCAGCAGCCCACTTGGATTTCTTAAATGATCGCAGAATTGTTCTCTGCACCCTCGAGAACCTCGGACACGATATCCATAATGTTGAAAACATAATTGTTTGCGGCAGCCCTCTTGGATTTCCAAACAGATCACAGAATTTTTCTCTGCACCCTCGAGAAACTCGGAGACGATATCCATATTGCTAAAATCAAAATTTTGAGCAAATTGAAAACTGGATTGGATTTGAAAACTGATCACAAAATCGTTCTCTGCACCCTCGAGAACCTCGGATACGATACCCATAATCTAGTTATCATACTTTTGAGCGGCGGCCATCTGGGATTTAAAAATGATCCCAAAATTAATTTCTGCACCCTCGAGAACCTCGGACACGATATCCATATTGCTGAAAACATAGTAGTTTGCGGCAGCCCTCTTGGATTTGAAAACTGATCACAGAATCGTTCTCTGTACCCTCGAGAACCTCGGATACGATACCCATACTTTTGTGATCATAATCTTGCACGGTGGCCCACTTGGATTTGCTAAATGACCACAAAATCGTTCTCAGCACCCTCGAGAACCTCGGATACGATACACATAATGTAGTTATCATACTTTTGAGCGGCAGCCATCTCGGATTTAAAAATGATCCCAAAATTGTTTTCTGCACCCTCGAGAACCTCAGACACGATATCCATATTGCTGAAAACATAATTTTGTGCGGCGGCCATCTTGGATTTGAAAACTGATCACAGAATCGTTCTCTGTACCCTCGAGAACCTCGGATACGATACCCATACTTTTGTGATCATAATCTTGCACGGTGGCCCACTTGGATTTGCTAAATGACCACAAAATCGTTCTCAGCACCCTCGAGAACTTCGGATACGAAACCCATAAAGTAGTTACCATACTATTGAGCGGCGGCCATCTTGGATTTGAAAAATGATCAAAAATCGTTCTCTGCACCCTCGAGAACCTCGGATACGACACCCATAATCTAGTTATCATACTTTTGAGCGGCGGCCATGGATTTAAAAATGATCACAAAATCGTTCTCTGCAACCTCGAGAACCTCTGATACGATACCCATTATGAAGTTATCATAATTTTGAGCGGCGGCCATCTCGGATTTAAAAATGATACCAAAATTGTTTTCTGCACCCTCGAGAACCTCGGACACGATATCCATATTGCTGATAACATAATGGTTTGCGGTAGCCCTCTTGGCTTTCTAAAATGATCGCAGAATTCTTCTCTGCACCCTCGAGAACCACGGACACGATATCCATATTACTAAAATCATAATTTTGTGCGGCGGCCATCTTGGATTAGAAAAATTATCACATAATCGTTCTCAGCACCCTCGAGATCCTCGGATACGATTCCCATAATGTAGTTATCATACCTTTAAGCGGCGGCTATCTTCGATTTGAAAAATGATCACAAAATCGTTCTCTGCCCTCTCAAAAACCTCGGATACCCATATGTTTGTGATCATAATCTTGCACGGCGGCCCTATTGGATTTGAAAAATGGTCACAAAATCGTTCTCAGCACCCTTGAGAACCTCGGATACGATACCCATATTTTTGTGATCATAATCTTGCACGGCGGCCCTCTTGGATTTGATAAATGGTCACAAAATCGTTCTGTGCACTCTCGAGAAGCTCGGATACGATACCCATATTTTTGTGATCATAATCTTGCACGGCGGCCATCTCGGATTTAAAATGATCCCAAAATTGTTTTCTGCACCCTCGAGAACCTCGGACACGATATCCATATTGCTGAAAACATAATTTTGTGCAGCGGCCATCTTGGATTAGAAAAATGATCACAAATCGTTCTCTGTACCCTCGAGAACCTCGGATACGATACCCATAATATAGTTATCATACTTTTGAGCAGCGGCCATCTTGGATTTGAAAACTGATCACAAAATCGTTCTCTGCACCCTCGAGAACCTCGGATACGATACCCATAATCTAGTTATCATACTTTTGAGCGGCGGCCATCTCGGATTTAAAAATGATCCCAAAATTCCTTTCTGTACCCTCGAGAACCTCGGACACGATATCCATATTGCTGAAAACAATGGTTTGCGGCAGCCCTCTTGGCTTACTAAAATGATCCCAGAATACTTCTCTGCACCCTCAAGAACCTCTGATACGATACCCATAATGTAGTTATCATATATTTGAGCGGCGGCCATCTCGGATTTAAAAATGATCCCAAAATTGTTTTCTGCACCCTTGAGAACCTCGGATACGATACCCATAATGTAGTTATCATAATTTTGAGCGGCGGCCATCTTGGATTTCAAGAATGATCACAAAATCGTTCTGTGCTCTCTCGAGAACCTCGGATACGATATCCATATTTTTGTGATCATAATCTTGCACGGCGGCCATCTTGGATTTGAAAAATGATTACTAAATCGTTCTCTGCACCCTCGAGAATCTCAGTCATGATATCCGTATTGCTGAAATCATAATTTTGAGCGGCGGCCATCTTGGATTTCAAAAATGATCACAAAATCGTTCTCTGCACCCTCGAGAACCTCGGATACGATACCCATAATGTAGTTATCATACTTTGAGCGGTGGCCATCTTGTATTTGAAAAATGATCACAAAATCGTTCTCTGCAACCTCGAGAACCTCTGATACGATACCCATTATGTAGTTATCATAATTTTGAGCGGCGGCCATCTCGGATTTAAAAATGATCCCACATTTGTTTTCTGCACCCTCGAGAACCTCGGACACGATATCCATATTGCTGAAAACATAATTTTGTGCAGCTGCCATCTTGGATTCGAAAAATTATCACAAAATCATTCTCAGCACCCTCGAAAACCTCGAATACGATACCCAAAATCTAGTTATCATACTTTTGAGCGGCAGCCATCTCGGATTTAAAAATGATCCCAAAATTGTTTTCAGCACCCTCGAGATCCTCGGATACGATTCCCATAATGTAGTTATCATACTTTTAAGCGGCGGCTATCTTCGATTTGAAAAATGATCACAAAATCGTTCTCTGCCCTCTCAAAAACCTCGGATACCCATATGTTTGTGATCATAATCTTGCACGGCGGCCCTATTGGATTTGAAAAATGGTCACAAAATCGTTCTCAGCACCCTTGAGAACCTCGGATACGATACCCATATTTTTGTGATCATAATCTTGCACGGCGGCCCTCTTGGATTTGATAAATGGTCACAAAATCGTTCCGTGCACTCTCGAGAAGCTCGGATACGATACCCATATTTTTGTGATCATAATCTTGCACGGCGGCCATCTCGGATTTAAAATGATCCCAAAATTGTTTTCTGCACCCTCGAGAACCTCGGACACGATATCCATATTGCTGAAAACATAATTTTGTGCAGCGGCCATCTTGGATTTGAACAATGATCACAAATCGTTCTCTGTACCCTCGAGAACCTCGGATACGATACCCATAATATAGTTATCATACTTTTGAGCAGCGGCCATCTTGGATTTGAAAACTGATCACAAAATCGTTCTCTGCACCCTCGAGAACCTCGGATACGATACCCATAATCTAGTTATCATACTTTTGAGCGGCGGCCATCTCGGATTTAAAAATGATCCCAAAATTGCTTTCTGTACCCTCGAGAACCTCGGACACGATATCCATATTGCTGAAAACAATGGTTTGCGGCAGCCCTCTTGGCTTACTAAAATGATCGCAGAATACTTCTCTGCACCCTCGAGAACCTCTGATACGATACCCATAATGTAGTTATCATATATTTGAGCGGCGGCCATCTCGAATTTAAAAATGATCCCAAAATTGTTTTCTGCACCCTTGAGAACCTCGGATACGATACCCATAATGTAGTTATCATAATTTTGAGCGACGGCCATCTTGGATTTCAAGAATGATCACAAAATCGTTCTGTGCTCTCTCGAGAACCTCGGATACGATATCCATATTTTTGTGATCATAATCTTGCACGGCGGCCATCTTGGATTTGAAAAATGATTACTAAATCGTTCTCTGCACCCTCGAGAATCTCAGTCATGATATCCGTATTGCTGAAATCATAATTTTGAGCGGCGGCCATCTTGGATTTCAAAAATGATCACAAAATCGTTCTCTGCACCCTCGAGAACCTCGGATACGATACCCATAATGTAGTTATCATACTTTGAGCGGTGGCCATCTTGTATTTGAAAAATGATCACAAAATCGTTCTCTGCAACCTCGAGAACCTCTGATACGATACCCATTATGAAGTTATCATAATTTTGAGCGGCGGCCATCTCGGATTTAAAAATGATCCCAAATTTGTTTTCTGCACCCTCGAGAACCTCGGACACGATATCCATATTGCTGAAAACATAATTTTGTGCAGCTGCCATCTTGGATTCGAAAAATTATCACAAAATCATTCTCAGCACCCTCGAAAACCTCGAATACGATACCCAAAATCTAGTTATCATACTTTTGAGCGGCAGCCATCTCGGATTTAAAAATGATCCCAAAATTGTTTTCTGCACCCTCGAGAACCTCAGACACGATATCCATATTGCTGAAGACATAATTTTGTGCGGCGGCTATCGTGGATATGAAAAATGATCACAAAATCGTTCTCTGCACTCTCAAGAACCTTGGATACGATACCAATATTTTTGTGATCATAATCTTGCACGGCGTCCCACTTGGATTTGATAAATGACCACAAAATCGTTCTCAGCACCCTCGAGAACCTCGGATACGATACCCATAATATAGTTATCATACTTTTGAGCGGCGGCCATCTTCGATTTGAAAACTGATCACAAAATCGTTCTCTGTACCCTCGAGAATCTTTGATACGGTACCCATAATCTTGTTATCATACTTTTGAGCGGCAGCCATCTCGGATTTAAAAATGATCCCAAAATTGTTTTCTACATCCTCGAGAACCTCAGACACGATATCCATATTGCTGAAAACATAATTTTGTGCGGCGGCCATCTTGGATTTGAAAACTGATCACAGAATCGTTCTCTGTACTCTCCAGAACCTCGGATACGATACCCATACTTTTGTGATCATAATCTTGCACGGCGGCCCACTTGGATTTGATAAGTGACCACAAAATCGTTCTCAGCACCCTCGAGAACCTCGGATACGACACCCATAATGTAGTTATCATACTATTGAGCGGCAGCCATCTTGGATTTGAAAAATGATCACAAAATCGTTCTCTGCACCCTCGAGAATCTCGGATACGACACCCATAATCTAGTTATCATACTTTTGAGCGGCGGCCATCTCTGATTTGAAAAATGATCCCAAAATTGCTTACTGCACCCTCGAGAACCTCGGACACGATATCCATATTGCTGAAAACATAATTTTGTGTGGCGGCCATCTTGGATAAGAAAAATGATCACAAAATCGTTCTCAGCACCCTCGAGGACCTCGGATACGATACCCATAATGAAGTTATCATAATTTTGAGCGGCGGCCATGGATTTAAAAATGATCACAAAATCGTTCTCTGCAACCTCGAGAACCTCTGATACGATACCCATAATGAAGTTATCATAATTTTGAGCGGCGGCCATCTCGGATTTAAAAATTATACCGAAATTGTTTTCTGCACCCTCGAGAACCTCGGACACGATATCCATATTGCTGAAAACATAATGGTTTGCGGTAGCCCTCTTGGCTTTCTAAAATGATCGCAGAATTCTTCTCTGCACCCTCGAGAACCACGGACACGATATCCATATTGCTAAAATCATAATTTTGTGCGGCGGCCATCTTGGATTTGAAAAATAATCACCAAATCGTTCTCAGCACCCTCGAGAACCTCGGATACGATACACATAATGTAGTTATCATACTTTTGAGCGGCGGCCATTTTGGATTTGAAAACTGATCACAAAATCGTTCTCTGTAACCTCGAGAACCTCGGATACGATACCCATAATCAAGTTATCATACTTTTGAGCGGCAGCCATCTCGGATTTAAAAATGATTTCAAAATTATTTCTGCACACTCGAGAACCTCAGACACGATATCCATATTGCTGAAAACATAATTTTGTGCGGCGGCCATCTTGGATATGAAAAATGATCAAAAAATCGTTCTCTGCACTCTCAAGAACCTCGGATACGATACCCATATTTTAGTGATCATAATCTTGCACGGCGGCCCACTTGGATTTGAAAAATGACTACAAAATCGTTTTCAGCACCCTCGAGAACCTCGGATACGATACCCATAATGTAGTTATCATACTTTTGAGCGGCGGCCATCTTGGATTTGAAAAATGATCACAAAATCGTTCTCTACAACCTCAAGAACCTCTGATACGATACCCATAATGTAGTTATCATAATTTTGAGCGGCGGCCATCTCGGATTTAAAAATGATCCCAAAATTGTTTTCTGCACCCTCGAGAACCTCGGACACGATATCCATATTGCTGAAAACATAATTTTGTGCCGCGGCCATCTTGGATTAGAAAAATTATCACATAATCGTTCTCAGCACCCTCGAGAACCTCGGATACGATTCCCATAATGTAGTTATCATACCTTTAAGCGGCGGCTATCTTCGATTTGAAAAATGATCACAAAATCGTTCTCTGCCCTCTCAAAAACCTCGGATACGATACCCATATGTTTGTGATCATAATCTTGCACGGCGGCCCTATTGGATTTGAAAAACGGTCACAAAATCGTTCTCAGAACCCTTGAGAACCTCGGATACGATACCCATATTTTTGTGATCATAATCTTGCACGGCGGCCCTGTTGGATTTGATAAATGGTCACAAAATCGTTCTGTGCACTCTCGAGAAGCTCGGATACGATACCCATATTTTTGTGATCATAGTCTTGCACGGCGGCCATCTCGGATTTAAAATGATCCCAAAATTGTTTTCTGCACCCTCGAGAACCTCGGACACGATATCCATATTGCTGAAAACATAATTTTGTGCAGCGGCCATCTTGGATTAGGAAAATGATCACAAAATCGTTCTCTGTACCCTCGAGAACCTCGGATACGAAACCTATAATCTAGTTATCATACTTTTGCGCGGCAGCCATCTCGGATTTAAAAATGATCCCAAAATTGTTTTCTGCACCCTCGTGAACCTCAGACACGATATCCATATTGCTGAAAACATAATTTTGTGCGGCGGCCATCTTGGATATGAAAAATGATCACAAAATCGTTCTCTGCACTCTCAAGAACTTCAGATACGATACCCATAATGTAGTTATCATAATTTTGAGCGGCGGCCATCTTGGATTTCATGAATGAAAATCATTCTCAGCACCCTCGAAAACCTCGAATACGATACCCAAAATCTAGTTATCATACTTTTGAGCGGCAGCCATCTCGGATTTAAAAATGATCCCAAAATTGTTTTCTGCACCCTCGAGAACCTCAGACACGATATCCATATTGCTGAAGACATAATTTTGTGCGGCGGCTATCGTGGATATGAAAAATGATCACAAAATCGTTCTCTGCACTCTCAAGAACCTTGGATACGATACCAATATTTTTGTGATCATAATCTTGCACGGCGTCCCACTTGGATTTGATAAATGACCACAAAATCGTTCTCAGCACCCTCGAGAACCTCGGATACGATACCCATAATATAGTTATCATACTTTTGAGCGGCGGCCATCTTCGATTTGAAAACTGATCACAAAATCGTTCTCTGTACCCTCGAGAATCTTTGATACGGTACCCATAATCTTGTTATCATACTTTTGAGCGGCAGCCATCTCGGATTTAAAAATGATCCCAAAATTGTTTTCTACACCCTCGAGAACCTCAGACACGATATCCATATTGCTGAAAACATAATTTTGTGCGGCGGCCATCTTGGATTTGAAAACTGATCACAGAATCGTTCTCTGTACTCTCCAGAACCTCGGATACGATACCCATATTTTTGTGATCATAATCTTGCACGGCGGCCCTCTTGGATTTGATAAATGGTCACAAAATCGTTCCATGCACTCTCGAGAAGCTCGGATACGATACCCATATTTTTGTGATCATAATCTTGCACGGCGGCCATCTCGGATTTAAAATGATCCCAAAATTGTTTTCTGCACCCTCGAGAACCTCGGACACGATATCCATATTGCTGAAAACATAATTTTGTGCAGCGGCCATCTTGGATTTGAACAATGATCACAAATCGTTCTCTGTACCCTCGAGAACCTCGGATACGATACCCATAATATAGTTATCATACTTTTGAGCAGCGGCCATCTTGGATTTGAAAACTGATCACAAAATCGTTCTCTGCACCCTCGAGAACCTCGGATACGATACCCATAATCTAGTTATCATACTTTTGAGCGGCGGCCATCTCGGATTTAAAAATGATCCCAAAATTGCTTTCTGTACCCTCGAGAACCTCGGACACGATATCCATATTGCTGAAAACAATGGTTTGCGGCAGCCCTCTTGGCTTACTAAAATGATCGCAGAATACTTCTCTGCACCCTCGAGAACCTCTGATACGATACCCATAATGTAGTTATCATATATTTGAGCGGCGGCCATCTCGAATTTAAAAATGATCCCAAAATTGTTTTCTGCACCCTTGAGAACCTCGGATACGATACCCATAATGTAGTTATCATAATTTTGAGCGACGGCCATCTTGGATTTCAAGAATGATCACAAAATCGTTCTGTGCTCTCTCGAGAACCTCGGATACGATATCCATATTTTTGTGATCATAATCTTGCACGGCGGCCATCTTGGATTTGAAAAATGATTACTAAATCGTTCTCTGCACCCTCGAGAACCTCGGATACGATACCCATAATGTAGTTATCATACTTTGAGCGGTGGCCATCTTGTATTTGAAAAATGATCACAAAATCGTTCTCTGCACCCTCGAGAACCTCGGATACGATACCCATAATGTAGTTATCATACTTTGAGCGGTGGCCATCTTGTATTTGAAAAATGATCACAAAATCGTTCTCTGCAACCTCGAGAACCTCTGATACGATACCCATTATGAAGTTATCATAATTTTGAGCGGCGGCCATCTCGGATTTAAAAATGATCCCAAATTTGTTTTCTGCACCCTCGAGAACCTCGGACACGATATCCATATTGCTGAAAACATAATTTTGTGCAGCTGCCATCTTGGATTCGAAAAATTATCACAAAATCATTCTCAGCACCCTCGAAAACCTCGAATACGATACCCAAAATCTAGTTATCATACTTTTGAGCGGCAGCCATCTCGGATTTAAAAATGATCCCAAAATTGTTTTCTGCACCCTCGAGAACCTCAGACACGATATCCATATTGCTGAAGACATAATTTTGTGCGGCGGCTATCGTGGATATGAAAAATGATCACAAAATCGTTCTCTGCACTCTCAAGAACCTTGGATACGATACCAATATTTTTGTGATCTTAATCTTGCACGGCGTCCCACTTGGATTTGATAAATGACCACAAAATCGTTCTCAGCACCCTCGAGAACCTCGGATACGATACCCATAATATAGTTATCATACTTTTGAGCGGCGGCCATCTTCGATTTGAAAACTGATCACAAAATCGTTCTCTGTACCCTCGAGAATCTTTGATACGGTACCCATAATCTTGTTATCATACTTTTGAGCGGCAGCCATCTCGGATTTAAAAATGATCCCAAAATTGTTTTCTACACCCTCGAGAACCTCAGTTACGATATCCATATTGCTGAAAACATAATTTTGTGCGGCGGCCATCTTGGATTTGAAAACTGATCACAGAATCGTTCTCTGTACTCTCCAGAACCTCGGATACGATACCCATACTTTTGTGATCATAATCTTGCACGGCGGCCCACTTGGATTTGATAAGTGACCACAAAATCGTTCTCAGCACCCTCGAGAACCTCGGATACGACACCCATAATGTAGTTATCATACTATTGAGCGGCAGCCATCTTGGATTTGAAAAATGATCACAAAATCGTTCTCTGCACCCTCGAGAATCTCGGATACGACACCCATAATCTAGTTATCATACTTTTGAGCGGCGGCCATCTCTGATTTGAAAAATGATCCCAAAATTGCTTACTGCACCCTCGAGAACCTCGGACACGATATCCATATTGCTGAAAACATAATTTTGTGTGGCGGCCATCTTGGATAAGAAAAATGATCACAAAATCGTTCTCAGCACCCTCGAGGACCTCGGATACGATACCCATAATGAAGTTATCATAATTTTGAGCGGCGGCCATGGATTTAAAAATGATCACAAAATCGTTCTCTGCAACCTCGAGAACCTCTGATACGATACCCATAATGAAGTTATCATAATTTTGAGCGGCGGCCATCTCGGATTTAAAAATTATACCGAAATTGTTTTCTGCACCCTCGAGAACCTCGGACACGATATCCATATTGCTGAAAACATAATGGTTTGCGGTAGCCCTCTTGGCTTTCTAAAATGATCGCAGAATTCTTCTCTGCACCCTCGAGAACCACGGACACGATATCCATATTGCTAAAATCATAATTTTGTGCGGCGGCCATCTTGGATTTGAAAAATAATCACCAAATCGTTCTCAGCACCCTCGAGAACCTCGGATACGATACACATAATGTAGTTATCATACTTTTGAGCGGCGGCCATTTTGGATTTGAAAACTGATCACAAAATCGTTCTCTGTAACCTCGAGAACCTCGGATACGATACCCATAATCAAGTTATCATACTTTTGAGCGGCAGCCATCTCGGATTTAAAAATGATTTCAAAATTATTTCTGCACACTCGAGAACCTCAGACACGATATCCATATTGCTGAAAACATAATTTTGTGCGGCGGCCATCTTGGATATGAAAAATGATCAAAAAATCGTTCTCTGCACTCTCAAGAACCTCGGATACGATACCCATATTTTAGTGATCATAATCTTGCACGGCGGCCCACTTGGATTTGAAAAATGACTACAAAATCGTTTTCAGCACCCTCGAGAACCTCGGATACGATACCCATAATGTAGTTATCATACTTTTGAGCGGCGGCCATCTTGGATTTGAAAAATGATCACAAAATCGTTCTCTGCAACCTCAAGAACCTCTGATACGATACCCATAATGTAGTTATCATAATTTTGAGCGGCGGCCATCTCGGATTTAAAAATGATTCCAAAATTGTTTTCTGCACCCTCGAGAACCTCGGACACGATATCCATATTGCTGAAAACATAATTTTGTGCAGCGGCCATCTTGGATTAGAAAAATTATCACATAATCGTTCTCAGCACCCTCGAGAACCTCGGATACGATTCCCATAATGTAGTTATCATACCTTTAAGCGGCGGCTATCTTCGATTTGAAAAATGATCACAAAATCGTTCTCTGCCCTCTCAAAAACCTCGGATACGATACCCATATGTTTGTGATCATAATCTTGCACGGCGGCCCTATTGGATTTGAAAAACGGTCACAAAATCGTTCTCAGAACCCTTGAGAACCTCGGATACGATACCCATATTTTTGTGATCATAATCTTGCACGGCGGCCCTGTTGGATTTGATAAATGGTCACAAAATCGTTCTGTGCACTCTCGAGAAGCTCGGATACGATACCCATATTTTTGTGATCATAGTCTTGCACGGCGGCCATCTCGGATTTAAAATGATCCCAAAATTGTTTTCTGCACCCTCGAGAACCTCGGACACGATATCCATATTGCTGAAAACATAATTTTGTGCAGCGGCCATCTTGGATTAGAAAAATGATCACAAAATCGTTCTCTGTACCCTCGAGAACCTCGGATACGATACCTATAATCTAGTTATCATACTTTTGCGCGGCAGCCATCTCGGATTTAAAAATGATCCCAAAATTGTTTTCTGCACCCTCGTGAACCTCAGACACGATATCCATTTTGCTGAAAACATAATTTTGTGCGGCGGCCATCTTGGATATGAAAAATGATCACAAAATCGTTCTCTGCACTCTCAAGAACTTCAGATACGATACCCATAATGTAGTTATCATAATTTTGAGCGGCGGCCATCTTGGATTTCATGAATGATCACAAAATCGTTCTGTGCACTCTCGAGAACCTCGGATACGATACCCATATTTTTGTGATCATAATCTTGCACAGCGGCCATCTTGGATTTGAAAAATGATTACTAAATCGTTCTCTGCACCCTCGAGAATCTCGGACACGATATCCATATTGCTGAAATCATAATTTTGAGCGGCGGCCATCTTGGACTTCAAAAATGATCACAAAATCGTTATCTGCACCCTCGAGAACCTAGGATACGATACCCATAATGTAGTTATCATAATTTTGAGCGGCGGCCATCTTGGATTTCAAAAAAGATCACAAAATCGTTCTGTGCACTCTCCAGAACGTCGGATACGATACCCATATTTTTTGATCATAATGTTGCACGGCGGCCATCTTGGATTTGAAAAATGATCACTAAATCGTTCTCAGCACCCTCGAGAACCTCGGATACGATACCCATAATCTAGTTATCATACTTTTGAGCGGCGGCCATCTCGGATATGAAAATGATCCCAAAATTGCTTTCTGTACCCTCGAGAACCTTGGACACGATATCCATATTGCTGAAAACAATGGTTTGCGGCAGCCCTCTTGGCTTTCTAAAATGATCGCAGAATACTTCTCTGCACACTCGAGAACCTCTGATACGATACCCATAATGTAGTTATCATAATTTTGAGCGGCAGCCATCTCGGATTTAAAAATGATCCCAAAATTGTTTTCTGCACCCTTGAGAACCTCGGATACGATACCCATGATGTAGTTATCATAATTTTGAGCGGCGGCCATCTTGGATTTCAAGAATGATCACAAAATCGTGTGTGCTCTCTCGAGAACCTCGGATACGATACCCATATTTTTGTGATCATAATCTTGCACGGCGGCCATCTTGGATTTGAAAAATGATTACTTAATCGTTCTCTGCACACTCGAGAATCTCAGTCACGATATCCGTATTGCTGAAATCATAATTTTGAGCAGCGGCCATCATGGATTTCAAAAATGATCACAAAATCGTTCTCTGCACCCTCGAGAACCTCGGATACGATACCCATAATGTAGTTATCATACTTTGAGCGGTGGCCATCTTGTATTTGAAAAATGATCACAAAATCGTTCTCTGCAACCTCGAGAACCTCTGATACGATACCCATTATGTAGTTATCATAATTTTGAGCGGCGGCCATCTCGGATTTAAAAATGATCCCAAATTTGTTTTCTGCACCCTCGAGAACCTCGGACACGATATCCATATTGCTGAAAACATAATTTTGTGCAGCTGCCATCTTGGATTCGAAAAATTATCACAAAATCATTCTCAGCACCCTCGAAAACCTCGAATACGATACCCAAAATCTAGTTATCATACTTTTGAGCGGCAGCCATCTCGGATTTAAAAATGATCCCAAAATTGTTTTCTGCACCCTCGAGAACCTCAGACACGATATCCATATTGCTGAAGACATAATTTTGTGCGGCGGCCATCGTGGATATGAAAAATGATCACAAAATCGTTCTCTGCACTCTCAAGAACCTTGGATACGATACCCATATTTTTGTGATCATAATCTTGCACGGCGGCCCACTTGGATTTGATAAATGACCACAAAATCGCTCTCAGCACCCTCGAGAACCTCGGATACGATACCCATAATATAGTTATCATACTTTTGAGCGGCGGCCATCTTGGATTTGAAAACTGATCACAAAATCGTTCTCTTGACCCTCGATAACCTTTGATACGGTACCCATAACCTTGTTATCACACTTTTGAGCGGCAGCCATCTCGGATTTAAAAATGATCACAAAATCGTTCTCTGCACCCTCGAGAACCTCGGATACGACACCTATAATGTAGTTATCATACTTTTGAGCGGCGGCCATCTCGGATTTGAAAAATGATCCCAAAATTGCTTTCTGCACCCTCGAGAACCTCGGACACGATATCCATATTGCTGAAAACATAATTTTGTGCGGCGGCCAACTTGGATAAGAAAAATGATCACAAAATCGTTCTCAGCACCCTCGAGAACCTCGGATACGATACCCAAAATGAAGTTATCATAATTTTGAGCGGCGGACATGGATTTAAAAATGATCAAAAAATCGTTCTCTGCAACCTCGAGAACCTCTGATACGATACCCATAATGAAGTTATCATAATTTTGAGCGGCGGCCATCTCGGATTTAAAAATGATACCAAAATTGTTTTCTGCACCCTCGAGAACCTCGGACACGATATCCATATTGCTGAAAACATAATGGTTTGCGGTAGCCTTCTTGGCTTTCTAAAATAATCGCAAAATTCTTCTCTGCACCCTCGAGAACCACGGACACGATATCCATATTGCTAAAATCATAATTTTGTGCGGCGGCCATCTTGGATTTGAAAAATAATCACCAAATCGTTCTCAGCACCCTCGAGAACCTCGGATACGATACACATCATGTAGTTATCATACTTTTGAGCGGCGGCCATTTTGGATTTGAAAACTCATCACAAAATCGTTCTCTGTACCCTCGAGAACCTCGGATACGATACCCATAATCAAGTTATCATACTTTTGAGCGGCAGCCATCTCGGATTTAAAAATGATCCCAAAATTATTTCTGCACACTCGAGAACCTCAGACACGATATTCATATTGCTGAATACATAATTTTGTACGGCGGCCATCTTGGATATGAAAAATGATCACAAAATCGTTCTCTGCACTCTCAAGAACCTCGGATACGATACCCATATTTTAGTGATCATAATCTTGCACGGCGGCCCACTTGGATTTGAAAAATGACTACAAAATCGTTCTCAGCTCCCTCGAGAACCTGGGATACGATACCTATAATGTAGTTATCATACTTTTGAGCGGCGGCCATCTTGGATTTGAAAAATGGTCACAAAATCGTTATTCAGCACCCTTGACAACCTCGGATACGATACCCATATTTTTGTGATCATAATCCTGCACGGCGGCCCTGTTGGATTTGATAAATGGTCACAAAATCGTTCTGTGCACTCTCGAGAAGCTCGGATACGATACCCATATTTTTGTGATCATAATCTTGCACGGCGGCCATCTCGGATTTAAAATGATCCCAAAATTGTTTTCTGCACCCTCGAGAACCTCGGACACGATATCCATATTGCTGAAAACATAATTTTGTGCAGCGGCCATCTTTGATTAGAAAAATGATCACAAAATCGTTCTCTGTACCCTCGAGAACCTCGGATACGATACCCATAATCTAGTTATTATACTTTTGCGCGGCAGCCATCTCGGATTTAAAAATGATCCCAAAATTGTTTTCTGCACCCTCGAGAACCTCAGACACGATATCCATATTGCTGAAAACATAATTTTGTGCTGCGGCCATCTTGGATATGAAAAATGATCACAAAATCGTTCTCAGCACTCTCAAGAACTTCAGATACGATACCCATAATGTAGTTATCATAATTTTGAGCGGCGGCCATCTTGGATTTCATGAATGATCACAAAATCGTTCTGTGCACTCTCGAGAACCTCGGATACGATACCCATATTTTTGTGATCATAATCTTGCACAGCGGCCATCTTGGATTTGAAAAATGATTACTAAATCGTTCTCTGCACCCTCGAGAATCTCGGACACGATATCCATATTGCTGAAATCATAATTTTGAGCGGCGGCCATCTTGGACTTCAAAAATGATCACAAAATCGTTATCTGCACCCTCGAGAACCTAGGATACGATACCCATAATGTAGTTATCATAATTTTGAGCGGCGGCCATCTTGGATTTCAAAAAAGATCACAAAATCGTTCTGTGCACTCTCAAGAACCTCGGATACAATACCCATATTTTAGTGATCATAATCTTGCACGGCGGCCCACTTGGATTTGAAAAATGACTACAAAATCGTTCTCAGCTCCCTCGAGAACCTCGGATACGATACCCATAATGAAGTTATCATAATTTTGAGCGGCCGCCATGGATTTAAAAATGATCACAAAATCGTTCTCTGCAACCTCGAGAACCTCTGATACGATACCCATAATGAAGTTATCATAATTTTGAGCGGCGGCCATCTCGGATTTAAAAATGATACCAAAATTGTTTTCTGAACCCTTGAGAACCTCGGACACGATATCCATATTGCTGAAAACATAATGGTTTGCGGTAGCCCTCTTGGCTTTCTAAAATGATCGCAGAATTCTTCTCTGCACCCTCGAGAACCTCGGACACGATATCCATATTGCTGAAAACATAATTTTGTGCGGCGGCCATCTTGGATAAGAAAAATGATCACAAAATCGTTCTCAGCACCCTCGAGAACCTCGGATACGATACCCATAATGAAGTTATCATAATTTTGAGCGGCCGCCATGGATTTAAAAATGATCACAAAATCGTTCTCTGCAACCTCGAGAACCTCTGATACGATACCCATAATGAAGTTATCATAATTTTGAGCGGCGGCCATCTCGGATTTAAAAATGATACCAAAATTGTTTTCTGCACCCTTGAGAACCTCGGACACGATATACATATTGCTGAAAACATAATGGTTTGCGGTAGCCCTCTTGGCTTTCTAAAATGATCGCAGAATTCTTCTCTGCACCCTCGAGAACCACGGACACGATATCCATATTGCTAAAATCATAATTTTGTGCGGCGGCCATCTTGGATTTGAAAAATAATCACCAAATCGTTTTCAGCACTCTCGAGAACCTCGGATACGATACACATCATGTAGTTATCATACTTTTGAGCGGCGGCCATTTTGGATTTGAAAACTGCTCACAAAATCGTTCTCTGTACCCTCGAGAACCTCGGATACGATACCCATAATCAAGTTATCATACTTTTGAGCGGCAGCCATCTCGGATTAAAAATGAGCCCAAAATTATTTCTGCACACTCGAGAACCTCAGACACGATATCCATATTGCTGAAAACATAATTTTGTGCGGCGGCCATCTTGGATATGAAAAATGACCACAAAATCGTTCTCTGCACTCTCAAGAACCTCGGATACGATACCCATATTTTTGTGATCATAATCTTGCACGGCGGCCATCTCGGATTTAAAATGATCCCAAAATTGTTTTCTGCACCCTCGAGAACCTCGGACACGATATCCATATTGCTGAAAACATAATTTTGTGCAGCGGCCATCTTGGATTAGAAAAATGATCACAAAATCGTTCTCTGTACCCTCGAGAACCTCGGATACGATACCCATAATATAGTTATCATACTTTTGAGCAGCGGCCATATTTTAGTGATCATAATCTTGCACGGCGGCCCACTTGGATTTGAATAACGACTACAAAATCGTTTTCAGCACCCTCGAGAACCTCGGATACGATACCCATAATGTAGTTATCATACTTTTGAGCGGCGGCCATCTTGGATTTGAAAAATGATCACAATATCGTTCTCTGCAATCTCAAGAACCTCTGATACGATACCCATAATGAAGTTATCATAATGTTGAGCGGCGGCCATCTCGGATTTAAAAATGATCCAGAAATTGTTTTCTGCACCCTCGAGAACCTCGGACACGATATCCATATTGATGAAAACATAATTTTGTGCAGCGGCCATCTTGGATTAGAAAAATTATCACATAATCGTTCTCAGCACCCTCGAGAACCTCGGATACGATTCCCATAATGTAGTTATCATACCTTTAAGCGGCGGCTATCTTCGATTTGAAAAATGATCACAAAATCGTTCTCTGCCCTCTCAAAAACCTCGGATACCCATATGTTTGTGATCATAATCTTGCACGGCGGCCCTATTGGATTTGAAAAATGGTCACAAAATCGTTCTCAGCACCCTTGAGAACCTCGGATACGATACCCATATTTTTGTGATCATAATCTTGCACGGCGGCCCTCTTGGATTTGATAAATGGTCACAAAATCGTTCTGTGCACTCTCGAGAAGCTCGGATACGATACCCATATTTTTGTGATCATAATCTTGCACGGCGGCCATCTCGGATTTAAAATGATCCCAAAATTGTTTTCTGCACCCTCGAGAACCTCGGACACGATATCCATATTGCTGAAAACATAATTTTGTGCAGCGGCCATCTTGGATTAGAAAAATGATCACAAAATCGTTCTCTGTACCCTCGAGAACCTCGGATACGATACCCATAATATAGTTATCATACTTTTGAGCAGCGGCCATCTTGGATTTGAAAACTGATCACAAAATCGTTCTCTGCACCCTCGAGAACCTCGGATACGATACCCATAATCTAGTTATCATACTTTTGAGCGGCGGCCATCTCGGATTTAAAAATGATCCCAAAATTGCTTTCTGTACCCTCGAGAACCTCGGACACGATATCCATATTGCTGAAAACAATGGTTTGCGGCAGCCCTCTTGGCTTACTAAAATGATCGCAGAATACTTCTCTGCACCCTCGAGAACCTCTGATACGATACCCATAATGTAGTTATCATATATTTGAGCGGCGGCCATCTCGGATTTAAAAATGATCCCAAAATTGTTTTCTGCACCCTTGAGAACCTCGGATATGATACCCATAATGTAGTTATCATAATTTTGAGCGGCGGCCATCTTGGATTTCAAGAATGATCACAAAATCGTTCTGTGCTCTCTCGAGAACCTCGGATACGATATCCATATTTTTGTGATCATAATCTTGCACGGCGGCCATCTTGGATTTGAAAAATGATTACTAAATCGTTCTCTGCACCCTCGAGAATCTCAGTCATGATATCCGTATTGCTGAAATCATAATTTTGAGCGGCGGCCATCTTGGATTTCAAAAATGATCACAAAATCGTTCTCTGCACCCTCGAGAACCTCGGATACGATACCCATAATGTAGTTATCATACTTTGAGCGGTGGCCATCTTGTATTTGAAAAATGATCACAAAATCGTTCTCTGCAACCTCGAGAACCTCTGATACGATACCCATTATGTAGTTATCATAATTTTGAGCGGCGGCCATCTCGGATTTAAAAATGATCCCAAATTTGTTTTCTGCACCCTCGAGAACCTCGGACACGATATCCATATTGCTGAAAACATAATTTTGTGCAGCTGCCATCTTGGATTCGAAAAATTATCACAAAATCATTCTCAGCACCCTCGAAAACCTCGAATACGATACCCAAAATCTAGTTATCATACTTTTGAGCGGCAGCCATCTCGGATTTAAAAATGATCCCAAAATTGTTTTCTGCACCCTCGAGAACCTCAGACACGATATCCATATTGCTGAAGACATAATTTTGTGCGGCGGCCATCGTGGATATGAAAAATGATCACAAAATCGTTCTCTGCACTCTCAAGAACTTTGGATACGATACCAATATTTTTGTGATCATAATCTTGCACGGCGGCCCACTTGGATTTGATAAATGACCACAAAATCGTTCTCAGCACCCTCGAGAACCTCGGATACGATACCCATAATATAGTTATCATACTTTTGAGCGGCGGCCATCTTCGATTTGAAAACTGATCACAAAATCGTTCTCTGTACCCTCGAGAATCTTTGATACGGTACCCATAATCTTGTTATCATACTTTTGAGCGGCAGCCATCTCGGATTCAAAAATGATCCCAAAATTGTTTTCTACACCCTCGAGAACCTCAGACACGATATCCATATTGCTGAAAACATAATTTTGTGCGGCGGCCATCATGGATTTGAAAACTGATCACAGAATCGTTCTCTGTACTCTCCAGAACCTCGGATACGATACCCATACTTTTGTGATCATAATCTTGCACGGCGGCCCACTTGGATTTGATAAATGACCACAAAATCGTTCTCAGCACCCTCGAGAACCTCGGATACGACACCCATAATGTAGTTATCATACTATTGTGCGGCAGCCATCTTGGATTTGAAAAATGATCACAAAATCGTTCTCTGCACCCTCGAGAATCTCGAATACGACACCCATAATCTAGTTATCATACTTTTGAGCGGCGGCCATCTCGGATTTGAAAAATGATCCCAAAATTGCTTACTGCACCCTCGAGAACCTCGGACACGATATCCATATTGCTGAAAACATAATTTTGTGTGGCGGCCATCTTGGATAAGAAAAATGATCACAAAATCGTTCTCAGCACCCTCGAGGACCTCGGATACGATACCCATAATGAAGTTATCATAATTTTGAGCGGCGGCCATGGATTTAAAAATGATCACAAAATCGTTCTCTGCAACCTCGAGAACCTCTGATACGATACCCATAATGAAGTTATCATAATTTTGAGCGGCGGCAATCTCGGATTTAAAAATTATACCAAAATTGTTTTCTGCACCCTCGAGAACCTCGGACACGATATCCATATTGCTGAAAACATAATGGTTTGCGGTAGCCCTCTTGGCTTTCTAAAATGATCGCAGAATTCTTCTCTGCACCCTCGAGAACCACGGACACGATATCCATATTGCTAAAATCATAATTTTGTGCGGCGGCCATCTTGGATTTGAAAAATAATCACCAAATCGTTCTCAGCACCCTCGAGAACCTCGGATACGATACACATAATGTAGTTATCATACTTTTGAGCGGCGGCCATTTTGGATTTGAAAACTGATCACAAAATCGTTCTCTGTACCCTCGAGAACCTCGGATACGATACCCATAATCAAGTTATCATACTTTTGAGCGGCAGCCATCTCGGATTTAAAAATGATTTCAAAATTATTTCTGCACACTCGAGAACCTCAGACACGATATCCATATTGCTGAAAACATAATTTTGTGCGGCGGCCATCTTGGATATGAAAAATGATCAAAAAATCGTTCTCTGCACTCTCAAGAACCTCGGATACGATACCCATATTTTAGTGATCATAATCTTGCACGGCGGCCCACTTGGATTTGAAAAATGACTACAAAATCGTTTTCAGCACCCTCGAGAACCTCGGATACGATACCCATAATGTAGTTATCATACTTTTGAGCTTCGGCCATCTTGGATTTGAAAAATGATCACAAAATCGTTCTCTGCAACCTCAAGAACCTCTGATACGATACCCATAATGTAGTTATCATAATTTTGAGCGGCGGCCATCTCGGATTTAAAAATGATCCCAAAATTGTTTTCTGCACCCTCGAGAACCTCGGACACGATATCCATATTGCTGAAAACATAATTTTGTGCAGCGGCCATCTTGGATTAGAAAAATTATCACATAATCGTTCTCAGCACCCTCGAGAACCTCGGATACGATTCCCATAATGTAGTTATCATACCTTTAAGCGGCGGCTATCTTCGATTTGAAAAATGATCACAAAATCGTTCTCTGCCCTCTCAAAAACCTCGGATACGATACCCATATGTTTGTGATCATAATCTTGCACGGCGGCCCTATTGGATTTGAAAAACGGTCACAAAATCGTTCTCAGAACCCTTGAGAACCTCGGATATGATACCCATATTTTTGTGATCATAATCTTGCACGGCGGCCCTGTTGGATTTGATAAATGGTCACAAAATCGTTCTGTGCACTCTCGAGAAGCTCGGATACGATACCCATATTTTTGGGATCATAATCTTGCGCGGCGGCCATCTCGGATTAAAAATGATCCCAAAATTGTTTTCTGCACCCTCGAGAACCTCGGACACGATATCCATATTGCTGAAAACATAATTTTGTGCAGCGGCCATCTTGGATTAGAAAAATGATCACAAAATCGTTCTCTGTACCCTCGAGAACCTCGGATACGATACCCATAATCTAGTTATCATACTTTTGCGCGGCAGCCATCTCGGATTTAAAAATGATCCCAAAATTGTTTTCTGCACCCTCGAGAACCTCAGACACGATATCCATATTGCTGAAAACATAATTTTGTGCGGCGGCCATCTTGGATATGAAAAATGATCACAAAATCGTTCTCAGCACTCTCAAGAACTTCAGATACGATACCCATAATGTAGTTATCATAATTTTGAGCGGCGGCCATCTTGGATTTCAAGAATGATCACAAAATCGTTCTGTGCACTCTCGAGAACCTCGGATACGATACCCATATTTTTGTGATTATAATCTTGCACAGCGGCCATCTTGGATTTGAAAAATGATTACTAAATCGTTCTCTGCACCCTCGAGAATCTCGGACACGATATCCATATTGCTGAAATCATAATTTTGAGCGGCGGCCATCTTGGACTTCAAAAATGATCACAAAATCGTTATCTGCACCCTCGAGAACCTAGGATACGATACCCATAATGTAGTTATCATAATTTTGAGCGGCGGCCATCTTGGATTTCAAAAAAGATCACAAAATCGTTCTGTGCACTCTCGAGAACGTCGGATACGATACCCATATTTTTTGATCATAATGTTGCACGGCGGCCATCTTGGATTTGAAAAATGATCACTAAATCGTTCTCAGCACCCTCGAAAAACTCGGATACGATACCCATAATGTAGTTATCATACTTTTGAGCGGGGGCCATCTTGGATTTGAAAACTGATCACAAAATCGTTCTCTGCACCCTCGAGAACCTCGGATACGATACCCATAATCTAGTTATCATACTTTTGAGCGGCGGCCATCTCGGATATAAAAATGATCCCAAAATTGCTTTCTGTACCCTCGAGAACCTTGGACACGATATCCATATTGCTGAAAACAATGGTTTGCGGCAGCCCTCTTGGCTTTCTAAAATGATCGCAGAATACTTCTCTGCACACTCGAGAACCTCTGATACGATACCCATAATGTAGTTATCATAATTTTGAGCGGCAGCCATCTCGGATTTAAAAATGATCCCAAAATTGTTTTCTGCACCCTTGAGAACCTCAGATACGATACCCATAATGTAGTTATCATAATTTTGAGCGGCGGCCATCTTGGATTTCAAGAATGATCACAAAATCGTGTGTGCTCTCTCGAGAACCTCGGATACGATACCCATATTTTTGTGATCATAATCTTGCACGGCGGCCATCTTGGATTTGAAAAATGATTATTTAATCGTTCTCTGCACCCTCGAGAATCTCAGTCACGATATCCGTATTGCTGAAATCATAATTTTGAGCGGCGGCCATCTTGGATTTCAAAAATGATCACAAAATCGTTCTCTGCACCCTCGAGAACCTCGGATACGATACCCATAATGTTGTTATCATACTTTGAGCGGTGGCCATCTTGTATTTGAAAAATGATCACAAAATCGTTCTCTGCAACCTCGAGAACCTCTGATACGATACCCATTATGTAGTTTTCATAATTTTGAGCGGCGGCCATCTCGGATTTAAAAATGATCCCAAATTTGTTTTCTGCACCCTCGAGAACCTCGGACACGATATCCATATTGCTGAAAACATAATTTTGTGCAGCGGCCATCTTGGATTAGAAAAATGATCACAAAATCGTTCTCTGTACCCTCGAGAACCTCGGATACGATACCCATAATTTAGTTATTATACTTTTGCGCGGCAGCCATCTCGGATTTAAAAATGATCCCAAAATTGTATTCTGCACCCTCGAGAACCTCAGACACGATATCCATATTGCTGAAAACATAATTTTGTGCTGCGGCCATCTTGGATATGAAAAATGATCACAAAATCGTTCTCAGCACTCTCAAGAACTTCAGATACGATACCCATAATGTAGTTATCATAAATTTGAGCGGCGGCCATCTAGGATTTCAAGAATGATCACAAAATCGTTCTGTGCACTCTCGAGAACCTCGGATACGATACCCATATTTTTGTGATCATAATCTTGCACAGCGGCCATCTTGGATTTGAAAAATGATTACTAAATCGTTCTCTGCACCCTCGAGAATCTCGGACACGATATCCATATTGCTGAAATCATAATTTTGAGCGGCGGCCATCTTGGACTTCAAAAATGATCACAAAATCGTTATCTGCACCCTCGAGAACCGAGGATACGATACCCATAATGTAGTTATCATTATTTTGAGCGGCGGCCATCTTGGATTTCAAAAAAGATCACAAAATCGTTCTGTGCACTCTCGAGAACCTCGGATACGATACCCATATTTTTTGATCATAATGTTGCACGGCGGCCCACTTGGATTTGAAAAATGACTACAAAATCGTTCTCAGCTCCCTCGAGAACCTCGGATACGATACCCATAATGTAGTTATCATACTTTTAGCGGCGGCCATCTTGGATTTGAAAAATGATCACAAAATCGTTCTATGCAACCTCAAGAACCTCTGATACGATACCCATAATGTAGTTATCATAATTTTGAGCGGCGGCCATCTCGGATTTAAAAATGATCCCAAAATTGTTTTCTGCACCCTCGAGAACCTCGGACACGATATCCATATTGCTGAAAACATAATTTTGTCGGCGGCCATCTCGGATTTAAAAATGATCCCAAAATTATTTCTGCACACTCGAGAACCTCAGACACGATATCCATATCGCTGAAAACATAATTTTGTGCGGCGGCCATCTTGGATATGAAAAATGATCACAAAATCGTTCTCTGCACTCTCAAGAACCTCGGATACGATACCCATATTTTAGTGATCATAATCTTGCACGGCGGCCCACTTGGATTTGAAAAATGACTACAAAATCGTTCTCAGCTCCCTCGAGAACCTCGGATACGATACCCATAATGTAGTTATCATACTTTTAGCGGCGGCCATCTTGGATTTGAAAAATGATCACAAAATCGTTCTATGCAACCTCAAGAACCTCTGATACGATACCCATAATGTAGTTATCATAATTTTGAGCGCCGGCCATCTCGGATTTAAAAATGATCCCAAAATTGTTTTCTGCACCCTCGAGAACCTCGGACACGATATCCATATTGCTGAAAACATAATTTTGTGCGGCGGCCATCTTGGATAAGAAAAATGATCACAAAATCGTTCTCAGCACCCTCGAGAACCTCGGATACGATACCCATAATGAAGTTATCATAATTTTGAGCGGCCGCCATGGATTTAAAAATGATCACAAAATCGTTCTCTGCAACCTCGAGAACCTCTGATACGATACCCATAATGAAGTTATCATAATTTTGAGCGGCGGCCATCTCGGATTTAAAAATGATACCAAAATTGTTTTCTGCACCCTTGAGAACCTCGGACACGATATCCATATTGCTGAAAACATAATGGTTTGCGGTAGCCCTCTTGGCTTTCTAAAATGATCGCAGAATTCTTCTCTGCAGCCTCGAGAACCACGGACACGATATCCATATTGCTAAAATCATAATTTTGTGCGGCGGCCATCTTGGATTTGAAAAATAATCACCAAATCGTTTTCAGCACTCTCGAGAACCTCGGATACGATACACATCATGTAGTTATCATACTTTTGAGCGGCGGCCATTTTGGATTTGAAAACTGCTCACAAAATCGTTCTCTGTACCCTCGAGAACCTCGGATACGATACCCATAATCAAGTTATCATACTTTTGAGCGGCAGCCATCTCGGATTAAAAATGAGCCCAAAATTATTTCTGCACACTCGAGAACCTCAGACACGATATCCATATTGCTGAAAACATAATTTTGTGCGGCGGCCATCTTGGATATGAAAAATGACCACAAAATCGTTCTCTGCACTCTCAAGAACCTCGGATACGATACCCATATTTTAGTGATCATAATCTTGCACGGCGGCCCACTTGGATTTGAATAACGACTACAAAATCGTTTTCAGCACCCTCGAGAACCTCGGATACGATACCCATAATGTAGTTATCATACTTTTGAGCGGCGGCCATCTTGGATTTGAAAAATGATCACAATATCGTTCTCTGCAATCTCAAGAACCTCTGATACGATACCCATAATGAAGTTATCATAATGTTGAGCGGCGGCCATCTCGGATTTAAAAATGATCCAGAAATTGTTTTCTGCATCCTCGAGAACCTCGGACACGATATCCATATTGATGAAAACATAATTTTGTGCAGCGGCCATCTTGGATTCGAAAAATTATCACATAATCGTTCTCAGCACCCTCGAGAACCTCGGATACGATTCCCATAATGTAGTTATCATACCTTTAAGCGGCGGCTATCTTCGATTTGAAAAATGATCACAAAATCGTTCTCTGCCCTCTCAAAAACCTCGGATACCCATATGTTTGTGATCATAATCTTGCACGGCGGCCCTATTGGATTTGAAAAATGGTCACAAAATCGTTCTCAGCACCCTTGAGAACCTCGGATACGATACCCATATTTTTGTGATCATAATCTTGCATGGCGGCCCTCTTGGATTTGATAAATGGTCACAAAATCGTTCTGTGCACTCTCGAGAAGCTCGGATACGATACCCATATTTTTGTGATCATAATCTTGCACGGCGGCCATCTCGGATTTAAAATGATCCCAAAATTGTTTTCTGCACCCTCGAGAACCTCGGACACGATATTCATATTGCTGAAAACATAATTTTGTGCAGCGGCCATCTTGGATTAGAAAAATGATCACAAAATCGTTCTCTGTACCCTCGAGAACCTCGGATACGATACCCATAATATAGTTATCATACTTTTGAGCAGCGGCCATCTTGGATTTGAAAACTGATCACAAAATCGTTCTCTGCACCCTCGAGAACCTCGGATACGATACCCATAATCTAGTTATCATACTTTTGAGCGGCGGCCATCTCGGATTTAAAAATGATCCCAAAATTGCTTTCTGTACCCTCGAGAACCTCGGACACGATATCCATATTGCTGAAAACAATGGTTTGCGGCAGCCCTCTTGGCTTAATAAAATGATCGCAGAATACTTCTCTGCACCCTCGAGAACCTCTGATACGATACCCATAATGTAGTTATCATATATTTGAGCGGCGGCCATCTCGGATTTAAAAATGATCCCAAAATTGTTTTCTGCACCCTTGAGAACCTCGGATACGATACCTATAATGTAGTTATCATAATTTTGAGCGGCGGCCATCTTGGATTTCAAGAATGATCACAAAATCGTTCTGTGCTCTCTCGAGAACCTCGGATACGATATCCATATTTTTGTGATCATAATCTTGCACGGCGGCCATCTTGGATTTGAAAAATGATTACTAAATCGTTCTCTGCACCCTCGAGAATCTCGGACACGATATCCATATTGCTGAAATCATAATTTTGAGCGGCGGCCATCTTGGACTTCAAAAATGATCACAAAATCGTTATCTGCACCCTCGAGAACCTAGGATACGATACCCATAATGTAGTTATCATTATTTTGAGCGGCGGCCATCTTGGATTTCAAAAAAGATCACAAAATCGTTCTCTGCACCCTCGAGAACCTCGGATACGATACCCATATTTTTTGATCATAATGTTGCACGGCGGCCCACTTGGATTTGAAAAATGACTACAAAATCGTTCTCAGCTCCCTCGAGAACCTCGGATACGATACCCATAATGTAGTTATCATACTTTTAGCGGCGGCCATCTTGGATTTGAAAAATGATCACAAAATCGTTCTATGCAACCTCAAGAACCTCTGATACGATACCCATAATGTAGTTATCATAATTTTGAGCGGCGGCCATCTCGGATTTAAAAATGATCCCAAAATTGTTTTCTGCACCCTCGAGAACCTCAGACACGATATCCATATTGCTGAAAACATAATTTTGTGCGGCGGCCATCTCGGATTTAAAAATGATCCCAAAATTATTTCTGCACCCTCGAGAACCTCAGACACGATATCCATAGTGCTGAAAACATAATTTTGTGCGGCGGCCATCTTGGATATGAAAAATGATCACAAAATCGTTCTCTGCACTCTCAAGAACCTCGGATACGATACCCATATTTTAGTGATCATAATCTTACACGGCGGCCCACTTGGATTTGAAAAATGACTACAAAATCGTTCTCAGCTCCCTCGAGAACCTCGGATACGATACCCATAATGTAGTTATCATACTTTTAGCGGCGGCCATCTTGGATTTGAAAAATGATCACAATATCGTTCTCTGCAATCTCAAGAACCTCTGATACGATACCCATAATGAAGTTATCATAATGTTGAGCGGCGGCCATCTCGGATTTAAAAATGATCCAGAAATTGTTTTCTGCATCCTCGAGAACCTCGGACACGATATCCATATTGATGAAAACATAATTTTGTGCAGCGGCCATCTTGGATTAGAAAAATTATCACATAATCGTTCTCAGCACCCTCGAGAACCTCGGATACGATTCCCATAATGTAGTTATCATACCTTTAAGCGGCGGCTATCTTCGATTTGAAAAATGATCACAAAATCGTTCTCTGCCCTCTCAAAAACCTCGGATACCCATATGTTTGTGATCATAATCTTGCACGGCGGCCCTATTGGATTTGAAAAATGATCACAAAATCGTTCTCAGCACCCTCGAGAACCTCGGATACGATACCCATATTTTTGTGATCATAATCTTGCATGGCGGCCCTCTTGGATTTGATAAATGGTCACAAAATCGTTCTGTGCACTCTCGAGAAGCTCGGATACGATACCCATATTTTTGTGATCATAATCTTGCACGGCGGCCATCTCGGATTTAAAATGATCCCAAAATTGTTTTCTGCACCCTCGAGAACCTCGGACACGATATTCATATTGCTGAAAACATAATTTTGTGCAGCGGCCATCTTGGATTAGAAAAATGATCACAAAATCGTTCTCTGTACCCTCGAGAACCTCGGATACGATACCCATAATATAGTTATCATACTTTTGAGCAGCGGCCATCTTGGATTTGAAAACTGATCACAAAATCGTTCTCTGCACCCTCGAGAACCTCGGATACGATACCCATAATCTAGTTATCATACTTTTGAGCGGCGGCCATCTCGGATTTAAAAATGATCCCAAAATTGCTTTCTGTACCCTCGAGAACCTCGGACACGATATCCATATTGCTGAAAACAATGGTTTGCGGCAGCCCTCTTGGCTTAATAAAATGATCGCAGAATACTTCTCTGCACCCTCGAGAACCTCTGATACGATACCCATAATGTAGTTATCATATATTTGAGCGGCGGCCATCTCGGATTTAAAAATGATCCCAAAATTGCTTTCTGTACCCTCGAGAACCTCGGACACGATATCCATATTGCTGAAAACAATGGTTTGCGGCAGCCCTCTTGGCTTAATAAAATGATCGCAGAATACTTCTCTGCACCCTCGAGAACCTCTGATACGATACCCATAATGTAGTTATCATATATTTGAGCGGCGGCCATCTCGGATTTAAAAATGATCCCAAAATTGTTTTCTGCACCCTTGAGAACCTCGGATACGATACCCATAATGTAGTTATCATAAATTTGAGCGGCGGCCATCTAGGATTTCAAGAATGATCACAAAATCGTTCTGTGCACTCTCGAGAACCTCGGATACGATACCCATATTTTTGTGATCATAATCTTGCACAGCGGCCATCTTGGATTTGAAAAATGATTACTAAATCGTTCTCTGCACCCTCGAGAATCTCGGACACGATATCCATATTGCTGAAATCATAATTTTGAGCGGCGGCCATCTTGGACTTCAAAAATGATCACAAAATCGTTATCTGCACCCTCGAGAACCTAGGATACGATACCCATAATGTAGTTATCATTATTTTGAGCGGCGGCCATCTTGGATTTCAAAAAAGATCACAAAATCGTTCTGTGCACTCTCGAGAACCTCGGATACGATACCCATATTTTTTGATCATAATGTTGCACGGCGGCCCACTTGGATTTGAAAAATGACTACAAAATCGTTCTCAGCTCCCTCGAGAACCTCGGATACGATACCCATAATGTAGTTATCATACTTTTAGCGGCGGCCATCTTGGATTTGAAAAATGATCACAAAATCGTTCTATGCAACCTCAAGAACCTCTGATACGATACCCATAATGTAGTTATCATAATTTTGAGCGGCGGCCATCTCGGATTTAAAAATGATCCCAAAATTGTTTTCTGCACCCTCGAGAACCTCGGACACGATATCCATATTGCTGAAAACATAATTTTGTGCGGCGGCCATCTCGGATTTAAAAATGATCCCAAAATTATTTCTGCACACTCGAGAACCTCAGACACGATATCCATATCGCTGAAAACATAATTTTGTGCGGCGGCCATCTTGGATATGAAAAATGATCACAAAATCGTTCTCTGCACTCTCAAGAACCTCGGATACGATACCCATATTTTAGTGATCATAATCTTGCACGGCGGCCCACTTGGATTTGAAAAATGACTACAAAATCGTTCTCAGCTCCCTCGAGAACCTCGGATACGATACCCATAATGTAGTTATCATACTTTTAGCGGCGGCCATCTTGGATTTGAAAAATGATCACAAAATCGTTCTATGCAACCTCAAGAACCTCTGATACGATACCCATAATGTAGTTATCATAATTTTGAGCGCCGGCCATCTCGGATTTAAAAATGATCCCAAAATTGTTTTCTGCACCCTCGAGAACCTCGGACACGATATCCATATTGCTGAAAACATAATTTTGTGCGGCGGCCATCTTGGATAAGAAAAATGATCACAAAATCGTTCTCAGCACCCTCGAGAACCTCGGATACGATACCCATAATGAAGTTATCATAATTTTGAGCGGCCGCCATGGATTTAAAAATGATCACAAAATCGTTCTCTGCAACCTCGAGAACCTCTGATACGATACCCATAATGAAGTTATCATAATTTTGAGCGGCGGCCATCTCGGATTTAAAAATGATACCAAAATTGTTTTCTGCACCCTTGAGAACCTCGGACACGATATCCATATTGCTGAAAACATAATGGTTTGCGGTAGCCCTCTTGGCTTTCTAAAATGATCGCAGAATTCTTCTCTGCAGCCTCGAGAACCACGGACACGATATCCATATTGCTAAAATCATAATTTTGTGCGGCGGCCATCTTGGATTTGAAAAATAATCACCAAATCGTTTTCAGCACTCTCGAGAACCTCGGATACGATACACATCATGTAGTTATCATACTTTTGAGCGGCGGCCATTTTGGATTTGAAAACTGCTCACAAAATCGTTCTCTGTACCCTCGAGAACCTCGGATACGATACCCATAATCAAGTTATCATACTTTTGAGCGGCAGCCATCTCGGATTAAAAATGAGCCCAAAATTATTTCTGCACACTCGAGAACCTCAGACACGATATCCATATTGCTGAAAACATAATTTTGTGCGGCGGCCATCTTGGATATGAAAAATGACCACAAAATCGTTCTCTGCACTCTCAAGAACCTCGGATACGATACCCATATTTTAGTGATCATAATCTTGCACGGCGGCCCACTTGGATTTGAATAACGACTACAAAATCGTTTTCAGCACCCTCGAGAACCTCGGATACGATACCCATAATGTAGTTATCATACTTTTGAGCGGCGGCCATCTTGGATTTGAAAAATGATCACAATATCGTTCTCTGCAATCTCAAGAACCTCTGATACGATACCCATAATGAAGTTATCATAATGTTGAGCGGCGGCCATCTCGGATTTAAAAATGATCCAGAAATTGTTTTCTGCATCCTCGAGAACCTCGGACACGATATCCATATTGATGAAAACATAATTTTGTGCAGCGGCCATCTTGGATTAGAAAAATTATCACATAATCGTTCTCAGCACCCTCGAGAACCTCGGATACGATTCCCATAATGTAGTTATCATACCTTTAAGCGGCGGCTATCTTCGATTTGAAAAATGATCACAAAATCGTTCTCTGCCCTCTCAAAAACCTCGGATATCCATATGTTTGTGATCATAATCTTGCACGGCGGCCCTATTGGATTTGAAAAATGGTCACAAAATCGTTCTCAGCACCCTTGAGAACCTCGGATACGATACCCATATTTTTGTGATCATAATCTTGCATGGCGGCCCTCTTGGATTTGATAAATGGTCACAAAATCGTTCTGTGCACTCTCGAGAAGCTCGGATACGATACCCATATTTTTGTGATCATAATCTTGCACGGCGGCCATCTCGGATTTAAAATGATCCCAAAATTGTTTTCTGCACCCTCGAGAACCTCGGACACGATATTCATATTGCTGAAAACATAATTTTGTGCAGCGGCCATCTTGGATTAGAAAAATGATCACAAAATCGTTCTCTGTACCCTCGAGAACCTCGGATACGATACCCATAATATAGTTATCATACTTTTGAGCAGCGGCCATCTTGGATTTGAAAACTGATCACAAAATCGTTCTCTGCACCCTCGAGAACCTCGGATACGATACCCATAATCTAGTTATCATAATTTTGAGCGGCGGCCATCTCGGATTTAAAAATGATCCCAAAATTGCTTTCTGTACCCTCGAGAACCTCGGACACGATATCCATATTGCTGAAAACAATGGTTTGCGGCAGCCCTCTTGGCTTAATAAAATGATCGCAGAATACTTCTCTGCACCCTCGAGAACCTCTGATACGATACCCATAATGTAGTTATCATATATTTGAGCGGCGGCCATCTCGGATTTAAAAATGATCCCAAAATTGTTTTCTGCACCCTTGAGAACCTCGGATACGATACCCATAATGTAGTTATCATAATTTTGAGCGGCGGCCATCTTGGATTTCAAGAATGATCACAAAATCGTTCTGTGCTCTCTCGAGAACCTCGGATACGATATCCATATTTTTGTGATCATAATCTTGCACGGCGGCCATCTTGGATTTGAAAAATGATTACTAAATCGTTCTCTGCACCCTCGAGAATCTCGGACACGATATCCATATTGCTGAAATCATAATTTTGAGCGGCGGCCATCTTGGACTTCAAAAATGATCACAAAATCGTTATCTGCACCCTCGAGAACCTAGGATACGATACCCATAATGTAGTTACCATTATTTTGAGCGGCGGCCATCTTGGATTTCAAAAAAGATCACAAAATCGTTCTGTGCACTCTCGAGAACCTCGGATACGATACCCATATTTTTTGATCATAATGTTGCACGGCGGCCCACTTGGATTTGAAAAATGACTACAAAATCGTTCTCAGCTCCCTCGAGAACCTCGGATACGATACCCATAATGTAGTTATCATACTTTTAGCGGCGGCCATCTTGGATTTGAAAAATGATCACAAAATCGTTCTATGCAACCTCAAGAACCTCTGATACGATACCCATAATGTAGTTATCATAATTTTGAGCGGCGGCCATCTCGGATTTAAAAATGATCCCAAAATTGTTTTCTGCACCCTCGAGAACCTCGGACACGATATCCATATTGCTGAAAACATAATTTTGTGCGGCGGCCATCTCGGATTTAAAAATGATCCCAAAATTATTTCTGCACACTCGAGAACCTCAGACACGATATCCATATCGCTGAAAACATAATTTTGTGCGGCGGCCATCTTGGATATGAAAAATGATCACAAAATCGTTCTCTGCACTCTCAAGAACCTCGGATACGATACCCATATTTTAGTGATCATAATCTTGCACGGCGGCCCACTTGGATTTGAAAAATGACTACAAAATCGTTCTCAGCTCCCTCGAGAACCTCGGATACGATACCCATAATGTAGTTATCATACTTTTAGCGGCGGCCATCTTGGATTTGAAAAATGATCACAAAATCGTTCTATGCAACCTCAAGAACCTCTGATACGATACCCATAATGTAGTTATCATAATTTTGAGCGCCGGCCATCTCGGATTTAAAAATGATCCCAAAATTGTTTTCTGCACCCTCGAGAACCTCGGACACGATATCCATATTGCTGAAAACATAATTTTGTGCGGCGGCCATCTTGGATAAGAAAAATGATCACAAAATCGTTCTCAGCACCCTCGAGAACCTCGGATACGATACCCATAATGAAGTTATCATAATTTTGAGCGGCCGCCATGGATTTAAAAATGATCACAAAATCGTTCTCTGCAACCTCGAGAACCTCTGATACGATACCCATAATGAAGTTATCATAATTTTGAGCGGCGGCCATCTCGGATTTAAAAATGATACCAAAATTGTTTTCTGCACCCTTGAGAACCTCGGACACGATATCCATATTGCTGAAAACATAATGGTTTGCGGTAGCCCTCTTGGCTTTCTAAAATGATCGCAGAATTCTTCTCTGCAGCCTCGAGAACCACGGACACGATATCCATATTGCTAAAATCATAATTTTGTGCGGCGGCCATCTTGGATTTGAAAAATAATCACCAAATCGTTTTCAGCACTCTCGAGAACCTCGGATACGATACACATCATGTAGTTATCATACTTTTGAGCGGCGGCCATTTTGGATTTGAAAACTGCTCACAAAATCGTTCTCTGTACCCTCGAGAACCTCGGATACGATACCCATAATCAAGTTATCATACTTTTGAGCGGCAGCCATCTCGGATTAAAAATGAGCCCAAAATTATTTCTGCACACTCGAGAACCTCAGACACGATATCCATATTGCTGAAAACATAATTTTGTGCGGCGGCCATCTTGGATATGAAAAATGACCACAAAATCGTTCTCTGCACTCTCAAGAACCTCGGATACGATACCCATATTTTAGTGATCATAATCTTGCACGGCGGCCCACTTGGATTTGAATAACGACTACAAAATCGTTTTCAGCACCCTCGAGAACCTCGGATACGATACCCATAATGTAGTTATCATACTTTTGAGCGGCGGCCATCTTGGATTTGAAAAATGATCACAATATCGTTCTCTGCAATCTCAAGAACCTCTGATACGATACCCATAATGAAGTTATCATAATGTTGAGCGGCGGCCATCTCGGATTTAAAAATGATCCAGAAATTGTTTTCTGCATCCTCGAGAACCTCGGACACGATATCCATATTGATGAAAACATAATTTTGTGCAGCGGCCATCTTGGATTAGAAAAATTATCACATAATCGTTCTCAGCACCCTCGAGAACCTCGGATACGATTCCCATAATGTAGTTATCATACCTTTAAGCGGCGGCTATCTTCGATTTGAAAAATGATCACAAAATCGTTCTCTGCCCTCTCAAAAACCTCGGATATCCATATGTTTGTGATCATAATCTTGCACGGCGGCCCTATTGGATTTGAAAAATGGTCACAAAATCGTTCTCAGCACCCTTGAGAACCTCGGATACGATACCCATATTTTTGTGATCATAATCTTGCATGGCGGCCCTCTTGGATTTGATAAATGGTCACAAAATCGTTCTGTGCACTCTCGAGAAGCTCGGATACGATACCCATATTTTTGTGATCATAATCTTGCACGGCGGCCATCTCGGATTTAAAATGATCCCAAAATTGTTTTCTGCACCCTCGAGAACCTCGGACACGATATTCATATTGCTGAAAACATAATTTTGTGCAGCGGCCATCTTGGATTAGAAAAATGATCACAAAATCGTTCTCTGTACCCTCGAGAACCTCGGATACGATACCCATAATATAGTTATCATACTTTTGAGCAGCGGCCATCTTGGATTTGAAAACTGATCACAAAATCGTTCTCTGCACCCTCGAGAACCTCGGATACGATACCCATAATCTAGTTATCATACTTTTGAGCGGCGGCCATCTCGGATTTAAAAATGATCCCAAAATTGCTTTCTGTACCCTCGAGAACCTCGGACACGATATCCATATTGCTGAAAACAATGGTTTGCGGCAGCCCTCTTGGCTTAATAAAATGATCGCAGAATACTTCTCTGCACCCTCGAGAACCTCTGATACGATACCCATAATGTAGTTATCATATATTTGAGCGGCGGCCATCTCGGATTTAAAAATGATCCCAAAATTGTTTTCTGCACCCTTGAGAACCTCGGATACGATACCCATAATGTAGTTATCATAATTTTGAGCGGCGGCCATCTTGGATTTCAAGAATGATCACAAAATCGTTCTGTGCTCTCTCGAGAACCTCGGATACGATATCCATATTTTTGTGATCATAATCTTGCACGGCGGCCATCTTGGATTTGAAAAATGATTACTAAATCGTTCTCTGCACCCTCGAGAATCTCGGACACGATATCCATATTGCTGAAATCATAATTTTGAGCGGCGGCCATCTTGGACTTCAAAAATGATCACAAAATCGTTATCTGCACCCTCGAGAACCTAGGATACGATACCCATAATGTAGTTATCATTATTTTGAGCGGCGGCCATCTTGGATTTCAAAAAAGATCACAAAATCGTTCTGTGCACTCTCGAGAACCTCGGATACGATACCCATATTTTTTGATCATAATGTTGCACGGCGGCCCACTTGGATTTGAAAAATGACTACAAAATCGTTCTCAGCTCCCTCGAGAACCTCGGATACGATACCCATAATGTAGTTATCATACTTTTAGCGGCGGCCATCTTGGATTTGAAAAATGATCACAAAATCGTTCTATGCAACCTCAAGAACCTCTGATACGATACCCATAATGTAGTTATCATAATTTTGAGCGGCGGCCATCTCGGATTTAAAAATGATCCCAAAATTGTTTTCTGCACCCTCGAGAACCTCGGACACGATATCCATATTGCTGAAAACATAATTTTGTGCGGCGGCCATCTCGGATTTAAAAATGATCCCAAAATTATTATCTGCACCCTCGAGAACCTCAGACACGATATCCATATTGCTGAAAACATAATTTTGTGCGGCGGCCATCTTGGATATGAAAAATGATCACAAAATCGTTCTCTGCACTCTCAAGAACCTCGGATACGATACCCATATTTTAGTGATCATAATCTTACACGGCGGCCCACTTGGATTTGAAAAATGACTACAAAATCGTTCTCAGCTCCCTCGAGAACCTCGGATACGATACCCATAATGTAGTTATCATACTTTTAGCGGCGGCCATCTTGGATTTGAAAAATGATCACAATATCGTTCTCTGCAATCTCAAGAACCTCTGATACGATACCCATAATGAAGTTATCATAATGTTGAGCGGCGGCCATCTCGGATTTAAAAATGATCCAGAAATTGTTTTCTGCATCCTCGAGAACCTCGGACACGATATCCATATTGATAAAAACATAATTTTGTGCAGCGGCCATCTTGGATTAGAAAAATTATCACATAATCGTTCTCAGCACCCTCGAGAACCTCGGATACGATTCCCATAATGTAGTTATCATACCTTTAAGCGGCGGCTATCTTCGATTTGAAAAATGATCACAAAATCGTTCTCTGCCCTCTCAAAAACCTCGGATACCCATATGTTTGTGATCATAATCTTGCACGGCGGCCCTATTGGATTTGAAAAATGGTCACAAAATCGTTCTCAGCACCCTTGAGAACCTCGGATACGATACCCATATTTTTGTGATCATAATCTTGCATGGCGGCCCTCTTGGATTTGATAAATGGTCACAAAATCGTTCTGTGCACTCTCGAGAAGCTCGGATACGATACCCATATTTTTGTGATCATAATCTTGCACGGCGGCCATCTCGGATTTAAAATGATCCCAAAATTGTTTTCTGCACCCTCGAGAACCTCGGACACGATATTCATATTGCTGAAAACATAATTTTGTGCAGCGGCCATCTTGGATTAGAAAAATGATCACAAAATCGTTCTCTGTACCCTCGAGAACCTCGGATACGATACCCATAATATAGTTATCATACTTTTGAGCAGCGGCCATCTTGGATTTGAAAACTGATCACAAAATCGTTCTCTGCACCCTCGAGAACCTCGGATACGATACCCATAATGTAGTTATCATACATTTGAGCGGCGGCCACCTCGGATTTAAAAATGATCCCAAAATTGCTTTCTGTACCCTCGAGAACCTCGGACACGATATCCATATTGCTGAAAACAATGGTTTGCGGCAGCCCTCTTGGCTTAATAAAATGATCGCAGAATACTTCTCTGCACCCTCGAGAACCTCTGATACGATACCCATAATGTAGTTATCATATATTTGAGCGGCGGCCATCTCGGATTTAAAAATGATCCCAAAATTGCTTTCTGTACCCTCGAGAACCTCGGACACGATATCCATATTGCTGAAAACAATGGTTTGCGGCAGCCCTCTAGGCTTAATAAAATGATCGCAGAATACTTCTCTGCACCCTCGAGAACCTCTGATACGATACCCATAATGTAGTTATCATATATTTGAGCGGCGGCCATCTCGGATTTAAAAATGATCCCAAAATTGTTTTCTGCACCCTTGAGAACCTCGGATACGATACCCATAATGTAGTTATCATAAATTTGAGCGGCGGCCATCTAGGATTTCAAGAATGATCACAAAATCGTTCTGTGCACTCTCGAGAACCTCGGATACGATACCCATATTTTTGTGATCATAATCTTGCACAGCGGCCATCTTGGATTTGAAAAATGATTACTAAATCGTTCTCTGCACCCTCGAGAATCTCGGACACGATATCCATATTGCTGAAATCATAATTTTGAGCGGCGGCCATCTTGGACTTCAAAAATGATCACAAAATCGTTATCTGCACCCTCGAGAACCTAGGATACGATACCCATAATGTAGTTATCATTATTTTGAGCGGCGGCCATCTTGGATTTCAAAAAAGATCACAAAATCGTTCTGTGCACTCTCGAGAACCTCGGATACGATACCCATATTTTTTGATCATAATGTTGCACGGCGGCCCACTTGGATTTGAAAAATGACTACAAAATCGTTCTCAGCTCCCTCGAGAACCTCGGATACGATACCCATAATGTAGTTATCATACTTTTAGCGGCGGCCATCTTGGATTTGAAAAATGATCACAAAATCGTTCTATGCAACCTCAAGAACCTCTGATACGATACCCATAATGTAGTTATCATAATTTTGAGCGGCGGCCATCTCGGATTTAAAAATGATCCCAAAATTGTTTTCTGCACCCTCGAGAACCTCGGACACGATATCCATATTGCTGAAAACATAATTTTGTGCGGCGGCCATCTCGGATTTAAAAATGATCCCAAAATTATTTCTGCACACTCGAGAACCTCAGACACGATATCCATATCGCTGAAAACATAATTTTGTGCGGCGGCCATCTTGGATATGAAAAATGATCACAAAATCGTTCTCTGCACTCTCAAGAACCTCGGATACGATACCCATATTTTAGTGATCATAATCTTGCACGGCGGCCCACTTGGATTTGAAAAATGACTACAAAATCGTTCTCAGCTCCCTCGAGAACCTCGGATACGATACCCATAATGTAGTTATCATACTTTTAGCGGCGGCCATCTTGGATTTGAAAAATGATCACAAAATCGTTCTATGCAACCTCAAGAACCTCTGATACGATACCCATAATGTAGTTATCATAATTTTGAGCGCCGGCCATCTCGGATTTAAAAATGATCCCAAAATTGTTTTCTGCACCCTCGAGAACCTCGGACACGATATCCATATTGCTGAAAACATAATTTTGTGCGGCGGCCATCTTGGATAAGAAAAATGATCACAAAATCGTTCTCAGCACCCTCGAGAACCTCGGATACGATACCCATAATGAAGTTATCATAATTTTGAGCGGCCGCCATGGATTTAAAAATGATCACAAAATCGTTCTCTGCAACCTCGAGAACCTCTGATACGATACCCATAATGAAGTTATCATAATTTTGAGCGGCGGCCATCTCGGATTTAAAAATGATACCAAAATTGTTTTCTGCACCCTTGAGAACCTCGGACACGATATCCATATTGCTGAAAACATAATGGTTTGCGGTAGCCCTCTTGGCTTTCTAAAATGATCGCAGAATTCTTCTCTGCAGCCTCGAGAACCACGGACACGATATCCATATTGCTAAAATCATAATTTTGTGCGGCGGCCATCTTGGATTTGAAAAATAATCACCAAATCGTTTTCAGCACTCTCGAGAACCTCGGATACGATACACATCATGTAGTTATCATACTTTTGAGCGGCGGCCATTTTGGATTTGAAAACTGCTCACAAAATCGTTCTCTGTACCCTCGAGAACCTCGGATACGATACCCATAATCAAGTTATCATACTTTTGAGCGGCAGCCATCTCGGATTAAAAATGAGCCCAAAATTATTTCTGCACACTCGAGAACCTCAGACACGATATCCATATTGCTGAAAACATAATTTTGTGCGGCGGCCATCTTGGATATGAAAAATGACCACAAAATCGTTCTCTGCACTCTCAAGAACCTCGGATACGATACCCATATTTTAGTGATCATAATCTTGCACGGCGGCCCACTTGGATTTGAATAACGACTACAAAATCGTTTTCAGCACCCTCGAGAACCTCGGATACGATACCCATAATGTAGTTATCATACTTTTGAGCGGCGGCCATCTTGGATTTGAAAAATGATCACAATATCGTTCTCTGCAATCTCAAGAACCTCTGATACGATACCCATAATGAAGTTATCATAATGTTGAGCGGCGGCCATCTCGGATTTAAAAATGATCCAGAAATTGTTTTCTGCATCCTCGAGAACCTCGGACACGATATCCATATTGATGAAAACATAATTTTGTGCAGCGGCCATCTTGGATTAGAAAAATTATCACATAATCGTTCTCAGCACCCTCGAGAACCTCGGATACGATTCCCATAATGTAGTTATCATACCTTTAAGCGGCGGCTATCTTCGATTTGAAAAATGATCACAAAATCGTTCTCTGCCCTCTCAAAAACCTCGGATACCCATATGTTTGTGATCATAATCTTGCACGGCGGCCCTATTGGATTTGAAAAATGGTCACAAAATCGTTCTCAGCACCCTTGAGAACCTCGGATACGATACCCATATTTTTGTGATCATAATCTTGCATGGCGGCCCTCTTGGATTTGATAAATGGTCACAAAATCGTTCTGTGCACTCTCGAGAAGCTCGGATACGATACCCATATTTTTGTGATCATAATCTTGCACGGCGGCCATCTCGGATTTAAAATGATCCCAAAATTGTTTTCTGCACCCTCGAGAACCTCGGACAAGATATTCATATTGCTGAAAACATAATTTTGTGCAGCGGCCATCTTGGATTAGAAAAATGATCACAAAATCGTTCTCTGTACCCTCGAGAACCTCGGATGCGATACCCATAATATAGTTATCATACTTTTGAGCAGCGGCCATCTTGGATTTGAAAACTGATCACAAAATCGTTCTCTGCACCCTCGAGAACCTCGGATACGATACCCATAATCTAGTTATCATACTTTTGAGCGGCGGCCATCTCGGATTTAAAAATGATCCCAAAATTGCTTTCTGTACCCTCGAGAACCTCGGACACGATATCCATATTGCTGAAAACAATGGTTTGCGGCAGCCCTCTTGGCTTAATAAAATGATCGCAGAATACTTCTCTGCACCCTCGAGAACCTCTGATACGATACCCATAATGTAGTTATCATATATTTGAGCGGCGGCCATCTCGGATTTAAAAATGATCCCAAAATTGTTTTCTGCACCCTTGAGAACCTCGGATACGATACCCATAATGTAGTTATCATAATTTTGAGCGGCGGCCATCTTGGATTTCAAGAATGATCACAAAATCGTTCTGTGCTCTCTCGAGAACCTCGGATACGATATCCATATTTTTGTGATCATAATCTTGCACGGCGGCCATCATGGATTTGAAAAATGATTACTAAATCGTTCTCTGCACCCTCGAGAATCTCGGACACGATATCCATATTGCTGAAATCATAATTTTGAGCGGCGGCCATCTTGGACTTCAAAAATGATCACAAAATCGTTATCTGCACCCTCGAGAACCTAGGATACGATACCCATAATGTAGTTATCATTATTTTGAGCGGCGGCCATCTTGGATTTCAAAAAAGATCACAAAATCGTTCTGTGCACTCTCGAGAACCTCGGATACGATACCCATATTTTTTGATCATAATGTTGCACGGCGGCCCACTTGGATTTGAAAAATGACTACAAAATCGTTCTCAGCTCCCTCGAGAACCTCGGATACGATACCCATAATGTAGTTATCATACTTTTAGCGGCGGCCATCTTGGATTTGAAAAATGATCACAAAATCGTTCTATGCAACCTCAAGAACCTCTGATACGATACCCATAATGTAGTTATCATAATTTTGAGCGGCGGCCATCTCGGATTTAAAAATGATCCCAAAATTGTTTTCTGCACCCTCGAGAACCTCGGACACGATATCCATATTGCTGAAAACATAATTTTGTGCGGCGGCCATCTCGGATTTAAAAATGATCCCAAAATTATTTCTGCACACTCGAGAACCTCAGACACGATATCCATATTGCTGAAAACATAATTTTGTGCGGCGGCCATCTTGGATATGAAAAATGATCACAAAATCGTTCTCTGCACTCTCAAGAACCTCGGATACGATACCCATATTTTAGTGATCATAATCTTGCACGGCGGCCCACTTGGATTTGAAAAATGACTACAAAATCGTTCTCAGCACCCTCGAGAACCTCGGATACGATACCCATAATGTAGTTATCATACTTTTAGCGGCGGCCATCTTGGATTTGAAAAATGATCACAAAATCGTTCTATGCAACCTCAAGAACCTCTGATACGATACCCATAATGTAGTTATCATAATTTTGAGCGCCGGCCATCTCGGATTTAAAAATGATCCCAAAATTGTTTTCTGCACCCTCGAGAACCTCGGACACGATATCCATATTGCTGAAAACATAATTTTGTGCGGCGGCCATCTTGGATAAGAAAAATGATCACAAAATCGTTCTCAGCACCCTCGAGAACCTCGGATACGATACCCATAATGAAGTTATCATAATTTTGAGCGGCCGCCATGGATTTAAAAATGATCACAAAATCGTTCTCTGCAACCTCGAGAACCTCTGATACGATACCCATAATGAAGTTATCATAATTTTGAGCGGCGGCCATCTCGGATTTAAAAATGATACCAAAATTGTTTTCTGCACCCTTGAGAACCTCGGACACGATATCCATATTGCTGAAAACATAATGGTTTGCGGTAGCCCTCTTGGCTTTCTAAAATGATCGCAGAATTCTTCTCTGCAGCCTCGAGAACCACGGACACGATATCCATATTGCTAAAATCATAATTTTGTGCGGCGGCCATCTTGGATTTGAAAAATAATCACCAAATCGTTTTCAGCACTCTCGAGAACCTCGGATACGATACACATCATGTAGTTATCATACTTTTGAGCGGCGGCCATTTTGGATTTGAAAACTGCTCACAAAATCGTTCTCTGTACCCTCGAGAACCTCGGATACGATACCCATAATCAAGTTATCATACTTTTGAGCGGCAGCCATCTCGGATTAAAAATGAGCCCAAAATTATTTCTGCACACTCGAGAACCTCAGACACGATATCCATATTGCTGAAAACATAATTTTGTGCGGCGGCCATCTTGGATATGAAAAATGACCACAAAATCGTTCTCTGCACTCTCAAGAACCTCGGATACGATACCCATATTTTAGTGATCATAATCTTGCACGGCGGCCCACTTGGATTTGAATAACGACTACAAAATCGTTTTCAGCACCCTCGAGAACCTCGGATACGATACCCATAATGTAGTTATCATACTTTTGAGCGGCGGCCATCTTGGATTTGAAAAATGATCACAATATCGTTCTCTGCAATCTCAAGAACCTCTGATACGATACCCATAATGAAGTTATCATAATGTTGAGCGGCGGCCATCTCGGATTTAAAAATGATCCAGAAATTGTTTTCTGCATCCTCGAGAACCTCGGACACGATATCCATATTGATGAAAACATAATTTTGTGCAGCGGCCATCTTGGATTAGAAAAATTATCACATAATCGTTCTCAGCACCCTCGAGAACCTCGGATACGATTCCCATAATGTAGTTATCATACCTTTAAGCGGCGGCTATCTTCGATTTGAAAAATGATCACGAAATCGTTCTCTGCCCTCTCAAAAACCTCGGATACCCATATGTTTGTGATCATAATCTTGCACGGCGGCCCTATTGGATTTGAAAAATGGTCACAAAATCGTTCTCAGCACCCTTGAGAACCTCGGATACGATACCCATATTTTTGTGATCATAATCTTGCATGGCGGCCCTCTTGGATTTGATAAATGGTCACAAAATCGTTCTGTGCACTCTCGAGAAGCTCGGATACGATACCCATATTTTTGTGATCATAATCTTGCACGGCGGCAATCTCGGATTTAAAATGATCCCAAAATTGTTTTCTGCACCCTCGAGAACCTCGGACACGATATCCATATTGCTGAAAACATAATTTTGTGCAGCGGCCATCTTGGATTAGAAAAATGATCACAAAATCGTTCTCTGTACCCTCGAGAACCTCGGATACGATACCCATAATCAAGTTATCATACTTTTGAGCGGCAGCCATCTCGGATTAAAAATGAGCCCAAAATTATTTCTGCACACTCGAGAACCTCAGACACGATATCCATATTGCTGAAAACATAATTTTGTGCGGCGGCCATCTTGGATATGAAAAATGACCACAAAATCGTTCTCTGCACTCTCAAGAACCTCGGATACGATACCCATATTTTAGTGATCATAATCTTGCACGGCGGCCCACTTGGATTTGAATAACGACTACAAAATCGTTCTCAGCTCCCTCGAGAACCTCGGATACGATACCCATAATGTAGTTATCATACTTTTAGCGGCGGCCATCTTGGATTTGAAAAATGATCACAAAATCGTTCTATGCAACCTCAAGAACCTCTGATACGATACCCATAATGTAGTTATCATAATTTTGAGCGCCGGCCATCTCGGATTTAAAAATGATCCCAAAATTGTTTTCTGCACCCTCGAGAACCTCGGACACGATATCCATATTGCTGAAAACATAATTTTGTGCGGCGGCCATCTCGGATTTAAAAATGATCCCAAAATTATTTCTGCACACTCGAGAACCTCAGACACGATATCCATATCGCTGAAAACATAATTTTGTGCGGCGGCCATCTTGGATATGAAAAATGATCACAAAATCGTTCTCTGCACTCTCAAGAACCTCGGATACGATACCCATATTTTAGTGATCATAATCTTGCACGGCGGCCCACTTGGATTTGAAAAATGACTACAAAATCGTTCTCAGCTCCCTCGAGAACCTCGGATACGATACCCATAATGTAGTTATCATACTTTTAGCGGCGGCCATCTTGGATTTGAAAAATGATCACAAAATCGTTCTATGCAACCTCAAGAACCTCTGATACGATACCCATAATGTAGTTATCATAATTTTGAGCGGCGGCCATCTCGGATTTAAAAATGATCCCAAAATTGTTTTCTGCACCCTCGAGAACCTCGGACACGATATCCATATTGCTGAAAACATAATTTTGTGCGGCGGCCATCTCGGATTTAAAAATGATCCCAAAATTATTTCTGCACACTCGAGAACCTCAGACACGATATCCATATTGCTGAAAACATAATTTTGTGCGGCGGCCATCTTGGATATGAAAAATGATCACAAAATCGTTCTCTGCACTCTCAAGAACCTCGGATACGATACCCATATTTTAGTGATCATAATCTTGCACGGCGGCCCACTTGGATTTGAAAAATGACTACAAAATCGTTCTCAGCTCCCTCGAGAACCTCGGATACGATACCCATAATGTAGTTATCATACTTTTAGCGGCGGCCATCTTGGATTTGAAAAATGATCACAAAATCGTTCTATGCAACCTCAAGAACCTCTGATACGATACCCATAATGTAGTTATCATAATTTTGAGCGGCGGCCATCTCGGATTTAAAAATGATCCCAAAATTGTTTTCTGCACCCTCGAGAACCTCGGACACGATATCCATATTGCTGAAAACATAATTTTGTGCGGCGGCCATCTCGGATTTAAAAATGATCCCAAAATTATTTCTGCACACTCGAGAACCTCAGACACGATATCCATATTGCTGAAAACATAATTTTGTGCGGCGGCCATCTTGGATAAGAAAAATGATCACAAAATCGTTCTCAGCACCCTCGAGAACCTCGGATACGATACCCATAATGAAGTTATCATAATTTTGAGCGGCCGCCATGGATTTAAAAATGATCACAAAATCGTTCTCTGCAACCTCGAGAACCTCTGATACGATACCCATAATGAAGTTATCATAATTTTGAGCGGCGGCCATCTCGGATTTAAAAATGATACCAAAATTGTTTTCTGCACCCTTGAGAACCTCGGACACGATATCCATATTGCTGAAAACATAATGGTTTGCGGTAGCCCTCTTGGCTTTCTAAAATGATCGCAGAATTCTTCTCTGCAGCCTCGAGAACCACGGACACGATATCCATATTGCTAAAATCATAATTTTGTGCGGCGGCCATCTTGGATTTGAAAAATAATCACCAAATCGTTTTCAGCACTCTCGAGAACCTCGGATACGATACACATCATGTAGTTATCATACTTTTGAGCGGCGGCCATTTTGGATTTGAAAACTGCTCACAAAATCGTTCTCTGTACCCTCGAGAACCTCGGATACGATACCCATAATCAAGTTATCATACTTTTGAGCGGCAGCCATCTCGGATTAAAAATGAGCCCAAAATTATTTCTGCACACTCGAGAACCTCAGACACGATATCCATATTGCTGAAAACATAATTTTGTGCGGCGGCCATCTTGGATATGAAAAATGACCACAAAATCGTTCTCTGCACTCTCAAGAACCTCGGATACGATACCCATATTTTAGTGATCATAATCTTGCACGGCGGCCCACTTGGATTTGAATAACGACTACAAAATCGTTTTCAGCACCCTCGAGAACCTCGGATACGATACCCATAATGTAGTTATCATACTTTTGAGCGGCGGCCATCTTGGATTTGAAAAATGATCACAATATCGTTCTCTGCAATCTCAAGAACCTCTGATACGATACCCATAATGAAGTTATCATAATGTTGAGCGGCGGCCATCTCGGATTTAAAAATGATCCAGAAATTGTTTTCTGCATCCTCGAGAACCTCGGACACGATATCCATATTGATGAAAACATAATTTTGTGCAGCGGCCATCTTGGATTAGAAAAATTATCACATAATCGTTCTCAGCACCCTCGAGAACCTCGGATACGATTCCCATAATGTAGTTATCATACCTTTAAGCGGCGGCTATCTTCGATTTGAAAAATGATCACGAAATCGTTCTCTGCCCTCTCAAAAACCTCGGATACCCATATGTTTGTGATCATAATCTTGCACGGCGGCCCTATTGGATTTGAAAAATGGTCACAAAATCGTTCTCAGCACCCTTGAGAACCTCGGATACGATACCCATATTTTTGTGATCATAATCTTGCATGGCGGCCCTCTTGGATTTGATAAATGGTCACAAAATCGTTCTGTGCACTCTCGAGAAGCTCGGATACGATACCCATATTTTTGTGATCATAATCTTGCACGGCGGCAATCTCGGATTTAAAATGATCCCAAAATTGTTTTCTGCACCCTCGAGAACCTCGGACACGATATCCATATTGCTGAAAACATAATTTTGTGCAGCGGCCATCTTGGATTAGAAAAATGATCACAAAATCGTTCTCTGTACCCTCGAGAACCTCGGATACGATACCCATAATCAAGTTATCATACTTTTGAGCGGCAGCCATCTCGGATTAAAAATGAGCCCAAAATTATTTCTGCACACTCGAGAACCTCAGACACGATATCCATATTGCTGAAAACATAATTTTGTGCGGCGGCCATCTTGGATATGAAAAATGACCACAAAATCGTTCTCTGCACTCTCAAGAACCTCGGATACGATACCCATATTTTAGTGATCATAATCTTGCACGGCGGCCCACTTGGATTTGAATAACGACTACAAAATCGTTCTCAGCTCCCTCGAGAACCTCGGATACGATACCCATAATGTAGTTATCATACTTTTAGCGGCGGCCATCTTGGATTTGAAAAATGATCACAAAATCGTTCTATGCAACCTCAAGAACCTCTGATACGATACCCATAATGTAGTTATCATAATTTTGAGCGCCGGCCATCTCGGATTTAAAAATGATCCCAAAATTGTTTTCTGCACCCTCGAGAACCTCGGACACGATATCCATATTGCTGAAAACATAATTTTGTGCGGCGGCCATCTTGGATAAGAAAAATGATCACAAAATCGTTCTCAGCACCCTCGAGAACCTCGGATACGATACCCATAATGAAGTTATCATAATTTTGAGCGGCCGCCATGGATTTAAAAATGATCACAAAATCGTTCTCTGCAACCTCGAGAACCTCTGATACGATACCCATAATGAAGTTATCATAATTTTGAGCGGCGGCCATCTCGGATTTAAAAATGATCCCAAAATTGCTTTCTGTACCCTCGAGAACCTCGGACACGATATCCATATTGCTGAAAACAATGGTTTGCGGCAGCCCTCTTGGCTTAATAAAATGATCGCAGAATACTTCTCTGCACCCTCGAGAACCTCTGATACGATACCCATAATGTAGTTATCATATATTTGAGCGGCGGCCATCTCGGATTTAAAAATGATCCCAAAATTGCTTTCTGTACCCTCGAGAACCTCGGACACGATATCCATATTGCTGAAAACAATGGTTTGCGGCAGCCCTCTTGGCTTAATAAAATGATCGCAGAATACTTCTCTGCACCCTCGAGAACCTCTGATACGATACCCATAATGTAGTTATCATATATTTGAGCGGCGGCCATCTCGGATTTAAAAATGATCCCAAAATTGTTTTCTGCACCCTTGAGAACCTCGGATACGATACCCATAATGTAGTTATCATAAATTTGAGCGGCGGCCATCTAGGATTTCAAGAATGATCACAAAATCGTTCTGTGCACTCTCGAGAACCTCGGATACGATACCCATATTTTTGTGATCATAATCTTGCACGGCGGCCATCTTGGATTTGAAAAATGATTACTAAATCGTTCTCTGCACCCTCGAGAATCTCGGACACGATATCCATATTGCTGAAATCATAATTTTGAGCGGCGGCCATCTTGGACTTCAAAAATGATCACAAAATCGTTATCTGCACCCTCGAGAACCTAGGATACGATACCCATAATGTAGTTATCATTATTTTGAGCGGCGGCCATCTTGGATTTCAAAAAAGATCACAAAATCGTTCTGTGCACTCTCGAGAACCTCGGATACGATACCCATATTTTTTGATCATAATGTTGCACGGCGGCCCACTTGGATTTGAAAAATGACTACAAAATCGTTCTCAGCTCCCTCGAGAACCTCGGATACGATACCCATAATGTAGTTATCATACTTTTAGCGGCGGCCATCTTGGATTTGAAAAATGATCACAAAATCGTTCTATGCAACCTCAAGAACCTCTGATACGATACCCATAATGTAGTTATCATAATTTTGAGCGGCGGCCATCTCGGATTTAAAAATGATCCCAAAATTGTTTTCTGCACCCTCGAGAACCTCGGACACGATATCCATATTGCTGAAAACATAATTTTGTGCGGCGGCCATCTCGGATTTAAAAATGATCCCAAAATTATTTCTGCACACTCGAGAACCTCAGACACGATATCCATATCGCTGAAAACATAATTTTGTGCGGCGGCCATCTTGGATATGAAAAATGATCACAAAATCGTTCTCTGCACTCTCAAGAACCTCGGATACGATACCCATATTTTAGTGATCATAATCTTGCACGGCGGCCCACTTGGATTTGAAAAATGACTACAAAATCGTTCTCAGCTCCCTCGAGAACCTCGGATACGATACCCATAATGTAGTTATCATACTTTTAGCGGCGGCCATCTTGGATTTGAAAAATGATCACAAAATCGTTCTATGCAACCTCAAGAACCTCTGATACGATACCCATAATGTAGTTATCATAATTTTGAGCGCCGGCCATCTCGGATTTAAAAATGATCCCAAAATTGTTTTCTGCACCCTCGAGAACCTCGGACACGATATCCATATTGCTGAAAACATAATTTTGTGCGGCGGCCATCTTGGATAAGAAAAATGATCACAAAATCGTTCTCAGCACCCTCGAGAACCTCGGATACGATACCCATAATGAAGTTATCATAATTTTGAGCGGCCGCCATGGATTTAAAAATGATCACAAAATCGTTCTCTGCAACCTCGAGAACCTCTGATACGATACCCATAATGAAGTTATCATAATTTTGAGCGGCGGCCATCTCGGATTTAAAAATGATACCAAAATTGTTTTCTGCACCCTTGAGAACCTCGGACACGATATCCATATTGCTGAAAACATAATGGTTTGCGGTAGCCCTCTTGGCTTTCTAAAATGATCGCAGAATTCTTCTCTGCAGCCTCGAGAACCACGGACACGATATCCATATTGCTAAAATCATAATTTTGTGCGGCGGCCATCTTGGATTTGAAAAATAATCACCAAATCGTTTTCAGCACTCTCGAGAACCTCGGATACGATACACATCATGTAGTTATCATACTTTTGAGCGGCGGCCATTTTGGATTTGAAAACTGCTCACAAAATCGTTCTCTGTACCCTCGAGAACCTCGGATACGATACCCATAATCAAGTTATCATACTTTTGAGCGGCAGCCATCTCGGATTAAAAATGAGCCCAAAATTATTTCTGCACACTCGAGAACCTCAGACACGATATCCATATTGCTGAAAACATAATTTTGTGCGGCGGCCATCTTGGATATGAAAAATGACCACAAAATCGTTCTCTGCACTCTCAAGAACCTCGGATACGATACCCATATTTTAGTGATCATAATCTTGCACGGCGGCCCACTTGGATTTGAATAACGACTACAAAATCGTTTTCAGCACCCTCGAGAACCTCGGATACGATACCCATAATGTAGTTATCATACTTTTGAGCGGCGGCCATCTTGGATTTGAAAAATGATCACAATATCGTTCTCTGCAATCTCAAGAACCTCTGATACGATACCCATAATGAAGTTATCATAATGTTGAGCGGCGGCCATCTCGGATTTAAAAATGATCCAGAAATTGTTTTCTGCATCCTCGAGAACCTCGGACACGATATCCATATTGATGAAAACATAATTTTGTGCAGCGGCCATCTTGGATTAGAAAAATTATCACATAATCGTTCTCAGCACCCTCGAGAACCTCGGATACGATTCCCATAATGTAGTTATCATACCTTTAAGCGGCGGCTATCTTCGATTTGAAAAATGATCACAAAATCGTTCTCTGCCCTCTCAAAAACCTCGGATACCCATATGTTTGTGATCATAATCTTGCACGGCGGCCCTATTGGATTTGAAAAATGGTCACAAAATCGTTCTCAGCACCCTTGAGAACCTCGGATACGATACCCATATTTTTGTGATCATAATCTTGCATGGCGGCCCTCTTGGATTTGATAAATGGTCACAAAATCGTTCTGTGCACTCTCGAGAAGCTCGGATACGATACCCATATTTTTGTGATCATAATCTTGCACGGCGGCCATCTCGGATTTAAAATGATCCCAAAATTGTTTTCTGCACCCTCGAGAACCTCGGACACGATATTCATATTGCTGAAAACATAATTTTGTGCAGCGGCCATCTTGGATTAGAAAAATGATCACAAAATCGTTCTCTGTACCCTCGAGAACCTCGGATACGATACCCATAATATAGTTATCATACTTTTGAGCAGCGGCCATCTTGGATTTGAAAACTGATCACAAAATCGTTCTCTGCACCCTCGAGAACCTCGGATACGATACCCATAATCTAGTTATCATACTTTTGAGCGGCGGCCATCTCGGATTTAAAAATGATCCCAAAATTGCTTTCTGTACCCTCGAGAACCTCGGACACGATATCCATATTGCTGAAAACAATGGTTTGCGGCAGCCCTCTTGGCTTAATAAAATGATCGCAGAATACTTCTCTGCACCCTCGAGAACCTCTGATACGATACCCATAATGTAGTTATCATATATTTGAGCGGCGGCCATCTCGGATTTAAAAATGATCCCAAAATTGTTTTCTGCACCCTTGAGAACCTCGGATACGATACCCATAATGTAGTTATCATAATTTTGAGCGGCGGCCATCTTGGATTTCAAGAATGATCACAAAATCGTTCTGTGCTCTCTCGAGAACCTCGGATACGATATCCATATTTTTGTGATCATAATCTTGCACGGCGGCCATCATGGATTTGAAAAATGATTACTAAATCGTTCTCTGCACCCTCGAGAATCTCGGACACGATATCCATATTGCTGAAATCATAATTTTGAGCGGCGGCCATCTTGGACTTCAAAAATGATCACAAAATCGTTATCTGCACCCTCGAGAACCTAGGATACGATACCCATAATGTAGTTATCATTATTTTGAGCGGCGGCCATCTTGGATTTCAAAAAAGATCACAAAATCGTTCTGTGCACTCTCGAGAACCTCGGATACGATACCCATATTTTTTGATCATAATGTTGCACGGCGGCCCACTTGGATTTGAAAAATGACTACAAAATCGTTCTCAGCTCCCTCGAGAACCTCGGATACGATACCCATAATGTAGTTATCATACTTTTAGCGGCGGCCATCTTGGATTTGAAAAATGATCACAAAATCGTTCTATGCAACCTCAAGAACCTCTGATACGATACCCATAATGTAGTTATCATAATTTTGAGCGGCGGCCATCTCGGATTTAAAAATGATCCCAAAATTGTTTTCTGCACCCTCGAGAACCTCGGACACGATATCCATATTGCTGAAAACATAATTTTGTGCGGCGGCCATCTCGGATTTAAAAATGATCCCAAAATTATTTCTGCACACTCGAGAACCTCAGACACGATATCCATATCGCTGAAAACATAATTTTGTGCGGCGGCCATCTTGGATATGAAAAATGATCACAAAATCGTTCTCTGCACTCTCAAGAACCTCGGATACGATACCCATATTTTAGTGATCATAATCTTGCACGGCGGCCCACTTGGATTTGAAAAATGACTACAAAATCGTTCTCAGCTCCCTCGAGAACCTCGGATACGATACCCATAATGTAGTTATCATACTTTTAGCGGCGGCCATCTTGGATTTGAAAAATGATCACAAAATCGTTCTATGCAACCTCAAGAACCTCTGATACGATACCCATAATGTAGTTATCATAATTTTGAGCGCCGGCCATCTCGGATTTAAAAATGATCCCAAAATTGTTTTCTGCACCCTCGAGAACCTCGGACACGATATCCATATTGCTGAAAACATAATTTTGTGCGGCGGCCATCTTGGATAAGAAAAATGATCACAAAATCGTTCTCAGCACCCTCGAGAACCTCGGATACGATACCCATAATGAAGTTATCATAATTTTGAGCGGCCGCCATGGATTTAAAAATGATCACAAAATCGTTCTCTGCAACCTCGAGAACCTCTGATACGATACCCATAATGAAGTTATCATAATTTTGAGCGGCGGCCATCTCGGATTTAAAAATGATACCAAAATTGTTTTCTGCACCCTTGAGAACCTCGGACACGATATCCATATTGCTGAAAACATAATGGTTTGCGGTAGCCCTCTTGGCTTTCTAAAATGATCGCAGAATTCTTCTCTGCAGCCTCGAGAACCACGGACACGATATCCATATTGCTAAAATCATAATTTTGTGCGGCGGCCATCTTGGATTTGAAAAATAATCACCAAATCGTTTTCAGCACTCTCGAGAACCTCGGATACGATACACATCATGTAGTTATCATACTTTTGAGCGGCGGCCATTTTGGATTTGAAAACTGCTCACAAAATCGTTCTCTGTACCCTCGAGAACCTCGGATACGATACCCATAATCAAGTTATCATACTTTTGAGCGGCAGCCATCTCGGATTAAAAATGAGCCCAAAATTATTTCTGCACACTCGAGAACCTCAGACACGATATCCATATTGCTGAAAACATAATTTTGTGCGGCGGCCATCTTGGATATAAAAAATGACCACAAAATCGTTCTCTGCACTCTCAAGAACCTCGGATACGATACCCATATTTTAGTGATCATAATCTTGCACGGCGGCCCACTTGGATTTGAATAACGACTACAAAATCGTTTTCAGCACCCTCGAGAACCTCGGATACGATACCCATAATGTAGTTATCATACTTTTGAGCGGCGGCCATCTTGGATTTGAAAAATGATCACAATATCGTTCTCTGCAATCTCAAGAACCTCTGATACGATACCCATAATGAAGTTATCATAATGTTGAGCGGCGGCCATCTCGGATTTAAAAATGATCCAGAAATTGTTTTCTGCATCCTCGAGAACCTCGGACACGATATCCATATTGATGAAAACATAATTTTGTGCGGCGGCCATCTTGGATTAGAAAAATTATCACATAATCGTTCTCAGCACCCTCGAGAACCTCGGATACGATTCCCATAATGTAGTTATCATACCTTTAAGCGGCGGCTATCTTCGATTTGAAAAATGATCACAAAATCGTTCTCTGCCCTCTCAAAAACCTCGGATATCCATATGTTTGTGATCATAATCTTGCACGGCGGCCCTATTGGATTTGAAAAATGGTCACAAAATCGTTCTCAGCACCCTTGAGAACCTCGGATACGATACCCATATTTTTGTGATCATAATCTTGCATGGCGGCCCTCTTGGATTTGATAAATGGTCACAAAATCGTTCTGTGCACTCTCGAGAAGCTCGGATACGATACCCATATTTTTGTGATCATAATCTTGCACGGCGGCCATCTCGGATTTAAAATGATCCCAAAATTGTTTTCTGCACCCTCGAGAACCTCGGACACGATATTCATATTGCTGAAAACATAATTTTGTGCAGCGGCCATCTTGGATTAGAAAAATGATCACAAAATCGTTCTCTGTACCCTCGAGAACCTCGGATACGATACCCATAATATAGTTATCATACTTTTGAGCAGCGGCCATCTTGGATTTGAAAACTGATCACAAAATCGTTCTCTGCACCCTCGAGAACCTCGGATACGATACCCATAATCTAGTTATCATACTTTTGAGCGGCGGCCATCTCGGATTTAAAAATGATCCCAAAATTGCTTTCTGTACCCTCGAGAACCTCGGACACGATATCCATATTGCTGAAAACAATGGTTTGCGGCAGCCCTCTTGGCTTAATAAAATGATCGCAGAATACTTCTCTGCACCCTCGAGAACCTCTGATACGATACCCATAATGTAGTTATCATATATTTGAGCGGCGGCCATCTCGGATTTAAAAATGATCCCAAAATTGTTTTCTGCACCCTTGAGAACCTCGGATACGATACCCATAATGTAGTTATCATAATTTTGAGCGGCGGCCATCTTGGATTTCAAGAATGATCACAAAATCGTTCTGTGCTCTCTCGAGAACCTCGGATACGATATCCATATTTTTGTGATCATAATCTTGCACGGCGGCCAACTTGGATTTGAAAAATGATTACTAAATCGTTCTCTGCACCCTCGAGAATCTCGGACACGATATCCATATTGCTGAAATCATAATTTTGAGCGGCGGCCATCTTGGACTTCAAAAATGATCACAAAATCGTTATCTGCACCCTCGAGAACCTAGGATACGATACCCATAATGTAGTTATCATTATTTTGAGCGGCGGCCATCTTGGATTTCAAAAAAGATCACAAAATCGTTCTGTGCACTCTCGAGAACCTCGGATACGATACCCATATTTTTTGATCATAATGTTGCACGGCGGCCCACTTGGATTTGAAAAATGACTACAAAATCGTTCTCAGCTCCCTCGAGAACCTCGGATACGATACCCATAATGTAGTTATCATACTTTTAGCGGCGGCCATCTTGGATTTGAAAAATGATCACAAAATCGTTCTATGCAACCTCAAGAACCTCTGATACGATACCCATAATGTAGTTATCATAATTTTGAGCGGCGGCCATCTCGGATTTAAAAATGATCCCAAAATTGTTTTCTGCACCCTCGAGAACCTCGGACACGATATCCATATTGCTGAAAACATAATTTTGTGCGGCGGCCATCTCGGATTTAAAAATGATCCCAAAATTATTTCTGCACACTCGAGAACCTCAGACACGATATCCATATCGCTGAAAACATAATTTTGTGCGGCGGCCATCTTGGATATGAAAAATGATCACAAAATCGTTCTCTGCACTCTCAAGAACCTCGGATACGATACCCATATTTTAGTGATCATAATCTTGCACGGCGGCCCACTTGGATTTGAAAAATGACTACAAAATCGTTCTCAGCTCCCTCGAGAACCTCGGATACGATACCCATAATGTAGTTATCATACTTTTAGCGGCGGCCATCTTGGATTTGAAAAATGATCACAAAATCGTTCTATGCAACCTCAAGAACCTCTGATACGATACCCATAATGTAGTTATCATAATTTTGAGCGCCGGCCATCTCGGATTTAAAAATGATCCCAAAATTGTTTTCTGCACCCTCGAGAACCTCGGACACGATATCCATATTGCTGAAAACATAATTTTGTGCGGCGGCCATCTTGGATAAGAAAAATGATCACAAAATCGTTCTCAGCACCCTCGAGAACCTCGGATACGATACCCATAATGAAGTTATCATAATTTTGAGCGGCCGCCATGGATTTAAAAATGATCACAAAATCGTTCTCTGCAACCTCGAGAACCTCTGATACGATACCCATAATGAAGTTATCATAATTTTGAGCGGCGGCCATCTCGGATTTAAAAATGATACCAAAATTGTTTTCTGCACCCTTGAGAACCTCGGACACGATATCCATATTGCTGAAAACATAATGGTTTGCGGTAGCCCTCTTGGCTTTCTAAAATGATCGCAGAATTCTTCTCTGCAGCCTCGAGAACCACGGACACGATATCCATATTGCTAAAATCATAATTTTGTGCGGCGGCCATCTTGGATTTGAAAAATAATCACCAAATCGTTTTCAGCACTCTCGAGAACCTCGGATACGATACACATCATGTAGTTATCATACTTTTGAGCGGCGGCCATTTTGGATTTGAAAACTGCTCACAAAATCGTTCTCTGTACCCTCGAGAACCTCGGATACGATACCCATAATCAAGTTATCATACTTTTGAGCGGCAGCCATCTCGGATTAAAAATGAGCCCAAAATTATTTCTGCACACTCGAGAACCTCAGACACGATATCCATATTGCTGAAAACATAATTTTGTGCGGCGGCCATCTTGGATATGAAAAATGACCACAAAATCGTTCTCTGCACTCTCAAGAACCTCGGATACGATACCCATATTTTAGTGATCATAATCTTGCACGGCGGCCCACTTGGATTTGAATAATGACTACAAAATCGTTTTCAGCACCCTCGAGAACCTCGGATACGATACCCATAATGTAGTTATCATACTATTGAGCGGCGGCCATCTTGGATTTGAAAAATGATCACAATATCGTTCTCTGCAATCTCAAGAACCTCTGATACGATACCCATAATGAAGTTATCATAATGTTGAGCGGCGGCCATCTCGGATTTAAAAATGATCCAGAAATTGTTTTCTGCATCCTCGAGAACCTCGGACACGATATCCATATTGATGAAAACATAATTTTGTGCAGCGGCCATCTTGGATTAGAAAAATTATCACATAATCGTTCTCAGCACCCTCGAGAACCTCGGATACGATTCCCATAATGTAGTTATCATACCTTTAAGCGGCGGCTATCTTCGATTTGAAAAATGATCACAAAATCGTTCTCTGCCCTCTCAAAAACCTCGGATATCCATATGTTTGTGATCATAATCTTGCACGGCGGCCCTATTGGATTTGAAAAATGGTCACAAAATCGTTCTCAGCACCCTTGAGAACCTCGGATACGATACCCATATTTTTGTGATCATAATCTTGCATGGCGGCCCTCTTGGATTTGATAAATGGTCACAAAATCGTTCTGTGCACTCTCGAGAAGCTCGGATACGATACCCATATTTTTGTGATCATAATCTTGCACGGCGGCCATCTCGGATTTAAAATGATCCCAAAATTGTTTTCTGCACCCTCGAGAACCTCGGACACGATATTCATATTGCTGAAAACATAATTTTGTGCAGCGGCCATCTTGGATTAGAAAAATGATCACAAAATCGTTCTCTGTACCCTCGAGAACCTCGGATACGATACCCATAATATAGTTATCATACTTTTGAGCAGCGGCCATCTTGGATTTGAAAACTGATCACAAAATCGTTCTCTGCACCCTCGAGAACCTCGGATACGATACCCATAATCTAGTTATCATACTTTTGAGCGGCGGCCATCTCGGATTTAAAAATGATCCCAAAATTGCTTTCTGTACCCTCGAGAACCTCGGACACGATATCCATATTGCTGAAAACAATGGTTTGCGGCAGCCCTCTTGGCTTAATAAAATGATCGCAGAATACTTCTCTGCACCCTCGAGAACCTCTGATACGATACCCATAATGTAGTTATCATATATTTGAGCGGCGGCCATCTCGGATTTAAAAATGATCCCAAAATTGTTTTCTGCACCCTTGAGAACCTCGGATACGATACCCATAATGTAGTTATCATACTTTTGAGCGGCGGCCATCTTGGATTTCAAGAATGATCACAAAATCGTTCTGTGCTCTCTCGAGAACCTCGGATACGATATCCATATTTTTGTGATCATAATCTTGCACGGCGGCCATCTTGGATTTGAAAAATGATTACTAAATCGTTCTCTGCACCCTCGAGAATCTCGGACACGATATCCATATTGCTGAAATCATAATTTTGAGCGGCGGCCATCTTGGACTTCAAAAATGATCACAAAATCGTTATCTGCACCCTCGAGAACCTAGGATACGATACCCATAATGTAGTTATCATTATTTTGAGCGGCGGCCATCTTGGATTTCAAAAAAGATCACAAAATCGTTCTGTGCACTCTCGAGAACCTCGGATACGATACCCATATTTTTTGATCATAATGTTGCACGGCGGCCCACTTGGATTTGAAAAATGACTACAAAATCGTTCTCAGCTCCCTCGAGAACCTCGGATACGATACCCATAATGTAGTTATCATACTTTTAGCGGCGGCCATCTTGGATTTGAAAAATGATCACAAAATCGTTCTATGCAACCTCAAGAACCTCTGATACGATACCCATAATGTAGTTATCATAATTTTGAGCGGCGGCCATCTCGGATTTAAAAATGATCCCAAAATTGTTTTCTGCACCCTCGAGAACCTCGGACACGATATCCATATTGCTGAAAACATAATTTTGTGCGGCGGCCATCTCGGATTTAAAAATGATCCCAAAATTATTTCTGCACACTCGAGAACCTCAGACACGATATCCATATTGCTGAAAACATAATTTTGTGCGGCGGCCATCTTGGATATGAAAAATGATCACAAAATCGTTCTCTGCACTCTCAAGAACCTCGGATACGATACCCATATTTTAGTGATCATAATCTTACACGGCGGCCCACTTGGATTTGAAAAATGACTACAAAATCGTTCTCAGCTCCCTCGAGAACCTCGGATACGATACCCATAATGTAGTTATCATACTTTTAGCGGCGGCCATCTTGGATTTGAAAAATGATCACAATATCGTTCTCTGCAATCTCAAGAACCTCTGATACGATACCCATAATGAAGTTATCATAATGTTGAGCGGCGGCCATCTCGGATTTAAAAATGATCCAGAAATTGTTTTCTGCATCCTCGAGAACCTCGGACACGATATCCATATTGATGAAAACATAATTTTGTGCAGCGGCCATCTTGGATTAGAAAAATTATCACATAATCGTTCTCAGCACCCTCGAGAACCTCGGATACGATTCCCATAATGTAGTTATCATACCTTTAAGCGGCGGCTATCTTCGATTTGAAAAATGATCACAAAATCGTTCTCTGCCCTCTCAAAAACCTCGGATACCCATATGTTTGTGATCATAATCTTGCACGGCGGCCCTATTGGATTTGAAAAATGGTCACAAAATCGTTCTCAGCACCCTTGAGAACCTCGGATACGATACCCATATTTTTGTGATCATAATCTTGCATGGCGGCCCTCTTGGATTTGATAAATGGTCACAAAATCGTTCTGTGCACTCTCGAGAAGCTCGGATACGATACCCATATTTTTGTGATCATAATCTTGCACGGCGGCCATCTCGGATTTAAAATGATCCCAAAATTGTTTTCTGCACCCTCGAGAACCTCGGACACGATATTCATATTGCTGAAAACATAATTTTGTGCAGCGGCCATCTTGGATTAGAAAAATGATCACAAAATCGTTCTCTGTACCCTCGAGAACCTCGGATACGATACCCATAATATAGTTATCATACTTTTGAGCAGCGGCCATCTTGGATTTGAAAACTGATCACAAAATCGTTCTCTGCACCCTCGAGAACCTCGGATACGATACCCATAATCTAGTTATCATACTTTTGAGCGGCGGCCATCTCGGATTTAAAAATGATCCCAAAATTGCTTTCTGTACCCTCGAGAACCTCGGACACGATATCCATATTGCTGAAAACAATGGTTTGCGGCAGCCCTCTTGGCTTAATAAAATGATCGCAGAACACTTCTCTGCACCCTCGAGAACCTCTGATACGATACCCATAATGTAGTTATCATATATTTGAGCGGCGGCCATCTCGGATTTAAAAATGATCCCAAAATTGCTTTCTGTACCCTCGAGAACCTCGGACACGATATCCATATTGCTGAAAACAATGGTTTGCGGCAGCCCTCTTGGCTTAATAAAATGATCGCAGAATACTTCTCTGCACCCTCGAGAACCTCTGATACGATACCCATAATGTAGTTATCATATATTTGAGCGGCGGCCATCTCGGATTTAAAAATGATCCCAAAATTGTTTTCTGCACCCTTGAGAACCTCGGATACGATACCCATAATGTAGTTATCATAAATTTGAGCGGCGGCCATCTAGGATTTCAAGAATGATCACAAAATCGTTCTGTGCACTCTCGAGAACCTCGGATACGATACCCATATTTTTGTGATCATAATCTTGCACAGCGGCCATCTTGGATTTGAAAAATGATTACTAAATCGTTCTCTGCACCCTCGAGAATCTCGGACACGATATCCATATTGCTGAAATCATAATTTTGAGCGGCGGCCATCTTGGACTTCAAAAATGATCACAAAATCGTTATCTGCACCCTCGAGAACCTAGGATACGATACCCATAATGTAGTTATCATTATTTTGAGCGGCGGCCATCTTGGATTTCAAAAAAGATCACAAAATCGTTCTGTGCACTCTCGAGAACCTCGGATACGATACCCATATTTTTTGATCATAATGTTGCACGGCGGCCCACTTGGATTTGAAAAATGACTACAAAATCGTTCTCAGCTCCCTCGAGAACCTCGGATACGATACCCATAATGTAGTTATCATACTTTTAGCGGCGGCCATCTTGGATTTGAAAAATGATCACAAAATCGTTCTATGCAACCTCAAGAACCTCTGATACGATACCCATAATGTAGTTATCATAATTTTGAGCGGCGGCCATCTCGGATTTAAAAATGATCCCAAAATTGTTTTCTGCACCCTCGAGAACCTCGGACACGATATCCATATTGCTGAAAACATAATTTTGTGCGGCGGCCATCTCGGATTTAAAAATGATCCCAAAATTATTTCTGCACACTCGAGAACCTCAGACACGATATCCATATCGCTGAAAACATAATTTTGTGCGGCGGCCATCTTGGATATGAAAAATGATCACAAAATCGTTCTCTGCACTCTCAAGAACCTCGGATACGATACCCATATTTTAGTGATCATAATCTTGCACGGCGGCCCACTTGGATTTGAAAAATGACTACAAAATCGTTCTCAGCTCCCTCGAGAACCTCGGATACGATACCCATAATGTAGTTATCATACTTTTAGCGGCGGCCATCTTGGATTTGAAAAATGATCACAAAATCGTTCTATGCAACCTCAAGAACCTCTGATACGATACCCATAATGTAGTTATCATAATTTTGAGCGCCGGCCATCTCGGATTTAAAAATGATCCCAAAATTGTTTTCTGCACCCTCGAGAACCTCGGACACGATATCCATATTGCTGAAAACATAATTTTGTGCGGCGGCCATCTTGGATAAGAAAAATGATCACAAAATCGTTCTCAGCACCCTCGAGAACCTCGGATACGATACCCATAATGAAGTTATCATAATTTTGAGCGGCCGCCATGGATTTAAAAATGATCACAAAATCGTTCTCTGCAACCTCGAGAACCTCTGATACGATACCCATAATGAAGTTATCATAATTTTGAGCGGCGGCCATCTCGGATTTAAAAATGATACCAAAATTGTTTTCTGCACCCTTGAGAACCTCGGACACGATATCCATATTGCTGAAAACATAATGGTTTGCGGTAGCCCTCTTGGCTTTCTAAAATGATCGCAGAATTCTTCTCTGCAGCCTCGAGAACCACGGACACGATATCCATATTGCTAAAATCATAATTTTGTGCGGCGGCCATCTTGGATTTGAAAAATAATCACCAAATCGTTTTCAGCACTCTCGAGAACCTCGGATACGATACACATCATGTAGTTATCATACTTTTGAGCGGCGGCCATTTTGGATTTGAAAACTGCTCACAAAATCGTTCTCTGTACCCTCGAGAACCTCGGATACGATACCCATAATCAAGTTATCATACTTTTGAGCGGCAGCCATCTCGGATTAAAAATGAGCCCAAAATTATTTCTGCACACTCGAGAACCTCAGACACGATATCCATATTGCTGAAAACATAATTTTGTGCGGCGGCCATCTTGGATATGAAAAATGACCACAAAATCGTTCTCTGCACTCTCAAGAACCTCGGATACGATACCCATATTTTAGTGATCATAATCTTGCACGGCGGCCCACTTGGATTTGAATAACGACTACAAAATCGTTTTCAGCACCCTCGAGAACCTCGGATACGATACCCATAATGTAGTTATCATACTTTTGAGCGGCGGCCATCTTGGATTTGAAAAATGATCACAATATCGTTCTCTGCAATCTCAAGAACCTCTGATACGATACCCATAATGAAGTTATCATAATGTTGAGCGGCGGCCATCTCGGATTTAAAAATGATCCAGAAATTGTTTTCTGCATCCTCGAGAACCTCGGACACGATATCCATATTGATGAAAACATAATTTTGTGCAGCGGCCATCTTGGATTAGAAAAATTATCACATAATCGTTCTCAGCACCCTCGAGAACCTCGGATACGATTCCCATAATGTAGTTATCATACCTTTAAGCGGCGGCTATCTTCGATTTGAAAAATGATCACAAAATCGTTCTCTGCCCTCTCAAAAACCTCGGATACCCATATGTTTGTGATCATAATCTTGCACGGCGGCCCTATTGGATTTGAAAAATGGTCACAAAATCGTTCTCAGCACCCTTGAGAACCTCGGATACGATACCCATATTTTTGTGATCATAATCTTGCATGGCGGCCCTCTTGGATTTGATAAATGGTCACAAAATCGTTCTGTGCACTCTCGAGAAGCTCGGATACGATACCCATATTTTTGTGATCATAATCTTGCACGGCGGCCATCTCGGATTTAAAATGATCCCAAAATTGTTTTCTGCACCCTCGAGAACCTCGGACAAGATATTCATATTGCTGAAAACATAATTTTGTGCAGCGGCCATCTTGGATTAGAAAAATGATCACAAAATCGTTCTCTGTACCCTCGAGAACCTCGGATACGATACCCATAATATAGTTATCATACTTTTGAGCAGCGGCCATCTTGGATTTGAAAACTGATCACAAAATCGTTCTCTGCACCCTCGAGAACCTCGGATACGATACCCATAATCTAGTTATCATACTTTTGAGCGGCGGCCATCTCGGATTTAAAAATGATCCCAAAATTGCTTTCTGTACCCTCGAGAACCTCGGACACGATATCCATATTGCTGAAAACAATGGTTTGCGGCAGCCCTCTTGGCTTAATAAAATGATCGCAGAATACTTCTCTGCACCCTCGAGAACCTCTGATACGATACCCATAATGTAGTTATCATATTTTTGAGCGGCGGCCATCTCGGATTTAAAAATGATCCCAAAATTGTTTTCTGCACCCTTGAGAACCTCGGATACGATACCCATAATGTAGTTATCATAATTTTGAGCGGCGGCCATCTTGGATTTCAAGAATGATCACAAAATCGTTCTGTGCTCTCTCGAGAACCTCGGATACGATATCCATATTTTTGTGATCATAATCTTGCACGGCGGCCATCATGGATTTGAAAAATGATTACTAAATCGTTCTCTGCACCCTCGAGAATCTCGGACACGATATCCATATTGCTGAAATCATAATTTTGAGCGGCGGCCATCTTGGACTTCAAAAATGATCACAAAATCGTTATCTGCACCCTCGAGAACCTAGGATACGATACCCATAATGTAGTTATCATTATTTTGAGCGGCGGCCATCTTGGATTTCAAAAAAGATCACAAAATCGTTCTGAGCACTCTCGAGAACCTCGGATACGATACCCATATTTTTTGATCATAATGTTGCACGGCGGCCCACTTGGATTTGAAAAATGACTACAAAATCGTTCTCAGCTCCCTCGAGAACCTCGGATACGATACCCATAATGTAGTTATCATACTTTTAGCGGCGGCCATCTTGGATTTGAAAAATGATCACAAAATCGTTCTATGCAACCTCAAGAACCTCTGATACGATACCCATAATGTAGTTATCATAATTTTGAGCGGCGGCCATCTCGGATTTAAAAATGATCCCAAAATTGTTTTCTGCACCCTCGAGAACCTCGGACACGATATCCATATTGCTGAAAACATAATTTTGTGCGGCGGCCATCTCGGATTTAAAAATGATCCCAAAATTATTTCTGCACACTCGAGAACCTCAGACACGATATCCATATTGCTGAAAACATAATTTTGTGCGGCGGCCATCTTGGATATGAAAAATGATCACAAAATCGTTCTCTGCACTCTCAAGAACCTCGGATACGATACCCATATTTTAGTGATCATAATCTTGCACGGCGGCCCACTTGGATTTGAAAAATGACTACAAAATCGTTCTCAGCTCCCTCGAGAACCTCGGATACGATACCCATAATGTAGTTATCATACTTTTAGCGGCGGCCATCTTGGATTTGAAAAATGATCACAAAATCGTTCTATGCAACCTCAAGAACCTCTGATACGATACCCATAATGTAGTTATCATAATTTTGAGCGCCGGCCATCTCGGATTTAAAAATGATCCCAAAATTGTTTTCTGCACCCTCGAGAACCTCGGACACGATATCCATATTGCTGAAAACATAATTTTGTGCGGCGGCCATCTTGGATAAGAAAAATGATCACAAAATCGTTCTCAGCACCCTCGAGAACCTCGGATACGATACCCATAATGAAGTTATCATAATTTTGAGCGGCCGCCATGGATTTAAAAATGATCACAAAATCGTTCTCTGCAACCTCGAGAACCTCTGATACGATACCCATAATGAAGTTATCATAATTTTGAGCGGCGGCCATCTCGGATTTAAAAATGATACCAAAATTGTTTTCTGCACCCTTGAGAACCTCGGACACGATATCCATATTGCTGAAAACATAATGGTTTGCGGTAGCCCTCTTGGCTTTCTAAAATGATCGCAGAATTCTTCTCTGCAGCCTCGAGAACCACGGACACGATATCCATATTGCTAAAATCATAATTTTGTGCGGCGGCCATCTTGGATTTGAAAAATAATCACCAAATCGTTTTCAGCACTCTCGAGAACCTCGGATACGATACACATCATGTAGTTATCATACTTTTGAGCGGCGGCCATTTTGGATTTGAAAACTGCTCACAAAATCGTTCTCTGTACCCTCGAGAACCTCGGATACGATACCCATAATCAAGTTATCATACTTTTGAGCGGCAGCCATCTCGGATTAAAAATGAGCCCAAAATTATTTCTGCACACTCGAGAACCTCAGACACGATATCCATATTGCTGAAAACATAATTTTGTGCGGCGGCCATCTTGGATATGAAAAATGACCACAAAATCGTTCTCTGCACTCTCAAGAACCTCGGATACGATACCCATATTTTAGTGATCATAATCTTGCACGGCGGCCCACTTGGATTTGAATAACGACTACAAAATCGTTTTCAGCACCCTCGAGAACCTCGGATACGATACCCATAATGTAGTTATCATACTTTTGAGCGGCGGCCATCTTGGATTTGAAAAATGATCACAATATCGTTCTCTGCAATCTCAAGAACCTCTGATACGATACCCATAATGAAGTTATCATAATGTTGAGCGGCGGCCATCTCGGATTTAAAAATGATCCAGAAATTGTTTTCTGCATCCTCGAGAACCTCGGACACGATATCCATATTGATGAAAACATAATTTTGTGCAGCGGCCATCTTGGATTAGAAAAATTATCACATAATCGTTCTCAGCACCCTCGAGAACCTCGGATACGATTCCCATAATGTAGTTATCATACCTTTAAGCGGCGGCTATCTTCGATTTGAAAAATGATCACGAAATCGTTCTCTGCCCTCTCAAAAACCTCGGATACCCATATGTTTGTGATCATAATCTTGCACGGCGGCCCTATTGGATTTGAAAAATGGTCACAAAATCGTTCTCAGCACCCTTGAGAACCTCGGATACGATACCCATATTTTTGTGATCATAATCTTGCATGGCGGCCCTCTTGGATTTGATAAATGGTCACAAAATCGTTCTGTGCACTCTCGAGAAGCTCGGAAACGATACCCATATTTTTGTGATCATAATCTTGCACGGCGGCAATCTCGGATTTAAAATGATCCCAAAATTGTTTTCTGCACCCTCGAGAACCTCGGACACGATATCCATATTGCTGAAAACATAATTTTGTGCAGCGGCCATCTTGGATTAGAAAAATGATCACAAAATCGTTCTCTGTACCCTCGAGAACCTCGGATACGATACCCATAAAATAGTTATCATACTTTTGAGCAGCGGCCATCTTGGATTTGAAAACTGATCACAAAATCGTTCTCTGCACCCTCGAGAACCTCGGATACGATACCCATAATCTAGTTATCATACTTTTGAGCGGCGGCCATCTCGGATTTAAAAATGATCCCAAAATTGCTTTCTGTACCCTCGAGAACCTCGGACAAGATATCCATATTGCTGAAAACAATGGTTTGCGGCAGCCCTCTTGGCTTAATAAAATGATCGCAGAATACTTCTCTGCACCCTCGAGAACCTCTGATACGATACCCATAATGTAGTTATCATATATTTGAGCGGCGGCCATCTCGGATTTAAAAATGATCCCAAAATTGTTTTCTGCACCCTTGAGAACCTCGGATACGATACCCATAATGTAGTTATCATAATTTTGAGCGGCGGCCATCTTGGATTTCAAGAATGATCACAAAATCGTTCTGTGCTCTCTCGAGAACCTCGGATACGATATCCATATTTTTGTGATCATAATCTTGCACGGCGGCCATCTTGGATTTGAAAAATGATTACTAAATCGTTCTCTGCACCCTCGAGAATCTCAGTCATGATATCCGTATTGCTGAAATCATAATTTTGAGCGGCGGCCATCTTGGATTTCAAAAATGATCACAAAATCGTTCTCTGCACCCTCGAGAACCTCGGATACGATACCCATAATGTAGTTATCATACTTTGAGCGGTGGCCATCTTGTATTTGAAAAATGATCACAAAATCGTTCTCTGCAACCTCGAGAACCTCTGATACGATACCCATTATGTAGTTATCATAATTTTGAGCGGCGGCCATCTCGGATTTAAAAATGATCCCAAATTTGTTTTCTGCACCCTCGAGAACCTCGGACACGATATCCATATTGCTGAAAACATAATTTTGTGCAGCTGCCATCTTGGATTCGAAAAATTATCACAAAATCATTCTCAGCACCCTCGAAAACCTCGAATACGATACCCAAAATCTAGTTATCATACTTTTGAGCGGCAGCCATCTCGGATTTAAAAATGATCCCAAAATTGTTTTCTGCACCCTCGAGAACCTCAGACACGATATCCATATTGCTGAAGACATAATTTTGTGCGGCGGCCATCGTGGATATGAAAAATGATCACAAAATCGTTCTCTGCACTCTCAAGAACTTTGGATACGATACCAATATTTTTGTGATCATAATCTTGCACGGCGGCCCACTTGGATTTGATAAATGACCACAAAATCGTTCTCAGCACCCTCGAGAACCTCGGATACGATACCCATAATATAGTTATCATACTTTTTAGCGGCGGCCATCTTCGATTTGAAAACTGATCACAAAATCGTTCTCTGTACCCTCGAGAATCTTTGATACGGTACCCATAATCTTGTTATCATACTTTTGAGCAGCAGCCATCTCGGATTTAAAAATGATCCCAAAATTGTTTTCTACACCCTCGAGAACCTCAGACACGATATCCATATTGCTGAAAACATAATTTTGTGCGGCGGCCATCATGGATTTGAAAACTGATCACAGAATCGTTCTCTGTACTCTCCAGAACCTCGGATACGATACCCATACTTTTGTGATCATAATCTTGCACGGCGGCCCACTTGGATTTGATAAATGACCACAAAACCGTTCTCAGCACCCTCGAGAACCTCGGATACGACACCCATAATGTAGTTATCATACTATTGAGCGGCAGCCATCTTGGATTTGAAAAATGATCACAAAATCGTTCTCTGCACCCTCGAGAATCTCGGATACGACACCCATAATCTAGTTATCATACTTTTGAGCGGCGGCCATCTCGGATTTGAAAAATGATCCCAAAATTGCTTAGTGCACCCTCGAGAACCTCGGACACGATATCCATATTGCTGAAAACATAATTTTGTGTGGCGGCCATCTTGGATAAGAAAAATGATCACAAAATCGTTCTCAGCACCCTCGAGGACCTCGGATACGATACCCATAATGAAGTTATCATAATTTTGAGCGGCGGCCATGGATTTAAAAATGATCACAAAATCGTTCTCTGCAACCTCGAGAACCTCTGATACGATACCCATAATGAAGTTATCATAATTTTGAGCGGCGGCCATCTCGGATTTAAAAATTATACCAAAATTGTTTTCTGCACCCTCGAGAACCTCGGACACGATATCCATATTGCTGAAAACATAATGGTTTGCGGTAGCCCTCTTGGCTTTCTAAAATGATCGCAGAATTCTTCTCTGCACCCTCGAGAACCACGGACACGATATCCATATTGCTAAAATCATAATTTTGTGCGGCGGCCATCTTGGATTTGAAAAATAATCACCAAATCGTTCTCAGCACCCTCGAGAACCTCGGATACGATACACATAATGTAGTTATCATACTTTTGAGCGGCGGCCATTTTGGATTTGAAAACTGATCACAAAATCGTTCTCTGTACCCTCGAGAACCTCGGATACGATACCCATAATCAAGTTGTCATACTTTTGAGCGGCAGCCATCTCGGATTTAAAAATGATTTCAAAATTATTTCTGCACACTCGAGAACCTCAGACACGATATCCATATTGCTGAAAACATAATTTTGTGCGGCGGCCATCTTGGATATGAAAAATGATCAAAAAATCGTTCTCTGCACTCTCAAGAACCTCGGATACGATACCCATATTTTAGTGATCATAATCTTGCACGGCGGCCCACTTGGATTTGAAAAATGACTACAAAATCGTTTTCAGCACCCTCGAGAACCTCGGATACGATACCCATAATGTAGTTATCATACTTTTGAGCGGCGGCCATCTTGGATTTGAAAAATGATCACAAAATCGTTCTCTGCAACCTCAAGAACCTCTGATACGATACCCATAATGTAGTTATCATAATTTTGAGCGGCGGCCATCTCGGATTTAAAAATGATCACAAAATCGTTCTCTGCACCCTCGAGAACCTCGGACACGATATCCATATTGCTGAAAACATAATTTTGTGCAGCGGCCATCTTGGATTTGAAAAATTATCACATAATCGTTCTCAGCACCCTCGAGAACCTCGGATACGATTCCCATAATGTAGTTATCATACCTTTAAGCGGCGGCTATCTTCGATTTGAAAAATGATCACAAAATCGTTCTCTGCCCTCTCAAAAACCTCGGATACGATACCCATATGTTTGTGATCATAATCTTGCACGGCGGCCCTATTGGATTTGAAAAACGGTCACAAAATCGTTCTCAGAACCCTTGAGAACCTCGGATACGATACCCATATTTTTGTGATCATAATCTTGCACGGCGGCCCTGTTGGATTTGATAAATGGTCACAAAATCGTTCTGTGCACTCTCGAGAAGCTCGGATACGATACCCATATTTTTGTGATCATAATCTTGCACGGCGGCCATCTCGGATTTAAAATGATCCCAAAATTGTTTTCTGCACCCTCGAGAACCTCGGACACGATATCCATATTGCTGAAAACATAATTTTGTGCAGCGGCCATCTTGGATTAGAAAAATGATCACAAAATCGTTCTCTGTACCCTCGAGAACCTCGGATACGATACCCATAATCTAGTTATCATACTTTTGCGCGGCAGCCATCTCGGATTTAAAAATGATCCCAAAATTGTTTTCTGCACCCTCGAGAACCTCAGACACGATATCCATATTGCTGAAAACATAATTTTGTGCGGCGGCCATCTTGGATATGAAAAATGATCACAAAATCGTTCTCAGCACTCTCAAGAACTTCAGATACGATACCCATAATGTAGTTATCATACTTTTGCGCGGCAGCCATCTCGGATTTAAAAATGATCCCAAAATTGTTTTCTGCACCCTCGAGAACCTCAGACACGATATCCATATTGCTGAAAACATAATTTTGTGCGGCGGCCATCTTGGATATGAAAAATGATCACAAAATCGTTCTCTGTACTCTCAAGAACTTCAGATACGATACCCATAATGTAGTTATCATAAATTTGAGCGGCGGCCATCTAGGATTTCAAGAATGATCACAAAATCGTTCTGTGCACTCTCGAGAACCTCGGATACGATACCCATATTTTTGTGATCATAATCTTGCACAGCGGCCATCTTGGATTTGAAAAATGATTACTAAATCGTTCTCTGCACCCTCGAGAATCTCGGACACGATATCCATATTGCTGAAATCATAATTTTGAGCGGCGGCCATCTTGGACTTCAAAAATGATCACAAAATCGTTCTCTGCACCCTCGAGAACCTCGGATACGATACCCATAATCTAGTTATCATACTTTTGAGCGGCGGCCATCTCGGATATAAAAATGATCCCAAAATTGCATTCTGTACCCTCGAGAACCTCGGACACGATATCCATATTGCTGAAAACAATGGTTTGCGGCAGCCTTCTTGGCTTACTAAAATGATCGCAGAATACTTCTCTGCACCCTCGAGAACCTCTGATACGATACCCATAATGTAGTTATCATAATTTTGAGCGGCAGCCATCTCGGATTTAAAAATGATCCCAAAATTGTTTTCTGCACCCTTGAGAACCTCGGATACGATACCCATAATGTAGTTATCATAATTTTGAGCGGCGGCCATCTTGGATTTCAAGAATGATCACAAAATCGTTCTGTGCTCTCTCGAGAACCTCGGATACGATACCCATATTTTTGTGATCATAATCTTGCACGGTGGCCATCTTGGATTTGAAAAATGATTACTAAATCGTTCTCTGCACCCTCGAGCATCTCAGTCACGTTATCCGTATTGCTGAAATCATAATTTTGAGCGGCGGCCATCTTGGATTTCAAAAATTATCACAAAATCGTTCTCTGCACCCTCGAGAACCTCGGATACGATACCCATAATGTATTTATCATACTTTGAGCGGTGGCCATCTTGTATTTGAAAAATGATCACAAAATCGTTCTCTGCAACCTCGAGAACCTCTGATACGATACCCATTATGTAGTTATCATAATTTTGAGCGGCGGCCATCTCGGATTTAAAAATGATCCCAAATTTGTTTCTGCACCCTCGAGAACCTCGGACACGATATCCATATTGCTGAAAACATAATTTTGTGCAGCTGCCATCTTGGATTCAAAAAATTATCACAAAATCATTCTCAGCACCCTCGAAAACAGTGAATACGATACCCAAAATCTAGTTATCATACTTTTGAGCGGCAGCCATCTCGGATTTAAAAATGATCCCAAAATTGTTTTCTGCACCCTCGAGAACCTCAGACACGATATCCATATTGCTGAAGACATAATTTTGTGCGGCGGCCGTCGTGGATATGAAAAATGATCACAAAATCGTTCTCTGCACTCTCAAGAACCTTGGATACGATACCCATATTTTTGTGATCATAATCTTGCACGGCGGCCCACTTGGATTTGATAAATGACCACAAAATCGCTCTCAGCACCCTCGAGAACCTCGGATACGATACCCATAATATAGTTATCATACTTTTGAGCGGCAGCCATCTTGGATTTGAAAACTGATCACAAAATCGTTCTCTTGACCCTCGAGAATCTTTGATACGGTACCCATAATCTTGTTATCATACTTTTGAGCGGCAGCCATCTCGGATTTAAAAATGATCCCAAAATTGTTTTCTACACCCTCGAGAACCTCAGACACGATATCCATATTGCTGAAAACATAATTTTGTGCGGCGGCCATCTTGGATTTGAAAACTGATCACAGAATCGTTCTCTGTACTCTCCAGAACCTCGGATACGATACCCATACTTTTGTGATCATAATCTTGCACGGCGGCCCACTTGGATTTGATAAATGACCACAAAATCGTTCTCAGCACCCTCGAGAACCTCGGATACGACACCCATAATGTAGTTATCATACTATTGAGCGGCAGCCATCTTGGATTTGAAAAATTATCACAAAATCGTTCTCTGCACCCTCGAGAATCTCGGATACGACACCCATAATCTAGTTATCATACTTTTGAGCGGCGGCCATCTCGGATTTGAAAAATGATCCCAAAATTGCTTACTGCACCCTCGAGAACCTCGGACACGATATCCATATTGCTGAAAACATAATTTTGTGTGGCGGCCATCTTGGATAAGAAAAATGATCACAAAATCGTTCTCAGCACCCTCGAGGACCTCGGATACGATACCCATAATGAAGTTATCATAATTTTGAGCGGCGGCCATGGATTTAAAAATGATCACAAAATCGTTCTCTGCAACCTCGAGAACCTCTGATACGATACCCATAATGAAGTTATCATAATTTTGAGCGGCGGCCATCTCGGATTTAAAAATTATACCAAAATTGTTTTCTGCACCCCCGAGAACCTCGGACACGATATCCATATTGCTGAAAACATAATGGTTTGCGGTAGCCCTCTTGGCTTTCTAAAATGATCGCAGAATTCTTCTCTGCACCCTCGAGAACCACGGACACGATATCCATATTGCTAAAATCATAATTTTGTGCGGCGGCCATCTTGGATTTGAAAAATAATCACCAAATCGTTCTCAGCACCCTCGAGAACCTCGGATACGATACACATAATGTAGTTATCATACTTTTGAGCGGCGGCCATTTTGGATTTGAAAACTGATCACAAAATCGTTCTCTGTACCCTCGAGAACCTCGAATACGATACCCATAATCAAGTTATCATACTTTTGAGCGGCAGCCATCTCGGATTTAAAAATGATTTCAAAATTATTTCTGCACACTCGAGAACCTCAGACACGATATCCATATTGCTGAAAACATAATTTTGTGCGGCGGCCATCTTGGATATGAAAAATGATCAAAAAATCGTTCTCTGCACTCTCAAGAACCTCGGATACGATACACAAATTTTAGTGATCATAATCTTGCACGGCGGCCCACTTGGATTTGAAAAATGACTACAAAATCGTTTTCAGCACCCTCGAGAACCTCGGATACGATACCCATAATGTAGTTATCATACTTTTGAGCGGCGGCCATCTTGGATTTGAAAAATGATCACAAAATCGTTCTCTGCAACCTCAAGAACCTCTGATACGATACCCATAATGTAGTTATCATAATCTTGCACGGCGGCCATCTCGGATTTAAAATGATCCCAAAATTGTTTTCTGCACCCTCGAGAACCTCGGACACGATATCCATTTTGCTGAAAACATAATTTTGTGCAGCGGCCATCTTGGATTAGAAAAATGATCACAAAATCGTTCTCTGTACCCTCGAGAACCTCGGATACGATACCCATAATCTAGTTATCATACTTTTGCGCGGCAGCCATCTCGGATTTAAAAATGATTCCAAAATTGTTTTCTGCACCCTCGAGAACCTCAGACACGATATCCATATTGCTGAAAACATAATTTTGTGCGGCGGCCATCTTGGATATGAAAAATGATCACAAAATCGTACTCTGCACTCTCAAGAACTTCAGATACGATACCCATAATGTAGTTATCATAATTTTGAGCGGCGGCCATCTTGGATTTCAAGAATGATCACAAAATCGTTCTGTGCACTCTCGAGAACCTCGGATACGATACCCATATTTTTGTGATCATAATCTTGCACAGCGGCCATCTTGGACTTCAAAAATGATCACAAAATCGTTATCTGCACCCTCGAGAACCTAGGATACGATACCCATAATGTAGTTATCATAATTTTGAGCGGCGGCCATCTTGGATTTCAAAAAAGATCACAAAATCGTTCTGTGCACTCTCGAGAACGTCGGATACGATACCCATATTTTTTGAGCATAATGTTGCACGGCGGCCATCTTGGATTTGAAAAATGATCACTAAATCGTTCTCAGCACCCTCGAAAAACTCGGATACGATACCCATAATGTAGTTATCATACTTTTGAGCGGGGGCCATCTTGGATTTGAAAACTGATCACAAAATCGTTCTCTGAACCCTCGAGAACCTCGGATACGATACCCATAATCTAGTTATCATACTTTTGAGCGGCGGCCATCTCGGATATAAAAATGATCCCAAAATTGCATTCTGTACCCTCGAGAACCTCGGACACGATATCCATATTGCTGAAAACAATGGTTTGCGGCAGCCTTCTTGGCTTACTAAAATGATCGCAGAATAATTCTCTGCACCCTCGAGAACCTCTGATACGATACCCATAATGTAGTTATCATAATTTTGAGCGGCAGCCATCTCGGATTTAAAAATGATCCCAAAATTGTTTTCTGCACCCTTGAGAACCTCGGATACGATACCCATAATGTAGTTATCATAATTTTGAGCGGCGGCCATCTTGGATTTCAAGAATGATCACAAAATCGTTCTGTGCTCTCTCGAGAACCTCGGATACGATACCCATATTTTTGTGATCATAATCTTGCACGGTGGCCATCTTGGATTTGAAAAATGATTACTAAATCGTTCTCTGCACCCTCGAGAATCTCAGTCACGATATCCGTATTGCTGAAATCATAATTTTGAGCGGCGGCCATCTTGGATTTCAAAAATGATCACAAAATCGTTCTCTGCACCCTCGAGAACCTCGGATACGATACCCATAATGTAGTTATCATACTTTGAGCGGTGGCTATCTTGTATTTGAAAAATGATCACAAAATCGTTCTCTGCAACCTCGAGAACCTCTGATACCTACTGAAACGTCCGGGCAACTAGAGCGGCTTTTTTCTTTAGACAGTCAAACGTCCAGGCAACCAGAGTGGCCCAGTCGACTTGCGTATTTATTTTGTGTTATAATCTGTAGTATGAGTGAATTAGCTTGTCAAATACGATTTTTAAGACTCTATGGTAAGTAATTGTAATAGGCTTATCTTTAAATATCAAGTATCCGAGCAAAAATTAAAAGAAATAATTAATTGAAAATCGGTTTGCGGGGGGAATTGTCATTTGTTTATTTTTGTAGTGTCAAGTGTTTTGTTATTGTTTTGTTTATCATGTAAGTGTAATATTTTAATTACGTATTATGTTTGTTTTATATATGAAATTAATCCTCATGATATCTAGTTTCTGATTTTATCTACAAATTACATATAAAATTCTTCTTACGACATTAAATCGACAAGTTATAACAGTATGATCGATACTACTTTATCGATTTGGTTTAAATATCAAATTTTTATTGTAATCCAATTAATTAACAGTAAATCATTGCTTGTAATAGGGACAAAATATCATAAATATAATGTTTATAATATTCAACAATCTGGATGTATTGAGACAACCAAGTATTTCACGTTTTACTTGTGCATTCCGCAGATAAATTGTAGGTATATACTAAGAATGGGTGCTTTATTTTAGTTTAATGCGACAATCCCGTAAGTCGAAGTAATGACATATTAATATCAAAAAATAGGTTATATAGTCTATTTCAATAATAATCAAGTTGTATTAATGTGTGCGCTAATATTTTACATAAAAACTTAATATAATGAAAATGTTATCACATTTCTACCTATAATCTCGAGCTTTAACCTTTTATTTATATATAACTTGGGTTCAAAAACATAATTTATGATTTTACACGTTGATTTTCTATACTTTTAACTACGTGAATGTATTTTTTATATAGCTATAGGTGGAGTCGTTATGTAATTATATCGCTTTTAATAATGATGAATCTCGCGCTCGCCGTCGGATAATCTTAATCGCGTCATCGGACGTTTCGCTACCTGCCAGCTGTCATTAATCGGACGTTGCAATAGTTATGATACCCATTATGTAGTTATCATAATTTTGAGCGGCGGCCATCTCGGATTTAAAAATGATCCCAAATTTGTTTCTGCACCCTCGAGACCCTCGGACACGATATCCATATTGCTGAAAACATAATTTTGTGCAGCTGCCATCTTGGATTCAAAAAATTATCACAAAATCATTCTCAGCACCCTCGAAAACAGTGAATACGATACCCAAAATCTAGTTATCATACTTTTGAGCGGCAGCCATCTCGGATTTAAAAATGATCCCAAAATTGTTTTCTGCACCCTCGAGAACCTCAGACACGATATCCATATTGCTGAAGACATAATTTTGTGCGGCGGCCGTCGTGGATATGAAAAATGATCACAAAATCGTTCTCGGCACTCTCAAGAACCTTGGATACGATACCCATATTTTTGTGATCATAATCTTGCACGGCGGCCCACTTGGATTTGATAAATGACCACAAAATCGCTCTCAGCACCCTCGAGAACCTCGGATACGATACCCATAATATAGTTATCATACTTTTGAGCGGCGGCCATCTTGGATTTGAAAACTGATCACAAAATCGTTCTCTGTACCCTCGAGAACCTTTGATACGGTACCCATAATCTTGTTATCACACTTTTGAGCGGCAGCCATCTCGGATTTAAAAATGATCCCAAAATTGTTTTCTACACCCTCGAGAACCTCAGACACGATATCCATATTGCTGAAAACATAATTTTGAGCGGCGGCCATCTTGGATTTGAAAACTGATCACAGAATCGTTCTCTGTACCCTCGAGAACCTCGGATACGATACCCATACTTTTGTGATCATAATCTTGCACGGCGGCCCACTTGGATTTGATAAATGACCACAAAATCGTTCTCAGCACCCTCGAGAACCTCGGATACGACACCCATAATGTAGTTATCATACTATTGAGCGGCGGCCATCTTGGATTTGAAAAATGATCACAAAATCGTTCTCTGCACCCTCGAGAACCTCGGATACGACACCCATAATGTAGTTATCATACTTTTGAGCGGCGGCCATCTCGGATTTGAAAAATGTTCCCAAAATTGCTTTCTGCACCCTCGAGAACCTCGGACACGATATCCATATTGCTGAAAACATAATTTTGTGCGGCGGCCAACTTGGATAAGAAAAATGATCACAAAATCGTTCTCAGCACCCTCGAGAACCTCGGATACGATACCCAAAATGAAGTTATCATAATTTTGAGCGGCGGCCATGGATTTAAAAATGATCACAAAATCGTTCTCTTTAACCTCGAGAACCTCTGATACGATACCCATAATGAAGTTATCATAATTTTGAGCGGCGGCCATCTCGGATTTAAAAATGATACCAAAATTGTTTTCTGCACCCTCGAGAACCTCGGACACGATATCCATATTGCTGAAAACATAATGGTTTGCGGTAGCCCTCTTGGCTTTCTAAAATGATCGCAGAATTCTTCTCTGCACCCTCGAGAACCACGGACACGACATCCATATTGCTAAAATCATAATTTTGTGCGGCGGCCATCTTGGATTTGAAAAATAATCACCAAATCGTTTTCAGCACCCTCGAGAACCTCGGATACGATACACATCATGTAGTTATCATACTTTTGAGAGGCGGCCATTTTGGATTTGAAAACTGATCACAAAATCGTTCTGTGTACCTTCGAGAACCTCGGATACGATACACATCATGTAGTTATCATACTTTTGAGCGGCGGCCATTTTGGATTTGAAAACTGATCACAAAATCGTTCTCTGTACCCTCGAGAACCTCGGATACGATACCCATAATCAAGTTATCATACTTTTGAGCGGCAGCCATCTCGGATTTAAAAATGATCCCAAAATTATTTCTGCACACTCGAGAACCTCAGACACGATATTCATATTGCTGCAAACATAATTTTGTGCGGCGGCCATCTTGGATATGAAAAATGATCACAAAATCGTTCTCTGCACTCTCAAGAACCTCGGATACGATACCCATATTTTAGTGATCATAATCTTGCACGGCGGCCCACTTGGATTTGAAAAATGACTACAAAATCGTTCTCAGCTCCCTCGAGAACCTCGGATACGATACCCATAATGTAGTTATCATACTTTTGAGCGGCGGCCATCTTGGATTTGAAAAATTATCACAAAATCGTTCTCTGCAACCTCGAGAACCTCGGATACGACACCCATAATGTAGTTATCATAATTTTGAGCGGCGGCCATCTCGGATTTAAAAATGATCCCAAAATTGTTTTCTGCACCCTCGAGAACCTCGGACACGATATCCATATTGCTGAAAACATAATTTTGTGCGGCGGCCATCTTGGATAAGAAAAATGATCACAAAATCGTTCTCAGCACCCTCGAGAACCCCGGATACGATACCCATAATGAAGTTATCATAATTTTGAGCGGCGGCCATGGATTTAAAAATGATCACAAAATCGTTCTCTGCAACCTCGAGAACCTCTGATACGATACCCATATTGAAGTTATCATAATTTTGAGCGGAGGCCATCTCGGATTTAAAAATGATACCAAAATTGTTTTCTGCACCCTCGAGAACCTCGGACACGATATCCATATTGCTGAAAACATAATGGTTTGCGGTAGCCCTCTTGGCTTTCTAAAATGATCGCAGAATTCTTCTCTGCACCCTCGAGAACTACGGACACGATATCCATATTGCTAAAATCATAATTTTGTGCAGCGGCCATCTTGGATTAGAAAAATTATCACATAATCGTTCTCAGCACCCTCGAGAACCTCGGATACGATTCCCATAATGTAGTTATCATACCTTTAAGCGGCGGCTATCTTCGATTTGAAAAATGATCACAAAATCGTTCTCTGCTCTCTCAAAAACCTCGGATACGATACCCATATGTTTGTGATCATAATCTTGCACGGCGGCCCTATCTGATTTAAAAAATGGTCACAAAATCGTTCTCAGCACCCTTGAGAACCTCGGATACGATACCCATATTTTTGTGATCATAATCTTGCACGGTGGCCCTCTTGGACTTGAAAAATGATCCCAAAATTGTTCTCTGCACCCTCGAGAACCTCGCACACGATATCCATTTTGCTAAAATCAAAATTTTGTGCGGCGGCCATCTTGGATTACAAAAATGATCTCAAAATCGTTCTCTGCACCCTCGAGAACCTCGGATACGATACCCATAATCTAGTTATCATACTTTTGAGCGGCGGCCATCTCGGATTTAAAAATGATCCCAAAATTGCTTTCTGTACCCTCGAGAACCTCGGACACGATATCCATATTGCTGAAAACTTTGGTTTGCGGCAGCCCTCTTGGCTTTCTAAAATGATCGCAGAATACTTCTCTGCACCCTCGAGAACCTCTGATACGATACCCATAATGTAGTTATCATAATTTTGAGCGGCGGCCATCTCGGATTTAAAAATGATCCCAAAATTGTTTTCTGCACCCTCGAGAACCTCGGATACGATACCCATAATGTAGTTATCATAATTTTGAGCGGCGGCCATCTTGGATTTCAAGAATGATCACAAAATCGTTCTGTGCTCTCTCGAGAACCTCAAATACGATACCCATATTTTTGTGATCATAATCTAGCACGGCGGCCATTTTGGATTTGAAAACTGATCACAAAATCGTTCTCTGCACCCTCGAGAACCTCGGATACGATACCCATACTGTAGTTATCATACTTTGAGCGGTGGCCATCTTGTATTTGAAAAATGATCACAAAATCGTTCTCTGCAACCTCGAGAACCTCTGATACGATACCCATTATGTAGTTTTCATAATTTTGAGCGGCGGCCATCTCGGATTTAAAAATGATCCCAAATTTGTTTTCTGCACCCTCGAGAACCTCGGACACGATATCCATATTGCTGAAAACATAATTTTGTGCAGCTGCCATCTTGGATTCGAAAAATTATCACAAAATCATTCTCAGCTTCCTCGAAAACCTCGAAAACGATACCCAAAATCTAGTTATCATACTTTTGAGCGGCAGCCATCTCGGATTTAAAAATGATCCCAAAATTGTTTTCGGCACCCTCGAGAACCTCAGACACGATATCCATATTGCTGAAGACATAATTTTGTGCGGCGGCCATCGTGGATATGAAAAATGATCACAAAATCGTTCTCTGCACTCTCAAGAACCTTGGATACGATACCCATATTTTTGTGATCATAATCTTGCACGGCGGCCCACTTGGATTTGATAAATGACCACAAAATCGTTCTCAGCACCCTCGAGAACCTCGGATACGATACCCATAATATAGTTATCATACTTTTGAGCGGCGGCCATCTTGGATTTGAAAACTGATCACAAAATCGTTCTCTGTACCCTCGAGAACCTTTGATACGGTACCCATAATCTTGTTATCATACTTTTGAGCGGCAGCCATCTCGGATTTAAAAATGATCCCAAAACTGTTTTCTACACCCTCGAGAACCTCAGACACGATATCCATATTGCTGAAAACATAATTTTGTGCGGCGGCAATCTTGGATTTGAAAACTGATCACAGAATCGTTCCCTGTACCCTCGAGAACCTCGGATACGATACCCATACTTATGTGATCATAATCTTGCACGGCGGCCCACTTGGATTTGATAAATGACCACAAAATCGTTCTCAGCACCCTCGAGAACCTCGGAAACGACACCCATAATGTAGTTATCATACTATTGAGCGGCGGCCATCTTGGATTTGAAAAATGATCACAAAATCGTTCTCTGCACCCTCGAGAACCTCGGATACGACACCCATAATGTAGTTATCATACTTTTGAGCGGCGGCCATCTCGGATTTGAAAAATGATCCCAAAATTGCTTTCTGCACCCTCGAGAACCTCGGACACGATATCCATATTGCTGAAAACATAATTTTGTGCGGCGGCCATCTTGGATAAGAAAAATGATCACAAAATCGTTCTCAGCACCCTCGAGAACCTCGGATACGATACTCAAAATGAAGTTATCATAATTTTGAGCGGCGGCCCACTTGGATTTGATAAATGACCACAAAATCGTTCTCAGCACCCTCGAGAACCTCGGATACGACACCCATAATGTAGTTATCATACTATTGAGCGGCGGCCATCTTGGATTTGAAAAATGATCACAAAATCGATCTCTGCACCCTCGAGAACCTCGGATACGACACCCATAATGTAGTTATCATACTTTTGAGCGGCGGCCATCTCGGATTTGAAAAATGATCCCAAAATTGCTTTCTGCACCCTCGAGAACCTCGGACACGATATCCATATTGCTGAAAACATAATTTTGTGCGGCGGCCATCTTGGATAAGAAAAATGATCACAAAATCGTTCTCAGCACCCTCGAGAACCTCGGATACGATACCCAAAATGAAGTTATCATAATTTTGAGCGGCGGCCATGGATTTAAAAATGATCACAAAATCGTTCTCTGCAACCTCGAGAACCTCTGATACGATACCCATAATGAAGTTATCATAATTTTGAGCGGCGGCCATCTCGGATTTAAAAATGATACCAAAATTGTTTTCTGCACCCTCGAGAACCTCGGACACGATATCCATATTGCTGAAAACATAATGGTTTGCGGTAGCCCTCTTGGCTTTCTAAAATGATCGCAGAATTCTTCTCTGCACCCTCGAGAACCACGGACACGATATCCATTTTGCTAAAATCATAATTTTGTGCGGCGGCCATCTTGGATTTGAAAAATAATCACCAAATCGTTTTCAGCACCCTCGAGAACCTCGGATACGATACACATCATGTAGTTATCATACTTTTGAGCGGCGGCCATTTTGGATTTCAAAACTGATCACAAAATCGTGCTCTGTACCCTCGAGAACCTCGGATACGATACCCATAAACAAGTTATCATACTTTTGAGCGGCAGCCATCTCGGATTTAAAAATGATCCCAAAATTATTTCTGTACACTCGAGAACCTCAGACACGATATCCATATTGCTGAAAACATAATTTTGTGCGGCGGCCATCTTGGATATGAAAAATGATCACAAAATCGTTCTCTGAACTCTCAAGAACCTCGGATACGATACCCATAATCTAGTTATCATACTTTTGAGCGGCGGCCATCTCGGATTTAAAAATGATCCCAAAATTGCTTTCTGTACCCTCGAGAACCTCGGACACGATATCCATATTACTGAAAACAATGGTTTGCGGCAGCCCTCTTGGCTTTCTAAAATGATCGCAGAATACTTCTATGCACCCTCGAGAACCTCTGGTACGATACCCATAATGTAGTTATCATAATTTTGAGCGGCGGCCATCTCGGATTTAAAAATGATCCCAAAATTGTTTTCTGCACCCTCGAGAACCTCGGATACGATACCCATAATGTAGTTATCATAATTTTGAGCGGCGGCCATCTTGAATTTCAAGAATGATCACAAAATCGTTGTGTGCTCTCTCGAGAACCTCGGATACGATACCTATATTTTTGTGATCATAATCTTGCACGGCGGCCACCTTGGATTTGAAAAATGATTACTAAATCGTTCTCTACACCCTCGAGAATCTCAAACACGATATCCGTATTGCTGAAATCATAATTTTGAGCGGCGGCCATCTTGGATTTCAAAAATGATCACAAAATCGTTCTCTGCACCCTCGAGAACCTCGGATACGATACCCATAATGTAGTTATCATACTTTGTGCGGTGGCCATCTTGTATTTGAAAAATGATCACAAAATCGTTCTCTGCAACCTCGAGAACCTCTGATACGATACCCATTATGTAGTTATCATAGTTTTGAGCGGCGGCCATCTTGGATTAGAAAAATGATCACAAAATCGTTCTCAGCACCCTCGAGAACCTCGGATACGATACCCATAATCTTGTTATCATACTTTTGAGCGGCAGCCATCTCGGATTTAAAAATGATCCCAAAATTGTTTTCTACACCCTCGAGAACCTCAGACACGATATCCATATTGCTGAAAACATAATTTTGTGCGGCGGCAATCTTGGATTTGAAAACTGATCACAGAATCGTTCCCTGTACCCTCGAGAACCTCGGATACGATACCCATACTTTTGTGATCATAATCTTGCACGGCGGCCCACTTGGATTTGATAAATGACCACAAAATCGTTCTCAGCACCCTCGAGAACCTCGGATACGACACCCATAATGTAGTTATCATACTATTGAGCGGCGGCCATCTTGGATTTGAAAAATGATCACAAAATCGTTCTCTGCACCCTCGAGAACCTCGGATACGACACCCATAATGTAGTTATCATACTTTTGAGCGGCGGCCATCTCGGATTTGAAAAATGATCCCAAAATTGCTTTCTGCACCCTCGAGAACCTCGGACACGATATCCATATTGCTGAAAACATAATTTTGTGCGGCGGCCATCTTGGATAAGAAAAATGATCACAAAATCGTTCTCAGCACCCTCGAGAACCTCGGATACGATACCCAAAATGAAGTTATCATAATTTTGAGCGGCGGCCCACTTGGATTTGATAAATGACCACAAAATCGTTCTCAGCACCCTCGAGAACCTCGGATACGACACCCATAATGTAGTTATCATACTATTGAGCGGCGGCCATCTTGGATTTGAAAAATGATCACAAAATCGTTCTCTGCACCCTCGAGAACCTCGGATACGACACCCATAATGTAGTTATCATACTTTTGAGCGGCGGCCATCTCGGATTTGAAAAATGATCCCAAAATTGCTTTCTGCACCCTCGAGAACCTCGGACACGATATCCATATTGCTGAAAACATAATTTTGTGCGGCGGCCATCTTGGATAAGAAAAATGATCACAAAATCGTTCTCAGCACCCTCGAGAACCTCGGATACGATACCCAAAATGAAGTTATCATAATTTTGAGCGGCGGCCATGGATTTAAAAATGATCACAAAATCGTTCTCTGCAACCTCGAGAACCTCGGACACGATATCCATATTGCTGAAAACATAATGGTTTGCGGTAGCCCTCTTGGCTTTCTAAAATGATCGCAGAATTCTTCTCTGCACCCTCGAGAACCACGGACACGATATCCATTTTGCTAAAATCATAATTTTGTGCGGCGGCCATCTTGGATTTGAAAAATAATCACCAAATCGTTTTCAGCACCCTCGAGAACCTCGGATACGATACACATCATGTAGTTATCATACTTTTGAGCGGCGGCCATTTTGGATTTGAAAACTGATCACAAAATCGTGCTCTGTACCCTCGAGAACCTCGGATACGATACCCATAATCAAGTTATCATACTTTTGAGCGGCAGCCATCTCGGATTTAAAAATGATCCCAAAATTATTTCTGTACACTCGAGAACCTCAGACACGATATCCATATTGCTGAAAACATAATTTTGTGCGGCGGCCATCTTGGATATGAAAAATGATCACAAAATCGTTCTCTGCACTCTCAAGAACCTCGGATACGATACCCATATTTTAGTGATCATAATCTTGCACGGCGGCCCACTTGGATTTGAAAAATGACTACAAAATCGTTCTCAGCACCCTCGAGAACCTCGGATACGATACCCATAATGTAGTTATCATACTTTTGAGCGGGGGCCATCTTGGATTTGAAAACTGATCACAAAATCGTTCTCTGCACCCTCGAGAACCTCGGATACGATACCCATAATCTAGTTATCATACTTTTGAGCGGCGGCCATCTCGGATTTAAAAATGATCCCAAATTGCTTTCTGTACCCTCGAGAACCTCGGACACGATATCCATATTACTGAAAACAATGGTTTGCGGCAGCCCTCTTGGCTTTCTAAAATGATCGCAGAATACTTCTCTGCACCCTCGAGAACCTCTGATACGATACCCATAATGTAGTTATCATAATTTTGAGCGGCGGCCATCTCGGATTTAAAAATGATCCCAAAATTGTTTTCTGCACCCTCGAGAACCTCGGAAACGATACCCATAATGTAGTTATCATAATTTTGAGCGGCGGCCATCTTGAATTTCAAGAATGATCACAAAATCGTTCTGTGCTCTCTCGAGAACCTCGGATACGATACCCATATTTTTGTGATCATAATCTTGCACGGCGGCCACCTTGGATTTGAAAAATGATTACTAAATCGTTCTCTACACCCTCGAGAATCTCAAACACGATATCCGTATTGCTGAAATCATAATTTTGAGCGGCGGCCATCTTGGATTTCAAAAATGATCACAAAATCGTTCTCTGCACCCTCGAGAACCTCGGATACGATACCCATAATGTAGTTATCATACTTTGAGCGGTGGCCATCTTGTATTTGAAAAATGATCACAAAATCGTTCTCTGCAACCTCGAGAACCTCTGATACGATACCCATTATGTAGTTATCATAGTTTTGAGCGGCGGCCATCTTGGATTAGAAAAATGATCACAAAATCGTTCTCAGCACCCTCGAGAACCTCGGATACGATACCCATAATGAAGTTATCATAATTTTGAGCGGCGGCCATGGATTTAAAAATGATCACAAAATTGTTTTCTGCACCCTCGAGAACCTCGGACACGATATCCATATTGCTGAAAACATAATGGTTTGCGGTAGCCCTCTTGGCTTTCTAAAATGATCGCAGAATTCTTCTCTGCACCCTCGAGAACCACGGACACGATATCCATTTTGCTAAAATCATAATTTTGTGCGGCGGCCATCTTGGATTTAAAAAATAATCACCAAATCGTTTTCAGCACCCTCGAGAACCTCGGATACGATACACATCATGTAGTTATCATACTTTTGAGCGGCGGCCATTTTGGATTTGAAAACTGATCACAAAATCGTTCTCTGTACCCTCGAGAACCTCGGATACGATACCCATAATCAAGTTATCATACTTTTGAGCGGCAGCCATCTCGGATTTCAAAATGATCCCAAAATTATTTCTGTACACTCGAGAACCTCAGACACGATATCCATATTGCTGAAAACATAATTTTGTGCGGCGGCCATCTTGGATATGAAAAATGATCACAAAATCGTTCCCTGCACTCTCAAGAACCTCGGATACGATACCCATATTTTAGTGATCATAATCTTGCACGGCGGCCCACTTGGATTTGAAAAATGACTACAAAATCGTTCTCAGCACCCTCGAGAACCTCGGATACGATACCCATAATGTAGTTATCATACTTTTGAGCGGCGGCCATCTTGGATTTGAAAAATGATCACAAAATTGTTTTCTGCACCCTCGAGAACCTCGGACACGATATCCATATTGCTGAAAACATAATTTTGTGCAGCGGCCATATTGGATTAGAAAAATTATCACATAATCGTTCTCAGCACCCTCAAGAACCTCGGATACGATTCCCATAATGAAGTTATCATAATTTTGAGCGGCGGCCATCTCGGATTTAAAAATGATACCAAAATTGTTTTCTGCACCCTCGAGAACCTCGGACACGATATCCATATTGCTGAAAACATAATGGTTTGTGGTAGCCCTCTTGGCTTTCTAAAGTGATCGCAGAATTCTTCTCTGCACTCTTGAGAACCACGGACAAGTTATCCATATTGCTAAAATCATAATTTTGTGCGGCGGCCATCTTGGATTTGAAAAATAATCACCAAATCGATCTCTGCAACCTCAAGAACCTCTGATACGTTACCCATAATGTAGTTATCACAATTTTGAGCGGCGGCCATCTCGGATTTTAAAATGATCCCAAAATTGTTTTCTGCACCCTCGAGAACCTCGGACACGATATCCATATTGCTGAAAACATAATTTTGTGCGGCGACCATCTTGGATTAGAAAAATGATCACAAAATCGTTCTCAGCACCCTCGAGAACCTCGGAAACGATACCCATAATGAAGTTATCATAATTTTGAGCGGCGGCCATGGATTTAAAAATGATCACAAAATCGTTCTCTGCAACCTCGAGAACCTCTGATACGATACCCATAATGAAGTTATCATAATTTTGAGCGGCGGCCATCTCGGATTTAAAAATGATACCAAAATTGTTTTCTGCACCCTCGAGAACCTCGGACACGATATCCATATTGCTGAAAACATAATGGTTTGCGGTAGCCCTCTTGGCTTTCTAAAATGATCGCAGAATTCTTCTCTGCACCCTCGAGAACCACGGACACGATATCCATTTTGCTAAAATCATAATTTTGTGCGGCGGCCATCTTGGATTTAAAAAATAATCACCAAATCGTTTTCAGCACCCTCGAGAACCTCGGATACGATACACATCATGTAGTTATCATCCTTTTGAGCGGCGGCCATTTTGGATTTGAAAACTGATCACAAAATCGTACTCTGTACCCTCGAGAACCTCGGATACGATACCCATAATCAAGTTATCATACTTTTGAGCGGCAGCCATCTCGGATTTAAAAATGATCCCAAAATTATTTCTGTACACTCGAGAACCTCAGACACGATATCCATATTGCTGAAAACATAATTTTGTGCGGCGGCCATCTTGGATATGAAAAATGATCACAAAATCGTTCTCTGCACTCTCAAGAACCTCGGATACGATACCCATATTTTAGTGATCATAATCTTGCACGGCGGCCCACTTGGATTTGAAAAATGACTACAAAATCGTTCTCAGCACCCTCGAGAACCTCGGATACGCTACCCATAATGTAGTTATCATACTTTTGAGCGGGGGCCATCTTGGATTTGAAAACTGATCACAAAATCGTTCTCTGCACCCTCGAGAACCTCTGATACGATACCCATAATGTAGTTATCATAATTTTGAGCGGCGGCCATCTTGAATTTCAAGAATGATCAAAAAATCGTTCTGTGCTCTCTCGAGAACCTCGGATACGATACCCATATTTTTGTGATCATAATCTTGCACGGCGGCCACCTTGGATTTGAAAAATGATTACTAAATCGTTCTCTGCACCCTCGAGAATCTCAAACACGATATCCGTATTGCTGAAATCATAATTTTGAGCGGCGGCCATCTTGGATTTCAAAAATGATCACAAAATCGTTCTCTGCACCCTCGAGAACCTCGGATACGATACCCATAATGTAGTTATCATACTTTGAGCGGTGGCCATCTTGTATTTGAAAAATGGTCACAAAATCGTTCTCTGCAACCTCGAGAACCTCTGATACGATACCCATTATGTAGTTATCATAGTTTTGAGCGGCGGCCATCTTGGATTTGAAAAATGATCACAAAATCGTTCTCAGCACCCTCGAGAACCTCGGATACGATACCCATAATGAAGTTATCATAATTTTGAGCGGCGGCCATGGATTTAAAAATGATCACAAAATCGTTCTCTGCAACCTCGAGAACCTCTGATACGATACCCATAATGAAGTTATCATAATTTTGAGCGGCGGCCATCTCGGATTACAAAAATGATACCAAAATTGTTTTCTGCACCCTCGAGAACCTCGGACACGATATCCATATTGCTGAAAACATAATTTTGTGCGGCGACCATCTTGGATTAGAAAAATGATCACAAAATCGTTCTCAGCACCCTCGAGAACCTCGGATACGATACCCATAATGAAGTTATCATAATTTTGAGCGGCGGCCATGGATTTAAAAATGATCACAAAATCGTTCTCTGCAACCTCGAGAACCTCGGATACGATACCCATAATGTAGTTATCATACTTTTGAGCGGCGGCCATCTTGGATTTGAAAAATGATCACAAAATCGTTCTCAGCACCCTCGAGAACCTCGGATACGATACCCATAATCTTGTTATCATACTTTTGAGCGGCAGCCATCTCGGATTTAAAAATGATCCCAAAATTGTTTTCTACACCCTCGAGAACCTCAGACACGATATCCATATTGCTGAAAACATAATTTTGTGCGGCGGCAATCTTGGATTTGAAAACTGATCACAGAATCGTTCCCTGTACCCTCGAGAACCTCGGATACGATACCCATATTTTTATGATCATAATCTTGCACGGCGGCCACCTTGGATTTGAAAAATGATTACTAAATCGTTCTCTGCACCCTCGAGAATCTCAAACACGATATCCGTATTGCTGAAATCATAATTTTGAGCGGCGGCCATCTTGGATTTCAAAAATGATCACAAAATCGTTCTCTGCACCCTCGAGAACCTCGGATACGATACCCATAATGTAGTTATCATACTTTGAGCGGTGGCCATCTTGTATTTGAAAAATGGTCACAAAATCGTTCTCTGCAACCTCGAGAACCTCTGATACGATACCCATTATGTAGTTATCATAGTTTTGAGCGGCGGCCATCTTGGATTAGAAAAATGATCACAAAATCGTTCTCAGCACCCTCGAGAACCTCGGATACGATACCCATAATGAAGTTATCATAATTTTGAGCGGCGGCCATGGATTTAAAAATGATCACAAAATCGTTCTCTGCAACCTCAAGAACCTCTGATACGTTACCCATAATGTAGTTATCACAATTTTGAGCGGCGGCCATCTCGGATTTAAAAATGATCCCAAAATTGTTTTCTGCACCCTCGAGAACCTCGGACACGATATCCATATTGCTGAAAACATAATTTTGTGCGGCGACCATCTTGGATTAGAAAAATGATCACAAAATCGTTCTCAGCACCCTCGAGAACCTCGGATACGATACCCATAATGAAGTTATCATAATTTTGAGCGGCGGCCATGGATTTAAAAATGATCACAAAATCGTTCTCTGCAACCTCGAGAACCTCTGATACGATACCCATAATGAAGTTATCATAATTTTGAGCGGCGGCCATCTCGGATTTAAAAATGATACCAAAATTGTTTTCTGCACCCTCGAGAACCTCGGACACGATATCCATATTGCTGAAAACATAATGGTTTGCGGTAGCCCTCTTGGCTTTCTAAAATGATCGCAGAATTCTTCTCTGCACCCTCGAGAACCACGGACACGATATCCATTTTGCTAAAATCATAATTTTGTGCGGCGGCCATCTTGGATTTGAAAAATAATCACCAAATCGTTTTCAGCACCCTCGAGAACCTCGGATACGATACACATCATGTAGTTATCATCCTTTTGAGCGGCGGCCATTTTGGATTTGAAAACTGATCACAAAATCGTACTCTGTACCCTCGAGAACCTCGGATACGATACCCATAATGTAGTTATCATACTTTGAGCGGTGGCCATCTTGTATTTGAAAAATGGTCACAAAATCGTTCTCTGCAACCTCGAGAACCTCTGATACGATACCCATTATGTAGTTATCATAGTTTTGAGCGGCGGCCATCTTGGATTAGAAAAATGATCACAAAATCGTTCTCAGCACCCTCGAGAACCTCGGATACGATACCCATAATGAAGTTATCATAATTTTGAGCGGCGGCCATGGATTTAAAAATGATCACAAAATCGTTCTCTGCAACCTCAAGAACCTCTGATACGTTACCCATAATGTAGTTATCACAATTTTGAGCGGCGGCCATCTCGGATTTAAAAATGATCCCAAAATTGTTTTCTGCACCCTCGAGAACCTCGGACACGATATCCATATTGCTGAAAACATAATTTTGTGCGGCGACCATCTTGGATTAGAAAAATGATCACAAAATCGTTCTCTGCAACCTCGAGAACCTCTGATACGATACCCATAATGAAGTTATCATAATTTTGAGCGGCGGCCATCTCGGATTTAAAAATGATACCAAAATTGTTTTCTGCACCCTCGAGAACCTCGGACACGATATCCATATTGCTGAAAACATAATGGTTTGCGGTAGCCCTCTTGGCTTTCTAAAATGATCGCAGAATTCTTCTCTGCACCCTCGAGAACCACGGACACGATATCCATTTTGCTAAAATCATAATTTTGTGCGGCGGCCATCTTGGATTTGAAAAATAATCACCAAATCGTTTTCAGCACCCTCGAGAACCTCGGATACGATACACATCATGTAGTTATCATCCTTTTGAGCGGCGGCCATTTTGGATTTGAAAACTGATCACAAAATCGTACTCTGTACCCTCGAGAACCTCGGATACGATACCCATAATCAAGTTATCATACTTTTGAGCGGCAGCCATCTCGGATTTAAAAATGATCCCAAAATTATTTCTGTACACTCGAGAACCTCAGACACGATATCCATATTGCTGAAAACATAATTTTGTGCGGCGGCCATCTTGGATATGAAAAATGATCACAAAATCGTTCTCTGCACTCTCAAGAACCTCGGATACGATACCCATATTTTTGTGATCATAATCTAGCACGGCGGCCATTTTGGATTTGAAAACTGATCACAAAATCGTTCTCTGCACCCTCGAGAACCTCGGATACGATACCCATACTGTAGTTATCATACTTTGAGCGGTGGCCATCTTGTATTTGAAAAATGATCACAAAATCGTTCTCTGCAACCTCGAGAACCTCTGATACGATACCCATTATGTAGTTTTCATAATTTTGAGCGGCGGCCATCTCGGATTTAAAAATGATCCCAAATTTGTTTTCTGCACCCTCGAGAACCTCGGACACGATATCCATATTGCTGAAAACATAATTTTGTGCAGCTGCCATCTTGGATTCGAAAAATTATCACAAAATCATTCTCAGCTTCCTCGAAAACCTCGAAAACGATACCCAAAATCTAGTTATCATACTTTTGAGCGGCAGCCATCTCGGATTTAAAAATGATCCCAAAATTGTTTTCGGCACCCTCGAGAACCTCAGACACGATATCCATATTGCTGAAGACATAATTTTGTGCGGCGGCCATCGTGGATATGAAAAATGATCACAAAATCGTTCTCTGCACTCTCAAGAACCTTGGATACGATACCCATATTTTTGTGATCATAATCTTGCACGGCGGCCCACTTGGATTTGATAAATGACCACAAAATCGTTCTCAGCACCCTCGAGAACCTCGGATACGATACCCATAATATAGTTATCATACTTTTGAGCGGCGGCCATCTTGGATTTGAAAACTGATCACAAAATCGTTCTCTGTACCCTCGAGAACCTTTGATACGGTACCCATAATCTTGTTATCATACTTTTGAGCGGCAGCCATCTCGGATTTAAAAATGATCCCAAAACTGTTTTCTACACCCTCGAGAACCTCAGACACGATATCCATATTGCTGAAAACATAATTTTGTGCGGCGGCAATCTTGGATTTGAAAACTGATCACAGAATCGTTCCCTGTACCCTCGAGAACCTCGGATACGATACCCATACTTATGTGATCATAATCTTGCACGGCGGCCCACTTGGATTTGATAAATGACCACAAAATCGTTCTCAGCACCCTCGAGAACCTCGGATACGACACCCATAATGTAGTTATCATACTATTGAGCGGCGGCCATCTTGGATTTGAAAAATGATCACAAAATCGTTCTCTGCACCCTCGAGAACCTCGGATACGACACCCATAATGTAGTTATCATACTTTTGAGCGGCGGCCATCTCGGATTTGAAAAATGATCCCAAAATTGCTTTCTGCACCCTCGAGAACCTCGGACACGATATCCATATTGCTGAAAACATAATTTTGTGCGGCGGCCATCTTGGATAAGAAAAATGATCACAAAATCGTTCTCAGCACCCTCGAGAACCTCGGATACGATACTCAAAATGAAGTTATCATAATTTTGAGCGGCGGCCCACTTGGATTTGATAAATGACCACAAAATCGTTCTCAGCACCCTCGAGAACCTCGGATACGACACCCATAATGTAGTTATCATACTATTGAGCGGCGGCCATCTTGGATTTGAAAAATGATCACAAAATCGATCTCTGCACCCTCGAGAACCTCGGATACGACACCCATAATGTAGTTATCATACTTTTGAGCGGCGGCCATCTCGGATTTGAAAAATGATCCCAAAATTGCTTTCTGCACCCTCGAGAACCTCGGACACGATATCCATATTGCTGAAAACATAATTTTGTGCGGCGGCCATCTTGGATAAGAAAAATGATCACAAAATCGTTCTCAGCACCCTCGAGAACCTCGGATACGATACCCAAAATGAAGTTATCATAATTTTGAGCGGCGGCCATGGATTTAAAAATGATCACAAAATCGTTCTCTGCAACCTCGAGAACCTCTGATACGATACCCATAATGAAGTTATCATAATTTTGAGCGGCGGCCATCTCGGATTTAAAAATGATACCAAAATTGTTTTCTGCACCCTCGAGAACCTCGGACACGATATCCATATTGCTGAAAACATAATGGTTTGCGGTAGCCCTCTTGGCTTTCTAAAATGATCGCAGTATTCTTCTCTGCACCCTCGAGAACCACGGACACGATATCCATTTTGCTAAAATCATAATTTTGTGCGGCGGCCATCTTGGATTTGAAAAATAATCACCAAATCGTTTTCAGCACCCTCGAGAACCTCGGATACGATACCCATAATGTAGTTATCATACTTTTGAGCGGGGGCCATCTTGGATTTGAAAACTGATCACAAAATCGTTCTCTGCACCCTCGAGAACCTCTGATACGATACCCATAATGTAGTTATCATAATTTTGAGCGGCGGCCATCTTGAATTTCAAGAATGATCAAAAAATCGTTCTGTGCTCTCTCGAGAACCTCGGATACGATACCCATATTTTTGTGATCATAATCTTGCACGGCGGCCACCTTGGATTTGAAAAATGATTACTAAATCGTTCTCTGCACCCTCGAGAATCTCAAACACGATATCCGTATTGCTGAAATCATAATTTTGAGCGGCGGCCATCTTGGATTTCAAAAATGATCACAAAATCGTTCTCTGCACCCTCGAGAACCTCGGATACGATACCCATAATGTAGTTATCATACTTTGAGCGGTGGCCATCTTGTATTTGAAAAATGGTCACAAAATCGTTCTCTGCAACCTCGAGAACCTCTGATACGATACCCATTATGTAGTTATCATAGTTTTGAGCGGCGGCCATCTTGGATTAGAAAAATGATCACAAAATCGTTCTCAGCACCCTCGAGAACCTCGGATACGATACCCATAATGAAGTTATCATAATTTTGAGCGGCGGCCATGGATTTAAAAATGATCACAAAATCGTTCTCTGCAACCTCGAGAACCTCTGATACGATACCCATAATGAAGTTATCATAATTTTGAGCGGCGGCCATCTCGGATTACAAAAATGATACCAAAATTGTTTTCTGCACCCTCGAGAACCTCGGACACGATATCCATATTGCTGAAAACATAATTTTGTGCGGCGACCATCTTGGATTAGAAAAATGATCACAAAATCGTTCTCAGCACCCTCGAGAACCTCGGATACGATACCCATAATGAAGTTATCATAATTTTGAGCGGCGGCCATGGATTTAAAAATGATCACAAAATCGTTCTCTGCAACCTCGAGAACCTCGGATACGATACCCATAATGTAGTTATCATACTTTTGAGCGGCGGCCATCTTGGATTTGAAAAATGATCACAAAATCGTTCTCAGCACCCTCGAGAACCTCGGATACGATACCCATAATCTTGTTATCATACTTTTGAGCGGCAGCCATCTCGGATTTAAAAATGATCCCAAAATTGTTTTCTACACCCTCGAGAACCTCAGACACGATATCCATATTGCTGAAAACATAATTTTGTGCGGCGGCAATCTTGGATTTGAAAACTGATCACAGAATCGTTCCCTGTACCCTCGAGAACCTCGGATACGATACCCATATTTTTGTGATCATAATCTTGCACGGCGGCCACCTTGGATTTGAAAAATGATTACTAAATCGTTCTCTGCACCCTCGAGAATCTCAAACACGATATCCGTATTGCTGAAATCATAATTTTGAGCGGCGGCCATCTTGGATTTCAAAAATGATCACAAAATCGTTCTCTGCACCCTCGAGAACCTCGGATACGATACCCATAATGTAGTTATCATACTTTGAGCGGTGGCCATCTTGTATTTGAAAAATGGTCACAAAATCGTTCTCTGCAACCTCGAGAACCTCTGATACGATACCCATTATGTAGTTATCATAGTTTTGAGCGGCGGCCATCTTGGATTAGAAAAATGATCACAAAATCGTTCTCAGCACCCTCGAGAACCTCGGATACGATACCCATAATGAAGTTATCATAATTTTGAGCGGCGGCCATGGATTTAAAAATGATCACAAAATCGTTCTCTGCAACCTCAAGAACCTCTGATACGTTACCCATAATGTAGTTATCACAATTTTGAGCGGCGGCCATCTCGGATTTAAAAATGATCCCAAAATTGTTTTCTGCACCCTCGAGAACCTCGGACACGATATCCATATTGCTGAAAACATAATTTTGTGCGGCGACCATCTTGGATTAGAAAAATGATCACAAAATCGTTCTCAGCACCCTCGAGAACCTCGGATACGATACCCATAATGAAGTTATCATAATTTTGAGCGGCGGCCATGGATTTAAAAATGATCACAAAATCGTTCTCTGCAACCTCGAGAACCTCTGATACGATACCCATAATGAAGTTATCATAATTTTGAGCGGCGGCCATCTCGGATTTAAAAATGATACCAAAATTGTTTTCTGCACCCTCGAGAACCTCGGACACGATATCCATATTGCTGAAAACATAATGGTTTGCGGTAGCCCTCTTGGCTTTCTAAAATGATCGCAGAATTCTTCTCTGCACCCTCGAGAACCACGGACACGATATCCATTTTGCTAAAATCATAATTTTGTGCGGCGGCCATCTTGGATTTGAAAAATAATCACCAAATCGTTTTCAGCACCCTCGAGAACCTCGGATACGATACACATCATGTAGTTATCATCCTTTTGAGCGGCGGCCATTTTGGATTTGAAAACTGATCACAAAATCGTACTCTGTACCCTCGAGAACCTCGGATACGATACCCATAATCAAGTTATCATACTTTTGAGCGGCAGCCATCTCGGATTTAAAAATGATCCCAAAATTATTTCTGTACACTCGAGAACCTCAGACACGATATCCATATTGCTGAAAACATAATTTTGTGCGGCGGCCATCTTGGATATGAAAAATGATCACAAAATCGTTCTCTGCACTCTCAAGAACCTCGGATACGATACCCATATTTTAGTGATCATAATCTTGCACGGCGGCCCACTTGGATTTGAAAAATGCCTACAAAATCGTTCTCAGCACCCTCGAGAACCTCGGATACGATACCCATAATGTAGTTATCATACTTTTGAGCGGGGGCCATCTTGGATTTGAAAACTGATCACAAAATCGTTCTCTGCACCCTCGAGAACCTCTGATACGATACCCATAATGTAGTTATCATAATTTTGAGCGGCGGCCATCTTGAATTTCAAGAATGATCAAAAAATCGTTCTGTGCTCTCTCGAGAACCTCGGATACGATACCCATATTTTTGTGATCATAATCTTGCACGGCGGCCACCTTGGATTTGAAAAATGATTACTAAATCGTTCTCTGCACCCTCAAGAATCTCAAACACGATATCCGTATTGCTGAAATCATAATTTTGAGCGGCGGCCATCTTGGATTTCAAAAATGATCACAAAATCGTTCTCTGCACCCTCGAGAACCTCGGATACGATACCCATAATGTAGTTATCATACTTTGAGCGGTGGCCATCTTGTATTTGAAAAATGGTCACAAAATCGTTCTCTGCAACCTCGAGAACCTCTGATACGATACCCATTATGTAGTTATCATAGTTTTGAGCGGCGGCCATCTTGGATTAGAAAAATGATCACAAAATCGTTCTCAGCACCCTCGAGAACCTCGGATACGATACCCATAATGAAGTTATCATAATTTTGAGCGGCGGCCATCTCGGATTACAAAAATGATACCAAAATTGTTTTCTGCACCCTCGAGAACCTCGGACACGATATCCATATTGCTGAAAACATAATGGTTTGCGGTAGCCCTCTTGGCTTTCTAAAATGATCGCAGAATTCTTCTCTGCACCCTCGAGAACCACGGATACGATATCCATTTTGCTAAAATCATAATTTTGTGCGGCGGCCATCTTGGATTTGAAAAATAATCACCAAATCGTTTTCAGCACCCTCGAGAACCTCGGATACGATACACATCATGTAGTTATCATACTTTTGAGCGGCGGCCATTTTGGATTTGAAAACTGATCACAAAATCGTTCTCTGTACCCTCGAGAACCTCGGATACGATACCCATAATCAAGTTATCATACCTTTGAGCGGCAGCCATCTCGGATTTAAAAATGATCCCAAAATTATTTCTGTACACTCGAGAACCTCAGACACGATATCCATATTGCTGAAAACATAATTTTGTGCGGCGGCCATCTTGGATATGAAAAATGATCACAAAATCGTTCTCTGCACTCTCAAGAACCTCGGATACGATACCCATATTTTAGTGGTCATAATCTTGCACGGCGGCCCACTTGGATTTGAAAAATGACTACAAAATCGTTCTCAGCACCCTCGAGAACCTCGGATACGATACCCATAATGTAGTAATCATACTTTTGAGCGGCGGCCATCTTGGATTTGAAAAATGATCACAAAATCGTTCTCTGCAACCTCAAGAACCTCTGATACGATACCCATAATGTAGTTATCATAATTTTGAGCGGCGGCCATCTCGGATTTAAAAATGATCCCAAAATTGTTTTCTGCACCCTCGAGAACCTCGGACACGATATCCATATTGCTGAAAACATAATTTTGTGCAGCGGCCATATTGGATTAGAAAAATTATCACATAATCGTTCTCAGCACCCTCAAGAACCTCGGATACGATTCCCATAATGTAGTTATCATACCCTTAAGCGGCGGCTATCTTCGATTTGAAAAATGATCACAAAATCGTTCTCTGCCCTCTCAAAAACCTCGGATACGATACCCATATGTTTGTGATCATAATCTTGCACGGCGGCCCTATTGGATTTGAAAAATGGTCACAAAATCGTTCTCAGCACCCTTGAGAACCTCGGATACGATACCCATATTTTTGTGATCATAATCTTGCACGGCGGCCCTCTTGGACTTGAAAAATGATCCCAAAATTGTTTACTGCATCCTCGAGAACCTCGGACACGATATACATATTGCTGAAAACATAATGGTTTGCGGCAGCCGTCTTGGATTTCTAAAATGATCGCAGAATTGTTCTCTGCACCCTCGAGAACCTCGCACACGATATCCATACTGCTAAAATCAAAATTTTGTGCGGCGGCCATCTTGGATTTCAAAAATGATCACAAAATCGTTCTCAGCACCCTCGAGAACCTCGGATACGATACCCATAATGTAGTTATCATACTTTTGAGCGGGGGCCATCTTGGATTTGAAAACTGATCACAAAATCGTTCTCTGCACCCTCGAGAACCTCGGATACGATACCCATAATCTAGTTATCATACTTTTGAGCGGCGGCCATCTCGGATTTAAAAATGATCCCAAAATTGCTTTCTGTACCCTCGAGAACCTCGGACACGATATCCATATTGCTGAAAACAATGGTTTGCGGCAGCCCTCTTGGCTTTCTAAAATGATCGCAGAATACTTCTCTGCACCCTCGAGAACCTCTGATACGATACCCATAATGTAGTTATCATAATTTTGAGCGGTGGCCATCTCGGATTTAAAAATGATCCCAAAATTGTTTTCTGCACCCTCGAGAACCTCGGATACGATACCCATAATGTAGTTATCATAATTTTGAGCGGCGGCCATCTTGGATTTCAAGAATGATCACAAAATCGTTCTGTGCTCTCTCGAGAACCTCGGATACGATACCCATATTTTTGTGATCATAATCTTGCACGGCGGCCATCTTGGATTTGAAAAATGATTACTAAATCGTTCTCTGCACCCTCGAGAATCTCAAACACGATATCCGTATTACTGAAATCATAATTTTGAGCGGCGGCCATCTTGGATTTCAAAAATGATCACAAAATCGTTCTCTGCACCCTCGAGAACCTCGGATACGATACCCATAATGTAGTTATCATACTTTGAGCGGTGGCCATCTTGTATTTGAAATATGATCACAAAATCATTCTCTGCAACCTCGAGAACCTCTGATACCATACCCATTATGTAGTTATCATAGTTTTGAGCGGCGGCCATCTCGGATTTAAAAATGATCCCAAATTTGTTTACTGCACCCTCGAGAACCTCGGACACGATATCCATATTGCTGAAAACATAATTTTGTGCAGCTGCCATCTTGGATTCGAAAAATTATCACAAAATCATTCTCAGCACCCTCGAAAACCTCGAATACGATACCCAAAATGTAGTTATCATACATTTGAGCGGCGGCCATCTTGGATTTGAAAAAAGGATCACAAAATCGTTCTCAGCACCCTCGAGGTTCTCGGATACGATACCAATAATGTAGTTATCATACTTTTAAGCGGCGGCTATCTTCGATTTGAAAAATGATCACAAAATCATTCTCTGCACCCTCGAGAACCTCGGATACGATACCCATAATATAGTTATCATACTTTTGAGCGGCGGCCATCTTGGATTTCAAAAATGATCACAAAATCGTTCTGTGCACTCTCGAGAACCTCGGATACGATACCCATATTTTTGTGATCATAATCTTGCACTGCGGCCATCTCGGATTTAAAATGATCCCAAAATTGTTTTCTGCACCCTCGGGAACCTCGGACACGATATCCATATTGCTAAAATCATAATTTCGTGCGGCGGCCATCTTGGATTTGAAAAATGATCACCAAATCGTTCTCAGCACCCTCGAGAATCTCGGACACGATATCCATACTGCTGAAATCTAAATTTTGTGCGGCGGCCATCTTGGATTTGAAAAATGATCACCAAATCGTTCTCTGCACCCTCGAGAACCTCGAATACGATAACCATAATGTAGTTATCATAATTTTGAGCGGCGGCCATCTTGGATTTCATAAATGATTACAAAATCGTTCTGTGCACTCTCGAGAACCTCGGATACGATACCCATATTTTTGTGATCATAATCTAGCACGGCGGCCATTTTGGATTTGAAAACTGATCACAAAATCGTTCTCTGCACCATCGAGAAACTCGGATACGATAATCATAATCTAGTTATCATACTTTTGAGCGGCGGCCATCTGGGATTTAAAAATGATCTCAAAATTGCTTTCTGCACCCTCGAGAACCTCGGACACGATATCCATATTGCTGAAAACATAGTGGTTTGCGGCAGCCCTCTTGGCTTTCTTAAATGATCGCAGAATTCTTCTCTGCACCCTCGAGAACCTCAGACACAGTCCATATTGCTGAAAACATAATTTTGTGCGGCGGCAATCTAAGATATGAGAAATGATCACAAAATCGTTCTCTGCACGCTCAAGAACCTCGGATATGGTACCCATATTTTTGTGATCATAATCTTGCACAGCGGCCCTCTTGGATTTGAAAAAAGATCACAAAATCATTCTCAGCACCCTCGAGAACCTCGGATACGATACACATAATGTAGTTATCATACTTTTGAACGGCGGCCATCTTGGATTTGAAAAATGATCACAAAATCGTTCTCTGCAACCTCGAGAACCTCTGATACGATACCCATAATGTAGTTATCATAATTTTGAGCGGCGGCCATCTCGGATATAAAATTGATCCCAAAATAGTTTTCTGCACCCTCGAGAACCTCGGACACGATATCCATATTGCTGAAAACATAATTTTGTGCAGCGGCTATCTTGGATTAGAAAAATGATCACATAATCATTCTCAGCACCCTCGAGAACTAGCCGCAGCAGCCCACTTGGATTTCTAAAATGATCGCAGAATTGTTCTCTGCACCCTCGAGAACCTCGGACACGATATCCATAATGTTGAAAACATAATTGTTTGCGGCAGCCCTCTTGGATTTCAAAAATGATCACAGAATTTTTCTCTGCACCCTCGAGAAACTCGGACACGATATCCATATTGCTTAAATCAAAATTTTGAGCGGCGGCCATCTTGGATTTCAAAAATGATCACAAAATCGTTCTCAGCACCCTCGAGAACCTCGGATACGATACCCATAATGTAGTTATCATACTTTTGAGCGGGGGCCATCTTGGATTTGAAAACTGATCACAAAATCGTTCTCTGCAACCTCGAGAACCTCTGATACGATACCCATTATGTAGTTATCATAGTTTTGAGCGGCGGCCACGTCGGATTTAAAAATGATCCCAAATTTGTTTTCTGCACCCTCGAGAACCTCGGACACGATATCCATATTGCTGAAAACATAATTTTGTGCAGCTGCCATCTTGGATTTGAAAAATAATCACCAAATCGTTCTCAGCACCCTAGAGAACCTCGGATATGATACCAATAATGTAGTTATCATACTTTAAAGCGGCGGCTATCTTCGATTTGAAAAATCATCACAAAATCATTCTCTGCACCCTCGAGAACCTCGGATACGATACCCATGATGTAGTTATCATAATTTTGAGCGGCGGCCATCTTGGATTTCATCAATGATCACAAAATCGTTCTGTGCACTCTCGAGAACCTCGGATACGATACCCATAATTTTGTGATCATAATCTTGCACATCGGCCATCTCGGATTTAAAAATGATCCCAAAATTGTTTTCTGCACCCTCGAGAACCTCGGACATGATATCCATATTGCTCAAAACAAGTTTGCAGCAGCCGACTTGGATTTCTTTAATGATCGCAGAATTGTTCTCTGCACCCTCGAGAACCTCGGACACGATATCCATAATGTTGAAAACATAATTGTTTGCGGCAGCCCTCTTGGATTTCAAAACTGATCACAGAATTTTTCTCTGCACCTTCGAGAAACTCGGACACGATATCCATATTGCTAAAATCAAAATTTTGAGCAAGGGCCATCTTGGATTTGAAAACTGATCATAAAATCGTTCTCTGCAACCTCGAGAACCTCGGATACGATACCCATAATCTAGTTATCATACTTTTGAGCGGCGGCCATCTGGGATTTAAAAATGATCTCAAAATTGCTTTCTGCACCCTCGAGAACCTCAGACACAGACTCCATATTGCTGAAAACATAATTTTGTGCGGCGGCCATCTAAGATATGAGAAATGATCACAAAATCGTTCTCTGCAAGCTCAAGAACCTCGGATATGATACCCATATTTTTGTGATCATAATCTTGCACAGCGGCCCTCTTGGATTTGAAAAAAGATCACAAAATCGTTCTCAGCACCCTCGAGAACCTCGGATACGATACACATAATGTAGTTATCATACTTTTGAACGGCGGCCATCTTGGATTTGAAAAATGATCACAAAATCGTTCTCTGCAACCTCGAGAACCTCTGATACGATACCCATAATGTAGTTATCATAATTTTGAGCGGCGGCCATCTCGGACATAAAATTGATCCCAAAATAGTTTTCTGCACCCTCGAGAACCTCGGACACGATATCCATATTGCTGAAAACATAATTTTGTGCGGCGGCCATCTCGGATTTAAAAATGATCCCAAAATAGTTTTCTGCACCCTCGAGAACCTCGGACACGATTTCCATATTGCTGAAAACATAATTTTGTGCAGCGGCCATCTTGGATTAGAAAAATGATCACATAATCATTCTCAGCACCCTCGAGAACCTCGGATACGAAACCCATAATGTAGTTATCATACTTTTGAGCGGCGGCCATCTTGGATTTGAAAAATGATCACAAAATCATTCTCAGCACCCTCGAGAACCTCGGATACGATACCAATAATGTGGTTATCATACTTTTAAGCGGCGGCTATCTTCGATTTGAAAAATGATCACAAAATCATTCTCCGCACCCTCGAGTACCTCGGATACGATACCCATATTTTTGTGATCATAATCTTGCACTGCGGCCATCTCGGATTTAAAATGATCCCAAAATTGTTTTCTGCACCCTCGAGAACCTCGGACACGATATCCATATTGCTAAAATCATAATTTCGTGCGGCGGCCATCTTGGATTTGAAAAATGATCACCAAATCGTTCTCAGAACCCTCGAGAATCTCGGACACGATATCCATACTGCTGAAATCTTAATTTTGTGCGGCGGCCATCTTGGATTTGAAAAATGATCACCAAATCGTTCTCTGCACCCTCGAGAACCTCGAATACGATACCCATAATGTAGTTATCATAACTTTGAGCGGCGGCCATCTTGGATTTCATAAATGATTACAAAATCGTTCTGTGCACTCTCGAGAACCTCGGATACGATACCCATATTTTTGTGATCATAATCTAGCACGGCGGCCATTTTGGATTTGAAAACTGATCACAAAATCGTTCTCTGCACCCTCGAGAACCTCTGATACGATATCCATATTGCTGAAAACATAATGGTTTGCGGTAGCCCTCTTGGCTTTCTGAAATGATCGCAGAATTCTTCTCTGCACCCTCGAGAACCACAGACACGATATCCATATTGCTAAAATCATAATTTTGTGCGGCGGCCATCTTGGATTTGAAAAATAATCACCAAATCGTTCTCAGCACCCTCGAGAACCTCGGATACGATACACATCATGTAGTTATCATACTTTTGAGCGGCGGCCATTTTGGATTTGAAAACTGATCACAAAATCGTTCTCTGTACCCTCGAGAACCTCGGATACGATACCCATAATCAAGTTATCATACTTTTGAGCGGCAGCCATCTCGGATTTAAAAATGATCCCAAAATTATTTCTGCACACTCGAGAACCTCGGACACGATATCCATATTGCTAAAATCATAATTTCGTGCGGCGGCCATCTTGGATTTGAAAAATGATCACCAAATCGTTCTCAGCACCCTCGAGAATCTCGGACACGATATCCATACTGCTGAAATCTTAATTTTGTGCGGCGGCCATCTTGGATTTGAAAAATGATCACCAAATCGTTCTCTGCACCCTCGAGAACCTCGAATACGATTCCCATAATGTAGTTATCATAATTTTGAGCGGCGGCCATCTTGGATTTCATAAATGATTACAAAATCGTTCTGTGCACTCTCGAGAACCTCGGATACGATACCCATATTTTTGTGATCATAATCTAGCACGGCGGCCATTTTGGATTTGAAAACTGATCACAAAATCGTTCTCTGCACCATCGAGAACCTCGGACACAGTCCATATTGCTGAAAACATAATTTTGTGCGGCGGCCATCTAAGATATGAGAAATGATCACAAAATCGTTCTCTGCACGCTCAAGAACCTCGGATATGATACCCATATTTTTGTGATCATAATCTTGCACAGCGGCCCTCTTGGATTTGAAAAAAGATCACAAAATCGTTCTCAGCACCCTCGAGAACCTCGGATACGATACACATTATGTAGTTATCATACTTTTGAACGGCGGCCATCTTGGATTTGAAAAATGATCACAAAATCGTTCTCTGCAACCTCGAGAACCTCTGATACGATACCCATAATGTAGTTATCATAATTTTGAGCGGCGGCCATCTCGGACATAAAATTGATCCCAAAATAGTTTTCTGCACCCTCGAGAACCTCGGACACGATATCCATATTGCTGAAAACATAATTTTGTGCGGCGGCCATCTCGGATTTAAAAATGATCCCAAAATAGTTTTCTGCACCCTCGAGAACCTCGGACACGATTTCCATATTGCTGAAAACATAATTTTGTGCAGCGGCCATCTTGGATTAGAAAAATGATCACATAATCATTCTCAGAACCCTCGAGCACCTCGGATACGAAACCCATAATGTAGTTATCATACTTTTGAGCGGCGGCCATCTTGGATTTGAAAAATGATCACAAAATCATTCTCAGCACCCTCGAGAACCTCGGATACGATACCAATAATGTAGTTATCATACTTTTAAGCGGCGGCTATCTTCGATTTGAAAAATGATCACAAAATCATTCTCCGCACCCTCGAGTACCTCGGATACGATACCCATAATGTAGTTATCATAATTTTGAACGGCGGCCATCTTGGATTTCAAAAATGATCACAAAATCGTTCTGTGCACTCTCGAGAACCTCGGATACGATACCCATATTTTTGTGATCATAATCTTGCACTGCGGCCATCTCGGATTTAAAATGATCCCAAAATTGTTTTCTGCACACTCGAGAACCTCGGACACGATATCCATATTGCTAAAATCATAATTTCGTGCGGCGGTCATCTTGGATTTGAAAAATGATCACCAAATCGTTCTCAGCACCCTCGAGAATCTCGGACACGATATCCATACTGCTGAAATCTTAATTTTGTGCGGCGGCCATCTTGGATTTGAAAAATGATCACCAAATCGTTCTCTGCACCCTCGAGAACCTCGAATACGATACCCATAATGTAGTTATCATAACTTTGAGCGGCGGCCATCTTGGATTTCATAAATGATTACAAAATCGTTCTGTGCACTCTCGAGAACCTCGGATACGATACCCATATTTTTGTGATCATAATCTAGCACGGCGGCCATTTTGGATTTGAAAACTGATCACAAAATCGTTCTCTGCACCCTCGAGAACCTCGGATACGATATCCATATTGCTGAAAACATAATGGTTTGCGGTAGCCCTCTTGGCTTTCTAAAATGATCGCAGAATTCTTCTCTGCACCCTCGAGAACCACGGACACGATATCCATATTGCTAAAATCATAATTTTGTGCGGCGGCCATCTTGGATTTGAAAAATAATCACCAAATCGTTCTCAGCACCCTCGAGAACCTCGGATACGATACACATCGTGTAGTTATCATACTTTTGAGCGGCGGCCATTTTGGATTTGAAAACTGATCACAAAATCGTTCTCTGTACCCTCGAGAACCTCGGATACGATACCCATAATGTAGTTATCATACTTTTGAGCGGCGGCCATCTTGGATTTGAAAAATTATCACAAAATCGTACTCTGCAACCTCAAGAACCTCTGATACGATACCCATATTTTAGTGATCATAATCTTGCACGGCGGCCCACTTGGATTTGAAAAATGACTACAAAATCGTTCTCAGCTCCCTCGAGAACCTCGGTTACGATACCCATAATGTAGTTATCATACTTTTGAGCGGCGGCCATCTTGGATTTGAAAAATTATCACAAAATCGTACTCTGCAACCTCAAGAACCTCTGATACGATACCCATAATGAAGTTATCATAATTTTGAGCGGCGGCCATCTCGGATTTAAAAATGATCCCAAAATTGTTTTCTGCACTCTCGAGAACCTCGGATACGATACCCATAATTTTGTGATCATAATCTTGCACATCGGCCATCTCGGATTTAAAAATGATCCCAAAATTGTTTTCTGCACCCTCGAGAACCTCGGACATGATATCCATATTGCTCAAAACAAGTTTGCAGCAGCCCACTTGGATTTCTTTAATGATCGCAGAATTGTTCTCTGCACCCTCGAGAACCTCGGACACGATATCCATAATGTTGAAAACATAATTGTTTGCGGCAGCCCTCTTGGATTTCAAAACTGATCACAGAATTTTTCTCTGCACCCTCGAGATACTCGGACACGATATCCATATTGCTAAAATCAAAATTTTGAGCAAGGGCCATCTTGGATTTGAAAACTGATCATAAAATCGTTCTCTGCAACCTCGAGAACCTCTGATACGATACCCATAATGTAGTTATCATAATTTTGAGCGGCGGCCATCTCGGACATAAAATTGATCCCAAAATAGTTTTCTGCACCCTCGAGAACCTCGGACACGATATCCATATTGCTGAAAACATAATTTTGTGCGGCAGCCATCTCGGATTTAAAAATGATCCCAAAATAGTTTTCTGCACCCTCGAGAACCTCGGACACGATTTCCATATTGCTGAAAACATAATTTTGTGCAGCGGCCATCTTGGATTAGAAAAATGATCACATAATCATTCTCAGCACCCTCGAGAACCTCGGATACGAAACCCATAATGTAGTTATCATACTTTTGAGCGGCGGCCATCTTGGATTTGAAAAATGATCACAAAATCATTCTCAGCACCCTCGAGAACCTCGGATACGATACCAATAATGTAGTTATCATACTTTTAAGCGGCGGCTATCTTCGATTTGAAAAATGATCACAAAATCATTCTCCGCAACCTCGAGTACCTCGGATACGATACCCATAATGTAGTTATCATAATTTTGAGCGGCGGCCATCTTGGATTTCAAAAATGATCACAAAATCGTTCTGTGCACTCTCGAGAACCTCGGATACGATACCCATATTTTTGTGATCATAATCTTGCACTGCGGCCATCTCGGATTTAAAATGATCCCAAAATTGTTTTCTGCACCCTCGAGAACCTCGGACACGATATCCATATTGCTAAAATCATAATTTCGTGCGGCGGCCATCTTGGATTTGAAAAATGATCACCAAATCGTTCTCAGCACCCTCGAGAATCTCGGACACGATATCCATACTGCTGAAATCTTAATTTTGTGCGGCGGCCATCTTGGATTTGAAAAATGATCACCAAATCGTTCTCTGCACCCTCGAGAACCTCGAATACGATACCCATAATGTAGTTATCATAACTTTGAGCGGCGGCCATCTTGGATTTCATAAATGATTACAAAATCGTTCTGTGCACTCTCGAGAACCTCGGATACGATACCCATATTTTTGTGATCATAATCTAGCACGGCGGCCATTTTGGATTTGAAAACTGATCACAAAATCGTTCTCTGCACCCTCGAGAACCTCTGATACGATATCCATATTGCTGAAAACATAATGGTTTGCGGTAGCCCTCTTGACTTTCTAAAATGATCGCAGAATTCTTCTCTGCACCCTCGAGAACCACGGACACGATATCCATATTGCTAAAATCATAATTTTGTGCGGCGGCCATCTTGGATTTGAAAAATAATCACCAAATCGTTCTCAGCACCCTCGAGAACCTCGGATACGATACACATCATGTAGTTATCATACTTTTGAGCGGCGGCCATTTTGGATTTGAAAACTGATCACAAAATCGTTCTCTGTACCCTCGAGAACCTCGGATACGATACCCATAATCAAGTTATCATACTTTTGAGCGGCAGCCATCTTGGATTTAAAAATGATCCCAAAATTATTTCTGCACACTCGAGAACCTCAAACACGATATTCATATTGCTGAAAACATAATTTTGTGCGGCGGCCATCTTGGATTTGAAAAATAATCACCAAATCGTTCTCAGCACCCTCGAGAACCTCGGATACGATACACATCATGTAGTTATCATACTTTTGAGCGGCGGCCATTTTGGATTTGAAAACTGATCACAAAATCGTTCTCTGTACCCTCGAGAACCTCGGATACGATACCCATAATCAAGTTATCATACTTTTGAGCGGCAGCCATCTCGGATTTAAAAATGATCCCAAAATTATTTCTGCACACTCGAGAACCTCAAACACGATATTCATATTGCTGAAAACATAATTTTGTGCGGCGGCCATCTTGGATATGAAAAATGATCACAAAATCGTTCTCTGCACTCTCAAGAACCTCGGATACGATACCCATATTTTAGTGACCATAATCTTGCACGGCGGCCCACTTGGATTTGAAAAATGACTACAAAATCGTTCTCAGCTCCCTCGAGAACCTCGGATACGATACCCATAATGTAGTTATCATACTTTTGAGCGGCGGCCATCTTGGATTTGAAAAATTATCACAAAATCGTTCTCTGCAACCTCGAGAACCTCGGATACGACACCCATAATGTAGTTATCATAATTTTGAGCGGCGGCCATCTCGGATTTAAAAATGATCCCAAAATTGTTTTCTGCACCCTCGAGAACCTCGGACACGATATCCATATTGCTGAAAACATAATTTTGTGCGGCGGCCATCTTGGATAAGAAAAATGATCACAAAATCGTTCTCAGCACCCTCGAGAACCTCGGATACGATACCCATAATGTAGTTATCATACTTTGAGCGGTGGCCATCTTGTATTTGAAAAATGATCACAAAATCGTTCTCTGCAACCTCGAGAACCTCTGATACGATACCCATTATGTAGTTATCATAGTTTTTAGCGGCGGCCACGTCGGATTTAAAAATGATCCCAAATTTGTTTTCTGCACCCTCGAGAACCTCGGACACGATATCCATATTGCTGAAAACATAATTTTGTGCAGCTGCCATCTTGGATTCGAAAAATTATCACAAAATCATTCTCAGCACCCTCGAAAACCTCGAATACGATACCCAAAATGTAGTTATCATACATTTGAGCGGCGGCCATCTTGGATTTGAAAAAAGGATCACAAAATCGTTCTCAGCACCCTCGAGGTTCTCGGATACGATACCAATTATGTAGTTATCATACTTTTAAGCGGCGGCTATCTTCGATTTGAAAAATGATCACAAAATCATTCTCTGCACCCTCGAGAACCTCGGATACGATACCCATAATATAGTTATCATACTTTTGAGCGGCGGCCATCTTGGATTTCAAAAATGATCACAAAATCGTTCTGTGCACTCTCGAGAACCTCGGATACGATACCCATATTTTTGTGAACATAATCTTGCACTGCGGCCATCTCGGATTTAAAATGATCCCAAAATTGTTTTCTGCACCCTCGAGAACCTCGGACACGATATCCATATTGCTAAAATCATAATTTCGTGCGGCGGCCAACTTGGATTTGAAAAATGATCACCAAATCGTTCTCAGCACCCTCGAGAATCTCGGACACGATATCCATACTGCTGAAATCTTAATTTTGTGCGGCGGCCATCCTGGATTTGAAAAATGATCACCAAATCGTTCTCTGCACCCTCGAGAACCTCGAATACGATACCCATAATGTAGTTATCATAATTTTCAGCGGCGGCCATCTTGGATTTCATAAATGATTACAAAATCGTTCTGTGCACTCTCGAGAACCTCGGATACGATACCCATATTTTTGTGATCATAATCTAGCACGGCGGCCATTTTGGATTTGAAAACTGATCACAAAATCGTTCTCTGCACCATCGAGAACCTCGGACACAGTCCATATTGCTGAAAACATAATTTTGTGCGGCGGCCATCTAAGATATGAGAAATGATCACAAAATCGTTCTCTGCACGCTCAAGAACCTCGGATATGATACCCATATTTTTGTGATCATAATCTTGCACAGCGGCCCTCTTGGATTTGAAAAAAGATCACAAAATCGTTCTCAGCACCCTCGAGAACCTCGGATACGATACACATAATGGAGTTATCATACTTTTGAACGGCGGCCATCTTGGATTTGAAAAATGATCAAAAAATCGTTTTCTGCACCCTCGAGAACCTCGGACACGATATCCATATTGCTGAAAACATAATTTTGTGCGGCGGCCATCTCGGATTTAAAAATGATCCCAAAATAGTTTTCTGCACCCTCGAGAACCTCGGACACGATTTCCATATTGCTGAAAACATAATTTTGTGCAGCGGCCATCTTGGATTAGAAAAATGATCACATAATCATTCTCAGCACCCTCGAGAACCTCGGATACGAAACCCATAATGTAGTTTTCATACTTTTGAGCGGCGGCCATCTTGGATTTGAAAAATGATCACAAAATCATTCTCAGCACCCTCGAGAACCTCGGATACGATACCAATAATGTAGTTATCATACTTTTAAGCGGCGGCTATCTTCGATTTGAAAAATGATCACAAAATCATTCTCCGCACCCTCGAGTACCTCGGATACGATACCCATAATGTAGTTATCATAATTTTGAGCGGCGGCCATCTTGGATTTCAAAAATGATCACAAAATCGTTCTGTGCACTCTCGAGAACCTCGGATACGATACCCATATTTTTGTGATCATAATCTTGCACTGCGGCCATCTCGGATTTAAAATGATCCCAAAATTGTTTTCTGCACACTCGAGAACCTCGGACACGATATCCATATTGCCGAAATCATAATTTTGTGCGGCGGCCATCTTGGATTTCAAAAATGATCACCAAATCGTTCTCTGCATCCTCGAGAATCTCGGACACGATATCCATACTGCTGAAATCTTAATTTTGTGCGGCGGCCATCTTGGATTTGAAAAATGATCACCAAATCGTTCTCTGCACCCTCGAGAACCTCGAATACGATACCCATAATGTAGTTATCATAACTTTGAGCGGCGGCCATCTTGGATTTCATAAATGATTACAAAATCGTTCTGTGCACTCTCGAGAACCTCGGATACGATACCCATATTTTTGTGATCATAATCTAGCACGGCGGCCATTTTGGATTTGAAAACTGATCACAAAATCGTTCTCTGCACCCTCGAGAACCTCGGATACGATATCCATATTGCTGAAAACATAATGGTTTGCGGTAGCCCTCTTGGCTTTCTAAAATGATCGCAGAATTCTTCTCTGCACCCTCGAGAACCACGGACACGATATCCATATTGCTAAAATCATAATTTTGTGCGGCGGCCATCTTGGATTTGAAAAATAATCACCAAATCGTTCTCAGCACCCTCGAGAACCTCGGATACGATACACATCATGTAGTTATCATACTTTTGAGCGGCGGCCATTTTGGATTTGAAAAATAATCACAAAATCGTTCTCTGTACCCTCGAGAACCTCGGATACGATACCCATAATCAAGTTATCATACTTTTGAGCGGCAGCCATCTCGGATTTAAAAATGATCCCAAAATTATTTCTGCACACTCGAGAACCTCAAACACGATATTCATATTGCTGAAAACATAATTTTGTGCGACGGCCATCTTGGATATGAAAAATGATCACAAAATCGTTCTCTGCACTCTCAAGAACCTCGGATACGATACCATATTTTAGTGATCATAATCTTGCACGGCGGCCCACTTGGATTTGAAAAATGACTACAAAATCGTTCTCAGCTCCCTCGAGAACCTCGGATACGATACCCATAATGTAGTTATCATACTTTTGAGCGGCGGCCATCTTGGATTTGAAAAATTATCACAAAATCGTTCTCTGCAACCTCGAGAACCTCGGATACGACACCCATAATGTAGTTATCATAATTTTGAGCGGCGGCCATCTCGGATTTAAAAATGATCCCAAAATTGTTTTCTGCACTCTCGAGAACCTCGGATACGATACCCATAATTTTGTGATCATAATCTTGCACATCGGCCATTTCGGATTTAAAAGTGATCCCAAAATTGTTTTCTGCACCCTCGAGAACCTCGGACATGATATCCATATTGCTCAAAACAAGTTTGCAGCAGCCCACTTGGATTTCTTTAATGATCGCAGAATTGTTCTCTGCACCCTCGAGAACCTCGGACACGATATCCATAATGTTGAAAACATAATTGTTTGCGGCAGCCCTCTTGGATTTCAAAACTGATCACAGAATTTTTCTCTGCATCCTCGAGATACTCGGACACGATATCCATATTGCTAAAATCAAAATTTTGAGCAAGGGCCATCTTGGATTTGAAAACTGATCATAAAATCGTTCTCTGCACCCTCGAGAACCTCGGATACGATACCCATAATCTAGTTATCATACTTTTGAGCGGCGGCCATCTGGGATTTAAAAATGATCTCAAAATTGCTTTCTGCACCCTCGAGAACCTCAGACACAGTCCATATTCCTGAAAACATAATTTTGTGCGGCGGCCATCTAAGATATGAGAAATGATCACAAAATCGTTCTCTGCACGCTCAAGAACCTCGGATATGATACCCATATTTTTGTGATCATAATCTTGCACAGCGGCCCTCTTGGATTTGAAAAAAGATCACAAAATCGTTCTCAGCACCCTCGAGAACCTCGGATTCGATACACATAATGTAGTTATCATACTTTTGAACGGCGGCCATCTTGGATTTGAAAAATGATCACAAAATCGTTCTCTGCAACCTCGAGAACCTCTGATACGATACCCATAATGTAGTTATCATAATTTTGAGCGGCGGCCATCTCGGACATAAAATTGATCCCAAAATAGTTTTCTGCACCCTCGAGAACCTCGGACACGATATCCATATTGCTGAAAACATAATTTTGTGCGGCGGCCACGTCGGATTTAAAAATGATCCCAAATTTGTTTTCTGCACCCTCGAGAACCTCGGACATGATATCCATATTGCTGAAAACATAATTTTGTGCGGCGGCCATCTAAGATATGAGAAATGATCACAAAATCGTTCTCTGCACTCTCAAGAACCTCGGATACGATACCCATATTTTAGTGATCATAATCTTGCACGGCGGCCCACTTGGATTTGAAAAATGACTACAAAATCGTTCTCAGCTCCCTCGAGAACCTCGGATACGATACCCATAATGTAGTTATCATACTTTTGAGCGGCGGCCATCTTGGATTTGAAAAATTATCACAAAATCGTTCTCTGCAACCTCGAGAACCTCGGATACGACACCCATAATGTAGTTATCATAATTTTGAGCGGCGGCCATCTCGGATTTAAAAATGATCCCAAAATTGTTTTCTGCACTCTCGAGAACCTCGGATACGATACCCATAATTTTGTGATCATAATCTTGCACATCGGCCATTTCGGATTTAAAAATGATCCCAAAATTGTTTTCTGCACCCTCGAGAACCTCGGACATGATATCCATATTGCTCAAAACAAGTTTGCAGCAGCCCACTTGGATTTCTTTAATGATCGCAGAATTGTTCTCTGCACCCTCGAGAACCTCGGACACGATATCCATAATGTTGAAAACATAATTGTTTGCGGCAGCCCTCTTGGATTTCAAAACTGATCACAGAATTTTTCTCTGCACCCTCGAGATACTCGGACACGATATCCATATTGCTAAAATCAAAATTTTGAGCAAGGGCCATCTTGGATTTGAAAACTGATCATAAAATCGTTCTCTGCACCCTCGAGAACCTCGGATACGATACCCATAATCTAGTTATCATACTTTTGAGCGGCGGCCATCTGGGATTTAAAAATGATCTCAAAATTGCTTTCTGCACCCTCGAGAACCTCAGACACAGTCCATATTGCTGAAAACATAATTTTGTGCGGCGGCCATCTAAGATATGAGAAATGATCACAAAATCGTTCTCTGCACGCTCAAGAACCTCGGATATGATACCCATATTTTTGTGATCATAATCTTGCACAGCGGCCCTCTTGGATTTGAAAAAAGATCACAAAATCGTTCTCAGCACCCTCGAGAACCTTGGATACGATACACATAATGTAGTTATTATACTTTTGAACGGCGGCCATCTTGGATTTGAAAAATGATCACAAAATCGTTCTCTGCAACCTCGAGAACCTCTGATACGATACCCATAATGTAGTTATCATAATTTAGAGCGGCGGCCATCTCGGACATAAAATTGATCCCAAAATAGTTTTCTGCACCCTCGAGAACCTCGGACACGATATCCATATTGCTGAAAACATAATTTTGTGCGGCGGCCACGTCGGATTTAAAAATGATCCCAAATTTGTTTTCTGCACCCTCGAGAACCTCGGACATGATATCCATATTGCTGAAAACATAATTTTGTGCAGCTGCCATCTTGGATTCGAAAAATTATCACAAAATCATTCTCAGCACCATCGAAAACCTCGAATACGATACTCAAAATGTAGTTATCATACATTCGAGCGGCGGCCATCTTGGATTTGAAAAAAGGATCACAAAATCGTTCTCAGCACCCTCGAGGTTCTCGGATACGATACCAATAATGTAGTTATCAAACTTTTAAGCGGCGGCTATCTTCGATTTGAAAAATGATCACAAAATCATTCTCTGTACCCTCGAGAACCTCGGATACGATACCCATAATATAGTTATCATACTTTTGAGCAGCGGCCATCTTGGATTTCAAAAATGATCACAAAATCGTTCTGTGCACTCTCGAGAACCTCGGATACGATACCCATATTTTTGTGATCATAATCTTGCACTGCGGCCATCTCGGATTTAAAATGATCCCAAAATTGTTTTCTGCACCCTCGAGAACCTCGGACACGATATCCATATTGCTAAAATCATAATTTCGTGCGGCGGCCATCTTGGATTTGAAAAATGATCACCAAATCGTTCTCAGCACCCTCGAGGTTCTCGGATACGATACCAATAATGTAGTTATCAAACTTTTAAGCGGCGGCTATCTTCGATTTGAAAAATGATCACCAAATCGTTCTCTGCACCCTCGAGAACCTCGAATACGATACCCATAATGTAGTTATCATAATTTTGAGCGGCGGCCATCTTGGATTTCATAAATGATTACAAAATCGTTCTGTGCACTCTCGAGAACCTCGGATACGATACCCATATTTTTGTGATCATAATCTAGCACGGCGGCCATTTTGGATTTGAAAACTGATCACAAAATCGTTCTCTGTACCCTCGAGAACCTCGGATACGATACCCATAATCAAGTTATCATACTTTTGAGCGGCAGCCATCTCGGATTTAAAAATGATCCCAAAATTATTTCTGCACACTCGAGAACCTCAAACACGATATTCATATTGCTGAAAACATAATTTTGTGCGGCGGCCATCTTGGATTTGAAAAATAATCACCAAATCGTTCTCAGCACCCTCGAGAACCTCGGATACGATACACATCATGTAGTTATCATACTTTTGAGCGGCGGCCATTTTAGATTTGAAAACTGATCACAAAATCGTTCTCTGTACCCTCGAGAACCTCGGATACGATACCCATAATCAAGTTATCATACTTTTGAGCGGCAGCCATCTCGGATTTAAAAATGATCCCAAAATTATTTCTGCACACTCGAGAACCTCAAACACGATATTCATATTGCTGAAAACATAATTTTGTGCGGCGGCCATCTTGGATATGAAAAATGATCACAAAATCGTTCTCTGCACTCTCAAGAACCTCGGATACGATACCCATATTTTAGTGACCATAATCTTGCACGGCGGCCCACTTGGATTTGAAAAATGACTACAAAATCGTTCTCAGCTCCCTCGAGAACCTCGGATACGATACCCATAATGTAGTTATCATACTTTTGAGCGGCGGCCATCTTGGATTTGAAAAATTATCACAAAATCGTTCTCTGCAACCTCGAGAACCTCGGATACGACACCCATAATGTAGTTATCATAATTTTGAGCGGCGGCCATCTCGGATTTAATAATGATCCCAAAATTGTTTTCTGCACCCTCGAGAACCTCGGACACGATATCCATATTGCTGAAAACATAATTTTGTGCGGCGGCCATCTTGGATAAGAAAAATGATCACAAAATCGTTCTCAGCACCCTCGAGAACCTCGGATACGATACCCATAATGTAGTTATCATACTTTGAGCGGTGGCCATCTTGTATTTGAAAAATGATCACAAAATCGTTCTCTGCAACCTCGAGAACCTCTGATACGATACCCATTATGTAGTTATCATAGTTTTGAGCGGCGGCCACGTCGGATTTAAAAATGATCCCAAATTTGTTTTCTGCACCCTCGAGAACCTCGGACACGATATCCATATTGCTGAAAACATAATTTTGTGCGGCGGCCATCTTGGATAAGAAAAATGATCACAAAATCATTCTCAGCACCCTCGAAAACCTCGAATACGATACCCAAAATGTAGTTATCATACATTTGAGCGGCGGCCATCTTGGATTTGAAAAAAGGATCACAAAATCGTTCTCAGCACCCTCGAGGTTCTCGGATACGATACCAATTATGTAGTTATCATACTTTTAAGCGGCGGCTATCTTCGATTTGAAAACTGATCACAAAATCGTTCTCTGCACCCTCGAGAACCTCGGATACGATATCCATATTGCTGAAAACATAATGGTTTGCGGTAGCCCTCTTGGCTTTCTAAAATGATCGCAGAATTCTTCTCTGCACCCTCGAGAACCACGGACACGATATCCATATTGCTAAAATCATAATTTTGTGCGGCGGCCATCTTGGATTTGAAAAATAATCACCAAATCGTTCTCAGCACCCTCGAGAACCTCGGATACGATACACATCATGTAGTTATCATACTTTTGAGCGGCGGCCATTTTGGATTTGAAAAATAATCACAAAATCGTTCTCTGTACCCTCGAGAACCTCGGATACGATACCCATAATCAAGTTATCATACTTTTGAGCGGCAGCCATCTCGGATTTAAAAATGATCCCAAAATTATTTCTGCACACTCGAGAACCTCAAACACGATATTCATATTGCTGAAAACATAATTTTGTGCGGCGGCCATCTTGGATATGAAAAATGATCACAAAATCGTTCTCTGCACTCTCAAGAACCTCGGATACGATACCATATTTTAGTGATCATAATCTTGCACGGCGGCCCACTTGGATTTGAAAAATGACTACAAAATCGTTCTCAGCTCCCTCGAGAACCTCGGATACGATACCCATAATGTAGTTATCATACTTTTGAGCGGCGGCCATCTTGGATTTGAAAAATTATCACAAAATCGTTCTCTGCAACCTCGAGAACCTCGGATACGACACCCATAATGTAGTTATCATAATTTTGAGCGGCGGCCATCTCGGATTTAAAAATGATCCCAAAATTGTTTTCTGCACTCTCGAGAACCTCGGATACGATACCCATAATTTTGTGATCATAATCTTGCACATCGGCCATTTCGGATTTAAAAATGATCCCAAAATTGTTTTCTGCACCCTCGAGAACCTCGGACATGATATCCATATTGCTCAAAACAAGTTTGCAGCAGCCCACTTGGATTTCTTTAATGATCGCAGAATTGTTCTCTGCACCCTCGAGAACCTCGGACACGATATCCATAATGTTGAAAACATAATTGTTTGCGGCAGCCCTCTTGGATTTCAAAACTGATCACAGAATTTTTCTCTGCACCCTCGAGATACTCGGACACGATATCCATATTGCTAAAATCAAAATTTTGAGCAAGGGCCATCTTGGATTTGAAAACTGATCATAAAATCGTTCTCTGCACCCTCGAGAACCTCGGATACGATACCCATAATCTAGTTATCATACTTTTGAGCGGCGGCCATCTGGGATTTAAAAATGATCTCAAAATTGCTTTCTGCACCCTCGAGAACCTCAGACACAGTCCATATTGCTGAAAACATAATTTTGTGCGGCGGCCATCTAAGATATGAGAAATGATCACAAAATCGTTCTCTGCACGCTCAAGAACCTCGGATATGATACCCATATTTTTGTGATCATAATCTTGCACAGCGGCCCTCTTGGATTTGAAAAAAGATCACAAAATCGTTCTCAGCACCCTCGAGAACCTCGGATTCGATACACATAATGTAGTTATCATACTTTTGAACGGCGGCCATCTTGGATTTGAAAAATGATCACAAAATCGTTCTCTGCAACCTCGAGAACCTCTGATACGATACCCATAATGTAGTTATCATAATTTTGAGCGGCGGCCATCTCGGACATAAAATTGATCCCAAAATAGTTTTCTGCACCCTCGAGAACCTCGGACACGATATCCATATTGCTGAAAACATAATTTTGTGCGGCGGCCACGTCGGATTTAAAAATGATCCCAAATTTGTTTTCTGCACCCTCGAGAACCTCGGACATGATATCCATATTGCTGAAAACATAATTTTGTGCGGCGGCCATCTAAGATATGAGAAATGATCACAAAATCGTTCTCTGCACTCTCAAGAACCTCGGATACGATACCCATATTTTAGTGATCATAATCTTGCACGGCGGCCCACTTGGATTTGAAAAATGACTACAAAATCGTTCTCAGCTCCCTCGAGAACCTCGGATACGATACCCATAATGTAGTTATTATACTTTTGAGCGGCGGCCATCTTGGATTTGAAAAATTATCACAAAATCGTTCTCTGCAACCTCGAGAACCTCGGATACGACACCCATAATGTAGTTATCATAATTTTGAGCGGCGGCCATCTCGGATTTAAAAATGATCCCAAAATTGTTTTCTGCACTCTCGAGAACCTCGGATACGATACCCATAATTTTGTGATCATAATCTTGCACATCGGCCATTTCGGATTTAAAAATGATCCCAAAATTGTTTTCTGCACCCTCGAGAACCTCGGACATGATATCCATATTGCTCAAAACAAGTTTGCAGCAGCCCACTTGGATTTCTTTAATGATCGCAGAATTGTTCTCTGCACCCTCGAGAACCTCGGACACGATATCCATAATGTTGAAAACATAATTGTTTGCGGCAGCCCTCTTGGATTTCAAAACTGATCACAGAATTTTTCTCTGCACCCTCGAGATACTCGGACACGATATCCATATTGCTAAAATCAAAATTTTGAGCAAGGGCCATCTTGGATTTGAAAACTGATCATAAAATCGTTCTCTGCACCCTCGAGAACCTCGGATACGATACCCATAATCTAGTTATCATACTTTTGAGCGGCGGCCATCTGGGATTTAAAAATGATCCCAAATTTGTTTTCTGCACCCTCGAGAACCTCGGACATGATATCCATATTGCTGAAAACATAATTTTGTGCGGCGGCCATCTAAGATATGAGAAATGATCACAAAATCGTTCTCTGCACGCTCAAGAACCTCGGATATGATACCCATATTTTTGTGATCATAATCTTGCACAGCGGCCCTCTTGGATTTGAAAAAAGATCACAAAATCGTTCTCAGCACCCTCGAGAACCTTGGATACGTTACACATAATGTAGTTATCATACTTTTGAACGGCGGCCATCTTGGATTTGAAAAATGATCACAAAATCGTTCTCTGCAACCTCGAGAACCTCTGATACGATACCCATAATGTAGTTATCATAATTTTGAGCGGCGGCCATCTCGGACATAAAATTGATCCCAAAATAGTTTTCTGCACCCTCGAGAACCTCGGACACGATATCCATATTGCTGAAAACATAATTTTGTGCGGCGGCCACGTCGGATTTAAAAATGATCCCAAATTTGTTTTCTGCACCCTCGAGAACCTCGGACATGATATCCATATTGCTGAAAACATAATTTTGTGCGGCGGCCATCTAAGATATGAGAAATGATCACAAAATCGTTCTCTGCACTCTCAAGAACCTCGGATACGATACCCATATTTTAGTGATCATAATCTTGCACGGCGGCCCACTTGGATTTGAAAAATGACTACAAAATCGTTCTCAGCTCCCTCGAGAACCTCGGATACGATACCCATAATGTAGTTATTATACTTTTGAGCGGCGGCCATCTTGGATTTGAAAAATTATCACAAAATCGTTCTCTGCAACCTCGAGAACCTCGGATACGACACCCATAATGTAGTTATCATAATTTTGAGCGGCGGCCATCTCGGATTTAAAAATGATCCCAAAATTGTTTTCTGCACTCTCGAGAACCTCGGATACGATACCCATAATTTTGTGATCATAATCTTGCACATCGGCCATTTCGGATTTAAAAATGATCCCAAAATTGTTTTCTGCACCCTCGAGAACCTCGGACATGATATCCATATTGCTCAAAACAAGTTTGCAGCAGCCCACTTGGATTTCTTTAATGATCGCAGAATTGTTCTCTGCACCCTCGAGAACCTCGGACACGATATCCATAATGTTGAAAACATAATTGTTTGCGGCAGCCCTCTTGGATTTCAAAACTGATCACAGAATTTTTCTCTGCACCCTCGAGATACTCGGACACGATATCCATATTGCTAAAATCAAAATTTTGAGCAAGGGCCATCTTGGATTTGAAAACTGATCATAAAATCGTTCTCTGCACCCTCGAGAACCTCGGATACGATACCCATAATCTAGTTATCATACTTTTGAGCGGCGGCCATCTGGGATTTAAAAATGATCCCAAATTTGTTTTCTGCACCCTCGAGAACCTCGGACATGATATCCATATTGCTGAAAACATAATTTTGTGCGGCGGCCATCTAAGATATGAGAAATGATCACAAAATCGTTCTCTGCACGCTCAAGAACCTCGGATATGATACCCATATTTTTGTGATCATAATCTTGCACAGCGGCCCTCTTGGATTTGAAAAAAGATCACAAAATCGTTCTCAGCACCCTCGAGAACCTTGGATACGTTACACATAATGTAGTTATCATACTTTTGAACGGCGGCCATCTTGGATTTGAAAAATGATCACAAAATCGTTCTCTGCAACCTCGAGAACCTCTGATACGATACCCATAATGTAGTTATCATAATTTTGAGCGGCGGCCATCTCGGACATAAAATTGATCCCAAAATAGTTTTCTGCACCCTCGAGAACCTCGGACACGATATCCATATTGCTGAAAACATAATTTTGTGCGGCGGCCACGTCGGATTTAAAAATGATCCCAAATTTGTTTTCTGCACCCTCGAGAACCTCGGACATGATATCCATATTGCTGAAAACATAATTTTGTGCGGCGGCCATCTAAGATATGAGAAATGATCACAAAATCGTTCTCTGCACTCTCAAGAACCTCGGATACGATACCCATATTTTAGTGATCATAATCTTGCACGGCGGCCCACTTGGATTTGAAAAATGACTACAAAATCGTTCTCAGCTCCCTCGAGAACCTCGGATACGATACCCATAATGTAGTTATTATACTTTTGAGCGGCGGCCATCTTGGATTTGAAAAATTATCACAAAATCGTTCTCTGCAACCTCGAGAACCTCGGATACGACACCCATAATGTAGTTATCATAATTTTGAGCGGCGGCCATCTCGGATTTAAAAATGATCCCAAAATTGTTTTCTGCACTCTCGAGAACCTCGGATACGATACCCATAATTTTGTGATCATAATCTTGCACATCGGCCATTTCGGATTTAAAAATGATCCCAAAATTGTTTTCTGCACCCTCGAGAACCTCGGACATGATATCCATATTGCTCAAAACAAGTTTGCAGCAGCCCACTTGGATTTCTTTAATGATCGCAGAATTGTTCTCTGCACCCTCGAGAACCTCGGACACGATATCCATAATGTTGAAAACATAATTGTTTGCGGCAGCCCTCTTGGATTTCAAAACTGATCACAGAATTTTTCTCTGCACCCTCGAGATACTCGGACACGATATCCATATTGCTAAAATCAAAATTTTGAGCAAGGGCCATCTTGGATTTGAAAACTGATCATAAAATCGTTCTCTGCACCCTCGAGAACCTCGGATACGATACCCATAATCTAGTTATCATACTTTTGAGCGGCGGCCATCTGGGATTTAAAAATGATCCCAAATTTGTTTTCTGCACCCTCGAGAACCTCGGACATGATATCCATATTGCTGAAAACATAATTTTGTGCGGCGGCCATCTAAGATATGAGAAATGATCACAAAATCGTTCTCTGCACGCTCAAGAACCTCGGATATGATACCCATATTTTTGTGATCATAATCTTGCACAGCGGCCCTCTTGGATTTGAAAAAAGATCACAAAATCGTTCTCAGCACCCTCGAGAACCTTGGATACGTTACACATAATGTAGTTATCATACTTTTGAACGGCGGCCATCTTGGATTTGAAAAATGATCACAAAATCGTTCTCTGCAACCTCGAGAACCTCTGATACGATACCCATAATGTAGTTATCATAATTTTGAGCGGCGGCCATCTCGGACATAAAATTGATCCCAAAATAGTTTTCTGCACCCTCGAGAACCTCGGACACGATATCCATATTGCTGAAAACATAATTTTGTGCGGCGGCCACGTCGGATTTAAAAATGATCCCAAATTTGTTTTCTGCACCCTCGAGAACCTCGGACATGATATCCATATTGCTGAAAACATAATTTTGTGCGGCGGCCATCTAAGATATGAGAAATGATCACAAAATCGTTCTCTGCACTCTCAAGAACCTCGGATACGATACCCATATTTTAGTGATCATAATCTTGCACGGCGGCCCACTTGGATTTGAAAAATGACTACAAAATCGTTCTCAGCTCCCTCGAGAACCTCGGATACGATACCCATAATGTAGTTATTATACTTTTGAGCGGCGGCCATCTTGGATTTGAAAAATGATCACAAAATCGTTCTCTGCAACCTCGAGAACCTCGGATACGACACCCATAATGTAGTTATCATAATTTTGAGCGGCGGCCATCTCGGATTTAAAAATGATCCCAAAATTGTTTTCTGCACTCTCGAGAACCTCGGATACGATACCCATAATTTTGTGATCATAATCTTGCACATCGGCCATTTCGGATTTAAAAATGATCCCAAAATTGTTTTCTGCACCCTCGAGAACCTCGGACATGATATCCATATTGCTCAAAACAAGTTTGCAGCAGCCCACTTGGATTTCTTTAATGATCGCAGAATTGTTCTCTGCACCCTCGAGAACCTCGGACACGATATCCATAATGTTGAAAACATAATTGTTTGCGGCAGCCCTCTTGGATTTCAAAACTGATCACAGAATTTTTCTCTGCACCCTCGAGATACTCGGACACGATATCCATATTGCTAAAATCAAAATTTTGAGCAAGGGCCATCTTGGATTTGAAAACTGATCATAAAATCGTTCTCTGCACCCTCGAGAACCTCGGATACGATACCCATAATCTAGTTATCATACTTTTGAGCGGCGGCCATCTGGGATTTAAAAATGATCCCAAATTTGTTTTCTGCACCCTCGAGAACCTCGGACATGATATCCATATTGCTGAAAACATAATTTTGTGCGGCGGCCATCTAAGATATGAGAAATGATCACAAAATCGTTCTCTGCACTCTCAAGAACCTCGGATACGATACCCATATTTTAGTGATCATAATCTTGCACGGCGGCCCACTTGGATTTGAAAAATGACTACAAAATCGTTCTCAGCTCCCTCGAGAACCTCGGATACGATACCCATAATGTAGTTATTATACTTTTGAGCGGCGGCCATCTTGGATTTGAAAAATTATCACAAAATCGTTCTCTGCAACCTCGAGAACCTCGGATACGACACCCATAATGTAGTTATCATAATTTTGAGCGGCGGCCATCTCGGATTTAAAAATGATCCCAAAATTGTTTTCTGCACTCTCGAGAACCTCGGATACGATACCCATAATTTTGTGATCATAATCTTGCACATCGGCCATTTCGGATTTAAAAATGATCCCAAAATTGTTTTCTGCACCCTCGAGAACCTCGGACATGATATCCATATTGCTCAAAACAAGTTTGCAGCAGCCCACTTGTATTTCTTTAATGATCGCAGAATTGTTCTCTGCACCCTCGAGAACCTCGGACACGATATCCATAATGTTGAAAACATAATTGTTTGCGGCAGCCCTCTTGGATTTCAAAACTGATCACAGAATTTTTCTCTGCACCCTCGAGATACTCGGACACGATATCCATATTGCTAAAATCAAAATTTTGAGCAAGGGCCATCTTGGATTTGAAAACTGATCATAAAATCGTTCTCTGCACCCTCGAGAACCTCGGATACGATACCCATAATCTAGTTATCATACTTTTGAGCGGCGGCCATCTGGGATTTAAAAATGATCCCAAATTTGTTTTCTGCACCCTCGAGAACCTCGGACATGATATCCATATTGCTGAAAACATAATTTTGTGCGGCGGCCATCTAAGATATGAGAAATGATCACAAAATCGTTCTCTGCACGCTCAAGAACCTCGGATATGATACCCATATTTTTGTGATCATAATCTTGCACAGCGGCCCTCTTGGATTTGAAAAAAGATCACAAAATCGTTCTCAGCACCCTCGAGAACCTTGGATACGTTACACATAATGTAGTTATCATACTTTTGAACGGCGGCCATCTTGGATTTGAAAAATGATCACAAAATCGTTCTCTGCAACCTCGAGAACCTCTGATACGATACCCATAATGTAGTTATCATAATTTTGAGCGGCGGCCATCTCGGACATAAAATTGATCCCAAAATAGTTTTCTGCACCCTCGAGAACCTCGGACACGATATCCATATTGCTGAAAACATAATTTTGTGCGGCGGCCACGTCGGATTTAAAAATGATCCCAAATTTGTTTTCTGCACCCTCGAGAACCTCGGACATGATATCCATATTGCTGAAAACATAATTTTGTGCGGCGGCCATCTAAGATATGAGAAATGATCACAAAATCGTTCTCTGCACTCTCAAGAACCTCGGATACGATACCCATATTTTAGTGATCATAATCTTGCACGGCGGCCCACTTGGATTTGAAAAATGACTACAAAATCGTTCTCAGCTCCCTCGAGAACCTCGGATACGATACCCATAATGTAGTTATTATACTTTTGAGCGGCGGCCATCTTGGATTTGAAAAATTATCACAAAATCGTTCTCTGCAACCTCGAGAACCTCGGATACGACACCCATAATGTAGTTATCATAATTTTGAGCGGCGGCCATCTCGGATTTAAAAATGATCCCAAAATTGTTTTCTGCACTCTCGAGAACCTCGGATACGATACCCATAATTTTGTGATCATAATCTTGCACATCGGCCATTTCGGATTTAAAAATGATCCCAAAATTGTTTTCTGCACCCTCGAGAACCTCGGACATGATATCCATATTGCTCAAAACAAGTTTGCAGCAGCCCACTTGGATTTCTTTAATGATCGCAGAATTGTTCTCTGCACCCTCGAGAACCTCGGACACGATATCCATAATGTTGAAAACATAATTGTTTGCGGCAGCCCTCTTGGATTTCAAAACTGATCACAGAATTTTTCTCTGCACCCTCGAGATACTCGGACACGATATCCATATTGCTAAAATCAAAATTTTGAGCAAGGGCCATCTTGGATTTGAAAACTGATCATAAAATCGTTCTCTGCACCCTCGAGAACCTCGGATACGATACCCATAATCTAGTTATCATACTTTTGAGCGGCGGCCATCTGGGATTTAAAAATGATCCCAAATTTGTTTTCTGCACCCTCGAGAACCTCGGACATGATATCCATATTGCTGAAAACATAATTTTGTGCGGCGGCCATCTAAGATATGAGAAATGATCACAAAATCGTTCTCTGCACGCTCAAGAACCTCGGATATGATACCCATATTTTTGTGATCATAATCTTGCACAGCGGCCCTCTTGGATTTGAAAAAAGATCACAAAATCGTTCTCAGCACCCTCGAGAACCTTGGATACGTTACACATAATGTAGTTATCATACTTTTGAACGGCGGCCATCTTGGATTTGAAAAATGATCACAAAATCGTTCTCTGCAACCTCGAGAACCTCTGATACGATACCCATAATGTAGTTATCATAATTTTGAGCGGCGGCCATCTCGGACATAAAATTGATCCCAAAATAGTTTTCTGCACCCTCGAGAACCTCGGACACGATATCCATATTGCTGAAAACATAATTTTGTGCGGCGGCCACGTCGGATTTAAAAATGATCCCAAATTTGTTTTCTGCACCCTCGAGAACCTCGGACATGATATCCATATTGCTGAAAACATAATTTTGTGCGGCGGCCATCTAAGATATGAGAAATGATCACAAAATCGTTCTCTGCACTCTCAAGAACCTCGGATACGATACCCATATTTTAGTGATCATAATCTTGCACGGCGGCCCACTTGGATTTGAAAAATGACTACAAAATCGTTCTCAGCTCCCTCGAGAACCTCGGATACGATACCCATAATGTAGTTATTATACTTTTGAGCGGCGGCCATCTTGGATTTGAAAAATTATCACAAAATCGTTCTCTGCAACCTCGAGAACCTCGGATACGACACCCATAATGTAGTTATCATAATTTTGAGCGGCGGCCATCTCGGATTTAAAAATGATCCCAAAATTGTTTTCTGCACTCTCGAGAACCTCGGATACGATACCCATAATTTTGTGATCATAATCTTGCACATCGGCCATTTCGGATTTAAAAATGATCCCAAAATTGTTTTCTGCACCCTCGAGAACCTCGGACATGATATCCATATTGCTCAAAACAAGTTTGCAGCAGCCCACTTGGATTTCTTTAATGATCGCAGAATTGTTCTCTGCACCCTCGAGAACCTCGGACACGATATCCATAATGTTGAAAACATAATTGTTTGCGGCAGCCCTCTTGGATTTCAAAACTGATCACAGAATTTTTCTCTGCACCCTCGAGATACTCGGACACGATATCCATATTGCTAAAATCAAAATTTTGAGCAAGGGCCATCTTGGATTTGAAAACTGATCATAAAATCGTTCTCTGCACCCTCGAGAACCTCGGATACGATACCCATAATCTAGTTATCATACTTTTGAGCGGCGGCCATCTGGGATTTAAAAATGATCCCAAATTTGTTTTCTGCACCCTCGAGAACCTCGGACATGATATCCATATTGCTGAAAACATAATTTTGTGCGGCGGCCATCTAAGATATGAGAAATGATCACAAAATCGTTCTCTGCACGCTCAAGAACCTCGGATATGATACCCATATTTTTGTGATCATAATCTTGCACAGCGGCCCTCTTGGATTTGAAAAAAGATCACAAAATCGTTCTCAGCACCCTCGAGAACCTTGGATACGTTACACATAATGTAGTTATCATACTTTTGAACGGCGGCCATCTTGGATTTGAAAAATGATCACAAAATCGTTCTCTGCAACCTCGAGAACCTCTGATACGATACCCATAATGTAGTTATCATAATTTTGAGCGGCGGCCATCTCGGACATAAAATTGATCCCAAAATAGTTTTCTGCACCCTCGAGAACCTCGGACACGATATCCATATTGCTGAAAACATAATTTTGTGCGGCGGCCACGTCGGATTTAAAAATGATCCCAAATTTGTTTTCTGCACCCTCGAGAACCTCGGACATGATATCCATATTGCTGAAAACATAATTTTGTGCGGCGGCCATCTAAGATATGAGAAATGATCACAAAATCGTTCTCTGCACTCTCAAGAACCTCGGATACGATACCCATATTTTAGTGATCATAATCTTGCACGGCGGCCCACTTGGATTTGAAAAATGACTACAAAATCGTTCTCAGCTCCCTCGAGAACCTCGGATACGATACCCATAATGTAGTTATTATACTTTTGAGCGGCGGCCATCTTGGATTTGAAAAATTATCACAAAATCGTTCTCTGCAACCTCGAGAACCTCGGATACGACACCCATAATGTAGTTATCATAATTTTGAGCGGCGGCCATCTCGGATTTAAAAATGATCCCAAAATTGTTTTCTGCACTCTCGAGAACCTCGGATACGATACCCATAATTTTGTGATCATAATCTTGCACATCGGCCATTTCGGATTTAAAAATGATCCCAAAATTGTTTTCTGCACCCTCGAGAACCTCGGACATGATATCCATATTGCTCAAAACAAGTTTGCAGCAGCCCACTTGGATTTCTTTAATGATCGCAGAATTGTTCTCTGCACCCTCGAGAACCTCGGACACGATATCCATAATGTTGAAAACATAATTGTTTGCGGCAGCCCTCTTGGATTTCAAAACTGATCACAGAATTTTTCTCTGCACCCTCGAGATACTCGGACACGATATCCATATTGCTAAAATCAAAATTTTGAGCAAGGGCCATCTTGGATTTGAAAACTGATCATAAAATCGTTCTCTGCACCCTCGAGAACCTCGGATACGATACCCATAATCTAGTTATCATACTTTTGAGCGGCGGCCATCTGGGATTTAAAAATGATCCCAAATTTGTTTTCTGCACCCTCGAGAACCTCGGACATGATATCCATATTGCTGAAAACATAATTTTGTGCGGCGGCCATCTAAGATATGAGAAATGATCACAAAATCGTTCTCTGCACGCTCAAGAACCTCGGATATGATACCCATATTTTTGTGATCATAATCTTGCACAGCGGCCCTCTTGGATTTGAAAAAAGATCACAAAATCGTTCTCAGCACCCTCGAGAACCTTGGATACGTTACACATAATGTAGTTATCATACTTTTGAACGGCGGCCATCTTGGATTTGAAAAATGATCACAAAATCGTTCTCTGCAACCTCGAGAACCTCTGATACGATACCCATAATGTAGTTATCATAATTTTGAGCGGCGGCCATCTCGGACATAAAATTGATCCCAAAATAGTTTTCTGCACCCTCGAGAACCTCGGACACGATATCCATATTGCTGAAAACATAATTTTGTGCGGCGGCCACGTCGGATTTAAAAATGATCCCAAATTTGTTTTCTGCACCCTCGAGAACCTCGGACATGATATCCATATTGCTGAAAACATAATTTTGTGCGGCGGCCATCTAAGATATGAGAAATGATCACAAAATCGTTCTCTGCACTCTCAAGAACCTCGGATACGATACCCATATTTTAGTGATCATAATCTTGCACGGCGGCCCACTTGGATTTGAAAAATGACTACAAAATCGTTCTCAGCTCCCTCGAGAACCTCGGATACGATACCCATAATGTAGTTATTATACTTTTGAGCGGCGGCCATCTTGGATTTGAAAAATTATCACAAAATCGTTCTCTGCAACCTCGAGAACCTCGGATACGACACCCATAATGTAGTTATCATAATTTTGAGCGGCGGCCATCTCGGATTTAAAAATGATCCCAAAATTGTTTTCTGCACTCTCGAGAACCTCGGATACGATACCCATAATTTTGTGATCATAATCTTGCACATCGGCCATTTCGGATTTAAAAATGATCCCAAAATTGTTTTCTGCACCCTCGAGAACCTCGGACATGATATCCATATTGCTCAAAACAAGTTTGCAGCAGCCCACTTGGATTTCTTTAATGATCGCAGAATTGTTCTCTGCACCCTCGAGAACCTCGGACACGATATCCATAATGTTGAAAACATAATTGTTTGCGGCAGCCCTCTTGGATTTCAAAACTGATCACAGAATTTTTCTCTGCACCCTCGAGATACTCGGACACGATATCCATATTGCTAAAATCAAAATTTTGAGCAAGGGCCATCTTGGATTTGAAAACTGATCATAAAATCGTTCTCTGCACCCTCGAGAACCTCGGATACGATACCCATAATCTAGTTATCATACTTTTGAGCGGCGGCCATCTGGGATTTAAAAATGATCCCAAATTTGTTTTCTGCACCCTCGAGAACCTCGGACATGATATCCATATTGCTGAAAACATAATTTTGTGCGGCGGCCATCTAAGATATGAGAAATGATCACAAAATCGTTCTCTGCACGCTCAAGAACCTCGGATATGATACCCATATTTTTGTGATCATAATCTTGCACAGCGGCCCTCTTGGATTTGAAAAAAGATCACAAAATCGTTCTCAGCACCCTCGAGAACCTTGGATACGTTACACATAATGTAGTTATCATACTTTTGAACGGCGGCCATCTTGGATTTGAAAAATGATCACAAAATCGTTCTCTGCAACCTCGAGAACCTCTGATACGATACCCATAATGTAGTTATCATAATTTTGAGCGGCGGCCATCTCGGACATAAAATTGATCCCAAAATAGTTTTCTGCACCCTCGAGAACCTCGGACACGATATCCATATTGCTGAAAACATAATTTTGTGCGGCGGCCACGTCGGATTTAAAAATGATCCCAAATTTGTTTTCTGCACCCTCGAGAACCTCGGACATGATATCCATATTGCTGAAAACATAATTTTGTGCGGCGGCCATCTAAGATATGAGAAATGATCACAAAATCGTTCTCTGCACTCTCAAGAACCTCGGATACGATACCCATATTTTAGTGATCATAATCTTGCACGGCGGCCCACTTGGATTTGAAAAATGACTACAAAATCGTTCTCAGCTCCCTCGAGAACCTCGGATACGATACCCATAATGTAGTTATTATACTTTTGAGCGGCGGCCATCTTGGATTTGAAAAATTATCACAAAATCGTTCTCTGCAACCTCGAGAACCTCGGATACGACACCCATAATGTAGTTATCATAATTTTGAGCGGCGGCCATCTCGGATTTAAAAATGATCCCAAAATTGTTTTCTGCACTCTCGAGAACCTCGGATACGATACCCATAATTTTGTGATCATAATCTTGCACATCGGCCATTTCGGATTTAAAAATGATCCCAAAATTGTTTTCTGCACCCTCGAGAACCTCGGACATGATATCCATATTGCTCAAAACAAGTTTGCAGCAGCCCACTTGGATTTCTTTAATGATCGCAGAATTGTTCTCTGCACCCTCGAGAACCTCGGACACGATATCCATAATGTTGAAAACATAATTGTTTGCGGCAGCCCTCTTGGATTTCAAAACTGATCACAGAATTTTTCTCTGCACCCTCGAGATACTCGGACACGATATCCATATTGCTAAAATCAAAATTTTGAGCAAGGGCCATCTTGGATTTGAAAACTGATCATAAAATCGTTCTCTGCACCCTCGAGAACCTCGGATACGATACCCATAATCTAGTTATCATACTTTTGAGCGGCGGCCATCTGGGATTTAAAAATGATCCCAAATTTGTTTTCTGCACCCTCGAGAACCTCGGACATGATATCCATATTGCTGAAAACATAATTTTGTGCGGCGGCCATCTAAGATATGAGAAATGATCACAAAATCGTTCTCTGCACGCTCAAGAACCTCGGATATGATACCCATATTTTTGTGATCATAATCTTGCACAGCGGCCCTCTTGGATTTGAAAAAAGATCACAAAATCGTTCTCAGCACCCTCGAGAACCTTGGATACGTTACACATAATGTAGTTATCATACTTTTGAACGGCGGCCATCTTGGATTTGAAAAATGATCACAAAATCGTTCTCTGCAACCTCGAGAACCTCTGATACGATACCCATAATGTAGTTATCATAATTTTGAGCGGCGGCCATCTCGGACATAAAATTGATCCCAAAATAGTTTTCTGCACCCTCGAGAACCTCGGACACGATATCCATATTGCTGAAAACATAATTTTGTGCGGCGGCCACGTCGGATTTAAAAATGATCCCAAATTTGTTTTCTGCACCCTCGAGAACCTCGGACATGATATCCATATTGCTGAAAACATAATTTTGTGCGGCGGCCATCTAAGATATGAGAAATGATCACAAAATCGTTCTCTGCACTCTCAAGAACCTCGGATACGATACCCATATTTTAGTGATCATAATCTTGCACGGCGGCCCACTTGGATTTGAAAAATGACTACAAAATCGTTCTCAGCTCCCTCGAGAACCTCGGATACGATACCCATAATGTAGTTATTATACTTTTGAGCGGCGGCCATCTTGGATTTGAAAAATTATCACAAAATCGTTCTCTGCAACCTCGAGAACCTCGGATACGACACCCATAATGTAGTTATCATAATTTTGAGCGGCGGCCATCTCGGATTTAAAAATGATCCCAAAATTGTTTTCTGCACTCTCGAGAACCTCGGATACGATACCCATAATTTTGTGATCATAATCTTGCACATCGGCCATTTCGGATTTAAAAATGATCCCAAAATTGTTTTCTGCACCCTCGAGAACCTCGGACATGATATCCATATTGCTCAAAACAAGTTTGCAGCAGCCCACTTGGATTTCTTTAATGATCGCAGAATTGTTCTCTGCACCCTCGAGAACCTCGGACACGATATCCATAATGTTGAAAACATAATTGTTTGCGGCAGCCCTCTTGGATTTCAAAACTGATCACAGAATTTTTCTCTGCACCCTCGAGATACTCGGACACGATATCCATATTGCTAAAATCAAAATTTTGAGCAAGGGCCATCTTGGATTTGAAAACTGATCATAAAATCGTTCTCTGCACCCTCGAGAACCTCGGATACGATACCCATAATCTAGTTATCATACTTTTGAGCGGCGGCCATCTGGGATTTAAAAATGATCCCAAATTTGTTTTCTGCACCCTCGAGAACCTCGGACATGATATCCATATTGCTGAAAACATAATTTTGTGCGGCGGCCATCTAAGATATGAGAAATGATCACAAAATCGTTCTCTGCACGCTCAAGAACCTCGGATATGATACCCATATTTTTGTGATCATAATCTTGCACAGCGGCCCTCTTGGATTTGAAAAAAGATCACAAAATCGTTCTCAGCACCCTCGAGAACCTTGGATACGTTACACATAATGTAGTTATCATACTTTTGAACGGCGGCCATCTTGGATTTGAAAAATGATCACAAAATCGTTCTCTGCAACCTCGAGAACCTCTGATACGATACCCATAATGTAGTTATCATAATTTTGAGCGGCGGCCATCTCGGACATAAAATTGATCCCAAAATAGTTTTCTGCACCCTCGAGAACCTCGGACACGATATCCATATTGCTGAAAACATAATTTTGTGCGGCGGCCACGTCGGATTTAAAAATGATCCCAAATTTGTTTTCTGCACCCTCGAGAACCTCGGACATGATATCCATATTGCTGAAAACATAATTTTGTGCGGCGGCCATCTAAGATATGAGAAATGATCACAAAATCGTTCTCTGCACTCTCAAGAACCTCGGATACGATACCCATATTTTAGTGATCATAATCTTGCACGGCGGCCCACTTGGATTTGAAAAATGACTACAAAATCGTTCTCAGCTCCCTCGAGAACCTCGGATACGATACCCATAATGTAGTTATTATACTTTTGAGCGGCGGCCATCTTGGATTTGAAAAATTATCACAAAATCGTTCTCTGCAACCTCGAGAACCTCGGATACGACACCCATAATGTAGTTATCATAATTTTGAGCGGCGGCCATCTCGGATTTAAAAATGATCCCAAAATTGTTTTCTGCACTCTCGAGAACCTCGGATACGATACCCATAATTTTGTGATCATAATCTTGCACATCGGCCATTTCGGATTTAAAAATGATCCCAAAATTGTTTTCTGCACCCTCGAGAACCTCGGACATGATATCCATATTGCTCAAAACAAGTTTGCAGCAGCCCACTTGGATTTCTTTAATGATCGCAGAATTGTTCTCTGCACCCTCGAGAACCTCGGACACGATATCCATAATGTTGAAAACATAATTGTTTGCGGCAGCCCTCTTGGATTTCAAAACTGATCACAGAATTTTTCTCTGCACCCTCGAGATACTCGGACACGATATCCATATTGCTAAAATCAAAATTTTGAGCAAGGGCCATCTTGGATTTGAAAACTGATCATAAAATCGTTCTCTGCACCCTCGAGAACCTCGGATACGATACCCATAATCTAGTTATCATACTTTTGAGCGGCGGCCATCTGGGATTTAAAAATGATCCCAAATTTGTTTTCTGCACCCTCGAGAACCTCGGACATGATATCCATATTGCTGAAAACATAATTTTGTGCGGCGGCCATCTAAGATATGAGAAATGATCACAAAATCGTTCTCTGCACGCTCAAGAACCTCGGATATGATACCCATATTTTTGTGATCATCATCTTGCACAGCGGCCCTCTTGGATTTGAAAAAAGATCACAAAATCGTTCTCAGCACCCTCGAGAACCTTGGATACGTTACACATAATGTAGTTATCATACTTTTGAACGGCGGCCATCTTGGATTTGAAAAATGATCACAAAATCGTTCTCTGCAACCTCGAGAACCTCTGATACGATACCCATAATGTATTTATCATAATTTTGAGCGGCGGCCATCTCGGACATAAAATTGATCCCAAAATAGTTTTCTGCACCCTCGAGAACCTCGGACACGATATCCATATTGCTGAAAACATAATTTTGTGCGGCGGCCACGTCGGATTTAAAAATGATCCCAAATTTGTTTTCTGCACCCTCGAGAACCTCGGACATGATATCCATATTGCTGAAAACATAATTTTGTGCGGCGGCCATCTAAGATATGAGAAATGATCACAAAATCGTTCTCTGCACTCTCAAGAACCTCGGATACGATACCCATATTTTAGTGATCATAATCTTGCACGGCGGCCCACTTGGATTTGAAAAATGACTACAAAATCGTTCTCAGCTCCCTCGAGAACCTCGGATACGATACCCATAATGTAGTTATTATACTTTTGAGCGGCGGCCATCTTGGATTTGAAAAATTATCACAAAATCGTTCTCTGCAACCTCGAGAACCTCGGATACGACACCCATAATGTAGTTATTATAATTTTGAGCGGCGGCCATCTCGGATTTAAAAATGATCCCAAAATTGTTTTCTGCACTCTCGAGAACCTCGGATACGATACCCATAATTTTGTGATCATAATCTTGCACATCGGCCATTTCGGATTTAAAAATGATCCCAAAATTGTTTTCTGCACCCTCGAGAACCTCGGACATGATATCCATATTGCTCAAAACAAGTTTGCAGCAGCCCACTTGGATTTCTTTAATGATCGCAGAATTGTTCTCTGCACCCTCGAGAACCTCGGACACGATATCCATAATGTTGAAAACATAATTGTTTGCGGCAGCCCTCTTGGATTTCAAAACTGATCACAGAATTTTTCTCTGCACCCTCGAGATACTCGGACACGATATCCATATTGCTAAAATCAAAATTTTGAGCAAGGGCCATCTTGGATTTGAAAACTGATCATAAAATCGTTCTCTGCACCCTCGAGAACCTCGGATACGATACCCATAATCTAGTTATCATACTTTTGAGCGGCGGCCATCTGGGATTTAAAAATGATCCCAAATTTGTTTTCTGCACCCTCGAGAACCTCGGACATGATATCCATATTGCTGAAAACATAATTTTGTGCGGCGGCCATCTAAGATATGAGAAATGATCACAAAATCGTTCTCTGCACGCTCAAGAACCTCGGATATGATACCCATATTTTTGTGATCATAATCTTGCACAGCGGCCCTCTTGGATTTGAAAAAAGATCACAAAATCGTTCTCAGCACCCTCGAGAACCTTGGATACGTTACACATAATGTAGTTATCATACTTTTGAACGGCGGCCATCTTGGATTTGAAAAATGATCACAAAATCGTTCTCTGCAACCTCGAGAACCTCTGATACGATACCCATAATGTAGTTATCATAATTTTGAGCGGCGGCCATCTCGGACATAAAATTGATCCCAAAATAGTTTTCTGCACCCTCGAGAACCTCGGACACGATATCCATATTGCTGAAAACATAATTTTGTGCGGCGGCCACGTCGGATTTAAAAATGATCCCAAATTTGTTTTCTGCACCCTCGAGAACCTCGGACATGATATCCATATTGCTGAAAACATAATTTTGTGCGGCGGCCATCTAAGATATGAGAAATGATCACAAAATCGTTCTCTGCACTCTCAAGAACCTCGGATACGATACCCATATTTTAGTGATCATAATCTTGCACGGCGGCCCACTTGGATTTGAAAAATGACTACAAAATCGTTCTCAGCTCCCTCGAGAACCTCGGATACGATACCCATAATGTAGTTATTATACTTTTGAGCGGCGGCCATCTTGGATTTGAAAAATTATCACAAAATCGTTCTCTGCAACCTCGAGAACCTCGGATACGACACCCATAATGTAGTTATCATAATTTTGAGCGGCGGCCATCTCGGATTTAAAAATGATCCCAAAATTGTTTTCTGCACTCTCGAGAACCTCGGATACGATACCCATAATTTTGTGATCATAATCTTGCACATCGGCCATTTCGGATTTAAAAATGATCCCAAAATTGTTTTCTGCACCCTCGAGAACCTCGGACATGATATCCATATTGCTCAAAACAAGTTTGCAGCAGCCCACTTGGATTTCTTTAATGATCGCAGAATTGTTCTCTGCACCCTCGAGAACCTCGGACACGATATCCATAATGTTGAAAACATAATTGTTTGCGGCAGCCCTCTTGGATTTCAAAACTGATCACAGAATTTTTCTCTGCACCCTCGAGATACTCGGACACGATATCCATATTGCTAAAATCAAAATTTTGAGCAAGGGCCATCTTGGATTTGAAAACTGATCATAAAATCGTTCTCTGCACCCTCGAGAACCTCGGATACGATACCCATAATCTAGTTATCATACTTTTGAGCGGCGGCCATCTGGGATTTAAAAATGATCCCAAATTTGTTTTCTGCACCCTCGAGAACCTCGGACATGATATCCATATTGCTGAAAACATAATTTTGTGCGGCGGCCATCTAAGATATGATAAATGATCACAAAATCGTTCTCTGCACGCTCAAGAACCTCGGATATGATACCCATATTTTTGTGATCATAATCTTGCACAGCGGCCCTCTTGGATTTGAAAAAAGATCACAAAATCGTTCTCAGCACCCTCGAGAACCTTGGATACGTTACACATAATGTAGTTATCATACTTTTGAACGGCGGCCATCTTGGATTTGAAAAATGATCACAAAATCGTTCTCTGCAACCTCGAAAACCTCTGATACGATACCCATAATGTAGTTATCATAATTTTGAGCGGCGGCCATCTCGGACATAAAATTGATCCCAAAATAGTTTTCTGCACCCTCGAGAACCTCGGACACGATATCCATATTGCTGAAAACATAATTTTGTGCGGCGGCCACGTCGGATTTAAAAATGATCCCAAATTTGTTTTCTGCACCCTCGAGAACCTCGGACATGATATCCATATTGCTGAAAACATAATTTTGTGCGGCGGCCATCTAAGATATGAGAAATGATCACAAAATCGTTCTCTGCACTCTCAAGAACCTCGGATACGATACCCATATTTTAGTGATCATAATCTTGCACGGCGGCCCACTTGGATTTGAAAAATGACTACAAAATCGTTCTCAGCTCCCTCGAGAACCTCGGATACGATACCCATAATGTAGTTATTATACTTTTGAGCGGCGGCCATCTTGGATTTGAAAAATTATCACAAAATCGTTCTCTGCAACCTCGAGAACCTCGGATACGACACCCATAATGTAGTTATCATAATTTTGAGCGGCGGCCATCTCGGATTTAAAAATGATCCCAAAATTGTTTTCTGCACTCTCGAGAACCTCGGATACGATACCCATAATTTTGTGATCATAATCTTGCACATCGGCCATTTCGGATTTAAAAATGATCCCAAAATTGTTTTCTGCACCCTCGAGAACCTCGGACATGATATCCATATTGCTCAAAACAAGTTTGCAGCAGCCCACTTGGATTTCTTTAATGATCGCAGAATTGTTCTCTGCACCCTCGAGAACCTCGGACACGATATCCATAATGTTGAAAACATAATTGTTTGCGGCAGCCCTCTTGGATTTCAAAACTGATCACAGAATTTTTCTCTGCACCCTCGAGATACTCGGACACGATATCCATATTGCTAAAATCAAAATTTTGAGCAAGGGCCATCTTGGATTTGAAAACTGATCATAAAATCGTTCTCTGCACCCTCGAGAACCTCGGATACGATACCCATAATCTAGTTATCATACTTTTGAGCGGCGGCCATCTGGGATTTAAAAATGATCCCAAATTTGTTTTCTGCACCCTCGAGAACCTCGGACATGATATCCATATTGCTGAAAACATAATTTTGTGCGGCGGCCATCTAAGATATGAGAAATGATCACAAAATCGTTCTCTGCACGCTCAAGAACCTCGGATATGATACCCATATTTTTGTGATCATAATCTTGCACAGCGGCCCTCTTGGATTTGAAAAAAGATCACAAAATCGTTCTCAGCACCCTCGAGAACCTTGGATACGTTACACATAATGTAGTTATCATACTTTTGAACGGCGGCCATCTTGGATTTGAAAAATGATCACAAAATCGTTCTCTGCAACCTCGAGAACCTCTGATACGATACCCATAATGTAGTTATCATAATTTTGAGCGGCGGCCATCTCGGACATAAAATTGATCCCAAAATAGTTTTCTGCACCCTCGAGAACCTCGGACACGATATCCATATTGCTGAAAACATAATTTTGTGCGGCGGCCACGTCGGATTTAAAAATGATCCCAAATTTGTTTTCTGCACCCTCGAGAACCTCGGACATGATATCCATATTGCTGAAAACATAATTTTGTGCGGCGGCCATCTAAGATATGAGAAATGATCACAAAATCGTTCTCTGCACTCTCAAGAACCTCGGATACGATACCCATATTTTAGTGATCATAATCTTGCACGGCGGCCCACTTGGATTTGAAAAATGACTACAAAATCGTTCTCAGCTCCCTCGAGAACCTCGGATACGATACCCATAATGTAGTTATTATACTTTTGAGCGGCGGCCATCTTGGATTTGAAAAATTATCACAAAATCGTTCTCTGCAACCTCGAGAACCTCGGATACGACACCCATAATGTAGTTATCATAATTTTGAGCGGCGGCCATCTCGGATTTAAAAATGATCCCAAAATTGTTTTCTGCACTCTCGAGAACCTCGGATACGATACCCATAATTTTGTGATCATAATCTTGCACATCGGCCATTTCGGATTTAAAAATGATCCCAAAATTGTTTTCTGCACCCTCGAGAACCTCGGACATGATATCCATATTGCTCAAAACAAGTTTGCAGCAGCCCACTTGGATTTCTTTAATGATCGCAGAATTGTTCTCTGCACCCTCGAGAACCTCGGACACGATATCCATAATGTTGAAAACATAATTGTTTGCGGCAGCCCTCTTGGATTTCAAAACTGATCACAGAATTTTTCTCTGCACCCTCGAGATACTCGGACACGATATCCATATTGCTAAAATCAAAATTTTGAGCAAGGGCCATCTTGGATTTGAAAACTGATCATAAAATCGTTCTCTGCACCCTCGAGAACCTCGGATACGATACCCATAATCTAGTTATCATACTTTTGAGCGGCGGCCATCTGGGATTTAAAAATGATCCCAAATTTGTTTTCTGCACCCTCGAGAACCTCGGACATGATATCCATATTGCTGAAAACATAATTTTGTGCGGCGGCCATCTAAGATATGAGAAATGATCACAAAATCGTTCTCTGCACGCTCAAGAACCTCGGATATGATACCCATATTTTTGTGATCATAATCTTGCACAGCGGCCCTCTTGGATTTGAAAAAAGATCACAAAATCGTTCTCAGCACCCTCGAGAACCTTGGATACGTTACACATAATGTAGTTATCATACTTTTGAACGGCGGCCATCTTGGATTTGAAAAATGATCACAAAATCGTTCTCTGCAACCTCGAGAACCTCTGATACGATACCCATAATGTAGTTATCATAATTTTGAGCGGCGGCCATCTCGGACATAAAATTGATCCCAAAATAGTTTTCTGCACCCTCGAGAACCTCGGACACGATATCCATATTGCTGAAAACATAATTTTGTGCGGCGGCCACGTCGGATTTAAAAATGATCCCAAATTTGTTTTCTGCACCCTCGAGAACCTCGGACATGATATCCATATTGCTGAAAACATAATTTTGTGCGGCGGCCATCTAAGATATGAGAAATGATCACAAAATCGTTCTCTGCACTCTCAAGAACCTCGGATACGATACCCATATTTTAGTGATCATAATCTTGCACGGCGGCCCACTTGGATTTGAAAAATGACTACAAAATCGTTCTCAGCTCCCTCGAGAACCTCGGATACGATACCCATAATGTAGTTATTATACTTTTGAGCGGCGGCCATCTTGGATTTGAAAAATTATCACAAAATCGTTCTCTGCAACCTCGAGAACCTCGGATACGACACCCATAATGTAGTTATCATAATTTTGAGCGGCGGCCATCTCGGATTTAAAAATGATCCCAAAATTGTTTTCTGCACTCTCGAGAACCTCGGATACGATACCCATAATTTTGTGATCATAATCTTGCACATCGGCCATTTCGGATTTAAAAATGATCCCAAAATTGTTTTCTGCACCCTCGAGAACCTCGGACATGATATCCATATTGCTCAAAACAAGTTTGCAGCAGCCCACTTGGATTTCTTTAATGATCGCAGAATTGTTCTCTGCACCCTCGAGAACCTCGGACACGATATCCATAATGTTGAAAACATAATTGTTTGCGGCAGCCCTCTTGGATTTCAAAACTGATCACAGAATTTTTCTCTGCACCCTCGAGATACTCGGACACGATATCCATATTGCTAAAATCAAAATTTTGAGCAAGGGCCATCTTGGATTTGAAAACTGATCATAAAATCGTTCTCTGCACCCTCGAGAACCTCGGATACGATACCCATAATCTAGTTATCATACTTTTGAGCGGCGGCCATCTGGGATTTAAAAATGATCCCAAATTTGTTTTCTGCACCCTCGAGAACCTCGGACATGATATCCATATTGCTGAAAACATAATTTTGTGCGGCGGCCATCTAAGATATGAGAAATGATCACAAAATCGTTCTCTGCACGCTCAAGAACCTCGGATATGATACCCATATTTTTGTGATCATAATCTTGCACAGCGGCCCTCTTGGATTTGAAAAAAGATCACAAAATCGTTCTCAGCACCCTCGAGAACCTTGGATACGTTACACATAATGTAGTTATCATACTTTTGAACGGCGGCCATCTTGGATTTGAAAAATGATCACAAAATCGTTCTCTGCAACCTCGAGAACCTCTGATACGATACCCATAATGTAGTTATCATAATTTTGAGCGGCGGCCATCTCGGACATAAAATTGATCCCAAAATAGTTTTCTGCACCCTCGAGAACCTCGGACACGATATCCATATTGCTGAAAACATAATTTTGTGCGGCGGCCACGTCGGATTTAAAAATGATCCCAAATTTGTTTTCTGCACCCTCGAGAACCTCGGACATGATATCCATATTGCTGAAAACATAATTTTGTGCGGCGGCCATCTAAGATATGAGAAATGATCACAAAATCGTTCTCTGCACTCTCAAGAACCTCGGATACGATACCCATATTTTAGTGATCATAATCTTGCACGGCGGCCCACTTGGATTTGAAAAATGACTACAAAATCGTTCTCAGCTCCCTCGAGAACCTCGGATACGATACCCATAATGTAGTTATTATACTTTTGAGCGGCGGCCATCTTGGATTTGAAAAATTATCACAAAATCGTTCTCTGCAACCTCGAGAACCTCGGATACGACACCCATAATGTAGTTATCATAATTTTGAGCGGCGGCCATCTCGGATTCAAAAATGATCCCAAAATTGTTTTCTGCACTCTCGAGAACCTCGGATACGATACCCATAATTTTGTGATCATAATCTTGCACATCGGCCATTTCGGATTTAAAAATGATCCCAAAATTGTTTTCTGCACCCTCGAGAACCTCGGACATGATATCCATATTGCTCAAAACAAGTTTGCAGCAGCCCACTTGGATTTCTTTAATGATCGCAGAATTGTTCTCTGCACCCTCGAGAACCTCGGACACGATATCCATAATGTTGAAAACATAATTGTTTGCGGCAGCCCTCTTGGATTTCAAAACTGATCACAGAATTTTTCTCTGCACCCTCGAGATACTCGGACACGATATCCATATTGCTAAAATCAAAATTTTGAGCAAGGGCCATCTTGGATTTGAAAACTGATCATAAAATCGTTCTCTGCACCCTCGAGAACCTCGGATACGATACCCATAATCTAGTTATCATACTTTTGAGCGGCGGCCATCTGGGATTTAAAAATGATCCCAAATTTGTTTTCTGCACCCTCGAGAACCTCGGACATGATATCCATATTGCTGAAAACATAATTTTGTGCGGCGGCCATCTAAGATATGAGAAATGATCACAAAATCGTTCTCTGCACGCTCAAGAACCTCGGATATGATACCCATATTTTTGTGATCATAATCTTGCACAGCGGCCCTCTTGGATTTGAAAAAAGATCACAAAATCGTTCTCAGCACCCTCGAGAACCTTGGATACGTTACACATAATGTAGTTATCATACTTTTGAACGGCGGCCATCTTGGATTTGAAAAATGATCACAAAATCGTTCTCTGCAACCTCGAGAACCTCTGATACGATACCCATAATGTAGTTATCATAATTTTGAGCGGCGGCCATCTCGGACATAAAATTGATCCCAAAATAGTTTTCTGCACCCTCGAGAACCTCGGACACGATATCCATATTGCTGAAAACATAATTTTGTGCGGCGGCCACGTCGGATTTAAAAATGATCCCAAATTTGTTTTCTGCACCCTCGAGAACCTCGGACATGATATCCATATTGCTGAAAACATAATTTTGTGCGGCGGCCATCTAAGATATGAGAAATGATCACAAAATCGTTCTCTGCACTCTCAAGAACCTCGGATACGATACCCATATTTTAGTGATCATAATCTTGCACGGCGGCCCACTTGGATTTGAAAAATGACTACAAAATCGTTCTCAGCTCCCTCGAGAACCTCGGATACGATACCCATAATGTAGTTATTATACTTTTGAGCGGCGGCCATCTTGGATTTGAAAAATTATCACAAAATCGTTCTCTGCAACCTCGAGAACCTCGGATACGACACCCATAATGTAGTTATCATAATTTTGAGCGGCGGCCATCTCGGATTTAAAAATGATCCCAAAATTGTTTTCTGCACTCTCGAGAACCTCGGATACGATACCCATAATTTTGTGATCATAATCTTGCACATCGGCCATTTCGGATTTAAAAATGATCCCAAAATTGTTTTCTGCACCCTCGAGAACCTCGGACATGATATCCATATTGCTCAAAACAAGTTTGCAGCAGCCCACTTGGATTTCTTTAATGATCGCAGAATTGTTCTCTGCACCCTCGAGAACCTCGGACACGATATCCATAATGTTGAAAACATAATTGTTTGCGGCAGCCCTCTTGGATTTCAAAACTGATCACAGAATTTTTCTCTGCACCCTCGAGATACTCGGACACGATATCCATATTGCTAAAATCAAAATTTTGAGCAAGGGCCATCTTGGATTTGAAAACTGATCATAAAATCGTTCTCTGCACCCTCGAGAACCTCGGATACGATACCCATAATCTAGTTATCATACTTTTGAGCGGCGGCCATCTGGGATTTAAAAATGATCCCAAATTTGTTTTCTGCACCCTCGAGAACCTCGGACATGATATCCATATTGCTGAAAACATAATTTTGTGCGGCGGCCATCTAAGATATGAGAAATGATCACAAAATCGTTCTCTGCACGCTCAAGAACCTCGGATATGATACCCATATTTTTGTGATCATAATCTTGCACAGCGGCCCTCTTGGATTTGAAAAAAGATCACAAAATCGTTCTCAGCACCCTCGAGAACCTTGGATACGTTACACATAATGTAGTTATCATACTTTTGAACGGCGGCCATCTTGGATTTGAAAAATGATCACAAAATCGTTCTCTGCAACCTCGAGAACCTCTGATACGATACCCATAATGTAGTTATCATAATTTTGAGCGGCGGCCATCTCGGACATAAAATTGATCCCAAAATAGTTTTCTGCACCCTCGAGAACCTCGGACACGATATCCATATTGCTGAAAACATAATTTTGTGCGGCGGCCACGTCGGATTTAAAAATGATCCCAAATTTGTTTTCTGCACCCTCGAGAACCTCGGACATGATATCCATATTGCTGAAAACATAATTTTGTGCGGCGGCCATCTAAGATATGAGAAATGATCACAAAATCGTTCTCTGCACTCTCAAGAACCTCGGATACGATACCCATATTTTAGTGATCATAATCTTGCACGGCGGCCCACTTGGATTTGAAAAATGACTACAAAATCGTTCTCAGCTCCCTCGAGAACCTCGGATACGATACCCATAATGTAGTTATTATACTTTTGAGCGGCGGCCATCTTGGATTTGAAAAATTATCACAAAATCGTTCTCTGCAACCTCGAGAACCTCGGATACGACACCCATAATGTAGTTATCATAATTTTGAGCGGCGGCCATCTCGGATTTAAAAATGATCCCAAAATTGTTTTCTGCACTCTCGAGAACCTCGGATACGATACCCATAATTTTGTGATCATAATCTTGCACATCGGCCATTTCGGATTTAAAAATGATCCCAAAATTGTTTTCTGCACCCTCGAGAACCTCGGACATGATATCCATATTGCTCAAAACAAGTTTGCAGCAGCCCACTTGGATTTCTTTAATGATCGCAGAATTGTTCTCTGCACCCTCGAGAACCTCGGACACGATATCCATAATGTTGAAAACATAATTGTTTGCGGCAGCCCTCTTGGATTTCAAAACTGATCACAGAATTTTTCTCTGCACCCTCGAGATACTCGGACACGATATCCATATTGCTAAAATCAAAATTTTGAGCAAGGGCCATCTTGGATTTGAAAACTGATCATAAAATCGTTCTCTGCACCCTCGAGAACCTCGGATACGATACCCATAATCTAGTTATCATACTTTTGAGCGGCGGCCATCTGGGATTTAAAAATGATCCCAAATTTGTTTTCTGCACCCTCGAGAACCTCGGACATGATATCCATATTGCTGAAAACATAATTTTGTGCGGCGGCCATCTAAGATATGAGAAATGATCACAAAATCGTTCTCTGCACGCTCAAGAACCTCGGATATGATACCCATATTTTTGTGATCATAATCTTGCACAGCGGCCCTCTTGGATTTGAAAAAAGATCACAAAATCGTTCTCAGCACCCTCGAGAACCTTGGATACGTTACACATAATGTAGTTATCATACTTTTGAACGGCGGCCATCTTGGATTTGAAAAATGATCACAAAATCGTTCTCTGCAACCTCGAGAACCTCTGATACGATACCCATAATGTAGTTATCATAATTTTGAGCGGCGGCCATCTCGGACATAAAATTGATCCCAAAATAGTTTTCTGCACCCTCGAGAACCTCGGACACGATATCCATATTGCTGAAAACATAATTTTGTGCGGCGGCCACGTCGGATTTAAAAATGATCCCAAATTTGTTTTCTGCACCCTCGAGAACCTCGGACATGATATCCATATTGCTGAAAACATAATTTTGTGCGGCGGCCATCTAAGATATGAGAAATGATCACAAAATCGTTCTCTGCACTCTCAAGAACCTCGGATACGATACCCATATTTTAGTGATCATAATCTTGCACGGCGGCCCACTTGGATTTGAAAAATGACTACAAAATCGTTCTCAGCTCCCTCGAGAACCTCGGATACGATACCCATAATGTAGTTATTATACTTTTGAGCGGCGGCCATCTTGGATTTGAAAAATTATCACAAAATCGTTCTCTGCAACCTCGAGAACCTCGGATACGACACCCATAATGTAGTTATCATAATTTTGAGCGGCGGCCATCTCGGATTCAAAAATGATCCCAAAATTGTTTTCTGCACTCTCGAGAACCTCGGATACGATACCCATAATTTTGTGATCATAATCTTGCACATCGGCCATTTCGGATTTAAAAATGATCCCAAAATTGTTTTCTGCACCCTCGAGAACCTCGGACATGATATCCATATTGCTCAAAACAAGTTTGCAGCAGCCCACTTGGATTTCTTTAATGATCGCAGAATTGTTCTCTGCACCCTCGAGAACCTCGGACACGATATCCATAATGTTGAAAACATAATTGTTTGCGGCAGCCCTCTTGGATTTCAAAACTGATCACAGAATTTTTCTCTGCACCCTCGAGATACTCGGACACGATATCCATATTGCTAAAATCAAAATTTTGAGCAAGGGCCATCTTGGATTTGAAAACTGATCATAAAATCGTTCTCTGCACCCTCGAGAACCTCGGATACGATACCCATAATCTAGTTATCATACTTTTGAGCGGCGGCCATCTGGGATTTAAAAATGATCCCAAATTTGTTTTCTGCACCCTCGAGAACCTCGGACATGATATCCATATTGCTGAAAACATAATTTTGTGCGGCGGCCATCTAAGATATGAGAAATGATCACAAAATCGTTCTCTGCACGCTCAAGAACCTCGGATATGATACCCATATTTTTGTGATCATAATCTTGCACAGCGGCCCTCTTGGATTTGAAAAAAGATCACAAAATCGTTCTCAGCACCCTCGAGAACCTTGGATACGTTACACATAATGTAGTTATCATACTTTTGAACGGCGGCCATCTTGGATTTGAAAAATGATCACAAAATCGTTCTCTGCAACCTCGAGAACCTCTGATACGATACCCATAATGTAGTTATCATAATTTTGAGCGGCGGCCATCTCGGACATAAAATTGATCCCAAAATAGTTTTCTGCACCCTCGAGAACCTCGGACACGATATCCATATTGCTGAAAACATAATTTTGTGCGGCGGCCACGTCGGATTTAAAAATGATCCCAAATTTGTTTTCTGCACCCTCGAGAACCTCGGACATGATATCCATATTGCTGAAAACATAATTTTGTGCGGCGGCCATCTAAGATATGAGAAATGATCACAAAATCGTTCTCTGCACTCTCAAGAACCTCGGATACGATACCCATATTTTAGTGATCATAATCTTGCACGGCGGCCCACTTGGATTTGAAAAATGACTACAAAATCGTTCTCAGCTCCCTCGAGAACCTCGGATACGATACCCATAATGTAGTTATTATACTTTTGAGCGGCGGCCATCTTGGATTTGAAAAATTATCACAAAATCGTTCTCTGCAACCTCGAGAACCTCGGATACGACACCCATAATGTAGTTATCATAATTTTGAGCGGCGGCCATCTCGGATTTAAAAATGATCCCAAAATTGTTTTCTGCACTCTCGAGAACCTCGGATACGATACCCATAATTTTGTGATCATAATCTTGCACATCGGCCATTTCGGATTTAAAAATGATCCCAAAATTGTTTTCTGCACCCTCGAGAACCTCGGACATGATATCCATATTGCTCAAAACAAGTTTGCAGCAGCCCACTTGGATTTCTTTAATGATCGCAGAATTGTTCTCTGCACCCTCGAGAACCTCGGACACGATATCCATAATGTTGAAAACATAATTGTTTGCGGCAGCCCTCTTGGATTTCAAAACTGATCACAGAATTTTTCTCTGCACCCTCGAGATACTCGGACACGATATCCATATTGCTAAAATCAAAATTTTGAGCAAGGGCCATCTTGGATTTGAAAACTGATCATAAAATCGTTCTCTGCACCCTCGAGAACCTCGGATACGATACCCATAATCTAGTTATCATACTTTTGAGCGGCGGCCATCTGGGATTTAAAAATGATCCCAAATTTGTTTTCTGCACCCTCGAGAACCTCGGACATGATATCCATATTGCTGAAAACATAATTTTGTGCGGCGGCCATCTAAGATATGAGAAATGATCACAAAATCGTTCTCTGCACGCTCAAGAACCTCGGATATGATACCCATATTTTTGTGATCATAATCTTGCACAGCGGCCCTCTTGGATTTGAAAAAAGATCACAAAATCGTTCTCAGCACCCTCGAGAACCTTGGATACGTTACACATAATGTAGTTATCATACTTTTGAACGGCGGCCATCTTGGATTTGAAAAATGATCACAAAATCGTTCTCTGCAACCTCGAGAACCTCTGATACGATACCCATAATGTAGTTATCATAATTTTGAGCGGCGGCCATCTCGGACATAAAATTGATCCCAAAATAGTTTTCTGCACCCTCGAGAACCTCGGACACGATATCCATATTGCTGAAAACATAATTTTGTGCGGCGGCCACGTCGGATTTAAAAATGATCCCAAATTTGTTTTCTGCACCCTCGAGAACCTCGGACATGATATCCATATTGCTGAAAACATAATTTTGTGCGGCGGCCATCTAAGATATGAGAAATGATCACAAAATCGTTCTCTGCACTCTCAAGAACCTCGGATACGATACCCATATTTTAGTGATCATAATCTTGCACGGCGGCCCACTTGGATTTGAAAAATGACTACAAAATCGTTCTCAGCTCCCTCGAGAACCTCGGATACGATACCCATAATGTAGTTATTATACTTTTGAGCGGCGGCCATCTTGGATTTGAAAAATTATCACAAAATCGTTCTCTGCAACCTCGAGAACCTCGGATACGACACCCATAATGTAGTTATCATAATTTTGAGCGGCGGCCATCTCGGATTTAAAAATGATCCCAAAATTGTTTTCTGCACTCTCGAGAACCTCGGATACGATACCCATAATTTTGTGATCATAATCTTGCACATCGGCCATTTCGGATTTAAAAATGATCCCAAAATTGTTTTCTGCACCCTCGAGAACCTCGGACATGATATCCATATTGCTCAAAACAAGTTTGCAGCAGCCCACTTGGATTTCTTTAATGATCGCAGAATTGTTCTCTGCACCCTCGAGAACCTCGGACACGATATCCATAATGTTGAAAACATAATTGTTTGCGGCAGCCCTCTTGGATTTCAAAACTGATCACAGAATTTTTCTCTGCACCCTCGAGATACTCGGACACGATATCCATATTGCTAAAATCAAAATTTTGAGCAAGGGCCATCTTGGATTTGAAAACTGATCATAAAATCGTTCTCTGCACCCTCGAGAACCTCGGATACGATACCCATAATCTAGTTATCATACTTTTGAGCGGCGGCCATCTGGGATTTAAAAATGATCCCAAATTTGTTTTCTGCACCCTCGAGAACCTCGGACATGATATCCATATTGCTGAAAACATAATTTTGTGCGGCGGCCATCTAAGATATGAGAAATGATCACAAAATCGTTCTCTGCACGCTCAAGAACCTCGGATATGATACCCATATTTTTGTGATCATAATCTTGCACAGCGGCCCTCTTGGATTTGAAAAAAGATCACAAAATCGTTCTCAGCACCCTCGAGAACCTTGGATACGTTACACATAATGTAGTTATCATACTTTTGAACGGCGGCCATCTTGGATTTGAAAAATGATCACAAAATCGTTCTCTGCAACCTCGAGAACCTCTGATACGATACCCATAATGTAGTTATCATAATTTTGAGCGGCGGCCATCTCGGACATAAAATTGATCCCAAAATAGTTTTCTGCACCCTCGAGAACCTCGGACACGATATCCATATTGCTGAAAACATAATTTTGTGCGGCGGCCACGTCGGATTTAAAAATGATCCCAAATTTGTTTTCTGCACCCTCGAGAACCTCGGACATGATATCCATATTGCTGAAAACATAATTTTGTGCGGCGGCCATCTAAGATATGAGAAATGATCACAAAATCGTTCTCTGCACTCTCAAGAACCTCGGATACGATACCCATATTTTAGTGATCATAATCTTGCACGGCGGCCCACTTGGATTTGAAAAATGACTACAAAATCGTTCTCAGCTCCCTCGAGAACCTCGGATACGATACCCATAATGTAGTTATTATACTTTTGAGCGGCGGCCATCTTGGATTTGAAAAATTATCACAAAATCGTTCTCTGCAACCTCGAGAACCTCGGATACGACACCCATAATGTAGTTATCATAATTTTGAGCGGCGGCCATCTCGGATTTAAAAATGATCCCAAAATTGTTTTCTGCACTCTCGAGAACCTCGGATACGATACCCATAATTTTGTGATCATAATCTTGCACATCGGCCATTTCGGATTTAAAAATGATCCCAAAATTGTTTTCTGCACCCTCGAGAACCTCGGACATGATATCCATATTGCTCAAAACAAGTTTGCAGCAGCCCACTTGGATTTCTTTAATGATCGCAGAATTGTTCTCTGCACCCTCGAGAACCTCGGACACGATATCCATAATGTTGAAAACATAATTGTTTGCGGCAGCCCTCTTGGATTTCAAAACTGATCACAGAATTTTTCTCTGCACCCTCGAGATACTCGGACACGATATCCATATTGCTAAAATCAAAATTTTGAGCAAGGGCCATCTTGGATTTGAAAACTGATCATAAAATCGTTCTCTGCACCCTCGAGAACCTCGGATACGATACCCATAATCTAGTTATCATACTTTTGAGCGGCGGCCATCTGGGATTTAAAAATGATCCCAAATTTGTTTTCTGCACCCTCGAGAACCTCGGACATGATATCCATATTGCTGAAAACATAATTTTGTGCGGCGGCCATCTAAGATATGAGAAATGATCACAAAATCGTTCTCTGCACGCTCAAGAACCTCGGATATGATACCCATATTTTTGTGATCATAATCTTGCACAGCGGCCCTCTTGGATTTGAAAAAAGATCACAAAATCGTTCTCAGCACCCTCGAGAACCTTGGATACGTTACACATAATGTAGTTATCATACTTTTGAACGGCGGCCATCTTGGATTTGAAAAATGATCACAAAATCGTTCTCTGCAACCTCGAGAACCTCTGATACGATACCCATAATGTAGTTATCATAATTTTGAGCGGCGGCCATCTCGGACATAAAATTGATCCCAAAATAGTTTTCTGCACCCTCGAGAACCTCGGACACGATATCCATATTGCTGAAAACATAATTTTGTGCGGCGGCCACGTCGGATTTAAAAATGATCCCAAATTTGTTTTCTGCACCCTCGAGAACCTCGGACATGATATCCATATTGCTGAAAACATAATTTTGTGCGGCGGCCATCTAAGATATGAGAAATGATCACAAAATCGTTCTCTGCACTCTCAAGAACCTCGGATACGATACCCATATTTTAGTGATCATAATCTTGCACGGCGGCCCACTTGGATTTGAAAAATGACTACAAAATCGTTCTCAGCTCCCTCGAGAACCTCGGATACGATACCCATAATGTAGTTATTATACTTTTGAGCGGCGGCCATCTTGGATTTGAAAAATTATCACAAAATCGTTCTCTGCAACCTCGAGAACCTCGGATACGACACCCATAATGTAGTTATCATAATTTTGAGCGGCGGCCATCTCGGATTTAAAAATGATCTCAAAATTGTTTTCTGCACTCTCGAGAACCTCGGATACGATACCCATAATTTTGTGATCATAATCTTGCACATCGGCCATTTCGGATTTAAAAATGATCCCAAAATTGTTTTCTGCACCCTCGAGAACCTCGGACATGATATCCATATTGCTCAAAACAAGTTTGCAGCAGCCCACTTGGATTTCTTTAATGATCGCAGAATTGTTCTCTGCACCCTCGAGAACCTCGGACACGATATCCATAATGTTGAAAACATAATTGTTTGCGGCAGCCCTCTTGGATTTCAAAACTGATCACAGAATTTTTCTCTGCACCCTCGAGATACTCGGACACGATATCCATATTGCTAAAATCAAAATTTTGAGCAAGGGCCATCTTGGATTTGAAAACTGATCATAAAATCGTTCTCTGCACCCTCGAGAACCTCGGATACGATACCCATAATCTAGTTATCATACTTTTGAGCGGCGGCCATCTGGGATTTAAAAATGATCCCAAATTTGTTTTCTGCACCCTCGAGAACCTCGGACATGATATCCATATTGCTGAAAACATAATTTTGTGCGGCGGCCATCTAAGATATGAGAAATGATCACAAAATCGTTCTCTGCACGCTCAAGAACCTCGGATATGATACCCATATTTTTGTGATCATAATCTTGCACAGCGGCCCTCTTGGATTTGAAAAAAGATCACAAAATCGTTCTCAGCACCCTCGAGAACCTTGGATACGTTACACATAATGTAGTTATCATACTTTTGAACGGCGGCCATCTTGGATTTGAAAAATGATCACAAAATCGTTCTCTGCAACCTCGAGAACCTCTGATACGATACCCATAATGTAGTTATCATAATTTTGAGCGGCGGCCATCTCGGACATAAAATTGATCCCAAAATAGTTTTCTGCACCCTCGAGAACCTCGGACACGATATCCATATTGCTGAAAACATAATTTTGTGCGGCGGCCACGTCGGATTTAAAAATGATCCCAAATTTGTTTTCTGCACCCTCGAGAACCTCGGACATGATATCCATATTGCTGAAAACATAATTTTGTGCGGCGGCCATCTAAGATATGAGAAATGATCACAAAATCGTTCTCTGCACTCTCAAGAACCTCGGATACGATACCCATATTTTAGTGATCATAATCTTGCACGGCGGCCCACTTGGATTTGAAAAATGACTACAAAATCGTTCTCAGCTCCCTCGAGAACCTCGGATACGATACCCATAATGTAGTTATTATACTTTTGAGCGGCGGCCATCTTGGATTTGAAAAATTATCACAAAATCGTTCTCTGCAACCTCGAGAACCTCGGATACGACACCCATAATGTAGTTATCATAATTTTGAGCGGCGGCCATCTCGGATTTAAAAATGATCCCAAAATTGTTTTCTGCACTCTCGAGAACCTCGGATACGATACCCATAATTTTGTGATCATAATCTTGCACATCGGCCATTTCGGATTTAAAAATGATCCCAAAATTGTTTTCTGCACCCTCGAGAACCTCGGACATGATATCCATATTGCTCAAAACAAGTTTGCAGCAGCCCACTTGGATTTCTTTAATGATCGCAGAATTGTTCTCTGCACCCTCGAGAACCTCGGACACGATATCCATAATGTTGAAAACATAATTGTTTGCGGCAGCCCTCTTGGATTTCAAAACTGATCACAGAATTTTTCTCTGCACCCTCGAGATACTCGGACACGATATCCATATTGCTAAAATCAAAATTTTGAGCAAGGGCCATCTTGGATTTGAAAACTGATCATAAAATCGTTCTCTGCACCCTCGAGAACCTCGGATACGATACCCATAATCTAGTTATCATACTTTTGAGCGGCGGCCATCTGGGATTTAAAAATGATCCCAAATTTGTTTTCTGCACCCTCGAGAACCTCGGACATGATATCCATATTGCTGAAAACATAATTTTGTGCGGCGGCCATCTAAGATATGAGAAATGATCACAAAATCGTTCTCTGCACGCTCAAGAACCTCGGATATGATACCCATATTTTTGTGATCATAATCTTGCACAGCGGCCCTCTTGGATTTGAAAAAAGATCACAAAATCGTTCTCAGCACCCTCGAGAACCTTGGATACGTTACACATAATGTAGTTATCATACTTTTGAACGGCGGCCATCTTGGATTTGAAAAATGATCACAAAATCGTTCTCTGCAACCTCGAGAACCTCTGATACGATACCCATAATGTAGTTATCATAATTTTGAGCGGCGGCCATCTCGGACATAAAATTGATCCCAAAATAGTTTTCTGCACCCTCGAGAACCTCGGACACGATATCCATATTGCTGAAAACATAATTTTGTGCGGCGGCCACGTCGGATTTAAAAATGATCCCAAATTTGTTTTCTGCACCCTCGAGAACCTCGGACATGATATCCATATTGCTGAAAACATAATTTTGTGCGGCGGCCATCTAAGATATGAGAAATGATCACAAAATCGTTCTCTGCACTCTCAAGAACCTCGGATACGATACCCATATTTTAGTGATCATAATCTTGCACGGCGGCCCACTTGGATTTGAAAAATGACTACAAAATCGTTCTCAGCTCCCTCGAGAACCTCGGATACGATACCCATAATGTAGTTATTATACTTTTGAGCGGCGGCCATCTTGGATTTGAAAAATTATCACAAAATCGTTCTCTGCAACCTCGAGAACCTCGGATACGACACCCATAATGTAGTTATCATAATTTTGAGCGGCGGCCATCTCGGATTTAAAAATGATCCCAAAATTGTTTTCTGCACTCTCGAGAACCTCGGATACGATACCCATAATTTTGTGATCATAATCTTGCACATCGGCCATTTCGGATTTAAAAATGATCCCAAAATTGTTTTCTGCACCCTCGAGAACCTCGGACATGATATCCATATTGCTCAAAACAAGTTTGCAGCAGCCCACTTGGATTTCTTTAATGATCGCAGAATTGTTCTCTGCACCCTCGAGAACCTCGGACACGATATCCATAATGTTGAAAACATAATTGTTTGCGGCAGCCCTCTTGGATTTCAAAACTGATCACAGAATTTTTCTCTGCACCCTCGAGATACTCGGACACGATATCCATATTGCTAAAATCAAAATTTTGAGCAAGGGCCATCTTGGATTTGAAAACTGATCATAAAATCGTTCTCTGCACCCTCGAGAACCTCGGATACGATACCCATAATCTAGTTATCATACTTTTGAGCGGCGGCCATCTGGGATTTAAAAATGATCCCAAATTTGTTTTCTGCACCCTCGAGAACCTCGGACATGATATCCATATTGCTGAAAACATAATTTTGTGCGGCGGCCATCTAAGATATGAGAAATGATCACAAAATCGTTCTCTGCACGCTCAAGAACCTCGGATATGATACCCATATTTTTGTGATCATCATCTTGCACAGCGGCCCTCTTGGATTTGAAAAAAGATCACAAAATCGTTCTCAGCACCCTCGAGAACCTTGGATACGTTACACATAATGTAGTTATCATACTTTTGAACGGCGGCCATCTTGGATTTGAAAAATGATCACAAAATCGTTCTCTGCAACCTCGAGAACCTCTGATACGATACCCATAATGTAGTTATCATAATTTTGAGCGGCGGCCATCTCGGACATAAAATTGATCCCAAAATAGTTTTCTGCACCCTCGAGAACCTCGGACACGATATCCATATTGCTGAAAACATAATTTTGTGCGGCGGCCACGTCGGATTTAAAAATGATCCCAAATTTGTTTTCTGCACCCTCGAGAACCTCGGACATGATATCCATATTGCTGAAAACATAATTTTGTGCGGCGGCCATCTAAGATATGAGAAATGATCACAAAATCGTTCTCTGCACTCTCAAGAACCTCGGATACGATACCCATATTTTAGTGATCATAATCTTGCACGGCGGCCCACTTGGATTTGAAAAATGACTACAAAATCGTTCTCAGCTCCCTCGAGAACCTCGGATACGATACCCATAATGTAGTTATTATACTTTTGAGCGGCGGCCATCTTGGATTTGAAAAATTATCACAAAATCGTTCTCTGCAACCTCGAGAACCTCGGATACGACACCCATAATGTAGTTATCATAATTTTGAGCGGCGGCCATCTCGGATTTAAAAATGATCCCAAAATTGTTTTCTGCACTCTCGAGAACCTCGGATACGATACCCATAATTTTGTGATCATAATCTTGCACATCGGCCATTTCGGATTTAAAAATGATCCCAAAATTGTTTTCTGCACCCTCGAGAACCTCGGACATGATATCCATATTGCTCAAAACAAGTTTGCAGCAGCCCACTTGGATTTCTTTAATGATCGCAGAATTGTTCTCTGCACCCTCGAGAACCTCGGACACGATATCCATAATGTTGAAAACATAATTGTTTGCGGCAGCCCTCTTGGATTTCAAAACTGATCACAGAATTTTTCTCTGCACCCTCGAGATACTCGGACACGATATCCATATTGCTAAAATCAAAATTTTGAGCAAGGGCCATCTTGGATTTGAAAACTGATCATAAAATCGTTCTCTGCACCCTCGAGAACCTCGGATACGATACCCATAATCTAGTTATCATACTTTTGAGCGGCGGCCATCTGGGATTTAAAAATGATCCCAAATTTGTTTTCTGCACCCTCGAGAACCTCGGACATGATATCCATATTGCTGAAAACATAATTTTGTGCGGCGGCCATCTAAGATATGAGAAATGATCACAAAATCGTTCTCTGCACGCTCAAGAACCTCGGATATGATACCCATATTTTTGTGATCATAATCTTGCACAGCGGCCCTCTTGGATTTGAAAAAAGATCACAAAATCGTTCTCAGCACCCTCGAGAACCTTGGATACGTTACACATAATGTAGTTATCATACTTTTGAACGGCGGCCATCTTGGATTTGAAAAATGATCACAAAATCGTTCTCTGCAACCTCGAGAACCTCTGATACGATACCCATAATGTAGTTATCATAATTTTGAGCGGCGGCCATCTCGGACATAAAATTGATCCCAAAATAGTTTTCTGCACCCTCGAGAACCTCGGACACGATATCCATATTGCTGAAAACATAATTTTGTGCGGCGGCCACGTCGGATTTAAAAATGATCCCAAATTTGTTTTCTGCACCCTCGAGAACCTCGGACATGATATCCATATTGCTGAAAACATAATTTTGTGCGGCGGCCATCTAAGATATGAGAAATGATCACAAAATCGTTCTCTGCACTCTCAAGAACCTCGGATACGATACCCATATTTTAGTGATCATAATCTTGCACGGCGGCCCACTTGGATTTGAAAAATGACTACAAAATCGTTCTCAGCTCCCTCGAGAACCTCGGATACGATACCCATAATGTAGTTATTATACTTTTGAGCGGCGGCCATCTTGGATTTGAAAAATTATCACAAAATCGTTCTCTGCAACCTCGAGAACCTCGGATACGACACCCATAATGTAGTTATCATAATTTTGAGCGGCGGCCATCTCGGATTTAAAAATGATCCCAAAATTGTTTTCTGCACTCTCGAGAACCTCGGATACGATACCCATAATTTTGTGATCATAATCTTGCACATCGGCCATTTCGGATTTAAAAATGATCCCAAAATTGTTTTCTGCACCCTCGAGAACCTCGGACATGATATCCATATTGCTCAAAACAAGTTTGCAGCAGCCCACTTGGATTTCTTTAATGATCGCAGAATTGTTCTCTGCACCCTCGAGAACCTCGGACACGATATCCATAATGTTGAAAACATAATTGTTTGCGGCAGCCCTCTTGGATTTCAAAACTGATCACAGAATTTTTCTCTGCACCCTCGAGATACTCGGACACGATATCCATATTGCTAAAATCAAAATTTTGAGCAAGGGCCATCTTGGATTTGAAAACTGATCATAAAATCGTTCTCTGCACCCTCGAGAACCTCGGATACGATACCCATAATCTAGTTATCATACTTTTGAGCGGCGGCCATCTGGGATTTAAAAATGATCCCAAATTTGTTTTCTGCACCCTCGAGAACCTCGGACATGATATCCATATTGCTGAAAACATAATTTTGTGCGGCGGCCATCTAAGATATGAGAAATGATCACAAAATCGTTCTCTGCACGCTCAAGAACCTCGGATATGATACCCATATTTTTGTGATCATAATCTTGCACAGCGGCCCTCTTGGATTTGAAAAAAGATCACAAAATCGTTCTCAGCACCCTCGAGAACCTTGGATACGTTACACATAATGTAGTTATCATACTTTTGAACGGCGGCCATCTTGGATTTGAAAAATGATCACAAAATCGTTCTCTGCAACCTCGAGAACCTCTGATACGATACCCATAATGTAGTTATCATAATTTTGAGCGGCGGCCATCTCGGACATAAAATTGATCCCAAAATAGTTTTCTGCACCCTCGAGAACCTCGGACACGATATCCATATTGCTGAAAACATAATTTTGTGCGGCGGCCACGTCGGATTTAAAAATGATCCCAAATTTGTTTTCTGCACCCTCGAGAACCTCGGACATGATATCCATATTGCTGAAAACATAATTTTGTGCGGCGGCCATCTAAGATATGAGAAATGATCACAAAATCGTTCTCTGCACTCTCAAGAACCTCGGATACGATACCCATATTTTAGTGATCATAATCTTGCACGGCGGCCCACTTGGATTTGAAAAATGACTACAAAATCGTTCTCAGCTCCCTCGAGAACCTCGGATACGATACCCATAATGTAGTTATTATACTTTTGAGCGGCGGCCATCTTGGATTTGAAAAATTATCACAAAATCGTTCTCTGCAACCTCGAGAACCTCGGATACGACACCCATAATGTAGTTATCATAATTTTGAGCGGCGGCCATCTCGGATTTAAAAATGATCCCAAAATTGTTTTCTGCACTCTCGAGAACCTCGGATACGATACCCATAATTTTGTGATCATAATCTTGCACATCGGCCATTTCGGATTTAAAAATGATCCCAAAATTGTTTTCTGCACCCTCGAGAACCTCGGACATGATATCCATATTGCTCAAAACAAGTTTGCAGCAGCCCACTTGGATTTCTTTAATGATCGCAGAATTGTTCTCTGCACCCTCGAGAACCTCGGACACGATATCCATAATGTTGAAAACATAATTGTTTGCGGCAGCCCTCTTGGATTTCAAAACTGATCACAGAATTTTTCTCTGCACCCTCGAGATACTCGGACACGATATCCATATTGCTAAAATCAAAATTTTGAGCAAGGGCCATCTTGGATTTGAAAACTGATCATAAAATCGTTCTCTGCACCCTCGAGAACCTCGGATACGATACCCATAATCTAGTTATCATACTTTTGAGCGGCGGCCATCTGGGATTTAAAAATGATCCCAAATTTGTTTTCTGCACCCTCGAGAACCTCGGACATGATATCCATATTGCTGAAAACATAATTTTGTGCGGCGGCCATCTAAGATATGAGAAATGATCACAAAATCGTTCTCTGCACGCTCAAGAACCTCGGATATGATACCCATATTTTTGTGATCATAATCTTGCACAGCGGCCCTCTTGGATTTGAAAAAAGATCACAAAATCGTTCTCAGCACCCTCGAGAACCTTGGATACGTTACACATAATGTAGTTATCATACTTTTGAACGGCGGCCATCTTGGATTTGAAAAATGATCACAAAATCGTTCTCTGCAACCTCGAGAACCTCTGATACGATACCCATAATGTAGTTATCATAATTTTGAGCGGCGGCCATCTCGGACATAAAATTGATCCCAAAATAGTTTTCTGCACCCTCGAGAACCTCGGACACGATATCCATATTGCTGAAAACATAATTTTGTGCGGCGGCCACGTCGGATTTAAAAATGATCCCAAATTTGTTTTCTGCACCCTCGAGAACCTCGGACATGATATCCATATTGCTGAAAACATAATTTTGTGCGGCGGCCATCTAAGATATGAGAAATGATCACAAAATCGTTCTCTGCACTCTCAAGAACCTCGGATACGATACCCATATTTTAGTGATCATAATCTTGCACGGCGGCCCACTTGGATTTGAAAAATGACTACAAAATCGTTCTCAGCTCCCTCGAGAACCTCGGATACGATACCCATAATGTAGTTATTATACTTTTGAGCGGCGGCCATCTTGGATTTGAAAAATTATCACAAAATCGTTCTCTGCAACCTCGAGAACCTCGGATACGACACCCATAATGTAGTTATCATAATTTTGAGCGGCGGCCATCTCGGATTTAAAAATGATCCCAAAATTGTTTTCTGCACTCTCGAGAACCTCGGATACGATACCCATAATTTTGTGATCATAATCTTGCACATCGGCCATTTCGGATTTAAAAATGATCCCAAAATTGTTTTCTGCACCCTCGAGAACCTCGGACATGATATCCATATTGCTCAAAACAAGTTTGCAGCAGCCCACTTGGATTTCTTTAATGATCGCAGAATTGTTCTCTGCACCCTCGAGAACCTCGGACACGATATCCATAATGTTGAAAACATAATTGTTTGCGGCAGCCCTCTTGGATTTCAAAACTGATCACAGAATTTTTCTCTGCACCCTCGAGATACTCGGACACGATATCCATATTGCTAAAATCAAAATTTTGAGCAAGGGCCATCTTGGATTTGAAAACTGATCATAAAATCGTTCTCTGCACCCTCGAGAACCTCGGATACGATACCCATAATCTAGTTATCATACTTTTGAGCGGCGGCCATCTGGGATTTAAAAATGATCCCAAATTTGTTTTCTGCACCCTCGAGAACCTCGGACATGATATCCATATTGCTGAAAACATAATTTTGTGCGGCGGCCATCTAAGATATGAGAAATGATCACAAAATCGTTCTCTGCACGCTCAAGAACCTCGGATATGATACCCATATTTTTGTGATCATAATCTTGCACAGCGGCCCTCTTGGATTTGAAAAAAGATCACAAAATCGTTCTCAGCACCCTCGAGAACCTTGGATACGTTACACAATGTAGTTATCATACTTTTGAACGGCGGCCATCTTGGATTTGAAAAATGATCACAAAATCGTTCTCTGCAACCTCGAGAACCTCTGATACGATACCCATAATGTAGTTATCATAATTTTGAGCGGCGGCCATCTCGGACATAAAATTGATCCCAAAATAGTTTTCTGCACCCTCGAGAACCTCGGACACGATATCCATATTGCTGAAAACATAATTTTGTGCGGCGGCCACGTCGGATTTAAAAATGATCCCAAATTTGTTTTCTGCACCCTCGAGAACCTCGGACATGATATCCATATTGCTGAAAACATAATTTTGTGCGGCGGCCATCTAAGATATGAGAAATGATCACAAAATCGTTCTCTGCACTCTCAAGAACCTCGGATACGATACCCATATTTTAGTGATCATAATCTTGCACGGCGGCCCACTTGGATTTGAAAAATGACTACAAAATCGTTCTCAGCTCCCTCGAGAACCTCGGATACGATACCCATAATGTAGTTATTATACTTTTGAGCGGCGGCCATCTTGGATTTGAAAAATTATCACAAAATCGTTCTCTGCAACCTCGAGAACCTCGGATACGACACCCATAATGTAGTTATCATAATTTTGAGCGGCGGCCATCTCGGATTTAAAAATGATCCCAAAATTGTTTTCTGCACTCTCGAGAACCTCGGATACGATACCCATAATTTTGTGATCATAATCTTGCACATCGGCCATTTCGGATTTAAAAATGATCCCAAAATTGTTTTCTGCACCCTCGAGAACCTCGGACATGATATCCATATTGCTCAAAACAAGTTTGCAGCAGCCCACTTGGATTTCTTTAATGATCGCAGAATTGTTCTCTGCACCCTCGAGAACCTCGGACACGATATCCATAATGTTGAAAACATAATTGTTTGCGGCAGCCCTCTTGGATTTCAAAACTGATCACAGAATTTTTCTCTGCACCCTCGAGATACTCGGACACGATATCCATATTGCTAAAATCAAAATTTTGAGCAAGGGCCATCTTGGATTTGAAAACTGATCATAAAATCGTTCTCTGCACCCTCGAGAACCTCGGATACGATACCCATAATCTAGTTATCATACTTTTGAGCGGCGGCCATCTGGGATTTAAAAATGATCCCAAATTTGTTTTCTGCACCCTCGAGAACCTCGGACATGATATCCATATTGCTGAAAACATAATTTTGTGCGGCGGCCATCTAAGATATGAGAAATGATCACAAAATCGTTCTCTGCACGCTCAAGAACCTCGGATATGATACCCATATTTTTGTGATCATAATCTTGCACAGCGGCCCTCTTGGATTTGAAAAAAGATCACAAAATCGTTCTCAGCACCCTCGAGAACCTTGGATACGTTACACATAATGTAGTTATCATACTTTTGAACGGCGGCCATCTTGGATTTGAAAAATGATCACAAAATCGTTCTCTGCAACCTCGAGAACCTCTGATACGATACCCATAATGTAGTTATCATAATTTTGAGCGGCGGCCATCTCGGACATAAAATTGATCCCAAAATAGTTTTCTGCACCCTCGAGAACCTCGGACACGATATCCATATTGCTGAAAACATAATTTTGTGCGGCGGCCACGTCGGATTTAAAAATGATCCCAAATTTGTTTTCTGCACCCTCGAGAACCTCGGACATGATATCCATATTGCTGAAAACATAATTTTGTGCGGCGGCCATCTAAGATATGAGAAATGATCACAAAATCGTTCTCTGCACTCTCAAGAACCTCGGATACGATACCCATATTTTAGTGATCATAATCTTGCACGGCGGCCCACTTGGATTTGAAAAATGACTACAAAATCGTTCTCAGCTCCCTCGAGAACCTCGGATACGATACCCATAATGTAGTTATTATACTTTTGAGCGGCGGCCATCTTGGATTTGAAAAATTATCACAAAATCGTTCTCTGCAACCTCGAGAACCTCGGATACGACACCCATAATGTAGTTATCATAATTTTGAGCGGCGGCCATCTCGGATTTAAAAATGATCCCAAAATTGTTTTCTGCACTCTCGAGAACCTCGGATACGATACCCATAATTTTGTGATCATAATCTTGCACATCGGCCATTTCGGATTTAAAAATGATCCCAAAATTGTTTTCTGCACCCTCGAGAACCTCGGACATGATATCCATATTGCTCAAAACAAGTTTGCAGCAGCCCACTTGGATTTCTTTAATGATCGCAGAATTGTTCTCTGCACCCTCGAGAACCTCGGACACGATATCCATAATGTTGAAAACATAATTGTTTGCGGCAGCCCTCTTGGATTTCAAAACTGATCACAGAATTTTTCTCTGCACCCTCGAGATACTCGGACACGATATCCATATTGCTAAAATCAAAATTTTGAGCAAGGGCCATCTTGGATTTGAAAACTGATCATAAAATCGTTCTCTGCACCCTCGAGAACCTCGGATACGATACCCATAATCTAGTTATCATACTTTTGAGCGGCGGCCATCTGGGATTTAAAAATGATCCCAAATTTGTTTTCTGCACCCTCGAGAACCTCGGACATGATATCCATATTGCTGAAAACATAATTTTGTGCGGCGGCCATCTAAGATATGAGAAATGATCACAAAATCGTTCTCTGCACGCTCAAGAACCTCGGATATGATACCCATATTTTTGTGATCATAATCTTGCACAGCGGCCCTCTTGGATTTGAAAAAAGATCACAAAATCGTTCTCAGCACCCTCGAGAACCTTGGATACGTTACACATAATGTAGTTATCATACTTTTGAACGGCGGCCATCTTGGATTTGAAAAATGATCACAAAATCGTTCTCTGCAACCTCGAGAACCTCTGATACGATACCCATAATGTAGTTATCATAATTTTGAGCGGCGGCCATCTCGGACATAAAATTGATCCCAAAATAGTTTTCTGCACCCTCGAGAACCTCGGACACGATATCCATATTGCTGAAAACATAATTTTGTGCGGCGGCCACGTCGGATTTAAAAATGATCCCAAATTTGTTTTCTGCACCCTCGAGAACCTCGGACATGATATCCATATTGCTGAAAACATAATTTTGTGCGGCGGCCATCTAAGATATGAGAAATGATCACAAAATCGTTCTCTGCACTCTCAAGAACCTCGGATACGATACCCATATTTTAGTGATCATAATCTTGCACGGCGGCCCACTTGGATTTGAAAAATGACTACAAAATCGTTCTCAGCTCCCTCGAGAACCTCGGATACGATACCCATAATGTAGTTATTATACTTTTGAGCGGCGGCCATCTTGGATTTGAAAAATTATCACAAAATCGTTCTCTGCAACCTCGAGAACCTCGGATACGACACCCATAATGTAGTTATCATAATTTTGAGCGGCGGCCATCTCGGATTTAAAAATGATCCCAAAATTGTTTTCTGCACTCTCGAGAACCTCGGATACGATACCCATAATTTTGTGATCATAATCTTGCACATCGGCCATTTCGGATTTAAAAATGATCCCAAAATTGTTTTCTGCACCCTCGAGAACCTCGGACATGATATCCATATTGCTCAAAACAAGTTTGCAGCAGCCCACTTGGATTTCTTTAATGATCGCAGAATTGTTCTCTGCACCCTCGAGAACCTCGGACACGATATCCATAATGTTGAAAACATAATTGTTTGCGGCAGCCCTCTTGGATTTCAAAACTGATCACAGAATTTTTCTCTGCACCCTCGAGATACTCGGACACGATATCCATATTGCTAAAATCAAAATTTTGAGCAAGGGCCATCTTGGATTTGAAAACTGATCATAAAATCGTTCTCTGCACCCTCGAGAACCTCGGATACGATACCCATAATCTAGTTATCATACTTTTGAGCGGCGGCCATCTGGGATTTAAAAATGATCCCAAATTTGTTTTCTGCACCCTCGAGAACCTCGGACATGATATCCATATTGCTGAAAACATAATTTTGTGCGGCGGCCATCTAAGATATGAGAAATGATCACAAAATCGTTCTCTGCACGCTCAAGAACCTCGGATATGATACCCATATTTTTGTGATCATAATCTTGCACAGCGGCCCTCTTGGATTTGAAAAAAGATCACAAAATCGTTCTCAGCACCCTCGAGAACCTCGGATACGTTACACATAATGTAGTTATCATACTTTTGAACGGCGGCCATCTTGGATTTGAAAAATGATCACAAAATCGTTCTCTGCAACCTCGAGAACCTCTGATACGATACCCATAATGTAGTTATCATAATTTTGAGCGGCGGCCATCTCGGACATAAAATTGATCCCAAAATAGTTTTCTGCACCCTCGAGAACCTCGGACACGATATCCATATTGCTGAAAACATAATTTTGTGCGGCGGCCACGTCGGATTTAAAAATGATCCCAAATTTGTTTTCTGCACCCTCGAGAACCTCGGACATGATATCCATATTGCTGAAAACATAATTTTGTGCGGCGGCCATCTAAGATATGAGAAATGATCACAAAATCGTTCTCTGCACTCTCAAGAACCTCGGATACGATACCCATATTTTAGTGATCATAATCTTGCACGGCGGCCCACTTGGATTTGAAAAATGACTACAAAATCGTTCTCAGCTCCCTCGAGAACCTCGGATACGATACCCATAATGTAGTTATTATACTTTTGAGCGGCGGCCATCTTGGATTTGAAAAATTATCACAAAATCGTTCTCTGCAACCTCGAGAACCTCGGATACGACACCCATAATGTAGTTATCATAATTTTGAGCGGCGGCCATCTCGGATTTAAAAATGATCCCAAAATTGTTTTCTGCACTCTCGAGAACCTCGGATACGATACCCATAATTTTGTGATCATAATCTTGCACATCGGCCATTTCGGATTTAAAAATGATCCCAAAATTGTTTTCTGCACCCTCGAGAACCTCGGACATGATATCCATATTGCTCAAAACAAGTTTGCAGCAGCCCACTTGGATTTCTTTAATGATCGCAGAATTGTTCTCTGCACCCTCGAGAACCTCGGACACGATATCCATAATGTTGAAAACATAATTGTTTGCGGCAGCCCTCTTGGATTTCAAAACTGATCACAGAATTTTTCTCTGCACCCTCGAGATACTCGGACACGATATCCATATTGCTAAAATCAAAATTTTGAGCAAGGGCCATCTTGGATTTGAAAACTGATCATAAAATCGTTCTCTGCACCCTCGAGAACCTCGGATACGATACCCATAATCTAGTTATCATACTTTTGAGCGGCGGCCATCTGGGATTTAAAAATGATCCCAAATTTGTTTTCTGCACCCTCGAGAACCTCGGACATGATATCCATATTGCTGAAAACATAATTTTGTGCGGCGGCCATCTAAGATATGAGAAATGATCACAAAATCGTTCTCTGCACGCTCAAGAACCTCGGATATGATACCCATATTTTTGTGATCATAATCTTGCACAGCGGCCCTCTTGGATTTGAAAAAAGATCACAAAATCGTTCTCAGCACCCTCGAGAACCTTGGATACGTTACACATAATGTAGTTATCATACTTTTGAACGGCGGCCATCTTGGATTTGAAAAATGATCACAAAATCGTTCTCTGCAACCTCGAGAACCTCTGATACGATACCCATAATGTAGTTATCATAATTTTGAGCGGCGGCCATCTCGGACATAAAATTGATCCCAAAATAGTTTTCTGCACCCTCGAGAACCTCGGACACGATATCCATATTGCTGAAAACATAATTTTGTGCGGCGGCCACGTCGGATTTAAAAATGATCCCAAATTTGTTTTCTGCACCCTCGAGAACCTCGGACATGATATCCATATTGCTGAAAACATAATTTTGTGCGGCGGCCATCTAAGATATGAGAAATGATCACAAAATCGTTCTCTGCACTCTCAAGAACCTCGGATACGATACCCATATTTTAGTGATCATAATCTTGCACGGCGGCCCACTTGGATTTGAAAAATGACTACAAAATCGTTCTCAGCTCCCTCGAGAACCTCGGATACGATACCCATAATGTAGTTATTATACTTTTGAGCGGCGGCCATCTTGGATTTGAAAAATTATCACAAAATCGTTCTCTGCAACCTCGAGAACCTCGGATACGACACCCATAATGTAGTTATCATAATTTTGAGCGGCGGCCATCTCGGATTTAAAAATGATCCCAAAATTGTTTTCTGCACTCTCGAGAACCTCGGATACGATACCCATATTTTAGTGATCATAATCTTGCACGGCGGCCCACTTGGATTTGAAAAATGACTACAAAATCGTTCTCAGCTCCCTCGAGAACCTCGGATACGATACCCATAATGTAGTTATTATACTTTTGAGCGGCGGCCATCTTGGATTTGAAAAATTATCACAAAATCGTTCTCTGCAACCTCGAGAACCTCGGATACGACACCCATAATGTAGTTATCATAATTTTGAGCGGCGGCCATCTCGGATTTAAAAATGATCCCAAAATTGTTTTCTGCACTCTCGAGAACCTCGGATACGATACCCATAATTTTGTGATCATAATCTTGCACATCGGCCATTTCGGATTTAAAAATGATCCCAAAATTGTTTTCTGCACCCTCGAGAACCTCGGACATGATATCCATATTGCTCAAAACAAGTTTGCAGCAGCCCACTTGGATTTCTTTAATGATCGCAGAATTGTTCTCTGCACCCTCGAGAACCTCGGACACGATATCCATAATGTTGAAAACATAATTGTTTGCGGCAGCCCTCTTGGATGTCAAAACTGATCACAGAATTTTTCTCTGCACCCTCGAGATACTCGGACACGATATCCATATTGCTAAAATCAAAATTTTGAGCAAGGGCCATCTTGGATTTGAAAACTGATCATAAAATCGTTCTCTGCACCCTCGAGAACCTCGGATACGATACCCATAATCTAGTTATCATACTTTTGAGCGGCGGCCATCTGGGATTTAAAAATGATCCCAAATTTGTTTTCTGCACCCTCGAGAACCTCGGACATGATATCCATATTGCTGAAAACATAATTTTGTGCGGCGGCCATCTAAGATATGAGAAATGATCACAAAATCGTTCTCTGCACGCTCAAGAACCTCGGATATGATACCCATATTTTTGTGATCATAATCTTGCACAGCGGCCCTCTTGGATTTGAAAAAAGATCACAAAATCGTTCTCAGCACCCTCGAGAACCTTGGATACGTTACACAATGTAGTTATCATACTTTTGAACGGCGGCCATCTTGGATTTGAAAAATGATCACAAAATCGTTCTCTGCAACCTCGAGAACCTCTGATACGATACCCATAATGTAGTTATCATAATTTTGAGCGGCGGCCATCTCGGACATAAAATTGATCCCAAAATAGTTTTCTGCACCCTCGAGAACCTCGGACACGATATCCATATTGCTGAAAACATAATTTTGTGCGGCGGCCACGTCGGATTTAAAAATGATCCCAAATTTGTTTTCTGCACCCTCGAGAACCTCGGACATGATATCCATATTGCTGAAAACATAATTTTGTGCGGCGGCCATCTAAGATATGAGAAATGATCACAAAATCGTTCTCTGCACTCTCAAGAACCTCGGATACGATACCCATATTTTAGTGATCATAATCTTGCACGGCGGCCCACTTGGATTTGAAAAATGACTACAAAATCGTTCTCAGCTCCCTCGAGAACCTCGGATACGATACCCATAATGTAGTTATTATACTTTTGAGCGGCGGCCATCTTGGATTTGAAAAATTATCACAAAATCGTTCTCTGCAACCTCGAGAACCTCGGATACGACACCCATAATGTAGTTATCATAATTTTGAGCGGCGGCCATCTCGGATTTAAAAATGATCCCAAAATTGTTTTCTGCACTCTCGAGAACCTCGGATACGATACCCATAATTTTGTGATCATAATCTTGCACATCGGCCATTTCGGATTTAAAAATGATCCCAAAATTGTTTTCTGCACCCTCGAGAACCTCGGACATGATATCCATATTGCTCAAAACAAGTTTGCAGCAGCCCACTTGGATTTCTTTAATGATCGCAGAATTGTTCTCTGCACCCTCGAGAACCTCGGACACGATATCCATAATGTTGAAAACATAATTGTTTGCGGCAGCCCTCTTGGATTTCAAAACTGATCACAGAATTTTTCTCTGCACCCTCGAGATACTCGGACACGATATCCATATTGCTAAAATCAAAATTTTGAGCAAGGGCCATCTTGGATTTGAAAACTGATCATAAAATCGTTCTCTGCACCCTCGAGAACCTCGGATACGATACCCATAATCTAGTTATCATACTTTTGAGCGGCGGCCATCTGGGATTTAAAAATGATCCCAAATTTGTTTTCTGCACCCTCGAGAACCTCGGACATGATATCCATATTGCTGAAAACATAATTTTGTGCGGCGGCCATCTAAGATATGAGAAATGATCACAAAATCGTTCTCTGCACGCTCAAGAACCTCGGATATGATACCCATATTTTTGTGATCATAATCTTGCACAGCGGCCCTCTTGGATTTGAAAAAAGATCACAAAATCGTTCTCAGCACCCTCGAGAACCTTGGATACGTTACACATAATGTAGTTATCATACTTTTGAACGGCGGCCATCTTGGATTTGAAAAATGATCACAAAATCGTTCTCTGCAACCTCGAGAACCTCTGATACGATACCCATAATGTAGTTATCATAATTTTGAGCGGCGGCCATCTCGGACATAAAATTGATCCCAAAATAGTTTTCTGCACCCTCGAGAACCTCGGACACGATATCCATATTGCTGAAAACATAATTTTGTGCGGCGGCCACGTCGGATTTAAAAATGATCCCAAATTTGTTTTCTGCACCCTCGAGAACCTCGGACATGATATCCATATTGCTGAAAACATAATTTTGTGCGGCGGCCATCTAAGATATGAGAAATGATCACAAAATCGTTCTCTGCACTCTCAAGAACCTCGGATACGATACCCATATTTTAGTGATCATAATCTTGCACGGCGGCCCACTTGGATTTGAAAAATGACTACAAAATCGTTCTCAGCTCCCTCGAGAACCTCGGATACGATACCCATAATGTAGTTATTATACTTTTGAGCGGCGGCCATCTTGGATTTGAAAAATTATCACAAAATCGTTCTCTGCAACCTCGAGAACCTCGGATACGACACCCATAATGTAGTTATCATAATTTTGAGCGGCGGCCATCTCGGATTTAAAAATGATCCCAAAATTGTTTTCTGCACTCTCGAGAACCTCGGATACGATACCCATAATTTTGTGATCATAATCTTGCACATCGGCCATTTCGGATTTAAAAATGATCCCAAAATTGTTTTCTGCACCCTCGAGAACCTCGGACATGATATCCATATTGCTCAAAACAAGTTTGCAGCAGCCCACTTGGATTTCTTTAATGATCGCAGAATTGTTCTCTGCACCCTCGAGAACCTCGGACACGATATCCATAATGTTGAAAACATAATTGTTTGCGGCAGCCCTCTTGGATTTCAAAACTGATCACAGAATTTTTCTCTGCACCCTCGAGATACTCGGACACGATATCCATATTGCTAAAATCAAAATTTTGAGCAAGGGCCATCTTGGATTTGAAAACTGATCATAAAATCGTTCTCTGCACCCTCGAGAACCTCGGATACGATACCCATAATCTAGTTATCATACTTTTGAGCGGCGGCCATCTGGGATTTAAAAATGATCCCAAATTTGTTTTCTGCACCCTCGAGAACCTCGGACATGATATCCATATTGCTGAAAACATAATTTTGTGCGGCGGCCATCTAAGATATGAGAAATGATCACAAAATCGTTCTCTGCACGCTCAAGAACCTCGGATATGATACCCATATTTTTGTGATCATAATCTTGCACAGCGGCCCTCTTGGATTTGAAAAAAGATCACAAAATCGTTCTCAGCACCCTCGAGAACCTTGGATACGTTACACATAATGTAGTTATCATACTTTTGAACGGCGGCCATCTTGGATTTGAAAAATGATCACAAAATCGTTCTCTGCAACCTCGAGAACCTCTGATACGATACCCATAATGTAGTTATCATAATTTTGAGCGGCGGCCATCTCGGACATAAAATTGATCCCAAAATAGTTTTCTGCACCCTCGAGAACCTCGGACACGATATCCATATTGCTGAAAACATAATTTTGTGCGGCGGCCACGTCGGATTTAAAAATGATCCCAAATTTGTTTTCTGCACCCTCGAGAACCTCGGACATGATATCCATATTGCTGAAAACATAATTTTGTGCGGCGGCCATCTAAGATATGAGAAATGATCACAAAATCGTTCTCTGCACTCTCAAGAACCTCGGATACGATACCCATATTTTAGTGATCATAATCTTGCACGGCGGCCCACTTGGATTTGAAAAATGACTACAAAATCGTTCTCAGCTCCCTCGAGAACCTCGGATACGATACCCATAATGTAGTTATTATACTTTTGAGCGGCGGCCATCTTGGATTTGAAAAATTATCACAAAATCGTTCTCTGCAACCTCGAGAACCTCGGATACGACACCCATAATGTAGTTATCATAATTTTGAGCGGCGGCCATCTCGGATTTAAAAATGATCCCAAAATTGTTTTCTGCACTCTCGAGAACCTCGGATACGATACCCATAATTTTGTGATCATAATCTTGCACATCGGCCATTTCGGATTTAAAAATGATCCCAAAATTGTTTTCTGCACCCTCGAGAACCTCGGACATGATATCCATATTGCTCAAAACAAGTTTGCAGCAGCCCACTTGGATTTCTTTAATGATCGCAGAATTGTTCTCTGCACCCTCGAGAACCTCGGACACGATATCCATAATGTTGAAAACATAATTGTTTGCGGCAGCCCTCTTGGATTTCAAAACTGATCACAGAATTTTTCTCTGCACCCTCGAGATACTCGGACACGATATCCATATTGCTAAAATCAAAATTTTGAGCAAGGGCCATCTTGGATTTGAAAACTGATCATAAAATCGTTCTCTGCACCCTCGAGAACCTCGGATACGATACCCATAATCTAGTTATCATACTTTTGAGCGGCGGCCATCTGGGATTTAAAAATGATCCCAAATTTGTTTTCTGCACCCTCGAGAACCTCGGACATGATATCCATATTGCTGAAAACATAATTTTGTGCGGCGGCCATCTAAGATATGAGAAATGATCACAAAATCGTTCTCTGCACGCTCAAGAACCTCGGATATGATACCCATATTTTTGTGATCATAATCTTGCACAGCGGCCCTCTTGGATTTGAAAAAAGATCACAAAATCGTTCTCAGCACCCTCGAGAACCTTGGATACGTTACACATAATGTAGTTATCATACTTTTGAACGGCGGCCATCTTGGATTTGAAAAATGATCACAAAATCGTTCTCTGCAACCTCGAGAACCTCTGATACGATACCCATAATGTAGTTATCATAATTTTGATCGGCGGCCATCTCGGACATAAAATTGATCCCAAAATAGTTTTCTGCACCCTCGAGAACCTCGGACACGATATCCATATTGCTGAAAACATAATTTTGTGCGGCGGCCACGTCGGATTTAAAAATGATCCCAAATTTGTTTTCTGCACCCTCGAGAACCTCGGACATGATATCCATATTGCTGAAAACATAATTTTGTGCGGCGGCCATCTAAGATATGAGAAATGATCACAAAATCGTTCTCTGCACTCTCAAGAACCTCGGATACGATACCCATATTTTAGTGATCATAATCTTGCACGGCGGCCCACTTGGATTTGAAAAATGACTACAAAATCGTTCTCAGCTCCCTCGAGAACCTCGGATACGATACCCATAATGTAGTTATTATACTTTTGAGCGGCGGCCATCTTGGATTTGAAAAATTATCACAAAATCGTTCTCTGCAACCTCGAGAACCTCGGATACGACACCCATAATGTAGTTATCATAATTTTGAGCGGCGGCCATCTCGGATTTAAAAATGATCCCAAAATTGTTTTCTGCACTCTCGAGAACCTCGGATACGATACCCATAATTTTGTGATCATAATCTTGCACATCGGCCATTTCGGATTTAAAAATGATCCCAAAATTGTTTTCTGCACCCTCGAGAACCTCGGACATGATATCCATATTGCTCAAAACAAGTTTGCAGCAGCCCACTTGGATTTCTTTAATGATCGCAGAATTGTTCTCTGCACCCTCGAGAACCTCGGACACGATATCCATAATGTTGAAAACATAATTGTTTGCGGCAGCCCTCTTGGATTTCAAAACTGATCACAGAATTTTTCTCTGCACCCTCGAGATACTCGGACACGATATCCATATTGCTAAAATCAAAATTTTGAGCAAGGGCCATCTTGGATTTGAAAACTGATCATAAAATCGTTCTCTGCACCCTCGAGAACCTCGGATACGATACCCATAATCTAGTTATCATACTTTTGAGCGGCGGCCATCTGGGATTTAAAAATGATCCCAAATTTGTTTTCTGCACCCTCGAGAACCTCGGACATGATATCCATATTGCTGAAAACATAATTTTGTGCGGCGGCCATCTAAGATATGAGAAATGATCACAAAATCGTTCTCTGCACGCTCAAGAACCTCGGATATGATACCCATATTTTTGTGATCATAATCTTGCACAGCGGCCCTCTTGGATTTGAAAAAAGATCACAAAATCGTTCTCAGCACCCTCGAGAACCTTGGATACGTTACACATAATGTAGTTATTATACTTTTGAACGGCGGCCATCTTGGATTTGAAAAATGATCACAAAATCGTTCTCTGCAACCTCGAGAACCTCTGATACGATACCCATAATGTAGTTATCATAATTTTGAGCGGCGGCCATCTCGGACATAAAATTGATCCCAAAATAGTTTTCTGCACCCTCGAGAACCTCGGACACGATATCCATATTGCTGAAAACATAATTTTGTGCGGCGGCCACGTCGGATTTAAAAATGATCCCAAATTTGTTTTCTGCACCCTCGAGAACCTCGGACATGATATCCATATTGCTGAAAACATAATTTTGTGCGGCGGCCATCTAAGATATGAGAAATGATCACAAAATCGTTCTCTGCACTCTCAAGAACCTCGGATACGATACCCATATTTTAGTGATCATAATCTTGCACGGCGGCCCACTTGGATTTGAAAAATGACTACAAAATCGTTCTCAGCTCCCTCGAGAACCTCGGATACGATACCCATAATGTAGTTATTATACTTTTGAGCGGCGGCCATCTTGGATTTGAAAAATTATCACAAAATCGTTCTCTGCAACCTCGAGAACCTCGGATACGACACCCATAATGTAGTTATCATAATTTTGAGCGGCGGCCATCTCGGATTTAAAAATGATCCCAAAATTGTTTTCTGCACTCTCGAGAACCTCGGATACGATACCCATAATTTTGTGATCATAATCTTGCACATCGGCCATTTCGGATTTAAAAATGATCCCAAAATTGTTTTCTGCACCCTCGAGAACCTCGGACATGATATCCATATTGCTCAAAACAAGTTTGCAGCAGCCCACTTGGATTTCTTTAATGATCGCAGAATTGTTCTCTGCACCCTCGAGAACCTCGGACACGATATCCATAATGTTGAAAACATAATTGTTTGCGGCAGCCCTCTTGGATTTCAAAACTGATCACAGAATTTTTCTCTGCACCCTCGAGATACTCGGACACGATATCCATATTGCTAAAATCAAAATTTTGAGCAAGGGCCATCTTGGATTTGAAAACTGATCATAAAATCGTTCTCTGCACCCTCGAGAACCTCGGATACGATACCCATAATCTAGTTATCATACTTTTGAGCGGCGGCCATCTGGGATTTAAAAATGATCCCAAATTTGTTTTCTGCACCCTCGAGAACCTCGGACATGATATCCATATTGCTGAAAACATAATTTTGTGCGGCGGCCATCTAAGATATGAGAAATGATCACAAAATCGTTCTCTGCACGCTCAAGAACCTCGGATATGATACCCATATTTTTGTGATCATAATCTTGCACAGCGGCCCTCTTGGATTTGAAAAAAGATCACAAAATCGTTCTCAGCACCCTCGAGAACCTTGGATACGTTACACATAATGTAGTTATCATACTTTTGAACGGCGGCCATCTTGGATTTGAAAAATGATCACAAAATCGTTCTCTGCAACCTCGAGAACCTCTGATACGATACCCATAATGTAGTTATCATAATTTTGAGCGGCGGCCATCTCGGACATAAAATTGATCCCAAAATAGTTTTCTGCACCCTCGAGAACCTCGGACACGATATCCATATTGCTGAAAACATAATTTTGTGCGGCGGCCACGTCGGATTTAAAAATGATCCCAAATTTGTTTTCTGCACCCTCGAGAACCTCGGACATGATATCCATATTGCTGAAAACATAATTTTGTGCGGCGGCCATCTAAGATATGAGAAATGATCACAAAATCGTTCTCTGCACTCTCAAGAACCTCGGATACGATACCCATATTTTAGTGATCATAATCTTGCACGGCGGCCCACTTGGATTTGAAAAATGACTACAAAATCGTTCTCAGCTCCCTCGAGAACCTCGGATACGATACCCATAATGTAGTTATTATACTTTTGAGCGGCGGCCATCTTGGATTTGAAAAATTATCACAAAATCGTTCTCTGCAACCTCGAGAACCTCGGATACGACACCCATAATGTAGTTATCATAATTTTGAGCGGCGGCCATCTCGGATTTAAAAATGATCCCAAAATTGTTTTCTGCACTCTCGAGAACCTCGGATACGATACCCATAATTTTGTGATCATAATCTTGCACATCGGCCATTTCGGATTTAAAAATGATCCCAAAATTGTTTTCTGCACCCTCGAGAACCTCGGACATGATATCCATATTGCTCAAAACAAGTTTGCAGCAGCCCACTTGGATTTCTTTAATGATCGCAGAATTGTTCTCTGCACCCTCGAGAACCTCGGACACGATATCCATAATGTTGAAAACATAATTGTTTGCGGCAGCCCTCTTGGATTTCAAAACTGATCACAGAATTTTTCTCTGCACCCTCGAGATACTCGGACACGATATCCATATTGCTAAAATCAAAATTTTGAGCAAGGGCCATCTTGGATTTGAAAACTGATCATAAAATCGTTCTCTGCACCCTCGAGAACCTCGGATACGATACCCATAATCTAGTTATCATACTTTTGAGCGGCGGCCATCTGGGATTTAAAAATGATCCCAAATTTGTTTTCTGCACCCTCGAGAACCTCGGACATGATATCCATATTGCTGAAAACATAATTTTGTGCGGCGGCCATCTAAGATATGAGAAATGATCACAAAATCGTTCTCTGCACGCTCAAGAACCTCGGATATGATACCCATATTTTTGTGATCATAATCTTGCACAGCGGCCCTCTTGGATTTGAAAAAAGATCACAAAATCGTTCTCAGCACCCTCGAGAACCTTGGATACGTTACACATAATGTAGTTATCATACTTTTGAACGGCGGCCATCTTGGATTTGAAAAATGATCACAAAATCGTTCTCTGCAACCTCGAGAACCTCTGATACGATACCCATAATGTAGTTATCATAATTTTGAGCGGCGGCCATCTCGGACATAAAATTGATCCCAAAATAGTTTTCTGCACCCTCGAGAACCTCGGACACGATATCCATATTGCTGAAAACATAATTTTGTGCGGCGGCCACGTCGGATTTAAAAATGATCCCAAATTTGTTTTCTGCACCCTCGAGAACCTCGGACATGATATCCATATTGCTGAAAACATAATTTTGTGCGGCGGCCATCTAAGATATGAGAAATGATCACAAAATCGTTCTCTGCACTCTCAAGAACCTCGGATACGATACCCATATTTTAGTGATCATAATCTTGCACGGCGGCCCACTTGGATTTGAAAAATGACTACAAAATCGTTCTCAGCTCCCTCGAGAACCTCGGATACGATACCCATAATGTAGTTATTATACTTTTGAGCGGCGGCCATCTTGGATTTGAAAAATTATCACAAAATCGTTCTCTGCAACCTCGAGAACCTCGGATACGACACCCATAATGTAGTTATCATAATTTTGAGCGGCGGCCATCTCGGATTTAAAAATGATCCCAAAATTGTTTTCTGCACTCTCGAGAACCTCGGATACGATACCCATAATTTTGTGATCATAATCTTGCACATCGGCCATTTCGGATTTAAAAATGATCCCAAAATTGTTTTCTGCACCCTCGAGAACCTCGGACATGATATCCATATTGCTCAAAACAAGTTTGCAGCAGCCCACTTGGATTTCTTTAATGATCGCAGAATTGTTCTCTGCACCCTCGAGAACCTCGGACACGATATCCATAATGTTGAAAACATAATTGTTTGCGGCAGCCCTCTTGGATTTCAAAACTGATCACAGAATTTTTCTCTGCACCCTCGAGATACTCGGACACGATATCCATATTGCTAAAATCAAAATTTTGAGCAAGGGCCATCTTGGATTTGAAAACTGATCATAAAATCGTTCTCTGCACCCTCGAGAACCTCGGATACGATACCCATAATCTAGTTATCATACTTTTGAGCGGCGGCCATCTGGGATTTAAAAATGATCCCAAATTTGTTTTCTGCACCCTCGAGAACCTCGGACATGATATCCATATTGCTGAAAACATAATTTTGTGCGGCGGCCATCTAAGATATGAGAAATGATCACAAAATCGTTCTCTGCACGCTCAAGAACCTCGGATATGATACCCATATTTTTGTGATCATAATCTTGCACAGCGGCCCTCTTGGATTTGAAAAAAGATCACAAAATCGTTCTCAGCACCCTCGAGAACCTTGGATACGTTACACATAATGTAGTTATCATACTTTTGAACGGCGGCCATCTTGGATTTGAAAAATGATCACAAAATCGTTCTCTGCAACCTCGAGAACCTCTGATACGATACCCATAATGTAGTTATCATAATTTTGAGCGGCGGCCATCTCGGACATAAAATTGATCCCAAAATAGTTTTCTGCACCCTCGAGAACCTCGGACACGATATCCATATTGCTGAAAACATAATTTTGTGCGGCGGCCACGTCGGATTTAAAAATGATCCCAAATTTGTTTTCTGCACCCTCGAGAACCTCGGACATGATATCCATATTGCTGAAAACATAATTTTGTGCGGCGGCCATCTAAGATATGAGAAATGATCACAAAATCGTTCTCTGCACTCTCAAGAACCTCGGATACGATACCCATATTTTAGTGATCATAATCTTGCACGGCGGCCCACTTGGATTTGAAAAATGACTACAAAATCGTTCTCAGCTCCCTCGAGAACCTCGGATACGATACCCATAATGTAGTTATTATACTTTTGAGCGGCGGCCATCTTGGATTTGAAAAATTATCACAAAATCGTTCTCTGCAACCTCGAGAACCTCGGATACGACACCCATAATGTAGTTATCATAATTTTGAGCGGCGGCCATCTCGGATTTAAAAATGATCCCAAAATTGTTTTCTGCACTCTCGAGAACCTCGGATACGATACCCATAATTTTGTGATCATAATCTTGCACATCGGCCATTTCGGATTTAAAAATGATCCCAAAATTGTTTTCTGCACCCTCGAGAACCTCGGACATGATATCCATATTGCTCAAAACAAGTTTGCAGCAGCCCACTTGGATTTCTTTAATGATCGCAGAATTGTTCTCTGCACCCTCGAGAACCTCGGACACGATATCCATAATGTTGAAAACATAATTGTTTGCGGCAGCCCTCTTGGATTTCAAAACTGATCACAGAATTTTTCTCTGCACCCTCGAGATACTCGGACACGATATCCATATTGCTAAAATCAAAATTTTGAGCAAGGGCCATCTTGGATTTGAAAACTGATCATAAAATCGTTCTCTGCACCCTCGAGAACCTCGGATACGATACCCATAATCTAGTTATCATACTTTTGAGCGGCGGCCATCTGGGATTTAAAAATGATCCCAAATTTGTTTTCTGCACCCTCGAGAACCTCGGACATGATATCCATATTGCTGAAAACATAATTTTGTGCGGCGGCCATCTAAGATATGAGAAATGATCACAAAATCGTTCTCTGCACGCTCAAGAACCTCGGATATGATACCCATATTTTTGTGATCATAATCTTGCACAGCGGCCCTCTTGGATTTGAAAAAAGATCACAAAATCGTTCTCAGCACCCTCGAGAACCTTGGATACGTTACACATAATGTAGTTATCATACTTTTGAACGGCGGCCATCTTGGATTTGAAAAATGATCACAAAATCGTTCTCTGCAACCTCGAGAACCTCTGATACGATACCCATAATGTAGTTATCATAATTTTGAGCGGCGGCCATCTCGGACATAAAATTGATCCCAAAATAGTTTTCTGCACCCTCGAGAACCTCGGACACGATATCCATATTGCTGAAAACATAATTTTGTGCGGCGGCCACGTCGGATTTAAAAATGATCCCAAATTTGTTTTCTGCACCCTCGAGAACCTCGGACATGATATCCATATTGCTGAAAACATAATTTTGTGCGGCGGCCATCTAAGATATGAGAAATGATCACAAAATCGTTCTCTGCACTCTCAAGAACCTCGGATACGATACCCATATTTTAGTGATCATAATCTTGCACGGCGGCCCACTTGGATTTGAAAAATGACTACAAAATCGTTCTCAGCTCCCTCGAGAACCTCGGATACGATACCCATAATGTAGTTATTATACTTTTGAGCGGCGGCCATCTTGGATTTGAAAAATTATCACAAAATCGTTCTCTGCAACCTCGAGAACCTCGGATACGACACCCATAATGTAGTTATCATAATTTTGAGCGGCGGCCATCTCGGATTTAAAAATGATCCCAAAATTGTTTTCTGCACTCTCGAGAACCTCGGATACGATACCCATAATTTTGTGATCATAATCTTGCACATCGGCCATTTCGGATTTAAAAATGATCCCAAAATTGTTTTCTGCACCCTCGAGAACCTCGGACATGATATCCATATTGCTCAAAACAAGTTTGCAGCAGCCCACTTGGATTTCTTTAATGATCGCAGAATTGTTCTCTGCACCCTCGAGAACCTCGGACACGATATCCATAATGTTGAAAACATAATTGTTTGCGGCAGCCCTCTTGGATTTCAAAACTGATCACAGAATTTTTCTCTGCACCCTCGAGATACTCGGACACGATATCCATATTGCTAAAATCAAAATTTTGAGCAAGGGCCATCTTGGATTTGAAAACTGATCATAAAATCGTTCTCTGCACCCTCGAGAACCTCGGATACGATACCCATAATCTAGTTATCATACTTTTGAGCGGCGGCCATCTGGGATTTAAAAATGATCCCAAATTTGTTTTCTGCACCCTCGAGAACCTCGGACATGATATCCATATTGCTGAAAACATAATTTTGTGCGGCGGCCATCTAAGATATGAGAAATGATCACAAAATCGTTCTCTGCACGCTCAAGAACCTCGGATATGATACCCATATTTTTGTGATCATAATCTTGCACAGCGGCCCTCTTGGATTTGAAAAAAGATCACAAAATCGTTCTCAGCACCCTCGAGAACCTTGGATACGTTACACATAATGTAGTTATCATACTTTTGAACGGCGGCCATCTTGGATTTGAAAAATGATCACAAAATCGTTCTCTGCAACCTCGAGAACCTCTGATACGATACCCATAATGTAGTTATCATAATTTTGAGCGGCGGCCATCTCGGACATAAAATTGATCCCAAAATAGTTTTCTGCACCCTCGAGAACCTCGGACACGATATCCATATTGCTGAAAACATAATTTTGTGCGGCGGCCACGTCGGATTTAAAAATGATCCCAAATTTGTTTTCTGCACCCTCGAGAACCTCGGACATGATATCCATATTGCTGAAAACATAATTTTGTGCGGCGGCCATCTAAGATATGAGAAATGATCACAAAATCGTTCTCTGCACTCTCAAGAACCTCGGATACGATACCCATATTTTAGTGATCATAATCTTGCACGGCGGCCCACTTGGATTTGAAAAATGACTACAAAATCGTTCTCAGCTCCCTCGAGAACCTCGGATACGATACCCATAATGTAGTTATTATACTTTTGAGCGGCGGCCATCTTGGATTTGAAAAATTATCACAAAATCGTTCTCTGCAACCTCGAGAACCTCGGATACGACACCCATAATGTAGTTATCATAATTTTGAGCGGCGGCCATCTCGGATTTAAAAATGATCCCAAAATTGTTTTCTGCACTCTCGAGAACCTCGGATACGATACCCATAATTTTGTGATCATAATCTTGCACATCGGCCATTTCGGATTTAAAAATGATCCCAAAATTGTTTTCTGCACCCTCGAGAACCTCGGACATGATATCCATATTGCTCAAAACAAGTTTGCAGCAGCCCACTTGGATTTCTTTAATGATCGCAGAATTGTTCTCTGCACCCTCGAGAACCTCGGACACGATATCCATAATGTTGAAAACATAATTGTTTGCGGCAGCCCTCTTGGATTTCAAAACTGATCACAGAATTTTTCTCTGCACCCTCGAGATACTCGGACACGATATCCATATTGCTAAAATCAAAATTTTGAGCAAGGGCCATCTTGGATTTGAAAACTGATCATAAAATCGTTCTCTGCACCCTCGAGAACCTCGGATACGATACCCATAATCTAGTTATCATACTTTTGAGCGGCGGTCATCTGGGATTTAAAAATGATCCCAAATTTGTTTTCTGCACCCTCGAGAACCTCGGACATGATATCCATATTGCTGAAAACATAATTTTGTGCGGCGGCCATCTAAGATATGAGAAATGATCACAAAATCGTTCTCTGCACGCTCAAGAACCTCGGATATGATACCCATATTTTTGTGATCATAATCTTGCACAGCGGCCCTCTTGGATTTGAAAAAAGATCACAAAATCGTTCTCAGCACCCTCGAGAACCTTGGATACGTTACACATAATGTAGTTATCATACTTTTGAACGGCGGCCATCTTGGATTTGAAAAATGATCACAAAATCGTTCTCTGCAACCTCGAGAACCTCTGATACGATACCCATAATGTAGTTATCATAATTTTGAGCGGCGGCCATCTCGGACATAAAATTGATCCCAAAATAGTTTTCTGCACCCTCGAGAACCTCGGACACGATATCCATATTGCTGAAAACATAATTTTGTGCGGCGGCCACGTCGGATTTAAAAATGATCCCAAATTTGTTTTCTGCACCCTCGAGAACCTCGGACATGATATCCATATTGCTGAAAACATAATTTTGTGCGGCGGCCATCTAAGATATGAGAAATGATCACAAAATCGTTCTCTGCACTCTCAAGAACCTCGGATACGATACCCATATTTTAGTGATCATAATCTTGCACGGCGGCCCACTTGGATTTGAAAAATGACTACAAAATCGTTCTCAGCACCCTCGAGAACCTCGGATACGATACCCATAATGTAGTTATTATACTTTTGAGCGGCGGCCATCTTGGATTTGAAAAATTATCACAAAATCGTTCTCTGCAACCTCGAGAACCTCGGATACGACACCCATAATGTAGTTATCATAATTTTGAGCGGCGGCCATCTCGGATTTAAAAATGATCCCAAAATTGTTTTCTGCACTCTCGAGAACCTCGGATACGATACCCATAATTTTGTGATCATAATCTTGCACATCGGCCATTTCGGATTTAAAAATGATCCCAAAATTGTTTTCTGCACCCTCGAGAACCTCGGACATGATATCCATATTGCTCAAAACAAGTTTGCAGCAGCCCACTTGGATTTCTTTAATGATCGCAGAATTGTTCTCTGCACCCTCGAGAACCTCGGACACGATATCCATAATGTTGAAAACATAATTGTTTGCGGCAGCCCTCTTGGATTTCAAAACTGATCACAGAATTTTTCTCTGCACCCTCGAGATACTCGGACACGATATCCATATTGCTAAAATCAAAATTTTGAGCAAGGGCCATCTTGGATTTGAAAACTGATCATAAAATCGTTCTCTGCACCCTCGAGAACCTCGGATACGATACCCATAATCTAGTTATCATACTTTTGAGCGGCGGCCATCTGGGATTTAAAAATGATCCCAAATTTGTTTTCTGCACCCTCGAGAACCTCGGACATGATATCCATATTGCTGAAAACATAATTTTGTGCGGCGGCCATCTAAGATATGAGAAATGATCACAAAATCGTTCTCTGCACGCTCAAGAACCTCGGATATGATACCCATATTTTTGTGATCATAATCTTGCACAGCGGCCCTCTTGGATTTGAAAAAAGATCACAAAATCGTTCTCAGCACCCTCGAGAACCTTGGATACGTTACACATAATGTAGTTATCATACTTTTGAACGGCGGCCATCTTGGATTTGAAAAATGATCACAAAATCGTTCTCTGCAACCTCGAGAACCTCTGATACGATACCCATAATGTAGTTATCATAATTTTGAGCGGCGGCCATCTCGGACATAAAATTGATCCCAAAATAGTTTTCTGCACCCTCGAGAACCTCGGACACGATATCCATATTGCTGAAAACATAATTTTGTGCGGCGGCCACGTCGGATTTAAAAATGATCCCAAATTTGTTTTCTGCACCCTCGAGAACCTCGGACATGATATCCATATTGCTGAAAACATAATTTTGTGCGGCGGCCATCTAAGATATGAGAAATGATCACAAAATCGTTCTCTGCACTCTCAAGAACCTCGGATACGATACCCATATTTTAGTGATCATAATCTTGCACGGCGGCCCACTTGGATTTGAAAAATGACTACAAAATCGTTCTCAGCTCCCTCGAGAACCTCGGATACGATACCCATAATGTAGTTATTATACTTTTGAGCGGCGGCCATCTTGGATTTGAAAAATTATCACAAAATCGTTCTCTGCAACCTCGAGAACCTCGGATACGACACCCATAATGTAGTTATCATAATTTTGAGCGGCGGCCATCTCGGATTTAAAAATGATCCCAAAATTGTTTTCTGCACTCTCGAGAACCTCGGATACGATACCCATAATTTTGTGATCATAATCTTGCACATCGGCCATTTCGGATTTAAAAATGATCCCAAAATTGTTTTCTGCACCCTCGAGAACCTCGGACATGATATCCATATTGCTCAAAACAAGTTTGCAGCAGCCCACTTGGATTTCTTTAATGATCGCAGAATTGTTCTCTGCACCCTCGAGAACCTCGGACACGATATCCATAATGTTGAAAACATAATTGTTTGCGGCAGCCCTCTTGGATTTCAAAACTGATCACAGAATTTTTCTCTGCACCCTCGAGATACTCGGACACGATATCCATATTGCTAAAATCAAAATTTTGAGCAAGGGCCATCTTGGATTTGAAAACTGATCATAAAATCGTTCTCTGCACCCTCGAGAACCTCGGATACGATACCCATAATCTAGTTATCATACTTTTGAGCGGCGGCCATCTGGGATTTAAAAATGATCCCAAATTTGTTTTCTGCACCCTCGAGAACCTCGGACATGATATCCATATTGCTGAAAACATAATTTTGTGCGGCGGCCATCTAAGATATGAGAAATGATCACAAAATCGTTCTCTGCACGCTCAAGAACCTCGGATATGATACCCATATTTTTGTGATCATAATCTTGCACAGCGGCCCTCTTGGATTTGAAAAAAGATCACAAAATCGTTCTCAGCACCCTCGAGAACCTTGGATACGTTACACATAATGTAGTTATCATACTTTTGAACGGCGGCCATCTTGGATTTGAAAAATGATCACAAAATCGTTCTCTGCAACCTCGAGAACCTCTGATACGATACCCATAATGTAGTTATCATAATTTTGAGCGGCGGCCATCTCGGACATAAAATTGATCCCAAAATAGTTTTCTGCACCCTCGAGAACCTCGGACACGATATCCATATTGCTGAAAACATAATTTTGTGCGGCGGCCACGTCGGATTTAAAAATGATCCCAAATTTGTTTTCTGCACCCTCGAGAACCTCGGACATGATATCCATATTGCTGAAAACATAATTTTGTGCGGCGGCCATCTAAGATATGAGAAATGATCACAAAATCGTTCTCTGCACTCTCAAGAACCTCGGATACGATACCCATATTTTAGTGATCATAATCTTGCACGGCGGCCCACTTGGATTTGAAAAATGACTACAAAATCGTTCTCAGCTCCCTCGAGAACCTCGGATACGATACCCATAATGTAGTTATTATACTTTTGAGCGGCGGCCATCTTGGATTTGAAAAATTATCACAAAATCGTTCTCTGCAACCTCGAGAACCTCGGATACGACACCCATAATGTAGTTATCATAATTTTGAGCGGCGGCCATCTCGGATTTAAAAATGATCCCAAAATTGTTTTCTGCACTCTCGAGAACCTCGGATACGATACCCATAATTTTGTGATCATAATCTTGCACATCGGCCATTTCGGATTTAAAAATGATCCCAAAATTGTTTTCTGCACCCTCGAGAACCTCGGACATGATATCCATATTGCTCAAAACAAGTTTGCAGCAGCCCACTTGGATTTCTTTAATGATCGCAGAATTGTTCTCTGCACCCTCGAGAACCTCGGACACGATATCCATAATGTTGAAAACATAATTGTTTGCGGCAGCCCTCTTGGATTTCAAAACTGATCACAGAATTTTTCTCTGCACCCTCGAGATACTCGGACACGATATCCATATTGCTAAAATCAAAATTTTGAGCAAGGGCCATCTTGGATTTGAAAACTGATCATAAAATCGTTCTCTGCACCCTCGAGAACCTCGGATACGATACCCATAATCTAGTTATCATACTTTTGAGCGGCGGCCATCTGGGATTTAAAAATGATCCCAAATTTGTTTTCTGCACCCTCGAGAACCTCGGACATGATATCCATATTGCTGAAAACATAATTTTGTGCGGCGGCCATCTAAGATATGAGAAATGATCACAAAATCGTTCTCTGCACGCTCAAGAACCTCGGATATGATACCCATATTTTTGTGATCATAATCTTGCACAGCGGCCCTCTTGGATTTGAAAAAAGATCACAAAATCGTTCTCAGCACCCTCGAGAACCTTGGATACGTTACACATAATGTAGTTATCATACTTTTGAACGGCGGCCATCTTGGATTTGAAAAATGATCACAAAATCGTTCTCTGCAACCTCGAGAACCTCTGATACGATACCCATAATGTAGTTATCATAATTTTGAGCGGCGGCCATCTCGGACATAAAATTGATCCCAAAATAGTTTTCTGCACCCTCGAGAACCTCGGACACGATATCCATATTGCTGAAAACATAATTTTGTGCGGCGGCCACGTCGGATTTAAAAATGATCCCAAATTTGTTTTCTGCACCCTCGAGAACCTCGGACATGATATCCATATTGCTGAAAACATAATTTTGTGCGGCGGCCATCTAAGATATGAGAAATGATCACAAAATCGTTCTCTGCACTCTCAAGAACCTCGGATACGATACCCATATTTTAGTGATCATAATCTTGCACGGCGGCCCACTTGGATTTGAAAAATGACTACAAAATCGTTCTCAGCTCCCTCGAGAACCTCGGATACGATACCCATAATGTAGTTATTATACTTTTGAGCGGCGGCCATCTTGGATTTGAAAAATTATCACAAAATCGTTCTCTGCAACCTCGAGAACCTCGGATACGACACCCATAATGTAGTTATCATAATTTTGAGCGGCGGCCATCTCGGATTTAAAAATGATCCCAAAATTGTTTTCTGCACTCTCGAGAACCTCGGATACGATACCCATAATTTTGTGATCATAATCTTGCACATCGGCCATTTCGGATTTAAAAATGATCCCAAAATTGTTTTCTGCACCCTCGAGAACCTCGGACATGATATCCATATTGCTCAAAACAAGTTTGCAGCAGCCCACTTGGATTTCTTTAATGATCGCAGAATTGTTCTCTGCACCCTCGAGAACCTCGGACACGATATCCATAATGTTGAAAACATAATTGTTTGCGGCAGCCCTCTTGGATTTCAAAACTGATCACAGAATTTTTCTCTGCACCCTCGAGATACTCGGACACGATATCCATATTGCTAAAATCAAAATTTTGAGCAAGGGCCATCTTGGATTTGAAAACTGATCATAAAATCGTTCTCTGCACCCTCGAGAACCTCGGATACGATACCCATAATCTAGTTATCATACTTTTGAGCGGCGGCCATCTGGGATTTAAAAATGATCCCAAATTTGTTTTCTGCACCCTCGAGAACCTCGGACATGATATCCATATTGCTGAAAACATAATTTTGTGCGGCGGCCATCTAAGATATGAGAAATGATCACAAAATCGTTCTCTGCACGCTCAAGAACCTCGGATATGATACCCATATTTTTGTGATCATAATCTTGCACAGCGGCCCTCTTGGATTTGAAAAAAGATCACAAAATCGTTCTCAGCACCCTCGAGAACCTTGGATACGTTACACATAATGTAGTTATCATACTTTTGAACGGCGGCCATCTTGGATTTGAAAAATGATCACAAAATCGTTCTCTGCAACCTCGAGAACCTCTGATACGATACCCATAATGTAGTTATCATAATTTTGAGCGGCGGCCATCTCGGACATAAAATTGATCCCAAAATAGTTTTCTGCACCCTCGAGAACCTCGGACACGATATCCATATTGCTGAAAACATAATTTTGTGCGGCGGCCACGTCGGATTTAAAAATGATCCCAAATTTGTTTTCTGCACCCTCGAGAACCTCGGACATGATATCCATATTGCTGAAAACATAATTTTGTGCGGCGGCCATCTAAGATATGAGAAATGATCACAAAATCGTTCTCTGCACTCTCAAGAACCTCGGATACGATACCCATATTTTAGTGATCATAATCTTGCACGGCGGCCCACTTGGATTTGAAAAATGACTACAAAATCGTTCTCAGCTCCCTCGAGAACCTCGGATACGATACCCATAATGTAGTTATTATACTTTTGAGCGGCGGCCATCTTGGATTTGAAAAATTATCACAAAATCGTTCTCTGCAACCTCGAGAACCTCGGATACGACACCCATAATGTAGTTATCATAATTTTGAGCGGCGGCCATCTCGGATTTAAAAATGATCCCAAAATTGTTTTCTGCACTCTCGAGAACCTCGGATACGATACCCATAATTTTGTGATCATAATCTTGCACATCGGCCATTTCGGATTTAAAAATGATCCCAAAATTGTTTTCTGCACCCTCGAGAACCTCGGACATGATATCCATATTGCTCAAAACAAGTTTGCAGCAGCCCACTTGGATTTCTTTAATGATCGCAGAATTGTTCTCTGCACCCTCGAGAACCTCGGACACGATATCCATAATGTTGAAAACATAATTGTTTGCGGCAGCCCTCTTGGATTTCAAAACTGATCACAGAATTTTTCTCTGCACCCTCGAGATACTCGGACACGATATCCATATTGCTAAAATCAAAATTTTGAGCAAGGGCCATATTGGATTTGAAAACTGATCATAAAATCGTTCTCTGCACCCTCGAGAACCTCGGATACGATACCCATAATCTAGTTATCATACTTTTGAGCGGCGGCCATCTGGGATTTAAAAATGATCCCAAATTTGTTTTCTGCACCCTCGAGAACCTCGGACATGATATCCATATTGCTGAAAACATAATTTTGTGCGGCGGCCATCTAAGATATGAGAAATGATCACAAAATCGTTCTCTGCACGCTCAAGAACCTCGGATATGATACCCATATTTTTGTGATCATAATCTTGCACAGCGGCCCTCTTGGATTTGAAAAAAGATCACAAAATCGTTCTCAGCACCCTCGAGAACCTTGGATACGTTACACATAATGTAGTTATCATACTTTTGAACGGCGGCCATCTTGGATTTGAAAAATGATCACAAAATCGTTCTCTGCAACCTCGAGAACCTCTGATACGATACCCATAATGTAGTTATCATAATTTTGAGCGGCGGCCATCTCGGACATAAAATTGATCCCAAAATAGTTTTCTGCACCCTCGAGAACCTCGGACACGATATCCATATTGCTGAAAACATAATTTTGTGCGGCGGCCACGTCGGATTTAAAAATGATCCCAAATTTGTTTTCTGCACCCTCGAGAACCTCGGACATGATATCCATATTGCTGAAAACATAATTTTGTGCGGCGGCCATCTAAGATATGAGAAATGATCACAAAATCGTTCTCTGCACTCTCAAGAACCTCGGATACGATACCCATATTTTAGTGATCATAATCTTGCACGGCGGCCCACTTGGATTTGAAAAATGACTACAAAATCGTTCTCAGCTCCCTCGAGAACCTCGGATACGATACCCATAATGTAGTTATTATACTTTTGAGCGGCGGCCATCTTGGATTTGAAAAATTATCACAAAATCGTTCTCTGCAACCTCGAGAACCTCGGATACGACACCCATAATGTAGTTATCATAATTTTGAGCGGCGGCCATCTCGGATTTAAAAATGATCCCAAAATTGTTTTCTGCACTCTCGAGAACCTCGGATACGATACCCATAATTTTGTGATCATAATCTTGCACATCGGCCATTTCGGATTTAAAAATGATCCCAAAATTGTTTTCTGCACCCTCGAGAACCTCGGACATGATATCCATATTGCTCAAAACAAGTTTGCAGCAGCCCACTTGGATTTCTTTAATGATCGCAGAATTGTTCTCTGCACCCTCGAGAACCTCGGACACGATATCCATAATGTTGAAAACATAATTGTTTGCGGCAGCCCTCTTGGATTTCAAAACTGATCACAGAATTTTTCTCTGCACCCTCGAGATACTCGGACACGATATCCATATTGCTAAAATCAAAATTTTGAGCAAGGGCCATCTTGGATTTGAAAACTGATCATAAAATCGTTCTCTGCACCCTCGAGAACCTCGGATACGATACCCATAATCTAGTTATCATACTTTTGAGCGGCGGCCATCTGGGATTTAAAAATGATCCCAAATTTGTTTTCTGCACCCTCGAGAACCTCGGACATGATATCCATATTGCTGAAAACATAATTTTGTGCGGCGGCCATCTAAGATATGAGAAATGATCACAAAATCGTTCTCTGCACGCTCAAGAACCTCGGATATGATACCCATATTTTTGTGATCATAATCTTGCACAGCGGCCCTCTTGGATTTGAAAAAAGATCACAAAATCGTTCTCAGCACCCTCGAGAACCTTGGATACGTTACACATAATGTAGTTATCATACTTTTGAACGGCGGCCATCTTGGATTTGAAAAATGATCACAAAATCGTTCTCTGCAACCTCGAGAACCTCTGATACGATACCCATAATGTAGTTATCATAATTTTGAGCGGCGGCCATCTCGGACATAAAATTGATCCCAAAATAGTTTTCTGCACCCTCGAGAACCTCGGACACGATATCCATATTGCTGAAAACATAATTTTGTGCGGCGGCCACGTCGGATTTAAAAATGATCCCAAATTTGTTTTCTGCACCCTCGAGAACCTCGGACATGATATCCATATTGCTGAAAACATAATTTTGTGCGGCGGCCATCTAAGATATGAGAAATGATCACAAAATCGTTCTCTGCACTCTCAAGAACCTCGGATACGATACCCATATTTTAGTGATCATAATCTTGCACGGCGGCCCACTTGGATTTGAAAAATGACTACAAAATCGTTCTCAGCTCCCTCGAGAACCTCGGATACGATACCCATAATGTAGTTATTATACTTTTGAGCGGCGGCCATCTTGGATTTGAAAAATTATCACAAAATCGTTCTCTGCAACCTCGAGAACCTCGGATACGACACCCATAATGTAGTTATCATAATTTTGAGCGGCGGCCATCTCGGATTTAAAAATGATCCCAAAATTGTTTTCTGCACTCTCGAGAACCTCGGATACGATACCCATAATTTTGTGATCATAATCTTGCACATCGGCCATTTCGGATTTAAAAATGATCCCAAAATTGTTTTCTGCACCCTCGAGAACCTCGGACATGATATCCATATTGCTCAAAACAAGTTTGCAGCAGCCCACTTGGATTTCTTTAATGATCGCAGAATTGTTCTCTGCACCCTCGAGAACCTCGGACACGATATCCATAATGTTGAAAACATAATTGTTTGCGGCAGCCCTCTTGGATTTCAAAACTGATCACAGAATTTTTCTCTGCACCCTCGAGATACTCGGACACGATATCCATATTGCTAAAATCAAAATTTTGAGCAAGGGCCATCTTGGATTTGAAAACTGATCATAAAATCGTTCTCTGCACCCTCGAGAACCTCGGATACGATACCCATAATCTAGTTATCATACTTTTGAGCGGCGGCCATCTGGGATTTAAAAATGATCCCAAATTTGTTTTCTGCACCCTCGAGAACCTCGGACATGATATCCATATTGCTGAAAACATAATTTTGTGCGGCGGCCATCTAAGATATGAGAAATGATCACAAAATCGTTCTCTGCACGCTCAAGAACCTCGGATATGATACCCATATTTTTGTGATCATAATCTTGCACAGCGGCCCTCTTGGATTTGAAAAAAGATCACAAAATCGTTCTCAGCACCCTCGAGAACCTTGGATACGTTACACATAATGTAGTTATCATACTTTTGAACGGCGGCCATCTTGGATTTGAAAAATGATCACAAAATCGTTCTCTGCAACCTCGAGAACCACTGATACGATACCCATAATGTAGTTATCATAATTTTGAGCGGCGGCCATCTCGGACATAAAATTGATCCCAAAATAGTTTTCTGCACCCTCGAGAACCTCGGACACGATATCCATATTGCTGAAAACATAATTTTGTGCGGCGGCCACGTCGGATTTAAAAATGATCCCAAATTTGTTTTCTGCACCCTCGAGAACCTCGGACATGATATCCATATTGCTGAAAACATAATTTTGTGCGGCGGCCATCTAAGATATGAGAAATGATCACAAAATCGTTCTCTGCACTCTCAAGAACCTCGGATACGATACCCATATTTTAGTGATCATAATCTTGCACGGCGGCCCACTTGGATTTGAAAAATGACTACAAAATCGTTCTCAGCTCCCTCGAGAACCTCGGATACGATACCCATAATGTAGTTATTATACTTTTGAGCGGCGGCCATCTTGGATTTGAAAAATTATCACAAAATCGTTCTCTGCAACCTCGAGAACCTCGGATACGACACCCATAATGTAGTTATCATAATTTTGAGCGGCGGCCATCTCGGATTTAAAAATGATCCCAAAATTGTTTTCTGCACTCTCGAGAACCTCGGATACGATACCCATAATTTTGTGATCATAATCTTGCACATCGGCCATTTCGGATTTAAAAATGATCCCAAAATTGTTTTCTGCACCCTCGAGAACCTCGGACATGATATCCATATTGCTCAAAACAAGTTTGCAGCAGCCCACTTGGATTTCTTTAATGATCGCAGAATTGTTCTCTGCACCCTCGAGAACCTCGGACACGATATCCATAATGTTGAAAACATAATTGTTTGCGGCAGCCCTCTTGGATTTCAAAACTGATCACAGAATTTTTCTCTGCACCCTCGAGATACTCGGACACGATATCCATATTGCTAAAATCAAAATTTTGAGCAAGGGCCATCTTGGATTTGAAAACTGATCATAAAATCGTTCTCTGCACCCTCGAGAACCTCGGATACGATACCCATAATCTAGTTATCATACTTTTGAGCGGCGGCCATCTGGGATTTAAAAATGATCCCAAATTTGTTTTCTGCACCCTCGAGAACCTCGGACATGATATCCATATTGCTGAAAACATAATTTTGTGCGGCGGCCATCTAAGATATGAGAAATGATCACAAAATCGTTCTCTGCACGCTCAAGAACCTCGGATATGATACCCATATTTTTGTGATCATAATCTTGCACAGCGGCCCTCTTGGATTTGAAAAAAGATCACAAAATCGTTCTCAGCACCCTCGAGAACCTTGGATACGTTACACATAATGTAGTTATCATACTTTTGAACGGCGGCCATCTTGGATTTGAAAAATGATCACAAAATCGTTCTCTGCAACCTCGAGAACCTCTGATACGATACCCATAATGTAGTTATCATAATTTTGAGCGGCGGCCATCTCGGACATAAAATTGATCCCAAAATAGTTTTCTGCACCCTCGAGAACCTCGGACACGATATCCATATTGCTGAAAACATAATTTTGTGCGGCGGCCACGTCGGATTTAAAAATGATCCCAAATTTGTTTTCTGCACCCTCGAGAACCTCGGACATGATATCCATATTGCTGAAAACATAATTTTGTGCGGCGGCCATCTAAGATATGAGAAATGATCACAAAATCGTTCTCTGCACTCTCAAGAACCTCGGATACGATACCCATATTTTAGTGATCATAATCTTGCACGGCGGCCCACTTGGATTTGAAAAATGACTACAAAATCGTTCTCAGCTCCCTCGAGAACCTCGGATACGATACCCATAATGTAGTTATTATACTTTTGAGCGGCGGCCATCTTGGATTTGAAAAATTATCACAAAATCGTTCTCTGCAACCTCGAGAACCTCGGATACGACACCCATAATGTAGTTATCATAATTTTGAGCGGCGGCCATCTCGGATTTAAAAATGATCCCAAAATTGTTTTCTGCACTCTCGAGAACCTCGGATACGATACCTATAATTTTGTGATCATAATCTTGCACATCGGCCATTTCGGATTTAAAAATGATCCCAAAATTGTTTTCTGCACCCTCGAGAACCTCGGACATGATATCCATATTGCTCAAAACAAGTTTGCAGCAGCCCACTTGGATTTCTTTAATGATCGCAGAATTGTTCTCTGCACCCTCGAGAACCTCGGACACGATATCCATAATGTTGAAAACATAATTGTTTGCGGCAGCCCTCTTGGATTTCAAAACTGATCACAGAATTTTTCTCTGCACCCTCGAGATACTCGGACACGATATCCATATTGCTAAAATCAAAATTTTGAGCAAGGGCCATCTTGGATTTGAAAACTGATCATAAAATCGTTCTCTGCACCCTCGAGAACCTCGGATACGATACCCATAATCTAGTTATCATACTTTTGAGCGGCGGCCATCTGGGATTTAAAAATGATCCCAAATTTGTTTTCTGCACCCTCGAGAACCTCGGACATGATATCCATATTGCTGAAAACATAATTTTGTGCGGCGGCCATCTAAGATATGAGAAATGATCACAAAATCGTTCTCTGCACGCTCAAGAACCTCGGATATGATACCCATATTTTTGTGATCATAATCTTGCACAGCGGCCCTCTTGGATTTGAAAAAAGATCACAAAATCGTTCTCAGCACCCTCGAGAACCTCGGATACGTTACACATAATGTAGTTATCATACTTTTGAACGGCGGCCATCTTGGATTTGAAAAATGATCACAAAATCGTTCTCTGCAACCTCGAGAACCTCTGATACGATACCCATAATGTAGTTATCATAATTTTGAGCGGCGGCCATCTCGGACATAAAATTGATCCCAAAATAGTTTTCTGCACCCTCGAGAACCTCGGACACGATATCCATATTGCTGAAAACATAATTTTGTGCGGCGGCCACGTCGGATTTAAAAATGATCCCAAATTTGTTTTCTGCACCCTCGAGAACCTCGGACATGATATCCATATTGCTGAAAACATAATTTTGTGCGGCGGCCATCTAAGATATGAGAAATGATCACAAAATCGTTCTCTGCACTCTCAAGAACCTCGGATACGATACCCATATTTTAGTGATCATAATCTTGCACGGCGGCCCACTTGGATTTGAAAAATGACTACAAAATCGTTCTCAGCTCCCTCGAGAACCTCGGATACGATACCCATAATGTAGTTATTATACTTTTGAGCGGCGGCCATCTTGGATTTGAAAAATTATCACAAAATCGTTCTCTGCAACCTCGAGAACCTCGGATACGACACCCATAATGTAGTTATCATAATTTTGAGCGGCGGCCATCTCGGATTTAAAAATGATCCCAAAATTGTTTTCTGCACTCTCGAGAACCTCGGATACGATACCCATAATTTTGTGATCATAATCTTGCACATCGGCCATTTCGGATTTAAAAATGATCCCAAAATTGTTTTCTGCACCCTCGAGAACCTCGGACATGATATCCATATTGCTCAAAACAAGTTTGCAGCAGCCCACTTGGATTTCTTTAATGATCGCAGAATTGTTCTCTGCACCCTCGAGAACCTCGGACACGATATCCATAATGTTGAAAACATAATTGTTTGCGGCAGCCCTCTTGGATTTCAAAACTGATCACAGAATTTTTCTCTGCACCCTCGAGATACTCGGACACGATATCCATATTGCTAAAATCAAAATTTTGAGCAAGGGCCATCTTGGATTTGAAAACTGATCATAAAATCGTTCTCTGCACCCTCGAGAACCTCGGATACGATACCCATAATCTAGTTATCATACTTTTGAGCGGCGGCCATCTGGGATTTAAAAATGATCCCAAATTTGTTTTCTGCACCCTCGAGAACCTCGGACATGATATCCATATTGCTGAAAACATAATTTTGTGCGGCGGCCATCTAAGATATGAGAAATGATCACAAAATCGTTCTCTGCACGCTCAAGAACCTCGGATATGATACCCATATTTTTGTGATCATAATCTTGCACAGCGGCCCTCTTGGATTTGAAAAAAGATCACAAAATCGTTCTCAGCACCCTCGAGAACCTTGGATACGTTACACATAATGTAGTTATCATACTTTTGAACGGCGGCCATCTTGGATTTGAAAAATGATCACAAAATCGTTCTCTGCAACCTCGAGAACCTCTGATACGATACCCATAATGTAGTTATCATAATTTTGAGCGGCGGCCATCTCGGACATAAAATTGATCCCAAAATAGTTTTCTGCACCCTCGAGAACCTCGGACACGATATCCATATTGCTGAAAACATAATTTTGTGCGGCGGCCATCTAAGATATGAGAAATGATCACAAAATCGTTCTCTGCACTCTCAAGAACCTCGGATACGATACCCATATTTTAGTGATCATAATCTTGCACGGCGGCCCACTTGGATTTGAAAAATGACTACAAAATCGTTCTCAGCTCCCTCGAGAACCTCGGATACGATACCCATAATGTAGTTATTATACTTTTGAGCGGCGGCCATCTTGGATTTGAAAAATTATCACAAAATCGTTCTCTGCAACCTCGAGAACCTCGGATACGACACCCATAATGTAGTTATCATAATTTTGAGCGGCGGCCATCTCGGATTTAAAAATGATCCCAAAATTGTTTTCTGCACTCTCGAGAACCTCGGATACGATACCCATAATTTTGTGATCATAATCTTGCACATCGGCCATTTCGGATTTAAAAATGATCCCAAAATTGTTTTCTGCACCCTCGAGAACCTCGGACATGATATCCATATTGCTCAAAACAAGTTTGCAGCAGCCCACTTGGATTTCTTTAATGATCGCAGAATTGTTCTCTGCACCCTCGAGAACCTCGGACACGATATCCATAATGTTGAAAACATAATTGTTTGCGGCAGCCCTCTTGGATTTCAAAACTGATCACAGAATTTTTCTCTGCACCCTCGAGATACTCGGACACGATATCCATATTGCTAAAATCAAAATTTTGAGCAAGGGCCATCTTGGATTTGAAAACTGATCATAAAATCGTTCTCTGCACCCTCGAGAACCTCGGATACGATACCCATAATCTAGTTATCATACTTTTGAGCGGCGGCCATCTGGGATTTAAAAATGATCCCAAACTTGTTTTCTGCACCCTCGAGAACCTCGGACATGATATCCATATTGCTGAAAACATAATTTTGTGCGGCGGCCATCTAAGATATGAGAAATGATCACAAAATCGTTCTCTGCACGCTCAAGAACCTCGGATATGATACCCATATTTTTGTGATCATAATCTTGCACAGCGGCCCTCTTGGATTTGAAAAAAGATCACAAAATCGTTCTCAGCACCCTCGAGAACCTTGGATACGTTACACATAATGTAGTTATCATACTTTTGAACGGCGGCCATCTTGGATTTGAAAAATGATCACAAAATCGTTCTCTGCAACCTCGAGAACCTCTGATACGATACCCATAATGTAGTTATCATAATTTTGAGCGGCGGCCATCTCGGACATAAAATTGATCCCAAAATAGTTTTCTGCACCCTCGAGAACCTCGGACACGATATCCATATTGCTGAAAACATAATTTTGTGCGGCGGCCACGTCGGATTTAAAAATGATCCCAAATTTGTTTTCTGCACCCTCGAGAACCTCGGACATGATATCCATATTGCTGAAAACATAATTTTGTGCGGCGGCCATCTAAGATATGAGAAATGATCACAAAATCGTTCTCTGCACTCTCAAGAACCTCGGATACGATACCCATATTTTAGTGATCATAATCTTGCACGGCGGCCCACTTGGATTTGAAAAATGACTACAAAATCGTTCTCAGCTCCCTCGAGAACCTCGGATACGATACCCATAATGTAGTTATTATACTTTTGAGCGGCGGCCATCTTGGATTTGAAAAATTATCACAAAATCGTTCTCTGCAACCTCGAGAACCTCGGATACGACACCCATAATGTAGTTATCATAATTTTGAGCGGCGGCCATCTCGGATTTAAAAATGATCCCAAAATTGTTTTCTGCACTCTCGAGAACCTCGGATACGATACCCATAATTTTGTGATCATAATCTTGCACATCGGCCATTTCGGATTTAAAAATGATCCCAAAATTGTTTTCTTCACCCTCGAGAACCTCGGACATGATATCCATATTGCTCAAAACAAGTTTGCAGCAGCCCACTTGGATTTCTTTAATGATCGCAGAATTGTTCTCTGCACCCTCGAGAACCTCGGACACGATATCCATAATGTTGAAAACATAATTGTTTGCGGCAGCCCTCTTGGATTTCAAAACTGATCACAGAATTTTTCTCTGCACCCTCGAGATACTCGGACACGATATCCATATTGCTAAAATCAAAATTTTGAGCAAGGGCCATCTTGGATTTGAAAACTGATCATAAAATCGTTCTCTGCACCCTCGAGAACCTCGGATACGATACCCATAATCTAGTTATCATACTTTTGAGCGGCGGCCATCTGGGATTTAAAAATGATCCCAAATTTGTTTTCTGCACCCTCGAGAACCTCGGACATGATATCCATATTGCTGAAAACATAATTTTGTGCGGCGGCCATCTAAGATATGAGAAATGATCACAAAATCGTTCTCTGCACGCTCAAGAACCTCGGATATGATACCCATATTTTTGTGATCATAATCTTGCACAGCGGCCCTCTTGGATTTGAAAAAAGATCACAAAATCGTTCTCAGCACCCTCGAGAACCTTGGATACGTTACACATAATGTAGTTATCATACTTTTGAACGGCGGCCATCTTGGATTTGAAAAATGATCACAAAATCGTTCTCTGCAACCTCGAGAACCACTGATACGATACCCATAATGTAGTTATCATAATTTTGAGCGGCGGCCATCTCGGACATAAAATTGATCCCAAAATAGTTTTCTGCACCCTCGAGAACCTCGGACACGATATCCATATTGCTGAAAACATAATTTTGTGCGGCGGCCACGTCGGATTTAAAAATGATCCCAAATTTGTTTTCTGCACCCTCGAGAACCTCGGACATGATATCCATATTGCTGAAAACATAATTTTGTGCGGCGGCCATCTAAGATATGAGAAATGATCACAAAATCGTTCTCTGCACTCTCAAGAACCTCGGATACGATACCCATATTTTAGTGATCATAATCTTGCACGGCGGCCCACTTGGATTTGAAAAATGACTACAAAATCGTTCTCAGCTCCCTCGAGAACCTCGGATACGATACCCATAATGTAGTTATTATACTTTTGAGCGGCGGCCATCTTGGATTTGAAAAATTATCACAAAATCGTTCTCTGCAACCTCGAGAACCTCGGATACGACACCCATAATGTAGTTATCATAATTTTGAGCGGCGGCCATCTCGGATTTAAAAATGATCCCAAAATTGTTTTCTGCACTCTCGAGAACCTCGGATACGATACCCATAATTTTGTGATCATAATCTTGCACATCGGCCATTTCGGATTTAAAAATGATCCCAAAATTGTTTTCTGCACCCTCGAGAACCTCGGACATGATATCCATATTGCTCAAAACAAGTTTGCAGCAGCCCACTTGGATTTCTTTAATGATCGCAGAATTGTTCTCTGCACCCTCGAGAACCTCGGACACGATATCCATAATGTTGAAAACATAATTGTTTGCGGCAGCCCTCTTGGATTTCAAAACTGATCACAGAATTTTTCTCTGCACCCTCGAGATACTCGGACACGATATCCATATTGCTAAAATCAAAATTTTGAGCAAGGGCCATCTTGGATTTGAAAACTGATCATAAAATCGTTCTCTGCACCCTCGAGAACCTCGGATACGATACCCATAATCTAGTTATCATACTTTTGAGCGGCGGCCATCTGGGATTTAAAAATGATCCCAAATTTGTTTTCTGCACCCTCGAGAACCTCGGACATGATATCCATATTGCTGAAAACATAATTTTGTGCGGCGGCCATCTAAGATATGAGAAATGATCACAAAATCGTTCTCTGCACGCTCAAGAACCTCGGATATGATACCCATATTTTTGTGATCATAATCTTGCACAGCGGCCCTCTTGGATTTGAAAAAAGATCACAAAATCGTTCTCAGCACCCTCGAGAACCTTGGATACGTTACACATAATGTAGTTATCATACTTTTGAACGGCGGCCATCTTGGATTTGAAAAATGATCACAAAATCGTTCTCTGCAACCTCGAGAACCTCTGATACGATACCCATAATGTAGTTATCATAATTTTGAGCGGCGGCCATCTCGGACATAAAATTGATCCCAAAATAGTTTTCTGCACCCTCGAGAACCTCGGACACGATATCCATATTGCTGAAAACATAATTTTGTGCGGCGGCCACGTCGGATTTAAAAATGATCCCAAATTTGTTTTCTGCACCCTCGAGAACCTCGGACATGATATCCATATTGCTGAAAACATAATTTTGTGCGGCGGCCATCTAAGATATGAGAAATGATCACAAAATCGTTCTCTGCACTCTCAAGAACCTCGGATACGATACCCATATTTTAGTGATCATAATCTTGCACGGCGGCCCACTTGGATTTGAAAAATGACTACAAAATCGTTCTCAGCTCCCTCGAGAACCTCGGATACGATACCCATAATGTAGTTATTATACTTTTGAGCGGCGGCCATCTTGGATTTGAAAAATTATCACAAAATCGTTCTCTGCAACCTCGAGAACCTCGGATACGACACCCATAATGTAGTTATCATAATTTTGAGCGGCGGCCATCTCGGATTTAAAAATGATCCCAAAATTGTTTTCTGCACTCTCGAGAACCTCGGATACGATACCCATAATTTTGTGATCATAATCTTGCACATCGGCCATTTCGGATTTAAAAATGATCCCAAAATTGTTTTCTGCACCCTCGAGAACCTCGGACATGATATCCATATTGCTCAAAACAAGTTTGCAGCAGCCCACTTGGATTTCTTTAATGATCGCAGAATTGTTCTCTGCACCCTCGAGAACCTCGGACACGATATCCATAATGTTGAAAACATAATTGTTTGCGGCAGCCCTCTTGGATTTCAAAACTGATCACAGAATTTTTCTCTGCACCCTCGAGATACTCGGACACGATATCCATATTGCTAAAATCAAAATTTTGAGCAAGGGCCATCTTGGATTTGAAAACTGATCATAAAATCGTTCTCTGCACCCTCGAGAACCTCGGATACGATACCCATAATCTAGTTATCATACTTTTGAGCGGCGGCCATCTGGGATTTAAAAATGATCCCAAATTTGTTTTCTGCACCCTCGAGAACCTCGGACATGATATCCATATTGCTGAAAACATAATTTTGTGCGGCGGCCATCTAAGATATGAGAAATGATCACAAAATCGTTCTCTGCACGCTCAAGAACCTCGGATATGATACCCATATTTTTGTGATCATAATCTTGCACAGCGGCCCTCTTGGATTTGAAAAAAGATCACAAAATCGTTCTCAGCACCCTCGAGAACCTTGGATACGTTACACATAATGTAGTTATCATACTTTTGAACGGCGGCCATCTTGGATTTGAAAAATGATCACAAAATCGTTCTCTGCAACCTCGAGAACCTCTGATACGATACCCATAATGTAGTTATCATAATTTTGAGCGGCGGCCATCTCGGACATAAAATTGATCCCAAAATAGTTTTCTGCACCCTCGAGAACCTCGGACACGATATCCATATTGCTGAAAACATAATTTTGTGCGGCGGCCACGTCGGATTTAAAAATGATCCCAAATTTGTTTTCTGCACCCTCGAGAACCTCGGACATGATATCCATATTGCTGAAAACATAATTTTGTGCGGCGGCCATCTAAGATATGAGAAATGATCACAAAATCGTTCTCTGCACTCTCAAGAACCTCGGATACGATACCCATATTTTAGTGATCATAATCTTGCACGGCGGCCCACTTGGATTTGAAAAATGACTACAAAATCGTTCTCAGCTCCCTCGAGAACCTCGGATACGATACCCATAATGTAGTTATTATACTTTTGAGCGGCGGCCATCTTGGATTTGAAAAATTATCACAAAATCGTTCTCTGCAACCTCGAGAACCTCGGATACGACACCCATAATGTAGTTATCATAATTTTGAGCGGCGGCCATCTCGGATTTAAAAATGATCCCAAAATTGTTTTCTGCACTCTCGAGAACCTCGGATACGATACCCATAATTTTGTGATCATAATCTTGCACATCGGCCATTTCGGATTTAAAAATGATCCCAAAATTGTTTTCTGCACCCTCGAGAACCTCGGACATGATATCCATATTGCTCAAAACAAGTTTGCAGCAGCCCACTTGGATTTCTTTAATGATCGCAGAATTGTTCTCTGCACCCTCGAGAACCTCGGACACGATATCCATAATGTTGAAAACATAATTGTTTGCGGCAGCCCTCTTGGATTTCAAAACTGATCACAGAATTTTTCTCTGCACCCTCGAGATACTCGGACACGATATCCATATTGCTAAAATCAAAATTTTGAGCAAGGGCCATCTTGGATTTGAAAACTGATTATAAAATCGTTCTCTGCACCCTCGAGAACCTCGGATACGATACCCATAATCTAGTTATCATACTTTTGAGCGGCGGCCATCTGGGATTTAAAAATGATCCCAAATTTGTTTTCTGCACCCTCGAGAACCTCGGACATGATATCCATATTGCTGAAAACATAATTTTGTGCGGCGGCCATCTAAGATATGAGAAATGATCACAAAATCGTTCTCTGCACGCTCAAGAACCTCGGATATGATACCCATATTTTTGTGATCATAATCTTGCACAGCGGCCCTCTTGGATTTGAAAAAAGATCACAAAATCGTTCTCAGCACCCTCGAGAACCTTGGATACGTTACACATAATGTAGTTATCATACTTTTGAACGGCGGCCATCTTGGATTTGAAAAATGATCACAAAATCGTTCTCTGCAACCTCGAGAACCTCTGATACGATACCCATAATGTAGTTATCATAATTTTGAGCGGCGGCCATCTCGGACATAAAATTGATCCCAAAATAGTTTTCTGCACCCTCGAGAACCTCGGACACGATATCCATATTGCTGAAAACATAATTTTGTGCGGCGGCCACGTCGGATTTAAAAATGATCCCAAATTTGTTTTCTGCACCCTCGAGAACCTCGGACATGATATCCATATTGCTGAAAACATAATTTTGTGCGGCGGCCATCTAAGATATGAGAAATGATCACAAAATCGTTCTCTGCACTCTCAAGAACCTCGGATACGATACCCATATTTTAGTGATCATAATCTTGCACGGCGGCCCACTTGGATTTGAAAAATGACTACAAAATCGTTCTCAGCTCCCTCGAGAACCTCGGATACGATACCCATAATGTAGTTATTATACTTTTGAGCGGCGGCCATCTTGGATTTGAAAAATTATCACAAAATCGTTCTCTGCAACCTCGAGAACCTCGGATACGACACCCATAATGTAGTTATCATAATTTTGAGCGGCGGCCATCTCGGATTTAAAAATGATCCCAAAATTGTTTTCTGCACTCTCGAGAACCTCGGATACGATACCCATAATTTTGTGATCATAATCTTGCACATCGGCCATTTCGGATTTAAAAATGATCCCAAAATTGTTTTCTGCACCCTCGAGAACCTCGGACATGATATCCATATTGCTCAAAACAAGTTTGCAGCAGCCCACTTGGATTTCTTTAATGATCGCAGAATTGTTCTCTGCACCCTCGAGAACCTCGGACACGATATCCATAATGTTGAAAACATAATTGTTTGCGGCAGCCCTCTTGGATTTCAAAACTGATCACAGAATTTTTCTCTGCACCCTCGAGATACTCGGACACGATATCCATATTGCTAAAATCAAAATTTTGAGCAAGGGCCATCTTGGATTTGAAAACTGATCATAAAATCGTTCTCTGCACCCTCGAGAACCTCGGATACGATACCCATAATCTAGTTATCATACTTTTGAGCGGCGGCCATCTGGGATTTAAAAATGATCCCAAATTTGTTTTCTGCACCCTCGAGAACCTCGGACATGATATCCATATTGCTGAAAACATAATTTTGTGCGGCGGCCATCTAAGATATGAGAAATGATCACAAAATCGTTCTCTGCACGCTCAAGAACCTCGGATATGATACCCATATTTTTGTGATCATAATCTTGCACAGCGGCCCTCTTGGATTTGAAAAAAGATCACAAAATCGTTCTCAGCACCCTCGAGAACCTTGGATACGTTACACATAATGTAGTTATCATACTTTTGAACGGCGGCCATCTTGGATTTGAAAAATGATCACAAAATCGTTCTCTGCAACCTCGAGAACCTCTGATACGATACCCATAATGTAGTTATCATAATTTTGAGCGGCGGCCATCTCGGACATAAAATTGATCCCAAAATAGTTTTCTGCACCCTCGAGAACCTCGGACACGATATCCATATTGCTGAAAACATAATTTTGTGCGGCGGCCACGTCGGATTTAAAAATGATCCCAAATTTGTTTTCTGCACCCTCGAGAACCTCGGACATGATATCCATATTGCTGAAAACATAATTTTGTGCGGCGGCCATCTAAGATATGAGAAATGATCACAAAATCGTTCTCTGCACTCTCAAGAACCTCGGATACGATACCCATATTTTAGTGATCATAATCTTGCACGGCGGCCCACTTGGATTTGAAAAATGACTACAAAATCGTTCTCAGCTCCCTCGAGAACCTCGGATACGATACCCATAATGTAGTTATTATACTTTTGAGCGGCGGCCATCTTGGATTTGAAAAATTATCACAAAATCGTTCTCTGCAACCTCGAGAACCTCGGATACGACACCCATAATGTAGTTATCATAATTTTGAGCGGCGGCCATCTCGGATTTAAAAATGATCCCAAAATTGTTTTCTGCACTCTCGAGAACCTCGGATACGATACCCATAATTTTGTGATCATAATCTTGCACATCGGCCATTTCGGATTTAAAAATGATCCCAAAATTGTTTTCTGCACCCTCGAGAACCTCGGACATGATATCCATATTGCTCAAAACAAGTTTGCAGCAGCCCACTTGGATTTCTTTAATGATCGCAGAATTGTTCTCTGCACCCTCGAGAACCTCGGACACGATATCCATAATGTTGAAAACATAATTGTTTGCGGCAGCCCTCTTGGATTTCAAAACTGATCACAGAATTTTTCTCTGCACCCTCGAGATACTCGGACACGATATCCATATTGCTAAAATCAAAATTTTGAGCAAGGGCCATCTTGGATTTGAAAACTGATCATAAAATCGTTCTCTGCACCCTCGAGAACCTCGGATACGATACCCATAATCTAGTTATCATACTTTTGAGCGGCGGCCATCTGGGATTTAAAAATGATCCCAAATTTGTTTTCTGCACCCTCGAGAACCTCGGACATGATATCCATATTGCTGAAAACATAATTTTGTGCGGCGGCCATCTAAGATATGAGAAATGATCACAAAATCGTTCTCTGCACGCTCAAGAACCTCGGATATGATACCCATATTTTTGTGATCATAATCTTGCACAGCGGCCCTCTTGGATTTGAAAAAAGATCACAAAATCGTTCTCAGCACCCTCGAGAACCTTGGATACGTTACACATAATGTAGTTATCATACTTTTGAACGGCGGCCATCTTGGATTTGAAAAATGATCACAAAATCGTTCTCTGCAACCTCGAGAACCTCTGATACGATACCCATAATGTAGTTATCATAATTTTGAGCGGCGGCCATCTCGGACATAAAATTGATCCCAAAATAGTTTTCTGCACCCTCGAGAACCTCGGACACGATATCCATATTGCTGAAAACATAATTTTGTGCGGCGGCCACGTCGGATTTAAAAATGATCCCAAATTTGTTTTCTGCACCCTCGAGAACCTCGGACATGATATCCATATTGCTGAAAACATAATTTTGTGCGGCGGCCATCTAAGATATGAGAAATGATCACAAAATCGTTCTCTGCACTCTCAAGAACCTCGGATACGATACCCATATTTTAGTGATCATAATCTTGCACGGCGGCCCACTTGGATTTGAAAAATGACTACAAAATCGTTCTCAGCTCCCTCGAGAACCTCGGATACGATACCCATAATGTAGTTATTATACTTTTGAGCGGCGGCCATCTTGGATTTGAAAAATTATCACAAAATCGTTCTCTGCAACCTCGAGAACCTCGGATACGACACCCATAATGTAGTTATCATAATTTTGAGCGGCGGCCATCTCGGATTTAAAAATGATCCCAAAATTGTTTTCTGCACTCTCGAGAACCTCGGATACGATACCCATAATTTTGTGATCATAATCTTGCACATCGGCCATTTCGGATTTAAAAATGATCCCAAAATTGTTTTCTGCACCCTCGAGAACCTCGGACATGATATCCATATTGCTCAAAACAAGTTTGCAGCAGCCCACTTGGATTTCTTTAATGATCGCAGAATTGTTCTCTGCACCCTCGAGAACCTCGGACACGATATCCATAATGTTGAAAACATAATTGTTTGCGGCAGCCCTCTTGGATTTCAAAACTGATCACAGAATTTTTCTCTGCACCCTCGAGATACTCGGACACGATATCCATATTGCTAAAATCAAAATTTTGAGCAAGGGCCATCTTGGATTTGAAAACTGATCATAAAATCGTTCTCTGCACCCTCGAGAACCTCGGATACGATACCCATAATCTAGTTATCATACTTTTGAGCGGCGGCCATCTGGGATTTAAAAATGATCCCAAATTTGTTTTCTGCACCCTCGAGAACCTCGGACATGATATCCATATTGCTGAAAACATAATTTTGTGCGGCGGCCATCTAAGATATGAGAAATGATCACAAAATCGTTCTCTGCACGCTCAAGAACCTCGGATATGATACCCATATTTTTGTGATCATAATCTTGCACAGCGGCCCTCTTGGATTTGAAAAAAGATCACAAAATCGTTCTCAGCACCCTCGAGAACCTTGGATACGTTACACATAATGTAGTTATCATACTTTTGAACGGCGGCCATCTTGGATTTGAAAAATGATCACAAAATCGTTCTCTGCAACCTCGAGAACCTCTGATACGATACCCATAATGTAGTTATCATAATTTTGAGCGGCGGCCATCTCGGACATAAAATTGATCCCAAAATAGTTTTCTGCACCCTCGAGAACCTCGGACACGATATCCATATTGCTGAAAACATAATTTTGTGCAGCGGCCACGTCGGATTTAAAAATGATCCGAAATTTGTTTTCTGCACCCTCGAGAACCTCGGACATGATATCCATATTGCTGAAAACATAATTTTGTGCGGCGGCCATCTAAGATATGAGAAATGATCACAAAATCGTTCTCTGCACTCTCAAGAACCTCGGATACGATACCCATATTTTAGTGATCATAATCTTGCACGGCGGCCCACTTGGATTTGAAAAATGACTACAAAATCGTTCTCAGCTCCCTCGAGAACCTCGGATACGATACCCATAATGTAGTTATTATACTTTTGAGCGGCGGCCATCTTGGATTTGAAAAATTATCACAAAATCGTTCTCTGCAACCTCGAGAACCTCGGATACGACACCCATAATGTAGTTATCATAATTTTGAGCGGCGGCCATCTCGGATTTAAAAATGATCCCAAAATTGTTTTCTGCACTCTCGAGAACCTCGGATACGATACCCATAATTTTGTGATCATAATCTTGCACATCGGCCATTTCGGATTTAAAAATGATCCCAAAATTGTTTTCTGCACCCTCGAGAACCTCGGACATGATATCCATATTGCTCAAAACAAGTTTGCAGCAGCCCACTTGGATTTCTTTAATGATCGCAGAATTGTTCTCTGCACCCTCGAGAACCTCGGACACGATATCCATAATGTTGAAAACATAATTGTTTGCGGCAGCCCTCTTGGATTTCAAAACTGATCACAGAATTTTTCTCTGCACCCTCGAGATACTCGGACACGATATCCATATTGCTAAAATCAAAATTTTGAGCAAGGGCCATCTTGGATTTGAAAACTGATCATAAAATCGTTCTCTGCACCCTCGAGAACCTCGGACACGATATCCATATTGCTGAAAACATAATTTTGTGCGGCGGCCACGTCGGATTTAAAAATGATCCCAAATTTGTTTTCTGCACCCTCGAGAACCTCGGACATGATATCCATATTGCTGAAAACATAATTTTGTGCGGCGGCCATCTAAGATATGAGAAATGATCACAAAATCGTTCTCTGCACTCTCAAGAACCTCGGATACGATACCCATATTTTAGTGATCATAATCTTGCACGGCGGCCCACTTGGATTTGAAAAATGACTACAAAATCGTTCTCAGCTCCCTCGAGAACCTCGGATACGATACCCATAATGTAGTTATTATACTTTTGAGCGGCGGCCATCTTGGATTTGAAAAATTATCACAAAATCGTTCTCTGCAACCTCGAGAACCTCGGATACGACACCCATAATGTAGTTATCATAATTTTGAGCGGCGGCCATCTCGGATTTAAAAATGATCCCAAAATTGTTTTCTGCACTCTCGAGAACCTCGGATACGATACCCATAATTTTGTGATCATAATCTAGCACGGCGGCCATTTTGGATTTGAAAACTGATCACAAAATCGTTCTCTGCACCCTCGAGAACCTCGGATACGATATCCATATTGCTGAAAACATAATGGTTTGCGGTAGCCCTCTTGGCTTTCTAAAATGATCGCAGAATTCTTCTCTGCACCCTCGAGAACCACGGACACGATATCCATATTGCTAAAATCATAATTTTGTGCGGCGGCCATCTTGGATTTGAAAAATAATCACCAAATCGTTCTCAGCACCCTCGAGAACCTCGGATACGATACACATCATGTAGTTATCATACTTTTGAGCGGCGGCCATTTTGGATTTGAAAACTGATCACAAAATCGTTCTCTGTACCCTCGAGAACCTCGGATACGATACCCATAATCAAGTTATCATACTTTTGAGCGGCAGCCATCTCGGATTTAAAAATGATCCCAAAATTATTTCTGCACACTCGAGAACCTCAAACACGATATTCATATTGCTGAAAACATAATTTTGTGCGGCGGCCATCTTGGATATGAAAAATGATCACAAAATCGTTCTCTGCACTCTCAAGAACCTTGGATACGATACCCATATTTTAGTGATCATAATCTTGCACGGCGGCCCACTTGGATTTGAAAAATGACTACAAAATCGTTCTCAGCTCCCTCGAGAACCTCGGATACGATACCCATAATGTAGTTATCATACTTTTGAGCGGCGGCCATCTTGGATTTGAAAACTGATCACAAAATCGTTCTCTGCAACCTCGAGAACCTCGGATACGACACCCATAATGTAGTTATCATAATTTTGAGCGGCGGCCATCTCGGATTTAAAAATGATCCCAAAATTGTTTTCTGCACCCTCGAGAACCTCGGACACGATATCCATATTGCTGAAAACATAATTTTGTGCGGCGGCCATCTTGGATAAGAAAAATGATCACAAAATCGTTCTCAGCACCCTCGAGAACCTCGGATACGATACCCATAATGTAGTTATCATACTTTGAGCGGTGGCCATCTTGTATTTGAAAAATGATCACAAAATCGTTCTCTGCAACCTCGAGAACCTCTGATACGATACCCATTATGTAGTTATCATAGTTTTGAGCGGCGGCCACGTCGGATTTAAAAATGATCCCAAATTTGTTTTCTGCACCCTCGAGAACCTCGGACACGATATCCATATTGCTGAAAACATAATTTTGTGCAGCTGCCATCTTGGATTCGAAAAATTATCACAAAATCATTCTCAGCACCCTCGAAAACCTCGAATACGATACCCAAAATGTAGTTATCATACATTTGAGCGGCGGCCATCTTGGATTTGAAAAAAGGATCACAAAATCGTTCTCAGCACCCTCGAGGTTCTCGGATACGATACCAATTATGTAGTTATCATACTTTTAAGCGGCGGCTATCTTCGATTTGAAAAATGATCACAAAATCATTCTCTGCACCCTCGAGAACCTCGGATACGATACCCATAATATAGTTATCATACTTTTGAGCGGCGGCCATCTTGGATTTCAAAAATGATCACAAAATCGTTCTGTGCACTCTCGAGAACCTCGGATACGATACCCATATTTTTGTGAACATAATCTTGCACTGCGGCCATCTCGGATTTAAAATGATCCCAAAATTGTTTTCTGCACCCTCGAGAACCTAGGACACGATATCCATATTGCTAAAATCATAATTTCGTGCGGCGGCTATCTTGGATTTGAAAAATGATCACCAAATCGTTCTCAGCACCCTCGAGAATCTCGGACACGATATCCATACTGCTGAAATCTTAATTTTGTGCGGCGGCCATCTTGGATTTGAAAAATGATCACCAAATCGTACTCTGCACCCTCGAGAACCTCGAATACGATACCCATAATGTAGTTTTCATAATTTTCAGCGGCGGCCATCTTGGATTTCATAAATGATTACAAAATCGTTCTGTGCACTCTCGAGAACCTCGGATACGATACCCATATTTTTGTGATCATAATCTAGCACGGCGGCCATTTTGGATTTGAAAACTGATCACTTAATCGTTCTCTGCACCATCGAGAACCTCGGACACAGTCCATATTGCTGAAAACATAATTTTGTGCGGCGGCCATCTAAGATATGAGAAATGATCACAAAATCGTTCTCTGCACGCTCAAGAACCTCGGATATGATACCCATATTTTTGTGATCATAATCTTGCACAGCGGCCCTCTTGGATTTGAAAAAAGATCACAAAATCGTTCTCAGCACCCTCGAGAACCTCGGATACGATACACATAATGTAGTTATCATACTTTTGAACGGCGGCCATCTTGGATTTGAAAAATGATCAAAAAATCGTTCTCTGCAACCTCGAGAACCTCTGATACGATACCCATAATGTAGTTATCATAATTTTGAACGGCGGCCATCTCGGACATAAAATTGATCCCAAAATAGTTTTCTGCACCCTCGAGAACCTCGGACACGATATCCATATTGCTGAAAACATAATTTTGTGCGGCGGCCATCTAAGATATGAGAAATGATCACAAAATCGTTCTCTGCACGCTCAAGAACCTCGGATATGATACCCATATTTTTGTGATCATAATCTTGCACAGCGGCACTCTTGGATTTGAAAAAAGATCACAAAATCGTTCTCAGCACCCTCGAGAACCTCGGATACGATACACATAATGTAGTTATCATACTTTTGAACGGCGGCCATCTTGGATTTGAAAAATGATCAAAAAATCGTTCTCTGCAACCTCGAGAACCTCTGATACGATACCCATAATGTAGTTATCATAATTTTGAACGGCGGCCATCTCGGACATAAAATTGATCCCAAAATAGTTTTCTGCACCCTCGAGAACCTCGGACACGATATCCATATTGCTGAAAACATAATTTTGTGCGGCGGCCATCTCGGATTTAAAAATGATCCCAAAATAGTTTTCTGCACCCTCGAGAACCTCGGACACGATATCCATATTGCTGAAAACATAATTTTGTGCGGCGGCCACGTCGGATTTAAAAATGATCCCAAATTTGTTTTCTGCACCCTCGAGAACCTCGGACATGATATCCATATTGCTGAAAACATAATTTTGTGCGGCGGCCATCTAAGATATGAGAAATGATCACAAAATCGTTCTCTGCACTCTCAAGAACCTCGGATACGATACCCATATTTTAGTGATCATAATCTTGCACGGCGGCCCACTTGGATTTGAAAAATGACTACAAAATCGTTCTCAGCTCCCTCGAGAACCTCGGATACGATACCCATAATGTAGTTATTATACTTTTGAGCGGCGGCCATCTTGGATTTGAAAAATTATCACAAAATCGTTCTCTGCAACCTCGAGAACCTCGGATACGACACCCATAATGTAGTTATCATAATTTTGAGCGGCGGCCATCTCGGATTTAAAAATGATCCCAAAATTGTTTTCTGCACTCTCGAGAACCTCGGATACGATACCCATAATTTTGTGATCATAATCTAGCACGGCGGCCATTTTGGATTTGAAAACTGATCACAAAATCGTTCTCTGCACCCTCGAGAACCTCGGATACGATATCCATATTGCTGAAAACATAATGGTTTGCGGTAGCCCTCTTGGCTTTCTAAAATGATCGCAGAATTCTTCTCTGCACCCTCGAGAACCACGGACACGATATCCATATTGCTAAAATCATAATTTTGTGCGGCGGCCATCTTGGATTTGAAAAATAATCACCAAATCGTTCTCAGCACCCTCGAGAACCTCGGATACGATACACATCATGTAGTTATCATACTTTTGAGCGGCGGCCATTTTGGATTTGAAAACTGATCACAAAATCGTTCTCTGTACCCTCGAGAACCTCGGATACGATACCCATAATCAAGTTATCATACTTTTGAGCGGCAGCCATCTCGGATTTAAAAATGATCCCAAAATTATTTCTGCACACTCGAGAACCTCAAACACGATATTCATATTGCTGAAAACATAATTTTGTGCGGCGGCCATCTTGGATATGAAAAATGATCACAAAATCGTTCTCTGCACTCTCAAGAACCTTGGATACGATACCCATATTTTAGTGATCATAATCTTGCACGGCGGCCCACTTGGATTTGAAAAATGACTACAAAATCGTTCTCAGCTCCCTCGAGAACCTCGGATACGATACCCATAATGTAGTTATCATACTTTTGAGCGGCGGCCATCTTGGATTTGAAAAATTATCACAAAATCGTTCTCTGCAACCTCGAGAACCTCGGATACGACACCCATAATGTAGTTATCATAATTTTGAGCGGCGGCCATCTCGGATTTAAAAATGATCCCAAAATTGTTTTCTGCACCCTCGAGAACCTCGGACACGATATCCATATTGCTGAAAACATAATTTTGTGCGGCGGCCATCTTGGATAAGAAAAATGATCACAAAATCGTTCTCAGCACCCTCGAGAACCTCGGATACGATACCCATAATGTAGTTATCATACTTTGAGCGGTGGCCATCTTGTATTTGAAAAATGATCACAAAATCGTTCTCTGCAACCTCGAGAACCTCTGATACGATACCCATTATGTAGTTATCATAGTTTTGAGCGGCGGCCACGTCGGATTTAAAAATGATCCCAAATTTGTTTTCTGCACCCTCGAGAACCTCGGACACGATATCCATATTGCTGAAAACATAATTTTGTGCAGCTGCCATCTTGGATTCGAAAAATTATCACAAAATCATTCTCAGCACCCTCGAAAACCTCGAATACGATACCCAAAATGTAGTTATCATACATTTGAGCGGCGGCCATCTTGGATTTGAAAAAAGGATCACAAAATCGTTCTCAGCACCCTCGAGGTTCTCGGATACGATACCAATTATGTAGTTATCATACTTTTAAGCGGCGGCTATCTTGGATTTGAAAAATGATCACAAAATCATTCTCTGCACCCTCGAGAACCTCGGATACGATACCCATAATGTAGTTATCATACTTTTGAGCGGCGGCCATCTTGGATTTCAAAAATGATCACAAAATCGTTCTGTGCACTCTCGAGAACCTCGGATACGATACCCATATTTTTGTGAACATAATCTTGCACTGCGGCCATCTCGGATTTAAAATGATCCCAAAATTGTTTTCTGCACCCTCGAGAACCTAGGACACGATATCCATATTGCTAAAATCATAATTTCGTGCGGCGGCTATCTTGGATTTGAAAAATGATCACCAAATCGTTCTCAGCACCCTCGAGAATCTCGGACACGATATCCATACTGCTGAAATCTTAATTTTGTGCGGCGGCCATCTTGGATTTGAAAAATGATCACCAAATCGTACTCTGCACCCTCGAGAACCTCGAATACGATACCCATAATGTAGTTTTCATAATTTTCAGCGGCGGCCATCTTGGATTTCATAAATGATTACAAAATCGTTCTGTGCACTCTCGAGAACCTCGGATACGATACCCATATTTTTGTGATCATAATCTAGCACGGCGGCCATTTTGGATTTGAAAACTGATCACTTAATCGTTCTCTGCACCATCGAGAACCTCGGACACAGTCCATATTGCTGAAAACATAATTTTGTGCGGCGGCCATCTAAGATATGAGAAATGATCACAAAATCGTTCTCTGCACGCTCAAGAACCTCGGATATGATACCCATATTTTTGTGATCATAATCTTGCACAGCGGCCCTCTTGGATTTGAAAAAAGATCACAAAATCGTTCTCAGCACCCTCGAGAACCTCGGATACGATACACATAATGTAGTTATCATACTTTTGAACGGCGGCCATCTTGGATTTGAAAAATGATCAAAAAATCGTTCTCTGCAACCTCGAGAACCTCTGATACGATACCCATAATGTAGTTATCATAATTTTGAACGGCGGCCATCTCGGACATAAAATTGATCCCAAAATAGTTTTCTGCACCCTCGAGAACCTCGGACACGATATCCATATTGCTGAAAACATAATTTTGTGCGGCGGCCATCTAAGATATGAGAAATGATCACAAAATCGTTCTCTGCACGCTCAAGAACCTCGGATATGATACCCATATTTTTGTGATCATAATCTTGCACAGCGGCACTCTTGGATTTGAAAAAAGATCACAAAATCGTTCTCAGCACCCTCGAGAACCTCGGATACGATACACATAATGTAGTTATCATACTTTTGAACGGCGGCCATCTTGGATTTGAAAAATGATCAAAAAATCGTTCTCTGCAACCTCGAGAACCTCTGATACGATACCCATAATGTAGTTATCATAATTTTGAACGGCGGCCATCTCGGACATAAAATTGATCCCAAAATAGTTTTCTGCACCCTCGAGAACCTCGGACACGATATCCATATTGCTGAAAACATAATTTTGTGCGGCGGCCATCTCGGATTTAAAAATGATCCCAAAATAGTTTTCTGCACCCTCGAGAACCTCGGACACGATTTCCATATTGCTGAAAACATAATTTTGTGCAGCGGCCATCTTGGATTAGAAAAATGATCACATAATCATTCTCAGCACCCTCGAGAACCTCGGATACGAAACCCATAATGTAGTTATCATACTTTTGAGCGGCGGCCATCTTGGATTTGAAAAATGATCACAAAATCATTCTCAGCACCCTCGAGAACCTCGGATACGATACCAATAATGTAGTTATCATACTTTTAAGCGGCGGCTATCTTCGATTTGAAAAATGATCACAAAATCATTCTCCGCACCCTCGAGTACCTCGGATACGATACCCATAATGTAGTTAACATAATTTTGAGCGGCGGCCATCTTGGATTTCAAAAATGATCACAAAATCGTTCTGTGCACTCTCGAGAACCTCGGATACGATACCCATATTTTTGTGATCATAATCTTGCACTGCGGCCATCTCGGATTTAAAATGATCCCAAAATTGTTTTCTGCACACTCGAGAACCTCGGACACGATATCCATATTGCTAAAATCATAATTTTGTGCGGCGGCCATCTTGGATTTGAAAAATGATCACCAAATCGTTCTCAGCACCCTCGAGAATCTCGGACACGATATCCATACTGCTGAAATCTTAATTTTGTGCGGCGGCCATCTTGGATTTGAAAAATGATCACCAAATCGTTCTCTGCACCCTCGAGAACCTCGAATACGATACCCATAATGTAGTTATCATAACTTTGAGCGGCGGCCATCTTGGATTTCATAAATGATTACAAAATCGTTCTGTGCACTCTCGAGAACCTCGGATACGATACCCATATTTTTGTGATCATAATCTAGCACGGCGGCCATTTTGGATTTGAAAACTGATCACAAAATCGTTCTCTGCACCCTCGAGAACCTCGGATACGATATCCATATTGCTGAAAACATAATGGTTTGCGGTAGCCCTCTTGGCTTTCTAAAATGATCGCAGAATTCTTCTCTGCACCCTCGAGAACCACGGACACGATATCCATATTGCTATAATCATAATTTTGTGCGGCGGCCATCTTGAATTTGAAAAATAATCACCAAATCGTTCTCAGCACCCTCGAGAACCTCGGATACGATACACATCATGTAGTTATCATACTTTTGAGCGGCGGCCATTTTGGATTTGAAAATTGATCACAAAATCGTTCTCTGTACCCTCGAGAACCTCGGATACGATACCCATAATCAAGTTATCATACTTTTGAGCGGCAGCCATCTCGGATTTAAAAATGATTCCAAAATTATTTCTGCACACTCGAGAACCTCAAACACGATATTCATATTGCTGAAAACATAATTTTGTGCGGCGGCCATCTTGGATATGAAAAATGATCACAAAATCGTTCTCTGCACTCTCAAGAACCTTGGATACGATACCCATATTTTAGTGATCATAATCTTGCACGGCGGCCCACTTGGATTTGAAAAATGACTACAAAATCGTTCTCAGCTCCCTCGAGAACCTCGGATACGATACCCATAATGTAGTTATCATACTTTTGAGCGGCGGCCATCTTGGATTTGAAAAATTATCACAAAATCGTTCTCTGCAACCTCGAGAACCTCGGATACGACACCCATAATGTAGTAATCATAATTTTGAGCGGCGGCCATCTCGGATTTAAAAATGATCCCAAAATTGTTTTCTGCACTCTCGAGAACCTCGGATACGATACCCATAATTTTGTGATCATAATCTTGCACATCGGCCATTTCGGATTTAAAAATGATCCCAAAATTGTTTTCTGCACCCTCGAGAACCTCGGACATGATATCCATATTGCTCAAAACAAGTTTGCAGCAGCCCACTTGGATTTCTTTAATGATCGCAGAATTGTTCTCTGCACCCTCGAGAACCTCGGACACGATATCCATAATGTTGAAAACATAATTGTTTGCGGCAGCCCTCTTGGATTTCAAAACTGATCACAGAATTTTTCTCTGCACCCTCGAGATACTCGGACACGATATCCATATTGCTAAAATCAAAATTTTGAGCAAGGGCCATCTTGGATTTGAAAACTGATCATAAAATCGTTCTCTGCACCCTCGAGAACCTCGGATACGATACCCATAATCTAGTTATCATACTTTTGAGCGGCGGCCATCTGGAATTTAAAAATGATCTCAAAATTGCTTTCTGCACCCTCGAGAACCTCAGACACAGTCCATATTGCTGAAAACATAATTTTGTGCGGCGGCCATCTAAGATATGAGAAATGATCACAAAATCGTTCTCTGCACGCTCAAGAACCTCGGATATGATACCCATATTTTTGTGATCATAATCTTGCACAGCGGCCCTCTTGGATTTGAAAAAAGATCACAAAATCGTTCTCAGCACCCTCGAGAACCTCGGATACGATACACATAATGTAGTTATCATACTTTTGAACGGCGGCCATCTTGGATTTGAAAAATGATCACAAAATCGTTCTCTGCAACCTCGAGAACCTCTGATACGATACCCATAATGTAGTTATCATAATTTTGAGCGGCGGCCATCTCGGACATAAAATTGATCCCAAAATAGTTTTTTGCACCCTCGAGAACCTCGGACACGATATCCATATTGCTGAAAACATAATTTTGTGCGGCGGCCACGTCGGATTTAAAAATGATCCCAAATTTGTTTTCTGCACCCTCGAGAACCTCGGACATGATATCCATATTGCTGAAAACATAATTTTGTGCAGCTGCCATCTTGGATTCGAAAAATTATGACAAAATCATTCTCAGCACCCTCGAAAACCTCGAATACGATACCCAAAATGTAGTTATCATACATTTGAGCGGCGGCCATCTTGGATTTGAAAAAAGGATCACAAAATCGTTCTCAGCACCCTCGAGGTTCTCGGATACGATACCAATAATGTAGTTATCATACTTTTAAGCGGCGGCTATCTTCGATTTGAAAAATGATCACAAAATCATTCTCTGTACCCTCGAGAACCTCGGATACGATACCCATAATATAGTTATCATACTTTTGAGCAGCGGCCATCTTGGATTTCAAAAATGATCACAAAATCGTTCTGTGCACTCTCGAGAACCTCGGATACGATACCCATAATGTAGTTATCATACTTTTGAGCGGCGGCCATCTTGGATTTGAAAAATTATCACAAAATCGTTCTCTGCAACCTCGAGAACCTCGGATACGACACCCATAATGTAGTTATCATAATTTTGAGCGGCGGCCATCTCGGATTTAAAAATGATCCCAAAATTGTTTTCTGCACTCTCGAGAACCTCGGATACGATACCCATAATTTTGTGATCATAATCTTGCACATCGGCCGTTTCGGATTTAAAAATGATCCCAAAATTGTTTTCTGCACCCTCGAGAACCTCGGACATGATATCCATATTGCTCAAAACAAGTTTGCAGCAGCCCACTTGGATTTCTTTAATGATCGCAGAATTGTTCTCTGCACCCTCGAGAACCTCGGACACGATATCCATAATGTTGAAAACATAATTGTTTGCGGCAGCCCTCTTGGATTTCAAAACTGATCACAGAATTTTTCTCTGCACCCTCGAGATACTCGGACACGATATCCATATTGCTAAAATCAAAATTTTGAGCAAGGGCCATCTTGGATTTGAAAACTGATCATAAAATCGTTCTCTGCACCCTCGAGAACCTCGGATACGATACCCATAATCTAGTTATCATACTTTTGAGCGGCGGCCATCTGGGATTTAAAAATGATCTCAAAATTGCTTTCTGCACCCTCGAGAACCTCAGACACAGTCCATATTGCTGAAAACATAATTTTGTGCGGCGGCCATCTAAGATATGAGAAATGATCACAAAATCGTTCTCTGCACGCTCAAGAACCTCGGATATGATACCCATATTTTTGTGATCATAATCTTGCACAGCGGCCCTCTTGGATTTGAAAAAAGATCACAAAATCGTTCTCAGCACCCTCGAGAACCTCGGATACGATACACATAATGTAGTTATCATACTTTTGAACGGCGGCCATCTTGGATTTGAAAAATGATCAAAAAATCGTTCTCTGCAACCTCGAGAACCTCTGACACGATACCCATAATGTAGTTATCATAATTTTGAACGGCGGCCATCTCGGACATAAAATTGATCCCAAAATAGTTTTCTGCACCCTCGAGAACCTCGGACACGATATCCATATTGCTGAAAACATAATTTTGTGCGGCGGCCATCTCGGATTTAAAAATGATCCCAAAATAGTTTTCTGCACCCTCGAGAACCTCGGACACGATTTCCATATTGCTGAAAACATAATTTTGTGCAGCGGCCATCTTGGATTAGAAAAATGATCACATAATCATTCTCACCACCCTCGAGAACCTCGGATACGAAACCCATAATGTAGTTATCATACTTTTGAGCGGCGGCCATCTTGGATTTGAAAAATGATCACAAAATCATTCTCAGCACCCTCGAGAACCTCGGATACGATACCAATAATGTAGTTATCATACTTTTAAGCGGCGGCTATCTTCGATTTGAAAAATGATCACAAAATCATTCTCCGCACCCTCGAGTACCTCGGATACGATACCCATAATGTAGTTAACATAATTTTGAGCGGCGGCCATCTTGGATTTCAAAAATGATCACAAAATCGTTCTGTGCACTCTCGAGAACCTCGGATACGATACCCATATTTTTGTGATCATAATCTTGCACTGCGGCCATCTCGGATTTAAAATGATCCCAAAATTGTTTTCTGCACCCTCGAGAACCTCGGACACGATATCCATATTGCTAAAATCATAATTTCGTGCGGCGGCCATCTTGGATTTGAAAAATGATCACCAAATCGTTCTCAGCACCCTCGAGAATCTCGGACACGATATCCATACTGCTGAAATCTTAATTTTGTGCGGCAGCCATCTTGGATTTGAAAAATGATCACCAAATCGTTCTCTGCACCCTCGAGAACCTCGAATACGATACCCATAATGTAGTTATCATAATTTTGAGCGGCGGCCATCTTGGATTTCATAAATGATTACAAAATCGTTCTGTGCACTCTCGAGAACCTCGGATACGATACCCATATTTTTGTGATCATAATCTAGCACGGCGGCCATTTTGGATTTGAAAACTGATCACAAAATCGTTCTCTGCACCATCGAGAACCTCGGATACGATAATCATAATCTAGTTATCATACTTTTGAGCGGCGGCCATCTGGGATTTAAAAATGATCTCAAAATTGCTTTCTGCACCCTCGAGAACCTCGGACACGATATCCATATTGCTGAAAACATAGTGGTTTGCGGCAGCCCTCTTGGCTTTCTTAAATGATCGCAGAATTCTTCTCTGCACCCTCGAGAACCTCAGACACAGTCCATATTGCTGAAAACATAATTTTGTGCGGCAGCCATCTAAGATATGAGAAATGATCACAAAATCGTTTTCTGCACGCTCAAGAACCTCGGATATGATACCCATATTTTTGTGATCATAATCTTGCACAGCGGCCCTCTTGGATTTGAAAAAAGATCACAAAATCGTTCTCAGCACCCTCGAGAACCTCGGATACGATACACATAATGTAGTTATCATACTTTTGAACGGCGGCCATCTTGGATTTGAAATATGATCACAAAATCGTTCTCTGCAACCTCGAGAACCTCTGATACGATACCCATAATGTAGTTATCATAATTTTGAGCGGCGGCCATCTCGGATATAAAATTGATCCCAAAATAGTTTTCTGCACCCTCGAGAACCTCGGACACGATATCCATATTGCTGAAAACATAATTTTGTGCAGCGGCCATCTTGGATTAGAAAAATGATCACATAATCATTCTCAGCACCCTCGAGAACTAGCCGCAGCAGCCCACTTGGATTTCTAAAATGATCGCAGAATTGTTCTCTGCACCCTCGAAAACCTCGGACACGATATCCATAATGTTGAAAACATAATTGTTTGCGGCAGCCCTCTTGGATTTCAAAAATGATCACAAAATTTTTCTCTGCATCCTCGAGAAACTCGGACACGATATCCATATTGCTAAAATCAAAATTTTGAGCAGGGGCCATCTTGGATATGAAAACTGATCACAAAATCGTTCTCTGCACCCTCGAGAACCTCGGATACGATACCCATAATCTAGTTATCATACTTTTGAGCGGCGGCCTTCTGGGATTTAAAAATGATCCCAAAATTGATTTCTGCACACTCGAGAACCTCGGACACGATATCCATATTTCTGAAAACATAGTGGTTTGCGGCAGCCCTCTTGGCTTTCTTAAATGATCGCAGAATTCTTCTCTGCACCCTCGAGAAGTTCGGATACGATATCCATATTGCTAAAATCATAATTTTGTGCGGCGGCCATCTTGGATTTGAAAAATAATCACCTAATCGTTCTCAGCACCCTAGAGAACCTCGGATATGATACACATAATGTAGTTATCATACTTTTGAGCGGCGGCAATCTTGGATTTGAAAACTGATCACAAAATCGTTCTCTGCACCCTCGAGAACCACGGATACGATACCAATAATGAAGTTATCATACTTTTAAGCGGCGGCTATCTTCGATTTGAAAAATCATCACAAAATAATTCTCTGCACCCTCGAGAACCTCGGATACGATACCCATAATGTGGTTATCATAATTTTGAGCAGCGGCCATCTTGGATTTCATCAATGATCACAAAATCGTTCTGTGCACTCTCGAGAACCTCGGATACGATACCCATATTTTTGTGATCATAATCTTGCACACCGGCCCTCTTGGATTTGAAAAAAGATCACAAAATCGTTCTCAGCACCCTCGAGAACCTCGGATACGATACACATAATGTAGTTATCATACTTTTGAACGGCGGCCATCTTGGATTTGAAAAATGATCACAAAATCGTTCTCTGCAACCTCGAGAACCTCTGATACGATACCCATAATGTAGTTATCATAATTTTGAGCGGCGGCCATCTCGGATATAAAATTGATCCCAAAATAGTTTTCTGCACCCTCGAGAACCTCGGACACGATATCCATATTGCTAAAATCATAATTTCGTGCGGCGGCCATCTTGGATTTGAAAAATGATCACCAAATCGTTCTCAGCACCCTCGAGAATCTCGGACACGATATCCATACTGCTGAAATCATAATTTTGTGCGGCGGCCATCTTGGATTTGAAAAATGATCACCAAATCGTTCTCTGCACCCTCGAGAACCTCGAATACGATACCCATAATGTAGTTATCATAACTTTGAGCGGCGGCCATCTTGGATTTCATAAATGATTACAAAATCGTTCTGTGCACTCTCGAGAACCTCGGATACGATACCCATATTTTTGTGATCATAATCTAGCACGGCGGCCATTTTGGATTTGAAAACTGATCACAAAATCGTTCTCTGCACCCTCGAGAACCTCGGATACGATATCCATATTGCTGAAAACATAATGGTTTGCGGTAGCCCTCTTGGCTTTCTAAACTGATCGCAGAATTCTTCTCTGCACCCTCGAGAACCACGGACACGATATCCATATTGCTAAAATCATAATTTTGTGCGGCGGCCATCTTGGATTTGAAAAATAATCACCAAATCGTTCTCAGCACCCTCGAGAACCTCGGATACGATACACATCATGTAGTTATCATACTTTTGAGCGGCGGCCATTTTGGATTTGAAAACTGATCACAAAATCGTTCTCTGTACCCTCGAGAACCTCGGATACGATACCCATAATCAAGTTATCATACTTTTGAATCCAAAAATAGTTTTCTGCACCCTTGAGAAACTCGGACACGATATCCATATTGCTGAAAACATAATTTTGTGCGGCGGCCATCTTGGATATGAAAAATGATCACAAAATCGTTCTCTGCACTCTCAAGAACCTCGGATACGATACCCATATTTTAGTGATCATAATCTTGCACGGCGGCCCACTTGGATTTGAAAAATGACTACAAAATCGTTCTCAGCTCCCTCGAGAACCTCGGATACGATACCCATAATGTAGTTATCATACTTTTGAGCGGCGGCCATCTTGGATTTGAAAAATTATCACAAAATCGTTCTCTGCAACCTCGAGAACCTCGGATACGACACCCATAATGTAGTTATCATGATTTTGAGCGGCGGCCATCTCGGATTTAAAAATGATCCCAAAATTGTTTTCTGCACCTTCGAGAACCTCGGACACGATATCCATATTGCTATAAACATGATTTTGTGCGGCGGCCATCTTGGATAAGAAAAATGATCACAAAATCGTTCTCTGCAACCTCGAGAACCTCTGATACGATACCCATAATGTAGTTATCATAATTTTGAGCGGCGGCCATCTCGGATATAAAATTGATCCCAAAATAGTTTTCTGCACCCTCGAGAACCTCGGACACGATATCCATATTGCTGAAAACATAATTTTGTGCGGCGGCCATCTCGGATTTAAAAATGATCCCAAAATAGTTTTCTGCACCCTCGAGAACCTCGGACACGATTTCCATATTGCTGAAAACATAATTTTGTGCAGCGGCTATCTTGGATTTGAAAAATTATCACAAAATCATTCTCAGCACCCTCGAGAACCTCGGATACGATACCAATAATGTAGTTATCATACTTTTAAGCGGCGGCTATCTTCGATTTGAAAAATGATCACAAAATCATTCTCCGCACCCTCGAGTACCTCGGATACGATACCCATAATGTAGTTATCATAATTTTGAGCGGCGGCCATCTTGGATTTCAAAAATGATCACAAAATCGTTCTGGGCACTCTCGAGAACCCATACGATACCCATATTTTTGTGATCATAATCTTGCACTGCGGCCATCTCGGATTTAAAATGATCCCAAAATTGTTTTCTGCACCCTCGAGAACCTCGGACACGATATCCATATTGCTAAAATCATAATTTCGTGCGGCGGCCATCTTGGATTTGAAAAATGATCACCAAATCGTTCTCAGCACCCTCGAGAATCTCGGACATGATATCCATACTGCTGAAATCTTAATTTTGTGCGGCGGCCATCTTGGATTTGAAAAATGATCACCAAATCGTTCTCTGCACCCTCGAGAACCTCGAATACGATACCCATAATGTAGTTATCATAACTTTGAGCGGCGGCCATCTTGGATTTCATAAATGATTACAAAATCGTTCTGTGCACTCTCGAGAACCTCGGATACGATACCCATATTTTTGTGATCATAATCTAGCACGGCGGCCATTTTGGATTTGAAAACTGATCACAAAATCGTTCTCTGCACCCTCGAGAACCTCGGATACGATATCCATATTGCTGAAAACATAATGGTTTGCGGTAGCCCTCTTGGCTTTCTAAACTGATCGCAGAATTCTTCTCTGCACCCTCGAGAACCACGGACACGATATCCATATTGCTAAAATCATAATTTTGTGCGGCGGCCATCTTGGATTTGAAAAATAATCACCAAATCGTTCTCAGCACCCTCGAGAACCTCGGATACGATACACATCATGTAGTTATCATACTTTTGAGCGGCGGCCATTTTGGATTTGAAAACTGATCACAAAATCGTTCTCTGTACCCTCCAGAACCTCGGATACGATACCCATAATCAAGTTATCATACTTTTGAATCCAAAAATAGTTTTCTGCACCCTCGAGAAACTCGGACACGATATCCATATTGCTGAAAACATAATTTTGTGCGGCGGCCATCTTGGATATGAAAAATGATCACAAAATCGTTCTCTGCACTCTCAAGAACCTCGGATACGATACCCATATTTTAGTGATCATAATCTTGCACGGCGGCCCACTTGGATTTGAAAAATGACTACAAAATCGTTCTCAGCTCCCTCGAGAACCTCGGATACGATACCCATAATGTAGTTATCATACTTTTGAGCGGCGGCCATCTTGGATTTGAAAAATTATCACAAAATCATTCTCTGCAACCTCGAGAACCTCGGATATGACACCCATAATGTAGTTATCATGATTTTGAGCGGCGGCCATCTCGGATTTAAAAATGATCCCAAAATTGTTTTCTGCACCCTCGAGAACCTCGGACACGATATCCATATTGCTATAAACATAATTTTGTGCGGCGGCCATCTTGGATAAGAAAAATGATCACAAAATCGTTCTCAGCACCCTCGAGAACCTCGGATACGATACCCATAATGAAGTTATCATAATTTTGAGCGGCGGCCATGGATTTAAAAATGATCACAAAATCGTTCTCTGCAACCTCGAGAACCTCTGATACGATACCCATAATGAAGTTATCATAATTTTGAGTGGAGGCCATCTCGGATTTAAAAATGATACCAAAATTGTTTTCTGCACCCTCGAGAACCTCGGACACGATATCCATATTGCTGAAAACATAGTGGTTTGCGGCAGCCCTCTTGGCTTTCTTAAATGATCGCAGAATTCTTCTCTGCACCCTCGAGAACCTCAGACACAGTTCATATTGCTGAAAACATAATTTTGTGCAGCGGCCATCTAAGATATGAGAACTGATCACAAAATCGTTCTCTGCACGCTCAAGAACCTCGGATATGATACCCATATTTTTGTGATCATAATCTTGCACAGCGGCCCTCTTGGATTTGAAAAAAGATCACAAAATCGTTCTCAGCACCCTCGAGAACCTCGGATACGATACCCATAATGTAGTTATCATAATTTTGAGCGGCGGCCATCTCGGATATAAAATTGATCCCAAAATAGTTTTCTGCACCCTCGAGAACCTCGGACACGATATCCATATTGCTGAAAACATAATTTTGTGCAGCGGCCATCTTGGATTAGAAAAATGATCACAAAATCATTCTCAGCACCCTCGAGAACTAGCCGCAGCAGCCCACTTGGATTTCTAAAATGATCGCAGAATTGTTCTCTGCAACCTCGAGAACCTCGGACACGATAAACATAATGTTGAAAACATAATTGTTTGCGGCAGCCCTCTTGGATTTCAAAAATGATAACAGAATTTTTCTCGGCACCCTCGAGAAACTCGGACACGATATCCATATTGCTAAAATCAAAATTTTGAGCGGGGGCCATCTTGGATATGAAAACTGATCACAAAATCGTTCTCTGCACCCTCGAGAACCTCGGATACGATACCCATAATCTAGTTATCATACTTTTGAGCGGCGGCCTTCTGGGATTTAAAAATGATCCCAAAATTGCTTTCTGCACACTCGAGAACCTCGGATACGATATCCATATTGCTGAAAACATAATGGTTTGCGGTAGCCCTCTTGGCTTTCTAAAACGATCGCAGAATTCTTCTCTGCAACCTCGAGAACCACGGACACGATATCCATATTGCTCAAATCATAATTTTGTGCGGCGGCCATCTTGGATTTGAAAAATAATCACCAAATCGTTCTCAGCACCCTCGAGAACCTCGGATACGATACACATCATGTAGTTATCATACTTTTGAGCGGCGGCCATTTTGGATTTGAAAACTGATCACAAAATCGTTCTCTAAACCCTCGAGAACCTCGGATACGATACCCATAATCAAGTTATCATACTTTTGAGCGGCAGCCATCTCGGATTTAAAAATGATCCCAAAATTATTTCTGCACACTCGAGAACCTCAGACACGATATTCATATTGCTGAAAACATAATTTTGTGCGGCGGCCATCTTGGATATGAAAAATGATCACAAAATCGTTCTCTGCACTCTCAAGAACCTCGGATACGATACCCATATTTTAGTGATCATAATATATACCATATTTCTGAAAACATATTGGTTTGCGGCAGCCCTCTTGGCTTTCTTAAATGATCGCAGAATTCTTCTCTGCACCCTCGAGAAGTTCGGATACGATATCCATATTGCTGAAAACATAATTTTGTGCAGCGGCCATCTTGGATTAGAAAAATTATCACATAATCATTCTCAGCACCCTCGAGAACCTCGGATACGAAACCCATAATGTAGTTATCATACTTTTGAGCGGCGGCCATCTTGGATTTGAAAAATTATCACAAAATCGTTCTCTGCAACCTCGAGAACCTCGGATACGACACTCATAATGTAGTTATCATAATTTTGAGCGGCGGCCATCTCGGATTTAAAAATGATCCCAAAATTGTTTTCTGCACCCTCGAGAACCTCGGACACGATATCCATATTGCTAAAAACATAATATTGTGCGGCGGCCATCTTGGATAAGAAAAATGATCACAAAATCGTTCTCAGCACCCTCGAGAACCTCGGATACGATACCCATATTTTTGTGATCATAATCTTGCACTGCGGCCATCTCGGATTTAAAATGATCCCAAAATTGTTTTCTGCACCCTCGAGAACCTCGGACACGATATCCATATTGCTAAAATCATAATTTCGTGCGGCGGCCATCTTGGATTTGAAAAATGATCACCAAATCGTTCTCAGCACCCTCGAGAATCTCGGACACGATATCCATACTGCTGAAATCTTAATTTTGTGCGGCGGCCATCTTGGATTTGAAAAATGATCACCAAATCGTTCTCTGCACCCTCGAGAACCTCGAATACGATACCCATAATGTAGTTATCATAATTTTGAGCGGCGGCCATCTTGGATTTCATAAATGATTACAAAATCGTTCTGTGCACTCTCGAGAACCTCGGATACGATACCCATATTTTTGTGATCATAATCTAGCACGGCGGCCATTTTGGATTTGAAAACTGATCACAAAATCGTTCTCTGCACCATCGAGAACCTCGGATACGATAATCATAATCTAGTTATCATACTTTTGAGCGGCGGCCATCTGGGATTTAAAAATGATCTCAAAATTGCTTTCTGCACCCTCGAGAACCTCGGACACGATATCCATATTGCTGAAAACATAGTGGTTTGCGGCAGCCCTCTTGGCTTTCTTAAATGATCGCAGAATTCTTCTCTGCACCCTCGAGAACCTCAGACACAGTCCATATTGCTGAAAACATAATTTTGTGCGGCGGCCATCTAAGATATGAGAAATGATCACAAAATCGTTCTCTGCACGCTCAAGAACCTCGGATATGATACCCATATTTTTGTGATCATAATCTTGCACAGCGGCCCTCTTGGATTTGAAAAAAGATCACAAAATCGTTCTCAGCACCCTCGAGAACCTCGGATACGATACACATAATGTAGTTATCATACTTTTGAACGGCGGCCATCTTGGATTTGAAATATGATCACAAAATCGTTCTCTGCAACCTCGAGAACCTATGATACGATACCCATAATGTAGTTATCATAATTTTGAGCGGTGGCCATCTCGGATATAAAATTGATCCCAAAATAGTTTTCTGCACCCTCGAGAACCTCGGACACGATATCCATATTGCTGTAAACATAATTTTGTGCAGCGGCCATCTTGGATTAGAAAAATGATCACATAATCATTCTCAGCACCCTCGAGAACTAGCCGCAGCAGCCCACTTGGATTTCTAAAATGATCACAAAATTTTTCTCTGCACCCTCGAGAAACTCGGACACGATATCCATATTGCTAAAATCAAAATTTTGAGCGGGGGCCATCTTGGATATGAAAACTGATCACAAAATCGTTCTCTGCACCCTCGAGAACCTCGGACACGATATCCATATTTCTGAAAACATAGTGGTTTGCGGCAGCCCTCTTGGCTTTCTTAAATGATCGCAGAATTCTTCTCTGCACCCTCGAGAAGTTCGGATACGATATCCATATTGCTAAAATCATAATTTTGTGCGGCGGCCATCTTGGATTTGAAAAATAATCACCAAATCGTTCTCAGCACCCTAGAGAACCTCGGATATGATACACATAATGTAGTTATCATACTTTTGAGCGGCGGCAATCTTGGATTTGAAAACTGATCACAAAATCGTTCTCTGCACCCTCGAGAACCACGGATACGATACCAATAATGTAGTTATCATACTTTTAAGCGGCGGCTATCTTCGATTTGAAAAATCATCACAAAATAATTCTCTGCACCCTCGAGAACCTCGGATACGACACCCATAATGTGGTTATCATAATTTTGAGCAGCGGCCATCTTGGATTTCATCAATGATCACAAAATCGTTCTGTGCACTCTCGAGAACCTCGGATACGATACCCATAATTTTGTGATCATAATCTTGCGCATCGGCCATCTCGGATTTAAAAATGATCCCAAAATTGTTTTCTGCACCCTCGAGAACCTCGGACATGATATCCATATTGCTCAAAACAAGTTTGCAGCAGCCCACTTGGATTTCTTTAATGATCGCAGAATTGTTCTCTGCACCCTCGAGAAACTCGGACACGATATCCATATTGCTAAAATCAAAATTTTGAGCAAGGGCCATCTTGGATTTGAAAACTGATCACAAAATCGTTCTCTGCACCCTCGAGAACCTCGGATACGATACCCATAATCTAGTTATCATACTTTTGAGCGGCGGCCATCTGGGATTTAAAAATGATCTCAAAATTGCTTTCTGCACCCTCGAGAACCTCAGACACAGTCCATATTGCTGAAAACATAATTTTGTGCGGCGGCCATCTAAGATATGAGAAATGATCACAAAATCGTTCTCTGCACGCTCAAGAACCTCGGATATGATACCCATATTTTTGTGATCATAATCTTGCACAGCGGCCCTCTTGGATTTGAAAAAAGATCACAAAATCGTTCTCAGCACCCTCGAGAACCTCGGATACGATACACATAATGTAGTTATCATAATTTTGAGCGGCGGCCATCTCGGATATAAAATTGATCCCAAAATAGTTTTCTGCACCCTCGAGAACCTCGAACACGATATCCATATTGCTGAAAACATAATTTTGTGCGGCGGCCATCTCGGATTTAAAAATGATCCCAAAATAGTTTTCTGCACCCTCGAGAACCTCGGACACGATTTCCATATTGCTGAAAACATAATTTTGTGCAGCGGCCATCTTGGATTAGAAAAATTATCACATAATCATTCTCAGCACCCTCGAGAACCTCGGATACGAAACCCATAATGTAGTTATCATACTTTTGAGCGGCGGCCATCTTGGATTTGAAAAATGATCACAAAATCATTCTCAGCACCCTCGAGAACCTCGGATACGATACCAATAATGTAGTTATCATACTTTTAAGCGGCGGCTATCTTCGATTTGAAAAATGATCACAAAATCATTCTCCGCACCCTCGAGTACCTCGGATACGATACCCATAATGTAGTTATCATAATTTTGAGCGGCGGCCATCTTGGATTTCAAAAATGAACACAAAATCGTTCTGTGCACTTTCGAGAACCCATACGATACCCATATTTTTGTGATCATAATCTTGCACTGCGGCCATCTCGGATTTAAAATGATCCCAAAATTGTTTTCTGCACCCTCGAGAACCTCGGACAGGATATCCATATTGCTAAAATCATAATTTCGTGCGGCGGCCATCTTGGATTTGAAAAATGATCACCAAATCGTTCTCAGCACCCTCGAGAATCTCGGACACGATATCCATACTGCTGAAATCTTAATTTTGTGCGGCGGCCATCTTGGATTTGAAAAATGATCACCAAATCGTTCTCTGCACCCTCGAGAACCTCGAATACGATACCCATAATGTAGTTATCATAACTTTGAGCGGCGGCCATCTTGGATTTCATAAATGATTACAAAATCGTTCTGTGCACTCTCGAGAACCTCGGATACGATACCCATATTTTTGTGATCATAATCTAGCACGGCGGCCATTTTTGATTTGAAAACTGATCACAAAATCGTTCTCTGCACCCTCGAGAACCTCGGATACGATATCCATATTGCTGAAAACATAATGGTTTGCGGTAGCCCTCTTGGCTTTCTAAAATGATCGCAGAATTCTTCTCTGCACTCTCGAGAACCACGGACACGATATCCATATTGCTAAAATCATAATTTTGTGCGGCGGCCATCTTGGATTTGAAAAATAATCACCAAATCGTTCTCAGCACCCTCGAGAACCTCGGATACGATACACATCATGTAGTTATCATACTTTTGAGCGGCGGCCATTTTGGATTTGAAAACTGATCACAAAATCGTTCTCTGTACCCTCGAGAACCTCGGATACGATACCCATAATCAAGTTATCATACTTTTGAGCGGCAGCCATCTCGGATTTAAAAATGATCCCAAAATTATTTCTGCACACTCGAGAACCTCAGACACGATATTCATATTGCTGAAAACATAATTTTGTGCGGCGGCCATCTTGGATATGAAAAATGATCACAAAATCGTTCTCTGCACTCTCAAGAACCTCGGATACGATACCCATATTTTAGTGATCATAATATATACCATATTTCTGAAAACATAGTGGTTTGCGGCAGCCCTCTTGGCTTTCTTAAATGATCGCAGAATTCTTCTCTGCACCCTCGAGAAGTTCGGATACGATATCCATATTGCTGAAAACATAATTTTGTGCAGCGGCCATCTTGGATTAGAAAAATGATCACATAATCATTCTCAGCACCCTCGAGAACCTCGGATACGAAACCCATAATGTAGTTATCATACTTTTGAGCGGCGGCCATCTTGGACTTGAAAAATGATCACAAAATCATTCTCAGCACCCTCGAGAACCTCGGATACGATACCAATAATGTAGTTATCATACTTTTAAGCGGCGGCTATCTTCGATTTGAAAAATGATCACAAAATCATTCTCCGCACCCTCGAGTACCTCGGATACGATACCCATAATGTAGTTATCATAATTTTGAGCGGCGGCCATCTTGAATTTCAAAAATGATCACAAAATCGTTCTGTGCACTCTCGAGAACCCATACGATACCCATATTTTTGTGATCATAATCTTGCACTGCGGCCATCTCGGACTTAAAATGATCCCAAAATTGTTTTCTGCACCCTCGAGAACCTCGGACAGGATATCCATATTGCTAAAATCATAATTTCGTGCGGCGGCCATCTTGGATTTGAAAAATGATCACCAAATCGTTCTCAGCACCCTCGAGAATCTCGGACACGATATCCATACTGCTGAAATCTTAATTTTGTGCGGCGGCCATCTTGGATTTGAAAAATGATCACCAAATCGTTCTCTGCACCCTCGAGAACCTCGAATACGATACCCATAATGTAGTTATCATAACTTTGAGCGGCGGCCATCTTGGATTTCATAAATGATTACAAAATCGTTCTTTGCACTCTCGAGAACCTCGGATACGATACCCATATTTTTGTGATCATAATCTAGCACGGCGGCCATTTTTGATTTGAAAACTGATCACAAAATCGTTCTCTGCACCCTCGAGAACCTCGGATACGATATCCATATTGCTGAAAACATAATGGTTTGCGGTAGCCCTCTTGGCTTTCTAAAATGATCGCAGAATTCTTCTCTGCACCCTCGAGAACCACGGACACGATATCCATATTGCTAAAATCATAATTTTGTGCGGCGGCCATCTTGGATTTGAAAAATAATCACCAAATCGTTCTCAGCACCCTCGAGAACCTCGGATACGATACACATCATGTAGTTATCATACTTTTGAGCGGCGGCCATTTTGGATTTGAAAACTGATCACAAAATCGTTCTCTGTACCCTCGAGAACCTCGGATACGATACCCATAATCAAGTTATCATACTTTTGAATCCAAAAATAGTTTTCTGCACCCTCGAGAAACTCGGACACGATATCCATATTGCTGAAAACATAATTTTGTGCGGCGGCCATCTTGGATATGAAAAATGATCACAAAATCGTTCTCTGCACTCTCAAGAACCTCGGATACGATACCCATATTTTAGTGATCATAATCTTGCACGGCGGCCCACTTGGATTTGAAAAATGACTACAAAATCGTTCTCAGCTCCCTCGAGAACCTCGGATACGATACCCATAATGTAGTTATCATACTTTTGAGCGGCGGCCATCTTGGATTTGAAAAATTATCACAAAATCGTTCTCTGCAACCTCGAGAACCTCGGGTACGACACCCATAATGTAGTTATCATAATTTTGAGCGGCGGCCATCTCGGATTTAAAAATGATCCCAAAATTGTTTTCTGCACCCACGAGAACCTCGGACACGATATCCATATTGCTGAAAACATAATTTTGTGCGGCGGCCATCTTGGATAAGAAAAATGATCACAAAATCGTTCTCAGCACCCTCGAGAACCTCGGATACGATACCCATAATGGAGTTATCATAATTTTGAGCGGAGGCCATCTCGGATTTAAAAATGATACCAAAATTGTTTTCTGCACCCTCGAGAACCTCGGACACGATATCCATATTGCTGAAAACATAATGGTTTGCGGTAGCCCTCTTGGCTTTTTAAAATGATCGCAGAATTCTTCTCTGCACCCTCGAGAACTACGAACACGATATCCATATTACTAAAATCATAATTTTGTGCGGCGGCCATCTTGGATTTGAAAAATAATCACCAAATCGTTTTCAGCACCCTCGAGAACCTCGGATACGATACACATCATGTAGTTTTCATACTTTTGAGCGGCGGCCATTTTGGATTTGAAAACTGATCACAAAATCGTTCTCTGTACCCTCGAGAACCTCGGATACGATACCCATAATCTAGTTATCATACTTTTGAGCGGCGGCCATCTCGGATTTAAAAATGATCCCAAAATTGCTTACTGTACCCTCGAGAACCTCGGACACGATATCCATATTGCTGAAAACATAATTTTGTGCGGCGGCCATCTTGGATATGAAAAATGATCACAAAATTGTTCTCTGCACTCTCAAGAACCTCGGATACGATACCCATATTTTAGTGATCATAATCTTGCACGGCGGCCCACTTGGATTTGAAAAATGACTACAAAATCGTTCTCAGCACCCTCGAGAATCTCGGATACGATACCCATAATGTAGTTATCATACTTTTGAGCGGCGGCCATCTTGGATTTGAAAAATGATCACAAAATCGTTCTCTGCAACCTCAAGAACCTCTTATACGATACCCATAATGTAGTTATCATAATTTTGAGCGGCGGCAATCTCGGATTTAAAAATGATCCCAAAATTGTTTTCTGCACCCTCGAGAACCTCGGACACGATATCCATATTGCTGAAAACATAATTTTGTGCAGCGGCCATCTTGGATTAGAAAAATTATCACGTAATCGTTCTCCGCACCCTCGAGAACCTCGGATACGATTCCCATAATGTAGTTATCATACCTTTAAGCGGCGGCTATCTTCGATTTGAAAAATGATCACAAAATCGTTCTCAGCCCTCTCAAAAACCTCGGATACGATACCCATATGTTTGTGATCATAATCTTGCACGGCGGCCCTATCTGATTTGAAAAATGGTCACAAAATCGTTTTCAGCACCCTTGAGAACCTCGGATACGATACCCATATTTTTGTGATCATAATCTTGCACGGCGGCCCTCTTGGACTTGAAAAATGATCCCAAAATTGTTTTCTGCCTCCTCGAGAACCTCGGAGACTATATACATATTGCTGAAAACATAATGGTTTGCGGCAGCCCTCTTGGATTTCTAAAATGATCGCAGAATTGTTCTCTGCACCCTCGAGAACCTCGCACAAGATATCCATATTGCTAAAATCAAATTTTTTTGCGGCGGCCATCTTGGATTACAAAAATGATCACAAAATCGTTCTCTGCACCCTCGAGAACCTCGGATACGATACCCATAATCTAGTTATCATACTTTTGAGCGGCGGCCATCTCGGATTTAAAAATGATCCCAAAATTGCTTACTGTACCCTCGAGAACCTCGGACACGATATCCATATTGCTGAAAACAATGGTTTGCGGCAGCCCTCTTGGCTTTCTAAAATGATCGCAGAATACTTCTCTGCACCCTCGAGAACCTCTGATACGATACCCATAATGTAGTTATCATAATTTTGAGCGGCGGCCATCTCGGATTTAAAAATGATCCCAAAATTGTTTTCTGCACCCTCGAGAACCTCGGATACGATACCCATAATGTAGTTATCATAATTTTGAGCGGCGGCCATCTTGGATTTCGAGAATGATCACAAAATCGTTCTGTGCTCTCTCGAGAACCTCGGATACGATACCCATATTTTTGTGATCATAATCTTGCACGGCGGCCATCTTGGATTTGAAAAATGATTACTAAATCGTTCTCTGCACCCTCGAGAATCTCAGACACGATATCCGTATTGCTGAAATAATAATTTTGAGCGACGGCCATCTTGGATTTCAAAAATGATCAGAAAATCGTTCTCTGCACCCTCGAGAACCTCGGATACGATACCCATAATCTAGTTATCATACTTTTGAGCGGCGGCCATCTTGGATTTCAAAAATGATCACAAAATCGTTCTGTGCACTCTCGAGAACCTCGGATACGATACCCATATTTTTGTGATCATAATCTTGCACTGCGGCCATCTCGGATTTAAAATGATCCCAAAATTGTTTTCTGCACCCTCGAGAACCTCGGACACGATATCCATATTGCTAAAATCATAATTTCGTGCGGCGGCCATCTTGGATTTGAAAAATGATCACCAAATCGTTCTCAGCACCCTCGAGAATCTCGGACACGATATCCATACTGCTGAAATCTTAATTTTGTGCGGCGGCCATCTTGGATTTGAAAAATGATCACCAAATCGTTCTCTGCACCCTCGAGAACCTCGAATACGATACCCATAATGTAGTTATCATAATTTTGAGCGGCGGCCATCTTGGATTTCATAAATGATTACAAAATCGTTCTGTGCACTCTCGAGAACCTCGGATACGATACCCATATTTTTGTGATCATAATCTAGCACGGCAGCCATTTTGGATTTGAAAACTGATCACAAAATCGTTCTCTGCACCCTCGAGAACCTCGGATACGATACCCATACTGTAGTTATCATACTTTGAGCGGTGGCCATCTTGTATTTGAAAAATGATCACAAAATCGTTCTCTGCAACCTCGAGAACCTCTGATACGATACCCATTATGTAGTTATCATAATTTTGAGCGGCGGCCATCTCGGATTTAAAAATGATCCCAAATTTGTTTTCTGCACCCTCGAGAACCTCGGACACGATATCCATATTGCTGAATACATAATTTTGTGCAGCTGCCATCTTGGATTCCAAAAATTATCACAAAATCATTCTCAGCACCCTCGAAAACCTCGAATACGATACCCAAAATCTAGTTATCATACTTTTGAGCGGCAGCCATCTCGGATTTAAAAATGATCCTAAAATTGTTTTCTGCACCCTCGAGAACCTCAGACACGATATCCATATTGCTGAAGACATAATTTTGTGCGGCGGCCATCGTGGATATGAAAAATGATCACAAAATCGTTCTCTGCACTCTCAAGAACCTTGGATACGATACCCATATTTTTGTGATCATAATCTTGCACGGCGGCCCACTTGGATTTGATAAATGACCACAAAATCGTTCTCATCACCCTCGAGAACCTCGGATACGATACCCATAATATAGTTATCATACTTTTGAGCGGCGGCCATCTTGGATTTAAAAATGATCCCAAAATTGTTTTCTGCACTCTCGAGAACCTCGGATACTATACCCATAATGTAGTTATCATTCTTTTGAGCGGCGGCCATCTCGGATTTAAAAATGATCCCAAAATTGTTTTCTACACCCTCGAGAACCTCAGACATGATATCCATATTGCTGAAAACATAATTTTGTGCGGCGGCCATCTTGGATTTGAAAACTGATCACAGAATCGTTCTCTGTACCCTCGAGAACCTCGGATACGATACCCATACTTTTGTGATCATAATCTTGCACGGCGGCCCACTTGGATTTGATAAATGACCACAAAATCGTTCTCAGCACCCTCGAGAACCTCGGATACGACACCCATAGTGTAGTTATCATACTATTGAGCGGCGGCTATCTTGGATTTGAAAAATGATCACAAAATCGTTCTCTGCACCCTCGAGAACCTCGGATACGACACCCATAATGAAGTTATCATACTTTTGAGCGGCGGCCATCTCGGATTTGAAAAATGATCCCAAAATTGCTTTCTGCACACTCGAGAACCTCGGATACGATATCCATATTGCTGAAAACATAATGATTTGCGGTAGCCCTCTTGGCTTTCTAAAACGATCGCAGAATTCTTCTCTGCACCCTCGAGAACCACGGACACGATATCCATATTGCTCAAATCATAATTTTGTGCGGCGGCCATCTTGGATTTGAAAAATAATCACCAAATCGTTCTCAGCACCCTCGAGAACCTCGGATACGATACACATCATGTAGTTATCATACTTTTGAGCGGCGGCATTTTGGATTTGAAAACTGATCACAAAATCGTTCTCTGTACCCTCGAGAACCTCGGATACGATACCCATAATCAAGTTATCATACTTTTGAGTGGCAGCCATCTCGGATTTAAAAATGATCCCAAAATTATTTCTGCACACTCGAGAACCTCAGACACGAATATTCATATTGCTGAAAACATAATTTTGTGCGGCGGCCATCTTGGATATGAAAAATGATCACAAAATCGTTCTCTGCACTCTCAAGAACCTCGGATACGATACCCACATTTTAGTGATCATAATATATACCATATTTCTGAAAACATAGTGGTTTGCGGCAGCCCTCTTGGCTTTCTTAAATGATCGCAGAATTCTTCTCTGCACCCTCGAGAAGTTCGGATACGATATCCATATTGCTAAAATCATAATTTTGTGCGGCGGCCATCTTGGATTTGAAAAATAATCACCAAATCGTTCTCAGCACCCTGGAGAACCTCGGATATGATACACATAATGTAGTTATCATACTTTTGAGCGGCGGCAATCTTGGATTTGAAAAATGATCACAAAATCGTTCTCTGCAACCTCGAGAACCTCTGATACGATACCCATAATGTAGTTATCATAATTTTGAATCCAAAATTAGTTTTCTGCACCCTCGAGAACCTTGGACACGATATCCATATTGCTGAAAACATAATTTTGTGCGGCGGCCATCTCGGATTTAAAAATGATCCCAAAATAGTTTTCTGCACCCTCGAGAACCTCGGACACGATTTCCATATTGCTGAAAACATAATTTTGTGCAGCGGCCATCTTGGATTAGAAAAATGATCACATAATCATTCTCAGCACCCTCGAGAACCTCGGATACGAAACCCATAATGTAGTTATCATACTTTTGAGCGGCGGCCATCTTGGATTTGAAAAATGATCACAAAATCATTCTCAGCACCCTCGAGAACCTCGGATACGATACCAATAATGTAGTTATCATACTTTTAAGCGGCGGCTATCTTCGATTTGAAAAATGATCACAAAATCATTCTCCGCACCCTCGAGTACCTCGGATACGATACCCATAATGTAGTTATCATAATTTTGAGCGGCGGCCATCTTGGATTTCAAAAATGATCACAAAATCGTTCTGTGCACTCTCGAGAACCTCGGATACGATATCCATATTTTTGTGATCATAATCTTGCACTGCGGCCATCTCGGATTTAAAATGATCCCAAAATTGTTTTCTGCACCCTCGAGAACCTCGGACACGATATCCATATTGCTAAAATCATAATTTCGTGCGGCGGCCAACTTGGATTTGAAAAATGTTCACCAAATCGTTCTCAGCACCCTCGAGAATCTCGGACACGATATCCATACTGCTGAAATCTTAATTTTGTGCGGCGGCCATCTTGGATTTGAAAAATGATCACCAAATCGTTCTCTGCTCCCTCGAGAACCTCGAATACGATACCCATAATGTAGTTATCATAATTTTGAGCGGCGGCCATCTTGGATTTCATAAATGATTACAAAATCGTTCTGTGCACTCTCGAGAACCTCGGATACGATACCCATATTTTTGTGATCATAATCTAGCACGGCGGCCATTTTGGATTTGAAAACTGATCACAAAATCGTTCTCTGCACCCTCGAGAACCTCGGATACGATATCCATATTGCTGAAAACATAATGGTTTGCGGTAGCCCTCTTGGCTTTCTAAAATGATCGCAGAATTCTTCTCTGCACCCTCGAGAACCACGGACACGATATCCATATTGCTAAAATCATAATTTTGTGCGGCGGCCATCTTGGATTTGAAAAATAATCACCAAATCGTTCTCAGCACCCTCGAGAAACTCGGATACGATACACATCATGTAGTTATCATACTTTTGAGCGGCGGCCATTTTGAATTTGAAAACTGATCACAAAATCGTTCTCTGTACCCTCGAGAACCTCGGATACGATACCCATAATCAAGTTATCATACTTTTGAATCCAAAAATAGTTTTCTGCACCCTCGAGAACCTCGGACACGATATCCATATTGCTGAAAACATAATTTTGTGCGGCGGCCATCTTGGATATGAAAAATGATCACAAAATCGTTCTCTGCACTCTCAAGAACCTCGGATACGATACCCATATTTTAGTGATCATAATCTTGCACGGCGGCCCACTTGGATTTGAAAAATGACTACAAAATCGTTCTCAGCTCCCTCGAGAACCTCGGATACGATACCGATAATGTAGTTATCATACTTTTGAGCGGCGGCCATCTTGGATTTGAAAAATTATCACAAAATCGTTCTCTGCAACCTCGAGAACCTCGGATACGACACCCATAATGTAGTTATCAAAATTTTGAGCGGCGGCCATCTCGGATTTAAAAATGATCCCAAAATTGTTTTCTGCACCCTCGAGAACCTCGGACACGATATCCATATTGCTGAAAACATAATTTTGTGCGGCGGCCATCTTGGATAAGAAAAATGATCACAAAATCGTTCTCAGCACCCTCGAGAACCTCGGATACGATACCCATAATGAAGTTATCATAATTTTGAGCGGCGGCCATGGATTTAAAAATGATCACAAAATCGTTCTCTGCAACCTCGAGAACCTCTGATACGATACCCATAATGAAGTTATCATAATTTTTAGCGGAGGCCATCTCGGATTTAAAAATGATACCAAAATTGTTTTCTGCACCCTAGAGAACCTCGGACACGATATCCATATTGCTGAAAACATAATGGTTTGCGGTAGCCCTCTTGGCTTTTTAAAATGATCGCAGAATTCTTCTCTGCACCCTCGAGAACTACGGACACGATATCCATATTACTAAAATCATAATTTTGTGCGGCGGCCATCTTGGATTTGAAAAATAATCACCAAATCGTTTTCAGCACCCTCGAGAACCTCGGATACGATACACATCATGTAGTTATCATACTTTTGAGCGGCGGCCATTTTGGATTTGAAAACTGATCACAAAATCGTTCTCTGTACCCTCGAGAACCTCGGATACGATACCCATAATCAAGTTATCATACTTTTGAGCGGCAGCCATCTCGGATTTAAAAATGATCCCAAAATTATTTCTGCACACTCGAGAACCTCAGACACGATATCCATATTGCTGAAAACATAATTTTGTGCGGCGGCCATCTTGGATATGAAAAATGATCACAAAATCGTTCTCTGCACTCTCAAGAACCTCGGATACGATACCCATATTTTAGTGATCATAATCTTGCACGGCGGCCCACTTGGATTTGAAAAATGACTACAAAATCGTTCTCAGCACCCTCGAGAACCTCGGATACGATACCCATAATGTAGTTATCATACTTTTGAGCGGCGGCCATCTTGGATTTGAAAAATGATCACAAAATCGTTCTCTGCAACCTCAAGAACCTCTTATACGATACCCATAATGTAGTTATCATAATTTTGAGCGGCGGCAATCTCGGATTTAAAAATGATCCCAACATTGTTTTCTGCACCCTCGAGAACCTCGGACACGATATCCATATTGCTGAAAACATAATTTTGTGCAGCGGCCATCTTGGATTAGAAAAATTATCACGTAATCGTTCTCAGCACCCTCGAGAACCTCGGATACGATTCCCATAATGTAGTTATCATACCTTTAAGCGGCGGCTATCTTCGATTTGAAAAATGATCAAAAAATCGTTCTCTGCCCTCTCAAAAACCTCGGATACGATACCCATATGTTTGTGATCATAATCTTGCACGGCGGCCCTATCTGATTTGAAAAATGGTCACAAAATCGTTCTCAGCACCCTTGAGAACCTCGGATACGATACCCATATTTTTGTGATCATAATCTTGCACGGCGGCCCTCTTGGACTTGAAAAATGATCCCAAAATTGTTTTCTGCCTCCTCGAGAACCTCGGACACTATATACATAATGCTGAAAACATAATGGTTTGCGGCAGCCCTATTGGATTTCTAAAATGATCGCAGAATTGTTCTCTGCACCCTCGAGAACCTCGCACACGATATCCATATTGCTAAAATCAAAATTTTGTGTGGCGGCCATCTTGGATTACAAAAATAATCACAAAATCGTTCTCTGCACCCTCGAGAACCTCGGATACGATACCCATAATCTAGTTATCATACTTTTGAGCGGCGGCCATCTCGGATTTAAAAATGATCCCAAAATTGCTTTCTGTACCCTCGAGAACCTCGGACACGATATCCATATTGCTGAAAACAATGGTTTGCGGCAGCCCTCTTGGCTTTCAAAAATGATCGCAGAATACTTCTCTTCACCCTCGAGAACCTCTGATACGATACCCATAATGTAGTTATCATAATTTTGAGCGGCGGCCATCTCGGATTCAAAAATGATCCCAAAATTGTTTTCTGCACCCTCGAGAACCTCGGATACGATACCCATAATGTAGTTATCATAATTTTGAGCGGCGGCCATCTTGGATTTCAAGAATGATCACAAAATCGTTCTGTGCTCTCTCGAGAACCTCGGATACGATACCCATATTTTTGTGATCATAATCTTGCACGGCGGCCATCTTGGATTTGAAAAATGATTACTAAATCGTTCTCTGCACCCTCGAGAATCTCAGACACGATATCCGTATTGCTGAAATCATAATTTTGAGCGACGGCCATCTTGGATTTCAAAAATGATCACAAAATCGTTCTCTGCACCCTCGAGAACCTCGGATACGATACCCATAATCTAGTTATCATACTTTTGAGCGGCGGCCATCTTGGATTTCAAAAATGATCACAAAATCGTTCTGTGCACTCTCGAGAACCTCGGATACGATACCCATATTTTTGTGATCATAATCTTGCACTGCGGCCATCTCGGATTTAAAATGATCCCAAAATTGTTTTCTGCACCCTCGAGAACCTCGGACACGATATCCATATTGCTAAAATCATGATTTCGTGCGGCGGCCATCTTGGATTTGAAAAATGATCACCAAATCGTTCTCAGCACCCTCGAGAATCTCGGACACGATATCCATACTGCTGAAATCTTAATTTTGTGCGGCGGCCATCTTGGATTTGAAAAATGATCACCAAATCGTTCTCTGCACCCTCGAGAACCTCGAATACGATACCCATAATGTAGTTATCATAATTTTGAGCGGCGGCCATCTTGGATTTCATAAATGATTATAAAATCGTTCTGTGCACTCTCGAGAACCTCGGATACGATACCCATATTTTTGTGATCATAATCTAGCACGGCAGCCATTTTGGATTTGAAAACTGATCACAAAATCGTTCTCTGCACCCTCGAGAACCTCGGATACGATACCCATACTGTAGTTATCATACTTTGAGCGGTGGCCATCTTGTATTTGAAAAATGATCACAAAATCGTTCTCTGCAACCTCGAGAACCTCTGATACGATACCCATTATGTAGTTATCATAATTTTGAGCGGCGGCCATCTCGGATTTAAAAATGATCCCAAATTTGTTTTCCGCACCCTCGAGAACCTCGGACACGATATCCATATTGCTGAATACATAATTTTGTGCAGCTGCCATCTTGGATTCGAAAAATTATCACAAAATCATTCTCAGCACCCTCGAAAACCTCGAATACGATACCCAAAATCTAGTTATCATACTTTTGAGCGGCAGCCATCTCGGATTTAAAAATGATCCCAAAATTGTTTTCTGCACCCTCGAGAACCTCAGACACGATATCCATATTGCTCTGAAGACATAATTTTGTGCGGCGGCCATCGTGGATATGAAAAATGATCACAAAATCGTTCTCTGCACTCTCAAGAACCTTGGATACGATACCCATATTTTTGTGATCATAATCTTGCACGGCGGCCCACTTGGATTTGATAAATGACCACAAAATCGTTCTCATCACCCTCGAGAACCTCGGATACGATACCCATAATATAGTTATCATACTTTTGAGCGGCGGCCATCTTGGATTTGAAAACTGATCACAAAATCGTTCTCTGTACCCTCGAGAACCTTTGATACGGTACCCATAATCTTGTTATCATACTTTTGAGCGGCAGCCATCTCGGATTTAAAAATGATCCCAAAATTGTTTTCTACACCCTCGAGAACCTCAGACACGATATCCATATTGCTGAAAACATAATTTTGTGCGGCGGCCATCTTGGATTTGAAAACTGATCACAGAATCGTTCTCTGTACCCTCGAGAACCTCGGATACGATACCCATACTTTTGTGATCATAATCTTGCACGGCGGCCCACTTGGATTTGATAAATGACCACAAAATCGTTCTCAGCACCCTCGAGAACCTCGGATACGACACCCATAATGTAGTTATCATACTATTGAGCGGCGGCCATCTTGGATTTGAAAAATGATCACAAAATCGTTCTCTGCACCCTCGAGAACCTCGGATACGACACCCATAATGAAGTTATCATACTTTTGAGCGGCGGCCATCTCGGATTTGAAAAATGATCCCAAAATTGCTTTCTGCACCCTCGAGAACCTCGGACACGATATCCATATTGCTGAAAACATAATTTTGTGCGGCGGCCATCTTGGATAAGAAAAATGATCACAAAATCGTTCTCTGCACCCTCGAGAACCTCGGATACGATACCCAAAATGAAGTTATGATAATTTTGAGCGGCGGCCATGGATTTAAAAATGATCACAAAATCGTTCTCTGCAACCTCGAGAACCTCTGATACGATACCCATAATGAAGTTATCATAATTTTGAGCGGCAGCCATCTCGGATTTAAAAATGATTCCAAAATTGTTTTCTGCACCCTCGAGAACCTCGGACACGATATCCATATTGCTGAAAACATAATGGTTTGTGGTAGCCCTCTTGGCTTTCTAAAATGATCGCAGAATTCTTCTCTGCACCCTTGAGAACCACAGACACGATATCCATATTGCTAAAATCACAATTTTGTGCGGCGGCCATCTTGGATTTGAAAAATAATCACCAAATCGTTCTCAGCACCCTCGAGAACCTCGGATACGATACACATCATGTAGTTATCATACTTTTGAGCGGCGGCCATTTTGGATTTGAAAACTGATCACAAAATCGTTCTCTGTACCCTCGAGAACCTCGGATACGATACCCATAATCAAGTTATCATACTTTTGAGCGGCAGCCATCTCGGATTTCAAAATGATCCCAAAATTATTTCTGCACACTCGAGAACCTCAGACACGATATCCATATTGCTGAAAACATAATTTTGTGCGACGGCCATCTTGGATATGAAAAATGATCACAAAATCGTTCTCTGCACTCCCAAGAACCTCGGATACGATACCCATATTTTAGTGATCATAATCTTGCACGGCGGCCCACTTGCATTTGAAAAATGACTACAAAATCGTTCTCAGCTCCCTCGACAACCTCGGATACGATACCCATAATGTAGTTATCATACTTTTGAGCGGCGGCCATCTTGGATTTGAAAAATGATCACAAAATCGTTCTCTTCAACCTCAAGAACCTCTGATACGTTACCCTTAATGTAGTTATCATAATTTTGAGCGGCGGCCATCTCGGATTTAAAAATGATCCAAAAATTGTTTTCTGCACCCTCGAGAACCTCGGACACGATATCCATATTGCTGAAAATATAATTTTGTGCGGCGGCCATCTTGGATTAGAAAAATGATCACAAAATCGTTCACAGCACCCTCGAGAACCTCGGATACGATACCCATAATGAAGTTATCATAATTTTGAGCGACGGCCATGGATTTAAAAATGATCACAAAATCGATCTCTGCAACCTCGAGAACCTCTGATACGATACCCATAATGAAGTTATCATAATTTTGAGCGGCGGCCATCTCGGATTTAAAAATGATACCAAAATTGTTTTCTGCACCCTCGAGAACCTCGGACACGATATCCATATTGCTGAAAACATAATGGTTTGCGGTAGCCCTCTTGGCTTTCTAAAATGATCGCAGAATTCTTCTCTGCACCCTCGAGAACCACGGACACGATATCCATTTTGCTAAAATCATAATTTAGTGCGGCGGCCATCTTGGATTTGAAAAATAATCACCAAATCGTTTTCAGCACCCTCGAGAACCTCGGATACGATACACATCATGTAGTTATCATACTTTTGAGCGGCGGCCATTTTGGATTTGAAAACTGATCACAAAATCGTTCTCTGTTCCCTCGAGAACCTCGGATACGATACCCATAAATAAGTTATCATACTTTTGAGCGGCAGCCATCTCGGATTTAAAAATGATCCCAAAATTATTTCTGTACACTCGAGAACCTCAGACACGATATCCATATTGCTGAAATCATGATTTCGTGCGGCGGCCATCTTGGATTTGAAAAATGATCACCAAATCGTTCTCAGCACCCTCGAGAATCTCGGACACGATATCCATACTGCTGAAATCTTAATTTTGTGCGGCGGCCATCTTGGATTTGAAAAATGATCACCAAATCGTTCTCAGCACCCTCGAGAATCTCGGACACGATATCCATACTGCTGAAATCTTAATTTTGTGCGGCGGCCATCTTGGATTTGAAAAATGATCACCAAATCGTTCTCTGCACCCTCGAGAACCTCGAATACGATACCCATAATGTAGTTATCATAATTTTGTGCGGCGGCCATCTTGGATTTGAAAACTGATCACAGAATCGTTCTCTGTACCCTCGAGAACCTCGGATACGATACCCATACTTTTGTGATCATAATCTTGCACGGCGGCCCACTTGGAATTGATAAATGACCACAAAATCGTTCTCAGCACCCTCGAGAACCTCGGATACGACACCCATAATGTAGTTATCATACTATTGAGCGGCGGCCATCTTGGATTTGAAAAATGATCACAAAATCGTTCTCTGCACCCTCGAGAACCTCGGATACGACACCCATAATGAAGTTATCATACTTTTGAGCGGCGGCCATCTCGGATTTGAAAAATGATCCCAAAATTGCTTTCTGCACCCTCGAGAATCTCGGACACGATATCCATATTGCTGAAAACATAATTTTGTGCGGCGGCCATCTTGGATAAGAAAAATGATCACAAAATCGTTCTCTGCACCCTCGAGAACCTCGGATACGATACCCAAAATGAAGTTATGATAATTTTGAGCGGCGGCCATGGATTTAAAAATGATCACAAAATCGTTCTCTGCAACCTCGAGAACCTCTGATACGATACCCATAATGAAGTTATCATAATTTTGAGCGGCAGCCATCTCGGATTTAAAAATGATTCCAAAATTGTTTTCTGCACCCTCGAGAACCTCGGACACGATATCCATATTGCTGAAAACATAATGGTTTGTGGTAGCCCTCTTGGCTTTCTAAAATGATCGCAGAATTCTTCTCTGCACCCTTGAGAACCACAGACACGATATCCATATTGCTAAAATCACAATTTTGTGCGGCGGCCATCTTGGATTTGAAAAATAATCACCAAATCGTTCTCAGCACCCTCGAGAACCTCGGATACGATACACATCATGTAGTTATCATACTTTTGAGCGGCGGCCATTTTGGATTTGAAAACTGATCACAAAATCGTTCTCTGTACCCTCGAGAACCTCGGATACGATACCCATAATCAAGTTATCATACTTTTGAGCGGCAGCCATCTCGGATTTCAAAATGATCCCAAAATTATTTCTGCACACTCGAGAACCTCAGACACGATATCCATATTGCTGAAAACATAATTTTGTGCGACGGCCATCTTGGATATGAAAAATGATCACAAAATCGTTCTCTGCACTCCCAAGAACCTCGGATACGATACCCATATTTTAGTGATCATAATCTTGCACGGCGGCCCACTTGCATTTGAAAAATGACTACAAAATCGTTCTCAGCTCCCTCGACAACCTCGGATACGATACCCATAATGTAGTTATCATACTTTTGAGCGGCGGCCATCTTGGATTTGAAAAATGATCACAAAATCGTTCTCTGCAACCTCAAGAACCTCTGATACGTTACCCTTAATGTAGTTATCATAATTTTGAGCGGCGGCCATCTCGGATTTAAAAATGATCCAAAAATTGTTTTCTGCACCCTCGAGAACCTCGGACACGATATCCATATTGCTGAAAATATAATTTTGTGCGGCGGCCATCTTGGATTAGAAAAATGATCACAAAATCGTTCACAGCACCCTCGAGAACCTCGGATACGATACCCATAATGAAGTTATCATAATTTTGAGCGGCGGCCATGGATTTAAAAATGATCACAAAATCGATCTCTGCAACCTCGAGAACCTCTGATACGATACCCATAATGAAGTTATCATAATTTTGAGCGGCGGCCATCTCGGATTTAAAAATGATACCAAAATTGTTTTCTGCACCCTCGAGAACCTCGGACACGATATCCATATTGCTGAAAACATAATGGTTTGCGGTAGCCCTCTTGGCTTTCTAAAATGATCGCAGAATTCTTCTCTGCACCCTCGAGAACCACGGACACGATATCCATTTTGCTAAAATCATAATTTTGCGCGGCGGCCATCTTGGATTTGAAAAATAATCACCAAATCGTTTTCAGCACCCTCGAGAACCTCGGATACGATACACATCATGTAGTTATCATACTTTTGAGCGACGGCCATTTTGGATTTGAAAACTGATCACAAAATCGTTCTCTGTTCCCTCGAGAACCTCGGATACGATACCCATAAATAAGTTATCATACTTTTGAGCGGCAGCCATCTCGGATTTAAAAATGATCCCAAAATTATTTCTGTACACTCGAGAACCTCAGACACGATATCCATATTGCTGAAAACATAATTTTGTGCGGCGGCCATCTTGGATATGAAAAATGATCACAAAATCGTTCTCTGCACTCTCAAGAACCTCGGATACGATACCCATATTTTAGTGATCATAATCTTGCACGGTGGCCCACTTGGATTTGAATAATGACTACAAAATCGTTCTCAGCACCCTCGAGAACCTCGGATACGATACCCATAATGTAGTTATCATACTTTTGAGCGGCGGCCATCTTGGATTTGAAAAATGATCACAAAATCGTTCTCTGCAACCTCAAGAACCTCTGATACGATACCCATAATGTAGTTATCATAATTTTGAGCGGCGGCCATCTCGGATTTAAAAATGATCCCAAAATTGTTTTCTGCACCCTCGAGAACCTCGGACACGTTATCCATATTGCTGAAAACATAATTTTGTGCAGCGGCCATCTTGGATTAGAAAAATTATCACATAATCGTTCTCAGCACCCTCAAGAACCTCGGTTACGATTCCCATAATGTAGTTATTATACCTATAAGCGGCGGCTATTTTCGATTTGAAAAATGATCACAAAATCGTTCTCTGCCCTCTCAAAAACCTCGGATACGATACCCATATGTTTGTGATCATAATCTTGCACGGCGGCCCTATTGGATTTGAAAAATGGTCACAAAATCGTTCTCAGCACCCTTGAGAACCTCGGATACGATACCCATATTTTTGTGATCATAATCTTGCACGGCGGCCATCTTGGACTTGAAAAATGATCCCAAAATTGTTTTCTGCATCCTCGAGAACCTCGGACACGATATACATATTGCTGAAAACATAATGGTTTGCGGCAGCCCTCTTGGATTTCTAAAATGAACCAGAATTGTTCTCTGCACCCTCGAGAACCTCACACACGATATCCATATTGCTAAAATCAAAATTTTGTGCGGCGGCCATCTTGGATTTCAAAAATGATCACAAAATCGTTCTCAGCACCCTCGAGAACCTCGGATACGATACCCATAATGTAGTTATCATACTTTTGAGCGGGGGCCATCTTGGTTTTGAAAACTGATCACAAAATCGTTCTCTGCACCCTCGAGAACCTCGGATACGATACCCATAATCTAGTTATCATACTTTTGAGCGGCGGCCATCTCGGATTTAAAAATGATCCCAAAATTGCTTTCTGTACCCTCGAGAACCTCGGACACGATATCCATATTGCTGAAAACAATGGTTTGCGGCAGCCCTCTTGGCTTTCTAAATTGATCGCAGAATACTTCTCTGCACCCTCGAGAACCTCTGATACGATACCCATAATGTAGTTATCATAATTTTGAGCGGCGGCCATCTTGGATTTCAAGAATGATCACAAAATCGTTCTGTGCTCTCTCGAGAACCTCGGATACGATACCCATATTTTTGTGATCATAATCTTGCACGGCGGCCATCTTGGATTTGAAAAATGATTACTAAATCGTTCTCTGCACCCTCGAGAATCTCAAACACGATATCCGTATTGCTGAAATCATAATTTTGAGCGGCGGCCTTCTTGGATTTCAAAAATGATCACAAAATCGTTCTCTGCACCCTCGAGAACCTCGGATACGATACCCATAATGTAGTTATCATACTTTGAGCGTTGGCCATCTTGTATTTGAAAAATGATCACAAAATCGTTCTCTGCAACCTCGAGAACCTCTGATACGATACCCATTATGTAGTTATCATAGTTTTGAGCGGCGGCCATCTCGGATTTAAAAATGATCCCAAATTTGTTTTCTGCACCCTCGAGAACCTCGGACACGATATCCATATTGCTGAAAACATAATTTTGTGCAGCTGCCATCTTGGATTCGAAAAATTATCACAAAATCATTCTCAGCACCCTCGAAAACCTCGAATACGATACCCAAAATGTAGTTATCATACATTTGAGCGGCGGCCATCTTGGATTTGAAAAAAGGATCACAAAATCATTCTCAGCACCCTCGAGGTTCTCGGATACGATACCAATAATGTAGTTATCATACTTTTAAGCGGCGGCTATCTTCGATTTGAAAAATGATCACAAAATCATTCTCTGCACCCTCGAGAACCTCGGATACGATACCCATAATCTAGTTATCATACTGTTGAGCGGCGGCCATCTCGGATTTAAAAATGATCCCAAAATTGCTTTCTGTACCCTCGAGAACCTCGGACACGATATCCATATTGCTGAAAACAATGATTTGCGGCAGCCCTCTTGGCTTTCTAAAATGATCGCAGAATACATCTCTGCACCCTCGAGAACCTCTGATACGTTACCCATAATGTAGTTATCATAATTTTGAGCGGCGGCCATCTCGGATTTGAAAAATTATCACAAAATCGTTCTCTGCAACCTCGAGACCCTCGGATACGACACCCATAATGTAGTTATCATAATTTTGAGCGGCAGCCATCTCGGATTTAAAAATGATCCCAAAATTGTTTTCTGCACCCTCGAGAACCTCGGACACGATATCCATATTGCTGAAAACATAATTTTGTGCGGCGGCCATCTTGGATAAGAAAAATGATCACAAAATCGTTTTCAGCACCCTCGAGAAACTCGGATACGATACACATCATGTAGTTATCATACTTTTGGGCGGCGGCCATTTCGGATTTGAAAACTGATCACAAAATCGTTCTCTGTACCCTCGAGAACCTCGGATACGATACCCATAATCAAGTTATCATACTTTTGAGCGGCAGCCATCTCGGATTTAAAAATGATCCCAAAATTATTTCTGCACACTCGAGAACCTCAGACACGATATCCATATTGCTGAAAATATAATTTTGTGCGGCGGCCATCTTGGATTAGAAAAATGATCACAAAATCGTTCACAGCACCCTCGAGAACCTCGGATACGATACCCATAATGAAGTTATCATAATTTTGAGCGGCGGCCATGGATTTAAAAATGATCACAAAATCGATCTCTGCAACCTCGAGAACCTCTGATACGATACCCATAATGAAGTTATCATAATTTTGAGCGGCGGCCATCTCGGATTTAAAAATGATACCAAAATTGTTTTCTGCACCCTCGAGAACCTCGGACACGATATCCATATTGCTGAAAACATAATGGTTTGCGGTAGCCCTCTTGGCTTTCTAAAATGATCGCAGAATTCTTCTCTGCACCCTCGAGAACCACGGACACGATATCCATTTTGCTAAAATCATAATTTTGCGCGGCGGCCATCTTGGATTTGAAAAATAATCACCAAATCGTTTTCAGCACCCTCGAGAACCTCGGATACGATACACATCATGTAGTTATCATACTTTTGAGCGACGGCCATTTTGGATTTGAAAACTGATCACAAAATCGTTCTCTGTTCCCTCGAGAACCTCGGATACGATACCCATAAATAAGTTATCATACTTTTGAGCGGCAGCCATCTCGGATTTAAAAATGATCCCAAAATTATTTCTGTACACTCGAGAACCTCAGACACGATATCCATATTGCTGAAAACATAATTTTGTGCGGCGGCCATCTTGGATATGAAAAATGATCACAAAATCGTTCTCTGCACTCTCAAGAACCTCGGATACGATACCCATATTTTAGTGATCATAATCTTGCACGGTGGCCCACTTGGATTTGAATAATGACTACAAAATCGTTCTCAGCACCCTCGAGAACCTCGGATACGATACCCATAATGTAGTTATCATACTTTTGAGCGGCGGCCATCTTGGATTTGAAAAATGATCACAAAATCGTTCTCTGCAACCTCAAGAACCTCTGATACGATACCCATAATGTAGTTATCATAATTTTGAGCGGCGGCCATCTCGGATTTAAAAATGATCCCAAAATTGTTTTCTGCACCCTCGAGAACCTCGGACACGTTATCCATATTGCTGAAAACATAATTTTGTGCAGCGGCCATCTTGGATTAGAAAAATTACCACATAATCGTTCTCAGCACCCTCAAGAACCTCGGTTACGATTCCCATAATGTAGTTATTATACCTATAAGCGGCGGCTATTTTCGATTTGAAAAATGATCACAAAATCGTTCTCTGCCCTCTCAAAAACCTCGGATACGATACCCATATGTTTGTGATCATAATCTTGCACGGCGGCCCTATTGGATTTGAAAAATGGTCACAAAATCGTTCTCAGCACCCTTGAGAACCTCGGATACGATACCCATATTTTTGTGATCATAATCTTGCACGGCGGCCATCTTGGACTTGAAAAATGATCCCAAAATTGTTTTCTGCATCCTCGAGAACCTCGGACACGATATACATATTGCTGAAAACATAATGGTTTGCGGCAGCCCTCTTGGATTTCTAAAATGAACCAGAATTGTTCTCTGCACCCTCGAGAACCTCACACACGATATCCATATTGCTAAAATCAAAATTTTGTGCGGCGGCCATCTTGGATTTCAAAAATGATCACAAAATCGTTCTCAGCACCCTCGAGAACCTCGGATACGATACCCATAATGTAGTTATCATACTTTTGAGCGGGGGCCATCTTGGTTTTGAAAACTGATCACAAAATCGTTCTCTGCACCCTCGAGAACCTCGGATACGATACCCATAATCTAGTTATCATACTTTTGAGCGGCGGCCATCTCGGATTTAAAAATGATCCCAAAATTGCTTTCTGTACCCTCGAGAACCTCGGACACGATATCCATATTGCTGAAAACAATGGTTTGCGGCAGCCCTCTTGGCTTTCTAAATTGATCGCAGAATACTTCTCTGCACCCTCGAGAACCTCTGATACGATACCCATAATGTAGTTATCATAATTTTGAGCGGCGGCCATCTTGGATTTCAAGAATGATCACAAAATCGTTCTGTGCTCTCTCGAGAACCTCGGATACGATACCCATATTTTTGTGATCATAATCTTGCACGGCGGCCATCTTGGATTTGAAAAATGATTACTAAATCGTTCTCTGCACCCTCGAGAATCTCAAACACGATATCCGTATTGCTGAAATCATAATTTTGAGCGGCGGCCTTCTTGGATTTCAAAAATGATCACAAAATCGTTCTCTGCACCCTCGAGAACCTCGGATACGATACCCATAATGTAGTTATCATACTTTGAGCGTTGGCCATCTTGTATTTGAAAAATGATCACAAAATCGTTCTCTGCAACCTCGAGAACCTCTGATACGATACCCATTATGTAGTTATCATAGTTTTGAGCGGCGGCCATCTCGGATTTAAAAATGATCCCAAATTTGTTTTCTGCACCCTCGAGAACCTCGGACACGATATCCATATTGCTGAAAACATAATTTTGTGCAGCTGCCATCTTGGATTCGAAAAATTATCACAAAATCATTCTCAGCACCCTCGAAAACCTCGAATACGATACCCAAAATGTAGTTATCATACATTTGAGCGGCGGCCATCTTGGATTTGAAAAAAGGATCACAAAATCATTCTCAGCACCCTCGAGGTTCTCGGATACGATACCAATAATGTAGTTATCATACTTTTAAGCGGCGGCTATCTTCGATTTGAAAAATGATCACAAAATCATTCTCTGCACCCTCGAGAACCTCGGATACGATACCCATAATCTAGTTATCATACTGTTGAGCGGCGGCCATCTCGGATTTAAAAATGATCCCAAAATTGCTTTCTGTACCCTCGAGAACCTCGGACACGATATCCATATTGCTGAAAACAATGATTTGCGGCAGCCCTCTTGGCTTTCTAAAATGATCGCAGAATACATCTCTGCACCCTCGAGAACCTCTGATACGTTACCCATAATGTAGTTATCATAATTTTGAGCGGCGGCCATCTCGGATTTGAAAAATTATCACAAAATCGTTCTCTGCAACCTCGAGACCCTCGGATACGACACCCATAATGTAGTTATCATAATTTTGAGCGGCAGCCATCTCGGATTTAAAAATGATCCCAAAATTGTTTTCTGCACCCTCGAGAACCTCGGACACGATATCCATATTGCTGAAAACATAATTTTGTGCGGCGGCCATCTTGGATAAGAAAAATGATCACAAAATCGTTTTCAGCACCCTCGAGAAACTCGGATACGATACACATCATGTAGTTATCATACTTTTGAGCGGCGGCCATTTTGGATTTGAAAACTGATCACAAAATCGTTCTCTGTACCCTCGAGAACCTCGGATACGATACCCATAATCAAGTTATCATACTTTTGAGCGGCAGCCATCTCGGATTTAAAAATGATCCCAAAATTATTTCTGCACACTCGAGAACCTCAGACACGATATCCATATTGCTGAAAATATAATTTTGTGCGGCGGCCATCTTGGATTAGAAAAATGATCACAAAATCGTTCACAGCACCCTCGAGAACCTCGGATACGATACCCATAATGAAGTTATCATAATTTTGAGCGGCGGCCATGGATTTAAAAATGATCACAAAATCGATCTCTGCAACCTCGAGAACCTCTGATACGATACCCATAATGAAGTTATCATAATTTTGAGCGGCGGCCATCTCGGATTTAAAAATGATACCAAAATTGTTTTCTGCACCCTCGAGAACCTCGGACACGATATCCATATTGCTGAAAACATAATGGTTTGCGGTAGCCCTCTTGGCTTTCTAAAATGATCGCAGAATTCTTCTCTGCACCCTCGAGAACCACGGACACGATATCCATTTTGCTAAAATCATAATTTTGCGCGGCGGCCATCTTGGATTTGAAAAATAATCACCAAATCGTTTTCAGCACCCTCGAGAACCTCGGATACGATACACATCATGTAGTTATCATACTTTTGAGCGACGGCCATTTTGGATTTGAAAACTGATCACAAAATCGTTCTCTGTTCCCTCGAGAACCTCGGATACGATACCCATAAATAAGTTATCATACTTTTGAGCGGCAGCCATCTCGGATTTAAAAATGATCCCAAAATTATTTCTGTACACTCGAGAACCTCAGACACGATATCCATATTGCTGAAAACATAATTTTGTGCGGCGGCCATCTTGGATATGAAAAATGATCACAAAATCGTTCTCTGCACTCTCAAGAACCTCGGATACGATACCCATATTTTAGTGATCATAATCTTGCACGGTGGCCCACTTGGATTTGAATAATGACTACAAAATCGTTCTCAGCACCCTCGAGAACCTCGGATACGATACCCATAATGTAGTTATCATACTTTTGAGCGGCGGCCATCTTGGATTTGAAAAATGATCACAAAATCGTTCTCTGCAACCTCAAGAACCTCTGATACGATACCCATAATGTAGTTATCATAATTTTGAGCGGCGGCCATCTCGGATTTAAAAATGATCCCAAAATTGTTTTCTGCACCCTCGAGAACCTCGGACACGTTATCCATATTGCTGAAAACATAATTTTGTGCAGCGGCCATCTTGGATTAGAAAAATTACCACATAATCGTTCTCAGCACCCTCAAGAACCTCGGTTACGATTCCCATAATGTAGTTATTATACCTATAAGCGGCGGCTATTTTCGATTTGAAAAATGATCACAAAATCGTTCTCTGCCCTCTCAAAAACCTCGGATACGATACCCATATGTTTGTGATCATAATCTTGCACGGCGGCCCTATTGGATTTGAAAAATGGTCACAAAATCGTTCTCAGCACCCTTGAGAACCTCGGATACGATACCCATATTTTTGTGATCATAATCTTGCACGGCGGCCATCTTGGACTTGAAAAATGATCCCAAAATTGTTTTCTGCATCCTCGAGAACCTCGGACACGATATCCATATTGCTGAAAACATAATGGTTTGCGGCAGCCCTCTTGGATTTCTAAAATGAACCAGAATTGTTCTCTGCACCCTCGAGAACCTCACACACGATATCCATATTGCTAAAATCATAATTTTGTGCGGCGGCCATCTTGGATTTCAAAAATGATCACAAAATCGTTCTCAGCACCCTCGAGAACCTCGGATACGATACCCATAATGTAGTTATCATACTTTTGAGCGGGGGCCATCTTGGTTTTGAAAACTGATCACAAAATCGTTCTCTGCACCCTCGAGAACCTCGGATACGATACCCATAATCTAGTTATCATACTTTTGAGCGGCGGCCATCTCGGATTTAAAAATGATCCCAAAATTGCTTTCTGTACCCTCGAGAACCTCGGACACGATATCCATATTGCTGAAAACAATGGTTTGCGGCAGCCCTCTTGGCTTTCTAAATTGATCGCAGAATACTTCTCTGCACCCTCGAGAACCTCTGATACGATACCCATAATGTAGTTATCATAATTTTGAGCGGCGGCCATCTTGGATTTCAAGAATGATCACAAAATCGTTCTGTGCTCTCTCGAGAACCTCGGATACGATACCCATATATTTGTGATCATAATCTTGCACGGCGGCCATCTTGGATTTGAAAAATGATTACTAAATCGTTCTCTGCACCCTCGAGAATCTCAAACACGATATCCGTATTGCTGAAATCATAATTTTGAGCGGCGGCCTTCTTGGATTTCAAAAATGATCACAAAATCGTTCTCTGCACCCTCGAGAACCTCGGATACGATACCCATAATGTAGTTATCATACTTTGAGCGTTGGCCATCTTGTATTTGAAAAATGATCACAAAATCGTTCTCTGCAACCTCGAGAACCTCTGATACGATACCCATTATGTAGTTATCATAGTTTTGAGCGGCGGCCATCTCGGATTTAAAAATGATCCCAAATTTGTTTTCTGCACCCTCGAGAACCTCGGACACGATATCCATATTGCTGAAAACATAATTTTGTGCAGCTGCCATCTTGGATTCGAAAAATTATCACAAAATCATTCTCAGCACCCTCGAAAACCTCGAATACGATACCCAAAATGTAGTTATCATACATTTGAGCGGCGGCCATCTTGGATTTGAAAAAAGGATCACAAAATCATTCTCAGCACCCTCGAGGTTCTCGGATACGATACCAATAATGTAGTTATCATACTTTTAAGCGGCGGCTATCTTCGATTTGAAAAATGATCACAAAATCATTCTCTGCACCCTCGAGAACCTCGGATACGATACCCATAATCTAGTTATCATACTGTTGAGCGGCGGCCATCTCGGATTTAAAAATGATCCCAAAATTGCTTTCTGTACCCTCGAGAACCTCGGACACGATATCCATATTGCTGAAAACAATGATTTGCGGCAGCCCTCTTGGCTTTCTAAAATGATCGCAGAATACATCTCTGCACCCTCGAGAACCTCTGATACGTTACCCATAATGTAGTTATCATAATTTTGAGCGGCGGCCATCTCGGATTTGAAAAATTATCACAAAATCGTTCTCTGCAACCTCGAGACCCTCGGATACGACACCCATAATGTAGTTATCATAATTTTGAGCGGCAGCCATCTCGGATTTAAAAATGATCCCAAAATTGTTTTCTGCACCCTCGAGAACCTCGGACACGATATCCATATTGCTGAAAACATAATTTTGTGCGGCGGCCATCTTGGATAAGAAAAATGATCACAAAATCGTTTTCAGCACCCTCGAGAAACTCGGATACGATACACATCATGTAGTTATCATACTTTTGAGCGGCGGCCATTTTGGATTTGAAAACTGATCACAAAATCGTTCTCTGTACCCTCGAGAACCTCGGATACGATACCCATAATCAAGTTATCATACTTTTGAGCGGCAGCCATCTCGGATTTAAAAATGATCCCAAAATTATTTCTGCACACTCGAGAACCTCAGACACGATATCCATATTGCTGAAAACATAATTTTGTGCGGCGGCCATCTTGGATATGAAAAATGATCACAAAATCGTTCTCTGCACTCTCAAGAACCTCGGATACGATACCCATATTTTAGTGATCATAATCTTGCACGGCGGCCCACTTGGATTTGAAAAATGACTACAAAATCGTTCTCAGCACCCTCGAGAACCTCGAATACGATACCCATAATGTAGTTATCATACTTTTGAGCGGCGGCCATCTTGGATTTGAAAAATGATCACAAAATCGTTCTCTGCAACCTCAAGAACCTCTGATACGATACCCATAATGTAGTTATCATAATTTTGAGCGGCGGCAATCTCGGATTTAAAAATGATCCCAAAATTGTTTTCTGCACCCTCGAGAACCTCGGACACGATATACATATTGCTGAAAACATAATTTTGTGCAGCGGCTATCTTGGATTAGAAAAATTATCACATAATCGTTCTCAGCACCCTCGAGAACCTCGGATACGATTCCCATAATGTAGTTATCATACCTTTAAGCGGCGGCTATCTTCGATTTGAAAAATGATCACAAAATCGTTCTCTGCCCTCTCAAAAACCTCGGATACGATACCCATATGTTTGTGATCATAATCTTGCACGGCGGCCCTATTTGATTTGAAAAATGGTCACAAAATCGTTCTCAGCACCCTTGAGAACCTCGGATACGATACCCATATTTTTGTGATCATAATCTTGCACGGCGGCCCTCTTGGACTTGAAAAATGATCCCAAAATTGTTTTCTGCATCCTCGAGAACCTCGGACACGATATACATATTGCTGAAAACATAATGGTTTGCGGCAGCCCTCTTTGATTTCTAAAATGATCGCAGAATTGTTCTCTGCACCCTCGAGAACCTCGCACACGATATCCATATTGCTAAAATCAAAATTTTGTGCGGCGGCCATCTTGGATTACAAAAATGATCACAAAATCGTTCTCTGCACCCTCGAGAACCTCGGATGCGATACCCATAATCTAGTTATCATACTTTTGAGCGGCGGCCATCTCGGATTTAAAAATGATCCCAAAATTGCTTTCTGTACCCTCGAGAACCTCGGACACGATATCCATATTGCTGAAAACAATGGTTTGCGGCAGCCCTCTTGGCTTTCTAAAATGATCGCAGAATACTTCTCTGCACCCTCGAGAACCTCTGATACGATACCCATAATGTAGTTATCATAATTTTGAGCGGCGGCCATCTCGGATTTAAAAATGATCCCAAAATTGTTTTCTGCACCCTCGAGAACCTCGGATACGATACCCATAATGTAGTTATCATAATTTTGAGCGGCGGCCATCTTGGATTTCAAGAATGATCACAAAATCGTTCTGTGCTCTCTCGAGAACCTCGGATACCATTCCCATATTTTTGTGATCATAATCTTGCACGGCGGCCATCTTGGATTTGAAAAATGATTACTGAATCGTTCTCTGCACCCTCGAGAATCTCAGACACGGTATCCGTATTGCTGAAATCATAATTTTGAGCGACGGCCATCTTGGATTTCAAAAATGATCACAAAATCGTTCTCTGCACCCTCGAGAACCTCGGATATGATACCCATAATCTAGTTATCATACTTTCGAACGGCGGCCATCTTGGATTTCAAAAATGATCACAAAATCGTTCTGTGCACTCTCGAGAACCTCGGATACGATACCCATATTTTTGTGATCATAATCTTGCACTGCGGCCATCTCGGATTTAAAATGATCCCAAAATTGTTTTCTGCACCCTCGAGAACCTCGGACACGATATCCATATTGCTAAAATCATAATTTCGTGCGGCGGCCATCTTGGATTTGAAAAATGATCACCAAATCGTTCTCAGCACCCTCGAGAATCTCGGACACGATATCCATACTGCTAAAATCTTAATTTTGTGCGGCGGCCATCTTGGATTTGAAAAATGATCACCAAATCATTCTCTAAACCCTCGAGAACCTCGAATACGATACCCATAATGTAGTTATCATAATTTTGAGCGGCGGCCATCTTGGATTTCATAAATGATTACAAAATCGTTCTGTGCACTCTCGAGAACCTCGGATACGATACCCATATTTTTGTGATCATAATCTTGCACGGCGGCCCTCTTGGACTTGAAAAATGATCCCAAAATTGTTTTCTGCATCCTCGAGAACCTCGGACACGATATACATATTGCTGAAAACATAATGGTTTGCGGCAGCCCTCTTGGATTTCTAAAATGATCGCAGAATTGTTCTCTGCACCCTCGAGAACCTCGCACACGATATCCATATTGCTAAAATCAAAATTTTGTGCGGCGGCCATCTTGGATTACAAAAATGATCACAAAATCGTTCTCTGCACCCTCGAGAACCTCGGATGCGATACCCATAATCTAGTTATCATACTTTTGAGCGGCGGCCATCTCGGATTTAAAAATGATCCCAAAATTGCTTTCTGTACCCTCGAGAACCTCGGACACGATATCCATATTGCTGAAAACAATGGTTAGCGGCAGCCCTCTTGGCTTTCTAAAATGATCGCAGAATACTTCTCTGCACCCTCGAGAACCTCTGATACGATACCCATAATGTAGTTATCATAATTTTAAGCGGCGGCCATCTCGGATTTAAAAATGATCCCAAAATTGTTTTCTGCACCCTCGAGAACCTCGGATACGATACCCATAATGTAGTTATCATAATTTTGAGCGGCGGCCATCTTGGATTTCAAGAATGATCACAAAATCGTTCTGTGCTCTCTCGAGAACCTCGGATACGATACCCATATTTTTGTGATCATAATCTTGCACGGCGGCCATCTTGGATTTGAAAAATGATTACTAAATCGTTCTCTGCACCCTCGAGAATCTCAGACACGGTATCCATATTGCTGAAATCATAATTTTGAGCGACGGCCATCTTGGATTTCAAAAATGATCACAAAATCGTTCTCTGCACCCTCGAGAACCTCGGATACGATACCCATAATCTAGTTATCATACTTTCAAGCGGCGGCCATCATGGATTTCAAAAATGATCACAAAATCGTTCTGTGCACTCTCGAGAACCTCGGATACGATACCCATATTTTTGTGATCATAATCTTGCACTGCGGCCATCTCGGATTTAAAATGATCCCAAAATTGTTTTCTGCACCCTCGAGAACCTCGGACACGATATCCATATTGCTAAAATCATAATTTCGTGCGGCGGCCATCTTGGATTTGAAAAATGATCACCAAATCGTTCTCAGCACCCTCGAGAATCTCGGACACGATATCCATACTGCTAAAATCTTAATTTTGTGCGGCGGCCATCTTGGATTTGAAAAATGATCACCAAATCGTTCTCTGCACGCTCGAGAAACTTGAATACGATACCCATATTGTAGTTATCATAATTTTGAGCGGCGGCCATCTTGGATTTCATAAATGATCACAAAATCGTTCTCTGCACCCTCGAGAACCTCGGATACGATACCCATACTGTAGTTATCATACTTTGAGCGGTGGCCATCTTGTATTTGAAAAATGATCACAAAATCGTTCTCTGCAACCTCGAGAACCTCTGATACGATACCCATTATGTAGTTATCATAATTTTGAGCGGCGGCCATCTCGGATTTAAAAATGATCCCAAATTTGTTTTCTGCACCCTCGAGAACCTCGGACACGATATCCATATTGCTGAAAACATAATTTTGTGCAGCTGCCATCTTGGATTCGAAAAATTATCACAAAATCATTCTCAGCACCCTTGAAAACCTCGAATACGATACCCATAATGTAGTTATCATAATTTTGAGCGGCGGCCATCTTGGATTTCATAAATGATTATAAAATCGTTCTGTGCACTCTCGAGAACCTCGGATACGATACCCATATTTTTGTGATCATAATCTTGCACGGCGGCCCTCTTGGACTTGAAAAATGATCCCAAAATTGTTTTCTGCATTTCTCGAGAACCTCGGACACGATATACATATTGCTGAAAACATAATGGTTTGCGGCAGCCCTCTTGGATTTCTAAAATGATCGCAGAATTGTTCTCTGCACCCTCGAGAACCTCGCACACGATATCCATATTGCTAAAATCAAAATTTTGTGCGGCGGCCATCTTGGATAACAAAAATGATCACAAAATCGTTCTCTGCACCCTCGAGAACCTCGGATGCGATACCCATAATCTAGTTATCATACTTTTGAGCGGCGGCCATCTCGGATTTAAAAATGATCCCAAAATTGCTTTCTGTACCCTCGAGAACCTCGGACACGATATCCATATTGCTGAAAACAATGGTTTGCGGCAGCCCTCTTGGCTTTCTAAAATGATCGCAGAATACTTCTCTGCACCCTCGAGAACCTCTGATACGATACCCATAATGTAGTTATCATAATTTTGAGCGGCGGCCATCTCGGATTTAAAAATGATCCCAAAATTGTTTTCTGCACCCTCGAGAACCTCGGATACGATACCCATAATGTAGTTATCATAATTTTGAGCGGCGGCCATCTTGGATTTCAAGAATGATCACAAAATCGTTCTGTGCTCTCTCGAGAACCTCGGATACGATACCCATATTTTTGTGATCATAATCTTGCACGGCGGCCATCTTGGATTTGAAAAATGATTACTAAATCGTTCTCTGCACCCTCGAGAATCTCAGATACTGTATCCGTATTGCTGAAATCATAATTTTGAGCGACGGCCATCTTGGATTTCAAAAATGATCACAAAATCGTTCTCTGCACCCTCGAGAACCTCGGATACGATACCCATAATCTAGTTATCATACTTTCAAGCGGCGGCCATCTTGGATTTCAAAAATGATCACAAAATCGTTCTGTGCACTCTCCAGAACCTCGGATACGATACCCATATTTTTGTGATCATAATCTTGCACTGCGGCCATCTCGGATTTAAAATGATCCCAAAATTGTTTTCTGCACCCTCGAGAACCTCGGACACGATATCCATATTGCTAAAATCATAATTTCGTGCGGCGGCCATCTTGGATTTGAAAAATGATCACCAAATCGTTCTCAGCACCCTCGAGAATCTCGGACACGATATCCATACTGCTGAAATCTTAATTTTGTGCGGCGGCCATCTTGGATTTGAAAAATGATCACAAAATCGTTCTCTGCAACCTCGAGAACCTCTGATACGATACCCATTATGTAGTTATCATAATTTTGAGCGGCAGCCATCTCGGATTTAAAAATGATCCCAAATTTGTTTTCCGCACCCTCGAGAACCTCGGACACGATATCCATATTGCTGAATACATAATTTTGTGCAGCTGCCATCTTGGATTCGAAAAATTATCACAAAATCATTCTCAGCACCCTCGAAAACCTCGAATACGATACCCAAAATCTAGTTATCATACTTTTGAGCGGCAGCCATCTCGGATTTAAAAATGATCCCAAAATTGTTTTCTGCACCCTGGAGAACCTCAGACACGATATCCATATTGCTGAAGACATAATTTTGTGCGGCGGCCATCGTGGATATGAAAAATGATCACAAAATCGTTCTCTGCACTCTCATGAACCTTGGATACGATACCCATATTTTTGTGATCATAATCTTGCACGGCGGCCCACTTGGATTTGATAAATGACCACAAAATCGTTCTCATCACCCTCGAGAACCTCGGATACGATACCCATAATATAGTTATCATACTTTTGAGCGGCGGCCATCTTGGATTTGAAAACTGATCACAAAATCGTTCTCTGTACCCTCGAGAACCTTTGATACGGTACCCATAATCTTGTTATCATACTTTTGAGCGGCAGCCATCTCGGATTTAAAAATGATCCCAAAATTGTTTTCTACACCCTCGAGAACCTCAGACACGATATCCATATTGCTGAAAACATAATTTTGTGTGGCGGCCATCTTGGATTTGAAAACTGATCACAGAATCGTTCTCTGTACCCTCGAGAACCTCGGATACGATACCCATACTTTTGTGATCATAATCTTGCACGGCGGCCCACTTGGATTTGATAAATGACCACAAAATCGTTCTCAGCACCCTCGAGAACCTCGGATACGACACCCATAATGTAGTTATCATACTATTGAGCGGCGGCCATCTTGGATTTGAAAAATGATCACAAAATCGTTCTCTGCAACCTCGAGAACCTCGGATACGACACCCATAATGTTGTTATCATACTTTTGAGCGATGGCCATCTCGGATTTGAAAAATGATCCCAAAATTGCTTTCTGCACCCTCGAGAACCTCGGACACGATATCCATATTGCTGAAAACATAATTTTGTGCGGCGGCCATCTTGGATAAGAAAAATGATTACAAAATCGTTCTCAGCACCCTCGAGAACCTCGGATACGATACCCAAAATGAAGTTATCATAATTTTGAGCGGCGGCCATGGATTTAAAAATGATCACAAAATCGTTCTCTGCAACCTCGAGAACCTCTGATACGATACCCATAATGAAGTTATCATAATTTTGAGCGGCGGCCATCTCGGATTTAAAAATGATTCCAAAATTGTTTTCTGCACCCTCGAGAACCTCGGACACGATATCCATATTGCTGAAAACATAATGGTTTGTGGTAGCCCTCTTGGCTTTCTAAAATGATCGCAGAATTCTTCTCTGCACCCTTGAGAACCACGGACACGATATCCATATTGCTAAAATCATAATTTTGTGCGGCGGCCATCTTGGATTTGAAAAATAATCACCAAATCGTTCTCAGCACCCTCGAGAACCTCGGAAACGATACCCATTATGTAGTTATCATAATTTTGAGCGGCGGCCATCTCGGATTTAAAAATGATCCCAAATTTGTTTTCTGCACCCTCGAGAACCTCGGACACGATATCCATATTGCTGAAAACATAATTTTGTGCAGCTGCCATCTTGGATTCGAAAAATTATCACAAAATCATTCTCAGCACCCTTGAAAACCTCGAATACGATACCCATAATGTAGTTATCATAATTTTGAGCGGCGGCCATCTTGGATTTCATAAATGATTATAAAATCGTTCTGTGCACTCTCGAGAACCTCGGATACGATACCCATATTTTTGTGATCATAATCTTGCACGGCGGCCCTCTTGGACTTGAAAAATGATCCCAAAATTGTTTTCTGCATTTCTCGAGAACCTCGGACACGATATACATATTGCTGAAAACATAATGGTTTGCGGCAGCCCTCTTGGATTTCTAAAATGATCGCAGAATTGTTCTCTGCACCCTCGAGAACCTCGCACACGATATCCATATTGCTAAAATCAAAATTTTGTACGGCGGCCATCTTGGATAACAAAAATGATCACAAAATCGTTCTCTGCACCCTCGAGAACCTCGGATGCGATACCCATAATCTAGTTATCATACTTTTGAGCGGCGGCCATCTCGGATTTAAAAATGATCCCAAAATTGCTTTCTGTACCCTCGAGAACCTCGGACACGATATCCATATTGCTGAAAACAATGGTTTGCGGCAGCCCTCTTGGCTTTCTAAAATGATCGCAGAATACTTCTCTGCACCCTCGAGAACCTCTGATACGATACCCATAATGTAGTTATCATAATTTTGAGCGGCGGCCATCTCGGATTTAAAAATCATCCCAAAATTGTTCTCTGCACCCTCGAGAACCTCGGATACGATACCCATAATGTAGTTATCATAATTTTGAGCGGCGGCCATCTTGGATTTCAAGAATGATCACAAAATCGTTCTGTGCTCTCTCGAGAACCTCGGATACGATACCCATATTTTTGTGATCATAATCTTGCACGGCGGCCATCTTGGATTTGAAAAATGATTACTAAATCGTTCTCTGCACCCTCGAGAATCTCAGATACTGTATCCGTATTGCTGAAATCATAATTTTGAGCGACGGCCATCTTGGATTTCAAAAATGATCACAAAATCGTTCTCTGCACCCTCGAGAACCTCGGATACGATACCCATAATCTAGTTATCATACTTTCAAGCGGCGGCCATCTTGGATTTCAAAAATGATCACAAAATCGTTCTGTGCACTCTCCAGAACCTCGGATACGATACCCATATTTTTGTGATCATAATCTTGCACTGCGGCCATCTCGGATTTAAAATGATCCCAAAATTGTTTTCTGCACCCTCGAGAACCTCGGACACGATATCCATATTGCTAAAATCATAATTTCGTGCGGCGGCCATCTTGGATTTGAAAAATGATCACCAAATCGTTCTCAGCACCCTCGAGAATCTCGGACACGATATCCATACTGCTGAAATCTTAATTTTGTGCGGCGGCCATCTTGGATTTGAAAAATGATCACAAAATCGTTCTCTGCAACCTCGAGAACCTCTGATACGATACCCATTATGTAGTTATCATAATTTTGAGCGGCAGCCATCTCGGATTTAAAAATGATCCCAAATTTGTTTTCCGCACCCTCGAGAACCTCGGACACGATATCCATATTGCTGAATACATAATTTTGTGCAGCTGCCATCTTGGATTCGAAAAATTATCACAAAATCATTCTCAGCACCCTCGAAAACCTCGAATACGATACCCAAAATCTAGTTATCATACTTTTGAGCGGCAGCCATCTCGGATTTAAAAATGATCCCAAAATTGTTTTCTGCACCCTGGAGAACCTCAGACACGATATCCATATTGCTGAAGACATAATTTTGTGCGGCGGCCATCGTGGATATGAAAAATGATCACAAAATCGTTCTCTGCACTCTCATGAACCTTGGATACGATACCCATATTTTTGTAATCATAATCTTGCACGGCGGCCCACTTGGATTTGATAAATGACCACAAAATCGTTCTCATCACCCTCGAGAACCTCGGATACGATACCCATAATATAGTTATCATACTTTTGAGCGGCGGCCATCTTGGATTTGAAAACTGATCACAAAATCGTTCTCTGTACCCTCGAGAACCTTTGATACGGTACCCATAATCTTGTTATCATACTTTTGAGCGGCAGCCATCTCGGATTTAAAAATGATCCCAAAATTGTTTTCTACACCCTCGAGAACCTCAGACACGATATCCATATTGCTGAAAACATAATTTTGTGTGGCGGCCATCTTGGATTTGAAAACTGATCACAGAATCGTTCTCTGTACCCTCGAGAACCTCGGATACGATACCCATACTTTTGTGATCATAATCTTGCACGGCGGCCCACTTGGATTTGATAAATGACCACAAAATCGTTCTCAGCACCCTCGAGAACCTCGGATACGACACCCATAATGTAGTTATCATACTATTGAGCGGCGGCCATCTTGGATTTGAAAAATGATCACAAAATCGTTCTCTGCAACCTCGAGAACCTCGGATACGACACCCATAATGTTGTTATCATACTTTTGAGCGATGGCCATCTCGGATTTGAAAAATGATCCCAAAATTGCTTTCTGCACCCTCGAGAACCTTGGACACGATATCCATATTGCTGAAAACATAATTTTGTGCGGCGGCCATCTTGGATAAGAAAAATGATTACAAAATCGTTCTCAGCACCCTCGAGAACCTCGGATACGATACCCAAAATGAAGTTATCATAATTTTGAGCGGCGGCCATGGATTTAAAAATGATCACAAAATCGTTCTCTGCAACCTCGAGAACCTCTGATACGATACCCATAATGAAGTTATCATAATTTTGAGCGGCGGCCATCTCGGATTTAAAAATGATTCCATAATTGTTTTCTGCACCCTCGAGAACCTCGGACACGATATCCATATTGCTGAAAACATAATGGTTTGTGGTAGCCCTCTTGGCTTTCTAAAATGATCGCAGAATTCTTCTCTGCACCCTTGAGAACCACGGACACGATATCCATATTGCTAAAATCATAATTTTGTGCGGCGGCCATCTTGGATTTGAAAAATAATCACCAAATCGTTCTCAGCACCCTCGAGAACCTCGGATACGATACACATCATGTAGTTATCATACTTTTGAGCGGCGGCCATTTTGGATTTGAAAACTGATCACAAAATCGTTCTCTGTACCCTCGAGAACCTCGGATACGATACCCATAATCAAGTTATCATACTTTTGAGCGGCAGCCATCTCGGATTTCAAAATGATCCCAAAATTATTTCTGCACACTCGAGAACCTCAGACACGATATCCATATTGCTGAAAACATAATTTTGTGCGGCGGCCATCTTGGATATGAAAAATGATCACAAAATCGTTCTCTGCACTCTCAAGAACCTCGGATACGATACCCATATTTTAGTGATCATAATCTTGCACGGCGGCCCACTTGCATTTGAAAAATGACTACAAAATCGTTCTCAGCTCCCTCGACAACCTCGGATACGATACCCATAATGTAGTTATCATACTTTTGAGCGGCGGCCATCTTGGATTTGAAAAATGATCACAAAATCGTTCTCTGCAACCTCAAGAACCTCTGATACGTTACCCATAATGTAGTTATCATAATTTTGAGCGGCGGCCATCTTGGATTAGAAAAATGATCACAAAATCGTTCACAGCACCCTCGAGAACCTCGGATACGATACCCATAATGTAGTTATCATACTTTTGAGCGGCGGCCATCTTGGATTAGAAAAATGATCACAAAATCGTTCACAGCACCCTCGAGAACCTCGGATACGATACCCATAATGTAGTTATCATACTTTTGAGCGGCGGCCATCTTGGATTTGAAAACTGATCACAAAATCGTTCTCTGTACCCTCGAGAACCTTTGATACGGTACCCATAATCTTGTTATCATACTTTTGAGCGGCAGCCATCTCGGATTTAAAAATGATCCCAAAATTGTTTTCTACACCCTCGAGAACCTCAGACACGATATCCATATTGCTGAAAACATAATTTTGTGCGGCGGCCATCTTGGATTTGAAAACTGATCACAGAATCGTTCTCTGTACCCTCGAGAACCTCGGATACGATACCCATACTTTTGTGATCATAATCTTGCACGGCGGCCCACTTGGATTTGATAAATGACCACAAAATCGTTCTCAGCACCCTCGAGAACCTCGGATACGACACCCATAATGTAGTTATCATACTATTGAGCGGCGGCCATCTTGGATTTGAAAAATGATCACAAAATCGTTCTCTGCACCCTCGAGAACCTCGGATACGACACCCATAATGTCGTTATCATACTTTTGAGCGGCGGCCATCTCGGATTTGAAAAATGATCCCAAAATTGCTTTCTGCACCCTCGAGAACCTCGGACACGATATCCATATTGCTGAAAACATAATTTTGTGCGGCGGCCATCTTGGATAAGAAAAATGATTACAAAATCGTTCTCAGCACCCTCGAGAACCTCGGATACGATACCCAAAATGAAGTTATCATAATTTTGAGCGGCGGCCATGGATTTAAAAATGATCACAAAATCGTTCTCTGCAACTTCGAGAACCTCTGATACGATACCCATAATGAAGTTATCATAATTTTGAGCGGCGGCCATCTCGGATTTAAAAATGATCCCAAAATTGTTTTCTGCACCCTCGAGAACCTCGGATACGATACCCATAATGTAGTTATCATAATTTTGAGCGGCGGCCATCTTGGATTTCAAGAATGATCACAAAATCGTTCTGTGCTCTCTCGAGAACCTCGGATACGATACCCATATTTTTGTGATCATAATCTTGCACGGCGGCCATCTCGGATTTAAAATGATCCCAAAATTGTTTTCTGCACCCTCGAGAACCTCGGACACGATATCCATACTGCTAAAATCTTAATTTTGTGCGGCGGCCATCTTGGATTTGAAAAATGATCACCAAATCATTCTCTAAACCCTCGAGAACCTCGAATACGATACCCATAATGTAGTTATCATAATTTTGAGCGGCGGCCATCTTGGATTTCATAAATGATTACAAAATCGTTCTGTGCACTCTCGAGAACCTCGGATACGATACCCATATTTTTGTGATCATAATCTTGCACGGCGGCCCTCTTGGACTTGAAAAATGATCCCAAAATTGTTTTCTGCATCCTCGAGAACCTCGGACACGATATACATATTGCTGAAAACATAATGGTTTGCGGCAGCCCTCTTGGATTTCTAAAATGATCGCAGAATTGTTCTCTGCACCCTCGAGAACCTCGCACACGATATCCATATTGCTAAAATCAAAATTTTGTGCGGCGGCCATCTTGGATTACAAAAATGATCACAAAATCGTTCTCTGCACCCTCGAGAACCTCGGATGCGATACCCATAATCTAGTTATCATACTTTTGAGCGGCGGCCATCTCGGATTTAAAAATGATCCCAAAATTGCTTTCTGTACCCTCGAGAACCTCGGACACGATATCCATATTGCTGAAAACAATGGTTAGCGGCAGCCCTCTTGGCTTTCTAAAATGATCGCAGAATACTTCTCTGCACCCTCGAGAACCTCTGATACGATACCCATAATGTAGTTATCATAATTTTGAGCGGCGGCCATCTCGGATTTAAAAATGATCCCAAAATTGTTTTCTGCACCCTCGAGAACCTCGGATACGATACCCATAATGTAGTTATCATAATTTTGAGCGGCGGCCATCTTGGATTTCAAGAATGATCACAAAATCGTTCTGTGCTCTCTCGAGAACCTCGGATACGATACCCATATTTTTGTGATCATAATCTTGCACGGCGGCCATCTTGGATTTGAAAAATGATTACTAAATCGTTCTCTGCACCCTCGAGAATCTCAGACACGGTATCCATATTGCTGAAATCATAATTTTGAGCGACGGCCATCTTGGATTTCAAAAATGATCACAAAATCGTTCTCTGCACCCTCGAGAACCTCGGATACGATACCCATAATCTAGTTATCATACTTTCAAGCGGCGGCCATCTTGGATTTCAAAAATGATCACAAAATCGTTCTGTGCACTCTCGAGAACCTCGGATACGATACCCATATTTTTGTGATCATAATCTTGCACTGCGGCCATCTCGGATTTAAAATGATCCCAAAATTGTTTTCTGCACCCTCGAGAACCTCGGATACGATATCCATATTGCTAAAATCATAATTTCGTGCGGCGGCCATCTTGGATTTGAAAAATGATCACCAAATCGTTCTCAGCACCCTCGAGAATCTCGGACACGATATCCATACTGCTAAAATCTTAATTTTGTGCGGCGGCCATCTTGGATTTGAAAAATGATCACCAAATCGTTCTCTGCACCCTCGAGAACCTCGAATACGATACCCATATTGTAGTTATCATAATTTTGAGCGGCGGCCATCTTGGATTTCATAAATGATTATAAAATCGTTCTGTGCACTCTCGAGAACCTCGGATACGATACCCATATTTTTGTGATCATAATCTTGCACGGCGGCCCTCTTGGACTTGAAAAATGATCCCAAAATTGTTTTCTGCATTTCTCGAGAACCTCGGACACGATATACATATTGCTGAAAACATAATGGTTTGCGGCAGCCCTCTTGGATTTCTAAAATGATCGCAGAATTGTTCTCTGCACCCTCGAGAACCTCGCACACGATATCCATATTGCTAAAATCAAAATTTTGTGCGGCGGCCATCTTGGATTACAAAAATGATCACAAAATCGTTCTCTGCACCCTCGAGAACCTCGGATACGATACCCATAATCTAGTTATCATACTTTTGAGCGGCGGCCATTTCGGATTTAAAAATGATCCCAAAATTGCTTTCTGTACCCTCGAGAACCTCGGACACGATATCCATATTGCTGAAAACAATGGTTTGCGGCAGCCCTCTTGGCTTTCTAAAATGATCGCAGAATACTTCTCTGCACCCTCGAGAACCTCTGATACGATACCCATAATGTAGTTATCATAATTTTGAGCGGAGGCCATCTCGGATTTAAAAATGATCCCAAAATTGTTTTCTGCACCCTCGAGAACCTCGGATACGATAGCCATAATGTAGTTATCATAATTTTGAGCGGCGGCCATCTCGGATTTCAAGAATGATCACAAAATCGTTCTGTGCTCTCTCGAGAATCTCGGATACGATACCCATAATGTAGTTATCATACTTTTGAGCGGCGGCCATCTTGGATTTGAAAAATGATCACAAAATCGTTCTCTGCAACCTCAAGAACCTCTGATACGTTACCCATAATGTAGTTATCATAATTTTGAGCGGCGGCCATCTTGGATTAGAAAAATGATCACAAAATCGTTCACAGCACCCTCGAGAACCTCGGATACGATACCCATAATGTAGTTATCATACTTTTGAGCGGCGGCCATCTTGGATTTGAAAAATGATCACCAAATCGTTCTCAGCACCCTCGAGAATCTCGGACACGATATCCATACTACTGAAATCTTAATTTTGTGCGGCGGCCATCTTGGATTTGAAAAATGATCACCAAATCGTTCTCTGCACCCTCGAGAACCTCGAATACGATACCCATAATGTAGTTATCATAATTTTGAGCGGCGGCCATCTTGGATTTCATAAATGAATACAAAATCGTTCTGTGCACTCTCGAGAACCTCGGATACGATACCCATATTTTTGTGATCATAATCTAGCACGGCAGCCATTTTGGATTTGAAAACTGATCACAAAATCGTTCTCTGCACCCTCGAGAACCTCGGATACGATACCCATACTGTAGTTATCATACTTTGAGCGGTGGCCATCTTGTATTTGAAAAATGATCACAAAATCGTTCTCTGCAACCTCGAGAACCTCTGATACGATACCCATTATGTAGTTATCATAATTTTGAGCGGCGGCCATCTCGGATTTAAAAATGATCCCAAATTTGTTTTCCGCACCCTCGAGAACCTCGGACACGATATCCATATTGCTGAATACATAATTTTGTGCAGCTGCCATCTTGGATTCGAAAAATTATCACAAAATCATTCTCAGCACCCTCGAAAACCTCGAATACGATACCCAAAATCTAGTTATCATACTTTTGAGCGGCAGCCATCTCGGATTTAAAAATGATCCCAAAATTGTTTTCTGCACCCTCGAGAACCTCAGACACGATATCCATATTGCTGAAGACATAATTTTGTGCGGCGGCCATCGTGGATATGAAAAATGATCACAAAATCGTTCTCTGCACTCTCATGAACCTTGGATACGATACCCATATTTTTGTGATCATAATCTTGCACGGCGGCCCACTTGGATTTGATAAATGACCACAAAATCGTTCTCATCACCCTCGAGAACCTCGGATACGATACCCATAATATAGTTATCATACTTTTGAGCGGCGGCCATCTTGGATTTGAAAACTGATCACAAAATCGTTCTCTGTACCCTCGAGAACCTTTGATACGGTACCCATAATCTTGTTATCATACTTTTGAGCGGCAGCCATCTCGGATTTAAAAATGATCCCAAAATTGTTTTCTACACCCTCGAGAACCTCAGACACGATATCCATATTGCTGAAAACATAATTTTGTGCGGCGGCCATCTTGGATTTGAAAACTGATCACAGAATCGTTCTCTGTACCCTCGAGAACCTCGGATACGATACCCATACTTTTGTGATCATAATCTTGCACGGCGGCCCACTTGGATTTGATAAATGACCACAAAATCGTTCTCAGCACCCTCGAGAACCTCGGATACGACACCCATAATGTAGTTATCATACTATTGAGCGGCGGCCATCTTGGATTTGAAAAATGGTCACAAAATCGTTCTCTGCACCCTCGAGAACCTCGGATACGACACCCATAATGTAGTTATCATACTTTTGAGCGGCGGCCATCTCGGATTTGAAAAATGATCCCAAAATTGCTTTCTGCACCCTCGAGAACCTCGGACACGATATCCATATTGCTGAAAACATAATTTTGTGCGGCGGCCATCTTGGATAAGAAAAATGATTACAAAATCGTTCTCAGCACCCTCGAGAACCTCGGATACGATACCCAAAATGAAGTTATCATAATTTTGAGCGGCGGCCATGGATTTAAAAATGATCACAAAATCGTTCTCTGCAACTTCGAGAACCTCTGATACGATACCCATAATGAAGTTATCATAATTTTGAGCGGCGGCCATCTCGGATTTAAAAATGATCCCAAAATTGTTTTCTGCACCCTCGAGAACCTCGGATACGATACCCATAATGTAGTTATCATAATTTTGAGCGGCGGCCATCTTGGATTTCATAAATGAATACAAAATCGTTCTGTGCACTCTCGAGAACCTCGGATACGATACCCATATTTTTGTGATCATAATCTTGCACGGCGGCCCTCTTGGACTTGAAAAATGATCCCAAAATTGTTTTCTGCATCCTCGAGAACCTCGGACACGATATACATATTGCTGAAAACATAATGGTTTGCGGCAGCCCTCTTGGATTTCTAAAATGATCGCAGAATTGTTCTCTGCACCCTCGAGAACCTCGCACACGATATCCATATTGCTAAAATCAAAATTTTGTGCGGCGGCCATCTTGGATTACAAAAATGATCACAAAATCGTTCTCTGCACCCTCGAGAACCTCGGATGCGATACCCATAATCTAGTTATCATACTTTTGAGCGGCGGCCATCTCGGATTTAAAAATGATCCCAAAATTGCTTTCTGTACCCTCGAGAACCTCGGACACGATATCCATATTGCTGAAAACAATGGTTAGCGGCAGCCCTCTTGGCTTTCTAAAATGATCGCAGAATACTTCTCTGCACCCTCGAGAACCTCTGATACGATACCCATAATGTAGTTATCATAATTTTGAGCGGCGGCCATCTCGGATTTAAAAATGATCCCAAAATTGTTTTCTGCACCCTCGAGAACCTCGGATACGATACCCATAATGTAGTTATCATAATTTTGAGCGGCGGCCATCTTGGATTTCAAGAATGATCACAAAATCGTTCTGTGCTCTCTCGAGAACCTCGGATACGATACCCATATTTTTGTGATCATAATCTTGCACGGCGGCCATCTTGGATTTGAAAAATGATTACTAAATCGTTCTCTGCACCCTCGAGAATCTCAGACACGGTTTCCATATTGCTGAAATCATAATTTTGAGCGACGGCCATCTTGGATTTCAAAAATGATCACAAAATCGTTCTCTGCACCCTCGAGAACCTCGGATACGATACCCATAATCTAGTTATCATACTTTCAAGCGGCGGCCATCTTGGATTTCAAAAATGATCACAAAATCGTTCTGTGCACTCTCGAGAACCTCGGATACGATACCCATATTTTTGTGATCATAATCTTGCACTGCGGCCATCTCGGATTTAAAATGATCCCAAAATTGTTTTCTGCACCCTCGAGAACCTCGGACACGATATCCATATTGCTAAAATCATAATTTCGTGCGGCGGCCATCTTGGATTTGAAAAATGATCACCAAATCGTTCTCAGCACCCTCGAGAATCTCGGACACGATATCCATACTGCTAAAATCTTAATTTTGTGCGGCGGCCATCTTGGATTTGAAAAATGATCACCAAATCGTTCTCTGCACCCTCGAGAACCTCGAATACGATACCCATATTGTAGTTATCATAATTTTGAGCGGCGGCCATCTTGGATTTCATAAATGATCACAAAATCGTTCTCTGCACCCTCGAGAACCTCGGATACGATACCCATACTGTAGTTATCATACTTTGAGCGGTGGCCATCTTGTATTTGAAAAATGATCCCAAATTTGTTTTCTGCACCCTCGAGAACCTCGGACACGATATCCATATTGCTGAAAACATAATTTTGTGCAGCTGCCATCTTGGATTCGAAAAATTATCACAAAATCATTCTCAGCACCCTTGAAAACCTCGAATACGATACCCATAATGTAGTTATCATACTTTTGAGCGGCGGCCATCTTGGATTTCAAAAATGATCATAAAATCGTTCTGTGCACTCTCGAGAACCTCGGATACGATACCCATATTTTTGTGATCATAATCTTGCACGACAGCCCTCTTGGACTTGAAAAATGATCCCAAAATTGTTTTCTGCATTTCTCGAGAACCTCGGACACGATATACATATTGCTGAAAACATAATGGTTTGCGGCAGCCCTCTTGGATTTCTAAAATGATCGCAGAATTGTTCTCTGCACCCTCGAGAACCTCGCACACGATATCCATATTGCTAAAATCAAAATTTTGTGCGGCGGCCATCTTGGATTACAAAAATGATCACAAAATCGTTCTCTGCACCCTCGAGAACCTCGGATGCGATACCCATAATCTAGTTATCATACTTTTGAGCGGCGGCCATCTCGGATTTAAAAATGATCCCAAAATTGCTTTCTGTACCCTCGAGAACCTCGGACACGATATCCATATTGCTGAAAACAATGGTTTGCGGCAGCCCTCTTGGCTTTCTAAAATGATCGCAGAATACTTCTCTGCACCCTCGAGAACCTCTGATACGATACCCATAATGTAGTTATCATAATTTTGAGCGGAGGCCATCTCGGATTTAAAAATGATCCCAAAATTGTTTTCTGCACCCTCGAGAACCTCGGATACGATACCCATAATGTAGTTATCATAATTTTGAGCGGCGGCCATCTCGGATTTCAAGAATGATCACAAAATCGTTCTGTGCTCTCTCGAGAATCTCGGATACGATACCCATAATGTAGTTATCATACTTTTGAGCGGCGGCCATCTTGGATTTGAAAAATGATCACAAAATCGTTCTCTGCAACCTCAAGAACCTCTGATACGTTACCCATAATGTAGTTATCATAATTTTGAGCGGCGGCCATCTTGGATTAGAAAAATGATCACAAAATCGTTCTCAGCACCCTCGAGAACCTCGGATACGATACCCATAATGTAGTTATCATACTTTTGAGCGGCGGCCATCTTGGATTTGAAAAATGATCACCAAATCGTTCTCAGCACCCTCGAGAATCTCGGACACGATATCCATACTACTGAAATCTTAATTTTGTGCGGCGGCCATCTTGGATTTGAAAAATGATCACCAAATCGTTCTCTGCACCCTCGAGAACCTCGAATACGATACCCATAATGTAGTTATCATAATTTTGAGCGGCGGCCATCTTGGATTTCATAAATGAATACAAAATCGTTCTGTGCACTCTCGAGAACCTCGGATACGATACCCATATTTTTGTGATCATAATCTAGCACGGCAGCCATTTTGGATTTGAAAACTGATCACAAAATCGTTCTCTGCACCCTCGAGAACCTCGGATACGATACCCATACTGTAGTTATCATACTTTGAGCGGTGGCCATCTTGTATTTGAAAAATGATCACAAAATCGTTCTCTGCAACCTCGAGAACCTCTGATACGATACCCATTATGTAGTTATCATAATTTTGAGCGGCGGCCATCTCGGATTTAAAAATGATCCCAAATTTGTTTTCCGCACCCTCGAGAACCTCGGACACGATATCCATATTGCTGAATACATAATTTTGTGCAGCTGCCATCTTGGATTCGAAAAATTATCACAAAATCATTCTCAGCACCCTCGAAAACCTCGAATACGATACCCAAAATCTAGTTATCATACTTTTGAGCGGCAGCCATCTCGGATTTAAAAATGATCCCAAAATTGTTTTCTGCACCCTCGAGAACCTCAGACACGATATCCATATTGCTGAAGACATAATTTTGTGCGGCGGCCATCGTGGATATGAAAAATGATCACAAAATCACTCTCATGAACCTTGGATACGATACCCATATTTTTGTGATCATAATCTTGCACGGCGGCCCACTTGGATTTGATAAATGACCACAAAATCGTTCTCATCACCCTCGAGAACCTCGGATACGATACCCATAATATAGTTATCATACTTTTGAGCGGCGGCCATCTTGGATTTGAAAACTGATCACAAAATCGTTCTCTGTACCCTCGAGAACCTTTGATACGGTACCCATAATCTTGTTATCATACTTTTGAGCGGCAGCCATCTCGGATTTAAAAATGATCCCAAAATTGTTTTCTACACCCTCGAGAACCTCAGACACGATATCCATATTACTGAAAACATAATTTTGTGCGGAGGCCATCTTGGATTTGAAAACTGATCACAGAATCGTTCTCTGTACCCTCGAGAACCTCGGATACGATACCCATACTTTTGTGATCATAATCTTGCACGGCGGCCCACTTGGATTTGATAAATGACCACAAAATCGTTCTCAGCACCCTCGAGAACCTCGGATACGACACCCATAATGTAGTTATCATACTATTGAGCGGCGGCCATCTTGGATTTGAAAAATGGTCACAAAATCGTTCTCTGCACCCTCGAGAACCTCGGATACGACACCCATAATGTAGTTATCATACTTTTGAGCGGCGGCCATCTCGGATTTGAAAAATGATCCCAAAATTGCTTTCTGCACCCTCGAGAACCTCGGACACGATATCCATATTGCTGAAAACATAATTTTGTGCGGCGGCCATCTTGGATAAGAAAAATGATCACAAAATCGTTCTCAGCACCCTCGAGAACCTCGGATACGATACCCAAAATGAAGTTATCATAATTTTGAGCGGCGGCCATGGATTTAAAAATGATCACAAAATCGTTCTCTGCAACCTCGAGAACCTCTGATACGATACCCATAATGAAGTTATCATAATTTTGAGCGGCAGCCATCTCGGATTTAAAAATGATTCCAAAATTGTTTTCTGCACCCTCGAGAACCTCGGACACGATATCCATATTGCTGAAAACATAATGGTTTGTGGTAGCCCTCTTGGCTTTCTAAAATGATCGCAGAATTCTTCTCTGCACCCTTGAGAACCACGGACACGATATCCATATTGCTGAAAACATAATTTTGTGCGGCGGCCATCTTGGATAAGAAAAATGATCACAAAATCGTTCTCAGCACCCTCGAGAACCTCGGATACGATACCCAAAATGAAGTTATCATAATTTTGAGCGGCGGCCATGGATTTAAAAATGATCACAAAATCGTTCTCTGCAACCTCGAGAACCTCTGATACGATACCCATAATGTAGTTATCATACTTTTGAGCGGCGGCCATCTTGGATTTGAAAAATGATCACCAAATCGTTCTCAGCACCCTCGAGAATCTCGGACACGATATCCATACTACTGAAATCTTAATTTTGTGCGGCGGCCATCTTGGATTTGAAAAATGATCACCAAATCGTTCTCTGCACCCTCGAGAACCTCGAATACGATACCCATAATGTAGTTATCATACTTTTGAGCGGCGGCCATCTTGGATTTGAAAAATGATCACCAAATCGTTCTCAGCACCCTCGAGAATCTCGGACACGATATCCATACTACTGAAATCTTAATTTTGTGCGGCGGCCATCTTGGATTTGAAAAATGATCACCAAATCGTTCTCTGCACCCTCGAGAACCTCGAATACGATACCCATAATGTAGTTATCATAATTTTGAGCGGCGGCCATCTTGGATTTCATAAATGAATACAAAATCGTTCTGTGCACTCTCGAGAACCTCGGATACGATACCCATATTTTTGTGATCATAATCTAGCACGGCAGCCATTTTGGATTTGAAAACTGATCACAAAATCGTTCTCTGCACCCTCGAGAACCTCGGATACGATACCCATACTGTAGTTATCATACTTTGAGCGGTGGCCATCTTGTATTTGAAAAATGATCACAAAATCGTTCTCTGCAACCTCGAGAACCTCTGATACGATACCCATTATGTAGTTATCATAATTTTGAGCGGCGGCCATCTCGGATTTAAAAATGATCCCAAATTTGTTTTCCGCACCCTCGAGAACCTCGGACACGATATCCATATTGCTGAATACATAATTTTGTGCAGCTGCCATCTTGGATTCGAAAAATTATCACAAAATCATTCTCAGCACCCTCGAAAACCTCGAATACGATACCCAAAATCTAGTTATCATACTTTTGAGCGGCAGCCATCTCGGATTTAAAAATGATCCCAAAATTGTTTTCTGCACCCTCGAGAACCTCAGACACGATATCCATATTGCTGAAGACATAATTTTGTGCGGCGGCCATCGTGGATATGAAAAATGATCACAAAATCGTTCTCTGCACTCTCATGAACCTTGGATACGATACCCATATTTTTGTGATCATAATCTTGCACGGCGGCCCTCTTGGATTTGATAAATGACCACAAAATCGTTCTCATCACCCTCGAGAACCTCGGATACGATACCCATAATATAGTTATCATACTTTTGAGCGGCGGCCATCTTGGATTTGAAAACTGATCACAAAATCGTTCTCTGTACCCTCGAGAACCTTTGATACGGTACCCATAATCTTGTTATCATACTTTTGAGCGGCAGCCATCTCGGATTTAAAAATGATCCCAAAATTGTTTTCTGCACCCTCGAGAACCTCGGACACGATATCCATATTGCTGAAAACATAATGGTTTGTGGTAGCCCTCTTGGCTTTCTAAAATGATCGCAGAATTCTTCTCTGCACCCTTGAGAACCACGGACACGATATCCATATTGCTGAAAACATAATTTTGTGCGGCGGCCATCTTGGATAAGAAAAATGATCACAAAATCGTTCTCAGCACCCTCGAGAACCTCGGATACGATACCCAAAATGAAGTTATCATAATTTTGAGCGGCGGCCATGGATTTAAAAATGATCACAAAATCGTTCTCTGCAACCTCGAGAACCTCTGATACGATACCCATAATGTAGTTATCATACTTTTGAGCGGCGGCCATCTTGGATTTGAAAAATGATCACCAAATCGTTCTCAGCACCCTCGAGAATCTCGGACACGATATCCATACTACTGAAATCTTAATTTTGTGCGGCGGCCATCTTGGATTTGAAAAATGATCACCAAATCGTTCTCTGCACCCTCGAGAACCTCGAATACGATACCCATAATGTAGTTATCATACTTTTGAGCGGCGGCCATCTTGGATTTGAAAAATGATCACCAAATCGTTCTCTGCACCCTCGAGAATCTCGGACACGATATCCATACTACTGAAATCTTAATTTTGTGCGGCGGCCATCTTGGATTTGAAAAATGATCACCAAATCGTTCTCTGCACCCTCGAGAACCTCGAATACGATACCCATAATGTAGTTATCATAATTTTGAGCGGCGGCCATCTTGGATTTCATAAATGAATACAAAATCGTTCTGTGCACTCTCGAGAACCTCGGATACGATACCCATATTTTTGTGATCATAATCTAGCACGGCAGCCATTTTGGATTTGAAAACTGATCACAAAATCGTTCTCTGCACCCTCGAGAACCTCGGATACGATACCCATACTGTAGTTATCATACTTTGAGCGGTGGCCATCTTGTATTTGAAAAATGATCACAAAATCGTTCTCTGCAACCTCGAGAACCTCTGATACGATACCCATTATGTAGTTATCATAATTTTGAGCGGCGGCCATCTCGGATTTAAAAATGATCCCAAATTTGTTTTCCGCACCCTCGAGAACCTCGGACACGATATCCATATTGCTGAATACATAATTTTGTGCAGCTGCCATCTTGGATTCGAAAAATTATCACAAAATCATTCTCAGCACCCTCGAAAACCTCGAATACGATACCCAAAATCTAGTTATCATACTTTTGAGCGGCAGCCATCTCGGATTTAAAAATGATCCCAAAATTGTTTTCTGCACCCTCGAGAACCTCAGACACGATATCCATATTGCTGAAGACATAATTTTGTGCGGCGGCCATCGTGGATATGAAAAATGATCACAAAATCGTTCTCTGCACTCTCATGAACCTTGGATACGATACCCATATTTTTGTGATCATAATCTTGCACGGCGGCCCACTTGGATTTGATAAATGACCACAAAATCGTTCTCATCACCCTCGAGAACCTCGGATACGATACCCATAATATAGTTATCATACTTTTGAGCGGCGGCCATCTTGGATTTGAAAACTGATCACAAAATCGTTCTCTGTACCCTCGAGAACCTTTGATACGGTACCCATAATCTTGTTATCATACTTTTGAGCGGCAGCCATCTCGGATTTAAAAATGATCCCAAAATTGTTTTCTACACCCTCGAGAACCTCAGACACGATATCCATATTGCTGAAAACATAATTTTGTGCGGCGGCCATCTTGGATTTGAAAACTGATCACAGAATCGTTCTCTGTACCCTCGAGAACCTCGGATACGATACCCATACTTTTGTGATCATAATCTTGCACGGCGGCCCACTTGGATTTGATAAATGACCACAAAATCGTTCTCAGCACCCTCGAGAACCTCGGATACGACACCCATAATGTAGTTATCATACTATTGAGCGGCGGCCATCTTGGATTTGAAAAATGGTCACAAAATCGTTCTCTGCACCCTCGAGAATCTCAGACACGGTATCCATATTGCTGAAATCATAATTTTGAGCGACGGCCATCTTGGATTTCAAAAATGATCACAAAATCGTTCTCTGCACCCTCGAGAACCTCGGATACGATACCCATAATCTAGTTATCATACTTTCAAGCGGCGGCCATCTTGGATTTCAAAAATGATCACAAAATCGTTCTGTGCACTCTCGAGAACCTCGGATACGATACCCATATTTTTGTGATCATAATCTTGCACTGCGGCCATCTCGGATTTAAAATGATCCCAAAATTGTTTTCTGCACCCTCGAGAACCTCGGACACGATATCCATATTGCTAAAATCATAATTTCGTGCGGCGGCGATCTTGGATTTGAAAAATGATCACCAAATCGTTCTCAGCACCCTCGAGAATCTCGGACACGATATCCATACTGCTAAAATCTTAATTTTGTGCGGCGGCCATCTTGGATTTGAAAAATGATCACCAAATCGTTCTCTGCACCCTCGAGAACCTCGAATACGATATCCATATTGTAGTTATCATAATTTTGAGCGGCGGCCATCTTGGATTTCATAAATGATCACAAAATCGTTCTCTGCACCCTCGAGAACCTCGGATACGATACCCATACTGTAGTTATCATACTTTGAGCGGTGGCCATCTTGTATTTGAAAAATGATCCCAAATTTGTTTTCTGCACCCTCGAGAACCTCGGACACGATATCCATATTGCTGAAAACATAATTTTGTGCAGCTGCCATCTTGGATTCGAAAAATTATCACAAAATCATTCTCAGCACCCTTGAAAACCTCGAATACGATACCCATAATGTAGTTATCATAATTTTGAGCGGCGGCCATCTTGGATTTCATAAATGATTATAAAATCGTTCTGTGCACTCTCGAGAACCTCGGATACGATACCCATATTTTTGTGATCATAATCTTGCACGGCGGCCCTCTTGGACTTGAAAAATGATCCCAAAATTGTTTTCTGCATTTCTCGAGAACCTCGGACACGATATACATATTGCTGAAAACATAATGGTTTGCGGCAGCCCTCTTGGATTTCTAAAATGATCGCAGAATTGTTCTCTGCACCCTCGAGAACCTCGCACACGATATCCATATTGCTAAAATCAAAATTTTGTGCGGCGGCCATCTTGGATTACAAAAATGATCACAAAATCGTTCTCTGCACCCTCGAGAACCTCGGATGCGATACCCATAATCTAGTTATCATACTTTTGAGCGGCGGCCATCTCGGATTTAAAAATGATCCCAAAATTGCTTTCTGTACCCTCGAGAACCTCGGACACGATATCCATATTGCTGAAAACAATGGTTTGCGGCAGCCCTCTTGGCTTTCTAAAATGATCGCAGAATACTTCTCTGCACCCTCGAGAACCTCTGATACGATACCCATAATGTAGTTATCATAATTTTGAGCGGAGGCCATCTCGGATTTAAAAATGATCCCAAAATTGTTTTCTGCACCCTCGAGAACCTCGGATACGATAGCCATAATGTAGTTATCATAATTTTGAGCGGCGGCCATCTCGGATTTCAAGAATGATCACAAAATCGTTCTGTGCTCTCTCGAGAATCTCGGATACGATACCCATAATGTAGTTATCATACTTTTGAGCGGCGGCCATCTTGGATTTGAAAAATGATCACAAAATCGTTCTCTGCAACCTCAAGAACCTCTGATACGTTACCCATAATGTAGTTATCATAATTTTGAGCGGCGGCCATCTTGGATTAGAAAAATGATCACAAAATCGTTCTCAGCACCCTCGAGAACCTCGGATACGATACCCATAATGTAGTTATCATACTTTTGAGCGGCGGCCATCTTGGATTTGAAAAATGATCACCAAATCGTTCTCAGCACCCTCGAGAATCTCGGACACGATATCCATACTGCTGAAATCTTAATTTTGTGCGGCGGCCATCTTGGATTTGAAAAATGATCACCAAATCGTTCTCTGCACCCTCGAGAACCTCGAATACGATACCCATAATGTAGTTATCATAATTTTGAGCGGCGGCCATCTTGGATTTCATAAATGAATACAAAATCGTTCTGTGCACTCTCGAGAACCTCGGATACGATACCCATATTTTTGTGATCATAATCTAGCACGGCAGCCATTTTGGATTTGAAAACTGATCACAAAATCGTTCTCTGCACCCTCGAGAACCTCGGATACGATACCCATACTGTAGTTATCATACTTTGAGCGGTGGCCATCTTGTATTTGAAAAATGATCACAAAATCGTTCTCTGCAACCTCGAGAACCTCTGATACGATACCCATTATGTAGTTATCATAATTTTGAGCGGCGGCCATCTCGGATTTAAAAATGATCCCAAATTTGTTTTCCGCACCCTCGAGAACCTCGGACACGATATCCATATTGCTGAATACATAATTTTGTGCAGCTGCCATCTTGGATTCGAAAAATTATCACAAAATCATTCTCAGCACCCTCGAAAACCTCGAATACGATACCCAAAATCTAGTTATCATACTTTTGAGCGGCAGCCATCTCGGATTTAAAAATGATCCCAAAATTGTTTTCTGCACCCTCGAGAACCTCAGACACGATATCCATATTGCTGAAGACATAATTTTGTGCGGCGGCCATCGTGGATATGAAAAATGATCACAAAATCGTTCTCTGCACTCTCATGAACCTTGGATACGATACCCATATTTTTGTGATCATAATCTTGCACGGCGGCCCACTTGGATTTGATAAATGACCACAAAATCGTTCTCATCACCCTCGAGAACCTCGGATACGATACCCATAATATAGTTATCATACTTTTGAGCGGCGGCCATCTTGGATTTGAAAACTGATCACAAAATCGTTCTCTGTACCCTCGAGAACCTTTGATACGGTACCCATAATCTTGTTATCATACTTTTGAGCGGCAGCCATCTCGGATTTAAAAATGATCCCAAAATTGTTTTCTACACCCTCGAGAACCTCAGACACGATATCCATATTGCTGAAAACATAATTTTGTGCGGCGGCCATCTTGGATTTGAAAACTGATCACAGAATCGTTCTCTGTACCCTCGAGAACCTCGGATACGATACCCATACTTTTGTGATCATAATCTTGCACGGCGGCCCACTTGGATTTGATAAATGACCACAAAATCGTTCTCAGCACCCTCGAGAACCTCGGATACGACACCCATAATGTAGTTATCATACTATTGAGCGGCGGCCATCTTGGATTTGAAAAATGGTCACAAAATCGTTCTCTGCACCCTCGAGAACCTCGGATACGACACCCATAATGTAGTTATCATACTTTTGAGCGGCGGCCATCTCGGATTTGAAAAATGATCCCAAAATTGCTTTCTGCACCCTCGAGAACCTCGGACACGATATCCATATTGCTGAAAACATAATTTTGTGCGGCGGCCATCTTGGATAAGAAAAATGATCACAAAATCGTTCTCAGCACCCTCGAGAACCTCGGATACGATACCCAAAATGAAGTTATCATAATTTTGAGCGGCGGCCATGGATTTAAAAATGATCACAAAATCGTTCTCTGCAACCTCGAGAACCTCTGATACGATACCCATAATGAAGTTATCATAATTTTGAGCGGCGGCCATCTCGGATTTAAAAATGATTCCAAAATTGTTTTCTGCACCCTCGAGAACCTCGGACACGATATCCATATTGCTGAAAACATAATGGTTTGTGGTAGCCCTCTTGGCTTTCTAAAAGGATCGCAGAATTCTTCTCTGCACCCTTGAGAACCACGGACACGATATCCATATTGCTGAAAACATAATTTTGTGCGGCGGCCATCTTGGATTTGAAAACTGATCACATAATCGTTCTCAGCACCCTCGAGAACCTCGGATACGATTCCCATAATGTAGTTATCATACCTTTAAGCGGCGGCTATCTTCGATTTGAAAAATGATCACAAAATCGTTCTCTGCCCTCTCAAAAACCTCGGATACGATACCCATATGTTTGTGATCATAATCTTGCACTGCGGCCATCTCGGATTTAAAATGATCCCAAAATTGTTTTCTGCACCCTCGAGAACCTCGGACACGATATCCATATTGCTAAAATCATAATTTCGTGCGGCGGCCATCTTGGATAAGAAAAATGATCACAAAATCGTTCTCAGCACCCTCGAGAACCTCGGATACGATACCCAAAATGAAGTTATCATAATTTTGAGCGGCGGCCATGGATTTAAAAATGATCACAAAATCGTTCTCTGCAACCTCGAGAACCTCTGATACGATACCCATAATGTAGTTATCATACTTTTGAGCGGCGGCCATCTCGGATTTGAAAAATGATCCCAAAATTGCTTTCTGCACCCTCGAGAACCTCGGACACGATATCCATATTGCTGAAAACATAATTTTGTGCGGCGGCCATCTTGGATAAGAAAAATGATCACAAAATCGTTCTCAGCACCCTCGAGAACCTCGGATACGATACCCAAAATGAAGTTATCATAATTTTGAGCGGCGGCCATGGATTTAAAAATGATCACAAAATCGTTCTCTGCAACCTCGAGAACCTCTGATACGATACCCATAATCTTGTTATCATACTTTTGAGCGGCAGCCATCTCGGATTTAAAAATGATCCCAAAATTGTTTTCTACACCCTCGAGAACCTCAGACACGATATCCATATTGCTGAAAACATAATTTTGTGCGGCGGCCATCTTGGATTTGAAAACTGATCACATAATCGTTCTCAGCACCCTCGAGAACCTCGGATACGATTCCCATAATGTAGTTATCATACCTTTAAGCGGCGGCTATCTTCGATTTGAAAAATGATCACAAAATCGTTCTCTGCCCTCTCAAAAACCTCGGATACGATACCCATATGTTTGTGATCATAATCTTGCACGGCGGCCCTATCTGATTTGAAAAATGGTCACAAAATCGTTCTCAGCACCCTTGAGAACCTCGGATACGATACCCATATTTTTGTGATCATAATCTTGCACGGCGGCCCTCTTGGACTTGAAAAATGATCCCAAAATTGTTTTCTGCATCCTCGAGAACCTCGGACACGATATACATATTGCTGAAAACATAATGGTTTGCGGCAGCCCTCTTTGATTTCTAAAATGATCGCAGAATTGTTCTCTGCACCCTCGAGAACCTCGCACACGATATCCATATTGCTAAAATCAAAATTTTGTGCGGCGGCCATCTTGGATTACAAAAATGATCACAAAATCGTTCTCTGCACCCTCGAGAACCTCGGATGCGATACCCATAATCTAGTTATCATACTTTTGAGCGGCTGCCATCTCGGATTTAAAAATGATCCCAAAATTGCTTTCTGTACCCTCGAGAACCTCGGACACGATATCCATATTGCTGAAAACAATGGTTTGCGGCAGCCCTCTTGGCTTTCTAAAATGATCGCAGAATACTTCTCTGCACCCTCGAGAACCTCTGATACGATACCCATAATGTAGTTATCATAATTTTGAGCGGCGGCCATCTCGGATTTAAAAATGATCCCAAAATTGTTTTCTGCACCCTCGAGAACCTCGGATACGATACCCATAATGTAGTTATCATAATTTTGAGCGGCGGCCATCTTGGATTTCAAGAATGATCACAAAATCGTTCTGTGCTCTCTCGAGAACCTCGGATACCATTCCCATATTTTTGTGATCATAATCTTGCACGGCGGCCATTTTGGATTTGAAAAATGATTACTGAATCGTTCTCTGCACCCTCGAGAATCTCAGACACGGTATCCGTATTGCTGAAATCATAATTTTGAGCGACGGCCATCTTGGATTTCAAAAATGATCACAAAATCGTTCTCTGCACCCTCGAGAACCTCGGATATGATACCCATAATCTAGTTATCATACTTTCGAACGGCGGCCATCTTGGATTTCAAAAATGATCACAAAATCGTTCTGTGCACTCTCGAGAACCTCGGATACGATACCCATATTTTTGTGATCATAATCTTGCACTGCGGCCATCTCGGATTTAAAATGATCCCAAAATTGTTTTCTGCACCCTCGAGAACCTCGGACACGATATCCATATTGCTAAAATCATAATTTCGTGCGGCGGCCATCTTGGATTTGAAAAATGATCACCAAATCGTTCTCAGCACCCTCGAGAATCTCGGACACGATATCCATACTGCTAAAATCTTAATTTTGTGCGGCGGCCATCTTGGATTTGAAAAATGATCACCAAATCATTCTCTAAACCCTCGAGAACCTCGAATACGATACCCATAATGTAGTTATCATAATTTTGAGCGGCGGCCATCTTGGATTTCATAAATGATTACAAAATCGTTCTGTGCACTCTCGAGAACCTCGGATACGATACCCATATTTTTGTGATCATAATCTTGCACGGCGGCCCTCTTGGACTTGAAAAATGATCCCAAAATTGTTTTCTATATCCTCGAGAACCTCGGACACGATATACATATTGCTGAAAACATAATGGTTTGCGGCAGCCCTCTTGGATTTCTAAAATGATCGCAGAATTGTTCTCTGCACCCTCGAGAACCTCGCACACGATATCCATATTGCTAAAATCAAAATTTTGTGCGGCGGCCATCTTGGATTACAAAAATGATCACAAAATCGTTCTCTGCACCCTCGAGAACCTCGGATGCGATACCCATAATCTAGTTATCATACTTTTGAGCGGCGGCCATCTCGGATTTAAAAATGATCCCAAAATTGCTTTCTGTACCCTCGAGAACCTCTGACACGATATCCATATTGCTGAAAACAATGGTTAGCGGCAGCCCTCTTGGCTTTCTAAAATGATCGCAGAATACTTCTCTGCACCCTCGAGAACCTCTGATACGATACCCATAATGTAGTTATCATAATTTTGAGCGGCGGCCATCTCGGATTTAAAAATGATCCCAAAATTGTTTTCTGCACCCTCGAGAACCTCGGATACGATACCCATAATGTAGTTATCATAATTTTGAGCGGCGGCCATCTTGGATTTCAAGAATGATCACAAAATCGTTCTGTGCTCTCTCGAGAACCTCGGATACGATACCCATATTTTTGTGATCATAATCTTGCACGGCGGCCATCTTGGATTTGAAAAATGATTACTAAATCGTTCTCTGCACCCTCGAGAATCTCAGACACGGTATCCATATTGCTGAAATCATACTTTCAAGCGGCGGCCATCTTGGATTTTAAAAATGATCACAAAATCGTTCTGTGCACTCTCGAGAACCTCGGATACGATACCCATATTTTTGTGATCATAATCTTGCACTGCGGCCATCTCGGATTTAAAATGATCCCAAAATTGTTTTCTGCACCCTCGAGAACCTCGGACACGATATCCATATTGCTAAAATCATAATTTCGTGCGGCGGCCATCTTGGATTTGAAAAATGATCACCAAATCGTTCTCAGCACCCTCGAGAATCTCGGACACGATATCCATACTGCTAAAATCTTAATTTTGTGCGGCGGCCAACTTGGATTTGAAAAATGATCACCAAATCGTTCTCTGCACCCTCGAGAAACTCGAATACGATACCCATATTGTAGTTATCATAATTTTGAGCGGCGGCCATCTTGGATTTCATAAATGATCACAAAATCGTTCTCTGCACCCTCGAGAACCTCGGATACGATACCCATACTGTAGTTATCATAATTTTGAGCGGCAGCCATCTTGGATTTCATAAATGAATACAAAATCGTTCTGTGCACTCTCGAGAACCTCGGATACGATACCCATATTTTTGTGATCATAATCTAGCACGGCAGCCATTTTGGATTTGAAAACTGATCACAAAATCGTTCTCTGCACCCTCGAGAACCTCGGATACGATACCCATACTGTAGTTATCATACTTTGAGCGGTGGCCATCTTGTATTTGAAAAATGATCACAAAATCGTTCTCTGCAACCTCGAGAACCTCTGATACGATACCCATTATGTAGTTATCATAATTTTGAGCGGCGGCCATCTCGGATTTAAAAATGATCCCAAATTTGTTTTCCGCACCCTCGAGAACCTCGGACACGATATCCATATTGCTGAATACATAATTTTGTGCAGCTGCCATCTTGGATTCGAAAAATTATCACAAAATCATTCTCAGCACCCTCGAAAACCTCGAATACGATATCCAAAATCTAGTTATCATACTTTTGAGCGGCAGCCATCTCGGATTTAAAAATGATCCCAAAATTGTTTTCCGCACCCTCGAGAACCTCGGACACGATATCCATATTGCTGAAAACATAATTTTGTGCAGCTGCCATCTTGGATTCGAAAAATTATCACAAAATCATTCTCAGCACCATTGAAAACCTCGAATACGATACCCATAATGTAGTTATCATAATTTTGAGCGGCGGCCATCTTGGATTTCATAAATGATTATAAAATCGTTCTGTGCACTCTCGAGAACCTCGGATACGATACCCATATTTTTGTGATCATAATCTTGCACGGCGGCCCTCTTGGACTTGAAAAATGATCCCAAAATTGTTTTCTGCATTTCTCGAGAACCTCGGACACGATATACATATTGCTGAAAACATAATGGTTTGCGGCAGCCCTCTTGGATTTCTAAAATGATCGCAGAATTGTTCTCTGCACCCTCGAGAACCTCGCACACGATATCCATATTGCTAAAATCAAAATTTTGTGCGGCGGCCATCTTGGATTACAAAAATGATCACAAAATCGTTCTCTGCACCCTCGAGAACCTCGGATGCGATACCCATAATCTAGTTATCATACTTTTGAGCGGCGGCCATCTCGGATTTAAAAATGATCCCAAAATTGCTTTCTGTACCCTCGAGAACCTCGGACACGATATCCATATTGCTGAAAACAATGGTTTGCGGCAGCCCTCTTGGCTTTCTAAAATGATCGCAGAATACTTCTCTGCACCCTCGAGAACCTCTGATACGATACCCATAATGTAGTTATCATAATTTTGAGCGGCGGCCATCTCGGATTTAAAAATGATCCCAAAATTGTTTTCTGCACCCTCGAGAACCTCGGATACGATACCCATAATGTAGTTATCATAATTTTGAGCGGCGGCCATCTTGGATTTCAAGAATGATCACAAAATCGTTCTGTGCTCTCTCGAGAACCTCGGATACGATACCCATATTTTTGTGATCATAATCTTGCACGGCGGCCATCTTGGATTTGAAAAATGATTACTAAATCGTTCTCTGCACCCTCGAGAATCTCAGACACTGTATCCGTATTGCTGAAATCATAATTTTGAGCGACGGCCATCTTGGATTTCAAAAATGATCACAAAATCGTTCTCTGCACCCTCGAGAACCTCGGATACGATACCCATAATCTAGTTATCATACTTTCAAGCGGCGGCCATCTTGGATTTCAAAAATGATCACAAAATCGTTCTGTGCACTCTCCAGAACCTCGGATACGATACCCATATTTTTGTGATCATAATCTTGCACTGCGGCCATCTCGGATTTAAAATGATCCCAAAATTGTTTTCTGCATCCTCGAGAACCTCGGACACGATATCCATATTGCTAAAATCATAATTTCGTGCGGCGGCCATCTTGGATTTGAAAAATGATCACCAAATCGTTCTCAGCACCCTCGAGAATCTCGGACACGATATCCATACTGCTGAAATCTTAATTTTGTGCGGCGGCCATCTTGGATTTGAAAAATGATCACCAAATCGTTCTCTGCACCCTCGAGAACCTCGAATACGATACCCATAATGTAGTTATCATAATTTTGAGCGGCGGCCATCTTGGATTTCATAAATGAATACAAAATCGTTCTGTGCACTCTCGAGAACCTCGGATACGATACCCATATTTTTGTGATCATAATCTAGCACGGCAGCCATTTTGGATTTGAAAACTGATCACAAAATCGTTCTCTGCACCCTCGAGAACCTCGGATACGATACCCATACTGTAGTTATCATACTTTGAGCGATGGCCATCTTGTATTTGAAAAATGATCACAAAATCGTTCTCTGCAACCTCGAGAACCTCTGATACGATACCCATTATGTAGTTATCATAATTTTGAGCGGCGGCCATCTCGGATTTAAAAATGATCCCAAATTTGTTTTCCGCACCCTCGAGAACCTTGGACACGATATCCATATTGCTGAATACATAATTTTGTGCAGCTGCCATCTTGGATTCGAAAAATTATCACAAAATCATTCTCAGCACCCTCGAAAACCTCGAATACGATACCCAAAATCTAGTTATCATACTTTTGAGCGGCAGCCATCTCGGATTTAAAAATGATCCCAAAATTGTTTTCTGCACCCTGGAGAACCTCAGACACGATATCCATATTGCTGAAGACATAATTTTGTGCGGCGGCCATCGTGGATATGAAAAATGATCACAAAATCGTTCTCTGCACTCTCATGAACCTTGGATACGATACCCATATTTTTGTGATCATAATCTTGCACGGCGGCCCACTTGGATTTGATAAATGACCACAAAATCGTTCTCATCACCCTCGAGAACCTCGGATACGATACCCATAATATAGTTATCATACTTTTGAGCGGCGGCCATCTTGGATTTGAAAACTGATCACATAATCGTTCTCTGTACCCTCGAGAACCTTTGATACGGTACCCATAATCTTGTTATCATTCTTTTGAGCGGCAGCCATCTCGGATTTAAAAATGATCCCAAAATTGTTTTCTACACCCTCGAGAACCTCAGACACGATATCCATATTGCTGAAAACATAATTTTGTGCGGCGGCCATCTTGGATTTGAAAACTGATCACAGAATCGTTCTCTGTACCCTCGAGAACCTCGGATACGATACCCATACTTTTGTGATCATAATCTTGCACGGCGGCCCACTTGGATTTGATAAATGACCACAAAATCGTTCTCAGCACCCTCGAGAACCTCGGATACGACACCCATAATGTAGTTATCATACTATTGAGCGGCGGCCATCTTGGATTTGAAAAATGATCACAAAATCGTTCTCTGCACCCTCGAGAACCTCGGATACGACACCCATAATGTAGTTATCATACTTTTGAGCGGCGGCCATCTTGGATTTGAAAAATGATCACAAAATTGCTTTCTGCACCCTCGAGAACCTCGGACACGATATCCATATTGCTGAAAACATAATTTTGTGCGGCGGCCATCTTGGATAAGAAAAATGATTACAAAATCGTTCTCAGCACCCTCGAGAACCTCGGATACGATACCCAAAATGAAGTTATCATAATTTTGAGCGGCGGCCATGGATTTAAAAATGATCACAAAATCGTTCTCTGCAACCTCGAGAACCTCTGATACGATACCCATAATGAAGTTATCATAATTTTGAGCGGCGGCCATCTCGGATTTAAAAATGATTCCAAAATTGTTTTCTGCACCCTCGAGAACCTCGGACACGATATCCATATTGCTGAAAACATAATGGTTTGTGGTAGCCCTCTTGGCTTTCTAAAATGATCGCAGAATTCTTCTCTGCACCCTTGAGAACCACGGACACGATATCCATATTGCTAAAATCATAATTTTGTGCGGCGGCCATCTTGGATTTGAAAAATAATCACCAAATCGTTCTCAGCACCCTCGAGAACCTCGGATACGATACACATCATGTAGTTATCATACTTTTGAGCGGCGGCCATTTTGGATTTGAAAACTGATCACAAAATCGTTCTCTGTACCCTCGAGAACCTCGGATACGATACCCATAATCAAGTTATCATACTTTTGAGCGGCAGCCATCTCGGATTTCAAAATGATCCCAAAATTATTTCTGCACACTCGAGAACCTCAGACACGATATCCATATTGCTGAAAACATTATTTTGTGCGGCGGCCATCTTGGATATGAAAAATGATCACAAAATCGTTCTCTGCACTCTCAAGAACCTCGGATACGATACCCATATTTTAGTGATCATAATCTTGCACGGCGGCCCACTTGCATTTGAAAAATGACTACAAAATCGTTCTCAGCTCCCTCGACAACCTCGGATACGATACCCATAATGTAGTTATCATACTTTTGAGCGGCGGCCATCTTGGATTTGAAAAATGATCACAAAATCGTTCTCTGCAACCTCAAGAACCTCTGATACGTTACCCATAATGTAGTTATCATAATTTTGAGCGGCGGCCATCTTGGATTAGAAAAATGATCACAAAATCGTTCACAGCACCCTCGAGAACCTCGGATACGATACCCATAATGTAGTTATCATACTTTTGAGCGGCGGCCATCTTGGATTAGAAAAATGATCACAAAATCGTTCTCAGCACCCTCGAGAACCTCGGATACGATACCCATAATGTAGTTATCATACTTTTGAGCGGCGGCCATCTTGGATTTGAAAACTGATCACAAAATCGTTCTCTGTACCCTCGAGAACCTTTGATACGGTACCCATAATCTTGTTATCATACTTTTGAGCGGCAGCCATCTCGGATTTAAAAATGATCCCAAAATTGTTTTCTACACCCTCGAGAACCTCAGACACGATATCCATATTGCTGAAAACATAATTTTGTGCGGCGGCCATCTTGGATTTGAAAACTGATCACAGAATCGTTCTCTGTACCCTCGAGAACCTCGGATACGATTCCCATACTTTTGTGATCATAATCTTGCACGGCGGCCCACTTGGATTTGATAAATGACCACAAAATCGTTCTCAGCACCCTCGAGAACCTCGGATACGACACCCATAATGTAGTTATCATACTATTGAGCGGCGGCCATCTTGGATTTGAAAAATGATCACAAAATCGTTCTCTGCACCCTCGAGAACCTCGGATACGACACCCATAATGTAGTTATCATACTTTTGAGCGGCGGCCATCTCGGATTTGAAAAATGATCCCAAAATTGCTTTCTGCACCCTCGAGAACCTCGGACACGATATCCATATTGCTGAAAACATAATTTTGTGCGGCGGCCATCTTGGATAAGAAAAATGATTACAAAATCGTTCTCAGCACCCTCGAGAACCTCGGATACGATACCCAAAATGAAGTTATCATAATTTTGAGCGGCGGCCATGGATTTAAAAATGATCACAAAATCGTTCTCTGCAACTTCGAGAACCTCTGATACGATACCCATAATGAAGTTATCATAATTTTGAGCGGCGGCCATCTCGGATTTAAAAATGATCCCAAAATTGTTTTCTGCACCCTCGAGAACCTCGGATACGATACCCATAATGTAGTTATCATAATTTTGAGCGGCGGCCATCTTGGATTTCAAGAATGATCACAAAATCGTTCTGTGCTCTCTCGAGAACCTCGGATACGATACCCATATTTTTGTGATCATAATCTTGCACGGCGGCCATCTTGGATTTGAAAAATGATTACTGAATCGTTCTCTGCACCCTCGAGAATCTCAGACACGGTATCCGTATTGCTGAAATCATAATTTTGAGCGACGGCCATCTTGGATTTCAAAAATGATCACAAAATCGTTCTCTGCACCCTCGAGAACCTCGGATATGATACCCATAATCTAGTTATCATACTTTCGAACGGCGGCCATCTTGGATTTCAAAAATGATCACAAAATCGTTCTGTGCACTCTCGAGAACCTCGGATACGATACCCATATTTTTGTGATCATAATCTTGCACTGCGGCCATCTCGGATTTAAAATGATCCCAAAATTGTTTTCTGCACCCTCGAGAACCTCGGACACGATATCCATATTGCTAAAATCATAATTTCGTGCGGCGGCCATCTTGGATTTGAAAAATGATCACCAAATCGTTCTCAGCACCCTCGAGAATCTCGGACACGATATCCATACTGCTAAAATCTTAATTTTGTGCGGCGGCCATCTTGGATTTGAAAAATGATCACCAAATCATTCTCTAAACCCTCGAGAACCTCGAATACGATACCCATAATGTAGTTATCATAATTTTGAGCGGCGGCCATCTTGGATTTCATAAATGATTACAAAATCGTTCTGTGCACTCTCGAGAACCTCGGATACGATACCCATATTTTTGTGATCATAATCTTGCACGGCGGCCCTCTTGGACTTGAAAAATGATCCCAAAATTGTTTTCTGCATCCTCGAGAACCTCGGACACGATATACATATTGCTGAAAACATAATGGTTTGCGGCAGCCCTCTTGGATTTCTAAAATGATCGCAGAATTGTTCTCTGCACCCTCGAGAACCTCGCACACGATATCCATATTGCTAAAATCAAAATTTTGTGCGGCGGCCATCTTGGATTACAAAAATGATCACAAAATCGTTCTCTGCACCCTCGAGAACCTCGGATGCGATACCCATAATCTAGTTATCATACTTTTGAGCGGCGGCCATCTCGGATTTAAAAATGATCCCAAAATTGCTTTCTGTACCCTCGAGAACCTCGGACACGATATCCATATTGCTGAAAACAATGGTTAGCGGCAGCCCTCTTGGCTTTCTAAAATGATCGCAGAATACTTCTCTGCACCCTCGAGAACCTCTGATACGATACCCATAATGTAGTTATCATAATTTTGAGCGGCGGCCATCTCGGATTTAAAAATGATCCCAAAATTGTTTTCTGCACCCTCGAGAACCTCGGATACGATACCCATAATGTAGTTATCATAATTTTGAGCGGCGGCCATCTTGGATTTCAAGAATGATCACAAAATCGTTCTGTGCTCTCTCGAGAACCTCGGATACGATACCCATATTTTTGTGATCATAATCTTGCACGGCGGCCATCTTGGATTTGAAAAATGATTACTAAATCGTTCTCTGCACCCTCGAGAATCTCAGACACGGTATCCATATTGCTGAAATCATAATTTTGAGCGACGGCCATCTTGGATTTCAAAAATGATCACAAAATCGTTCTGTGCACTCTCGAGAACCTCGGATACGATACCCATATTTTTGTGATCATAATCTTGCACTGCGGCCATCTCGGATTTAAAATGATCCCAAAATTGTTTTCTGCACCCTCGAGAACCTCGGACACGATATCCATATTGCTAAAATCATAATTTCGTGCGGCGGCCATCTTGGATTTGAAAAATGATCACCAAATCGTTCTCAGCACCCTCGAGAATCTCGGACACGATATCCATACTGCTAAAATCTTAATTTTGTGCGGCGGCCATCTTGGATTTGAAAAATGATCACCAAATCGTTCTCTGCACCCTCGAGAACCTCGAATACGATACCCATATTGTAGTTATCATAATTTTGAGCGGCGGCCATCTTGGATTTCATAAATGATCACAAAATCGTTCTCTGCACCCTCGAGAACCTCGGATACGATACCCATACTGTAGTTATCATACTTTGAGCGGTGGCCATCTTGTATTTGAAAAATGATCACAAAATCGTTCTCTGCAACCTCGAGAACCTCTGATACGATACCCATTATGTAGTTATCATAATTTTGAGCGGCGGCCATCTCGGATTTAAAAAAGATCCCAAATTTGTTTTCTGCACCCTCGAGAACCTCGGACACGATATCCATATTGCTGAAAACATAATTTTGTGCAGCTGCCATCTTGGATTCGAAAAATTATCACAAAATCATTCTCAGCACCCTTGAAAACCTCGAATACGATACCCATAATGTAGTTATCATAATTTTGAGCGGCGGCCATCTTGGATTTCATAAATGATTATAAAATCGTTCTGTGCACTCTCGAGAACCTCGGATACGATACCCATATTTTTGTGATCATAATCTTGCACGGCGGCCCTCTTGGACTTGAAAAATGATCCCAAAATTGTTTTCTGCATTTCTCGAGAACCTCGGACACGATATACATATTGCTGAAAACATAATGGTTTGCGGCAGCCCTCTTGGATTTCTAAAATGATCGCAGAATTGTTCTCTGCACCCTCGAGAACCTCGCACACGATATCCATATTGCTAAAATCAAAATTTTGTGCGGCGGCCATCTTGGATTACAAAAATGATCACAAAATCGTTCTCTGCACCCTCGAGAACCTCGGATGCGATACCCATAATCTAGTTATCATACTTTTGAGCGGCGGCCATCTCGGATTTAAAAATGATCCCAAAATTGCTTTCTGTACCCTCGAGAACCTCGGACACGATATCCATATTGCTGAAAACAATGGTTTGCGGCAGCCCTCTTGGCTTTCTAAAATGATCGCAGAATACTTCTCTGCACCCTCGAGAACCTCTGACACGATACCCATAATGTAGTTATCATAATTTTGAGCGGAGGCCATCTCGGATTTAAAAATGATCCCAAAATTGTTTTCTGCACCCTCGAGAACCTCGGATAAGATACCCATAGTGTAGTTATCATAATTTTGAGCGGCGGCCATCTTGGATTTCAAGAATGATCACAAAATCGTTCTGTGCTCTCTCGAGAATCTCGGATACGATACCCATAATGTAGTTATCATACTTTTGAGCGGCGGCCATCTTGGATTTGAAAAATGATCACAAAATCGTTCTCTGCAACCTCAAGAACCTCTGATACGTTACCCATAATGTAGTTATCATAATTTTGAGCGGCGGCCATCTTGGATTAGAAAAATGATCACAAAATCGTTCACAGCACCCTCGAGAACCTCGGATACGATACCCATAATGTAGTTATCATACTTTTGAGCGGCGGCCATCTTGGATTTGAAAAATGATCACCAAATCGTTCTCAGCACCCTCGAGAATCTTGGACACGATATCCATACTGCTGAAATCTTAATTTTGTGCGGCGGCCATCTTGGATTTGAAAAATGATCACCAAATCGTTCTCTGCACCCTCGAGAACCTCGAATACGATACCCATAATGTAGTTATCATAATTTTGAGCGGCGGCCATCTTGGATTTCATAAATGAATACAAAATCGTTCTGTGCACTCTCGAGAACCTCGGATACGATACCCATATTTTTGTGATCATAATCTAGCACGGCAGCCATTTTGGATTTGAAAACTGATCACAAAATCGTTCTCTGCACCCTCGAGAACCTCGGATACGATACCCATACTGTAGTTATCATACTTTGAGCGGTGGCCATCTTGTATTTGAAAAATGATCACAAAATCGTTCTCTGCAACCTCGAGAACCTCTGATACGATACCCATTATGTAGTTATCATAATTTTGAGCGGCGGCCATCTCGGATTTAAAAATGATCCCAAATTTGTTTTCCGCACCCTCGAGAACCTCGGACACGATATCCATATTGCTGAATACATAATTTTGTGCAGCTGCCATCTTGGATTCGAAAAATTATCACAAAATCGTTCTCTGTACCCTCGAGAACCTCGGATACGATACCCATACTTTTGTGATCATAATCTTGCACGGCGGCCCACTTGGATTTGATAAATGACCACAAAATCGTTCTCAGCACCCTCGAGAACCTCGGATACGACACCCATAATGTAGTTATCATACTATTGAGCGGCGGCCATCTTGGATTTGAAAAATGGTCACAAAATCGTTCTCTGCACCCTCGAGAACCTCGGATACGACACCCATAATGTAGTTATCATACTTTTGAGCGGCGGCCATCTCGGATTTGAAAAATGATCCCAAAATTGCTTTCTGCACCCTCGAGAACCTCGGACACGATATCCATATTGCTGAAAACATAATTTTGTGCGGCGGCCATCTTGGATAAGAAAAATGATCACAAAATCGTTCTCAGCACCCTCGAGAACCTCGGATACGATACCCAAAATGAAGTTATCATAATTTTGAGCGGCGGCCATGGATTTAAAAATGATCACAAAATCGTTCTCTGCTACCTCGAGAACCTCTGATACGATACCCATAATGAAGTTATCATAATTTTGAGCGGCGGCCATCTCGGATTTAAAAATGATTCCAAAATTGTTTTCTGCACCCTCGAGAACCTCGGACACGATATCCATATTGCTGAAAACATAATGGTTTGTGGTAGCCCTCTTGGCTTTCTAAAATGATCGCAGAATTCTTCTCTGCACCCTTGAGAACCACGGACACGATATCCATATTGCTAAAATCATAATTTTGTGCGGCGGCCATCTTGGATTTGAAAAATAATCACCAAATCGTTCTCAGCACCCTCGAGAACCTCGGATACGATACACATCATGTAGTTATCATACTTTTGAGCGGCGGCCATTTTGGATTTGAAAACTGATCACAAAATCGTTCTCTGTACCCTCGAGAACCTCGGATACGATACCCATAATCAAGTTATCATACTTTTGAGCGGCAGCCATCTCGGATTTCAAAATGATCCCAAAATTATTTCTGCACACTCGAGAACCTCAGACACGATATCCATATTGCTGAAAACATAATTTTGTGCGGCGGCCATCTTGGATATGAAAAATGATCACAAAATCGTTCTGTGCACTTTCGAGAACCTCGGATACGATACCCATATTTTAGTGATCATAATCTTGCACGGCGGCCCACTTGCATTTGAAAAATGACTACAAAATCGTTCTCAGCTCCCTCGACAACCTCGGATACGATACCCATAATGTAGTTATCATACTTTTGAGCGGCGGCCATCTTGGATTTGAAAAATGATCACAAAATCGTTCTCTGCAACCTCAAGAACCTCTGATACGTTACCCATAATGTAGTTATCATAATTTTGAGCGGCGGCCATCTCGGATTTAAAAATGATCCAAAAATTGTTTTCTGCACCCTCGAGAACCTCGGACACGATATCCATATTGCTGAAAATATAATTTTGTGCGGCGGCCATCTTGGATTAGAAAAATGATCACAAAATCGTTCACAGCACCCTCGAGAACCTCGGATACGATACCCATAATGAAGTTATCATAATTTTGAGCGGCGGCCATGGATTTAAAAATGATCACAAAATCGATCTCTGCAACCTCGAGAACCTCTGATACGATACCCATAATGAAGTTATCATAATTTTGAGCGGCGGCCATCTCGGATTTAAAAATGATACCAAAATTGTTTTCTGCACCCTCGAGAACCTCGGACACGATATCCATATTGCTGAAAACATAATGGTTTGCGGTAGCCCTCTTGGCTTTCTAAAATGATCGCAGAATTCTTCTCTGCACCCTCGAGAACCACGGACACGATATCCATTTTGCTAAAATCATAATTTTGTGCGGCGGCCATCTTGGATTTAAAAAATAATCACCAAATCGTTTTCAGCACCCTCGAGAACCTCGGATACGATACACATCATGTATTTATCATACTTTTGAGCGGCGGCCATTTTGGATTTGAAAACTGATCACAAAATCGTTCTCTGTTCCCTCGAGAACCTCGGATACGATACCCATAATCAAGTTATCATACTTTTGAGCGGCAGCCATCTCGGATTTAAAAATGATCCCAAAAATATTTCTGTACACTCGAGAACCTCAGACACGATATCCATATTGCTGAAAACATAATTTTGTGCGGCGGCCATCTTGGATATGAAAAATGATCACAAAATCGTTCTCTGCACTCTCAAGAACCTCGGATACGATACCCATATTTTAGTGATCATAATCTTGCACGGTGGCCCACTTGGATTTGAAAACTGACTACAAAATCGTTCTCAGCACCCTCGAGAACCTCGGATACGATACCCATAATGTAGTTATCATACTTTTGAGCGGCGGCCATCTTGGATTTGAAAAATGATCACAAAATCGTTCTCTGCAACCTCAAGAACCTCTGATACGATACCCATAATGTAGTTATCATAATTTTGAGCGGCAGCCATCTCGGATTTAAAAATGATCCCAAAATTGTTTTCTGCTTCCTCGAGAACCTCGGACACGATATCCATATTGCTGAAAACATAATTTTGTGCGGCGGCTATCTTCGATTTGAAAAATGATCTCAAAATCGTTCTCTGCCCTCTCAAAAACCTCGGATACGATACCCATATGTTTGTGATCATAATCTTGCACGGCGGCCCTATTGGATTTGAAAAATGGTCACAAAATCGTTCTCAGCACCCTTGAGAACCTCGGATACGATACCCATATTTTTGTGATCATAATCTTGCACGGCGGCCATCTTGGACTTGAAAAATGATCCCAAAATTGTTTTCTGCATCCTCGAGAACCTCGGACACGATATACATATTGCTGAAAACATAATGGTTTGCGGCAGCCCTCTTGGATTTCTAAAATGAACCAGAATTGTTCTCTGCACCCTCGAGAACCTCGCACACGATATCCATATTGCTAAAATCAAAATTTTGTGCGGCGGCCATCTTGGATTTCAAAAATGATCACAAAATCGTTCTCAGCACCCTCGAGAACCTCGGATACGATACCCATAATGTAGTTATCATACTTTTGAGCGGGGGCCATCTTGGATTTGAAAACTGATCACAAAATCGTTCTCTGCACCCTCGAGAACCTCGGATACGATACCCATAATCTAGTTATCATACTTTTGAGCGGCGGCCATCTCGGATTTAAAAATGATCCCAAAATTGCTTTCTGTACCCTAAAGAACCTCGGACACAATATCCATATTGCTGAAAACAATGGTTTGCGGCAGCCCTCTTGGCTTTCTAAATTGATCGCAGAATACTTCTCTGCACCCTCGAGAACCTCTGATACGATACCCATAATGTAGTTATCATAATTTTGAGCGGCGGCCATCTTGGATTTGAAAAATAATCACCAAATCGTTTTCAGCACCCTCGAGAACCTCGGATACGATACACATCATGTAGTTATCATAATTTTGAGCGGCGGCCATCTTGGATTTCAAGAATGATCACAAAATCGTTCTGTGCTCTCTCGAGAACCTCGGATACGATACCCATATTTTTGTGATCATAATCTTGCACGGCGGCCATTTTGGATTTGAAAAATGATAACTAAATCGTTCTCTGCACCCTCGAGAATCTCAAACACGATATCCGTATTGCTGAAATCATAATTTTGAGCGGCGGCCTTCTTGGATTTCAAAAATGATCACAAAATCGTTCTCTGCACCCTCGAGAACCTCGGATACGATACCCATAATGTAGTTATCATACTTTGAGCGGTGGCCATCTTGTATTTGAAAAATGATCACAAAATCGTTCTCTGCAACCTCGAGAACCTCTGATACGATACCCATTATGTAGTTATCATAGTTTTGAGCGGCGGCCATCTCGGATTTAAAAATGATCCCAAATTTGTTTTCTGCACCCTCGAGAACCTCGGACACGATATCCATATTGCTGAAAACATAATTTTGTGCAGCTGCCATCTTGGATTCGAAAAATTATCACAAAATCATTCTCAGCACCCTCGAAAACCTCGAATACGATACCCAAAATGTAGTTATCATACATTTGAGCGGCGGCCATCTTGGATTTGAAAAAAGGATCACAAAATCATTCTCAGCACCCTCGAGGTTCTCGGATACGATACCAATAATGTAGTTATCATACTTTTAAGCGGCGGCTATCTTCGATTTGAAAAATGATCACAAAATCATTCTCTGCACCCTCGAGAACCTCGGATACGATACCCATAATCTAGTTATCATACTGTTGAGCGGCGGCCATCTCGGATTTAAAAATGATCCCAAAATTGCTTTCTGTACCCTCGAGAACCTCGGACACGATATCCATATTGCTGAAAACAATGATTTGCGGCAGCCCTCTTGGCTTTCTAAAATGATCGCAGAATACTTCTCTGCACCCTCGAGAACCTCTGATACGTTACCCATAATGTAGTTATCATAATTTTGAGCGGCGGCCATCTCGGATTTGAAAAATTATCACAAAATCGTTCTCTGCAACCTCGAGACCCTCGGATACGACACCCATAATGTAGTTATCATAATTTTGAGCGGCAGCCATCTCGGACATAAAATTGATCCCAAAATAGTTTTCTGCACCCTCGAGAACCTCGGACACGATATCCATATTGCTGAAAACATAATTTTGTGCGGCGGCCACGTCGGATTTAAAAATGATCCCAAAATTGCTTTCTGTACCCTCGAGAACCTCGGACACGATATCCATATTGCTGAAAACAATGATTTGCGGCAGCCCTCTTGGCTTTCTAAAATGATCGCAGAATACTTCTCTGCACCCTCGAGAACCTCTGATACGTTACCCATAATGTAGTTATCATAATTTTGAGCGGCGGCCATCTCGGATTTGAAAAATTATCACAAAATCGTTCTCTGCAACCTCGAGACCCTCGGATACGACACCCATAATGTAGTTATCATAATTTTGAGCGGCAGCCATCTCGGATTTAAAAATGATCCCAAAAATGTTTTCTGCACCCTCGAGAACCTCGGACACGATATCCATATTGCTGAAAATATAATTTTGTGCGGCGGCCATCTTGGATAAGAAAAATGATCACAAAATCGTTTTCAGCACCCTCGAGAACCTCGGATACGATACACATCATGTAGTTATCATACTTTTGAGCGGCGGCCATTTTGGATTTGAAAACTGATCACAAAATCGTTCTCTGTACCCTCGAGAACCTCGGATACGATACCCATAATCAAGTTATCATACTTTTGAGCGGCAGCCATCTCGGATTTAAAAATGATCCCAAAATTATTTCTGCGCACTCGAGAACCTCAGACACGATATCCATATTGCTGAAAACATAATTTTGTGCGGCGGCCATCTTGGATATGAAAAATGATCACAAAATCGTTCTCTGCACTCTCAAGAACCTCGGATACGATACCCATATTTTAGTGATCATAATCTTGCACGGCGGCCCACTTGGATTTGAAAAATGACTACAAAATCGTTCTCAGCACCCTCGAGAACCTCGGATACGATACCCATAATGTAGTTATCATACTTTTGAGCGGCGGCCATCTTGGATTTGAAAAATGATCACAAAATCGTTCTCTGCAACCTCAAGAACCTCTGATACGATACCCATAATGTAGTTATCATAATTTTGAGCGGCGGCAATCTCGGATTTAAAAATGATCCCAAAATTGTTTTCTGCACCCTCGAGAACCTCGGACACGATATCCATATTGCTGAAAACATAATTTTGTGCAGCGGCTATCTTGGATTAGAAAAATTATCACATAATCGTTCTCAGCACCCTCGAGAACCTCGGATACGATTCCCATAATGTAGTTATCATACCTTTAAGCGGCGGCTATCTTCGATTTGAAAAATGATCACAAAATCGTGATCATAATCTTGCACGGCGGCCCTCTTGGACTTGAAAAATGATCCCAAAATTGTTTTCTGCATACTTGAGAACCTCGGACACGATATACATATTGCTGAAAACATAATGGTTTGCGGCAGCCCTCTTGGATTTCTAAAATGATCGCAGAATTGTTCTCTGCACCCTCGAGAACCTCGCACACGATATCCATATTGCTAAAATCAAAATTTTGTGCGGCGGCCATCTTGGATTACAAAAATGATCACAAAATCGTTCTCTGCACCCTCGAGAACCTCGGATGCGATACCCATAATCTAGTTATCATACTTTTGAGCGGCGGCCATCTCGGATTTAAAAATGATCCCAAAATTGCTTTCTGTACCCTCGAGAACCTCGGACACGATATCCATATTGCTGAAAACAATGGTTTGCGGCAGCCCTCTTGGCTTTCTAAAATGATCGCAGAATACTTCTCTGCACCCTCGAGAACCTCTGATACGATACCCATAATGTAGTTATCATAATTTTGAGCGGCGGCCATCTCGGATTTAAAAATGATCCCAAAATTGTTTTCTGCACCCTCGAGAACCTCGGATACGATACCCATAATCTAGTTATCATACTTTTGAGCGGCGGCCATCTCGGATTTAAAAATGATCCCAAAATTGCTTTCTGTACCCTCGAGAACCTCGGACACGATATCCATATTGCTGAAAACAATGGTTTGCGGCAGCCCTCTTGGCTTTCTAAAATGATCGCAGAATACTTCTCTGCACCCTCGAGAACCTCTGATACGATACCCATAATGTAGTTATAATAATTTTGAGCGGCGGCCATCTTGGATTTCAAGAATGATCACAAAATCGTTCTGTGCTCTCTCGAGAACCTCGGATACGATACCCATATTTTTGTGATCATAATCTTGCACGGCGGCCATCTTGGATTTGAAAAATGATTACTAAATCGATCTCTGCACCCTCGAGAATCTCAGACACTGTATCCGTATTGCTGAAATCATAATTTTGAGCGACGGCCATCTTGGATTTCAAAAATGATCACAAAATCGTTCTCTGCACCCTCGAGAACCTCGGATACGATACCCATAATCTAGTTATCATACTTTCAAGCGGCGGCCATCTTGGATTTCAAAAATGATCACAAAATCGTTCTGTGCACTCTGGAGAACCTCGGATACGATACCCATATTTTTGTGATCATAATCTTGCACTGCGGCCATCTCGGATTTAAAATGATCCCAAAATTGTTTTCTGCACCCTCGAGAACCTCGGACACGATATCCATATTGCTAAAATCATAATTTCGTGCGGCGGCCATCTTGGATTTGAAAAATGATCACCAAATCGTTCTCAGCACCCTCGAGAATCTCGGACACGATATCCATACTGCTAAAATCTTAATTTTGTGCGGCGGCCATCTTGGATTTGAAAAATGATCACCAAATCGTTCTCTGCACCCTCGAGAACCTCGGATACGATACCCATAATGTAGTTATCATAATTTTGAGCGGCGGCCATCTTGGATTTCATAAATGATCACAAAATCGTTCTCTGCACCCTCGAGAACCTCGGATACGATACCCATAATGTAGTTATCATACTTTGAGCGGTGGCCATCTTGTATTTGAAAAATGATCACAAAATCGTTCTCTGCAACCTCGAGAACCTCTGATACGATACCCATTATGTAGTTATCATAATTTTGAGCGGCGGCCATCTCGGATTTAAAAATGATCCCAAATTTGTTTTCTGCACCCTCGAGAACCTCGGACACGATATCCATATTGCTGAAAACATAATTTTGTGCAGCTGCCATCTTGGATTCGAAAAATTATCACAAAATCATTCTCAGCACCCTCGAAAACCTCGAATACGATACCCAAAATCTAGTTATCATACTTTTGAGCGGCAGCCATCTCGGATTTAAAAATGATCCCAAAATTGTTTTCTGCACCCTCGAGAACCTCAGACACGATATCCATATTGCTGAAGACATAATTTTGTGCGGCGGCCATCGTGGATATGAAAAATGGTCAAAAAATCGTTCTCTGCACTCTCAAGAAAATTGGATACGATACCCATATTTTTGTGATCATAATCTTGCACGGCGGCCCACTTGGATTTGGTAAATGACCACAAAATCGTTCTCAGCACCCTCGAGAACCTCGGATACGATACCCATAATATAGTTATCATACTTTTGAGCGGCGGCCATCTTGGATTTGAAAACTGATCACAAAATCGTTCTCTGTACCCTCGAGAACCTTTGATACGGTACCCATAATCTTGTTATCATACTTTTGAGCGGCAGCCATCTCGGATTTAAAAATGATCCCAAAATTGTTTTCTACACCCTCGAGAACCCCAGACACGATATCCATATTGCTGAAAACATAATTTTGTGCGGCGGCCATCTTGGATTTGAAAACTGATCACAGAATCGTTCTCTGTACCCTCGAGAACCTCGGATACGACACCCATAATGTAGTTATCATGCTATTGAGCAGCGGCCATCTTGGATTTGAAAAATGATCACAAAATCGTTCTCTGCACCCTCGAGAACCTCGGATATGACACCCATAATGTAGTTATCATACTTTTGAGCGGCGGCCATCTCGGATTTAAAAATGATCCCAAAATTATTTCTGCGCACTCGAGAACCTCAGACACGATATCCATATTGCTGAAAACATAATTTTGTGCGGCGGCCATCTTGGATATGAAAAATGATCACAAAATCGTTCTCTGCACTCTCAAGAACCTCGGATACGATACCCATATTTTAGTGATCATAATCTTGCACGGCGGCCCACTTGGATTTGAAAAATGACTACAAAATCGTTCTCAGCACCCTCGAGAACCTCGGATACGATACCCATAATGTAGTTATCATACTTTTGAGCGGCGGCCATCTTGGATTTGAAAAATGATCACAAAATCGTTCTCTGCAACCTCAAGAACCTCTGATACGATACCCATAATGTAGTTATCATAATTTTGAGCGGCGGCAATCTCGGATTTAAAAATGATCCCAAAATTGTTTTCTGCACCCTCGAGAACCTCGGACACGATATCCATATTGCTGAAAACATAATTTTGTGCAGCGGCTATCTTGGATTAGAAAAATTATCACATAATCGTTCTCAGCACCCTCGAGAACCTCGGATACGATTCCCATAATGTAGTTATCATACCTTTAAGCGGCGGCTATCTTCGATTTGAAAAATGATCACAAAATCGTGATCATAATCTTGCACGGCGGCCCTCTTGGACTTGAAAAATGATCCCAAAATTGTTTTCTGCATACTTGAGAACCTCGGACACGATATACATATTGCTGAAAACATAATGGTTTGCGGCAGCCCTCTTGGATTTCTAAAATGATCGCAGAATTGTTCTCTGCACCCTCGAGAACCTCGCACACGATATCCATATTGCTAAAATCAAAATTTTGTGCGGCGGCCATCTTGGATTACAAAAATGATCACAAAATCGTTCTCTGCACCCTCGAGAACCTCGGATGCGATACCCATAATCTAGTTATCATACTTTTGAGCGGCGGCCATCTCGGATTTAAAAATGATCCCAAAATTGCTTTCTGTACCCTCGAGAACCTCGGACACGATATCCATATTGCTGAAAACAATGGTTTGCGGCAGCCCTCTTGGCTTTCTAAAATGATCGCAGAATACTTCTCTGCACCCTCGAGAACCTCTGATACGATACCCATAATGTAGTTATCATAATTTTGAGCGGCGGCCATCTCGGATTTAAAAATGATCCCAAAATTGTTTTCTGCACCCTCGAGAACCTCGGATGCGATACCCATAATCTAGTTATCATACTTTTGAGCGGCGGCCATCTCGGATTTAAAAATGATCCCAAAATTGCTTTCTGTACCCTCGAGAACCTCGGACACGATATCCATATTGCTGAAAACAATGGTTTGCGGCAGCCCTCTTGGCTTTCTAAAATGATCGCAGAATACTTCTCTGCACCCTCGAGAACCTCTGATACGATACCCATAATGTAGTTATAATAATTTTGAGCGGCGGCCATCTTGGATTTCAAAAATGATCACAAAATCGTTCTGTGCTCTCTCGAGAACCTCGGATACGATACCCATATTTTTGTGATCATAATCTTGCACGGCGGCCATCTTGGATTTGAAAAATGATTACTAAATCGATCTCTGCACCCTCGAGAATCTCAGACACTGTATCCGTATTGCTGAAATCATAATTTTGAGCGACGGCCATCTTGGATTTCAAAAATGATCACAAAATCGTTCTCTGCACCCTCGAGAACCTCGGATACGATACCCATAATCTAGTTATCATACTTTCAAGCGGCGGCCATCTTGGATTTCAAAAATGATCACAAAATCGTTCTGTGCACTCTGGAGAACCTCGGATACGATACCCATATTTTTGTGATCATAATCTTGCACTGCGGCCATCTCGGATTTAAAATGATCCCAAAATTGTTTTCTGCACCCTCGAGAACCTCGGACACGATATCCATATTGCTAAAATCATAATTTCGTGCGGCGGCCATCTTGGATTTGAAAAATGATCACCAAATCGTTCTCAGCACCCTCGAGAATCTCGGACACGATATCCATACTGCTAAAATCTTAATTTTGTGCGGCGGCCATCTTGGATTTGAAAAATGATCACCAAATCGTTCTCTGCACCCTCGAGAACCTCGAATACGATACCCATAATGTAGTTATCATAATTTTGAGCGGCGGCCATCTTGGATTTCATAAATGATCACAAAATCGTTCTCTGCACCCTCGAGAACCTCGGATACGATACCCATACTGTAGTTATCATACTTTGAGCGGTGGCCATCTTGTATTTGAAAAATGATCACAAAATCGTTCTCTGCAACCTCGAGAACCTCTGATACGATACCCATTATGTAGTTATCATAATTTTGAGCGGCGGCCATCTCGGATTTAAAAATGATCCCAAATTTGTTTTCTGCACCCTCGAGAACCTCGGACACGATATCCATATTGCTGAAAACATAATTTTGTGCAGCTGCCATCTTGGATTCGAAAAATTATCACAAAATCATTCTCAGCACCCTCGAAAACCTCGAATACGATACCCAAAATCTAGTTATCATACTTTTGAGCGGCAGCCATCTCGGATTTAAAAATGATCCCAAAATTGTTTTCTGCACCCTCGAGAACCTCAGACACGATATCCATATTGCTGAAGACATAATTTTGTGCGGCGGCCATCGTGGATATGAAAAATGGTCAAAAAATCGTTCTCTGCACTCTCAAGAAAATTGGATACGATACCCATATTTTTGTGATCATAATCTTGCACGGCGGCCCACTTGGATTTGGTAAATGACCACAAAATCGTTCTCAGCACCCTCGAGAACCTCGGATACGATACCCATAATATAGTTATCATACTTTTGAGCGGCGGCCATCTTGGATTTGAAAACTGATCACAAAATCGTTCTCTGTACCCTCGAGAACCTTTGATACGGTACCCATAATCTTGTTATCATACTTTTGAGCGGCAGCCATCTCGGATTTAAAAATGATCCCAAAATTGTTTTCTACACCCTCGAGAACCCCAGACACGATATCCATATTGCTGAAAACATAATTTTGTGCGGCGGCCATCTTGGATTTGAAAACTGATCACAGAATCGTTCTCTGTACCCTCGAGAACCTCGGATACGACACCCATAATGTAGTTATCATGCTATTGAGCAGCGGCCATCTTGGATTTGAAAAATGATCACAAAATCGTTCTCTGCACCCTCGAGAACCTCGGATATGACACCCATAATGTAGTTATCATACTTTTGAGCGGCGGCCATCTCGGATTTGAAAAATGATCCCAAAATTGCTTTCTGCACCCTCGAGAACCTCGGACACGATATCCATATTGCTGAAAACATAATTTTGTGCGGCGGCCATCTTGGATAAGAAAAACGATCACAAAATCGTTCTCAGCACCCTCGAGAACCTCGGATACGATACCCATAATGAAGTTATCATAATTTTGAGCGGCGGCCATGGATTTAAAAATGATCACAAAATCGTTCTCTGCAACCTCGAGAACATCTGATACGATACCCATAATGAAGTTATCATAATTTTGAGCGGAGGCCATCTCGGATTTAAAAATGATACCAAAATTGTTTTCTGCACCCTCGAGAACCTCGGACACGATATCCATAATGTTGAAAACATAATTGTTTGCGGCAGCCCTCTTGGCTTTTTAAAATGATCGCAGAATTCTTCTCTGCACCCTCGAGAACTACGAACACGATATCCATATTACTAAAATCATAATTTTGTGCGGCGGCCATCTTGGATTTGAAAAATAATCACCAAATCGTTTTCAGCACCCTCGAGAACCTCGGATACGATACACATCATGTTGTTATCATACTTTTGAGCGGCGGCCATTTTGGATTTGAAAACTGATCACAAAATCGTTCTCTGTACCCTCGAGAACCTCGGATACGATACCCATAATCAAGTTATCATACTTTTAAGCGGCAGCCATCTCGGATTAAAAAATGATCCCAAAATTATTTCTATACACTCGAGAACCTCAGACACGATATCCATATTGCTGAAAACATAATTTTGTGCGGCGGCCATCTTGGATATGAAAAATGATCACAAAATCGTTCTCTGCACTCTCAAGAACCTCGGATACGATACCCATATTTTAGCGAACATAATCTTGCACGGCGGCCCACTTGGATTTGAAAAATGACTACAAAATCGTTCTCAGCACCCTCGAAAACCTCGAATACGATACCCAAAATTTAGTTATCATACATTTGAGCGGCGGCCATCTTGGATTTGAAAAAAGGATCACAAAATCATTCTCAGCACCCTCGAGGTTCTCGGATACGATACCAATAATGTAGTTATCATACTTTTAAGCGGCGGCTATCTTCGATTTGAAAAATGATCACAAAATCATTCTCTGCACCCTCGAGAACCTCGGATACGATACCCATAATCTAGTTATCATACTGTTGAGCGGCGGCCATCTCGGATTTAAAAATGATCCCAAAATTGCTTTCTGTACCCTCGAGAACCTCGGACACGATATCCATATTGCTGAAAACAATGATTTGCGGCAGCCCTCTTGGCTTTCTAAAATGATCGCAGAATACTTCTCTGCACCCTCGAGAACCTCTGATACGTTACCCATAATGTAGTTATCATAATTTTGAGCGGCGGCCATCTCGGATTTGAAAAATTATCACAAAATCGTTCTCTGCAACCTCGAGACCCTCGGATACGACACCCATAATGTAGTTATCATAATTTTGAGCGGCAGCCATCTCGGATTTAAAAATGATCCCAAAATTGTTTTCTGCACCCTCGAGAACCTCGGACACGATATCCATATTGCTGAAAACATAATTTTGTGCGGCGGCCATCTTGGATAAGAAAAATGATCACAAAATCGTTTTCAGCACCCTCGAGAACCTCGGATACGATACACATCATGTAGTTATCATACTTTTGAGCGGCGGCCATTTTGGATTTGAAAACTGATTACAAAATCGTTCTCTGTACCCTCGAGAACCTCGGATACGATACCCATAATCAAGTTATCATACTTTTGAGCGGCAGCCATCTCGGATTTAAAAATGATCCCAAAATTATTTCTGCACACTCGAGAACCTCAGACACGATATCCATATTGCTGAAAACATAATTTTGTGCGGCGGCCATCTTGGATATGAAAAATGTACACAAAATCGTTCTCTGCACTCTCAAGAACCTCGGATACGATACCCATATTTTAGTGATCATAATCTTGCACGGCGGCCCACTTGGATTTGAAAAATGACTACAAAATCGTTCTCAGCACCCTCGAGAACCTCGGATACGATACCCATAATGTAGTTATCATACTTTTGAGCGGCGGCCATCTTGGATTTGAAAAATGATCACAAAATCGTTCTCTGCAACCTCAAGAACCTCTGATACGATACCCATAATGTAGTTATCATAATTTTGAGCGGCGGCAATCTCGGATTTAAAAATGATCCCAAAATTGTTTTCTGCACCCTCGAGAACCTCGGACACGATATCCATATTGCTGAAAACATAATTTTGTGCAGCGGCTATCTTGGATTAGAAAAATTATCACATAATCGTTCTCAGCACCCTCGTGAACCTCGGATACGATTCCCATAATGTAGTTATCATACCTTTAAGCGGCGGCTATCTTCGATATGAAAAATGATCACAAAATCGTTCTCTGCCCTCTCAAAAACCACGGATACGATACCCAAATGTTTGTGATCATAATCTTGCACGGCGGCCCTATCTGATTTGAAAAATGGTCACAAAATCGTTCTCAGCACCCTTGAGAACCTCGGATACGATACCTATATTTTTGTGATCATAATCTTGCACGGCGGCCCTCTTGGACTTGAAAAATGATCCCAAAATTGTTTTCTGCATCCTTGAGAACCTCGGACACGATATACATATTGCTGAAAACATAATGGTTTGCGGCAGCCCTCTTGGATTTCTAAAATGATCGCAGAATTGTTCTCTGCACCCTCGAGAACCTCGCACACGATATCCATATTGCTAAAATCAAAATTTTGTGCGGCGGCCATCTTGGATTACAAAAATGATCACAAAATCGTTCTCTGCACCCTCGAGAACCTCGGATGCGATACCCATAATCTAGTTATCATACTTTTGAGCGGCGGCCATCTCGGATTTAAAAATGATCCCAAAATTGCTTTCTGTACCCTCGAGAACCTCGGACACGATATCCATATTGCTGAAAACAATGGTTTGCGGCAGCCCTCTTGGCTTTCTAAAATGATCGCAGAATACTTCTCTGCACCCTTGAGAACCTCTGATACGATACCCATAATGTAGTTATCATAATTTTGAGCGGCGGCCATCTCGGATTTAAAAATGATCCCAAAATTGTTTTCTGCACCCTCGAGAACCTCGGATACGATACCCATAATGTAGTTATCATAATTTTGAGCGGCGGCCATCTTGGATTTCAAGAATGATCACAAAATCGTTCTGTGCTCTCTCGAGAAGCTCGGATACGATACCCATATTTTTGTGATCATAATCTTGCACGGCGGCCATCTTGGATTTGAAAAATGATTACTAAATCGTTCTCTGCACCCTCGAGAATCTCAGACACTGTATCCGTATTGCTGAAATCATAATTTTGAGCGACGGCCATCTTGGATTTCAAAAATGATCACAAAATCGTTCTCTGCACCCTCGAGAACCTCGGATACGATACCCATAATCTAGTTATCATACTTTCAAGCGGCGGCCATCTTGGATTTCAAAAATGATCACAAAATCGTTCTGTGCACTCTCGAGAACCTCGGATACGATACCCATATTTTTGTGATCATAATCTTGCACTGCGGCCATCTCGGATTTAAAATGATCCCAAAATTGTTTTCTGCACCCTCGAGAACCTCGGACACGATATCCATATTGCTAAAATCATAATTTCGTGCGGCGGCCATCTTGGATTTGAAAAATGATCACCAAATCGTTCTCAGCACCCTCGAGAATCTCGGACACGATATCCATACTGCTAAAATCTTAATTTTGTGCGGCGGCCATCTTGGATTTGAAAAATGATCACCAAATCGTTCTCTGCACCCTCGAGAACCTCGGATACGACACCCATAATCTAGTTATCATACTTTTGAGCGGCGGCCATTTTGGATTTGAAAACTGATCACAAAATCGTTCTCTGTACCCTCGAGAATCTCAGACACGATATCCGTATTGCTGAAATCATAATTTTGAGCTACGGCCATCTTGGATTTCAAAAATGATCACAAAATCGTTCTCTGCACCCTCGAGAACCTCGGATACGATACCCATAATGTAGTTATCATACTTTGAGCGGTGGCCATCTTGTATTTGAAAAATGATCACAAAATCGTTCTCTGCAACCTCGAGAACCTCTGATACGATACCCATTATGTAGTTATCATAATTTTGAGCGGCGGACATCTCGGATTTGAAAAATGATCCCAAAATTGCTTTCTGCACCCTCGAGAACCTCAGACACGATATCCATATTGCTGAAGACATAATTTTGTGCGGCGGCCATCGTGGATATGAAAAATGGTCAAAAAATCGTTCTCTGCACTCTCAAGAAAATTGGATACGATACCCATATTTTTGTGATCATAATCTTGCACGGCGGCCCACTTGGATTTGATAAATGACCACAAAATCGTTCTCAGCACCCTCGAGAACCTCGGTTACGATACCCATAATATAGTTATCATAGTTTTGAGCGGCGGCCATCTTGGATTTGAAAACTGATCACAAAATCGTTCTCTGTACCCTCGAGAACCTTTGATACGGTACCCATAATCTTGTTATCATACTTTTGAGCGGCAGCCATCTCGGATTTAAAAATGATCCCAAAATTGTTTTCGACACCCTCGAGAACCTCAGACACGATATCCATATTGCTGAAGACATAATTTTGTGCGGCGGCCATCTTGGATTTGAAAACTGATCACAGAATCGTTCTCTGTACCCTCGAGAACCTCGGATACGACACCCATAATGTAGTTATCATGCTATTGAGCAGCGGCCATCTTGGATTTGAAAAATGATCACAAAATCGTTCTCTGCACCCTCGAGAACCTCGGATATGACACCCATAATGTAGTTATCATACTTTTGAGCGGCGGCCATCTCGGATTTGAAAAATGATCCCAAAATTGCTTTCTGCACCCTCGAGAACCTCGGACACGATATCCATATTGCTGAAAACATAATTTTGTGCGGCGGCCATCTTGGATAAGAAAAATGATCACAAAATCGTTCTCAGCACCCTCGAGAACCTCGGATACGATACCCATAATGAAGTTATCATAATTTTGAGCGGCGGCCATGGATTTAAAAATGATCACAAAATCGTTCTCTGCAACCTCGAGAACCTCTGATACGATACCCATAATGAAGTTATCATAATTTTGAGCGGAGGCCATCTCGGATTTAAAAATGATACCAAAATTGTTTTCTGCACCCTCGAGAACCTCGGACACGATATCCATAATGTTGAAAACATAATTGTTTGCGGCAGCCCTCTTGGCTTTTTAAAATGATCGCAGAATTCTTCTCTGCACCCTCGAGAACTACGAACACGATATCCATATTACTAAAATCATAATTTTGTGCGGCGGCCATCTTGGATTTGAAAAATAATCACCAAATCGTTTTCAGCACCCTCGAGAACCTCGGATACGATACACATCATGTTGTTATCATACTTTTGAGCGGCGGCCATTTTGGATTTGAAAACTGATCACAAAATCGTTCTCTGTACCCTCGAGAACCTCGGATACGATACCCATAATCAAGTTATCATACTTTTGAGCGGCAGCCATCTCGGATTAAAAAATGATCCCAAAATTATTTCTATACACTCGAGAACCTCAGACACGATATCCATATTGCTGAAAACATAATTTTGTGCGGCGGCCATCTTGGATATGAAAAATGATCACAAAGTCGTTCTCTGCACTCTCAAGAACCTCGGATACGATACCCATATTTTAGTGAACATAATCTTGCACGGCGGCCCACTTGGATTTGAAAAATGACTACAAAATCGTTCTCAGCACCCTCGAAAACCTCGAATACGATACCCAAAATCTAGTTATCATACTTTTGAGCGGCAGCCATCTCGGATTTAAAAATGATCCCAAAATTGTTTTCTGCACCCTCGAGAACCTCAGACACGATATCCATATTGTTGAAGACATAATTTTGTGCGGCGGCCATCGTGGATATGAAAAATGGTCAAAAAATCGTTCTCTGCACTCTCAAGAAAATTGGATACGATACCCATATTTTTGTGATCATAATCTTGCACGGCGGCCCACTTGGATTTGATAAATGACCACAAAATCGTTCTCAGCACCCTCGAGAACCTCATATACGATACCCATAATATAGTTATCATACTTTTGAGCGGCGGCCATCTTGGATTTGAAAACTGATCACAAAATCGTTCTCTGTACCCTCGAGAACCTTTGATACGGTACCCATAATCTTGTTATCATACTTTTGAGCGGCAGCCATCTCGGATTTAAAAATGATCCCAAAATTGTTTTCTACACCCTCGAGAACCTCAGACACGATATCCATATTGCTGAAAACATAATTTTGTGCGGCGGCCATCTTGGATTTGAAAACTGATCACAGAATCGTTCTCTGTACCCTCGAGAACCTCGGATACGACACCCATAATGTAGTTATCATGCTATTGAGCGGCGGCCATCTTGGATTTGAAAAATGATCACAAAATCGTTCTCTGCACCCTCGAGAACCTCGGATATGACACCCATAATGTAGTTATCATACTTTTGAGCGGCGGCCATCTCGGATTTGAAAAATGATCCCAAAATTGCTTTCTGCACCCTCGAGAACCTCGGACACGATATCCATATTGCTGAAAACATAATTTTGTGCGGCGGCCATCTTGGATAAGAAAAATGATCACAAAATCGTTCTCAGCACCCTCGAGAACCTCGGATACGATACCCATAATGAAGTTATCATAATTTTGAGCGGCGGCCATGGATTTAAAAATGATCACAAAATCGTTCTCTGCAACCTCGAGAACCTCTGATACGATACCCATAATGAAGTAATCATAATTTTGAGCGGAGGCCATCTCGGATTTAAAAATGATACCAAAATTGTTTTCTGCACCCTCGAGAACCTCGGACACGATATCCATAATGTTGAAAACATAATTGTTTGCGGCAGCCCTCTTGGCTTTTTAAAATGATCGCAGAATTCTTCTCTGCACCCTCGAGAACTACGAACACGATATCCATATTACCAAAATCATAATTTTGTGCGGCGGCCATCTTGGATTTGAAAAATAATCACCAAATCGTTTTCAGCACCCTCGAGAACCTCGGATACGATACACATCATGTTGTTATCATACTTTTGAGCGGCGGCCATTTTGGATTTGAAAACTGATCATAAAATCGTTCTCTGTACCCTCGAGAACCTCGGATAAGATACCCATAATCAAGTTATCATACTTTTGAGCGGCAGCCATCTCGGATTAAAAAATGATCCCAAAATTATTTCTATACACTCGAGAACCTCAGACACGATATCCATATTGCTGAAAACATAATTTTGTGCGGCGGCCATCTTGGATATGAAAAATGATCACAAAATCGTTCTCTGCACTCTCAAGAACCTCGGATACGATACCCATATTTTAGTGAACATAATCTTGCACGGCGGCCCACTTGGATTTGAAAAATGACTACAAAATCGTTCTCAGCACCCTCGAGAACCTCGGATACGATACCCATAATGTAGTTATCATACTTTTGAGCGGCGGCCATCTTGGATTTGAAAAATGATCACAAAATCGTTCTCTGCAACCTCAAGAACCTCTTATACGATACCCATAATGTAGTTATCATAATTTTGAGCGGCGGCAATCTCGGATTTAAAAATGATCCCAAAATTGTTTTCTGCACCCTCGAGAACCTCGGACACGATATCCATATTGCTGAAAACATAATTTTGTGCAGCGGCCATCTTGGATTAGAAAAATTATCACGTTATCGTTCTCAGCACCCTCGAGAACCTCGGATACGATTCCCATAATGTAGTTATCATACCTTTAAGCGGCGGCTATCTTCGATTTGAAAAATGATCACAAAATCGTTCTCTGCCCTCGCAAAAACCTCGGATACGATACCCATATGTTTGTGATCATAATCTTGCACGGCGGCCCTATCTGATTTGAAAAATGGTCACAAAATCGTTCTCAGCACCCTTGAGAACCTCGGATACGATACCCATATTTTTGTGATCATAATCTTGCACGGCGGCCCTCTTGGACTAGAAAAATGATGCCAAAATTGTTTTCTGCCTCCTCGAGAACCTCGGACACTATATACATATTGCTGAAAACATAATGGTTTGCGGCAGCCCTCTTGGATTTCTAAAATGATCGCAGAATTGTTCTCTGCACCCTCGAGAACCTCGCACACGATATCCATATTGCTAAAATCAAAATTTTGTGCGGCGGCCATCTTGGATTACAAAAATGATCACAAAATCGTTCTCTGCACCCTCGAGAACCTCGGATACGATACCCATAATCTAGTTATCATACTTTTGAGCGGCGGCCATCTCGGATTTAAAAATGATCCCAAAATTGCTTTCTGTACCCTCGAGAACCTCGGACACGATATCCACATTGCTGAAAACAATGGTTTGCGGCAGCCCTCTTGGCTTTCTAAAATGATCGCAGAATACTTCTCTGCACCCTCGAGAACCTCTGATACGATACCCATAATGTAGTTATCATAATTTTGAGCGGCGGCCATCTCGGATTTAAAAATGATCCCAAAATTGTTTTCTGCTTCCTCGAGAACCTCGGATACGATACCCATAATGTAGTTATCATAATTTTGAGCGGCGGCCATCTTGGATTTCAAGAATGATCACAAAATCGTTCTGTGCTCTCTCGAGAACCTCGGATACGATACCCATATTTTTGTGATCATAATCTTGCACGGCGGCCATCTTGGATTTGAAAAATGATTACTAAATCGTTCTCTGCACCCTCGAGAATCTCAGACACGATATCCGTATTGCTGAAATCATAATTTTGAGCGACGGCCATCTTGGATTTCAAAAATGATCACAAAATCGTTCTCTGCACCCTCGAGAACCTCGGATACGATACCCATAATCTAGTTATCATATTTTTGAGCGGCGGCCATCTTGGATATCAAAAATGATCACAAAATCGTTCTGTGCACTCTCGAGAACCTCGGATACGATACCCATATTTTTGTGATCATAATCTTGCACTGCGGCCATCTCGGATTTAAAATGATCCCAAAATTGTTTTCTGCACCCTCGAGAACCTCGGACACGATATCCATATTGCTAAAATCATAATTTCGTGCGGCGGCCATCTTGGATTTTAAAAATGATCACCAAATCGTTCTCAGCACCCTCGAGAATCTCGGACACGATATCCATACTGCTGAAATCTTAATTTTGTGCGGCGGCCATCTTGGATTTGAAAAATGATAACCGAATCGTTCTCTGCACCCTCGAGAACCTCGAATACGATACCCATATTTTTGTGATCATAATGTAGCACGGCAGCCATTTTGGATTTAAAAACTGATCACAAAATCGTTCTCTGCACCCTCGAGAACCTCGGATACGATACCCATACTGTAGTTATCATACTTTGAGCGGTGGCCATCTTGTATTTGAAAAATGATCACAAAATCGTTCTCTGCAACCTCGAGAACCTCTGATACGATACCCAATATGTAGTTATCATAATTTTGAGCGGCGGCCATCTCGGATTTAAAAATGATCCCAAATTTGTTTTCTGCACCCACGAGAACCTCGGACACGATATCCATATTGCTGAATACATAATTTTGTGCAGCTGCCATCTTGGATTCGAAAAATTATCACAAAATCATTCTCAGCACCCTCGAAAACCTCGAATACGACACCCAAAATCTAGTTATCATACTTTTGAGCGGCAGCCATCTCGGATTTAAAAATGATCCCAAAATTGTTTTCTGCACCCTCGAGAACCTCAGACACGATATCCATATTGCTGAAGACATAATTTTGTGCGGCGGCAATCGTGGATATGAAAAATGATCACAAAATCGTTCTCTGCACTCTCAAGAACCTTGGATACGATACCCATATTTTTGTGATCATAATCTTGCACGGCGGCCCACTTGGATTTGATAAATGACCACAAAATCGTTCTCATCACCCTCGAGAACCTCGGATACGATACCCATAATATAGTTATCATACTTTTGAGCGGCGGCCATCTTGGATTTGAAAACTGATCACAAAATCGTTCTCTGTACCCTCGAGAACCTTTGATACGGTACCCATAATCTTGTTATCATACTTTTGAGCGGCAGCCATCTCGGATTTAAAAATGATCCCAAAATTGTTTTCTACACCCTCGAGAACCTCAGACACGATATCCATATTGCTGAAAACATAATTTTGTGCGGCGGCCATCTTGGATTTGAAAACTGATCACAGAATCGTTCTCTGTACCCTCGAGAACCTCGGATATGATACCCATACTTTTGTGATCATAATCTTGCACGGCGGCCCACTTGGATTTGATAAATGACCACAAAATCGTTCTCAGCACCCTCGAGAACCTCGGATACGACACCCATAATGTAGTTATCATACTATTGAGCGGCGGCTATCTTGGATTTGAAAAATGATCACAAAATCGTTCTCTGCACCCTCGAGAACCTCGGATACGACACCCATAATGTAGTTATCATACTTTTGAGCGGCGGCCATCTCGGATTTGAAAACTGATCCCAAAATTGCTTTCTGCACACTCGAGAACCTCGGATACGATATCCATATTGCTGAAAACATAATGGTTTGCGGTAGCCCTCTTGGCTTTCTAAAACGATCGCAGAATTCTTCTCTGCACCCTCGAGAACCACGGACACGATATCCATATTGCTCAAATCATAATTTTGTGCGGCGGCCATCTTGGATTTGAAAAATAATCACCAAATCGTTCTCAGCACCCTCGAGAACCTCGGATACGATACACATCATGTAGTTATCATACTTTTGAGCGGCGGCCATTTTGGATTTGAAAACTGATCACAAAATCGTTCTCTGTACCCTCGAGAACCTCTGATACGATACCCATAATGTAATTATCATAATTTTGAATCCAAAAATAGTTTTCTGCACCCTCGAGAACCTCGGACACGATATCCATATTGCTGAAAACATAATTTTGTGCGGCGGCCATCTCGGATTTAAAAATGATCCCAAAATAGTTTTCTGCACCCTCGAGAACCTCGGACACGATTTCCATATTGCTGAAAACATAATTTTGTGCAGCGGCCATCTTGGATTAGAAAAATGATCACATAATCATTCTCAGCACCCTCGAGAACCTCGGATACGAAACCCATAATGTAGTTATCATACTTTTGAGCGGCGGCCATCTTGGATTTGAAAAATGATCACAAAATCATTCTCAGCACCCTCGAGAACCTCGGATACGATACCAATAATGAAGTTATCATACTTTTAAGCGGCGGCTATCTTCGATTTGAAAAATGATCACAAAATCATTCTCCGCACCCTCGAGTACCTCGGATACGATACCCATAATGTAGTTATCATAATTTTGAGCGGCGGCCATCTTGGATTTCAAAAATGATCACAAAATCGTTCTGTGCACTCTCGAGAACCTCGGATACGATATCCATATTTTTGTGATCATAATCTTGCACTGCGGCCATCTCGGATTTAAAATGATCCCAAAATTGTTTTCTGCACCCTCGAGAACCTCGGACACGATATCCATATTGCTAAAATCATAATTTCGTGCGGCGGCCATCTTGGATTTGAAAAATGATCACCAAATCGTTCTCTGCACCCTTTAGAACCTCGAATACGATACCCATAATGTAGTTATCATAATATTGAGCGGCGGCCATCTTGGATTTCATAAATGATTACAAAATCGTTCTGTGCACTCTCGAGAACCTCGGATACGATACCCATATTTTTGTGATCATAATCTAGCACGGCGGCCATTTTGGATTTGAAAACTGATCACAAAATCGTTCTCTGCACCCTCGAGAACCTCGGATACGATATCCATATTGCTGAAAACATAATGGTTTGCGGTAGCCCTCTTGGCTTTCTAAAATGATCGCAGAATTCTTCTCTGCTCCCTCGAGAACCTCGGACACGATATCCATATTGCTGAAAACATAATGGTTTGCGGTAGCCCTCTTGGCTTTTTAAAATGATCGCAGAATTCTTCTCTGCGCCCTCGAATACTACGGACACGATATCCATATTACTAAAATCATAATTTTGTGCGGCGGCCATCTTGGATTTGAAAAATAATCACCAAATCGTTCTCAGCACCCTCGAGAACCTCGGATACGATACACATCATGTAGTTATCATATTTTTGAGCGGCGGCCATTTTGGATTTGAAAACTGATCACAAAATCGTTCTCTGTACCCTCGAGAACCTCGGATACGATACCCATAATCAAGTTATCATACTTTTGAATCCAAAAATAGTTTTCTGCACCCTCGAGAACCTCGGACACGATATCCATATTGCTGAGAACATAATTTTGTGCGGCGGCCATCATGGATATGAAAAATGATCACAAAATCGTTCTCTGCACTCTCAAGAACCTCGGATACGATACCCATATTTTAGTGATCATAATCTTGCACGGCGGCCCACTTGGATTTGAAAAATGACTACAAAATCGTTCTCAGCTCCCTCGAGAACCTCGGATACGATACCCATAATGTAGTTATCATACTTTTGAGCAGCGGCCATCTTGGATTTGAAAAATTATCACAAAATCGTTCTCTGCAACCTCGAGAACCTCGGATACGACACCCATAATGTAGTTATCATAATTTTGAGCGGCGGCCATCTCGGATTTAAAAATGATCCCAAAATTGTTTTCTGCACCCTCGAGAACCTCGGACACGATATCCATATTGCTGAAAACATAATTTTGTGCGGCGGCCATCTTGGATAAGAAAAATGATCACAAAATCGTTCTCAGCACCCTCGAGAACCTCGGATACGATACCCATAATGAAGTTATCATAATTTTGAGCGGCGGCCATGGATTTAAAAATGATCACAAAATAGTTCTCTGCAACCTCGAGAACCTCTGATACGATACCCATAATGAAGTTATCATAATTTTGAGCGGAGGCCATCTCGGATTTAAAAATGATACCAAAATTGTTTTCTGCACCCTCGAGAACCTCGGACACGATATCCATATTGCTGAAAACATAATGGTTTGCGGTAGCCCTCTTGGCTTTTTAAAATGATCGCAGAATTCTTCTCTGCACCCTCGAATACTACGGACACGATATCCATATTACTAAAATCATAATTTTGTGCGGCGGCCATCTTGGATTTGAAAAATAATCACCAAATCGTTTTCAGCACCCTCGAGAACCTCGGATACGATACACATCATGTAGTTATCATACTTTTGAGCGGCGGCCATTTTGGATTTGAAAACTGATCACAAAATCGTTCTCTGTACCCTCGAGAACCTCGGATACGATACCCATAATCAAGTTATCATACTTTTGAGCGGCAGCCATCTCGGATTTAAAAATGATCCCAAAATTATTTCTGCACACTCGAGAACCTCAGACACGATATCCATATTGCTGAAAACATAATTTTGTGCGGCGGCCATCTTGGATATGAAAAATGATCACAAAATCGTTCTCTGCACTCTCAAGAACCTCGGATACGATACCCATATTTTAGTGATCATAATCTTGCACGGCGGCCCACTTGGATTTGAAAAATGACTACAAAATCGTTCTCAGCACCCTCGAGAACCTCGGATACGATACCCATAATGTAGTTATCATACTTTTGAGCGGCGGCCATCTTGGATTTGAAAAATGATCACAAAATCGTTCTCTGCAACCTCAAGAACCTCTTATACGATACCCATAATGAAGTTATCATAATTTTGAGCGGCGGCAATCTCGGATTTAAAAATGATCCCAAAATTGTTTTCTGCACCCTCGAGAACCTCGGACACGGTATCCATATTGCTGAAAACATAATTTTGTGCAGCGGCCATCTTGGATTAGAAAAATTATCACGTAATCGTTCTCAGCACCCTCGAGAACCTCGGATACGATTCCCATAATGTAGTTATCATACCTTTAAGCGGCGGCTATCTTCGATTTGAAAAATGATCACAAAATCGTTCTCTGCACCCTCGAGAACCTCGGATATGACACCCATAATGTAGTTATCATACTTTTGAGCGGCGGCCATCTCGGATTTGAAAAATGATCCCAAAATTGCTTTCTGCACCCTCGAGAACCTCGGACACGATATCCATATTGCTGAAAACATAATTTTGTGCGGCGGCCATCTTGGATAAGAAAAATGATCACAAAATCGTTCTCAGCACCCTCGAGAACCTCGGATACGATACCCATAATGAAGTTATCATAATTTTGAGCGGCGGCCATGGATTTAAAAATGATCACAAAATCGTTCTCTGCAACCTCGAGAACCTCTGATACGATACCCATAATGAAGTTATCATAATTTTGAGCGGAGGACATCTCGGATTTAAAAATGATACCAAAATTTTTTTCTGCACCCTCGAGAACCTCGGACACGATATCCATAATGTTGAAAACATAATTGTTTGCGGCAGCCCTCTTGGCTTTTTAAAATGATCGCAGAATTCTTCTCTGCACCCTCGAGAACTACGAACACGATATCCATATTACTAAAATCATAATTTTGTGCGGCGGCCATCTTGGATTTGAAAAATAATCACCAAATCGTTTTCAGCACCCTCGAGAACCTCGGATACGATACACATCATGTTGTTATCATACTTTTGAGCGGCGGCCATTTTGGATTTGAAAACTGATCACAAAATCGTTCTCTGTACCCTCGAGAACCTCGGATACGATACCCATAATCAAGTTATCATACTTTTGAGCGGCAGCCATCTCGGATTAAAAAATGATCCCAAAATTATTTCTATACACTCGAGAACCTCAGACACGATATCCATATTGCTGAAAACATAATTTTGTGCGGCGGCCATCTTGGATATGAAAAATGATCACAAAATCGTTCTCTGCACTCTCAAGAACCTCGGATACGATACCCATATTTTAGTGAACATAATCTTGCACGGCGGCCCACTTGGATTTGAAAAATGACTACAAAATCGTTCTCAGCACCCTCGAAAACCTCGAATACGATACCCAAAATCTAGTTATCATACTTTTGAGCGGCAGCCATCTCGGATTTAAAAATGATCCCAAAATTGTTTTCTGCACCCTCGAGAACCTCAGACACGATATCCATATTGCTGAAGACAAAATTTTGTGCGGCGGCCATCGTGGATATGAAAAATGGTCAAAAAATCGTTCTCTGCACTCTCAAGAAAATTGGATACGATACCCATATTTTTGTGATCATAATCTTGCACGGCGGCCCACTTGGATTTGATAAATGACCACAAAATCGTTCTCAGCACCCTCGAGAACCTCGGATACGATACCCATAATATAGTTATCATACTTTTGAGCGGCGGCCATCTTGGATTTGAAAACTGATCACAAAATCGTTCTCTGTACCCTCGAGAACCTTTGATACGGTACCCATAATCTTGTTATCATACTTTTGAGCGGCAGCCATCTCGGATTTAAAAATGATCCCAAAATTGTTTTCTACACCCTCGAGAACCTCAGACACGATATCCATATTGCTGAAAACATAATTTTGTGCGGCGGCCATCTTGGATTTGAAAACTGATCACAGAATCGTTCTCTGTACCCTCGAGAACCTCGGATACGACACCCATAATGTAGTTATCATGCTATTGAGCGGCGGCCATCTTGGATTTGAAAAATGATCACAAAATCGTTCTCTGCACCCTCGAGAACCTCGGATATGACACCCATAATGTAGTTATCATACTTTTGAGCGGCGGCCATCTCGGATTTGAAAAATGATCCCAAAATTGCTTTCTGCACCCTCGAGAACCTCGGACACGATATCCATATTGCTGAAAACATAATTTTGTGCGGCGGCCATCTTGGATAAGAAAAATGATCACAAAATCGTTCTCAGCACCCTCGAGAACCTCGGATACGATACCCATAATGAAGTTATCATAATTTTGAGCGGCGGCCATGGATTTAAAAATGATCACAAAATCGTTCTCTGCAACCTCGAGAACCTCTGATACGATACCCATAATGAAGTAATCATAATTTTGAGCGGAGGCCATCTCGGATTTAAAAATGATACCAAAATTGTTTTCTGCACCCTCGAGAACCTCGGACACGATATCCATAATGTTGAAAACATAATTGTTTGCGGCAGCCCTCTTGGCTTTTTAAAATGATCGCAGAATTCTTCTCTGCACCCTCGAGAACTACGAACACGATATCCATATTACTAAAATCATAATTTTGTGCGGCGGCCATCTTGGATTTGAAAAATAATCACCAAATCGTTTTCAGCACCCTCGAGAACCTCGGATACGATACACATCATGTTGTTATCATACTTTTGAGCGGCGGCCATTTTGGATTTGAAAACTGATCACAAAATCGTTCTCTGTACCCTCGAGAACCTCGGATACGATACCCATAATCAAGTTATCATACTTTTGAGCGGCAGCCATCTCGGATTAAAAAATGATCCCAAAATTATTTCTTTACACTCGAGAACCTCAGACACGATATCCATATTGCTGAAAACATAATTTTGTGCGGCGGCCATCTTGGATATGAAAAATGATCACAAAATCGTTCTCTGCACTCTCAAGAACCTCGGATACGATACCCACATTTTAGTGAACATAATCTTGCACGGCGGCCCACTTGGATTTGAAAAATGACTACAAAATCGTTCTCAGCACCCTCGAGAACCTCGGATACGACACCCATAATGTAGTTATCATGCTATTGAGCGGCGGCCATCTTGGATTTGAAAAATGATCACAAAATCGTTCTCTGCAACCTCAAGAACCTCTTATACGATACCCATAATGTAGTTATCATAATTTTGAGCGGCGGCAATCTCGGATTTAAAAATGATCCCAAAATTGTTTTCTGCACCCTCGAGAACCTCGGACACGATATCCATATTGCTGAAAACATAATTTTGTGCAGCGGCCATCTTGGATTAGAAAAATTATCACGTTATCGTTCTCAGCACCCTCGAGAACCTCGGATACGATTCCCATAATGTAGTTATCATACCTTTAAGCGGCGGCTATCTTCGATTTGAAAAATGATCACAAAATCGTTCTCTGCCCTCGCAAAAACCTCGGATACGATACCCATATGCTTGTGATCATAATCTTGCACGGCGGCCCTATCTGATTTGAAAAATGGTCAAAAAATCGTTCTCAGCACCCTTGAGAACCTCGGATACGATACCCATATTTTTGTGATCATAATCTTGCACGGCGGCCCTCTTGGACTAGAAAAATGATCCCAAAATTGTTTTCTGCCTCCTCGAGAACCTCGGACACTATATACATATTGCTGAAAACATAATGGTTTGCGGCAGCCCTCTTGGATTTCTTAAATGATCGCAGAATTGTTCTCTGCACCCTCGAGAACCTCGCACACGATATCCATATTGCTAAAATCAAAATATTGTGCGGCGGCCATCTTGGATTACAAAAATGATCACAAAATCGTTCTCTGCACCCTCGAGAACCTCGGATACGATACCCATAATCTAGTTATCATACTTTTGAGCGGCGGCCATCTCGGATTTAAAAATGATCCCAAAATTGCTTTCTGTACCCTCGAGAACCTCGGACACGATATCCACATTGCTGAAAACAATGGTTTGCGGCAGCCCTCTTGGCTTTCTAAAATGATCGCAGAATACTTCTCTGCACCCTCGAGAACCTCTGATACGATACCCATAATGTAGTTATCATAATTTTGAGCGGCGGCCATCTCGGATTTAAAAATGATCCCAAAATTGTTTTCTGCTTCCTCGAGAACCTCGGATACGATACCCATAATGTAGTTATCATAATTTTGAGCGGCGGCCATCTTGGATTTCAAGAATGATCACAAAATCGTTCTGTGCTCTCTCGAGAACCTCGGATACGATACCCATATTTTTGTGATCATAATCTTGCACGGCGGCCATCTTGGATTTGAAAAATGATTACTAAATCGTTCTCTGCACCCTCGAGAATCTCAGACACGATATCCGTATTGCTGAAATCATAATTTTGAGCGACGGCCATCTTGGATTTCAAAAATGATCACAAAATCGTTCTCTGCACCCTCGAGAACCTCGGATACGATACCCATAATCTAGTTATCATATTTTTGAGCGGCGGCCATCTTGGATATCAAAAATGATCACAAAATCGTTCTGTGCACTCTCGAGAACCTCGGATACGATACCCATATTTTTGTGATCATAATCTTGCACTGCGGCCATCTCGGATTTAAAATGATCCCAAAATTGTTTTCTGCACCCTCGAGAACCTCGGACACGATATCCATATTGCTAAAATCATAATTTCGTGCGGCGGCCATCTTGGATTTTAAAAATGATCACCAAATCGTTCTCAGCACCCTCGAGAATCTCGGACACGATATCCATACTGCTGAAATCTTAATTTTGTGCGGCGGCCATCTTGGATTTGAAAAATGATAACCGAATCGTTCTCTGCACCCTCGAGAACCTCGAATACGATACCCATATTTTTGTGATCATAATGTAGCACGGCAGCCATTTTGGATTTGAAAACTGATCACAAAATCGTTCTCTGCACCCTCGAGAACCTCGGATACGATACCCATACTGTAGTTATCATACTTTGAGCGGTGGCCATCTTGTATTTGAAAAATGATCACAAAATCGTTCTCTGCAACCTCGAGAACCTCTGATACGATACCCAATATGTAGTTATCATAATTTTGAGCGGCGGCCATCTCGGATTTAAAAATGATCCCAAATTTGTTTTCTGCACCCACGAGAACCTCGGACACGATATCCATATTGCTGAATACATAATTTTGTGCAGCTGCCATCTTGGATTCGAAAAATTATCACAAAATCATTCTCAGCACCCTCGAAAACCTCGAATACGATACCCAAAATCTAGTTATCATACTTTTGAGCGGCAGCCATCTCGGATTTAAAAATGATCCCAAAATTGTTTTCTGCACCCTCGAGAACCTCAGACACGATATCCATATTGCTGAAGACATAATTTTGTGCGGCGGCAATCATGGATATGAAAAATGATCACAAAATCGTTCTCTGCACTCTCAAGAACCTTGGATACGATACCCATATTTTTGTGATCATAATCTTGCACGGCGGCCCACTTGGATTTGATAAATGACCACAAAATCGTTCTCATCACCCTCGAGAACCTCGGATACGATACCCATAATATAGTTATCATACTTTTGAGCGGCGGCCATCTTGGATTTGAAAACTGATCACAAAATCGTTCTCTGTACCCTCGAGAACCTTTGATACGGTACCCATAATCTTGTTATCATACTTTTGAGCGGCAGCCATCTCGGATTTAAAAATGATCCCAAAATTGTTTTCTACACCCTCGAGAACCTCAGACACGATATCCATATTGCTGAAAACATAATTTTGTGCGGCGGCCATCTTGGATTTGAAAACTGATCACAGAATCGTTCTCTGTACCCTCGAGAACCTCGGATATGATACCCATACTTTTGTGATCATAATCTTGCACGGCGGCCCACTTGGATTTGATAAATGACCACAAAATCGTTCTCAGCACCCTCGAGAACCTCGGATACGACACCCATAATGTAGTTATCATACTATTGAGCGGCGGCTATCTTGGATTTGAAAAATGATCACAAAATCGTTCTCTGCACCCTCGAGAACCTCGGATACGACACCCATAATGTAGTTATCATACTTTTGAGCGGCGGCCATCTCGGATTTGAAAAATGATCCCAAAATTGCTTTCTGCACACTCGAGAACCTCGGATACGATATCCATATTGCTGAAAACATAATGGTTTGCGGTAGCCCTCTTGGCTTTCTAAAACGATCGCAGAATTCTTCTCTGCACCCTCGAGAACCACGGACACGATATCCATATTGCTCAAATCATTATTTTGTGCGGCGGCCATCTTGGATTTGAAAAATAATCACCAAATCGTTCTCAGCACCCTCGAGAACCTCGGATACGATACACATCATGTAGTTATCATACTTTTGAGCGGCGGCCATTTTGGATTTGAAAACTGATCACAAAATCGTTCACTGTACCCTCGAGAACCTCTGATACGATACCCATAATGTAATTATCATAATTTTGAATCCAAAAATAGTTTTCTGCACCCTCGAGAACCTCGGACACGATATCCATATTGCTGAAAACATAATTTTGTGCGGCGGCCATCTCGGATTTAAAAATGATCCCAAAATAGTTTTCTGCACCCTCGAGAACCTCGGACACGATTTCCATATTGCTGAAAACATAATTTTGTGCAGCGGCCATCTTGGATTAGAAAAATGATCACATAATCATTCTCAGCACCCTCGAGAACCTCGGATACGAAACCCATAATGTAGTTATCATACTTTTGAGCGGCGGCCATCTTGGATTTGAAAAATGATCACAAAATCATTCTCAGCACCCTCGAGAACCTCGGATACGATACCAATAATGAAGTTATCATACTTTTAAGCGGCGGCTATCTTCGATTTGAAAAATGATCACAAAATCATTCTCCGCACCCTCGAGTACCTCGGATACGATACCCATAATGTAGTTATCATAATTTTGAGCGGCGGCCATCTTGGATTTCAAAAATGATCACAAAATCGTTCTGTGCACTCTCGAGAACCTCGGATACGATATCCATATTTTTGTGATCATAATCTTGCACTGCGGCCATCTCGGATTTAAAATGATCCCAAAATTGTTTTCTGCACCCTCGAGAACCTCGGACACGATATCCATATTGCTAAAATCATAATTTCGTGCGGCGGCCATCTTGGATTTGAAAAATGATCACCAAATCGTTCTCTGCACCCTTTAGAACCTCGAATACGATACCCATAATGTAGTTATCATAATTTTGAGCGGCGGCCATCTTGGATTTCATAAATGATTACAAAATCGTTCTGTGCACTCTCGAGAACCTCGGATACGATACCCATATTTTTGTGATCATAATCTAGCACGGCGGCCATTTTGGATTTGAAAACTGATCACAAAATCGTTCTCTGCACCCTCGAGAACCTCGGATACGATATCCATATTGCTGAAAACATAATGGTTTGCGGTAGTCCTCTTGGCTTTCTAAAATGATCGCAGAATTCTTCTCTGCACCCTCGAGAACCTCGGACACGATATCCATATTGCTGAAAACATAATGGTTTGCGGTAGCCCTCTTGGCTTTTTAAAATGATCGCAGAATTCTTCTCTGCACCCTCGAATACTACGGACACGATATCCATATTACTAAAATCATAATTTTGTGCGGCGGCCATCTTGGATTTGAAAAATAATCACCAAATCGTTCTCAGCACCCTCGAGAACCTCGGATACGATACACATCATGTAGTTATCATATTTTTGAGCGGCGGCCATTTTGGATTTGAAAACTGATCACAAAATCGTTCTCTGTACCCTCGAGAACCTCGGATACGATACCCATAATCAAGTTATCATACTTTTGAATCCAAAAATAGTTTTCTGCACCCTCGAGAACCTCGGACACGATATCCATATTGCTGAAAACATAATTTTGTGCGGCGGCCATCTTGGATATGAAAAATGATCACAAAATCGTTCTCTGCACTCTCAAGAACCTCGGATACGATACCCATATTTTAGTGATCATAATCTTGCACGGCGGCCCACTTGGATTTGAAAAATGACTACAAAATCGTTCTCAGCTCCCTCGAGAACCTCGGATACGATACCCATAATGTAGTTATCATACTTTTGAGCAGCGGCCATCTTGGATTTGAAAAATTATCACAAAATCGTTCTCTGCAACCTCGAGAACCTCGGATACGACACCCATAATGTAGTTATCATAATTTTGAGCGGCGGCCATCTCGGATTTAAAAATGATCCCAAAATTGTTTTCTGCACCCTCGAGAACCTCGGACACGATATCCATATTGCTGAAAACATAATTTTGTGCGGCGGCCATCTTGGATAAGAAAAATGATCACAAAATCGTTCTCAACACCCTCGAGAACCTCGGATACGATACCCATAATGAAGTTATCATAATTTTGAGCGGCGGCCATGGATTTAAAAATGATCACAAAATAGTTCTCTGCAACCTCGAGAACCTCTGATACGATACCCATAATGAAGTTATCATAATTTTGAGCGGAGGCCATCTCGGATTTAAAAATGATACCAAAATTGTTTTCTGCACCCTCGAGAACCTCGGACACGATATCCATATTGCTGAAAACATAATGGTTTGCGGTAGCCCTCTTGGCTTTTTAAAATGATCGCAGAATTCTTCTCTGCACCCTCGAATACTACGGACACGATATCCATATTACTAAAATCATAATTTTGTGCGGCGGCCATCTTGGATTTGAAAAATAATCACCAAATCGTTTTCAGCACCCTCGAGAACCTCGGATACGATACACATCATGTAGTTATCATACTTTTGAGCGGCGGCCATTTTGGATTTGAAAACTGATCACAAAATCGTTCTCTGTACCCTCGAGAACCTCGGATACGATACCCATAATCAAGTTATCATACTTTTGAGCGGCAGCCATCTCGGATTTAAAAATGATCCCAAAATTATTTCTGCACACTCGAGAACCTCAGACACGATATCCATATTGCTGAAAACATTATTTTGTGCGGCGGCCATCTTGGATATGAAAAATGATCACAAAATCGTTCTCTGCACTCTCAAGAACCTCGGATACGATACCCATATTTTAGTGATCATAATCTTGCACGGCGGCCCACTTGGATTTGAAAAATGACTACAAAATCGTTCTCAGCACCCTCGAGAACCTCGGATACGATACCCATAATGTAGTTATCATACTTTTGAGCGGCGGCCATCTTGGATTTGAAAAATGATCACAAAATCGTTCTCTGCAACCTCAAGAACCTCTTATACGATACCCATAATGTAGTTATCATACCTTTAAGCGGCGGCTATCTTCGATTTGAAAAATGATCACAAAATCGTTCTCTGCCCTCTCAAAAACCTCGGATACGATACCCATATTTTTGTGATCATAATCTTGCACGGCGGCCCTATCTGATTTGAAAAATGGTCACAAAATCGTTCTCAGCACCCTTGAGAACCTCGGATACGATACCCATATTTTTGTGATCATAATCTTGCACGGCGGCCCTCTTGGACTTGAAAAATGATCCCAAAATTGTTTTCTGCCTCCTCGAGAACCTCGGACACTATATACATAATGCTGAAAACATAATGGTTTGCGGCAGCCCTCTTGGATTACAAAAATGATCACAAAATCGTTCTCTGCACCCTCGAGAACCTCGGATACGATACCCATAATCTAGTTATCATACTTTTGAGCGGCGGCCATCTCGGATTTAAAAATGATCCCAAAATTGCTTTCTGTACCCTCGAGAACCTCGGACACGATATCCATATTGCTGAAAACAATGGTTTGCGGCAGCCCTCTTGGCTTTCTAAAATGATCGCAGAATACTTCTCTGCACCCTCGAGAACCTCTGATACGATACCCATAATGTAGTTATCATAATTTTGAGCGGCGGCCATCTCGGATTCAAAAATGATCCCAAAATTGTTTTCTGCACCCTCGAGAACCTCGGATACGATACCCATAATGTATTTATCATAATTTTGAGCGGCGGCCATCTTGGATTTCAAGAATGATCACAAAATCGTTCTGTGCTCTCTCGAGAACCTCGGATACGATACCCATATATTTGTGATCATAATCTTGCACGGCGGCCATCTTGGATTTGAAAAATGATTACTAAATCGTTCTCTGCACCCTCGAGAATCTCAGACACGATATCCGTATTGCTGAAATCATAATTTTGAGCGACGGCCATCTTGGATTTCAAAAATGATCACAAAATCGTTCTCTGCACCCTCGAGAACCTCGGATACGATACCCATAATCTAGTTATCATACTTTTGAGCGGCGGCCATCTTGGATTTCAAAAATGATCACAAAATCGTTCTGTGCACTCTCGTGAACCTCGGATACGATACCCATATTTTTGTGATCATAATCTTGCACTGCGGCCATCTCGGATTTAAAATGATCCCAAAATTGTTTTCTGCACCCTCGAGAACCTCGGACACGATATCCATATTGCTAAAATCATAATTTCGTGCGGCGGCCATCTTGGATTTGAAAAATGATCACCAAATCGTTCTCAGCACCCTCGAGAATCTCGGACACGATATCCATACTGCTGAAATCTTAATTTTGTGCGGCGGCCATCTTGGATTTGAAAAATGATCACCAAATCGTTCTCTGCACCCTCGAGAACCTCGGATACGATACCCATAATGTAGTTATCATAATTTTGAGCGGCGGCCATCTTGGATTTCATAAATGATTACAAAATCGTTCTGTGCACTCTCGAGAACCTCGGATACGATACCCATATTTTTGTGATCATAATCTAGCACGGCAGCCATTTTGGATTTGAAAACTGATCACAAAATCGTTCTCTGCACCCTCGAGAACCTCGGATACGATACCCATACTGTAGTTATCATACTTTGAGCGGTGGCCATCTTGTATTTGAAAAATGATCACAAAATCGTTCTCTGCAACCTCGAGAACCTCTGATACGATACCCATTATGTAGTTATCATAATTTTGAGCGGCGGCCATCTCGGATTTAAAAATGATCCCAAATTTGTTTTCTGCACCCTCGAGAACCTCGGACACGATATCCATATTGCTGAATACATAATTTTGTGCAGCTGCCATCTTGGATTCGAAAAATTATCACAAAATCATTCTCAGCACCCTCGAAAACCTCGAATACGATACCCAAAATCTAGTTATCATACTTTTGAGCGGCAGCCATCTCGGATTTAAAAATGATCCCAAAATTGTTTTCTGCACCCTCGAGAACCTCAGACACGATATCCATATTGCTGAAGACATAATTTTGTGCGGCGGCCATCGTGGATATGAAAAATGATCACAAAATCGTTCTCTGCACTCTCAAGAACCTTGGATACGATACCCATATTTTTGTGATCATAATCTTGCACGGCGGCCCACTTGGATTTGATAAATGACCACAAAATCGTTCTCAGCACCCTCGAGAACCTCGGAAACGATACCCATAATATAGTTATCATACTTTTGAGCGGCGGCCATCTTGGATTTGAAAACTGATCACAAAATCGTTCTCTGTACCCTCGAGAACCTTTGATACGGTACCCATAATCTTGTTATCATACTTTTGAGCGGCAGCCATCTCGGATTTAAAAATGATCCCAAAATTGTTTTCTACACCCTCGAGAACCTCAGACACGATATCCATATTGCTGAAAACATAATTTTGTGCGGCGGCCCACTTGGATTTGATAAATGACCACAAAATCGTTCTCAGCACCCTCGAGAACCTCGGATACGACACCCATAATGTAGTTATCATACTATTGAGCGGAGGCCATCTTGGATTTGAAAAATGATCACAAAATCGTTCTCTGCACCCTCGAGAACCTCGGATATGACACCCATAATGTAGTTATCATACTTTTGAGCGGCGGCCATCTCGGATTTGAAAAATGATCCCAAAATTGCTTTCTGCACCCTCGAGAACCTCGGACACGATATCCATATTGCTGAAAACATAATTTTGTGCGGCGGCCATCTTGGATAAGAAAAATGATCACAAAATCGTTCTCTGCACCCTCGAGAACCTCGGATACGATACCCAAAATGAAGTTATCATAATTTTGAGCGGCGGCCCACTTGGATTTGATAAATGACCACAAAATCGTTCTCAGCACCCTCGAGAACCTCGGATACGACACCCATAATGTAGTTATCATACTATTGAGCGGCGGCCATCTTGGATTTGAAAAATGATCACAAAATCGTTCTCTGCACCCTCGAGAACCTCGGATACGACACCCATAATGTAGTTATCATACTTTTGAGCGGCGGCCATCTCGGATTTGAAAAATGATCCCAAAATTGCTTTCTGCACCCTCGAGAACCTCGGACACGATATCCATATTGCTGAAAACATAATTTTGTGCGGCGGCCATCTTGGATAAGAAAAATGATCACAAAATCGTTCTCAGCACCCTCGAGAACCTCTGATACGATACCCATAATGAAGTTATCATAATTTTGAACGGCGGCCATCTCGGATTTAAAAATGATTCCAAAATTGTTTTCTGCACCCTCGAGAACCTCGGACACGATATCCATATTGCTGAAAACATAATGGTTTGTGGTAGCCCTCTTGGCTTTCTAAAATGATCGCAGAATTCTTCTCTGCACCCTTGAGAACCACGGACACGATATCCATATTGCTAAAATCATAATTTTGTGCGGCGGCCATCTTGGATTTGAAAAATAATCACCAAATCGTTCTCAGCACCCTCGAGAACCTCGGATACGATACACATCATGTAGTTATCATACTTTTGAGCGGCGGCCATTTTGGATTTTAAAACTGATCACAAAATCGTTCTCTGTACCCTCGAGAACCTCGGATACGATACCCATAGTCAAGTTATCATACATTTGAGCGGCAGCCATCTCGGATTTCAAAATGATCCCAAAATTATTTCTGCACACTCGAGAAACTCAGACACGATATCCATATTGCTGAAAACATAATTTTGTGCGGCGGCCATCTTGGATATGAAAAATGATCACAAAATCGTTCTCTGCACTCTCAAGAACCTCGGATACGATACCCATATTTTAGTGATCATAATCTTGCACGGCGGCCCACTTGGATTTGAAAAATGACTACAAAATCGTTCTCAGCTCCCTCGACAACCTCGGATACGATACCCATAATGTAGTTATCATTCTTTTGAGCGGCGGCCATCTTGGATTTGAAAAATGATCACAAAATCGTTCTCTGCAACCTCAAGAACCTCTGATACGTTACCCATAATGTAGTTATCATAATTTTGAGCGGCGGCCATTTTGGATTTTAAAACTGATCACAAAATCGTTCTCTGTACCCTCGAGAACCTCGGATACGATACCCATAGTCAAGTTATCATACATTTGAGCGGCAGCCATCTCGGATTTCAAAATGATCCCAAAATTATTTCTGCACACTCGAGAAACTCAGACACGATATCCATATTGCTGAAAACATAATTTTGTGCGGCGGCCATCTTGGATATGAAAAATGATCACAAAATCGTTCTCTGCACTCTCAAGAACCTCGGATACGATACCCATATTTTAGTGATCATAATCTTGCACGGCGGCCCACTTGGATTTGAAAAATGACTACAAAATCGTTCTCAGCTCCCTCGAGAACCTCGGATATGACACCCATAATGTAGTTATCATACTTTTGAGCGGCGGCCATCTCGGATTTGAAAAATGATCCCAAAATTGCTTTCTGCACCCTCGAGAACCTCGGACACGATATCCATATTGCTGAAAACATAATTTTGTGCGGCGGCCATCTTGGATAAGAAAAATGATCACAAAATCGTTCTCTGCACCCTCGAGAACCTCGGATACGATACCCAAAATGAAGTTATCATAATTTTGAGCGGCGGCCCACTTGGATTTGATAAATGACCACAAAATCGTTCTCAGCACCCTCGAGAACCTCGGATACGACACCCATAATGTAGTTATCATACTATTGAGCGGCGGCCATCTTGGATTTGAAAAATGATCACAAAATCGTTCTCTGCACCCTCGAGAACCTCGGATACGACACCCATAATGTAGTTATCATACTTTTGAGCGGCGGCCATCTCGGATTTGAAAAATGATCCAAAAATTGTTTTCTGCACCCTCGAGAACCTCGGACACGATATCCATATTGCTGAAAATATAATTTTGTGCGGCGGCCATCTTGGATTAGAAAAATGATCACAAAATCGTTAACAGCACCCTCGAGAACCTCGGATACGATACCCATAATTAAGTTATCATAATTTTGAGCGGCGGCCATCTCGGATTTAAAAATGATACCAAAATTGTTTTCTGCACCCTCGAGAACCTCGGACACGATATCCATATTGCTGAAAACATAATGGTTTGCGGTAGCCCTCTTGGCTTTCCAAAATGATCGCAGAATTCTTCTCTGCACCCTCGAGAACCACGGACACGATATCCATTTTGCTAAAATCATAATTTTGTGCGGCGGCCATCTTGGATTTGAAAAATAATCACCAAATCGTTTTCAGCACCCTCGAGAACCTCGGATACGATACACATCATGTAGTTATCATACTTTTGAGCGGCGGCCATTTTGGATTTGAAAACTGATCACAAAATCGTTCTCTGTTCCCTCGAGAACCTCGGATACGATACCCATAATCAAGTTATCATACTTTTGAGCGGCAGCCATCTCGGACTTAAAAATGATCCCAAAATTATTTCTGTACACTCGAGAACCTCAGACACGATATCCATATTGCTGAAAACATAATTTTGTGCGGCGGCCATCTTGGATATGAAAAATGATCACAAAATCGTTCTCTGCACTCTCAAGAACCTCGGATACGATACCCATATTTTAGTGATCATAATCTTGCACGGCGGCCCACTTGGATTTGAAAAATGACTACAAAATCGTTCTCAGCTCCCTCGACAACCTCTGATACGATACCCATAATGTAGTTATCATTCTTTTGAGCAGCGGCCATCTTGGATTTGAAAAATGATCACAAAATCGTTCTCTGCAGCCTCAAGAACCTCTGATACGTTACCCATAATGTAGTTATCATAATTTTGAGCGGCGGCCATCTCGGATTTAAAAATGATCCAAAAATTGTTTTCTGCACCCTCGAGAACCTCGGACACGATATCCATATTGCTGAAAATATAAATTTGTGCGGCGGCCATCTTGGATTTGAAAAATAATCACCAAATCGTTCTCAGCACCCTCGAGAACCTCGGATACGATACACATCATGTAGTTATCATACTTTTGAGCGGCGGCCATTTTGGATTTTAAAACTGATCACAAAATCGTTCTCTGTACCCTCGAGAACCTCGGATACGATACCCATAATCAAGTTATCATACTTTTGAGCGGCAGCCATCTCGGATTTCAAAATGATCCCAAAATTATTTCTGCACACTCGAGAACCTCAGACACGATATCCATATTGCTGAAAACATAATTTTGTGCGGCGGCCATCTTGGATATGAAAAATGATCACAAAATCGTTCTCTGCACTCTCAAGAACCTCGGATACGATACCCATATTTTAGTGATCATAATCTTGCACGGTGGCCCACTTGGATTTGAAAAATGACTACAAAATCGTTCTCAGCACCCTCGAGAACCTCGGATACGATACCCATAATGTAGTTATCATACTTTTGAGCGGCGGCCATCTTGGATTTGAAAAATGATCACAAAATCGTTCTCTGCAACCTCAAGAACCTCGGATATGATACACATAATGTAGTTATCATACTTTTGAGCGGCGGCCATTTTGGATTTGAAAACTGATCACAAAATCGTTCTCTGTACCCTCGAGAACCTCGGATACGATACCCATAATGAAGTTATCATAATTTTGAGCGGCGGCCATGGATTTAAAAATGATCACAAAATCGATCTCTGCAACCTCGAGAACCTCTGATACGATACCCATAATGAAGTTATCATAATTTTGAGCGGCGGCCATCTCGGATTTAAAAATGATACCAAAATTGTTTTCTGCACCCTCGAGAACCTCGGACACGATATCCATATTGCTGAAAACATAATGGTTTGCGGTAGCCCTCTTGGCTTTCCAAAATGATCGCAGAATTCTTCTCTGCACCCTCGAGAACCACGGACACGATATCCATTTTGCTAAAATCATAATTTTGTGCGGCGGCCATCTTGGATTTGAAAAATAATCACCAAATCGTTTTCAGCACCCTCGAGAACCTCGGATACGATACACATCATGTAGTTATCATACTTTTGAGCGGCGGCCATTTTGGATTTGAAAACTGATCACAAAATCGTTCTCTGTTCCCTCGAGAACCTCGGATACGATACCCATAATCAAGTTATCATACTTTTGAGCGGCAGCCATCTCGGATTTAAAAATGATCCTAAAATTATTTCTGTACACTCGAGAACCTCAGACACGATATCCATATTGCTGAAAACATAATTTTGTGCGGCGGCCATCTTGGATATGAAAAATGATCACAAAATCGTTCTCTGCACTCTCAAGAACCTCGGATACGATACCCATATTTTAGTGATCATAATCTTGCACGGTGGCCCACTTGGATTTGAAAAATGACTACAAAATCGTTCTCAGCACCCTCGAGAACCTCGGATACGATACCCATAATGTAGTTATCATACTTTTGAGCGGCGGCCATCTTGTATTTGAAAAATGATCACAAAATCGTTCTCTGCAACCTCAAGAACCTCTGATACGATACCCATAATGTAGTTATCATAATTTTGAGCGGCGGCCATCTCGGATTTAAAAATGATCCCAAAATTGTTTTCTGCACCCTCGAGAACCTCGGACACGTTATCCATATTGCTGAAAACATAATTTTGTGCAGCGGCCATCTTGGATTTGAAAAATTATCACATAATCGTTCTCAGCACCCTCAAGAACCTCGGTTACGATTCCCATAATGTAGTTATCATACCTTTAAGCGGCGGCTATCTTCGATTTGAAAAATGATCACAAAATCGTTCTCTGCCCTCTCAAAAACCTCGGATACGATACCCATATGTTTGTGATCATAATCTTGCACGGCGGCCCTATTGGATTTGAAAAATGGTCACAAAATCGTTCTCAGCACCCTTGAGAACCTCGGATACGATACCCATATTTTTGTGAACATAATCTTGCACGGCGGCCATCTTGGACTTGAAAAATGATCCCAAAATTGTTTTCTGCATCCTCGAGAACCTCGGACACGATAAACATATTGCTGAAAACATAATGGTTTGCGGCAGCCCTCTTGGATTTCAAAAATGATCACAAAATCGTTCTCAGCACCCTCGAGAACCTCGGATACGATACCCATAATGTAGTTATCATACTTTTGAGCGGGGGCCATCTTGGATTTGAAAACTGATCACAAAATCGTTCTCTGCACCCTCGAGAACCTCTGATACGATACCCATAATGTAGTTATCATAATTTTGAGCGGCGGCCATCTCGGATTTAAAAATGATCCCAAAATTGTTTTCTGCACCCTCGAGAACCTCGGATACGATACCCATAATGTAGTTATCATAATTTTGAGCGGCGGCCATCTTGGATTTCAAGAATGATCACAAAATCGTTCTGTGCTCTCTCGAGAACCTCGGATACGATACCCATATTTTTGTGATCATAATCTTGCACGGCGGCCATCTTGGATTTGAAAAATGATTACTAAATCGTTCTCTGCACCCTCGAGAATCTCAAACACGATATCCGTATTGCTGAAATCATAATTTTGAGCGGCGGCCTTCTTGGATTTCAAAAATGATCACAAAATCGTTCTCTGCACCCTCGAGAACCTCGGATACGATACCCATAATGTAGTTATCATACTTTGAGCGGTGGCCATCTTGTATTTGAAAAATGATCACAAAATCGTTCTCTGCAACCTCGAGAACCTCTGATACGATACCCATTATGTAGTTATCATAGTTTTGAGCGGCGGCCATCTCGGATTTAAAAATGATCCCAAATTTGTTTTCTGCACCCTCGAGAACCTCGGACACGATATCCATATTGCTGAAAACATAATTTTGTGCAGCTGCCATCTTGGATTCGAAAAATTATCACAAAATCATTCTCAGCACCCTCGAAAACCTCGAATACGATACCCAAAATGTAGTTATCATACATTTGAGCGGCGGCCATCTTGGATTTGAAAAAAGGATCACAAAATCATTCTCAGCACCCTCGAGGTTCTCGGATACGATACCAATAATGTAGTTATCATACTTTTAAGCGGCGGCTATCTTCGATTTGAAAAATGATCACAAAATTATTCTCTGCACCCTCGAGAACCTCGGATACGATACCCATAATCTAGTTATCATACTGTTGAGCGGCGGCCATCTCGGATTTAAAAATGATCCCAAAATTGCTTTCTAGACCCTCGAGAACCTCGGACACGATATCCATATTGCTGAAAACAATGATTTGCGGCAGCCCTCTTGGCTTTCTAAAATGATCGCAGAATACTTCTCTGCACCCTCGAGAACCTCTGATACGTTACCCATAATGTAGTTATCATAATTTTGAGCGGCGGCCATCTCGGATTTGAAAAATTATCACAAAATCGTTGTCTGCAACCTCGAGACCCTCGGATACGACACCCATAATGTAGTTATCATAATTTTGAGCGGCGGCCATCTCGGATTTAAAAATGATCCCAAAATTGTTTTCTGCACCCTCGAGAACCTCGGACACGATATCCATATTGCTGAAAACATAATTTTGTGCGGCGGCCATCTTGAATAAGAAAAATGATCACAAAATCGTTTTCAGCACCCTCGAGAACCTCGGATACGATACACATCATGTAGTTATCATACTTTTGAGCGGTGGCCATTTTGGATTTGAAAACTGATCACAAAATCGTTCTCTGTACCCTCGAGAACCTCGGATACGATACCCATAATCAAGTTATCATACTTTTGAGCGGCAGCCATCTCGGATTTAAAAATGATCCCAAAATTATTACTGCACACTCGAGAACCTCAGACACGATATCCATATTGCTGAAAACATAATTTTGTGCGGCGGCCATCTTGGATATGAAAAATGATCACAAAATCGTTCTCTGCACTCTCAAGAACCTCGGATACGATACCCATATTTTAGTGATCATAATCTTGCACGGCGGCCCACTTGGATTTGAAAAATGACTACAAAATCGTTCTCAGCACCCTCGAGAACCTCGGATACGATACCCATAATGTAGTTATCATACTTTTGAGCGGCGGCCATCTTGGATTTGAAAAATGATCACAAAATCGTTCTCTGCAACCTCAAGAACCTCTGATACAATACCCATAATGTAGTTATCATAATTTTGAGCGGCGGCAATCTCGGATTTAAAAATGATCCCAAAATTGTTTTCTGCACCCTCGAGAACCTCGGACACGATATCCATATTGCTGAAAACATAATTTTGTGCAGCGGCTATCTTGGATTAGAAAAATTATCACATAATCGTTCTCAGCACCCTCGAGAACCTCGGATACGATTCCCATAATGTAGTTATCATACCTTTAAGCGGCGGCTATCTTCGATTTGAAAAAAAGATCACAAAATCGTTCTCTGCCCTCTCAAAAACCTCGGATACGATACCCATATGTTTGTGATCATAATCTTGCACGGCGGCCCTATCTGATTTGAAAAATGGTCACAAAATCGTTATCAGCACCCTTGAGAACCTCGGATACGATACCCATATTTTTGTGATCATAATCTTGCACGGCGGCCCTCTTGGACTTGAAAAATGATCCCAAAATTGTTTTCTGCATCCTCGAGAACCTCGGAACCGATATACATATTGCTGAAAACATAATGGTTTGCGGCAGCCCTCTTGGATTTCTAAAATGATCGCAGAATTGTTCTCTGCACCCTCGAGAACCTCGCACACGATATCCATATTGCTAAAATCAAAATTTTGTGCGGCGGCCATCTTGGATTACAAAAATGATCACAAAATCGTTCTCTGCACCCTCGAGAACCTCGGATGCGACACCCATAATCTAGTTATCATACTTTTGAGCGGCGGCCATCTCGGATTTAAAAATGATCCCAAAATTGCTTTCTGTACCCTCGAGAACCTCGGACACGATATCCATATTGCTGAAAACAATGGTTTTCGGCAGCCCTCTTGGCTTTCTAAAATGATCGCAGAATACTTCTCTGCACCCTCGAGAACCTCTGATACGATACCCATAATGTAGTTATCATAATTTTGAGCGGCGGCCATCTCGGATTTAAAAATGATCCCAAAATTGTTTTCTGCACCCTCGAGAACCTCGGATACGATACCCATAATGTAGTTATCATAATTTTGAGCGGCGGCCATCTTGGATTTCAAGAATGATCACAAAATCGTTCTGTGCTCTCTCGAGAACCTCGGATACGATACCCATATATTTGTGATCATAATCTTGCACGGCGGCCATCTTGGATTTGAAAAATGATTACTAAATCGTTCTCTGCACCCTCGAGAATCTCAAACACGATATCCGTATTGCTGAAATCATAATTTTGAGCGGCGGCCTTCTTGGATTTCAAAAATGATCACAAAATCGTTCTCTGCACCCTCGAGAACCTCGGATACGATACCCATAATGTAGTTATCATACTTTGAGCGGTGGCCATCTTGTATTTGAAAAATGATCACAAAATCGTTCTCTGCAACCTCGAGAACCTCTGATATGATACCCATTATGTAGTTATCATAGTTTTGAGCGGCGGCCATCTTGGATTTAAAAATGATCCCAAATTTGTTTTCTGCAACCTCGAGAACCTCGGACACGATATCCATATTGCTGAAAACATAATTTTGTGCAGCTGCCATCTTGGATTCGAAAAATTATCACAAAATCATTCTCAGCACCCTCGAAAACCTCGAATACGATACCCAAAATGTAGTTATCATACATTTGAGCGGCGGCCATCTTGGATTTGAAAAAAGGATCACAAAATCATTCTCAGCACCCTCGAGGTTCTCGGATACGATACCAATAATGTAGTTATCATACTTTTAAGCGGCGGCTATCTTCGATTTGAAAAATGATCACAAAATCATTCTCTGCACCCTCGAGAACCTCGGATACGATACCCATAACCTAGTTATCATACTGTTGAGCGGCGGCCATCTCGGATTTAAAAATGATCCCAAAATTGCATTCTAGACCCTCGAGAACCTCGGACACGATATCCATATTGCTGAAAACAATGATTTGCGGCAGCCTTCTTGGCTTTCTAAAATGATCGCAGAATACTTCTCTGCACCCTCGAGAACCTCTGATACGTTACCCATAATGTAGTTATCATAATTTTGAGCGGCGGCCATCTCGGATTTGAAAAATTATCACAAAATCGTTGTCTGCAACCTCGAGACCCTCGGATACGACACCCATAATGTAGTTATCATAATTTTGAGCGGCGGCCATCTCGGATTTAAAAATGATCCCAAAATTGTTTTCTGCACCCTCGAGAACCTCGGACACGATATCCATATTGCTGAAAACATAATTTTGTGCGGCGGCCATCTTGGATAAGAAAAATGATCACAAAATCGTTTTCAGCACCCTCGAGAACCTCGGATACGATACACATCATGTAGTTATCATACTTTTGAGCGGCGGCCATTTTGGATTTGAAAACTGATCACAAAATCGTTCTCTGTACCCTCGAAAACCTCGAATACGATACCCAAAATGTAGTTATCATACATTTGAGCGGCGGCCATCTTGGATTTGAAAAAAGGATCACAAAATCATTCTCAGCACCCTCGAGGTTCTCGGATACGATACCAATAATGTAGTTATCATACTTTTAAGCGGCGGCTATCTTCGATTTGAAAAATGATCACAAAATCATTCTCTGCACCCTCGAGAACCTCGGATACGATACCCATAATCTAGTTATCATACTGTTGAGCGGCGGCCATCTCGGATTTAAATATGATCCCAAAATTGCTTTCTAGACCCTCGAGAACCTCGGACACGATATCCATATAGCTGAAAACAATGATTTGCGGCAGCCCTCTTGGCTTTCTAAAATGATCGCAGAATACTTCTCTGCACCCTCGAGAACCTCTGATACGTTACCCATAATGTAGTTATCATAATTTTGAGCGGCGGCCATCTCGGATTTGAAAAATTATCACAAAATCGTTCTCTGCAACCTCGAGACCCTCGGATACGACACCCATAATGTAGTTATCATAATTTTGAGCGGCGGCCATCTCGGATTTAAAAATGATCCCAAAATTGTTTTCTGCACCCTCGAGAACCTCGGACACGATATCCATATTGCTGAAAACATAATTTTGTGCGGCGGCCATCTTGGATAAGAAAAATGATCACAAAATCGTTTTCAGCACCCTCGAGAACCTCGGATACGATACACATCATGTAGTTATCATACTTTTGAGCGGCGGCCATTTTGGATTTGAAAACTGATCACAAAATCGTTCTCTGTACCCTCGAGAACCTCGGATACGATACCCATAATCAAGTTATCATACTTTTGAGCGGCAGCCATCTCGGATTTAAAAATGATCCCAAAATTATTTCTGCACACTCGAGAACCTCAGACACGATATCCATATTGCTGAAAACATAATTTTGTGCGGCGGCCATCTTGGATATGAAAAATGATCACAAAATCGTTCTCTGCAATCTCAAGAACCTCGGATACGATACCCATATTTTAGTGATCATAATCTTGCACGGCGGCCCACTTGGATTTGAAAAATGACTACAAAATCGTTCTCAGCACCCTCGAGAACCTCGGATACGATACCCATAATGTAGTTATCATACTTTTGAGCGGCGGCCATCTTGGATTTGAAAAATGATCACAAAATCGTTCTCTGCAACCTCAAGAACCTCTGATACAATACCCATAATGTAGTTATCATAATTTTGAGCGGCGGCAATCTCGGATTTAAAAATGATCCCAAAATTGTTTTCTGCACCCTCGAGAACCTCGGACACGATATCCATATTGCTGAAAACATAATTTTGTGCAGCGGCTATCTTGGATTAGAAAAATTATCACATAATCGTTCTCAGCACCCTCGAGAACCTCGGATACGATTCCCATAATGTAGTTATCATACCTTTAAGCGGCGGCTATCTTCGATTTGAAAAATGATCACAAAATCGTTCTCTGCCCTCTCAAAAACCTCGGATACGATACCCATATGTTTGTGATCATAATCTTGCACGGCGGCCCTATCTGATTTGAAAAATGGTCACAAAATCGTTATCAGCACCCTTGAGAACCTCGGATACGATACCCATATTTTTGTGATCATAATCTTGCACGGCAGCCCTCTTGGACTTGAAAAATGATCCCAAAATTGTTTTCTGCATCCTCGAGAACCTCGGACACGATATACATATTGCTGAAAACATAATGGTTTGCGGCGGCCATCTGGGATTTGAAAAATGATCACAAAATCGTTCTCTGCACCCTCGAGAACCTCGCACACGATATCCATATTGCTAAAATCAAAATTTTATGCGGCGGCCATCTTGGATTACAAAAATGATCACAAAATCGTTCTCTGCACCCTCGAGAACCTCGGATGCGACACCCATAATCTAGTTATCATACTTTTGAGCGGCGGCCATCTCGGATTTAAAAATGATCCCAAAATTGCTTTCTGTACCCTCGAGAACCTCGGACACGATATCCATATTGCTGAAAACAATGGTTTGCGGCAGCCCTCTTGGCTTTCTAAAATGATCGCAGAATACTTCTCTGCACCCTCGAGAACCTCTGATACGATACCCATAATGTAGTTATCATAATTTTGAGCGGCGGCCATCTCGGATTTAAAAATGATCCCAAAATTGTTTTCTGCACCCTCGAGAACCTCGGATACGATACCCATAATGTAGTTATCATAATTTTGAGCGGCGGCCATCTTGGATTTCAAGAATGATCACAAAATCGTTCTGTGCTCTCTCGAGAACCTCGGATACGATACCCATATTTTAGTGATCATAATCTTGCACGGCGGCCCACTTGGATTTGAAAAATGACTACAAAATCGTTCTCAGCACCCTCGAGAACCTCGGATACGATACCCATAATGTAGTTATCATACTTTTGTGCGGCGGCCATCTTGGATAAGAAAAATGATCACAAAATCGTTTTCAGCACCCTCGAGAACCTCGGATACGATACACATCATGTAGTTATCATACTTTTGAGCGGCGGCCATTTTGGATTTGAAAACTGATCACAAAATCGTTCTCTGTACCCTCGAAAACCTCGAATACGATACCCAAAATGTAGTTATCATACATTTGAGTGGCGGCCATCTTGGATTTGAAACAAGGATCACAAAATCATTCTCAGCACCCTCGAGGTTCTCGGATACGATACCAATAATGTAGTTATCATACTTTTAAGCGGCGGCTATCTTCGATTTGAAAAATGATCACAAAATCATTCTCTGCACCCTCGAGAACCTCGGATACGATACCCATAATCTAGTTATCATACTGTTGAGCGGCGGCCATCTCGGATTTAAAAATGATCCCAAAATTGCTTTCTAGACCCTCGACAACCTCGGACACGATATCCATATTGCTGAAAACAATGATTTGCGGCAGCCCTCTTGGCTTTCTAAAATGATCGCAGAATACTTCTCTGCACCCTCGAGAACCTCTGATACGTTACCCATAATGTAGTTATCATAATTTTGAGCGGCGGCCATCTCGGATTTGAAAAAGTATCACAAAATCGTTCTCTGCAACCTCGAGACCCTCGGATACGACACCCATAATGTAGTTATCATAATTTTGAGCGGCGGCCATCTCGGATTTAAAAATGATCCCAAAATTGTTTTCTGCACCCTCGAGAACCTCGGACACGATATCCATATTGCTGAAAACATAATTTTTTGCGGCGGCCATCTTGGATAAGTAAAATGATCACAAAATCGTTTTCAGCACCCTCGAGAACCTCGGATACGATACACATCATGTAGTTATCATACTTTTGAGCGGCGGCCATTTTGGATTTGAAAACTGATCACAAAATCGTTCTCTGTACCCTCGAGAACCTCGGATACGATACCCATAATCAAGTTATCATACTTTTGAGCGGCAGCCATCTCGGATTTAAAAATGATCCCAAAATTATTTCTGCACACTCGAGAACCTCAGACACGATATCCATATTGCTGAAAACAAAATTTTGTGCGGCGGCCATCTTGGATATGAAAAATGATCACAAAATCGTTCTCTGCACTCTCAAGAACCTCGGATACGATACCCATATTTTAGTGATCATAATCTTGCACGGCGGCCCACTTGGATTTGAAAAATGACAACAAAATCGTTCTCAGCACCCTCGAGAACCTCGGATACGATACCCATAATGTAGTTATCATACTTTTGAGCGGCGGCCATCTTGGATTTGAAAAATGATCACAAAATCGTTCTCTGCAACCTCAAGAACCTCTGATACAATACCCATAATGTAGTTATCATAATTTTGAGCGGCGGCAATCTCGGATTTAAAAATGATCCCAAAATTGTTTTCTGCACCCTCGAGAACCTCGGACACGATATCCATATTGCTGAAAACATAATTTTGTGCAGCGGCTATCTTGGATTAGAAAAATTATCACATAATCGTTCTCAGCACCCTCGAGAACCTCGGATACGATTCCCATAATGTAGTTATCATACCTTTAAGCGGCGGCTATCTTCGATTTGAAAAATGATCACAAAATCGTTCTCTGCCCTCTCAAAAACCTCGGATACGATACCCATATGTTTGTGATCATAATCTTGCACGGCGGCCCTATCTGATTTGAAAAATGGTCACAAAATCGTTATCAGCACCCTTGAGAACCTCGGATACGATACCCATATTTTTGTGATCATAATCTTGCACGGCGGCCCTCTTGGACTTGAATAATGATCCCAAAATTGTTTTCTGCATCCTCGAGAACCTCGGACACGATATACATATTGCTGAAAACATAATGGTTTGCGGCAGCCCTCTTGGATTTCTAAAATGATCGCAGAATTGTTCTCTGCACCCTCGAGAACCTCGCACACGATATCCATATTGCTAAAATCAAAATTTTGTGCGGCGGCCATCTTGGATTACAAAAATGATCACAAATTCGTTCTCTGCACCCTCGAGAACCTCGGATGCGACACCCATAATCTAGTTATCATACTTTTGAGCGGCGGCCATCTCGGATTTAAAAATGATCCCAAAATTGCTTTCTGTACCCTCGAGAACCTCGGACACGATATCCATATTGCTGAAAACAATGGTTTGCGGCAGCCCTCTTGGCTTTCTAAAATGATCGCAGAATACTTCTCTGCACCCTCGAGAACCTCTGATACGATACCCATAATGTACTTATCATAATTTTGAGCGGCGGCCATCTCGGATTTAAAAATGATCCCAAAATTGTTTTCTGCACCCTCGAGAACCTCGGATACGATACCCATAATGTAGTTATCATAATTTTGAGCGGCGGCCATCTTGGATTTCAAGAATGATCACAAAATCGTTCTGTGCTCTCTCGAGAACCTCGGATACGATACCCATATTTTTGTGATCATAATCTTGCACGGCGGCCATCTTGGATTTGAAAAATGATTACTAAATCGTTCTCTGCACCCTCGAGAATCTCAAACACGATATCCGTATTGCTGAAATCATAATTTTGAGCGGCGGCCTTCTTGGATTTCAAAAATGATCACAAAATCGTTCTCTGCACCCTCGAGAACCTCGGATACGATACCCATAATGTAGTTATCATACTTTGAGCGGTGGCCATCTTGTATTTGAAAAATGATCACAAAATCGTTCTCTGCAACCTCGAGAACCTCTGATACGATACCCATTATGTAGTTATCATAGTTTTGAGCGGCGGCCATCTCGGATTTAAAAATGATCCCAAATTTGTTTTCTGCAACCTCGAGAACCTCGGACACGATATCCATATTGCTGAAAACATAATTTTGTGCAGCTGCCATCTTGGATTCGAAAAATTATCACAAAATCATTCTCAGCACCCTCGAAAACCTCGAATACGATACCCAAAATGTAGTTATCATACATTTGAGCGGCGGCCATCTTGGATTTGAAAAAAGGATCACAAAATCATTCTCAGCACCCTCGAGGTTCTCGGATACGATACCAATAATGTAGTTATCATACTTTTAAGCGGCGGCTATCTTCGATTTGAAAAATGATCACAAAATCATTCTCTGCACCCTCGAGAACCTCGGATACGATACCCATAACCTAGTTATCATACTGTTGAGCGGCGGCCATCTCGGATTTAAAAATGATCCCAAAATTGCATTCTAGACCCTCGAGAACCTCGGACACGATATTCATATTGCTGAAAACAATGATTTGCGGCAGCCTTCTTGGCTTTCTAAAATGATCGCAGAATACTTCTCTGCACCCTCGAGAACCTCTGATACGTTACCCATAATGTAGTTATCATAATTTGAGCGGCGGCCATCTCGGATTTGAAAAATTATCACAAAATCGTTGTCTGCAACCTCGAGACCCTCGGATACGACACCCATAATGTAGTTATCATAATTTTGAGCGGCGGCCATCTCGGATTTAAAAATGATCCAAAAATTGTTTTCTGCACCCTCGAGAACCTCGGACACGATATCCATATTGCTGAAAACATAATTTTGTGCGGCGGCCATCTTGGATAAGAAAAATGATCACAAAATCGTTTTCAGCACCCTCGAGAACCTCGGATACGATACACATCATGTAGTTATCATACTTTTGAGCGGCGGCCATTTTGGATTTGAAAACTGATCACAAAATCGTTCTCTGTACCCTCGAAAACCTCGAATACGATACCCAAAATGTAGTTATCATACATTTGAGTGGCGGCCATCTTGGATTTGAAACAAGGATCACAAAATCATTCTCAGCACCCTCGAGGTTCTCGGATACGATACCAATAATGTAGTTATCATACTTTTAAGCGGCGGCTATCTTCGATTTGAAAAATGATCACAAAATCATTCTCTGCACCCTCGAGAACCTCGGATACGATACCCATAATCTAGTTATCATACTGTTGAGCGGCGGCCATCTCGGATTTAAAAATGATCCCAAAATTGCTTTCTAGACCCTCGACAACCTCGGACACGATATCCATATTGCTGAAAACAATGATTTGCGGCAGCCCTCTTGGCTTTCTAAAATGATCGCAGAATACTTCTCTGCACCCTCGAGAACCTCTGATACGTTACCCATAATGTAGTTATCATAATTTTGAGCGGCGGCCATCTCGGATTTGAAAAATTATCACAAAATCGTTCTCTGCAACCTCGAGACCCTCGGATACGACACCCATAATGTAGTTATCATAATTTTGAGCGGCGGCCATCTCGGATTTAAAAATGATCCCAAAATTGTTTTCTGCACCCTCGAGAACCTCGGACACGATATCCATATTGCTGAAAACATAATTTTGTGCGGCGGCCATCTTGGATAAGAAAAATGATCACAAAATCGTTTTCAGCACCCTCGAGAACCTCGGATACGACACACATCATGTAGTTATCATACTTTTGAGCGGCGGCCATTTTGGATTTGAAAACTGATCACAAAATCGTTCTCTGTACCCTCGAGAACCTCGGATACGATACCCATAATCAAGTTATCATACTTTTGAGCGGCAGCCATCTCGGATTTAAAAATGATCCCAAAATTATTTCTGCACACTCGAGAACCTCAGACACGATATCCATATTGCTGAAAACAAAATTTTGTGCGGCGGCCATCTTGGATATGAAAAATGATCACAAAATCGTTCTCTGCACTCTCAAGAACCTCGGATACGATACCCATATTTTAGTGATCATAATCTTGCACGGCGGCCCACTTGGATTTGAAAAATGACTACAAAATCGTTCTCAGCACCCTCGAGAACCTCGGATACGATACCCATAATGTAGTTATCATACTTTTGAGCGGCGGCCATCTGGGATTTGAAAAATGATCACAAAATCGTTCTCTGCAACCTCAAGAACCTCTGATACAATACCCATAATGTAGTTATCATAATTTTGAGCGGCGGCAATCTCGGATTTAAAAATGATCCCAAAATTGTTTTCTGCACCCTCGAGAACCTCGGACACGATATCCATATTGCTGAAAACATAATTTTGTGCAGCGGCTATCTTGGATTAGAAAAGTTATCACATAATCGTTCTCAGCACCCTCGAGAACCTCGGATACGATTCCCATAATGTAGTTATCATACCTTTAAGCGGCGGCTATCTTCGATTTGAAAAATGATCACAAAATCGTTCTCTGCCCTCTCAAAAACCTCGGATACGATACCCATATGTTTGTGATCATAATCTTGCACGGCGGCCCTATCTGATTTGAAAAATGGTCACAAAATCGTTATCAGCACCCTTGAGAACCTCGGATACGATACCCATATTTTTGTGATCATAATCTTGCACGGCGGCCCTCTTGGACTTGAAAAATGATCCCAAAATTGTTTTCTGCATCCTCGAGAACCTCGGACACGATATACATATTGCTGAAAACATAATGGTTTGCGGCAGCCCTCTTGGATTTCTAAAATGATCGCAGAATTGTTCTCTGCACCCTCGAGAACCTCGCACACGATATCCATATTGCTAAAATCAAAATTTTGTGCGGCGGCCATCTTGGATTACAAAAATGATCACAAAATCGTTCTCTGCACCCTCGAGAACCTCGGATGCGACACCCATAATCTAGTTATCATACTTTTGAGCGGCGGCCATCTCGGATTTAAAAATGATCCCAAAATTGCTTTCTGTACCCTCGAGAACCTCGGACACGATATCCATATTGCTGAAAACAATGGTTTGCGGCAGCCCTCTTGGCTTTCTAAAATGATCGCAGAATACTTCTCTGCACCCTCGAGAACCTCTGATACGATACAGATAATGTAGTTATCATAATTTTGAGCGGCGGCCATCTCGGATTTAAAAATGATCCCAAAATTGTTTTCTGCACCCTCGAGAACCTCAGATACGATACCCATAATGTAGTTATCATAATTTTGAGCGGCGGCCATCTTGGATTTCAAGAATGATCACAAAATCGTTCTGTGCTCTCTCGAGAACCTCGGATACGATACCCATATTTTTGTGATCATAATCTTGCACGGCGGCCATCTTGGATTTGAAAAATGATTACTAAATCGTTCTCTGCACCCTCGAGAATCTCAAACACAATATCCGTATTGCTGAAATCATAATTTTGAGCGGCGGCCTTCTTGGATTTCAAAAATGATCACAAAATCGTTCTCTGCACCCTCGAGAACCTCGGATACGATACCCATAATGTAGTTATCATACTTTGAGCGGTGGCCATCTTGTATTTGAAAAATGATCACAAAATCGTTCTCTGCAACCTCGAGAACCTCTGATACGATACCCATTATGTAGTTATCATAGTTTTGAGCGGCGGCCATCTCGGATTTAAAAATGATCCCAAATTTGTTTTCTGCACACTCGAGAACCTCGGACACGATATCCATATTGCTGAAAACATAATTTTTTGCGGCGGCCATCTTGGATAAGAAAAATGATCACAAAATCGTTTTCAGCACCCTCGAGAACCTCGGATACGATACACATCATGTAGTTATCATACTTTTGAGCGGCGGCCATTTTGGATTTGAAAACTGATCACAAAATCGTTCTCTGTACCCTCGAGAACCTCGGATACGATACCCATAATCAAGTTATCATACTTTTGAGCGGCAGCCATCTCGGATTTAAAAATGATCCCAAAATTATTTCTGCACACTCGAGAACCTCAGACACGATATCCATATTGCTGAAAACATAATTTTGTGCGGCGGCCATCTTGGATATGAAAAATGATCACAAAATCGTTCTCTGCACTCTCGAGAACCTCGGATACGATACCCATATTTTAGTGATCATAATCTTGCACGGCGGCCCACTTGGATTTGAAAAATGACTACAAAATCGTTCTCAGCACCCTCGAGAACCTCGGATACGATACCCATAATGTAGTTATCATACTTTTGAGCGGCGGCCATCTTGGATTTGAAAAATGATCACAAAATCGTTCTCTGCAACCTCAAGAACCTCTGATACAATACCCATAATGTAGTTATCATAATTTTGAGCGGCGGCAATCTCGGATTTAAAAATGATCCCAAAATTGTTTTCTGCACCCTCGAGAACCTCGGACACGATATCCATATTGCTGAAAACATAATTTTGTGCAGCGGCTATCTTGGATTAGAAAAATTATCACATAATCGTTCTCAGCACCCTCGAGAACCTCGGATACGATTCCCATAATGTAGTTATCATACCTTTAAGCGGCGGCTATCTTAGATTTGAAAAATGATCACAAAATCGTTCTCTGCCCTCTCAAAAACCTCGGATACGATACCCATATGTTTGTGATCATAATCTTGCACGGCGGCCCTATCTGATTTGAAAAATGGTCACAAAATCGTTCTCAGCACCCTTGAGAACCTCGGATACGATACCCATATTTTTGTGATCATAATCGTGCACGGCGGCCCTCTTGGACTTGAAAAATGATCCCAAAAATGTTTTCTGCATCCTCGAGAACCTCGGACACGATATACATATTGCTGAAAACATAATGGTTTGCGGCAGCCCTCTTGGATTTCTAAAATGATCGCAGAATTGTTCTCTGCACCCTCGAGAACCTCGCACACGATATCCATATTGCTAAAATTAAAATTTTGTGCGGCGGCCATCTTGGATTACAAAAATGATCACAAAATCGTTCTCTGCACCCTCGAGAACCTCGGATGCGACACCCATAATCTAGTTATCATACTTTTGAGCGGCGGCCATCTCGGATTTAAAAATGATCCCAAAATTGCTTTCTGTACCCTCGAGAACCTCGGACACGATATCCATATTGCTGAAAACAATGGTTTGCGGCAGCCCTCTTGGCTTTCTAAAATGATCGCAGAATACTTCTCTGCACCCTCGAGAACCTCTGATACGATACCCATAATGTAGTTATCATAATTTTGAGCGGCGGCCATCTCGGATTTAATAATGATCCCAAAATTGTTTTCTGCACCCTCGAGAACCTCGGATACGATACCCATAATGTAGTTATTATAATTTTGAGCGGCGGCCATCTTGGATTTCAAGAATGATCACAAAATCGTTCTGTGCTCTCTCGAGAACCTCGGATACGATACCCATATTTTTGTGATCATAATCTTGCACGGCGGCCATCTTGGATTTGAAAAATGATTACTAAATCGTTCTCTGCACCCTCGAGAATCTCAAACACGATATCCGTATTGCTGAAATCATAATTTTGAGCGGCGGCCTTCTTGGATTTCAAAAATGATCACAAAATCGTTCTCTGCACCCTCGAGAACCTCGGATACGATACCCATAATGTAGTTATCATACTTTGAGCGGTGGCCATCTTGTATTTGAAAAATGATCACAAAATCGTTCTCTGCAACCTCGAGAACCTCTGATACGATACCCATTATGTAGTTATCATAGTTTTGAGCGGCGGCCATCTCGGATTTAAAAATGATCCCAAATTTGTTTTCTGCAACCTCGAGAACCTCGGACACGATATCCATATTGCTGAAAACATAATTTTGTGCAGCTGCCATCTTGGATTCGAAAAATTATCACAAAATCATTCTCAGCACCCTCGAAAACCTCGAATACGATACCCAAAATGTAGTTATCATACATTTGAGCGGCGGCCATCTTGGATTTGAAAAAAGGATCACAAAATCATTCTCAGCACCCTCGAGGTTCTCGGATACGATACCAATAATGTAGTTATCATACTTTTAAGCGGCGGCTATCTTCGATTTGAAAAATGATCACAAAATCATTCTCTGCACCCTCGAGAACCTCGGATACGACACCCATAATCTAGTTATCATACTGTTGAGCGGCGGCCATCTCGGATTTAAAAATGATCCCAAAATTGCTTTCTAGACCATCGAGAACCTTGGACACGATATCCATATTGCTGAAAACAATGATTTGCGGCAGCCTTCTTGGCTTTCTAAAATGATCGCAGAATACTTCTCTGCACCCTCGAGAACCTCTGATACGTTACCCATAATGTAGTTATCATAATTTTGAGCGGCGGCCATCTCGGATTTGAAAAATTATCACAAAATCGTTGTCTGCAACCTCGAGACCCTCGGATACGACACCCATAATGTAGTTATCATAATTTTGAGCGGCGGCCATCTCGGATTTAAAAATGATCCCAAAATTGTTTTCTGCACCCTCGAGAACCTCGGACACGATATCCATATTGCTGAAAACATAATTTTGTGCGGCGGCCATCTTGGATAAGAAAAATGATCACAAAATCGTTTTCAGCACCCTCGAGAACCTCGGATACGATACACATCATGTAGTTATCATACTTTTGAGCGGCGGCCATTTTGGATTTGAAAACTGATCACAAAATCGTTCTCTGTACCCTCGAGAACCTCGGATACGATACCCATAATCAAGTTATCATACTTTTGAGCGGCGGCCATCTCGGATTTAAAAATGATCCCAAAATTGCTTTCTGTACCCTCGAGAACCTCGGACACGATATCCATATTGCTGAAAACAATGGTTTGCGGCAGCCCTCTTGGCTTTCTAAAATGATCGCAGAATACTTCTCTGCACCCTCGAGAACCTCTGATACGATACCCATAATGTAGTTATCATAATTTTGAGCGGCGGCCATCTCGGATTTAAAAATGATCCCAAAATTGTTTTCTGCACCCTCGAGAACCTCGGATACGATACCCATAATGTAGTTTTTATAATTTTGAGCGGCGGCCATCTTGGATTTCAAGAATGATCACAAAATCGTTCTGTGCTCTCCCGAGAACCTCGGATACGATACCCATATTTTTGTGATCATAATCTTGCACGGCGGCCATCTTGGATTTGAAAAATGATTACTAAATCGTTCTCTGCACCCTCGAGAATCTCAAACACGATATCCGTATTGCTGAAATCATAATTTTGAGCGGCGGCCTTCTTGGATTTCAAAAATGATCACAAAATCGTTCTCTGCACCCTCGAGAACCTCGGATACGATACTCATAATGTAGTTATCATACTTTGAGCGGTGGCCATCTTGTATTTGAAAAATGATCACAAAATCGTTCTCTGCAACCTCGAGAACCTCTGATACGATACCCATTATGTAGTTATCATAGTTTTGAGCGGCGGCCATCTCGGATTTAAAAATGATCCCAAATTTGTTTTCTGCAACCTCGAGAACCTCGGACACGATATCCATATTGCTGAAAACATAATTTTGTGCAGCTGCCATCTTGGATTCGAAAAATTATCACAAAATCATTCTCAGCACCCTCGAAAACCTCGAATACGATACCCAAAATGTAGTTATCATACATTTGAGCGGCGGCCATCTTGGATTTGAAAAAAGGATCACAAAATCATTCTCAGCACCCTCGAGGTTCTCGGATACGATACCAATAATGTAGTTATCATACTTTTAAGCGGCGGCTATCTTCGATTTGAAAAATGATCACAAAATCATTCTCTGCACCCTCGAGAACCTCGGATACGATACCCATAATCTAGTTATCATACTGTTGAGCGGCGGCCATCTCGGATTTAAAAATGATCCCAAAATTGCTTTCTAGACCATCGAGAACCTCGGACACGATATCCATATTGCTGAAAACAATGATTTGCGGCAGCCTTCTTGGCTTTCTAAAATGATCGCAGAATACTTCTCTGCACCCTCGAGAACCTCTGATACGTTACCCATAATGTAGTTATCATAATTTTGAGCGGCGGCCATCTCGGATTTGAAAAATTATCACAAAATCGTTGTCTGCAACCTCGAGACCCTCGGATACGACACCCATAATGTAGTTATCATAATTTTGAGCGGCGGCCATCTCGGATTTGAAAATGATCCCAAAATTGTTTTCTGCACCCTCGAGAACCTCGGACACGATATCCATATTGCTGAAAACATAATTTTGTGCGGCGGCCATCTTGGATAAGAAAAATGATCACAAAATCGTTTTCAGCACCCTCGAGAACCTCGGATACGATACACATCATGTAGTTATCATACTTTTGAGCGGCGGCCATTTTGGATTTGAAAACTGATCACAAAATCGTTCTCTGTACCCTCGAGAACCTCGGATACGATACCCATAATCAAGTTATCATACTTTTGAGCGGCAGCCATCTCGGATTTAAAAATGATCCCAAAATTATTTCTGCACACTCGAGAACCTCAGACACGATATCCATATTGCTGAAAACATAATTTTGTGCGGCGGCCATCTTGGATATGAAAAATGATCACAAAATCGTTCTCTGCACTCTCAAGAACCTCGGATACGATACCCATATTTTAGTGATCATAATCTTGCACGGCGGCCCACTTGGATTTGAAAAATGACTACAAAATCGTTCTCAGCACCCTCGAGAACCTCGGATACGATACCCATAATGTAGTTATCATACTTTTGAGCGGCGGCCAACTTGGATTTGAAAAATGATCACAAAATCGTTCTCTGCAACCTCAAGAACCTCTGATACAATACCCATAATGTAGTTATCATAATTTTGAGCGGCGGCAATCTCGAATTTAAAAATGATCCCAAAATTGTTTTCTGCACCCTCGAGAACCTCGGACACGATATCCATATTGCTGAAAACATAATTTTGTGCAGCGGCTATCTTGGATTAGAAAAATTATCACATAATCGTTCTCAGCACCCTCGAGAACCTCGGATACGATTCCCATAATGTAGTTATCATACCTTTAAGCGGCGGCTATCTTCGATTTGAAAAATGATCACAAAATCGTTCTCTGCCCTCTCAAAAACCTCGGATACGATACCCATATGTTTGTGATCATAATCTTGCACGGCGGCCCTATCTGATTTGAAAAATGGTCACAAAATCTTTCTCAGCACCCTTGAGAACCTCGGATACGATACCCATATTTTTGTGATCATAATCTTGCACGGCGGCCCTCTTGGACTTGAAAAATGATCCCAAAATTGTTTTCTGAATCCTCGAGAACCTCGGACACGATAAACATATTGCTGAAAACATAATGGTTTGCGGCAGCCCTCTTGGATTTCTAAAATGATCGCAGAATTGTTCTCTGCACCCTCGAGAACCTCGCACACGATATCCATATTGCTAAAATCAAAATTTTGTGCGGCGGCCATCTTGGATTACAAAAATGATCACAAAATCGTTCTCTGCACCCTCGAGAACCTCGGATACGATACCCATAATGTAGTTATCATACTTTTGAGCGGCGGCCATCTTGGATTTGAAAAATGATCACAAAATCGTTCTCTGCAACCTCAAGAACCTCTGATACAATACCCATAATGTAGTTATCATAATTTTGAGCGGCGGCAATCTCGAATTTAAAAATGATCCCAAAATTGTTTTCTGCACCCTCGAGAACCTCGGACACGATATCCATATTGCTGAAAACATAATTTTGTGCAGCGGCTATCTTGGATTAGAAAAATTATCACATAATCGTTCTCAGCACCCTCGAGAACCTCGGATACGATTCCCATAATGTAGTTATCATACCTTTAAGCGGCGGCTATCTTCGATTTGAAAAATGATCACAAAATCGTTCTCTGCCCTCTCAAAAACCTCGGATACGATACCCATATGTTTGTGATCATAATCTTGCACGGCGGCCCTATCTGATTTGAAAAATGGTCACAAAATCTTTCTCAGCACCCTTGAGAACCTCGGATACGATACCCATATTTTTGTGATCATAATCTTGCACGGCGGCCCTCTTGGACTTGAAAAATGATCCCAAAATTGTTTTCTGAATCCTCGAGAACCTCGGACACGATAAACATATTGCTGAAAACATAATGGTTTGCGGCAGCCCTCTTGGATTTCTAAAATGATCGCAGAATTGTTCTCTGCACCCTCGAGAACCTCGCACACGATATCCATATTGCTAAAATCAAAATTTTGTGCGGCGGCCATCTTGGATTACAAAAATGATCACAAAATCGTTCTCTGCACCCTCGAGAACCTCGGATACGATACCCATAATGTAGTTATCATACTTTTGAGCGGCGGCCATCTTGGATTTGAAAAATGATCACAAAATCGTTCTCTGCAACCTCAAGAACCTCTGATACAATACCCATAATGAAGTTATCATAATTTTGAGCGGCGGCAATCTCGAATTTAAAAATGATCCCAAAATTGTTTTCTGCACCCTCGAGAACCTCGGACACGATATCCATATTGCTGAAAACATAATTTTGTGCAGCGGCTATCTTGGATTAGAAAAATTATCACATAATCGTTCTCAGCACCCTCGAGAACCTCGGATACGATTCCCATAATGTAGTTATCATACCTTTAAGCGGCGGCTATCTTCGATTTGAAAAATGATCACAAAATCGTTCTCTGCCCTCTCAAAAACCTCGGATACGATACCCATATGTTTGTGATCATAATCTTGCACGGCGGCCCTATCTGATTTGAAAAATGGTCACAAAATCTTTCTCAGCACCCTTGAGAACCTCGGATACGATACCCATATTTTTGTGATCATAATCTTGCACGGCGGCCCTCTTGGACTTGAAAAATGATCCCAAAATTGTTTTCTGAATCCTCGAGAACCTCGGACACGATAAACATATTGCTGAAAACATAATGGTTTGCGGCAGCCCTCTTGGATTTCTAAAATGATCGCAGAATTGTTCTCTGCACCCTCGAGAACCTCGCACACGATATCCATATTGCTAAAATCAAAATTTTGTGCGGCGGCCATCTTGGATTACAAAAATGATCACAAAATCGTTCTCTGCACCCTCGAGAACCTCGGATGCGACACCCATAATCTAGTTATCATACTTTTGAGCGGCGGCCATCTCGGATTTAAAAATGATCCCAAAATTGCTTTCTGTACCCTCGAGAACCTCGGACACGATATCCATATTGCTGAAAACAATGGTTTGCGGCAGCCCTCTTGGCTTTCTAAAATGATCGCAGAATACTTCTCTGCACCCTCGAGAACCTCTGATACGATACCCATAATGTAGTTATCATAATTTTGAGCGGCGGCCATCTCGGATTTAAAAATGATCCCAAAATTGTTTTCTGCACCCTCGAGAACCTCGGATACGATACCCATAATGTAGTTATCATAATTTTGAGCGGCGGCCATCTTGGATTTCAAGAATGATCACAAAATCGTTCTGTGCTCTCTCGAGAACCTCGGATACGATACCCATATTTTTGTGATCATAATCTTGCACGGCGGCCATCTTGGATTTGAAAAATGATTACTAAATCGTTCTCTGCACCCTCGAGAATCTCAGACACGGTATCCGTATTGCTGAAATCATAATTTTGAGCGACGGCCATCTTGGATTTCAAAAATGATCACAAAATCGTTCTCTGCACCCTCGAGAACCTCGGATACGATACCCATAATCTAGTTATCATACTTTCGAGCGGCGGCCATCTTGGATTTCAAAAATGATCACAAAATCGTTCTGTGCACTCTCGAGAACCTCGGATACGATACCCATATTTTTGTGATCATAATCTTGCACTGCGGCCATCTCGGATTTAAAATGATCCCAAAATTGTTTTCTGCACCCTCGAGAACCTAGGACACGATATCCATATTGCTAAAATCATAATTTCGTGCGGCGGCCATCTCGGATTTGAAAAATGATCACCAAATCGTTCTCAGCACCCTCGAGAATCTCGGACACGATATCCATACTGCTAAAATCTTAATTTTGTGCGGCGGCCATCTTGGATTTGAAAAATGATCACCAAATCGTTCTCAGCACACTCGAGAATCTCGGACACGATATCCATACTGCTAAAATCTTAATTTTGTGCGGCGGCCATCTTGGATTTCATAAATGATTACAAAATCGTTATGTGCACTCTCGAGAACCTCGGATACGATACCCATATTTTTGTGATCATAATCTTGCACGGCGGCCCTCTTGGACTTGAAAAATGATCCCAAAATTGTTTTCTGCATCCTCGAGAACCTCGGACACGATATACATATTGCTGAAAACATAATGGTTTGCGGCAGCCCTCTTGGATTTCTAAAATGATCGCAGAATTGTTCTCTGCACCCTCGAGAACCTCGCACACGATATCCATATTGCTAAAATCAAAATTTAGTGCGGCGGCCATCTTGGATTACAAAAATGATCACAAAATCGTTCTCTGCACCCTCGAGAACCTCGGATGCGATACCCATAATCTAGTTATCATACTTTTGAGCGGCGGCCATCTCGGATTTAAAAATGATCCCAAAATTGCTTTCTGTACCCTCGAGAACCTCGGACACGATATCCATATTGCTGAAAACAATGGTTTGCGGCAGCCCTCTTGGCTTTCTAAAATGATCGCAGAATACTTCTCTGCACCCTCGAGAACCTCTGATACGATACCCATAATGTAGTTATCATAATTTTGAGCGGCGGCCATCTCGGATTTAAAAATGATCCCAAAATTGTTTTCTGCACCCTCGAGAACCTCGGATACGATACCCATAATGTAGTTATCATAATTTTGAGCGGCGGCCATCTTGGATTTCAAGAATGATCACAAAATCGTTCTGTGCTCTCTCGAGAACCTCGGATACGATACCCATATTTTTGTGATCATAATCTTGCACGGCGGCCATCTTGGATTTGAAAAATGATTACTAAATCGTTCTCTGCACCCTCGAGAATCTCAGACATGGTATCCGTATTGCTGAAATCATAATTTTGAGCGACGGCCATCTTGGATTTCAAAAATGATCACAAAATCGTTCTCTGCACCCTCGAGAACCTCGGATACGATACCCATATTTTTGTGATCATAATCTTGCACTGCGGCCATCTCGGATTTAAAATGATCCCAAAATTGTTTTCTGCACCCTCGAGAACCTCGGACACGATATCCATATTGCTAAAATCATACTTTCGTGCGGCGGCCATCTTGGATTTGAAAAATGATCACCAAATCGTTCTCAGCACCCTCGAGAATCTCGGACACGATATCCATACTGCTAAAATCTTAATTTTGTGCGGCGGCCATCTTGGATTTGAAAAATGATCACCAAATCGTTCTCTGCACCCTCGAGAACCTCGAATACGATACCCATAATGTAGTTATCATAATTTTGAGCGGCGGCCATCTTGGATTTCATAAATGATCACAAAATCGTTCTCTGCACCCTCGAGAACCTCGGATACGATACCCATACTGTAGTTATCATACTTTGAGCGGTGGCCATCTTGTATTTGAAAAATGATCACAAAATCGTTCTCTGCAACCTCGAGAACCTCTGATACGATACCCATTATGTAGTTATCATAATTTTGAGCGGCGGCCATCTCGGATTTAAAAATGATCCCAAATTTGTTTTCTGCACCCTCGAGAACCTCGGACACGATATCCATATTGCTGAAAACATAATTTTGTGCAGCTGCCATCTTGGATTCGAAAAATTATCACAAAATCATTCTCAGCACCCTCGAAAACCTCGAATACGATACCCAAAATCTAGTTATCATGCTTTTGAGCGGCAGCCATCTCGGATTTAAAAATGATCCCAAAATTGTTTTCTGCACCCTCGAGAACCTCAGACACGATATCCATATTGCTGAAGACATTATTTTGTGCGGCGGCCATCGTGGATATGAAAAATGGTTACAAAATCGTTCTCTGCACTCTCAAGAAAATTGGATACAATACCCATATTTTTGTGATCATAATCTTGCACGGCGGCCCACTTGGATTTGATAAATGACCACAAAATCGTTCTCAGCACCCTCGAGAACCTCGGATACGATACCCATAATATAGTTATCATACTTTTGAGAGGCGGCCATTTTGGATTTGAAAACTGATCACAAAATCGTTCTCTGTACCCTCGAGAACCTCGGATACGATACCCATAATCAAGTTATCATACATTTGAGCGGTAGCCATCTCGGATTTAAAAATGATCCCAAAATTATTTCTGCACACTCGAGAACCTCAGACACGATATCCATATTGCTGAAAACATAATTTTGTGCTGCGGCCATCTTGGATTTGAAAAATGATCAGAAAATCGTTCTCTGCACTCTCAAGAACCTCGGATACGATACCCATATTTTAGTGATCATAATCTTGCACGGCGGCCCACTTGGATTTGAAAAATGACTACAAAATCGTTCTCAGCTCCCTCGAGAACCTCGGATACGATACCCATAATGTAGTTATCATACTTTTGAGCGGCGGCAATCTTGGATTTGAAAAATGATCACAAAATCGTTCTCTGCAACCTCAAGAACCTCTGATACGTTACCCATAATGTAGTTATCATAATTTTGAGCGGCGGCCATCTCGGATTTAAAAATGATCCCAAAATTGTTTTCTGCACCCTCGAGAACCTCGGACACGATATCCATATTGCTGAAAACATAATTTTGTGCGGCGGCCATCTTGGATTAGAAAAATGATCACAAAATCGTTCACAGCACCCTCGAGAACCTCGGATACGATACCCATAATGAAGTTATCATAATTTTGAGCGGCGGCCATGGATTTAAAAATGATCACAAAATCGTTCTCTGCAACCTAGAGAACCTCTGATACGATACCCATAATGAAGTTATCATAATTTTGAGCGGCGGCCATCTCGGATTTAAAAATGATACCAAAATTGTTTTCTGCACCCTCGAGAACCTCGGACACGATATCCATATTGCTGAAAACATAATGGTTTGCGGTAGCCCTCTTGGCTTTCTAAAATGATCGCAGAATTCTTCTCTGCACCCTCGAGAACCACGGACACGATATCCATTTTGCTAAAATCATAATTTTGTGCGGCGGCCATCTTGGATTTGAAAAATAATCACCAAATCGTTTTCAGCACCCTCGAGAACCTCGGATACGATACACATCATGTAGTTATCATACTTTTGAGCGGCGGCCATTTTGGATTTGAAAACTGATCACAAAATCGATCTCTGTACCCTCGAGAACCTCGGATACGATACCCATAATCAAGTTATCATACTTTTGAGCGGCAGTCATCTCGGATTTAAAAATGATCCCAAAATTATTTCTGTACACTCGAGAACCTCAGACACGATATCCATATTGCTGAAAACATAATTTTGTGCGGCGGCCATCTTGGATATGAAAAATGATCACAAAATCGTTCTCTGCACTCTCAAGAACCTCGGATACGATACCCATATTTTAGTGATCATAATCTTGCACGGCGGCCGACTTGGATTTGAAAAATGACTACAAAATCGTTCTCAGCACCCTGGAGAACCTCGGATACGATACCCATAATGTAGTTATCATACTTTTGAGCGGCGGCCATCTTGGATTTGAAAAATGATCACAAAATCGTTCTCTGCAACCTCAAGAACCTCTGATACGATACCCATAATGTAGTTATCATAATTTTGAGCGGCGGCCATCTCGGATTTAAAAATGATCCCAAAATTGTTTTCTGCACCCTCGAGAACCTCGGACACGTTATCCATATTGCTGAAAACATAATTTTGTGCAGCGGCCATCTTGGATGAGAAAAATTATCACATAATCGTTCTCAGCACTCTCAAGAACCTCGGATACGATTCCCATAATGTAGTTATCATACCTTTAAGCGGCGCCTATCTTCGATTTGAAAAATGATCACAAAATCGTTCTCTGCCCTCTCAAAAACCTCGGATACGATACCCATATGTTTGTGATCATAATCTTGCACGGCGGCCCTATTAAATTTGAAAAATGGTCACAAAATCGTTCTCAGCACCCTTGAGAACCTCGGATACGATACCCATATTTTCGTGATCATAATCTTGCACGGCGGCCCTCTTGGACTTGAAAAATGATCCCAAAATTGTTTTCTGCATCCTCGAGAACCTCGGAAACGATATACATATTGCTGAAAACATAATGGTTTGCGGCAGCCCTCTTGGATTTCTAAAATGATCGCAGAAATGTTCTCTGCACCCTCGAGAACCTCGCACACGATATCCATATTGCTAAAATCAAAATTTTGTGCGGCGGCCATCTTGGATTTCAAAAATGATCACAAAATCGTTCTCAGCACCCTCGAGAACCTCGGATACGATACCCATAATGTAGTTATCATACTTTTGAGCGGGGGCCATCTTGGATTTGAAAACTGATCACAAAATCGTTCTCTGCACCCTCGAGAACCTCGGATACGATACCCATAATCTAGTTATCATACTTTTGAGCGGCGGCCATCTCGGACTTAAAAATGATCCCAAAATTGCTTTCTGTACCCTCGAGAACCTCGGACACGATATCCATATTGCTGAAAACAATGGTTTGCGGCAGCCCTCTTGGCTTTCTAAATTGATCGCAGAATACTTCTCTGCACCCTCGAGAACCTCTGATACGATACCCATAATGTAGTTATCATAATTTTGAGCGGCGGCCATCTCGGATTTAAAAATGATCCCAAAATTGTTTTCTGCACTCTCGAGAACCTCGGATACGATACCCATAATGTAGTTATCATAATTTTGAGCGGCGGTCATCTTGGATTTCAAGAATGATCACAAAATCGTTCTGTGCTCTCTCGAGAACCTCGGATACGATACCCATATTTTTGTGATCATAATCTTGCACGGCGGCCATCTTGGATTTGAAAAATGATTACTAAATCGTTCTCTGCACCCTCGAGAATCTCAAACACGATATCCGTATTGCTGAAATCATAATTTTGAGCGGCGGCCATCTTGGATTTCAAAAATGATCACAAAATCGTTCTCTGCACCCTCGAGAACCTCGGATACGATACCCATAATGTAGTTATCATACTTTGAGCGGTGGCCATCTTGTATTTGAAAAATGATCACAAAATCGTTCTCTGCAACCTCGAGAACCTCTGATACGATACCCATTATGTAGTTATCATAGTTTTGAGCGGCGGCCATCTCGGATTTAAAAATGATCCCAAATTTGTTTTCTGCACCCTCGAGAACCTCGGACACGATATCCATATTGCTGAAAACATAATTTTGTGCAGCTGCCATCTTGGATTCGAAAAATTATCACAAAATCATTCTCAGCACCCTCGAAAACCTCGAATACGATACCCATAATCTAGTTATCATACTTTTGAGCGGCGGCCATCTCGGACTTAAAAATGATCCCAAAATTGCTTTCTGTACCCTCGAGAACCTCGGACACGATATCCATATTGCTGAAAACAATGGTTTGCGGCAGCCCTCTTGGCTTTCTAAAATGATCGCAGAATACTTCTCTGCACCCTCGAGAACCTCTGATACGATACCCATAATGTAGTTATCATAATTTTGAGCGGCGGCCATCTCGGATTTAAAAATGATCCCAAAATTGTTTTCTGCACCCTCGAGAACCTCGGATACGATACCCATAATGTAGTTATCATAATTTTGAGCGGCGGTCATCTTGGATTTCAAGAATGATCACAAAATCGTTCTGTGCTCTCTCGAGAACCTCGGATACGATACCCATATTTTTGTGATCATAATCTTGCACGGCGGCCATCTTGGATTTGAAAAATGATTACTAAATCGTTCTCTGCACCCTCGAGAATCTCAAACACGATATCCGTATTGCTGAAATCATAATTTTGAGCGGCGGCCATCTTGGATTTCAAAAATGATCACAAAATCGTTCTCTGCACCCTCGAGAACCTCGGATACGATACCCATAATGTAGTTATCATACTTTGAGCGGTGGCCATCTTGTATTTGAAAAATGATCACAAAATCGTTCTCTGCAACCTCGAGAACCTCTGATACGATACCCATTATGTAGTTATCATAGTTTTGAGCGGCGGCCATCTCGGATTTAAAAATGATCCCAAATTTGTTTTCTGCACCCTCGAGAACCTCGGACACGATATCCATATTGCTGAAAACATAATTTTGTGCAGCTGCCATCTTGGATTCGAAAAATTATCACAAAATCATTCTCAGCACCCTCGAAAACCTCGAATACGATACCCGAAATGTAGTTATCATACTTTTAAGCGGCGGCTATCTTCGATTTGAAAAATGATCACAAAATCATTCTCTGCATCCTCGAGAACCTCGGATACGATACCCATAATCTAGTTATCATACTTTTGAGCGGCGGCCATCTTGGATTTCAAAAATGATCACAAAATCGTTCTGTGCACTCTCGAGAACCTCAGATACGATACCCATATTTTTGTGATCATAATCTTGCACTGCGGCCATCTTGGATTTAAAATGATCCCAAAATTGTTTTCTGCACCCTCGAGTACCTCGGACACGATATCCATATTGCTAAAATCTTAATTTTGTGCGGCGGCCATCTTGGATTTGAAAAATGATCACCAAATCGTTCTCTGCACCCTCGAGAACCTCGAATACGATACCCATAATGTAGTTATCATAATTTTGAGCGGCGGCCATCTTGGATTTCATAAATGATTACAAAATCGTTTTGTGCACTTTCGAGAACCTCGGATACGATACCCATATTTTAGTGATCATAATCTTGCACGGCGGCCGACTTGGATTTGAAAAATGACTACAAAATCGTTCTCAGCACCCTGGAGAACCTCGGATACGATACCCATAATGTAGTTATCATACTTTTGAGCGGCGGCCATCTTGGATTTGAAAAATGATCACAAAATCGTTCTCTGCAACCTCAAGAACCTCTGATACGATACCCATAATGTAGTTATCATAATTTTGAGCGGCGGCCATCTCGGATTTAAAAATGATCCCAAAATTGTTTTCTGCACCCTCGAGAACCTCGGACACGTTATCCATATTGCTGAAAACATAATTTTGTGCAGCGGCCATCTTGGATGAGAAAAATTATCACATAATCGTTCTCAGCACTCTCAAGAACCTCGGATACGATTCCCATAATGTAGTTATCATACCTTTAAGCGGCGCCTATCTTCGATTTGAAAAATGATCACAAAATCGTTCTCTGCCCTCTCAAAAACCTCGGATACGATACCCATATGTTTGTGATCATAATCTTGCACGGCGGCCCTATTAAATTTGAAAAATGGTCACAAAATCGTTCTCAGCACCCTTGAGAACCTCGGATACGATACCCATATTTTCGTGATCATAATCTTGCACGGCGGCCCTCTTGGACTTGAAAAATGATCCCAAAATTGTTTTCTGCATCCTCGAGAACCTCGGAAACGATATACATATTGCTGAAAACATAATGGTTTGCGGCAGCCCTCTTGGATTTCTAAAATGATCGCAGAAATGTTCTCTGCACCCTCGAGAACCTCGCACACGATATCCATATTGCTAAAATCAAAATTTTGTGCGGCGGCCATCTTGGATTTCAAAAATGATCACAAAATCGTTCTCAGCACCCTCGAGAACCTCGGATACGATACCCATAATGTAGTTATCATACTTTTGAGCGGGGGCCATCTTGGATTTGAAAAAAGATCACAAAATCGTTCTCAGCACCCTCGAGAACCTCGGATACGATACACATAATGTAGTTATCATACTTTTGAACGGCGGCCATCTTGGATTTGAAAAATGATCACAAAATCGTTCTCTGCAACCTCGAGAACCTCTGATACGATACCCATAATGTAGTTATCATAATTTTGAGCGGCGGCCATCTCGGATATAAAATTGATCCCAAAATAGTTTTCTGCACCCTCGAGAACCTCGGACACGATATCCATATTGCTGAAAACATAATTTTGTGCAGCGGCCATCTAGGATTAGAAAAATGATCACATAATCATTCTCAGCACCCTCGAGAACTAGCCGCAGCAGCCCACTTGGATTTCTAAAATGATCGCAGAATTGTTCTCTGCACCCTCGAGAACCTCGGACACAATATCCATAATGTTGAAAACATAATTGTTTGCGGCAGCCCTCTTGGATTTCAAAAATGATCACAGAATTTTTCTCTGCACCCTCGAGAAACTCGGACACGATATCCATATTGCTAAAATCAAAATTTTGAGCGGGGGCCATCTTGGATTTGAAAACTGATCACAAAGTCGTTCTCTGCACCCTCGAGAACCTCGGATACGATACCCATAATCTAGTTATCATACTTTTGAGCGGCGGCCTTCTGGGATTTAAAAATTATCCCAAAATTGCTTTCTGCACACTCGAGAACCTCGGACACGATATCCATATTTCTGAAAACATAGTGGTTTGCGGCAGCCCTCTTGGCTTTCTTAAATGATCGCAGAATTCTTCTCTGCACCCTCGAGAAGTTCGGATACGATATCCATATTGCTAAAATCATAATTTTGTGCGGCGGCCATCTTGGATTTGAAAAATAATCACCAAATCGTTCTCAGCACCCTAGAGAACCTCGGATATGATACACATAATGTAGTTATCATATTTTTGAGCGGCGGCAATCTTGGATTTGAAAACTGATCACAAAATCGTTCTCTGCACCCTCGAGAACCTCGGATACGATACCAATAATGTAGTTATCATAATTTTGAGCGGCGGCCATCTTGGATTTCATCAATGATCACAAAATCGTTCTGTGCACTCTCGAGAACCTCGGATACGATACCCATAATTTTGTGATCATAATCTTGCACATCGGCCATCTCGGATTTAAAAATGATCCCAAAATTGTTTTCTGCACCCTCGAGAACCTCGGACATGATATCCATATTGCTCAAAACAAGTTTGCAGCAGCCCACTTGGATTTCTTTAATGATCGCAGAATTGTTATCTGCACCCTCGAGAACCTCGGACACGATATCCATAATGTTGAAAACATAATTGTTTGCGGCAGCCCTCTTGGATTTCAAAACTGATCACAGAATTTTTCTCTGCACCCTCGAGAAACTCGGACACGATATCCATATTGCTAAAATCAAAATTTTGAGCAAGGGCCATCTTGGATTTGAAAACTGATCTCAAAATCGTTCTCTGCACCCTCGAGAACCTCGGATACGATACCCATAATCTAGTTATCATACTTTTGAGCGGCGGCCATCTGGGATTTAAAAATGATCTCAAAATTGCTTTCTGCACCCTCGAGAACCTCAGACACAGTCCATATTGCTGAAAACATAATTTTGTGCGGCGGCCATCTAAGATATGAGAAATGATCACAAAATCGTTCTCTGCACGCTCAAGAACCTCGGATATGATACCCATATTTTTGTGATCATAATCTTGCACAGCGGCCCTCTTGGATTTGAAAAAAGATCACAAAATCGTTCTCAGCACCCTCGAGAACCTCGGATACGATACACATAATGTAGTTATCATACTTTTGAACGGCGGCCATCTTGGATTTGAAAAATGATCACAAAATCGTTCTCTGCAACCTCGAGAACCTCTGATACGATACCCATAATGTAGTTATCATAATTTTGAGCGGCGGCCATCTCGGATATAAAATTGATCCCAAAATAGTTTTCTGCACCCTCGAGAACCTCGGACACGATATCCATATTGCTGAAAACATAATTTTGAGCGGCAGCCATCTCGGATTTAAAAATGATCCCAAAATAGTTTTCTGCACCCTCGAGAACCTCGGACACGATTTCCATATTGCTGAAAACATAATTTTGTGCAGCGGCCATCTTGGATTAGAAAAATGATCACATAATCATTCTCAGCACCCTCGAGAACCTCGGATACGAAACCCATAATGTAGTTATCATACTTTTGAGCGGCGGCCATCTTGGATTTGAAAAATGATCACAAAATCATTCTCAGCACCCTCGAGAACCTCGGATACGATACCAATAATGTAGTTATCATACTTTTAAGCGGCGGCTATCTTCGATTTGAAAAATGATCACAAAATCATTCTCTGCACCCTCGAGTACCTCGGATACGATATCCATATTTCTAAAATCATAATTTCGTGCGGCGGCCATCTTTGATTTGAAAAATGATCACCAAATCGTTCTCAGCATCCTCGAGAATCTCGGACACGATATCCATACTGCTGAAATCTTAATTTTGTGCGGCGGCCATCTTGGATTTGAAAAATGATCACCAAATCGTTCTCTGCACCCTCGAGAACCTCGAATACGATACCCATAATGTAGTTATCATAATTTTGAGCGGCGGCCATCTTGGATTTCATAAATGATTACAAAATCGTTCTGTGCACTCTCGAGAACCTCGGATACGATACCCATATTTTTGTGATCATAATCTAGCACGGCGGCCATTTTGGATTTGAAAACTGATCACAAAATCGTTCTCTGCACCCTCGAGAACCTCGGATACGATAATCATAATCTAGTTATCATAATTTTGAGCGGCGGCCATCTCGGATTTAAAATTGATCCCAAAATTGTTTTCTGCACCCTCGAGAACCTCGGATACGATACCCACAATGTAGTTATCATACTTTTGAGCGGCGGCCATCTTGGATTTGAAAAATGATCACAAAATCGTTCTCTGCACACTCGAGAACCTCGGATACGATACCCATAATGTAGTTATCATAATTTTGAGCGGCGGCCATCTTGGTTTTCAAAAATGATCACAAAATCGTTCTGTGCACTCTCGAGAACCTCGGATACGATACCCATATTTTTGTGATCATAATTTTGCACTGCGGCCATCTCGGATTTAAAATTATCCCAAAATTGTTTTCTGCACCCTCGAGAACCTCTGACACGATATCCATACTGCTGAAATCTTAATTTTGTGCGGCGGCCATCTTGGATTTGAAAAATGATCACCAAATCGTTCTCTGCACCCTCGAGAACCTCGAATACGATACCCATAATGTAGTTATCATAATTTTGAGCGGCGGCCATCTTGGATTTCATAAATGATTACAAAATCGTTCTGTGCACTCTCGAGAACCTCGGATACGATACCCATATTTTTGTGATCATAATCTAGCACGGCGGCCATTTTGGATTTGAAAACTGATCACAAAATCGTTCTCTGCACCCTCGAGAACCTCGGATACGATAATCATAATCTAGTTATCATAATTTTGAGCGGCGGCCATCTCGGATTTAAAATTGATCCCAAAATTGTTTTCTGCACCCTAGAGAACCTCGGATACGATACCCACAATGTAGTTATCATACTTTTGAGGGCCGGCCATCTTGGATTTGAAAAATGATCACAAAATCGTTCTCTGCACACTCGAGAACCTCGGATACGATACCCATAATGTAGTTATCATAATTTTGAGCGGCGGCCATCTTGGTTTTCAAAAATGATCACAAAATCGTTCTGTGCACTCTCGAGAACCTCGGATACGATACCCATAAATTTGTGATCATAATCTTGCACGGCAGCCATCTCGGATTTAAAAATGATTCCAAAATTGTTTTCTGCACCCTCGAGAACCTCGGACACGATATCCATATTGCTGAAAACATAATTGTTTGCGGCAGCCCTCTTGGATTTCAAAAATGATCACAGAATTGTTCTCTGCACCCTCGAGAACCTCGGATACGAAACCCATAATGTAGTTATCATACTTTTGAGCGGCGGCCATCTTGGATTTGAAAAATGATCACATAATCGTTCTCAGCACCCTCGAGAACCTCGGATATGATACCAATTATGTAGTTATCATACTTTTAAGCGGCGGCCATCTCGGATATAAAATTGATCCCAAAATAGTTTTCTGCACCCTCGAGAACCTCGGACACGATATCCATATTGCTGAAAACATAATTTTGTGCAGCGGCCATCTTGGATTTGAAAAATGATCATAAAATCGTTCTCTGCAACCTCGAGAACCTCTGATACGATACCCATAATGTAGTTATCATAATTTTGAGCGGCGGCCATCTCGGATATAAAATTGATCTCAAAATTGCTTTCTGCACCCTCGAGAACCTCAGACACAGTCCATATTGCTGAAAACATAATTTTGTGCGGCGGCCATCTAAGATATGAGAAATGATCACAAAATCGTTCTCTGCACGCTCAAGAACCTCGGATATGATACCCATATTTTTGTGATCATAATCTTGCACAGCGGCCCTCTTGGATTTGAAAAAAGATCACAAAATCGTTCTCAGCACCCTCGAGAACCTCGGATACGATCCACATAATGTAGTTATCATACTTTTGAACGGCGGCCATCTTGGATTTGAAAAATGATCACAAAATCGTTCTCTGCAACCTCGAGAACCTCTGATACGATACCCATAATGTAGTTATCATAATTTTGAGCGGCGGCCATCTCGGATATAAAATTGATCCCAAAATAGTTTCCTGAACTCTCGAGAACCTCGGACACGATATCCATATTGCTGAAAAGATAATTTTGTGCAGCGGCCATCTTGGATTAGAAAAATGATCACATAATCATTCTCAGCACCCTCGAGAACCTCGGACACGATATCCATATTGCTAAAATAATAATTTTGTGCGGCGGCCATCTTGGATTTGAAAAATGATCACCAAATCGTTCTTTGCATCCTCGAAAACCTCGGATACGATACCAATAATGTAGTTATCATACTTTTAAGCGGCGGCTATCTTCGATTTGAAAAATGATCACAAAATCATTCTCCGCACCCTCGAGTACCTCGGATACGATACCCATAATCTAGTTATCATAATTTTGAATGGCGGCCATCTTGGATTTCAAAAATGATCACAAAATCGTTCTGTGCACTCTCGAGAACCTCGGATACGATACCCATATTTTTGTGATCATAATCTTGCTCTGCGGCCATCTCGGATTTAAAATGATCACCAAATCGTTCTCAGCACCCTCGAGAATCTCGGACACGATATCCATACTGCTGAAATCTTAATTTTGTGCGGCGGCCATCTTGGATTTGAAAAATGATCACCAAATCGTTCTCTGCACCCTCGAGAACCTCGAATACGATACGCATAATGTAGTTATCATAATTTTGAGCGGCGGCCATCTTGGATTTCATAAATGATTACAAAATCGTTCTGTGCACTCTCGAGAACCTCGGATACGATACCCATATTTTTGTGATCATAATCTAGCACGGTGGCCATTTTGGATTTGAAAACTGATCACAAAATCGATCTCTGCACACTCGAGAACCTCGGATACGATAATCATAATCTAGTTATCATACTTTTGAGCGGCGGCCATCTGGGATTTAAAAATGATCTCAAAATTGCTTTCTGCACCCTCGAGAACCTCGGACACGATATCCATATTGCTGAAAACATAGTGGTTTGCAGCAGCCCTCTTGGCTTTCTTAAATGATCGCAGAAATCTTCTCTGCACGCTCAAGAACCTCGCATATGATACCCATATTTTTGTGATCATAATCTTGCACAGCGGCCCTCTTGGATTTCAAAAAAGATCACAAAATCGTTCTCAGCACCCTCGAGAACCTCGGATACGATACACATAATGTAGTTATCATACTTTTGAACGGCGGCTATCTTCGATTTGAAAAATGATCACAAAATCATTCTCTGCACCCTCGAGTACCTCGGATACGATATCCATATTTCTAAAATCATAATTTCGTGCGGCGGCCATCTTTGATTTGAAAAATGATCACCAAATCGTTCTCAGCATCCTCGAGAATCTCGGACACGATATCCATACTGCTGAAATCTTAATTTTGTGCGGCGGCCATCTTGGATTTGAAAAATGATCACCAAATCGTTCTCTGCACCCTCGAGAACCTCGGATACGATACCCATAATGTAGTTATCATACTTTTGAGCGGCGGCCATCTTGGATTTGAAAAATGATCACAAAATCATTCTCAGCACCCTCGAGAACCTCGGATACGATACCAATAATGTAGTTATCATACTTTTAAGCGGCGGCTATCTTCGATTTGAAAAATGATCACAAAATCATTCTCTGCACCCTCGAGTACCTCGGATACGATATCCATATTTCTAAAATCATAATTTCGTGCGGCGGCCATCTTTGATTTGAAAAATGATCACCAAATCGTTCTCAGCATCCTCGAGAATCTCGGACACGATATCCATACTGCTGAAATCTTAATTTTGTGCGGCGACCATCTTGGATTTGAAAAATGATCACCAAATCGTTCTCTGCACCCTCGAGAACCTCGAATACGATACCCATAATGTAGTTATCATAATTTTGAGCGGCGGCCATCTTGGATTTCATAAATGATTACAAAATCGTTCTGTGCACTCTCGAGAACCTCGGATACGATACCCATATTTTTGTGATCATAATCTAGCACGGCGGCCATTTTGGATTTGAAAACTGATCACAAAATCGTTCTCTGCACCCTCGAGAACCTCGGATACGATAATCATAATCTAGTTATCATAATTTTGAGCGGCGGCCATCTCGGATTTAAAATTGATCCCAAAATTGTTTTCTGCACCCTCGAGAACCTCGGATACGATACCCACAATGTAGTTATCATACTTTTGAGCGGCGGCCATCTTGGATTTGAAAAATGATCACAAAATCGTTCTCTGCACACTCGAGAACCTCGGATACGATACCCATAATGTAGTTATCATAATTTTGAGCGGCGGCCATCTTGGTTTTCAAAAATGATCACAAAATCGTTCTGTGCACTCTCGAGAACCTCGGATACGATACCCATATTTTTGTGACCATAAACTTGCACTGCGGCCATCTCGTATTTAAAATGATCCCAAAATTGTTTTCTGCACCCTCGATAACCTCGGACACGATATCCATATTGCTAAAATCGTAATTTCGTGCGGCGGCCATCTTGGATTTGAAAAATGATCACCAAATCGTTCTCAGCACCCTCGAGAATCTCGGACACGATATCCATACTGCTGAAATCTTAATTTTGTGCGGCGGCCATCTTGGATTTGAAAAATGATCACCAAATCGTTCTCTGCACCCTCGAGAACCTCGAATACGATACGCATAATGTAGTTATCATAATTTTGAGCGGCGGCCATCTTGGATTTCATAAATGATTACAAAATCGTTCTGTGCACTCTCGAGAACCTCGGATACGATACCCATATTTTTGTGATCATAATCTAGCACGGTGGCCATTTTGGATTTGAAAACTGATCACAAAATCGTTCTCTGCACACTCGAGAACCTCGTATACGATAATCATAATCTAGTTATCATACTTTTGAGCGGCGGCCATCTGGGATTTAAAAATGATCTCAAAATTGCTTTCTGCACCCTCGAGAACCTCGGACACGATATCCATATTGCTGAAAACATAGTGGTTTGCAGCAGCCCTCTTGGCTTTCTTAAATGATCGAAGAATTCTTCTCTGCACGCTCAAGAACCTCGCATATGATACCCATATTTTTGTGATCATAATCTTGCACAGCGGCCCTCTTGGATTTGAAAAAAGATCACAAAATCGTTCTCAGCACCCTCGAGAATCTCGGATACGATACACATAATGTAGTTATCATACTTTTGAACGTCGGCCATCTTGGATTAGAAAAATGATCACATAATCATTCTCAGCACCCTCGAGAACCTCGGATACGAAACCCATAATGTAGTTATCATACTTTTGAGCGGCGGCCATCTTGGATTTGTAAATTGATCACAAAATCATACTCAGCACCCTCGAGAACCTCGGATACGATACCAATAATGTAGTTATCATACTTTTAAGCGGCGGCTATCTTCGATTTGAAAAATGATCACAAAATCATTCTCCGCACTCTCGAGTACCTCTGATACGATACCCATAATGTAGTTATCATAATTTTGAGCGGCGGCCATCTTGGATTTCAAAAATGATCACAAAATCGTTCTGTGCACTCTCGAGAACCTCGGATACGATACCCATATTTTTGTGATCATAATTTTGCACTGCGGCCATCTCGGATTTAAAATTATCCCAAAATTGTTTTCTGCACCCTCGAGAACCTCTGACACGATATCCATACTGCTGAAATCTTAATTTTGTGCGGCGGCCATCTTGGATTTGAAAAATGATCACCAAATCGTTCTCTGCACCCTCGAGAACCTCGAATACGATACCCATAATGTAGTTATCATAATTTTGAGCGGCGGCCATCTTGGATTTCATAAATGATTACAAAATCGTTCTGTGCACTCTCGAGAACCTCGGATACGATACCCATATTTTTGTGATCATAATCTAGAACGGCGGCCATTTTGGATTTGAAAACTGATCACAAAATCGTTCTCTGCACCCTCGAGAACCTCGGATACGATAATCATAATCTAGTTATCATAATTTTGAGCGGCGGCCATCTCGGATTTAAAATTGATCCCAAAATTGTTTTCTGCACCCTAGAGAACCTCGGATACGATACCCACAATGTAGTTATCATACTTTTGAGGGCCGGCCATCTTGGATTTGAAAAATGATCACAAAATCGTTCTCTGCACACTCGAGAACCTCGGATACGATACCCATAATGTAGTTATCATAATTTTGAGCGGCGGCCATCTTGGTTTTCAAAAATGATCACAAAATCGTTCTGTGCACTCTCGAGAACCTCGGATACGATACCCATAAATTTGTGATCATAATCTTGCACGGCAGCCATCTCGGATTTAAAAATGATTCCAAAATTGTTTTCTGCACCCTCGAGAACCTCGGACACGATATCCATATTGCTGAAAACATAATTGTTTGCGGCAGCCCTCTTGGATTTCAAAAATGATCACAGAATTGTTCTCTGCACCCTCGAGAACCTCGGATACGAAACCCATAATGTAGTTATCATACTTTTGAGCGGCGGCCATCTTGGATTTGAAAAATGATCACATAATCGTTCTCAGCACCCTCGAGAACCTCGGATATGATACCAATTATGTAGTTATCATTCTTTTAAGCGGCGGCCATCTCGGATATAAAATTGATCCCAAAATAGTTTTCTGCACCCTCGAGAACCTCGGACACGATATCCATATTGCTGAAAACATAATTTTGTGCAGCGGCCATCTTGGATTTGAAAAATGATCATAAAATCGTTCTCTGCAACCTCGAGAACCTCTGATACGATACCCATAATGTAGTTATCATAATTTTGAGCGGCGGCCATCTCGGATATAAAATTGATCTCAAAATTGCTTTCTGCACCCTCGAGAACCTCAGACACAGTCCATATTGCTGAAAACATAATTTTGTGCGGCGGCCATCTAAGATATGAGAAATGATCACAAAATCGTTCTCTGCACGCTCAAGAACCTCGGATATGATACCCATATTTTTGTGATCATAATCTTGCACAGCGGCCCTCTTGGATTTGAAAAAAGATCACAAAATCGTTCTCAGCACCCTCGAGAACCTCGGATACGATCCACATAATGTAGTTATCATACTTTTGAACGGCGGCCATCTTGGATTTGAAAAATGATCACAAAATCGTTCTCTGCAACCTCGAGAACCTCTGATACGATACCCATAATGTAGTTATCATAATTTTGAGCGGCGGCCATCTCGGATATAAAATTGATCCCAAAATAGTTTCCTGAACTCTCGAGAACCTCGGACACGATATCCATATTGCTGAAAAGATAATTTTGTGCAGCGGCCATCTTGGATTAGAAAAATGATCACATAATCATTCTCAGCACCCTCGAGAACCTCGGACACGATATCCATATTGCTAAAATAATAATTTTGTGCGGCGGCCATCTTGGATTTGAAAAATGATCACCAAATCGTTCTTTGCATCCTCGAAAACCTCGGATACGATACCAATAATGTAGTTATCATACTTTTAAGCGGCGGCTATCTTCGATTTGAAAAATGATCACAAAATCATTCTCCGCACCCTCGAGTACCTCGGATACGATACCCATAATCTAGTTATCATAATTTTGAGCGGCGGCCATCTTGGATTTCAAAAATGATCACAAAATCGTTCTGTGCACTCTCGAGAACCTCGGATACGATACCCATATTTTTGTGATCATAATCTTGCTCTGCGGCCATCTCGGATTTAAAATGATCACCAAATCGTTCTCAGCACCCTCGAGAATCTCGGACACGATATCCATACTGCTGAAATCTTAATTTTGTGCGGCGGCCATCTTGGATTTGAAAAATGATCACCAAATCGTTCTCTGCACCCTCGAGAACCTCGAATACGATACGCATAATGTAGTTATCATAATTTTGAGCGGCGGCCATCTTGGATTTCATAAATGATTACAAAATCGTTCTGTGCACTCTCGAGAACCTCGGATACGATACCCATATTTTTGTGATCATAATCTAGCACGGTGGCCATTTTGGATTTGAAAACTGATCACAAAATCGTTCTCTGCACACTCGAGAACCTCGGATACGATAATCATAATCTAGTTATCATACTTTTGAGCGGCGGCCATCTGGGATTTAAAAATGATCTCAAAATTGCTTTCTGCACCCTCGAGAACCTCGGACACGATATCCATATTGCTGAAAACATAGTGGTTTGCAGCAGCCCTCTTGGCTTTCTTAAATGATCGCAGAAATCTTCTCTGCACGCTCAAGAACCTCGCATATGATACCCATATTTTTGTGATCATAATCTTGCACAGCGGCCCTCTTGGATTTCAAAAAAGATCACAAAATCGTTCTCAGCACCCTCGAGAACCTCGGATACGATACACATAATGTAGTTATCATACTTTTGAACGGCGGCCATCTTGGATTAGAAAAATGATCACATAATCATTCTCAGCACCCTCGAGAACCTCGGATACGAAACCCATAATGTAGTTATCATACTTTTGAGCGGCGGCCATCTTGGATTTGTAAATTGATCACAAAATCATTCTCAGCACCCTCGAGAACCTCGGATACGATACCAATAATGTAGTTATCATACTTTTAAGCGGCGGCTATCTTCGATTTGAAAAATGATCACAAAATCATTCTCCGCACCCTCGAGTACCTCTGATACGATACCCATAATGTAGTTATCATAATTTTGAGCGGCGGCCATCTTGGATTTCAAAAATGATCACAAAATCGTTCTGTGCACACTCGAGAACCTCGGATACGATACCCATATTTTTGTGATCATAATTTTGCACTGCGGCCATCTCGGATTTAAAATTATCCCAAAATTGTTTTCTGCACCCTCGAGAACGTCTGACACGATATCCATATTGCTAAAATCATAATTTCGTGCGGCGGCCATCTTGGATTTGAAAAATGATCACCAAATCGTTCTCAGCACCTCGAGAATCTCGGACACGATATCCATACTGCTGAAATCTTAATTTTGTGCGGCGGCCATCTTGGATTTGAAAAATGATCACCAAATCGTTCTCTGCACCCTCGAGAACCTCGAATACGATACCCATAATGTAGTTATCATAATTTTGAGCGGCGGCCATCTTGGATTTCATAAATGATTACAAAATCGTTCTGTGCACTCTCGAGAACCTCGGATACGATACCCATATTTTTGTGATCATAATCTAGCACGGCGGCCATTTTGGATTTGAAAACTGATCACAAAATCGTTCTCTGCACCCTCGAGAACCTCGGATACGATAATCATAATCTAGTTATCATAATTTTGAGCGGCGGCCATCTCGGATTTAAAATTGATCCCAAAATTGTTTTCTGCACCCTAGAGAACCTCGGATACGATACCCACAATGTAGTTATCATACTTTTGAGCGGCGGCCATCTTGGTTTTCAAAAATGATCACAAAATCGTTCTGTGCACTCTCGAGAACCTCGCATACGATACCCATAAATTTGTGATCATAATCTTGCACGGCAGCCATCTCGGATTTAAAAATGATTCCAAAATTGTTTTCTGCACCCTCGAGAACCTCGGACACGATATCCATATTGCTGAAAACATAATTGTTTGCGGCAGCCCTCTTGGATTTCAAAAATGATCACAGAATTGTTCTCTGCACCCTCGAGAACCTCGGATACGAAACCCATAATGTAGTTACCATACTTTTGAGCGGCGGCCATCTTGGATTTGAAAAATGATCACATAATCGTTCTCAGCACCCTCGAGAACCTCGGATATGATACCAATTATGTAGTTATCATACTTTTAAGCGGCGGCCATCTCGGATATAAAATTGATCCCAAAATAGTTTTCTGCACCCTCGAGAACCTCGGACACGATATCCATATTGCTGAAAACATAATTTTGTGCAGCGGCCATCTTGGACTTGAAAAATGATCATAAAATCGTTCTTTGCAACCTCGAGAACCTCTGATACGATACCCATAATGTAGTTATCATAATTTTGAGCGGCGGCCATCTCGGATATAAAATTGATCCCAAAATAGTTTTCTGCACCCTCGAGAACCTCGGACACGATATCCATATTGCTGAAAACATAATTTTGTGCAGCGGCCATCTTGGATTAGAAAAATGATCACATAATCATTCTCAGCACCCTCGAGAACCTCGGATACGAAACCCATAATGTAGTTATCATACTTTTGAGCGGCAGCCATCTTGGATTTGAAAAATGATCACATAATCGTTCTCAGCACCCTCGAGAACCTCGGATATGATACCAATTATGTAGTTATCATACTTTTAAGCGGCGGCTATCTTCGATTTGAAAAATGATCACAAAATCATTCTCTGCACCCTCGAGAACCTCGGATACGATACCCATAATGTGGTTATCATAATTATGAGCGGCGGCCATCTTGGATTTCATCAATGATCACAAAATCGTTCTGTGCACTCTCGAGAACCTCGGATACGATACCCATAATTTTGTGATCATAATCTTGCACATCGGCCATCTCGGATTTAAAAATGATCCCAAAATTGTTTTCTGCACGTTCGAGAACCTCGGACATGATATCCATAGTGCTCAAAACAAGTTTGCAGCAGCCCACTTGGATTTCTTAAATGATCGCAGAATTGTTCTCTGCACCCTCGAGAACCTCGGACACGATATCCATAATGTTGAAATCATAATTGTTTGCGGCAGCCCTCTTGGATTTCAAAACTGATCACAGAATTTTTCTCTGCGACCTCGAGAAACTCGGACACGATATCCATATTGCTAAAATCAAAATTTTGAGCAAGGGCCATCTTGGATTTGAAAACTGATCACAAAATCGTTCTCTGCACCCTCGAGAACCTCGGATACGATACCCATAATCTAGTTATCATACTTTTGAGCATCGGCCATCTGGGATTTAAAAATGATCTCAAAATTGCTTTCTGCACCCTCGAGAACCTCAGACACAGTCCATATTGCTGAAAACATAATTTTGTGCGGCGGCCATCTTGGATTTCAAAAATGATCACAAAATCGTTCTGTGCACTCTCGAGAACCTCGGATACGATACCCATATTTTTGTGATCATAATTTTGCACTGCGGCCATCTCGGATTTAAAATTATCCCAAAATTGTTTTCTGCACCCTCGAGAACGTCTGACACGATATCCATATTGCTAAAATCATAATTTCGTGCGGCGGCCATCTTGGATTTGAAAAATGATCACCAAATCGTTCTCAGCACCTCGAGAATCTCGGACACGATATCCATACTGCTGAAATCTTAATTTTGTGCGGCGGCCATCTTGGATTTGAAAAATGATCACCAAATCGTTCTTTGCATCCTCGAAAACCTCGGATACGATACCAATAATGTAGTTATCATACTTTAAAGCGGCGGCTATCTTCGATTTGAAAAATGATCACAAAATCATTCTCCGCACCCTCGAGTACCTCGGATACGATACCCATAATCTAGTTATCATAATTTTGAGCGGCGGCCATCTTGGATTTCAAAAATGATCACAAAATCGTTCAGGCACTCTCGAGAACCTCGGATACGATACCCATATTTTTGTGATCATAATCTTGCTCTGCGGCCATCTCGGATTTAAAATGATCCCAAAATTGTTTTCTGCACCCTCGAGAATCTCGGACACGATATCCATACTGCTGAAATCTTAATTTTGTGCGGCGGCCATGTTGGATTTGAAAAATGATCACCAAGTCGTTCTCTGCACCCACGAGAACCTCGAATACGATACCCATAATGTGGTTATCATAATTTTGAGCGGCGGCCATCTTGGATTTCATAAATGATTACAAAATCGTTCTGTGCACTCTCGAGAACCTCGGAGACGATACCCATATTTTTGTGATCATAATCTAGCAAGGCGGCCATTTTGGATTTGAAAACTGATCACAAAATCGTTCTCTGCACCCTCGAGAACCTCGGATACGATAATCATAATCTAGTTATCATAATTTTGAGCAGCGGCCATCTCGGATTTAAAATTGATCCCAAAATTGTTTTCTGCACCCTCGAGAACCTCGGATACGATACCCACAATGTAGTTATCATACTTTGGAGCGGCGGCCATCTTGGATTTGAAAAATTATCACAAAATCGTTCTCTGCACCCTCGAGATCCTCGGATACGATAATCATAATCTAGTTATCATAATTTTGAGCAGCGGCCATCTCGGATTTAAAATTGATCCCAAAATTGTTTTCTGCACCCTCGAGAACCTCGGATACGATACCCACAATGTAGTTATCATACTTTTGAGCGGCGGCCATCTTGGATTTGAAAAATGATCACAAAATCGTTCTCTGCACACTCGAGAACCTCGGATACGATACCCATAATGTAGTTATCATAATTTTGAGCGGCGGCCATCTTGGTTTTCAAAAATGATCACAAAATCGTTCTGTGCACTCTCGAGAACCTCGGATACGATACCCATAAATTTGTGATCATAATCTTGCACGGCAGCCATCTCGGATTTAAAAATGATCCCAAAATTGTTTTCTGCACCCTCGAGAACCTCGGACACGATATCCATATTGCTGAAAACATAATTGTTTGCGACAGCCCTCTTGGATTTCAAAAATGATCACAGAATTGTTCTCTGCACCCTCGAGAACCTCGGACACGATATCCATATTGCTAAAATCAAAATTTTGTGCGGCGGCCATCTTGGATTAGAAAAATGATTTCAAAATCGTTCTCAGCACCCTCCAGAACCTAGGATACGATACCTATAATCTAGTTATCATACTTTTGAGCGGCGGCCATCTCGGATTTGAAAATGATCCCAAAATTCTTTTCTGCACCCTCGAGAACACGATATCCATTTTGCTGAAAACATAATTTTGTGCCGCGGCCATCTTGGATAAGAAAAATGATCACAAAATCATTCTCAGTACCCTCGAGAACCTCGGATACGATACCCATCATGTAGTTATCATAATTTTTAGCGGCGGTTATCTTGGATTTCAAAAATGATCCCAAAATTGTTTTCTGCACCCTCGAGAACCTCGGACACGATATCCATATTGCTGACAACATAATTTTGTGCAGCGGCCATCTGGGATTAGAAAAATTATCACAAAATCATTCTCACCACCCTCGAGAACCTCGGATACGATACCCATAATGTAGTTATCATACTTTTGAGCGGCGGCCATCTTAGATTTGAAAAATGATCACATAATCGTTCTCAGCACCCTCGAGAACCTCGGATATGATACCCATAATGTAGTTATCATACCTTTAAGCTGCGCCTATCTTCGATTTGAAAAATGATCACAAAATCGTACTCTTGAACCCTTGAGAACCTCGGATACGATACCCATAATGTAGTTATCATAATTTTGAGAGGCGGCCATCTTGGATTTCAAAAATGATCACAAAATCGTTCTGTGCACTCTCGAGAAGCTCGGATACGATACCCATATTTTTGTGATCATAATCTTGCACGGCGGCCATCTCGGATTTTAAATGATCCCAAAATTGTTTTCTGCACCCTCCAGAACCTCGGACATGATATCCATATTGCTCAAAACATAATGGTTTGCAGCAGCCCACTTGGATTTCTAAAATTATCGCAGAATTGTTCTCTGCACCCTCGAGAACCTCGGACACGATATCCATAATGTTGAAAACATAAATGTTTGCGGCAGCCCTCTTGGATTTCAAATATGATCACAGAATTTTTCTCTGCACCCTCGAGAAACTCGAACACGATATCCATATTGCTAAAATCAAAATTTTGAGCGGGGGCCATCTTGGATTAGAAAACTGATCACAAAATCGTTCTCTGCACCCTCGAGAACCTCGGATACGATACCCATAATCTAGTTATCATACTTTTGAGCGGCGGCCTTCTGGGATTTAAAAATGATCCCAAAATTGCTTTCTGCACACTCGAGAACCTCGGACACGATATCCATATTTCTGAAAACATAGTGGTTTGCGGCAGCCCTCTTGGCTTTCTTAAATGATCCCAGAATTCTTCTCTGCACCCTCGAGAAGCTCGGATACGATATCCATATTGCTAAAATCATAATTTTGTGCGGCGGCCATCTTGGATTTGAAAAATAATCACCAAATCGTTCTCAGCACCCTCGAGAACCTCGGATACGATACACATAATGTAGTTATCATACTTTTGAGCGGCGGCCATCTTGGATTTGAAAACTGATCACAAAATCGTTCTCTGCACCCTCGAGAACCTAGGATACGATACCCATAGTCTAGTTATCATACTTTTGAGCAGCGGCCATCTCGGACTTTAAAATGATCCCAAAATTGTTTTCTGCACCCTCGAGAACCTCGGACACGATATCCATATTGCTGAAAACATAATTTTGTGCAGCGGCCACCTTGGATTAGAAAAATGATCACAAAATCATTCTCAGCACCCTCGAGAACCTCGGGTACGATACCCATAATGTAGTTATCATACTTTTGAGCGGCGGCCATCTTGGATTAGTAAAATGATCACAAAATCGTTCTCAGCACCCTCGAGAACCTCGGATACGATACCAATAATGTAGTTATCATACTTTTAAGCGGCGGCTATCTTCGATTTGAAAAATGATCACAAAATCATTCTCTGCACCCTCGAGTACCTCGGATAAGATATCCATATTGCTGAAAACATAATTTTGTGCAGCGGCCACCTTGGATTAGAAAAATGATCACAAAATCATTCTCAGCATCCTCGAGAACCTCGGATACGATACCCATAATGTAGTTATCATAATTTTGAGCGGCGGCCATCTTGGATTTCAAAAATGATTACAAAATCGTTCTGTGCACTCTCGAGAACCTGGGATACGATACCCATATTTTTGTGATCATTGTCTTGCACTGCGGCCATCTCGGATTTAAAATGATCCCAAAATTGTTTTCTGCACCCTCGAGAACCTCGGAAACGATATCCATATTGCTAAAATCATAATTTCGTGCTGCGGCCATCTTGGATTTGAAAAATGATCACCAAATCGTTCTCAGCACCCTCGAGAATCTCGGACACGATATCCATACTGCTGAAATCTTAATTTTGTGCGGCGGCCATCTTGGATTTGAAATATAATCACCAAATCGTTCTCTGCAGCCTCGAGAACCTCGAATACGATACCCATAATGTAGTTATCATAATTTTGAGCGGCGGCCATCTTGGATTTTAAAAATGATCACAAAATCGTTCTGTGCACTCTCGAGAACCTCGGATACGATAACCATATTTTTGTGATCATAATCTAGCACGGCGGCCATTTTGGATTTGAAAACTGATCACAAAATCGTTCTCTGCACCCTCGAGAACCTCGGATACGATACTCATAATCTAGTTATCATAATTTTGAGCGGCGGCCATCTCGGATTTAAAATTGATCCCAAAATTTATTTCTGCACCCTCGAGAACCTCGGATACGATACCCACAATGTAGTTATCATACTTTTGAGCGGCGGCCATCTTGGATTTGAAAAATGATCACAAAATCGTTCTCTGCACTCTCAAGAACCTCGGATACGATACCCATAATATAGTTATCATAATTTTGAGCGGCGGCCATCTTGGTTTTCAAAAATGATCACAAAATCGTCCTGTGCACGCTCGAGAACCTCAGATACCCATAAATTTGTGATCATAATCTTGCACGGCAGCCATCTCGGATTTAAAAATGATCCCAAAATTGTTTTCTGCACCCTCGAGAACCTAGGACACGATATCCATATTGCTGAAAACATAATTTTGTGCGGCGGCCATCTTGGATAAGAAAAATGATCACAAAATCGTTCTCAGTACCCTGGAGAACCTCGGATACGATACCCATAATGTAGTTATCATAATTTTTAGCGGCGGTTATCTTGGATTTCAAAAATGATCACAAAATCGTTCTGTGCACTCTCGAGAACCTCGGATACGATACCCATATTTTTGTTTTCCTAATCTTGCACGGCGGCCATCTTGGATTTGAAAAATGATCACAAAATCGTTCTCAGCACCCTCAAAAATCTCGGATACGATACCCTTAATCTAGTTATCATACTTTTGTGCGGCAGCCATCTCGGATTTAAAAATGATCCCAAAATTGTTTTCTGCACCCTAGAGAACCTCGGACACGATATCCGTATTGCTGAAAACATAATTTTGAGCAGCGGCCATCTTGGATCAGAAAAATGATTACAAAATCGTTCTCAGCACCCTCGAGAACCTCGGATACGATACATATAATGTAGTTATCATACTTTTGAGCGGCGGCCATCTTGGATTTGAAAACTGATCACAAAATCGTTCTCTGCACCTTCGACAACCTAGAATACGATTACCATAGTCTAGTTATCATACTTTTGAGCGGCGGCCATCTCGGATTTAAAAATGATCCCAAAATTGCTTTCTGCACACTCGAGAACCTCGGACACGATATCCATATTTCTGAAAACATAGTGGTTTGCGGCAGCCCTCTTGGCTTTCTTAAATGATCCCAGAATTCTTCTCTGCACCCTCGAGAAGTTCGGATACGATATCCATATTGCTAAAATCATAATTTTGTGCGGCGGCCATCTTGGATTTGAAAAATAATCACCAAATCGTTCTCAGCACCCTCGAGAACCTCGGATACGATACACATAATGTAGTTATCATACTTTTGAGCGGCGGCCATCTTGGATTTGAAAACTGATCACAAAATCGTTCTCTGCACCCTCGAGAACCTAGGATACGATACCCATAGTCTAGTTATCATACTTTTGAGCAGCGGCCATCTCGGACTTTAAAATGATCCCAAAATTATTTTCTGCACCCTCGAGAACCTCAGACACGATATCCATATTGCTGGAAACATTATTTTGTGCAGCGGCCATCTTGGATTAGAAAAATTATCACAAAATCATTCTCAGCACCCTCGAGAACCTCGGATACGATACCCATAATCTAGTTATCATAATTTTGAACGGCGGCCATCTTGGATTTGAAAAATGATCACAAAATCGTTCTCTGCAACCTCGAGAACCTCTGATACGATACCCATAATGTAGTTATCATAATTTTGAGCGGCGGCCATCTCGGATATAAAATTGATCCCAAAATAGTTTCCTGCACTCTCGAGAACCTCGGACACGATATCCATATTGCTGAAAAGATAATTTTGTGCAGCGGCCATCTTGGATTAGAAAAATGATCACATAATCATTCTCAGCACCCTCGAGAACCTCGGACTCGATATCCATATTGCTAAAATAATAATTTTGTGCGGCGGCCATCTTGGATTTGAAAAATGATCACCAAATCGTTCTTTGCATCCTCGAAAACCTCGGATACGATACCAATAATGTAGTTATCATACTTTTAAGCGGCGGCTATCTTCGATTTGAAAAATGATCACAAAATCATTCTCCGCACCCTCGAGTACCTCGGATACGATACCCATAATCTAGTTATCATAATTTTGAGCGGCGGCCATCTTGGATTTCAAAAATGATCACAAAATCGTTCAGGCACTCTCGAGAACCTCGGATACGATACCCATATTTTTGTGATCATAATCTTGCTCTGCGGCCATCTCGGATTTAAAATGATCCCAAAATTGTTTTCTGCACCCTCGAGAATCTCGGACACGATATCCATACTGCTGAAATCTTAATTTTGTGCGGCGGCCATGTTGGATTTGAAAAATGATCACCATGTCGTTCTCTGCACCCACGAGAACCTCGAATACGATATCCATAATGTGGTTATCATAATTTTGAGCGGCGGCCATCTTGGATTTCATAAATGATTACAAAATCGTTCTGTGCACTCTCGAGAACCTCGGAGACGATACCCATATTTTTGTGATCATAATCTAGCAAGGCGGCCATTTTGGATTTGAAAACTGATCACAAAATCGTTCTCTGCACCCTCGAGAACCTCGGATACGATAATCATAATCTAGTTATCATAATTTTGAGCAGCGGCCATCTCGGATTTAAAATTGATCCCAAAATTGTTTTCTGCACCCTCGAGAACCTCGGATACGATACCCACAATGTAGTTATCATACTTTTGAGCGGCGGCCATCTTGGATTTGAAAAATGATCACAAAATCGTTCTCTGCACACTCGAGAACCTCGGATACGATACCCATAATGTAGTTATCATAATTTTGAGCGGCGGCCATCTTGGTTTTCAAAAATGATCACAAAATCGTTCTGTGCACTCTCGAGAACCTCGGATACGATACCCATAAATTTGTGATCATAATCTTGCACGGCATCCATCTCGGATTTAAAAATGATCCCAAAATTGTTTTCTGCACCCTCGAGAACCTCGGACACGATATCCATATTGCTGAAAACATAATTGTTTGCGACAGCCCTCTTGGATTTCAAAAATGATCACAGAATTGTTCTCTGCACCCTCGAGAACCTCGGACACGATATCCATATTGCTAAAATCAAAATTTTGTGCGGCGGCCATCTTGGATTAGAAAAATGATTTCAAAATCGTTCTCAGCACCCTCCAGAACCTAGGATACGATACCTATAATCTAGTTATCATACTTTTGAGCGGCGGCCATCTCGGATTTGAAAATGATCCCAAAATTCTTTTCTGCACCCTCGAGAACACGATATCCATTTTGCTGAAAACATAATTTTGTGCCGCGGCCATCTTGGATAAGAAAAATGATCACAAAATCATTCTCAGTACCCTCGAGAACCTCGGATACGATACCCATCATGTAGTTATCATAATTTTTAGCGGCGGTTATCTTGGATTTCAAAAATGATCCCAAAATTGTTTTCTGCACCCTCGAGAACCTCGGACACGATATCCATATTGCTGACAACATAATTTTGTGCAGCGGCCATCTGGGATTAGAAAAATTATCACAAAATCATTCTCACCACCCTCGAGAACCTCGGATACGATACCCATAATGTAGTTATCATACTTTTGAGCGGCGGCCATCTTAGATTTGAAAAATGATCACATAATCGTTCTCAGCACCCTCGAGAACCTCGGATATGATACCCATAATGTAGTTATCATACCTTTAAGCTGCGCCTATCTTCGATTTGAAAAATGATCACAAAATCGTACTCTTGAACCCTTGAGAACCTCGGATACGATACCCATAATGTAGTTATCATAATTTTGAGAGGCGGCCATCTTGGATTTCAAAAATGATCACAAAATCGTTCTGTGCACTCTCGAGAAGCTCGGATACGATACCCATATTTTTATGATCATAATCTTGCACGGCGGCCATCTCGGATTTTAAATGATCCCAAAATTGTTTTCTGCACCCTCCAGAACCTCGGACATGATATCCATATTGCTCAAAACATAATGGTTTGCAGCAGCCCACTTGGATTTCTAAAATTATCGCAGAATTGTTCTCTGCACCCTCGAGAACCTCGGACACGATATCCATAATGTTGAAAACATAAATGTTTGCGGCAGCCCTCTTGGATTTCAAATATGATCACAGAATTTTTCTCTGCACCCTCGAGAAACTCGAACACGATATCCATATTGCTAAAATCAAAATTTTGAGCGGGGGCCATCTTGGATTAGAAAACTGATCACAAAATCGTTCTCTGCACCCTCGAGAACCTCGGATACGATACCCATAATCTAGTTATCATACTTTTGAGCGGCGGCCTTCTGGGATTTAAAAATGATCCCAAAATTGCTTTCTGCACACTCGAGAACCTCGGACACGATATCCATATTTCTGAAAACATAGTGGTTTGCGGCAGCCCTCTTGGCTTTCTTAAATGATCCCAGAATTCTTCTCTGCACCCTCGAGAAGCTCGGATACGATATCCATATTGCTAAAATCATAATTTTGTGCGGCGGCCATCTTGGATTTGAAAAATAATCACCAAATCGTTCTCAGCACCCTCGAGAACCTCGGATACGATACACATAATGTAGTTATCATACTTTTGAGCGGCGGCCATCTTGGATTTGAAAACTGATCACAAAATCGTTCTCTGCACCCTCGAGAACCTAGGATACGATACCCATAGTCTAGTTATCATACTTTTGAGCAGCGGCCATCTCGGACTTTAAAATGATCCCAAAATTGTTTTCTGCACCCTCGAGAACCTCGGACACGATATCCATATTGCTGAAAACATAATTTTGTGCAGCGGCCACCTTGGATTAGAAAAATGATCACAAAATCATTCTCAGCACCCTCGAGAACCTCGGGTACGATACCCATAATGTAGTTATCATACTTTTGAGCGGCGGCCATCTTGGATTAGTAAAATGATCACAAAATCGTTCTCAGCACCCTCGAGAACCTCGGATACGATACCAATAATGTAGTTATCATACTTTTAAGCGGCGGCTATCTTCGATTTGAAAAATGATCACAAAATCATTCTCTGCACCCTCGAGTATCTCGGATACGATATCCATATTGCTGAAAACATAATTTTGTGCAGCGGCCACCTTGGATTAGAAAAATGATCACAAAATCATTCTCAGCATCCTCGAGAACCTCGGATACGATACCCATAATGTAGTTATCATAATTTTGAGCGGCGGCCATCTTGGATTTCAAAAATGATTACAAAATCGTTCTGTGCACTCTCGAGAACCTGGGATACGATACCCATATTTTTGTGATCATTGTCTTGCACTGCGGCCATCTCGGATTTAAAATGATCCCAAAATTGTTTTCTGCACCCTCGAGAACCTCGGACACGATATCCATATTGCTAAAATCATAATTTCGTGCTGCGGCCATCTTGGATTTGAAAAATGATCACCAAATCGTTCTCAGCACCCTCGAGAATCTCGGACACGATATCCATACTGCTGAAATCTTAATTTTGTGCGGCGGCCATCTTGGATTTGAAATATAATCACCAAATCGTTCTCTGCAGCCTCGAGAACCTCGAATACGATACCCATAATGTAGTTATCATAATTTTGAGCGGCGGCCATCTTGGATTTTAAAAATGATCACAAAATCGTTCTGTGCACTCTCGAGAACCTCGGATACGATAACCATATTTTTGTGATCATAATCTAGCACGGCGGCCATTTTGGATTTGAAAACTGATCACAAAATCGTTCTCTGCACCCTCGAGAACCTCGGATACGATACTCATAATCTAGTTATCATAATTTTGAGCGGCGGCCATCTCGGATTTAAAATTGATCCCAAAATTGATTTCTGCACCCTCGAGAACCTCGGATACGATACCCACAATGTAGTTATCATACTTTTGAGCGGCGGCCATCTTGGATTTGAAAAATGATCACAAAATCGTTCTCTGCACACTCGAGAACCTCGGATACGATACCCATAATATAGTTATCATAATTTTGAGCGGCGGCCATCTTGGTTTTCAAAAATGATCACAAAATCGTCCTGTGCACGCTCGAGAACCTCAGATACCCATAAATTTGTGATCATAATCTTGCACGGCAGCCATCTCGGATTTAAAAATGATCCCAAAATTGTTTTCTGCACCCTCGAGAACCTAGGACACGATATCCATATTGCTGAAAACATAATTTTGTGCGGCGGCCATCTTGGATAAGAAAAATGATCACAAAATCGTTCTCAGTACCCTCGAGAACCTCGGATACGATACCCATAATGTAGTTATCATAATTTTTAGCGGCGGTTATCTTGGATTTCAAAAATGATCACAAAATCGTTCTGTGCACTCTCGAGAACCTCGGATACGATACCCATATTTTTGTTTTCATAATCTTGCACGGCGGCCATCTTGGATTTGAAAAATGATCACAAAATCGTTCTCAGCACCCTCGAAAATCTCGGATACGATACCCTTAATCTAGTTATCATACTTTTGTGCGGCAGCCATCTCGGATTTAAAAATGATCCCAAAATTGTTTTCTGCACCCTAGAGAACCTCGGACACGACATCCGTATTGCTGAAAACATAATTTTGAGCAGCGGCCATCTTGGATCAGAAAAATGATTACAAAATCGTTCTCAGCACCCTCGAGAACCTCGGATACGATACATATAATGTAGTTATCATACTTTTGAGCGGCGGCCATCTTGGATTTGAAAACTGATCACAAAATCGTTCTCTGCACCTTCGACAACCTAGAATACGATTACCATAGTCTAGTTATCATACTTTTGAGCGGCGGCCATCTCGGATTTAAAAATGATCCCAAAATTGCTTTCTGCACACTCGAGAACCTCGGACACGATATCCATATTTCTGAAAACATAGTGGTTTGCGGCAGCCCTCTTGGCTTTCTTAAATGATCCCAGAATTCTTCTCTGCACCCTCGAGAAGTTCGGATACGATATCCATATTGCTAAAATCATAATTTTGTGCGGCGGCCATCTTGGATTTGAAAAATAATCACCAAATCGTTCTCAGCACCCTCGAGAACCTCGGATACGATACACATAATGTAGTTATCATACTTTTGAGCGGCGGCCATCTTGGATTTGAAAACTGATCACAAAATCGTTCTCTGCACCCTCGAGAACCTAGGATACGATACCCATAGTCTAGTTATCATACTTTTGAGCAGCGGCCATCTCGGACTTTAACCTTTCCGGATCGGCGCGCTCCGGATCTCGCTGTACACTATTGATCGGCAAGCTTCCGGCAATTTCGCGGCATTTTCCCCGTGTGTATTATTTTACGTGTAGTTATAAAATGCTTATAACTAGGGTGATATGAGTGACTGTCACTGAAAGCTATTGAAACATGCTATAAGACCATGTATAAATTATTCATATTGTCTTTCTTTTTTTTTTCACACAGACTTTTCATTCGAAAAAAAGTGTAAAAATAGGTATATTTTAAAATAAATATTGTTATTATTGTTAATTACTTGTTTTATTTATTTCCTTTTATGTTTTTGTAATGAATAGTATATGTTAATTATAAAATAAAGCTTAAATCTCCACAAAGAACGATCTTCGTGTAAAGTCTTGATAACGACCGCTCGCTGCGCCGGCCGGGAACAAGTGGACACATAAGTGCTTTGTCCGTAAAGCTATGACGTCGAATATTGGTGGCCTTGAATCGTAACGGATCGAAATGTGTTTGGAAATTCACTCGTTCATAACTGCGTAGGCAAATAAACCATCTTGTACACCTAATAAGGGTGAAAACTGGATGAGGTAAAAAAGTGCCCCGCGGCACAGCCGCTCTCATTGTTTTTTGAATTACCAGTGCCCGCGGGCACGGCCGATGCGGAAAGGTTAAAATGATCCCAAAATTATTTTCTGCACCCTCGAGAACCTCAGACACGATATCCATATTGCTGGAAACATTATTTTGTGCAGCGGCCATCTTGGATTAGAAAAATTATCACAAAATCATTCTCAGCACCCTCGAGAACCTCGGATACGATACCCATAATCTAGTTATCATAATTTTGAGCGCCGGCCATCTCGGATATAAAATTGATCCCAAAATTTTTTTCTGCACCCTCGAGAACCTCGGATACGACACCCATATTTTTGTGATCATAATCTTGCACAGCGGCCCTCTTGGATTTAAAAAAGTTCACAAAATCGTTCTCAGCACCCTCGAGAACCTCGGACACGATACACATAATGTAGTTATCATACTCTTGAACGGCGGCCATCTTGGATTTGAAAAATGATCACAAAATCGTTCTCTGCAACCTCGAGAACCTCTGATGCGATACCCATAATGTAGTTATCATAATTTTGAGCTGCGGCCATCTCGGATTTAAAAATGATCCCAAAATTGTTTTCTGCACCCTCGAGAACCTCGGACACGATATCCATATTGCTGAAAACATAATTTTGTGCGGCGGCCATCTTGGATAAGAAAAATGATCACAAAATCGTTCTCAGTACCCTCGAGAACCTCGGATACGATACCCATAATGTAGTTATCATAATTTTGAGCGGCGGCCATCTTGGTTTTCAAAAATGATCACAAAATCGTCCTGTGCACGCTCGAGAACCTCAGATACCCATAAATTTGTGATCATAATCTTGCACGGCAGCCATCTCGGATTTAAAAATGATCCCAAAATTGTTTTCTGCACCCTCGAGAACCTAGGACACGATATCCATATTGCTGAAAACATAATTTTGTGCGGCGGCCATCTTGGATAAGAAAAATGATCACATAATCGTTCTCAGCACCCTCGAGAACCTCGGATACGATACCCAAAATGAAGTTATCATAATTTTGAGCGGCGGCCATGCATTTAAAAATGATCACAAAATCGTTCTTTGCACTCTCAAGAACCTCGGATACGATACATATAATGTAGTTATCATACTTTTGAGCGGCAGCCATCTTGGATTTGAAAACTGATCACAAAATCGTTCTCTGCACCCTCGAGAACCTTGGACATGATATCCATATTGCTCAAAACACAATAGTTTGCAGCAGCCCACTTGGATTTCTTAAATGATCGCAGAATTGTTCTCTGCACCCTCGAGAACCTCGGACACGATATCCATAATGTTGAAAACATAATTGTTTGCGGCAGCCCTCTTGGATTTCAAAACTGATCACAAAATTTTTCTCTGCACCCTCGAGAAACTCGGACACGATATCCATATTGCTAAAATAAAAATTTTGAGCAAGGGCCATCTTGGATTTGAAAACTGATCACAAAATCGTTCTCTGCACCCTCGAGAACCTCGGATACGATACCCATAATCTAGTTATCATACTTTTGAGCGGCGGCCATCTGGGATTTAAAAATGATCTCAAAATTGCTTTCTGCACCCTCGAGAACCTCGGACACGATATCCATATTGCTGAAAACATAGTGGTTTGCGGTAGCCCTCTTGGCTTTCTTAAATGATCGCAGAATTCTTCTCTGCACCCTCGAGAACCTCAAACACAGTCCATATTGCTGAAAACATAATTTTGTGCGGCGGCCATCTAAGATATGAGAATTAATCACAAAATCGTTCTCTGCACGCTCAAGAACCTCGGATATGATACCCATATTTTTGTGATCATAATCTTGCACAGCGGCCCTCTTGGATTTGAAAAAATATCACAAAATCGTTCTCAGCACCCTCGAGAACCTCGGATGCGATACACATAATGTAGTTATCATACTTTTGAACGGTGGCCATCTTGGATTTGAAAAATGATTACAAAATCGTTCTCTGCAACCTCGAGAACCTCTGATATGATACCCATAATGTAGTTATCATAATTTTGAGCGGCGGCCATCTCGGATTTAAAAATGATCCCAAAATTGTTTTCTGCACCCTCGAGAACCTCGGACACGATAACCATATTGCTGAAAACATAATTTTGTGCAGCGGCCATCTGGGATTAGAAAAATTATCACAAAATCATTCTCACCACCTACGAGAACCTCGGATACGATACCCATAATGTAGTTATCATACTTTTGAGCGGCGGCCATCTTAGATTTGAAAAATGATCACATAATCGTTCTCAGCACCCTCGAGAACCTCGGATACGATACCCATATTTTTGTGATCATAATCTTGCACGGCGGCCATCTCGGATTTAAAAATGATTCCAAAATTGTTTTTTGCACCCTCGAGAACCTCGGACACGATATCCATATTGCTGAAAACATAATTTTGTGCGGCGGCCATCTTGGATTAGAAAAATGATCACAAAATCGTTCTCAGCACCCTCGAGAACCTCGGGTACGATATCCATACTGCTGAAATCATAATTTTGTGCGGCGGCCATCTTGGATTAGAAAAATGATTACTTAATCGTTCTCAGCACCCTCGAGAACCTAGGATACGATACCCATAATCTAGTTATCATAATTTTGAGCGGCGGCCATCTTGGATTTCAAAAATGATCACAAAATCGTTCTGGAACTCTCGAGAACCTCGGATACGATACCCATATTTTTGTGATCATAATCTTGCACGGCGGCTATCTTGGAAATGAAAAATGATAACAAAATCGTTATCAGCACCCTCGAGAACCTCGGATACGATACCCATAATCTAGTTATCAAACTTTTGAGCGGCGGCCATCTCGGATTTAAAAATGATCCCGAAATTGTTTACTGCACCCTCGAGAACCTCGGACTCGATAACCATATTGCTGAAAACATAATTTTGTGCGGCCGCAATCTTTGATTAGAAAAATGATCACAAAATCGTTCTCAGCACCCTCGAGAACCTAGGATACGATACCCATAATCTAGTTATCAAGCTTTTGAGCGGCGGACATCTCGGATTTAAAAATGATCCCGAAATTGTTTTCTGCACCCTCGAGAATCTCTGGTACGATATCCATATTGATGAAATCATAATTTTGTGCGGCGGCCATCTTGGATTTAAAAAAGATCCCGAAATTGTTTTCTGCATCCTCGAGAACCTCGGACAAGATATACATAATGCTGAAAACATAATTGTTTGCGGCAGCCCTCTTGGATTTCAAAAATGATCACAGAATTTTTCTCTGCACCATCGAGAACCTCGGACACGATATCCATATTGCAAAAATCAAAATTTTAGCGGCGGACATCTCGGATTTAAAAATGATCCCGAAATTGTTTTCTGCACCCTCGAGAACCTCGGATACGATACCCTAATTTTTTGATCATAATCTTGCACGGCGGCCCTCTTGGATTTGAAAAATGATCACAAAATCGTTCTCTGCAACCTCGAGAACCTCTGATACGATACCCATAATGTAGTTATCATAATTTTGAGTTGAGGCCATCTCGGATTTAAAAATGATCCCGAAATTGTTTTCTGCATCCTCGAGAACCTAGGACACGATATACATATTGCTGAAAACATAATTGTTTGCGGCAGCCTTCTTGGATTTCAAAAATGATCACAAAATCGTTTATAGCACACTCGAGAACCTAGGATACGATACCCATAATCTAGGTATCATAATTTTGAGCGGCGACCATCTTGGATTTCAAAAATGATCACAAAATCATTCTGTGCACTCTCGAGAACCTCGGATACGATACCCATACTTTTGTGATGATAATCTTGCACGGCAGCCATCTCGTATTTAAAAATGATCCCAAAATTGTTTTTTGCACCCTCGTGAACCTCGGACACGATATCCATATTGCTTAAATAATAATTTTGTGCGGCGGCCATCTTGGATTTGAAAAATGATCACCAAATCGTTCTCTGCAACCTCAAGAACCTCGGATTCGATACCCATATTTTTGTGATCATAATCTTGCACGGCGGCCCTCTTGGATTTGAAAAATGATCACAAAATCGTTATAAGCACACTCGAGAACCTAGGATACGATACCCATAATCTAGTTATCATAATTTTGAGCAGCGGCCATCTTGGATTTCAAAAATGATCACAAAATCGTTCTGTGCACTCTCGAGAATCTCGGATACGATTCCCATATTTTTGTGATCATAATCTTGCACGGCAGCCATCTCGGATTTAAAAATGATCCCAAAATTGGTTTTTTGCACCCTCGAGAACCTCGGACACGATATCCATATTGCTAAAATAATATTTTTGTGCGGCGGCCATATTGGATTTGAAAAATGACCACCAAATCGTTCTCTGGACCCTCGAATACCTCGGATACGATACCAATAAAGTAGTTATCATACTTTTGAGCGGCGGCCATCTTGGTTTTGAAAACCGATCACAAATTCGTTCTCAGCACCCTCGAGAACCTCGGATACGATACCCATAATGTAGTTATCATACTTTTGAGCGGCGGCCATCTTGGATTTGAAAAATGATCACAAAATCGTTCTCTGCACTCTCAAGAACCTCGGATACGATACCCATATTTTTTTGATCATAATCTTGCATGGCGGCCCTCTTGGATTTGAAAAATTATCACAAAATCGTTCTCAGAACCCTCGTGAACCTCGGATACGATACCCATAATGTAGTTATCATACTTTTGAGCGGCGGCCATCTTGGATTTGAAAAATGATCACAAAATCGTTCTCTGCAACCTCGAGAACCTCTGATACGATACCCATAATGTAGTTATCATAATTTTGAGTGGAGGCCATCTCGGATTTAAAAATGATCCCAAAATTGTTTTATGCATCCTCGAGAACCTCGGACACGATATACATATTGCTGAAAACATAATTGTTTGCGGCAGCCCTCTTGGATTTCAAAAATGATCACAGAATTGTTCTCTACACCCTCGAGAACCCCGGACACGATATCCATATTGCTAAAATAATAATCTTGCACGGCGGCCCTCTTGGATTTGAAAAATGATCACAAAATCGTTCTCAGCACCCTCGAGAACCTCGAATACGATACCCATAATGTAGTTATCATACTTTTGAGTGGCGGCCATCTTGGATTTGGAAACTGATCACAGAATCGTTCTCTGCACCCTCAAGAACCTCGGATACGATACCCATATTTTTGTGATCATAATCTTGCACGTTGGCCCTCTTGGATTTGAAAAATGATCCCAAAATTGTTTTCTGCATCCTCGAGAACCTCGGACACGATATACATATTGCTGAAAACATAATGGTTTGCGGCAGCCCTCTTGGATTTCTGAAATTATCGCAGAATTGTTCTCTGCACCCTCGAGAACCTCGGACACGATATCCATATTGCTAAAATCATAATTTTGAGTGGCGGTCATCTTGGATTTGAAAAATAATTACCAAATCATTCTCTGCATCCTCGAGAACTTAGGATACGAAACCAATAAAGTAAATATTATTCTTTTGAGCGGCGGCCATCTAGGATTAAAAAATGAACCCAAAATTGTTTTCTGCACATTCGAGAACCTCGGACACGATATCCATATTGCTGAAAACATAATTTTGTGCGGCGGCCATCTTGGATTACAAAAATGATCACAAAATCGTTCTCAGCACCCTCGAGAACCTCGGATACGATACCCATAATGTAGGTATCATACTTTTGAGCGGCGGCCATCTTGGATTTGAAAAATGATCACAAAATCGTTCTTTGCACTCTCAAGAACCTCGGATACGATACCCATACTTTTGTGATCATAATCTTGCACGGCGGCCCTCTTGGATTTGAAAAATGATCACAAAATCGTTTTTAGCACCCTCGAGAACCTAGAATTCGATACCTATAATCTAGTTATCATAATTTTGAGCGGCGGCCATCTTGGATTTAAAAATGAACCAAAAATTGTTTTCTGCACTTTCGAGAACCTCGGACACGATATCCATATTGCTGAAAACATAATTTTGTGCGGCGGCCATCTTGGATTACAAAAATGATCACAAAATCGTTCTCAGCACCCTCGAGAACCTCGGATACGATACCCATAATGTAGGTAACATACTTTTGAGCGGCGGCCATCTTGGATTTGAAAAATGATCACAAAATCGTTCTCTGCACTCTCAAGAACCTCGGATACGATACCCATATTTTTTTGATCATAATCTTGCATGGCGGCCCTCTTGGATTTGAAAAATTATCACAAAATCGTTCTCAGAACCCTCGTGAACCTCGGATACGATACCCATAATGTAGTTATCATACTTTTGAGCGGCGGCCATCTTGGATTTGAAAAATGATCACAAAATCGTTCTCTGCAACCTCGAGAACCTCTGATACGATACCCATAATGTAGTTATCATAATTTTGAGTGGAGGCCATCTCGGATTTAAAAATGATCCCAAAATTGTTTTCTGCATCCTCGAGAACCTCGGACACGATATACATATTGCTGAAAACATAATTGTTTGCGGCAGCCCTCTTGGATTTCAAAAATGATCACAGAATTGTTCTCTACACCCTCGAGAACCCCGGACACGATATCCATATTGCTAAAATAATAATCTTGCACGGCGGCCCTCTTGGATTTGAAAAATGATCACAAAATCGTTCTCAGCACCCTCGAGAACCTCGAATACGATACCCATAATGTAGTTATCATACTTTTGAGTGGCGGCCATCTTGGATTTGGAAACTGATCACAGAATCGTTCTCTGCACCCTCAAGAACCTCGGATACGATACCCATATTTTTGTGATCATAATCTTGCACGGTGGCCCTCTTGGATTTGAAAAATGATCCCAAAATTGTTTTCTGCATCCTCGAGAACCTCGGACACGATATACATATTGCTGAAAACATAATGGTTTGCGGCAGCCCTCTTGGATTTCTGAAATTATCGCAGAATTGTTCTCTGCACCCTCGAGAACCTCGGACACGATATCCATATTGCTAAAATCATAATTTTGAGTGGCGGTCATCTTGGATTTGAAAAATAATTACCAAATCATTCTCTGCATCCTCGAGAACTTAGGATACGAAACCAATAAAGTAAATATTATTCTTTTGAGCGGCGGCCATCTAGGATTTAAAAATGAACCCAAAATTGTTTTCTGCACATTCGAGAACCTCGGACACGATATCCATATTGCTGAAAACATAATTTTGTGCGGCGGCCATCTTGGATTACAAAAATGATCACAAAATCGTTCTCAGCACCCTCGAGAACCTCGGATACGATACCCATAAAGTAGGTATCATACTTTTGAGCGGCGGCCATCTTGGATTTGAAAAATGATCACAAAATCGTTCTTTGCACTCTCAAGAACCTCGGATACGATACCCATACTTTTGTGATCATAATCTTGCACGGCGGCCCTCTTGGATTTGAAAAATGATCACAAAATCGTTTTTAGCACCCTCGAGAACCTAGAATACGATACCTATAATCTAGTTATCATAATTTTGAGCGGCGGCCATCTTGGATTTAAAAATGAACCAAAAATTGTTTTCTGCACTTTCGAGAACCTCGGACACGATATCCATATTGCTGAAAACATAATTTTGTTCGGCGGCCATCTTGGATTACAAAAATGATCACAAAATCGTTCTCAGCACCCTCGAGAACCTCGGATACGATACCCATAATGTAGGTATCATACTTTTGAGCGGCGGCCATCTTGGATTTGAAAAATGATCACAAAATCGTTCTTCGCACTCTCAAGAACCTCGGATACGATTCCCATATTTTTGTGATCATAATCTTGCACGGCAGCCATCTCGGATTTAAAAATGATCCCAAAATTGTTTTTTTGCACCCTCGAGAACCTCGGACACGATATCCATATTGCTAAAATAATATTTTTGTGCGGCGGCCATATTGGATTTGAAAAATGATCACAAAATCGTTCTCTGCACACTCGAATACCTCGGATACGATACCAATAAAGTAGTTATCATACTTTTGAGCGGCGGCCATCTTGGTTTTGAAAACTAATCACAAATTCGTTCTCAGCACCCTCGAGAACCTCGGATACGATACCCATAATCTAGTTATCATAATTTTGAGCGGCGGCCATCTTAGATTTGAAAAATGATCACAAAATCGTTCTGTGCACTCTCAAGAACCTCGGATACGATACCCAACTTTTTTTTTTATCATAATCTTGCATGGCGGCCCTCTTGGATTTGAAAAATTATCACAAAATCGTTCTCAGCACCCTCGTGAACCTCGGATACGATACCCATAATGTAGTTATCATACTTTTGAGCGGCGGCCATCTTGGATTTGAAAACTGATCACAAAATCGTTCTCTGTACCCTCGAGAACCTCGGATACGATACTCATAATCAAGTTATCATACTTTTGAATCCAAAAATAATTTTCTGCACCCTCGAGAACCTCGGACAGGATATCCATATTGCTGAAAACATAATTTTGTGCGGCGGCCATCTTGGATATGAAAAATGATCACAAAATCGTTCTGTGCACTCTCGAGAACCTCGGATACGATTCCCATATTTTTGTGATCATAATCTTGCACGGCAGCCATCTCGGATTTAGAAATGATCCCAAAATTGTTTTTTTGCACCCTCGAGAACCTCGGACACGATATCCATATTGCTAAAATAATATTTTTGTGCGGCGGCCATATTGGATTTGAAAAATGACCACCAAATCGTTCTCTGGACCCTCGAATACCTCGGATACGATACCAATAAAGTAGTTATCATACTTTTGAGCGGCGGCCATCTTGGTTTTGAAAACCGATCACAAATTCGTTCTCAGCACCCTCGAGAACCTCGGATACGATACCCATAATGTAGTTATCATACTTTTGAGCGGCGGCCATCTTGGATTTGAAAAATGATCACAAAATCGTTCTCTGCACTCTCAAGAACCTCGGATACGATACCCATATTTTTTTGATCATAATCTTGCATGGCGGCCCTCTTGGATTTGAAAAATGATCACAAAATCGTTCTCTGCAACCTCGAGAACCTCTGATACGATACCCATAATGTAGTTATCATAATTTTGAGTGGAGGCCATCTCGGATTTAAAAATGATCCCAAAATTGTTTTCTGCATCCTCGAGAACCTCGGACACGATATACATATTGCTGAAAACATAATTGTTTGCGGCAGCCCTCTTGGATTTCAAAAATGATCACAGAATTGTTCTCTGCACCCTCGAGAACCCCGGACACGATATCCATATTGCTAAAATCATAATCTTGCACGGCGGCCCTCTTGGATTTGAAAAATGATCACAAAATCGTTCTCAGCACCCTCGAGAACCTCGTATACGATACCCATAATGTAGCTATCATACTTTTGAGTGGCGGCCATCTTGGATTTGGAAACTGATCACAGAATCGTTCTCTGCACCCTCAAGAACCTCGGATACGATACCCATATTTTTGTGATCATAATCTTGCACGGTGGCCCTCTTGGATTTGAAAAATGATCCCAAAATTGTTTTCTGCATCCTCGAGAACCTCGGACACGATATACATATTGCTGAAAACATAATGGTTTGCGGCAGCCCTCTTGGATTTCTGAAATTATCGCAGAATTGTTCTCTGCACCCTAGAGAACCTCGGACACGATATCCATATTGCTAAAATCATAATTTTGAGTGGCGGTCATCTTGGATTTGAAAAATAATTACCAAATCATTCTCTGCATCCTCGAGAACTTAGGATACGAAACCAATAAAGTAAATATTATTCTTTTGAGCGGCGGCCATCTAGGATTTAAAAATGAACCCAAAATTGTTTTCTGCACATTCGAGATCCTCGGACACGATATCCATATTGCTGAAAACATAATTTTGTGCGGCGGCCATCTTGGATTACAAAAATGATCACAAAATCTTTCTCAGCACCCTCGAGAATCTCGGATACGATACCCATAATGTAGGCATCATACTTTTGAGCGGCGGCCATCTTGGATTTGAAAAATGATCACAAAATCGTTCTTTGCACTCTCAAGAACCTCGGATACGATACCCATAATTTTGTGATCATAATCTTGCACGGCGGCCCTCTTGGATTTGAAAAATGATCACAAAATCGTTTTTAGCACCCTCGAGAACCTAGAATACGATACCCATAATCTAGTTATCATAATTTTGAGCGGCGGCCATCTTGGATTTAAAAATGAACCAAAAATTGTTTTCTGCACTTTCGAGAACCTCGGACACGATATCCATATTGCTGAAAACATAATTGTTTGCGGCAGCCCTCTTGGATTTCAAAAATGATCACAGAATTTTTCTCTGCACCATCGAGAACCTCGGACACGATATCCATATTGCAAAAATCAAAATTTTAGCGGCGGACATCTCGGATTTAAAAATGATCCCGAAATTGTTTTCTGCACCCTCGAGAACCTCGGATACGATACCTTTATTTTTTGATCATAATCTTGCACGGCGGCCCTCTTGGATTTGAAAAATGATCACAAAATCGTTCTCTGCAACCTCGAGAACCTCTGATACGATACCCATAATGTAGTTATCATAATTTTGAGTTGAGGCCATCTCGGATTTAAAAATGATCCCGAAATTGTTTTCTGCATCCTCGAGAACCTAGGACACGATATACATATTGCTGAAAACATAATTGTTTGCGGCAGCCTTCTTGGATTTCAAAAATGATCACAAAATCGTTTATAGCACACTCGAGAACCTAGGATACGATACCCATAATCTAGGTATCATAATTTTGAGCGGCGACCATCTTGGATTTCAAAAATGTTCACAAAATCATTCTGTGCACTCTCGAGAACCTCGGATACGATACCCATACTTTTGTGATGATAATCTTGCACGGCAGCCATCTCGTATTTAAAAATGATCCCAAAATTGTTTTTTGCACCCTCGTGAACCTCGGACACGATATCCATATTGCTTAAATAATAATTTTGTGCGGCGGCCATCTTGGATTTGAAAAATGATCACCAAATCGTTCTCTGCAACCTCAAGAACCTCGGATTCGATACCCATATTTTTGTGATCATAATCTTCCACGGCGGCCCTCTTGGATTTGAAAAATGATCACAAAATCGTTATAAGCACACTCGAGAACCTAGGATACGATACCCATAATCTAGTTATCATAATTTTGAGCAGCGGCCATCTTGGATTTCAAAAATGATCACAAAATCGTTCTGTGCACTCTCGAGAATCTCGGATACGATTCCCATATTTTTGTGATCATAATCTTGCACGGCAGCCATCTCGGATTTAAAAATGATCCCAAAATTGGTTTTTTGCACCCTCGAGAACCTCGGACACGATATCCATATTGCTAAAATAATATTTTTGTGCGGCGGCCATATTGGATTTGAAAAATGACCACCAAATCGTTCTCTGGACCCTCGAATACCTCGGATACGATACCAATAAAGTAGTTATCATACTTTTGAGCGGCGGCCATCTTGGTTTTGAAAACCGATCACAAATTCGTTCTCAGCACCCTCGAGAACCTCGGATACGATACCCATAATGTAGTTATCATACTTTTGAGCGGCGGCCATCTTGGATTTGAAAAATGATCACAAAATCGTTCTCTGCACTCTCAAGAACCTCGGATACGATACCCATATTTTTTTGATCATAATCTTGCATGGCGGCCCTCTTGGATTTGAAAAATTATCACAAAATCGTTCTCAGAACCCTCTTGAACCTCGGATACGATACCCATAATGTAGTTATCATACTTTTGAGCGGCGGCCATCTTGGATTTGAAAAATGATCACAAAATCGTTCTCTGCAACCTCGAGAACCTCTGATACGATACCCATAATGTAGTTATCATAATTTTGAGTGGAGGCCATCTCGGATTTAAAAATGATCCCAAAATTGTTTTCTGCATCCTCGAGAACCTCGGACACGATATACATATTGCTGAAAACATAATTGTTTGCGGCAGCCCTCTTGGATTTCAAAAATGATCACAGAATTGTTCTCTACACCCTCGAGAACCCCGGACACGATATCCATATTGCTAAAATAATAATCTTGCACGGCGGCCCTCTTGGATTTGAAAAATGATCACAAAATCGTTCTCAGCACCCTCGAGAACCTCGAATACGATACCCATAATGTAGTTATCATACTTTTGAGTGGCGGCCATCTTGGATTTGGAAACTGATCACAGAATCGTTCTCTGCACCCTCAAGAACCTCGGATACGATACCCATATTTTTGTGATCATAATCTTGCACGGTGGCCCTCTTGGATTTGAAAAATGATCCCAAAATTGTTTTCTGCATCCTCGAGAACCTCGGACACGATATACATATTGCTGAAAACATAATGGTTTGCGGCAGCCCTCTTGGATTTCTGAAATTATCGCAGAATTGTTCTCTGCACCCTCGAGAACCTCGGACACGATATCCATATTGCTAAAATCATAATTTTGAGTGGCGGTCATCTTGGATTTGAAAAATAATTACCAAATCATTCTCTGCATCCTCGAGAACTTAGGATACGAAACCAATAAAGTAAATATTATTCTTTTGAGCGGCGGCCATCTAGGATTAAAAAATGAACCCAAAATTGTTTTCTGCACATTCGAGAACCTCGGACACGATATCCATATTGCTGAAAACATAATTTTGTGCGGCGGCCATCTTGGATTACAAAAATGATCACAAAATCGTTCTCAGCACCCTCGAGAACCTCGGATACGATACCCATAATGTAGGTATCATACTTTTGAGCGGCGGCCATCTTGGATTTGAAAAATGATCACAAAATCGTTCTTTGCACTCTCAAGAACCTCGGATACGATACCCATACTTTTGTGATCATAATCTTGCACGGCGGCCCTCTTGGATTTGAAAAATGATCACAAAATCGTTTTTAGCACCCTCGAGAACCTAGAATTCGATACCTATAATCTAGTTATCATAATTTTGAGCGGCGGCCATCTTGGATTTAAAAATGAACCAAAAATTGTTTTCTGCACTTTCGAGAACCTCGGACACGATATCCATATTGCTGAAAACATAATTTTGTGCGGCGGCCATCTTGGATTACAAAAATGATCACAAAATCGTTCTAAGCACCCTCGAGAACCTCGGATACGATACCCATAATGTAGGTATCATACTTTTGAGCGGCGGCCATCTTGGATTTGAAAAATGATCACAAAATCGTTCTCTGCACTCTCAAGAACCTCGGATACGATACCCATATTTTTTTGATCATAATCTTGCATGGCGGCCCTCTTGGATTTGAAAAATTATCACACAATCGTTCTCAGAACCCTCGTGAACCTCGGATACGATACCCATAATGTAGTTATCATACTTTTGAGCGGCGGCCATCTTGGATTTGAAAAATGATCACAAAATCGTTCTCTGCAACCTCGAGAACCTCTGATACGATACCCATAATGTAGTTATCATAATTTTGAGTGGAGGCCATCTCGGATTTAAAAATGATCCCAAAATTGTTTTCTGCATCCTCGAGAACCTCGGACACGATATACATATTGCTGAAAACATAATTGTTTGCGGCAGCCCTCTTGGATTTCAAAAATGATCACAGAATTGTTCTCTACACCCTCGAGAACCCCGGACACGATATCCATATTGCTAAAATAATAATCTTGCACGGCGGCCCTCTTGGATTTGAAAAATGATCACAAAATCGTTCTCAGCACCCTCGAGAACCTCGAATACGATACCCATAATGTAGTTATCATACTTTTGAGTGGCGGCCATCTTGGATTTGGAAACTGATCACAGAATCGTTCTCTGCACCCTCAAGAACCTCGGATACGATACCCATATTTTTGTGATCATAATCTTGCACGGTGGCCCTCTTGGATTTGAAAAATGATCCCAAAATTGTTTTCTGCATCCTCGAGAACCTCGGACACGATATACATATTGCTGAAAACATAATGGTTTGCGGCAGCCCTCTTGGATTTCTGAAATTATCGCAGAATTGTTCTCTGCACCCTCGAGAACCTCGGACACGATATCCATATTGCTAAAATCATAATTTTGAGTGGCGGTCATCTTGGATTTGAAAAATAATTACCAAATCATTCTCTGCATCCTCGAGAACTTAGGATACGAAACCAATAAAGTAAATATTATTCTTTTGAGCGGCGGCCATCTAGGATTTAAAAATGAACCCAAAATTGTTTTCTGCACATTCGAGAACCTCGGACACGATATCCATATTGCTGAAAACATAATTTTGTGCGGCGGCCATCTTGGATTACAAAAATGATCACAAAATCGTTCTCAGCACCCTCGAGAACCTCGGATACGATACCCATAATGTAGGTATCATACTTTTGAGCGGCGGCCATCTTGGATTTGAAAAATGATCACAAAATCGTTCTTTGCACTCTCAAGAACCTCGGATACGATACCCATACTTTTGTGATCATAATCTTGCACGGCGGCCCTCTTGGATTTGAAAAATGATCACAAAATCGTTTTTAGCACCCTTGAGAACCTAGAATACGATACCTATAATCTAGTTATCATAATTTTGAGCGGCGGCCATCTTGGATTTAAAAATGAACCAAAAATTGTTTTCTGCACTTTCGAGAACCTCGGACACGATATCCATATTGCTGAAAACATAATTTTGTTCGGCGGCCATCTTGGATTACAAAAATGATCACAAAATCGTTCTCAGCACCCTCGAGAACCTCGGATACGATACCCATAATGTAGGTATCATACTTTTGAGCGGCGGCCATCTTGGATTTGAAAAATGATCACAAAATCGTTCTTCGCACTCTCAAGAACCTCGGATACGATTCCCATATTTTTGTGATCATAATCTTGCACGGCAGCCATCTCGGATTTAAAAATGATCCCAAAATTGTTTTTTTGCACCCTCGAGAACCTCGGACACGATATCCATATTGCTAAAATAATATTTTTGTGCGGCGGCCATATTGGATTTGAAAAATGATCACAAAATCGTTCTCTGCACACTCGAATACCTCGGATACGATACCAATAAAGTAGTTATCATACTTTTGAGCGGCGGCCATCTTGGTTTTGAAAACTAATCACAAATTCGTTCTCAGCACCCTCGAGAACCTCGGATACGATACCCATAATCTAGTTATCATAATTTTGAGCGGCGGCCATCTTAGATTTGAAAAATGATCACAAAATCGTTCTGTGCACTCTCAAGAACCTCGGATACGATACCCATATTTTTTTGATCATAATCTTGCATGGCGGCCCTCTTGGATTTGAAAAATTATCACAAAATCGTTCTCAGCACCCTCGTGAACCTCGGATACGATACCCATAATGTAGTTATCATACTTTTGAGCGGCGGCCATCTTGGATTTGAAAACTGATCACAAAATCGTTCTCTGTACCCTCGAGAACCTCGGATACGATACTCATAATCAAGTTATCATACTTTTGAATCCAAAAATAATTTTCTGCACCCTCGAGAACCTCGGACACGATATCCATATTGCTGAAAACATAATTTTGTGCGGCGGCCATCTTGGATATGAAAAATGATCACAAAATCGTTCTGTGCACTCTCGAGAACCTCGGATACGATTCCCATATTTTTGTGATCATAATCTTGCACGGCAGCCATCTCGGATTTAGAAATGATCCCAAAATTGTTTTTTTGCACCCTCGAGAACCTCGGACACGATATCCATATTGCTAAAATAATATTTTTGTGCGGCGGCCATATTGGATTTGAAAAATGACCACCAAATCGTTCTCTGGACCCTCGAATACCTCGGATACGATACCAATAAAGTAGTTATCATACTTTTGAGCGGCGGCCATCTTGGTTTTGAAAACCGATCACAAATTCGTTCTCAGCACCCTCGAGAACCTCGGATACGATACCCATAATGTAGTTATCATGCTTTTGAGCGGCGGCCATCTTGGATTTGAAAAATGATCACAAAATCGTTCTCTGCACTCTCAAGAACCTCGGATACGATACCCATATTTTTTTGATCATAATCTTGCATGGCGGCCCTCTTGGATTTGAAAAATGATCACAAAATCGTTCTCTGCAACCTCGAGAACCTCTGATACGATACCCATAATGTAGTTATCATAATTTTGAGTGGAGGCCATCTCGGATTTAAAAATGATCCCAAAATTGTTTTCTGCATCCTCGAGAACCTCGGACACGATATACATATTGCTGAAAACATAATTGTTTGCGGCAGCCCTCTTGGATTTCAAAAATGATCACAGAATTGTTCTCTGCACCCTCGAGAACCCCGGACACGATATCCATATTGCTAAAATCATAATCTTGCACGGCGGCCCTCTTGGATTTGAAAAATGATCACAAAATCGTTCTCAGCACCCTCGAGAACCTCGTATACGATACCCATAATGTAGCTATCATACTTTTGAGTGGCGGCCATCTTGGATTTGGAAACTGATCACAGAATCGTTCTCTGCACCCTCAAGAACCTCGGATACGATACCCATATTTTTGTGATCATAATCTTGCACGGTGGCCCTCTTGGATTTGAAAAATGATCCCAAAATTGTTTTCTGCATCCTCGAGAACCTCGGACACGATATACATATTGCTGAAAACATAATGGTTTGCGGCAGCCCTCTTGGATTTCTGAAATTATCGCAGAATTGTTCTCTGCACCCTAGAGAACCTCGGACACGATATCCATATTGCTAAAATCATAATTTTGAGTGGCGGTCATCTTGGATTTGAAAAATAATTACCAAATCATTCTCTGCATCCTCGAGAACTTAGGATACGAAACCAATAAAGTAAATATTATTCTTTTGAGCGGCGGCCATCTAGGATTTAAAAATGAACCCAAAATTGTTTTCTGCACATTCGAGAACCTCGGACACGATATCCATATTGCTGAAAACATAATTTTGTGCGGCGGCCATCTTGGATTACAAAAATGATCACAAAATCTTTCTCAGCACCCTCGAGAATCTCGGATACGATACCCATAATGTAGGCATCATACTTTTGAGCGGCGGCCATCTTGGATTTGAAAAATGATCACAAAATCGTTCTTTGCACTCTCAAGAACCTCGGATACGATACCCATAATTTTGTGATCATAATCTTGCACGGCGGCCCTCTTGGATTTGAAAAATGATCACAAAATCGTTTTTAGCACCCTCGAGAACCTAGAATACGATACCCATAATCTAGTTATCATAATTTTGAGCGGTGGCCATCTTGGATTTAAAAATGAACCAAAAATTGTTTTCTGCACTTTCGAGAACCTCGGACACGATATCCATATTGCTGAAAACATAATTTTGTGCGGCGGCCATCTTGGATTACAAAAATTATCACAAAATCGTTCTCAGCACCCTCGAGAACCTCGGATACGATACCCATAATGTAGGTATCATACTTTTGAGCGGCGGCCATCTTGGATTTGAAAAATGATCACAAAATCGTTCTTTGCACTCTCAAGAACCTCGGATACGATTCCCATATTTTTGTGATCATAATCTTGCACGGCAGCCATCTCGGATTTAAAAATGATCCCAAAATTGTTTTTTTGCACCCTCGAGAACCTCGGACACGATATCCATATTGCTAAAATAATATTTTTGTGCGGCGGCCATATTGGATTTGAAAAATGATCACCAAATCGTTCTCTGCACCCTCGAATACCTCGGATACGATACCAATAAAGTAGTTATCATACTTTTGAGCGGCGGCCATCTTGGTTTTGAAAACTAATCACAAATTCGTTCTCAGCACCCTCGAGAACCTCGGATACGATACCCATAATCTAGTTATCATAATTTTGAGCGGCGGCCATCTTAGATTTGAAAAATGATCACAAAATCGTTCTCTGCACTCTCAAGAAGCTCGGATACGATATCCATATTTTTTTGATCATAATCTTGCATGGCGGCCCTCTTGGATTTGAAAAATTATCACAAAATCGTTCTCAGCACCCTCGTGAACCTCGGATACGATACCCATAATGTAGTTATCATACTTTTGAGCGGCGGCCATCTTGGATTTGAAAACTGATCACAGAATCATTCTCTGCACCCTCAAGAACCTCGGGTACGATATCCATATTGATGAAATCATAATATTGAGCGGCGGCCCTCTTGGATTTGAAAAATGATCACAAAATCGTTCTTAGCACCCTCGAGAACCTAGGATACGATACCCATATTTTTGTGATCATACCAATAAAGTAGTTATCATACTTTTGAGCGGCGGCCATCTTGGATTTGAAAACTGATCACATAATCGTTTTCTGTGCACCCTCGTGAACCTCGGATACGATACCCATATTTTTGTGATCATAATCTTGTACGGCGGCTATCTTGGAATTTAAAAATAATAACAAAATCGTTCTCAGCACCCTCGAGAACCTCGGATACGATACTCATAATCAAGTTATCATACTTTTGAATCCAAAAATAATTTTCTGCACCCTCGAGAACCTCGGACACGATATCCATATTGCTGAAAACATAATTTTGTGCGGCGGCCATCTTGGATATGAAAAATGATCACAAAATCGTTCTGTGCACTCTCGAGAACCTCGGATACGATTCCCATATTTTTGTGATCATAATCTTGCACGGCAGCCATCTCGGATTTAGAAATGATCCCAAAATTGTTTTTTTGCACCCTCGAGAACCTCGGACACGATATCCATATTGCTAAAATAATATTTTTGTGCGGCGGCCATATTGGATTTGAAAAATGACCACCAAATCGTTCTCTGGACCCTCGAATACCTCGGATACGATACCAATAAAGTAGTTATCATACTTTTGAGCGGCGGCCATCTTGGTTTTGAAAACCGATCACAAATTCGTTCTCAGCACCCTCGAGAACCTCGGATACGATACCCATAATGTAGTTATCATGCTTTTGAGCGGCGGCCATCTTGGATTTGAAAAATGATCACAAAATCGTTCTCTGCACTCTCAAGAACCTCGGATACGATACCCATATTTTTTTGATCATAATCTTGCATGGCGGCCCTCTTGGATTTGAAAAATGATCACAAAATCGTTCTCTGCAACCTCGAGAACCTCTGATACGATACCCATAATGTAGTTATCATAATTTTGAGTGGAGGCCATCTCGGATTTAAAAATGATTCCAAAATTGTTTTCTGCATCCTCGAGAACCTCGGACACGATATACATATTGCTGAAAACATAATTGTTTGCGGCAGCCCTCTTGGATTTCAAAAATGATCACAGAATTGTTCTCTGCACCCTCGAGAACCCCGGACACGATATCCATATTGCTAAAATCATAATCTTGCACGGCGGCCCTCTTGGATTTGAAAAATGATCACAAAATCGTTCTCAGCACCCTCGAGAACCTCGTATACGATACCCATAATGTAGCTATCATACTTTTGAGTGGCGGCCATCTTGGATTTGGAAACTGATCACAGAATCGTTCTCTGCACCCTCAAGAACCTCGGATACGATACCCATATTTTTGTGATCATAATCTTGCACGGTGGCCCTCTTGGATTTGAAAAATGATCCCAAAATTGTTTTCTGCATCCTCGAGAACCTCGGACACGATATACATATTGCTGAAAACATAATGGTTTGCGGCAGCCCTCTTGGATTTCTGAAATTATCGCAGAATTGTTCTCTGCACCCTAGAGAACCTCGGACACGATATCCATATTGCTAAAATCATAATTTTGAGTGGCGGTCATCTTGGATTTGAAAAATAATTACCAAATCATTCTCTGCATCCTCGAGAACTTAGGATACGAAACCAATTAAGTAAATATTATTCTTTTGAGCGGCGGCCATCTAGGATTTAAAAATGAACCCAAAATTGTTTTCTGCACATTCGAGAACCTCGGACACGATATCCATATTGCTGAAAACATAATTTTGTGCGGCGGCCATCTTGGATTACAAAAATGATCACAAAATCTTTCTCAGCACCCTCGAGAATCTCGGATACGATACCCATAATGTAGGCATCATACTTTTGAGCGGCGGCCATCTTGGATTTGAAAAATGATCACAAAATCGTTCTTTGCACTCTCAAGAACCTCGGATACGATACCCATAATTTTGTGATCATAATCTTGCACGGCGGCCCTCTTGGATTTGAAAAATGATCACAAAATCGTTTTTAGCACCCTCGAGAACCTAGAATACGATACCCATAATCTAGTTATCATAATTTTGAGCGGTGGCCATCTTGGATTTAAAAATGAACCAAAAATTGTTTTCTGCACTTTCGAGAACCTCGGACACGATATCCATATTGCTGAAAACATAATTTTGTGCGGCGGCCATCTTGGATTACAAAAATTATCACAAAATCGTTCTCAGCACCCTCGAGAACCTCGGATACGATACCCATAATGTAGGTATCATACTTTTGAGCGGCGGCCATCTTGGATTTGAAAAATGATCACAAAATCGTTCTTTGCACTCTCAAGAACCTCGGATACGATTCCCATATTTTTGTGATCATAATCTTGCACGGCAGCCATCTCGGATTTAAAAATGATCCCAAAATTGTTTTTTTGCACCCTCGAGAACCTCGGACACGATATCCATATTGCTAAAATAATATTTTTGTGCGGCGGCCATATTGGATTTGAAAAATGATCACCAAATCGTTCTCTGCACCCTCGAATACCTCGGATACGATACCAATAAAGTAGTTATCATACTTTTGAGCGGCGGCCATCTTGGTTTTGAAAACTAATCACAAATTCGTTCTCAGCACCCTCGAGAACCTCGGATACGATACCCATAATCTAGTTATCATAATTTTGAGCGGCGGCCATCTTAGATTTGAAAAATGATCACAAAATCGTTCTCTGCACTCTCAAGAAGCTCGGATACGATATCCATATTTTTTTGATCATAATCTTGCATGGCGGCCCTCTTGGATTTGAAAAATTATCACAAAATCGTTCTCAGCACCCTCGTGAACCTCGGATACGATACCCATAATGTAGTTATCATACTTTTGAGCGGCGGCCATCTTGGATTTGAAAACTGATCACAGAATCATTCTCTGCACCCTCAAGAACCTCGGGTACGATATCCATATTGATGAAATCATAATATTGAGCGGCGGCCCTCTTGGATTTGAAAAATGATCACAAAATCGTTCTTAGCACCCTCGAGAACCTAGGATACGATACCCATATTTTTGTGATCATACCAATAAAGTAGTTATCATACTTTTGAGCGGCGGCCATCTTTGATTTGAAAACTGATCACATAATCGTTTTCTGTGCACCCTCGTGAACCTCGGATACGATACCCATATTTTTGTGATCATAATCTTGTACGGCGGCTATCTTGGAATTTAAAAATAATAACAAAATCGTTCTCAGCACCCTCGAGAACCTCGGATACGATACCCATAATCTAGTTATCAAACTTTTGAGCGGCGGCCATCTCGGATTTAAAAATGATCCCGAAATTGTTTTCTGCACCCTCGAGAACCTCGGATACGAAACCTTTATTTTTTGATCATAATCTTGCACGGCGGCCCTCTTGGATTTGAAAAATGATCAGAAAATCGTTCTCAGCACCGTCGAGAACCTCGGATACGATACCCGTAATGTAGTTATCATACTTTTGAGCGGCGGCCATCGTGGATTTGAAAAATGATCACAAAATCGTTCTCTGCAACCTCGAGAACCTATGATACGATACCCATAATGTAGTTATCATAATTTTGAGCGGCGGCCATCTTGGATTTGAAAAATGATCACAGAATTGTTCTCTGCACCCTCGAGAACCTCGGACACGATATCCATATTGCTAAAATCATAATCTTGCACGGCGGCCCTCTTGGATTTGAAAAATGATCACAGAATCATTCTCTGCACCCTCAAGAACCTCGGGTACGATATCCATATTGATGAAATCATAATTTTGAGCGGCGGCCCTCTTGGATTTGAAAAATGATCGCAGAATTGTTCTCTGCACCCTCGAAAACCTCGGACACGATATCCATATTGCTAAAATCATAATTTTGAGCGGCGGTCATCTTGGATTTGAAAAATAATTACCAAATCGTTCTCTGCACCCTCGAGAACTTAGGATACGATACCAATAAAGTAGTTATTATACTTTTGAGTGGCGGCCATCTAGGATTTAAAAATGAACCCAAAATTGTTTTCTGCACTTTCGAGAAACTCGGACACGATATCCATATTGCTGAAAACATAATTTTGTGCGGCGGCCATCTTGGATTACAAAAATGATCACAAAATCGTTCTCAGCATCCTCGAGAACTTCGGATACGATACCTATAATGTAGGTATCATACTTTTGAGCGGCGGCCGTCTTGGATTTGAAAAATGATCACAAAATCGTTCTCTGCACTCTCGAGAACCTCGGATACGATATCCATATTTTTGTGACATGATCTTGCACAGCGGCCCTCTTGGATTTGGAAAATGATCACAAAATCGTTCTCAGCACCCTCAAGAAACTCGGACACGATATCCATATTGCTAAAATAATATTTTTGTGCGGCGGCCATATTGGATTTGAAAAATGATCACCAAATCGTTCTCTGCACCCTCGAATACCTCGGATACGATACCAATAAAGTAGTTATCATACTTTTGAGCGGCGGCCATCTTGGTTTTGAAAACTGATCACAAATTCGTTCTCAGCACCCTCGAGAACCTCGGATACGATACCCATAATGTGGTTATCATACTTTTGAGCGGCGGCCATCTTGGATTTGAAAAATGATCACAAAATCATTCTCTGCACTCTCAAGAACCTCGGATACGATACCCATATTTTTTTGATCATAATCTTGCATGGCGGCCCCCTTGGATTTGAAAAATTATCACAAAATCGTTCTCAGCACCCTCGTGAAACTCGGATACGATACCCATAATGTAGTTATCATATTGATGAAATCATAATTTTGAGCGGCGGCCCTCTTGGATTTGAAAAATTATCACAAAATCGTTCTTAGCACCCTCGAGAACCTAGGATACGATACCCATAATCTAGTTATCATAATTTTGAGCGGCGGCCATCTTGGATTTCAAAAATGATCACAAAATCGTTCTGTGCACTCTCGAGAACCTCGGATACGATACCCATATTTTTGTGATCATAATCTTGCACGGCGGCCATCTCGGATTTAAAAATGATCCCAAAATAGTTTTTTGCACTCTCGAGAACCTCGGATACGATATCCATATTGCTAAAATAATAATTTTGTGCGGTGGCCATCTTGGATTTGAAAAATGATCACCAAATCGTTCTCTGCACCCTCGAAAACCTCGGATACGTTACCAATAAAGTAGTTATCATACTTTTGAGCGGCGGCCATCTTGGATTTGAAAACTGATCACAGAATCGTTCTCTGTGCACCCTCGAGAACCTCGGATACGATACCCATATTTTTGTGATCATAATCTTGCACGGCGGCTATCTTGGAATTGAAAAATGATAACAAAATCGTTCTCAGCACCCTCGAGAACCTCGGATACGATACCCATAATCTAGTTATCACACTTTTGAGCGGCGGCCATCTCCGATTTAAAAATGATCCCGAAATTGTTTTCTGCACCCTCGAGAACCTCGGATACAAAACCTTTATTTTTTGATCATAATCTTGCACGGCGGCCCTCTTGGATTTGAAAAATGATCACAAAATCGTTCTCTGCAACCTCGAGAACCTCTGATACGATACCCATAATGTAGTTATCATAATTTTGAGTGGAGGCCATCTAGGATTTAAAAATTATCCCAAAATTGTTTTCTGCATCCTCGAGAACCTCGGACACGATATACATATTGCTGAAAACATAATGGTTTGCGGCAGCCCTCTTGGATTTCTAAAATGATCGCAGAATTGTTCTCTGCACCCTCGACAACCTCGGACACGATATCCATATTGCTAAAATCATAATTTTGAGCGGCGGTCATCTTGGATTTGAAAAATAATTACCAAATCGTTCTCTGCACCCTCGAGAACTTAGGATACGATACCAATAAAGTAGTTATTATACTTTTGAGCGGCGGCCATCTAGGATTTAAAAATGAAACCAAAATTGTTTTCTGCACTTTCGAGAAACTCGGACACGATATCCATATTGCTGAAAACATAATTTTGTGCGGCGGCCATCTTGGATTACAAAAATGATCACAAAATCGTTCTCAGCACCCTCGAGAACCTCGGATACGATACCTATAATGCAGGTATCATACTTTTGAGCGGCGCCCATCTTGGATTTGAAAAATGATCACAAAATCGTTCTCTGCACTCTCAAGAACCTCGGATACGATACCCATATTTTTGTGATCATAATCTTGCACGGCGGCCCTCTTGGATTTGAAAAATGATCCCAAAATTGTTTTTTTGCACCCTCGAGAACCTCGGACACGATATCCATATTGCTAAAATAATATTTTTGTGCGGCGGCCATATTGGATTTAAAAAATGATCACCAAATCGTTCTCTGCACCCTCGAATACCTCGGATACGATACCAATAAAGTAGTCATCATACTTTTGAGCGGCGGCCATCTTGGTTTTGAAAACTGATCACAAATTCGTTCTCAGCACCCTCGAGAACCTCGGATACGATACCCATAATGTAGTTATCATACTTTTGAGCGGCGGCCATCTTGGATTTGAAAACTGATCACAGAATCATTCTCTGCACCCTCAAGAACCTCGGGTACGATATCAATATTGATGAAAACATAATTTTGAGCGGCAGCCCTCTTGGATTTGAAAAATTATCACAAAATCGTTCTTAGCACCCTCGAGAACCTAGGATACGATACCCATAATCTAGTTATCATAATTTTGAGCGGCGGCCATCTTGGATTTCAAAAATGATCACAAAATCGTTCTGTGCACTCTCGAGAACCTAAGATACGATACCCATATTTTTGTGATCATAATCTTGCACGGCGGCCATCTCGGATTTAAAAATGATCCCAAAATTGTTTTTTGCACCCTCGAGAACCTCGGACACGATATCCATATTGCTAAAATAATAATTTTGTGCGGCGGCAATCTTTGATTAGAAAAATGATCACAAAATCGTTCTCAGCACCCTCGAGAACCTCGTATACGAAACCCATAATGTAGTTATCATACTTTTGAGTGGCGGCCATCTTGGATTTGGAAACTGATCAAAGAATCGTTCTCTGCACCCTCAAGAACCTCGGATACGATACCCATATTTTTGTGATCATAATCTTGCACGGCGGCCCTCTTGGATTTGAAAAATGATCCCAAAATTGTTTTCTGCATCCTCGAGAACCTCGGACACGATATACATATTGCTGAAAACATAATGGTTTGCGGCAGCCCTCTTGGATTTCTAAAATGATCGCAGAATTGTTCTCTGCACCCTCGAGAACCTCGGACACGATATCCATATTGCTAAAATCATAATTTTGAGCGGCGGTCATCTTTGATTTGAAAAATAATTACCAAATCGTTCTCTGCACCCTCGAGAACCTCGGATTTGATACCCATAATGTAGTTATCATACTTTTGAGCGGCGGCCATCTTGGATTTGAAAAATGATCACAAAATCGTTCTCTGCAACCTCGAGAACCTCTGATACGATACCCATAATGTAGTTATCATAATTTTGAGTGGAGGCCATCTCGGATTTAAAAATTATCCCAAAATTGTTTTCTGCATCCTCGAGAACCTCGGACACGATATACATATTGCTGAAAACATAATTGTTTGCGGCAGCCCTCTTGGATTTCAAAAATGATCACAGAATTGTTCTCTGCACCCTCTAGAACCTCGGACACGATATCCATATTGCTAAAATCATAATCTTGCACGGCGGCCCTCTTGGATTTGAAAAATGATCACAAAATCCTTCTCAGCACCCTCGAGAACCTCGTATACGATACCCATAATGTAGTTATCATACTTTTTAGCGGCGGCCATCTTGGATTTGGAAACTGATCACAGAATCGTTCTCTGCACCCTCAAGAACCTCGGATACGATACCCATATTTTTGTGATCATAATCTTGCACGGCGGCCCTCTTGGATTTGAAAAATGATCCCAAAATTGTTTTCTGCATCCTCGAGAACCTCGGACACGATATACATATTGCTGAAAATATAATGGTTTGCGGCAGCCCTCTTGGATTTCTAAAATGATCGCAGAATTGTTCTCTGCACCCTCGAAAACCTCGGACACGATATCCATATTGCTAAAATCATAATTTTGAGCGGCGATCATCTTGGATTTGAAAAATAATTACCAAATCGTTCTCTGCACCCTCGAGAACTTAGGATACGATACCAATAAAGTAGTTATTATACTTTTGAGCGGCGGCCATCTTGGATTTGAAAAATGATCACAGAATTGTTCTCTGCACCCTCGAGAACCTCGGACACGATATCCATATTGCTAAAATCATAATCTTGCACGGCGGCCCTCTTGGATTTGAAAAATGATCACAGAATCATTCTCTGCACCCTCAAGAACCTCGGGTACGATATCCATATTGATGAAATCATAATTTTGAGCGGCGGCCCTCTTGGATTTGAAAAATGATCGCAGAATTGTTCTCTGCACCCTCGAAAACCTCGGACACGATATCCATATTGCTAAAATCATAATTTTGAGCGGCGGTCATCTTGGATTTGAAAAATAATTACCAAATCGTTCTCTGCACCCTCGAGAACTTAGGATACGATACCAATAAAGTAGTTATTATACTTTTGAGTGGCGGCCATCTAGGATTTAAAAATGAACCCAAAATTGTTTTCTGCACTTTCGAGAAACTCGGACACGATATCCATATTGCTGAAAACATAATTTTGTGCGGCGGCCATCTTGGATTACAAAAATGATCACAAAATCGTTCTCAGCATCCTCGAGAACTTCGGATACGATACCTATAATGTAGGTATCATACTTTTGAGCGGCGGCCGTCTTGGATTTGAAAAATGATCACAAAATCGTTCTCTGCACTCTCGAGAACCTCGGATACGATATCCATATTTTTGTGACATGATCTTGCACAGCGGCCCTCTTGGATTTGAAAAATGATCACAAAATCGTTCTCAGCACCCTCGAGAAACTCGGACACGATATCCATATTGCTAAAATAATATTTTTGTGCGGCGGCCATATTGGATTTGAAAAATGATCACCAAATCGTTCTCTGCACCCTCGAATACCTCGGATACGATACCAATAAAGTAGTTATCATACTTTTGAGCGGCGGCCATCTTGGTTTTGAAAACTGATCACAAATTCGTTCTCAGCACCCTCGAGAACCTCGGATACGATACCCATAATGTGGTTATCATACTTTTGAGCGGCGGCCATCTTGGATTTGAAAAATGATCACAAAATCATTCTCTGCACTCTCAAGAACCTCGGATACGATACCCATATTTTTTTGATCATAATCTTGCATGGCGGCCCCCTTGGATTTGAAAAATTATCACAAAATCGTTCTCAGCACCCTCGTGAAACTCGGATACGATACCCATAATGTAGTTATCATATTGATGAAATCATAATTTTGAGCGGCGGCCCTCTTGGATTTGAAAAATTATCACAAAATCGTTCTTAGCACCCTCGAGAACCTAGGATACGATACCCATAATCTAGTTATCATAATTTTGAGCGGCGGCCATCTTGGATTTCAAAAATGATCACAAAATCGTTCTGTGCACTCTCGAGAACCTCGGATACGATACCCATATTTTTGTGATCATAATCTTGCACGGCGGCCATCTCGGATTTAAAAATGATCCCAAAATAGTTTTTTGCACTCTCGAGAACCTCGGATACGATATCCATATTGCTAAAATAATAATTTTGTGCGGTGGCCATCTTGGATTTGAAAAATGATCACCAAATCGTTCTCTGCACCCTCGAAAACCTCGGATACGTTACCAATAAAGTAGTTATCATACTTTTGAGCGGCGGCCATCTTGGATTTGAAAACTGATCACAGAATCGTTCTCTGTGCACCCTCGAGAACCTCGGATACGATACCCATATTTTTGTGATCATAATCTTGCACGGCGGCTATCTTGGAATTGAAAAATGATAACAAAATCGTTCTCAGCACCCTCGAGAACCTCGGATACGATACCCATAATCTAGTTATCACACTTTTGAGCGGCGGCCATCTCCGATTTAAAAATGATCCCGAAATTGTTTTCTGCACCCTCGAGAACCTCGGATACAAAACCTTTATTTTTTGATCATAATCTTGCACGGCGGCCCTCTTGGATTTGAAAAATGATCACAAAATCGTTCTCTGCAACCTCGAGAACCTCTGATACGATACCCATAATGTAGTTATCATAATTTTGAGTGGAGGCCATCTAGGATTTAAAAATTATCCCAAAATTGTTTTCTGCATCCTCGAGAACCTCGGACACGATATACATATTGCTGAAAACATAATGGTTTGCGGCAGCCCTCTTGGATTTCTAAAATGATCGCAGAATTGTTCTCTGCACCCTCGACAACCTCGGACACGATATCCATATTGCTAAAATCATAATTTTGAGCGGCGGTCATCTTGGATTTGAAAAATAATTACCAAATCGTTCTCTGCACCCTCGAGAACTTAGGATACGATACCAATAAAGTAGTTATTATACTTTTGAGCGGCGGCCATCTAGGATTTAAAAATGAAACCAAAATTGTTTTCTGCACTTTCGAGAAACTCGGACACGATATCCATATTGCTGAAAACATAATTTTGTGCGGCGGCCATCTTGGATTACAAAAATGATCACAAAATCGTTCTCAGCACCCTCGAGAACCTCGGATACGATACCTATAATGCAGGTATCATACTTTTGAGCGGCGCCCATCTTGGATTTGAAAAATGATCACAAAATCGTTCTCTGCACTCTCAAGAACCTCGGATACGATACCCATATTTTTGTGATCATAATCTTGCACGGCGGCCCTCTTGGATTTGAAAAATGATCCCAAAATTGTTTTTTTGCACCCTCGAGAACCTCGGACACGATATCCATATTGCTAAAATAATATTTTTGTGCGGCGGCCATATTGGATTTAAAAAATGATCACCAAATCGTTCTCTGCACCCTCGAATACCTCGGATACGATACCAATAAAGTAGTCATCATACTTTTGAGCGGCGGCCATCTTGGTTTTGAAAACTGATCACAAATTCGTTCTCAGCACCCTCGAGAACCTCGGATACGATACCCATAATGTAGTTATCATACTTTTGAGCGGCGGCCATCTTGGATTTGAAAACTGATCACAGAATCATTCTCTGCACCCTCAAGAACCTCGGGTACGATATCAATATTGATGAAATCATAATTTTGAGCGGCAGCCCTCTTGGATTTGAAAAATTATCACAAAATCGTTCTTAGCACCCTCGAGAACCTAGGATACGATACCCATAATCTAGTTATCATAATTTTGAGCGGCGGCCATCTTGGATTTCAAAAATGATCACAAAATCGTTCTGTGCACTCTCGAGAACCTAAGATACGATACCCATATTTTTGTGATCATAATCTTGCACGGCGGCCATCTCGGATTTAAAAATGATCCCAAAATTGTTTTTTGCACCCTCGAGAACCTCGGACACGATATCCATATTGCTAAAATAATAATTTTGTGCGGCGGCAATCTTTGATTAGAAAAATGATCACAAAATCGTTCTCAGCACCCTCGAGAACCTCGTATACGAAACCCATAATGTAGTTATCATACTTTTGAGTGGCGGCCATCTTGGATTTGGAAACTGATCAAAGAATCGTTCTCTGCACCCTCAAGAACCTCGGATACGATACCCATATTTTTGTGATCATAATCTTGCACGGCGGCCCTCTTGGATTTGAAAAATGATCCCAAAATTGTTTTCTGCATCCTCGAGAACCTCGGACACGATATACATATTGCTGAAAACATAATGGTTTGCGGCAGCCCTCTTGGATTTCTAAAATGATCGCAGAATTGTTCTCTGCACCCTCGAGAACCTCGGACACGATATCCATATTGCTAAAATCATAATTTTGAGCGGCGGTCATCTTTGATTTGAAAAATAATTACCAAATCGTTCTCTGCACCCTCGAGAACCTCGGATTTGATACCCATAATGTAGTTATCATACTTTTGAGCGGCGGCCATCTTGGATTTGAAAAATGATCACAAAATCGTTCTCTGCAACCTCGAGAACCTCTGATACGATACCCATAATGTAGTTATCATAATTTTGAGTGGAGGCCATCTCGGATTTAAAAATTATCCCAAAATTGTTTTCTGCATCCTCGAGAACCTCGGACACGATATACATATTGCTGAAAACATAATTGTTTGCGGCAGCCCTCTTGGATTTCAAAAATGATCACAGAATTGTTCTCTGCACCCTCTAGAACCTCGGACACGATATCCATATTGCTAAAATCATAATCTTGCACGGCGGCCCTCTTGGATTTGAAAAATGATCACAAAATCCTTCTCAGCACCCTCGAGAACCTCGTATACGATACCCATAATGTAGTTATCATACTTTTTAGCGGCGGCCATCTTGGATTTGGAAACTGATCACAGAATCGTTCTCTGCACCCTCAAGAACCTCGGATACGATACCCATATTTTTGTGATCATAATCTTGCACGGCGGCCCTCTTGGATTTGAAAAATGATCCCAAAATTGTTTTCTGCATCCTCGAGAACCTCGGACACGATATACATATTGCTGAAAATATAATGGTTTGCGGCAGCCCTCTTGGATTTCTAAAATGATCGCAGAATTGTTCTCTGCACCCTCGAAAACCTCGGACACGATATCCATATTGCTAAAATCATAATTTTGAGCGGCGATCATCTTGGATTTGAAAAATAATTACCAAATCGTTCTCTGCACCCTCGAGAACTTAGGATACGATACCAATAAAGTAGTTATTATACTTTTGAGCGGCGGCCATCTAGGATTTAAAAGTGAACCCAAAATTGTTTTCTGCACTTTCGAGAAACTCGGACACGATATCCATATTGCTGAAAACATAATTTTGTGCGGCGGCCATCTTGGATTACAAAAATGATCACAAAATCGTTCTCAGCACCCTCGAGAACTTCGGATACGATACCTATAATGTAGGTATCATACTTTTGAGCGGCGGCCATCTTGGATTTGAAAAATTATCACAAAATCGTTCTCTGCACTCTCAAGAACCTCGGATACGATACCCATATTTTTGTGATCATAATCTTGCACGGCGGCCCCCTTGGATTTGAAAAATGATCACAAAATCGTTTTTAGCACCCTCGAGAACCTAGAATACGATACACATAATCTAGTTATCATAATTTTGAGCGGCGGCCATCTTGGATTTCAAAAATGATCACAAAATCGTTCTGTGCACTCTCGAGAACCTCGGATACGATTCCCATATTTTTGTGATCATAATCTTGCACGGCAGCCATCTCGGATTTAAAAATGATCCCAAATTTGTTTTTTTGCACCCTCGAGAACCTCGGAAGCGATATCCATATTGCTAAAATAATATTTTTGTGCGGCGGCCATATTGGATTTGAAAAATGATCACCAAATCGTTCTCTGCACCCTCGAATACCTCGGATACGATACCAATAAAGTAGTTATCATACTTTTGAGCGGCGGCCATCTTGGTTTTGAAAACTGATCACAAATTCGTTCTCAGCACCCTCGAGAACCTCGGATACGATAAACATTATGTGGTTATCATACTTTTGAGCGGCGGCCATCTTGGATTTGAAAAATGATCACAAAATCATTCTCTGCACTCTCAAGAACCTCGGATACGATACCCATATTTTTTTGATCATAATCTTGCATGGCGGCCCCCTTGGATTTGAAAAATTATCACAAAATCGTTCTCAGCACCCTCGTGAAACTCGGATACGATACCCATAATGTAGTTATCATATTGATGAAATCATAATTTTGAGCGGCGGCCCTCTTGGATTTGAGAAATTATCACAAAATCGTTCTTAGCACCCTCGAGAACCTAGGAAACGATACCCATAATCTAGTTATCATAATTTTGAGCGGCGGCCATCTTGGATTTCAAAAATGATCACAAAATCGTTCTGTGCACTCTCGAGAACCTCGGATACGATACCCATATTTTTGTGATCATAATCTTGCACGGCGGCCATCTCGGATTTAAAAATGATCCCAAAATAGTTTTTTGCACTCTCGAGAACCTCGGATACGATATCCATATTGCTAAAATAATAATTTTGTGCGGTGGCCATCTTGGATTTGAAAAATGATCACCAAATCGTTCTCTGCACCCTCGAAAACCTCGAATACGTTACCAATAAAGTTGTTATCATACTTTTGAGCGGCGGCCATCTTGGATTTGAAAACTGATCACAGAATCGTTCTCTGTGCACCCTCGAGAACCTCGGATACGATACCCATATTTTTGTGATCATAACCTTGCACGGCGGCTATCTTGGAATTGAAAAATGATAACAAAATCGTTCTCAGCACCCTCGAGAACCTCGGATACGATACCCATAATCTAGTAATCAAACTTTTGAGCGGCGGCCATCTCCGATTTAAAAATGATCCCGAAATTGTTTTCTGCACCCTCGAGAACCTCGGATACGAAACCTTTATTTTTTGATCATAATCTTGCACGGCGGCCCTCTTGGATTTGAAAAATGATCAGAAAATCGTTCTCAGCACCCTCGACAACCTCGGATACGATACCCTTAATGTAGTTATCATACTTTTGAGCGGCGGCCATCTTGGATTTGAAAAATGATCACAAAATCGTTCTCTGCAACCTCGAGAACCTCTGATACGATACCCATAATGTAGTTATCATAATTTTGAGTGGAGGCCATCTCGGATTTAAAAATTATCCCAAAATTGTTTTCTGCATCCTCGAGAACCTCGGACACGATATACATATTGCTGAAAACATAATGGTTTGCGGCAGCCCTCTTGGATTTCTAAAATGATCGCAGAATTGTTCTCTGCACCCTCGAGAACCTTGGACACGATATCCATATTGCTAAAATCATAATTTTGAGCGGCGGTCATCTTGGATTTGAAAAATAATTACCAAATCGTTCTCTGCACCCTCGAGAACTAAGGATACGATACCAATAAAGTAGTTATTATACTTTTGAGCGGCGGCCATCTAGGATTTAAAAATGAAACCAAAATTGTTTTCTGCACTTTCGAGAAACTCGGACACGATATCCATATTGCTGAAAACATAATTTTGTGCGGCGGCCATCTTGGATTACAAAAATGATCACAAAATCGTTCTCAGCACCCTCGAGAACCTCGGATACGATACCTATAATGCAGGTATCATACTTTTGAGCGGCGGCCATCTTGGATTTGAAAAATGATCACAAAATCGTTCTCTGCACTCTCAAGAACCTCGGATACGATACCCATACTTTTGTGATCATAATCTTGCACGGCGGCCCTCTTGGATTTGAAAAATGATCACAAAATCGTTTTTAACACCCTCGAGAACCTAGAATACGATACCCATAATCTAGTTATCATAATTTTGAGCGGCGGCCATCTTGGATTTCAAAAATGATCACAAAATCGTTCTGTGCACTCTCGAGAACCTCGGATACGATTCCCATATTTTTGTGATCATAATCTTGCACGGCAGCCATCTCGGATTTAAAAATGATCCCAAAATTGTTTTTTTGCACCCTCGAGAACCTCGGACACGATATCCATAATGCTAAAATAATATTTTTGTGCGGCGGCCATATTGGATTTAAAAAATGATCACCAAATCGTTCTCTGCACCCTCGAATTCCTCGGATACGATACCAATAAAGTAGTTATCATACTTTTGAGCGGCGGCCATCTTGGTTTTGAAAACTGATCACAAATTCGTTCTCAGCACCCTCGAGAACCTCGGATACGATACCCATAATGTAGTTATCATACTTTTGAGCGGCGGCCATCTTGGATTTGAAAACTGATCACAGAATCATTCTCTGCACCCTCAAGAACCTCGGGTACGATATCAATATTGATGAAATCATAATTTTGAGCGGCGGCCCTCTTGGATTTGAAAAATTATCACAAAATCGTTCTTAGCACCCTCGAGAACCTAGGATACGATACCCATAATCTAGTTATCATAATTTTGAGCGGCGGCCATCTTGGATTTCAAAAATGATCACAAAATCGTTCTGTGCACTCTCGAGAACCTAAGATACGATACCCATATTTTTGTGATCATAATCTTGCACGGCGGCCATCTCGGATTTAAAAATGATCCCAAAATTGTTTTTTGCACCCTCGAGAAACTCGGACACGATATCCATATTGCTAAAATAATAATTTTGTGCGGCGGCCATATTGGATTTAAAAAATGATCACCAAATCGTTCTCTGCACCCTCGAATTCCTCGGATACGATACCAATAAAGTAGTTATCATACTTTTGAGCGGCGGCCATCTTGGTTTTGAAAACTGATCACAAATTCATTCTCAGCACCCTCGAGAACCTCGGATACGATACCCATAATGTAGTTGTCATACTTTTGAGCGGCGGCCATCTTGGATTTGAAAACTGATCACAGAATCATTCTCTGCACCCTCAAGAACCTCGGGTACGATATCAATATTGATGAAATCATAATTTTGAGCGGCGGCCCTCTTGGATTTGAAAAATTATCACAAAATCGTTCTTAGCACCCTCGAGAACCTAGGATACGATACCCAAAATCTAGTTATCATAATTTTGAGCGGCGGCCATCTTGGATTTCAAAAATGATCACAAAATCGTTCTGTGCACTCTCGAGAACCTAAGATACGATACCCATATTTTTGTGATCATAATCTTGCACGGCGGCCATCTCGGATTTAAAAATGATCCCAAAATTGTTTTTTGCACCCTCGAGAAACTCGGACACGATATCCATATTGCTAAAATAATAATTTTGTGCGGCGGCCATCTTGGATTTGAAAAATGATCACCAAATCGTTCTCTGCACCCTCGAAAACCTCGGATACGTTACCAATAAAGTTGTTATCATACTTTTGAGCGGCGGCCATCTTGGATTTGAAAAATGATCACAGAATCGTTCTCTGTGCACCCTCGAGAACCTCGGATACGATACCCATATTTTTGTGATCATAATCTTGCACGGCGGCTATCTTCGAATTGAAAAATGATAACAAAATCGTTCTCAGCACCCTCGAGAACCTCGGATACGATACCCATAATCTAGTAATCAAACTTTTGAGCGGCGGCCATCTCCGATTTAAAAATGATCCCGAAATTGTTTTCTGCACCCTCGAGAACCTCGGATACGAAACCTTTATTTTTTGATCATAATCTTGCACGGCGGCCCTCTTGGATTTGAAAAATGATCAGAAAATCGTTCTCAGCACCCTCGACAACCTCGGATACGATACCCTTAATGTAGTTATCATACTTTTGAGCGGCGGCCATCTTGGATTTGAAAAATGATCACAAAATCGTTCTCTGCAACCTCGAGAACCTCTGATACGATACCCATAATGTAGTTATCATAATTTTGAGTGGAGGCCATCTCGGATTTAAAAATTATCCCAAAATTGTTTTCTGCATCCTCGAGAACCTCGGACACGATATACATATTGCTGAAAACATAATGGTTTGCGGCAGCCCTCTTGAATTTCTAAAATGATCGCAGAATTGTTCTCTGCACCCTCGAGAAGCTTGGACACGATATCCATATTGCTAAAATCATAATTTTGAGCGGCGGTCATCTTGGATTTGAAAAATAATTACCAAATCGTTCTCTGCACCCTCGAGAACTTAGGATACGATACCAATAAAGTAGTTATTATACTTTTGAGCGGCGGCCATCTAGGATTTAAAAATGAAACCAAAATTGTTTTCTGCACTTTCGAGAAACTCGGACACGATATCCATATTGCTGAAAACATAATTTTGTGCGGCGGCCATCTTGGATTACAAAAATGATCATAAAATCGTTCTCAGCACCCTCGAGAACCTCGGATACGATACCTATAATGCAGGTATCATACTTTTGAGCGGCGGCCATCTTGGATTTGAAAAATGATCACAAAATCGTTCTCTGCACTCTCAAGAACCTCGGATACGATACCCATACTTTTGTGATCATAATCTTGCACGGCGGCCCTCTTGGATTTGAAAAATGATCACAAAATCGTTTTTAACACCCTCGAGAACCTAGAATACGATACCCATAATCTAGTTATCATAATTTTGAGCGGCGGCCATCTTGGATTTCAAAAATGATCACAAAATCGTTCTGTGCACTCTCGAGAACCTCGGATACGATTCCCATATTTTTGTGATCATAATCTTGCACGGCAGCCATCTCGGATTTAAAAATGATCCCAAAATTGTTTTTTTGCACCCTCGAGAACCTCGGACACGATATCCATATTGCTAAAATAATATTTTTGTGCGGCGGCCATATTGGATTTAAAAAATGATCACCAAATCGTTCTCTGCACCCTCGAATTCCTCGGATACGATACCAATAAAGTAGTTATCATACTTTTGAGCGGCGGCCATCTTGGTTTTGAAAACTGATCACAAATTCGTTCTCAGCACCCTCGAGAACCTCGGATACGATACCCATAATGTAGTTATCATACTTTTGAGCGGCGGCCTTCTTGGATTTGAAAACTGATCACAGAATCATTCTCTGCACCCTCAAGAACCTCGGGTACGATATCAATATTGATGAAATCATAATTTTGAGCGGCGGCCCTCTTGGATTTGAAAAATTATCACAAAATCGTTCTTAGCACCCTCGAGAACCTAGGATACGATACCCATAATCTAGTTATCATAATTTTGAGCGGCGGCCATCTTGGATTTCAAAAATGATCACAAAATCGTTCTGTGCACTCTCGAGAACCTAAGATACGATACCCATATTTTTGTGATCATAATCTTGCACGGCGGCCATCTCGGATTTAAAAATGATCCCAAAATTGTTTTTTGCACCCTCGAGAAACTCGGACACGATATCCATATTGCTAAAATAATAATTTTGTGCGGCGGCCATCTTGGGATTTGAAAAATGATCACCAAATCGTTCTCTGCACCCTCGAAAACCTCGGATACGATACCAATAAAGTAGTTATGATGCTTTTGAGAGGCGGCCATCTTGGATTTGAAAACTGATCACAAAATCGTTCTCTGTGCACCCTCGAAAACCTTGGATACGATACCCATATTTTTGTGATCATAATCTTGCACGGCGGCTATCCTTGAATTGAAAAATGATAACAAAATCGTTCTCAGCACCCTCGAGAACCTCGGATACGATACCCATAATTTAGTTATCAAACTTTTGAGCGGCGGCCATCTCGGATTTAAAAATGATCCCGAAATTGTTTACTGCACCCTCGAGAACCTCGGACACGATATCCATATTGCTGAAAACATAATTTTGTGCGGCGGCAATCTTTGATTAGAAAAATGATCACAAAATCCTTCTCAGCACCCTCGAGAACCTCGTATACGATACCCATAATGTACTTATCATACTTTTGAGCGGCGGCCATCTTGGATTTGGAAACTGATCACAGAATCGTTCTCTGCACCCTCAAGAACCTCGGATACGATACCCATATTTTTGTGATCATAATCTTGCACGGCGGCCCACTTGGATTTGAAAAATGATTCCAAAATTGTTTTCTGCATCCTCGAGAACCTCGGACACGATATACATATTGCTGAAAATATAATGGTTTGCGGCAGCCCTCTTGGATTTCTAAAATGATCGCAGAATTGTTCTCTGCACCCTCGAAAACCTCGGACACGATATCCATATTGCTAAAATCATAATTTTGAGCGGCGGTCATCTTGGATTTGAAAAATAATTACCAAATCGTTCTCTGCACCCTCGAGAACTTAGGATACGATACCAATAAAGTAGTTATTATACTTTTGAGCGGCGGCCATCTAGGATTTAAAAATGAACCCAAAATTGTTTTCTGCACTTTCGAGAAACTCGGACACGATATCCATATTGCTGAAAACATAATTTTGAGCGGCGGCCATCTTGGATTTCAAAAATGATCACAAAATCGTTCTGTGCACTCTCGAGAACCTCGGATACGATTCCCATATTTTTGTGATCATAATCTTGCACGGCAGCCATCTCGGATTTAAAAATGATCCCAAATTTGTTTTTTTGCACCCTCGAGAACCTCGGAAACGATATCCATACTGCTAAAATAATATTTTTGTGCGGCGGCCATATTGGATATGAAAAATGATCACCAAATCGTTCTCTGCACCCTCGAATACCTCGGATACGATACCAATAAGGTAGTTATCATACTTTTGAGCGGCGGCCATCTTGGTTTTGAAAACTGATCACAAATTCGTTCTCAGCACCCTCGAGAACCTCGGATACGATACCCATAATGTAGTTATCATACTTTTGAGCGGCGGCCATCTTGGATTTGAAAAATGATCACAAAATCATTCTCTGCACTCTCAAGAACCTCGGATACGATACCCATATTTTTTTGATCATAATCTTGCATGGCGGCCCCCTTGGATTTGAAAAATTGTCACAAAATCGTTCTCAGCACCCTCGTGAACCTCGGATACGATACCCATAATGTAGTTATCATACTTTTGAGCGGCGGCCATCTTCGATTTGAAAACTGATCACAGAATCATTCACTGCACCCTCAAGAACCTCGGGTACGATATCCATATTGATGAAATCATAATTTTGAGCGGCGGCCCTCTTGGATTTGAAAAATTATCACAAAATCGTTCTAAGCACCTTCGAGAACCTAGGATACGATACCCATAATCTAGTTATCATAATTTTGAGCGGCGGCCATCTTGGATTTCAAAAATGATCACAAAATCGTTCTGTGCACTCTCGAGAACCTCGGATACGATACCCATATTTTTGTGATCATAATCTTGCACGGCGGCCATCTCGGATTTAAAAATGATCCCAAAATAGTTTTTTGCACTCTCGAGAACCTCGGACACGATATCCATATTGCTAAAATAATAATTTTGTGCGGTGGCCATCTTGGATTTGAAAAATGATCACCAAATCGTTCTCTGCACCCTCGAAAACCTCGGATACGATACCAATTAAGAAGTTATCATACTTTTGAGCGGCGGCCATCTTGGATTTGAAAACTGATCACATAATCGTTCTCTGTGCACCCTCGAAAACCTTGGATACGATACCCATATTTTTGTGATCATAATCTTGCACGGCGGCTATCTTGGAATTGAAAAATGATAACAAAATCGTTCTCAGCACCCTCGAGAACCTCGGATACGATACCCATAATCTAGTTATCAAACTTTTGAGCGGCGGCCATCTCCGATTTAAAAATGATCCCGAAATTGTTTTTTGCACTCTCGAGAACCTCGGACACGATATCCATATTGCTAAACTAATAATTTTGTGCGGCGGCCATCTTGGATTTGAAAAATGATCACCAAATCGTTCTCTGCACCCTCGAAAACCTCGGATACGATACCAATAAAGTAGTTATCATACTTTTGAGCGGCGGCCATCTTGGATTTGAAAACTGATCACAAAATCGTTCTCTGTGCACCCTCGAAAACCTCGGATACGATACCCATATTTTAGTTATCAAACTTTTGAGCGGCGGCCATCTCGGATTTAAAAATGAGCCCGAAATTGTTTACTGCACCCTCGAGAACCTCGGACACGATATCCATATTGCTGAAAACATAATTTTGTGCGGCGGCAATCTTTGATTAGAAAAATGATCACAAAATCGTTCTCAGCACCCTCGAGAACCTCGTATACGATACCCATAATGTAGTTATCATTCTTTTGAGCGGCGGCCATCTTGGATTTGGAAACTGATCACAAAATCGTTCTCTGCAACCTCTGATACGATACCCATAATGTAGTTATCATAATTTTGAGTGGAGGCCATCTCGGATTTAAAAATTATCCCAAAATTGTTTTCTACATCCTCGAGAACCTCGGACACGATATACATATTGCTGAAAACATAATTGTTTGCGGCAGCCCTCTTGGATTTCAAAAATGATCACAGAATTGTTCTCTGCACCCTCGAGAAGCTCGGACACGATATCCATATTGCTAAAATCATAATCTTGCACGGCGGCCCTCTTGGATTTGAAAAATGATCACAAAATCGTTCTCAGCACCCTCGAGAACCTCGTATACGATACCCATAATGTAGTTATCATACTTTTGAGCGGCGGCCATCTTGGATTTGGAAACTGATCACAGAATCGTTCTCTGCACCCTCAAGAACCTCGGATACGATACCCATATTTTTGTGATCATAATCTTGCACGGCGGCCCTCTTGGATTTGAAAAATGATCCCAAAATTGTTTTCTGCATCCTCGAGAACCTCGGACACGATATACATATTGCTGAAAATATAATGGTTTGCGGCAGCCCTCTTGGATTTCTAAAATGATCGCAGAATTGTTCTCTGCACCCTCGAGAACCTCGGACACGATATCCATATTGCTAAAATCATAATTTTGAGCGGCGGTCATCTTGGATTTGAAAAATAATTACCAAATCGTTCTCTGCACCCTCGAGAACTTAAGATACGATACCAATAAAGTAGTTATTATACTTTTGAGCGGCGGCCATCTAGGATTTAAAAATGAACCCAAAATTGTTTTCTGCACGTTCGAGAAACTCGGACACGATATCCATATTGCTGAAAACATAATTTTGTGCGGCGGCCATCTTGGATTACAAAAATGATCACAAAATCGTTCTCAGCACCGTCGAGAACCTCGGATACGATACCTATAATGTAGGTATCATACTTTTGAGCGGCGGCCATCTTGGATTTGAAAAATGATCACAAAATCGTTCTCAGCACCCTCGAGAACCTCGTATACGATACCCATAATGTAGTTATCATACTTTTGAGCGGCGGCCATCTTGAATTTGGAAACTGATCACAGAATCGTTCTCTGCAACCTCGAGAACCTCTGATACGATACCCATAATGTAGTTATCATAATTTTGAGTGGAGGCCATCTCGGATTTAAAAATGATACCAAAATTGTTTTCTGCATCCTCAAGAACCTCGGACACGATATACATATTGCTGAAAACATAATTGTTTGCAGCAGCCCTCTTGGATTTCAAAAATGATCACAGAATTGTTCTCTGCACCCTCGAGAACCTCGGACACGATATCCATATTGCTAAAATCATAATCTTGCACGGGGGCCCTCTTGGATTTGAAAAATGATCACAAAATCGTTCTCAGCACCCTCGAGAACCTCGTATACGATACCCATAATATAGTTATCATACTTTTGAGCGGCGGCCATCTTGGATTTGGAAACTGATCACAGAATCGTTCTCTGCAACCTCAAGAACCTCGGATATGATACCCATATTTTTGTGATCATAATCTTGCACGGCGGCTCTCTTGGATTTGAAAAATGATCCCAAAATTGTTTTCTGCATCCTCGAGAACCTCGGACACGATATACATATTGCTGAAAACATAATGGTTTGCGGAAGCCCTCTTGGATTTCTAAAATGATCGCACAATTGTTCTCTGCACCCTCGAGAACCTCGGACACAGTATCCATATTGCTAAAATCATAATTTTGAGCGGCGGTCATCTTGGATTTGAAAAATAATTACCAAATAGTTCTCTGCACCCTAGAGAACTTAGGATACGATACCAATAAAGTAGTTATTATACTTTTGAGCGGCGGCCATCTAGGATTTAAAAATGAAACCAAAATTGTTTTCTGCACTTTCGAGAAACTCGGACACGATATCCATATTGCTGAAAACATAATTTTGTGCGGCGGCCATCTTGGATTACAAAAATGATCACAAAATCGTTCTCAGCACCCTCCAGAACCTCGGATACGATACCTGTAATGCAGGTATCATACTTTTGAGCGGCGGCCATCTTGGATTTGAAAAATGATCACAAAATCGTTCTCTGCACTCTCAAGAACCTCGGATACGATACCCATAATCTAGTTATCATAATTTTGAGCGGCGGCCATCTTGGATTTCAAAAATGATCACTAAATCGTTCTGTGCACTCTCGAGAACCTCGGATACGATTCCCATATTTTTGTGATCATAATCTTGCACGGGCGCCATCTCGGATTTAAAAATGATCCCAAAATTGTTTTTTTTGCACCCTCGAGAACCTCGGACACGATATCCATATTGCTAAAATAATATTATTGTGCGGCGGCCATATTTGATTTAAAAAATGATCACCAAATCGTTCTCTGCAACCTCGAATACCTCGGATACGATACCAATAAAGTAGTTATCATACTTTTGAGTGGCGGCCATCTTGGTTTTGAAAACTGATCACAAATTCGTTCTCAGCACCCTCGAGAACCTCGGATACGATACCCATAATGTAGTTATCATACTTTTGAGCGGCGGCCATCTTGGATTTGAAAACTGATCACAGAATCATTCTCTGCACCCTCAAGAACCTCGGGTACGATACCAATATTGATGAAATCATAATTTTGAGCGGCGGCCCTCTTGGATTTGAAAAATTATCACAAAATCGTTCTTAGCACCCTCGAGAACCTAGGATACGATACCCATAATCTAGTTATCATAATTTTGAGCGGCGGCCATCTTGGATTTAAAAAATGATCACAAAATCGTTCTGTGCACTCTCGAGAACCTAAGATACGATACCCATATTTTTGTGATCATAATCTTGCACGGCGGCCATCTCGGATTTAAAAATGATCCCGAAATTGTTTACTGCACCCTCGAGAACCTCGGACACGATATCCATATTGCTGAAAACATAATTTTGTGCGGCGGCAATCTTTGATAAAAAATGATCACAAAATCGTTCTCAGCACCCTCGAGAACCTCGTATACGATACCCATAATGTAGTTATTATACTTTTGAGCGGCGGCCATCTTGGATTTGGAAACTGATCACAGAATCGTTCTCTGCACCCTCAAGAACCTCGGATACGATACCCATATTTTTGTGATCATAATCTTGCACGGCGGCCCTCTTGGATTTGAAAAATGATCCCAAAATTGTTTTCTGCATCCTCGAGAACCTCGGACACGATATACATATTGCTGAAAACATAATGGTTTGCGGCAGCCCTCTTGGATTTCTAAAATGATCGCAGAACAGTTCTCTGCACCCTCGAGAACCTCGGACACGATATCCATATTGCTAAAATCATAATTTTGAGCGGCGGCCATCTTGGATTTGAAAAACAATTACCAAATCGTTCTCTGCACCCTCGAGAACTTAGGATACGATACCAATAAAGTAGTTATTATACATTTGAGCGGCGGCCATCTAGGATTTAAAAATGAACCCAAAATTGTTTTCTGCACTTTCAAGAAACTCGGACACGATATCCATATTGCTGAAAACATAATTTTGTGCGGCGGCCATCATGGATTACAAAAATGATCACAAAATCGTTCTCAGCACCCTCGAGAATCTCGGATACGATACCTATAATGTAGGTATCATACTTTTGAGCGGCGGCCATCTTGGATTTGAAAAATGATCACAAAATCGTTTTTAGCACCCTCGAGAACCTAGAATACGATACACATAAACTAGTTATCATAATTTTGAGCGGCGGCCATCTTGGATTTCAAAAATGATCACAAAATCGTTCTGTGCACTCTCGAGAACCTCGGATACGATTCCCATATTTTTGTGATCATAATCTTGCACGGCAGCCATCTCGGATTTAAAAATGATCCCAAAATTGTTTTTTTGCACCCTCGAGAACCTCGAACACGATATCCATATTGCTAAAATCATAATTTTGAGCGGCGGTCATCTTGGATTTGAAAAATAATTACCAAATCGTTCTCTGCACCCTCTAGAACTTAAGATACGATACCAATAAAGTAGTTATTATACTTTTGAGCGGCGGCCATCTAGGATTTAAAAATGAACCCAAAATTGTTTTCTGCACTTTCGAGAAACTCGGACACGATATCCATATTGCTGAAAACATAATTTTGTGCGGCGGCCATTTTGGATTACAAAAATGATCACAAAATCGTTCTCAGCACCCTCGAGAACCTCGGATACGATACCTATAATGTAGGTATCATACTTTTGAACGGCGGCCATCTTGGATTTGAAAAATGATCACAAAATCGTTCTCAGCACCCTCGAGAACCTCGTATACGATACCCATAATGAAGTTATCATACTTTTGAGCGGCGGCCATCTTGGATTTGGAAACTGATCACAGAATCGTTCTCTGCAACCTCGAGAACCTCTGATACGATACCCATAATGTAGTTATCATAATTTTGAGTGGAGGCCATCTCGGATTTAAAAATGATCCCAAAATTGTTTTCTGCATCCTCAAGAACCTCGGACACGATATCCATATTGCTGAAAATATAATTGTTTGCAGCAGCCCTCTTGGATTTCAAAAATGATCACAGAATTGTTCTCTGCACCCTCGAGAACCTCGGACACGATATCCATATTGCTAAAATCATAATCTTGCACGGGGGCCCTCTTGGATTTGAAAAATGATCACAAAATCGTTCTCTGCACCCTCGAGAACCTCGGACACGATATCCATATTGCTAAAATCATAATCTTGCACGGGGGCCCTCTTGGATTTGAAAAATGATCCCAAAATTGTTTTCTGCATCCTCGAGAACCTCGGACACGATATACATATTGCTGAAAACATAATGGTTTGCGGAAGCCCTCTTGGATTTCTAAAATGATTGCAGAATTGTTCTCTGCACCCTCGAGAACCTCGGACACGATATCCATATTGCTAAAATCATCATTTTGAGCGGCGGTCATCTTGGATTTGAAAAATAATTACCAAATCGTTCTCTGCACCCTAGAGAACTTAGGATACGATACCAATAAAGTAGTTATTATACTTTTGAGCGGCGGCCATCTAGGATTTAAAAATGAAACCAAAATTGGTTTCTGCACTTTCGAGAAACTGGGACACGATATCCATATTGCTGAAAACATAATTTTGTGCGGCGGCCATCTTGGATTACAAAAATGATCACAAAATCGTTCTCAGCACCCTCGAGAACCTCGGATACGATACCTGTAATGCAGGTATCATACTTTTGAGCGGCGGCCATCTTGGATTTGAAAAATGATCACAAAATCGTTCTGTGCACTCTCGAGAACCTCGGATACGATTCCCATATTTTTGTGATCATAATCTTGCACGGCAGCCATCTCGGATTTAAAAATGATCCCAAAATTGTTTTTTTGCACCCTCGAGAACCTCGGACACGATATCCATATTGCTAAAATAATATTATTGTGCGGCGGCCATATTTGATTTAAAAAATGATCACCAAATCGTTCTCTGCACCCTCGAATACCTCGGATACGATACCAATAAAGTAGTTATCATACTTTTGAGCGGCGGCCATCTTGGTTTTGAAAACTGATCACAAATTCGTTCTCAGCACACTCGAGAACCTCGGATACGATACCCATAATGTAGTTATCATACTTTTGAGCGGCGGCCATCTTGGATTTGAAAACTGATCACAGAATCATTCTCTGCACCCTCAAGAACCTCGGGTACGATACCAATATTGATGAAATCATAATTTTGAGCGGCGGCCCTCTTGGATTTGAAAAATTATCACATAATCGTTCTTAGCACCCTCGAGAACCTAGGAGACGATACCCATAATCTAGTTATCATAATTTTGAGCGGCGGCCATCTTGGATTTAAAAAATGATCACAAAATCGTTCTGTGCACTCTCGAGAACCTAAGATACGATACCCATATTTTTGTGATCATAATCTTGCACGGCGGCCATCTCGGATTTAAAAATGATCCCGAAATTGTTTACTGCACCCTCGAGAACCTCGGACACGATATCCATATTGCTGAAAACATAATTTTGTGCGGCGGCAATCTTTGATTAGAAAAATGATCACAAAATCGTTCTCAGCACCCTCGAGAACCTCGTATACGATACCCATAATGTAGTTATCATACTTTTGAGCGGCGGCCATCTTGGATTTGGAAACTGATCACAGAATCGTTCTCTGCACCCTCAAGAACCTCGGATACGATACCCATATTTTTGTGATCATAATCTTGCACGGCGGCCCTCTTGGATTTGAAAAATGATCCCAAAATTGTTTTCTGCATCCTCGAGAACCTCGGACACGATATACATATTGCTGAAAACATAATGGTTTGCGGCAGCCCTCTTGGATTTCTAAAATGATCGCAGAATTGTTCTCTGCACCCTCGAGAACCTCGGACACGATATCCATATTGCTAAAATCATAATTTTGAGCGGCGGCCATCTTGGATTTGAAAAATAATTACCAAATCGTTCTCTGCACCCTCGAGAACTTAGGATACGATACCAATAAAGTAGTTATTATACTTTTGAGCGGCGGCCATCTAGGATTTAAAAATGAACCCAAAATTGTTTTCTGCACTTTCGAGAAACTCGGACACGATATCCATATTGCTGAAAACATAATTTTGTGCGGCGGCCATCTTGGATTTGAAAAATGATCACAAAATCGTTCTCTGCACTCTCAAGAACCTCGGATACAATACCCATATTTTTGTGATCATAATCTTGCACGGCGGCCCTCTTGGATTGGAAAAATGATCACAAAATCGTTTTTAGCACTCTCGAGAACCTAGAATACGATACACATAATCTAGTTATCATAATTTTGAGCGGCGGCCATCTTGGATTTCAAAAATGATCACAAAATCGTTCTGTGCACTCTCGAGAACCTCGGATACGATTCCCATATTTTTGTGATCATAATCTTGCACGGCAGCCATCTCGGATTTAAAAATGATCCCAAAATTGTTTTTTTGCACCCTCGAGAACCTCGAACACGATATCCATATTGCTAAAATAATATTTTTGTGCGGCGGCCATATTGGATTTGAAAATTGATCACAAAATCGTTCTCTGCACCCTCGAATACCTCGGATACGATACCAATAAAGTAGTTATCATACTTTTGAGCGGCGGCCATCTTGGTTTTGAAAACTGATCACAAATTCGTTCTCAGCACCCTCGAGAACCTCGGAGACGACACCCATAATGTAGTTATCATACTTTTGAGCGGCGGCCATCTTGGATATGAAAAATGATCACAAAATCATTCTCTGCACTCTCAAGAACCTCGGGTACGATACCCATATTTTTTTGATCATAATCTTGCATGGCGGCCCCCTTGGATTTGAAAAATTATCACAAAATCGTTCTCAGCACCCTCGTGAACCTCGGATACGATACCCATAATGTAGTTATCATACTTTTGAGCGGCGGCCATCTTGGATTTGAAAACTGATCACAGAATCATTTTCTGCACCCTCAAGAACCTCGGGTACGATATCCATATTGATGAATTCATAATTTTGAGCGGCGGCCCTCTTGGATTTGAAAAATTATCACAAAATCGTTCTTAGCACCCTCGAGAACCTAGGATACGATACCCATAATCTAGTTATCATAATTTTGAGCGGCGGCCATCTTGGATTTCAAAAATGATCACAAAATCGTTCTGTGCACTCTCGAGAACCTCGGATACGATACCCATATTTTTGTGATCATAATCTTGCACGGCGGCCATCTCGGATTTAAAAATGATCCCAAAATTGTTTTTTGCACTCTCGAGAACCTCGGACACGATATCCATATTGCTAAAATAATAATTTTGTGCGGCGGCCATCTTGGATTTGAAAAATGTTCACCAAATCGTTCTCTGCACCCTCGAAAACCTCGGATACGATACCAATAAAGTAGTTATCATACTTTTGAGCGGCGGCCATCTTGGATTTGAAAACTGATCACAAAATCGTTCTCTGTGCACCCTCGAAAACCTCGGATACGATACCCATATTTTTGTGATCATAATCTTGCACGGCGGCTATCCTTGAATTGAAAAATGATAACAAAATCGTTCTCAGCACCCTCGAGAACCTCGGATACGATACCCATAATCTAGTTATCTAACTTTTGAGCGGCGGCCATCTCGGATTTAAAAATGATCCCGAAATGGTTTACTACACCCTCGAGAACCTCGGACACGATATCCATATTGCTGAAATCATAATTTTGTGTGGCGGCAATCTTTGATTAGAAAAATGATCACAAAATCGTTCTCAGCACCCTCGAGAGCCTAGGATACGATACCCATAATCTAGTTATCAAACTTTTGAGCGGCGGCCATCTCGGATTTAAAAATGAACCCGAAATTGTTTACTGCACCCTCGAGAACCTCGGACACGATATCCATATTGCTGAAAACATAATTTTGTGCGGCGGCAATCTTTGATTAGAAAAATGATCACAAAATCGTTCTCAGCACCCTCGAGAACCTCGTATACGATACCCATAATGTAGTTATCATACTTTTGAGTGGAGGCTATCTCGGATTTAAAAATGATCCCAAAATTGTTTTCTGCATCCTCGAGAGCCTCGGTCACGATATACATATTGCTGAAAACATAATTGTTTGCGGCAGCCCTCTTGGATTTCAAAAATGATCACAGAATTGTTCTCTGCACCCTCGAGAACCTCGGACACGATATCCATATTGCTAAAATCATAATCTTGCACGGGGGCTCTCTTGGATTTGAAAAATGATCACAAAATCGTTCTCAGCACCCTCGAGAACCTCGTATACGATACCCATAATCTAGTTATCAAACTTTTGAGCGGCGGCCATCTCGGATTTAAAAATGATCCCGAAATTGTTTACTGCACCCTCGACAACCTCGGACACGATATCCAAATTGCTCAAAACATAATTTTGTGCGGCGGCAATCTTTGATTAGAAAAATGATCACAAAATCGTTCTCAGCACCCTCGAGAACCTCGTATACGATACCTATAATGTAGTTATCATACTTTTGAGCGGCGGCCATCTTGGATTTGAAAACTGATCACAAAATCGTTCTCTGTGCTCCCTCGAAAACCTCGGATACGATACCCATATTTTTGTGATCATAATCTTGCACGGCGGCTATCCTTGAATTGAAAAATGATAACAAAATCGTTCTCAGCACCCTCGAGAACCTCGGATACGATACCCATAATCTAGTTATCAAACTTTTGAGCGGCGGCCATCTAGGATTTAAAAATGATCCCGAAATGGTTTACTACACCCTCGAGAACCTCGGACACGATATCCATATTGCTGAAAACATAATTTTGTGCGGCGGCAATCTTTGATTAGAAAAATGATCACAAAATCGTTCTCAGCACCCTGGAGAACCTCGTATACGATACCCATAATGTAGTTATCATACTTTTGAGCGGCGGCCATCTTGGATTTGGAAACTGATCACAGAATCGTTCTCTGCACCCTCAAGAACCTCGGATACGATACCCATATTTTTGTGATCATAATCTTGCACGGCGGCCCTCTTGGATTTGAAAAATGATCCCAAAATTGTTTTCTGCATCCTCGAGAACCTCGGACACGATATACATATTGCTGAAAACATAATGGTTTGCGGCAGCTCTCTTGGATTTATAAAATGATCGCAGAATTGTTCTCTGCACCCTCGAGAACCTCGGACACGATATCCATATTGCTAAAATCATAATTTTGAGCGGCGGTCATCTTGGATTTGAAAAATAATTACCAAATCGTTCTCTGCACCCTCGAGAACTTAGGATACGATACCCATAATGTAGTTATCATACTTTTGAGCGGCGGCCATCTTGGATTTGAAAACTGATCACAGAATCATTCTCTGCACCCTCAAGAACCTCGGGTACGATATCCATATTGATGAATTCATAATTTTGAGCGGCGGCCCTCTTGGATTTGAAAAATTATCACAAAATCGTTCTTAGCACCCTCGAGAACCTAGGATACGATACCCATAATCTAGTTATCATAATTTTGAGCGGCGGCCAACTTGGATTTCAAAAATGATCACAAAATCGTTCTGTGCACTCTCGAGAACCTCGGATACGATACCCATATTTTTGTGATCATAATCTTGCACGGCGGCCATCTCGGATTTAAAAATGATCCCAAAATTGTTATTTGCACTCTCGAGAACCTCGGACACGATATCCATATTGCTAAAATAATAATTTTGTGCGGCGGCCATCTTGGATTTGAAAAATGTTCACCAAATCGTTCTCTGCACCCTCGAAAACCTCGGATACGATACCAATAAAGTAGTTATTATACTTTTGAGCGGCGGCCATCTAGGATTTAAAAATGAAACCAAAATTGTTTTCTGCACTTTCGAGAAACTCGGACACGATATCCATATTGCTGAAAACATAATTTTGTGCGGCGGCCATCTTGGATTACAAAAATGATCACAAAATCGTTCTCAGCACCCTCGAGAACCTAGGATACGATACCCATAATCTAGATATCATAATTTTGAGCGGCGGCCATCTTGGATTTCAAAAATGATCACAAAATCGTTCTGTGCACTCTCGAGAACCTCGGATACGATACCCATATTTTTGTGATCATAATCTTGCACGGCGGCCATCTCGGATTTAAAAATGATCCCAAAATTGTATTTTGCACTCTCGAGAACCTCGGACACGATATCCATATTGCTAAACTAATAATTTTGTGCGGCGGCCATCTTGGATTTGAAAAATGATCACCAAATCGTTCTCTGCACCCTCGAAAACCTCGGATACGATACCAATAAAGTAGTTATCATACTTTTGAGCGGCGGCCATCTTGGATTTGAAAACTGATCACAAAATCGTTCTCTGTGCACCCTCGAAAACCTCGGATACGATACCCATATTTTTGTGATCATAATCTTGCACGGCGGCTATCCTTGAATTGAAAAATGATAACAAAATCGTTCTCAGCACCCTCGAGAACCTCGGATACGATACCCATAATCTAGTTATCTAACTTTAGAGCGGCGGCCATCTCGGATTTAAAAATGATCCCGAAATGGTTTACTACACCCTCGAGAACCTCGGACACGATATCCATATTGCTGAAATCATAATTTTGTGTGGCGGCAATCTTTGATTAGAAAAATGATCACAAAATCGTTCTCAGCACCCTCGAGAACCTAGGATACGATACCCATAATCTAGTTATCAAACTTTTGAGCGGCGGCCATCTCGGATTTAAAAATGATCCCGAAATTGTTTACTGCACCCTCGAGATCCTCGGACACGATATCCATATTGCTGAAAACATAATTTTGTGCGGCGGCAATCTTTGATTAGAAAAATGATCACAAAATTGTTCTCAGCACCCTCGAGAACCTCGTATACGATACCCATAATGTAGTTATCATACTTTTGAGCGGCGGCCATCTTGGATTTGGAAACTGATCACAGAATCGTTCTCTGCAACCTCGAGAACCTCTGATACGATACCCATAATGTAATTATCATAATTTTGAGTGGAGGCCATCTCGGACTTAAAAATGATCCCAAAATTATTTTCTGCATCCTCGAGAGCCTCGGACACGATATACATATTGCTGAAAACATAATTGTTTGCGGCAGCCCTCTTGGATTTCAAAAATGATCACAGAATTGTTCTCTGCACCCTCGAGAACCTCGGACACGATATCCATATTGCTAAAATCATAATCTTGCACGGGGGCCCTCTTGGATTTGAAAATTGATCAGAAAATCGTTCTCAGCACCCTCGAGAACCTCGTATACGATATCCATAATGTAGTTATCATACTTTTGAGCGGCGGCCATCTTGGATTTGGAAACTGATCACTGAATCGTTCTCTGCACCCTCAAGAACCTCGGATACGATACCCATATTTTTGTGATCATAATCTTGCACGGCGGCCCTCTTGGATTTGAAAAATGATCCCAAAATTGTTTTCTGCATCCTCGAGAACCTCGAACACGATATACATATTGCTGAAAACATAATGGTTTGCGGCAGCTTTCTTGGATTTCTAAAATGATCGCAGAATTGTTCTCTGCACCCTCGAGAACCTCGGACACGATATCCATATTGCTAAAATCATAATTTTGAGCGGCGGTCATCTTGGATTTGAAAAATAATTACCAAATCGTTCTCTGCACCCTCGAGAACTTAGGATACGATACCAATAAAGTAGTTATTATACTTTTGAGCGGCGGCCATCTAGGATTTAAAAATGAAACCAAAATTGTTTTCTGCACTTTCGAGAAACTCGGACACGATATCCATATTGCTGAAAACATAATTATGTGTGGCGGCCATCTTGGATTACAAAAATGATCACAAAATCGTTCTCAGCACCCTCGAGAACCTCGGATACGATACCTATAATGCAGGTATCATTCTTTTGAGCGGCGGCCATCATGGATTTGAAAAATGATCACAAAATCGTTCTCTGCACTCTCAAGAACCTCGGATACGATACCCATATTTTTGTGATCATAATCTTGCACGGCGGCCCTCTTGGATTTTAAAAATGATCACAAAATCGTTCTCAGCACCCTCGAGAACCTAGGATACGATACCCATAATCTAGTTATCAAACTTTTGAGCGGCGGCCATCTCGGATTTAAAAATGATCCCGAAATTGTTTACTGCACCCTCGAGATCCTCGGACACGATATCCATATTGCTGAAAACATAATTTTGTGCGGCGGCAATCTTTGATTAGAAAAATGATCACAAAATTGTTCTCAGCACCCTCGAGAACCTCGTATACGATACCCATAATGTAGTTATCATACTTTTGAGCGGCGGCCATCTTGGATTTGGAAACTGATCACAGAATCGTTCTCTGCAACCTCGAGAACCTCTGATACGATACCCATAATGTAATTATCATAATTTTGAGTGGAGGCCATCTCGGACTTAAAAATGATCCCAAAATTATTTTCTGCATCCTCGAGAGCCTCGGACACGATATACATATTGCTGAAAACATAATTGTTTGCGGCAGCCCTCTTGGATTTCAAAAATGATCACAGAATTGTTCTCTGCACCCTCGAGAACCTCGGACACGATATCCATATTGCTAAAATCATAATCTTGCACGGGGGCCCTCTTGGATTTGAAAATTGATCAGAAAATCGTTCTCAGCACCCTCGAGAACCTCGTATACGATATCCATAATGTAGTTATCATACTTTTGAGCGGCGGCCATCTTGGATTTGGAAACTGATCACTGAATCGTTCTCTGCACCCTCAAGAACCTCGGATACGATACCCATATTTTTGTGATCATAATCTTGCACGGCGGCCCTCTTGGATTTGAAAAATGATCCCAAAATTGTTTTCTGCATCCTCGAGAACCTCGAACACGATATACATATTGCTGAAAACATAATGGTTTGCGGCAGCTTTCTTGGATTTCTAAAATGATCGCAGAATTGTTCTCTGCACCCTCGAGAACCTCGGACACGATATCCATATTGCTAAAATCATAATTTTGAGCGGCGGTCATCTTGGATTTGAAAAATAATTACCAAATCGTTCTCTGCACCCTCGAGAACTTAGGATACGATACCAATAAAGTAGTTATTATACTTTTGAGCGGCGGCCATCTAGGATTTAAAAATGAAACCAAAATTGTTTTCTGCACTTTCGAGAAACTCGGACACGATATCCATATTGCTGAAAACATAATTATGTGTGGCGGCCATCTTGGATTACAAAAATGATCACAAAATCGTTCTCAGCACCCTCGAGAACCTCGGATACGATACCTATAATGCAGGTATCATTCTTTTGAGCGGCGGCCATCATGGATTTGAAAAATGATCACAAAATCGTTCTCTGCACTCTCAAGAACCTCGGATACGATACCCATATTTTTGTGATCATAATCTTGCACGGCGGCCCTCTTGGATTTTAAAAATGATCACAAAATCGTTTTTAGCACCCTCGAGAACCTAGAATACGATACCCATAATCTAGTTATCATAATTTTGAGCGGCGGCCATCTTGGATTTCAAAAATGATCACAAAATCGTTCTGTGCACTCTCGAGAACCTAGGATACGATTCCCATATTTTTGTGATCATAATCTTGCACGGCAGCCATCTCGGATTTAAAAATGATCCCAAAATTGTTTTTTTGCACCCTCGAGAACCTCGGACACGATATCCATATTGCTAAAATAATATTTTTGTGCGGCGGCCATATTGGATTTAAAAAATGATCACCAAATCGTTCTCTGCACCCTCGAATACCTCGGATACGATACCAATAAAGTAGTTATCATACTTTTGAGCGGCGGCCATCTTGGTTTTGAAAACTGATCACAAATTCGTTCTCAGCACCCTCGAGAACCTCGGATACGATACCCATAATGTAGTTATCATACTTTTGAGCGGCGGCCATCTTGGATTTGAAAACTGATCACAGAATCATTCTCTGCACTCTCAAGAACCTCGGGTACGATATCAATATTGATGAAATCATAATTTTTAGCGGCGGCCCTCTTGGATTTGAAAAATTATCACAAAATCGTTCTTAGCACCCTCGAGAACCTAGGATACGATACCCATAATCTAGTTATCATAATTTTGATCGGCGGCCATCTTGGATTTCAAAAATGATCACAAAATCGTTCTGTGCACTCTCGAGAACCTAAGATACGATACCCATATTTTTGTGATCATAATCTTGCACGGCGGCCATCTCGGATTTAAAAATGATCACAAAATCGTTCTCAGCACCCTCGAGAACCTCGTATACGATACCCATAATGTAGTTATCATACTTTTGAGCGGCGGCCATCTTGGATTTGGAAACAGATCACAGAATCGTTCTCTGCACCCTCAAGAACCTCGGATACGATACCCATATTTTTGTGATCATAATCTTGCACGGCGGCCCTCTTGGACTTGAAAAATGATCCCAAAATTGTTTTCTGCATCCTCGAGAACCTCGGACACGATATACATATTGCTGAAAACATAATGGTTTGCGGCAGCCCTCTTGGATTTCTAAAATGATCGCAGAATTCTTCTCTGCACCCTCGAGAACCTCGCACACGATATCCATATCGCTAAAATCAAAATTTTGTGCGGCGGCCATCTTGGATTACAAAAATGATCACAATATCGTTCTCAGCACCCTCGAGAACCTCGGATACGATACCCATAATGTAGTTATCATACTTTTGAGCGGCGGCCATCTTGAATTTGAAAAATGATCACAAAATCGTTCTCTGCACTCTCAAGAACCTCGGATACGATACCCATATTTTTGTGATCATAATATTGCACGGCGGCCCTCTTGGATTTGAAAAATGATCACAAAATCGTTCTGTGCACTTTCGAGAACCTCGGATACGATACCCATATTTTTGTGATCATAATCTTGCACGGCGGCCCTCTAAGATTTGAAAAATGATCCAAAAATTGTTTTCTGCATCCTCGAGAACCTCGGACACGATATACATATTGCTGAAAACATAATGGTTTTCGGCAGCCCTCTTGGATTTCTAAAATGATCGCAGAATTGTTCTCTGCACCCTCGAGAACCTCGGACACGATATCCATATTGCTGAAATCATAATTTTGAGCGGCGGTCATCTTGGATTTGAAAAATAATTACCAAATCGTTCTCTGCACCCTCGAGAACTTAGGATACGATACCAATAAAGTAGGTGTCATACTTTTGAGCGGCGGCCATCTTGGATTTGAAAAATGATCACAAAATCGTTCTCTGCACTCTCAAGAACCTCGGATACAATACCCATATTTTTGTGATCATAATCTTGCACGGCGGCCCTCTTGGATTTGAAAAATGATCACAAAATCGTTTTTAGCACCCTCGAGAACCTAGGATACGATACCCATAACCTAGTTATCATAATTTTGAGCGGCGGCCATCTTGGATTTCAAAAATGATCACAAAATCGTTCTGTGCACTCTCGAGAACCTCGGGATACGATTCCCATATTTTTGTGATCATAATCTTGCACGGCAGCCATCTCGGATTTAAAAATGATCCCAAAATTGTTTTTTTGCACCCTCGAGAACCTCGGACACGATATCCATATTGCTAAAATAATATTTTTGTGCGGCGGCCATATTGGATTTAAAAAATGATCACCAAATCGTTCTCTGCACCCTCGAATACCTCGGATACGATACCAATAAAGTAGTTATCATACTTTTGAGCGGCGGCTATCTTGGTTTTGAAAACTGATCACAAATTCGTTCTCAGCACCCTCGAGAAACTCGGATACGATACCCATAATGTAGTTATCATACTTTTGAGCGGCGGCCATCTTGGATTTGAAAAATGATCACAAAATCATTCTCTGCACTCTCAAGAACCTCGGATACGATACCCATATTTTTTGATCATAATCTTGCATGGCGGCCCTCTTGGATTTGAAAAATTATCACAAAATCGTTTTCAGCACCCTCGTGAACCTCGAATACGATACTCATAATGTAGTTATCATACTTTTGAGCGGCGGCCATCTTGGATTTGAAAACTGATCACAGAATCATTCTCTGCACCCTCAAGAACCTCGGGTACGATATCCATATTGATGAAATCATAATTTTGAGCGGCGGCCCTCTTGGATTTGAAAAATGATCACAAAATCGTTCTTAGCACCCTCGAGAACCTAGGATACGATACCCATAATCTAGTTATCATAATTTTGAGCGGCGGCCATCTTGGATTTCAAAAATGATCACAAAATCGGTCTGTGCACTCTCGAGAACCTCGGATACGAAACCCATATTTTTGTGATCATAATCTTGCACGGCGGCCATCTCGGATTTAAAAATGATCCCAAAATTGTTTTTTGCACCCTCGAGAACCTCGGACACGATATCCATATTGATGAAATCATAATTTTGTGCGGCGGCCATCTTGGATTTGAAAAATGATCACCAAGTCGTTCTCAGCACCCTCGTGAACCTCGGATACGATACCCATAATGTAGTTATCATACTTTTGAGCGGCGGCCATCTTGGATTTGAAAAATAATTACCAAATCGTTCTCTGCACCCTCGAGAACTTAGGATACGATACCAATAAAGTAGTTATTATACTTTTGAGCGGCGGCCATCTAGGATTTAAAAATGAAACCAAAATTGTTTTCTGCACTTTCGAGAAACTCGGACACGATATCCATACTGCTGAAAACATAATTTTGTGCGGCGGCCATCTTGGATTACAAAAATGATCACAAAATCGTTCTCAGCACCCTCGAGAACCTCGGATACGATACCTATAATGCAGGTATCATTCTTTTGAGCGGCGGCCATCTTGGATTTGAAAAATGATCACAAAATCGTTCTCTGCACTCTCAAGAACCTCGGATACGATACCCATATTTTTGTGATCATAATCTTGCACGGCGGCCCTCTTGGATTTGAAAAATGATCACAAAATCGTTTTTAGCACCCTCGAGAACCTAGAATACGATACCCATAATCTAGTTATCATAATTTTGAGCGGCGGCCATCTTGGATTTCAAAAATGATCACAAAATCGTTCTGTGCACTCTCGAGAACCTCGGATACGATTCCCATATTTTTGTTATCATAATCTTGCACGGCAGCCATCTCGGATTTAAAAATGATCCCAAAATTGTTTTTTTGCACCCTCGAGAACCTCGGACACGATATCAATATTGCTAAAATAATATTTTTGTGCGGCGGCCATATTGGATTTAAAAAATGATCACCAAATCGTTCTCTGCACCCTCGAATACCTCGGATACGATACCAATAAAGTAGTTATCATACTTTTGAGCGGCGGCCATCTTGGTTTTGAAAACTGATCAAAAATTCGTTCTCAGCACCCTCGAGAACCTCGGATACGATACCCATAATGTAGTTATCATACTTTTGAGCGGCGGCCATCTTGGATTTGAAAACTGATCACAGAATCATTCTCTGCACTCTCAAGAACCTCGTGTACGATATCAATATTGATGAAATCATAATTTTGAGCGGCGGCCCTCTTGGATTTGAAAAATTATCACAAAATCGTTCTTAGCACCCTCGAGAACCTAGGATACGATACCCATAATCTAGTTATCATAATTTTGAGCGGCGGCCATCTTGGATTTCAAAAATGATCACAAAATCGTTCTGTGCACTCTCGAGAACCTAAGATACGATACCCATATTTTTGTGATCATAATCTTGCACGGCGGCCATCTCGGATTTAAAAATGATCACAAAATCGTTCTCAGCACCCTCGAGAACCTCGGATACGATACCCATAATGTAGTTATCATACTTTTGAGCGGCGGCCATCTTGGATTTGGAAACTGATCACAGAATCGTTCTCTGCACCCTCAAGAACCTCGGATACGATACCCATATTTTTGTGATCATAATCTTGCACGGCGGCCCTCTTGGACTTGAAAAATGATCCCAAAATTGTTTTCTGCATCCTCGAGAACCTCGGACACGATATACATATTGCTGAAAACATAATGGTTTGCGGCAGCCCTCTTGGATTTCTAAAATGATCGCAGAATTCTTCTCTGCACCCTCGAGAACCTCGCACACGATATCCATATCGCTAAAATCAAAATTTTGTGCGGCGGCCATCTTGGATTACAAAAATGATCACAATATCGTTCTCAGCACCCTCGAGAACCTCGGATACGATACCCATAATGTAGTTATCATACTTTTGAGCGGCGGCCATCTTGGATTTGAAAAATGATCACAAAATCGTTCTCTGCACTCTCAAGAACCTCGGATACGATACCCATATTTTTGTGATCATAATATTGCACGGCGGCCCTCTTGGATTTGAAAAATGATCACAAAATCGTTCTGTGCACTTTCGAGAACCTCGGATACGATACCCATATTTTTGTGATCATAATCTTGCACGGCGGCCCTCTTGGATTTGAAAAATGATCCCAAAATTGTTTTCTGCATCCTCGAGAACCTCGGACACGATATACATATTGCTGAAAACATAATGGTTTTCGGCAGCCCTCTTGGATTTCTAAAATGATCGCAGAATTGTTCTCTGCACCCTCGAGAACCTCGGACACGATATCCATATTGCTGAAATCATAATTTTGAGCGGCGGTCATCTTGGATTTGAAAAATAATTACCAAATCGTTCTCTGCACCCTCGAGAACTTAGGATACGATACCAATAAAGTAGGTGTCATACTTTTGAGCGGCGGCCATCTTGGATTTGAAAAATGATCACAAAATCGTTCTCTGCACTCTCAAGAACCTCGGATACAATACCCATATTTTTGTGATCATAATCTTGCACGGCGGCCCTCTTGGATTTGAAAAATGATCACAAAATCGTTTTTAGCACCCTCGAGAACCTAGGATACGATACCCATAATCTAGTTATCATAATTTTGAGCGGCGGCCATCTTGGATTTCAAAAATGATCACAAAATCGTTCTGTGCACTCTCGAGAACCTCGGATACGATTCCCATATTTTTGTGATCATAATCTTGCACGGCAGCCATCTCGGATTTAAAAATGATCCCAAAATTGTTTTTTTGCACCCTCGAGAACCTCGGACACGATATCCATATTGCTAAAATAATATTTTTGTGCGGCGGCCATATTGGATTTAAAAAATGATCACCAAATCGTTCTCTGCACCCTCGAATACCTCGGATACGATACCAATAAAGTAGTTATCATACTTTTGAGCGGCGGCTATCTTGGTTTTGAAAACTGATCACAAATTCGTTCTCAGCACCCTCGAGAAACTCGGATACGATACCCATAATGTAGTTATCATACTTTTGAGCGGCGGCCATCTTGGATTTGAAAAATGATCACAAAATCATTCTCTGCACTCTCAAGAACCTCGGATACGATACCCATATTTTTTGATCATAATCTTGCATGGCGGCCCTCTTGGATTTGAAAAATTATCACAAAATCGTTCTCAGCACCCTCGTGAACCTCGAATACGATACTCATAATGTAGTTATCATACTTTTGAGCGGCGGCCATCTTGGATTTGAAAACTGATCACAGAATCATTCTCTGCACCCTCAAGAACCTCGGGTACGATATCCATATTGATGAAATCATAATTTTGAGCGGCGGCCCTCTTGGATTTGAAAAATGATCACAAAATCGTTCTAAGCACCCTCGAGAACCTAGGATACGATACCCATAATCTAGTTATCATAATTTTGAGCGGCGGCCATCTTGGATTTCAAAAATGATCACAAAATCGGTCTGTGCACTCTCGAGAACCTCGGATACGAAACCCATATTTTTGTGATCATAATCTTGCACGGCGGTCATCTCGGATTTAAAAATGATCCCAAAATTGTTTTTTGCACCCTCGAGAACCTCGGACACGATATCCATATTGATGAAATCATAATCTTGCACGGCGGCCCTCTTGGATTTAGAAACTGATCACAGAATCGTTCTCTGCACCCTCAAGAACCTCGGACACGATATACATATTGCTGAAAACATAATGGTTTGCGGCAGCTCTCTTGGATTTCTAAAATGATCGCAGAATTGTTCTCTGCACCCTCGAGAACCTCGGACACGATATCCATATTGCTAAAATAATAATTTTGAGCGGCGGTCATCTTGGATTTGAAAAATAATTACCAAATCGTTATACTTTTGAGCGGCGGCCATCTAGGATTTAAAAATGAAACCAAAATTGTTTTCTGCACTTTCGAGAAACTCGGACACGATATCCATACTGCTGAAAACATAATTTTGTGCGGCGGCCATCTTGGATTACAAAAATGATCACAAAATCGTTCTCAGCACCCTCGAGAACCTCGGATACGATACCTATAATGCAGGTATCATTCTTTTGAGCGGCGGCCATCTTGGATTTGAAAAATGATCACAAAATCGTTCTCTGCACTCTCAAGAACCTCGGATACGATACCCATATTTTTGTGATCATAATCTTGCACGGCGGCCCTCTTGGATTTGAAAAATGATCACAAAATCGTTTTTAGCACCCTCGAGAACCTAGAATACGATACCCATAATCTAGTTATCATAATTTTGAGCGGCGGCCATCTTGGATTTCAAAAATGATCACAAAATCGTTCTGTGCACTCTCGAGAACCTCGGATACGATTCCCATATTTTTGTGATCATAATCTTGCACGGCGGCCATCTCGGATTTAAAAATGATCCCAAAATTGTTTTTTTGCACCCTCGAGAACCTCGGACACGATATCCATATTGCTAAAATAATATTTTTGTGCGGCGGCCATATTGGATTTAAAAAATGATCACCAAATCGTTCTCTGCACCCTCGAATACCTCGGATACGATACCAATAAAGTAGTTATCATACTTTTGAGCGGCGGCCATCTTGGTTTTGAAAACTGATCAAAAATTCGTTCTCAGCACCCTCGAGAACCTCGGATACGATACCCATAATGTAGTTATCATACTTTTGAGCGGCGGCCATCTTGGATTTGAAAACTGATCACAGAATCATTCTCTGCACTCTCAAGAACCTCGTGTACGATATCAATATTGATGAAATCATAATTTTGAGCGGCGGCCCTCTTGGATTTGAAAAATTATCACAAAATCGTTCTTAGCACCCTCGAGAACCTAGGATACGATACCCATAATCTAGTTATCATAATTTTGAGCGGCGGCCATCTTGGATTTCAAAAATGATCACAAAATCGTTCTGTGCACTCTCGAGAACCTAAGATACGATACCCATATTTTTGTGATCATAATCTTGCACGGCGGCCATCTCGGATTTAAAAATGATCACAAAATCGTTCTCAGCACCCTCGAGAACCTCGTATACGATACCCATAATGTAGTTATCATACTTTTGAGCGGCGGCCATCTTGGATTTGGAAACTGATCACAGAATCGTTCTCTGCACCCTCAAGAACCTCGGATACGATACCCATATTTTTGTGATCATAATCTTGCACGGCGGCCCTCTTGGACTTGAAAAATGATCCCAAAATTGTTTTCTGCATCATCGAGAACCTCGGACACGATATACATATTGCTGAAAACATAATGGTTTGCGGCAGCCCTCTTGGATTTCTAAAATGATCGCAGAATTCTTCTCTGCACCCTCGAGAACCTCGCACACGATATCCATATCGCTAAAATCAAAATTTTGTGCGGCGGCCATCTTGGATTACAAAAATGATCACAATATCGTTCTCAGCACCCTCGAGAACCTCGGATACGATACCCATAATGTAGTTATCATACTTTTGAGCGGCGGCCATCTTGGACTTGAAAAATGATCCCAAAATTGTTTTCTGCATCCTCGAGAACCTCGGACACGATATACATATTGCTGAAAACATAATGGTTTGCGGCAGCCCTCTTGGATTTCTAAAATGATCGCAGAATTCTTCTCTGCACCCTCGAGAACCTCGCACACGATATCCATATCGCTAAAATCAAAATTTTGCACGGCGGCCCTCTTGGATTTGAAAAATGATCACAAAATCGTTCTGTGCACTTTCGAGAACCTCGGATACGATACCCATATTTTTGTGATCATAATCTTGCACGGCGGCCCTCTTGGATTTGAAAAATGATCCCAAAATTGTTTTCTGCATCCTCGAGAACCTCGGACACGATATACATATTGCTGAAAACATAATGGTTTTCGGCAGCCCTCTTGGATTTCTAAAATGATCGCAGAATTGTTTTCTGCACCCTCGAGAACCTCGGACACGATATCCATATTGCTGAAATCATAATTTTGAGCGGCGGTCATCTTGGATTTGAAAAATAATTACCAAATCGTTCTCTGCACCCTCGAGAACCTCGGATACAATACCCATATTTTTGTGATCATAATCTTGCACGGCGGCTATCCTTGAATTGAAAAATGATAACAAAATCGTTCTCAGCACCCTCGAGAACCTCGGATACGATACCCATAATCTAGTTATCAAACTTTTGAGCGGCGGCCATCTAGGATTTAAAAATGATCCCGAAATGGTTTACTACACCCTCGAAAACCTCGGACACGATATCCATATTGCTGAAAACATAATTTTGTGCGGCGGCAATCTTTGATTAGAAAAATGATCACAAAATCGTTCTCAGCACCCTGGAGAACCTCGTATACGATACCCATAATGTAGTTATCATACTTTTGAGCGGCGGCCCTCTTGGATTTGGAAACTGATCACAGAATCGTTCTCTGCACCCTCAAGAACCTCGGATACGATACCCATATTTTTGTGATCATAATCTTGCACGGCGGCCCTCTTGGATTTGAAAAATGATCCCAAAATTGTTTTCTGCATCCTCGAGAACCTCGGACACGATATACATATTGCTTAAATCATAATTTTGAGCGGCGGTCATCTTGGATTTGAAAAATAATTACCAAATCGTTCTCTGCACCCTCGAGAACTTAGGATACGATACCAATAAAGTAGTTATTATACTTTTGAGCGGCGGCCATCTAGGATTTAAAAATGAACCCAAAATTGTTTTCTGCACTTTCGAGAAACTCAGACACGATATCCATATTGCTGAAAACATAATTTTCTGCGGCGGCCATCTTGGATTACAAAAATGATCACAAAATCGTTCTCAGCACCCTCGAGTACCTCGGATACGATACCTATAATGTAGGTATCATACTTTTGAGCGGCGGCCATCTTGGATTTGAAAAATGATCACAAAATCGTTCTCTGCACTCTCAAGAACCTCGGATACGATACCCATATTTTTGTGATCATAATCTTGCACGGCGGCCCTCTTGGATTTGAAAAATGATCACAAAATCGTTTTTAGCACCCTCGAGAACCTAGAATACGATACACATAATCTAGTTATCATAATTTTGAGCGGCGGCCATCTTGGATTTCAAAAATGATCACAAAATCGTTCTGTGCACTCTCGAGAACCTCGGATACGATTCCCATATTTTTGTGATCATAATCTTGCACGGCAGCCATCTCAGATTTAAAAATGATCCCAAAATTGTTTTTTTGCACCCTCGAGAACCTCGAACACGATATCCATATTGCTAAAATAATATTTTTGTGCGGCGGCCATATTGGATTCGAAAAATGATCACAAAATCGTTCTCTGCACCCTCGAATACCTCGGATACGATACCAATAAAGTAGTTATCATACTTTTGAGCGGCGGCCATCTTGGTTTTGAAAACTGATCAAAAATTCGTTCTCAGCACCCTCGAGAACCTCGGATACGATACCCATAATGTAGTTATCATACTTTTGAGCGGCGGCCATCTTGGATTTGAAAAATGATCACAAAATCATTCTCTGCACTCTCAAGAACCTCGGATACGATACCCATATTTTTTTGATCATAATCTTGCATGGCGGCCCCCTTGGATTTGAAAAATTATCACAAAATCGTTCTCAGCACCCTCGTGAACCTCGGATACGATACCCATAATGTAGTTATCATACTTTTGAGCGGCGGTCATCTTGGATTTGAAAACTGATCACAGAATCATTCTCTGCACCCTCAAGAACCTCGGGTACGATATCCATATTGATGAAATCATAATTTTGAGCGGCGGCCCTCTTGGATTTGAAAAATTATCACAAAATTGTTCTTAGCACCCTCGAGAACCTAGGATACGATACCCATAATCTAGTTATCATAATTTTGAGCGGCGGCCATCTTGGATTTCAAAAATGATCACAAAATCGTTCTGTGCACTCTCGAGAACCTCGGATACGATACCCATATTTTTGTGATCATAATCTTGCACGGCGTCCATCTCGGATTTAAAAATGATCCCAAAATTGTTTTTTGCACTCTCGAGAAACTCGGACACGATATCCATATTGCTAAAATAATAATTTTGTGCGGCGGCCATCTTGGATTTGAAAAATGATCACCAAATCGTTCTCTGCACCCTCGAAAACCTCGGATACGATACCAATAAAGTAGTTATCATACTTTTGAGCGGCGGCCATCTTGGATTTGAAAACTGATCACAAAATCATTCTCTGTGCACCCTCGAAAACCTCGGATACGATACCCATATTTTTGTGATCATAATCTTGCACGGCGGCTATCCTTGAATTGAAAAATGATAACAAAATCGTTCTCAGCACCCTCGAGAACCTCGGATACGATACCCATAATCTAGTTATCAAACTTTTGAGCGGCGGCCATCTAGGATTTAAAAATGATCCCGAAATGGTTTACTGCACCCTCGAGAACCTCGGACACGATATCCATATTGCTTGAATCATAATTTTGTGTGGCGGCAATCTTTGATTAGAAAAATGATCACAAAATCGTTCTCAGCACCCTCGAGAACCTAGGATACGATACCCATAATCTAGTTATCAAACTTTTGAGCGGCGGCCATCTAGGATTTAAAAATGAACCCAAAATTGTTTTCTGCACTTTCAAGAAACTCGGACACGATATCCATATTGCTGAAAACATAATTTTGTGCGGCGGCCATCTTGGATTACAAAAATGATCACAAAATCGTTCTCAGCACCCTCGAGAATCTCGGATACGAAACCTATAATGTAGGTATCATACTTTTGAGCGGCGGCCATCTTGGATTTGAAAAATGATCACAAAATCGTTCTCTGCACTCTCAAGAACCTCGGATACGATACCCATATTTTTGTGATCATAATCTTGCACGGCGGCCCTCTTGGATTTGAAAAATGATCACAAAATCGTTTTTAGCACCCTCGAGAACCTAGAATACGATACACATAAACTAGTTATCATAATTTTGAGCGGCGGCCATCTTGGATTTCAAAAATGATCACAAAATCGTTCTCTGTGCACTCTCGAGAACCTCGGATACGATTCCCATATTTTTGTGATCATAATCTTGCACGGCAGCCATCTCGGATTTAAAAATGATCCCAAAATTGTTTTTTTGCACCCTCGAGAACCTCTAACACGATATCCATATTGCTAAAATCATAATTTTGAGCGGCGGTCATCTTGGATTTGAAAAATAATTACCAAACCGTTCTCTGCACCCTCGAGAACTTAAGATACGATACCAATATAGTAGTTATTATACTTTTGAGCGGCGGCCATCTAGGATTTAAAAATGAACCCAAAATTGTTTTCTGCACTTTCGAGAAACTCGGACACGATATCCATATTGCTGAAAACATAATTTTGTGCGGCGGCCATCTTGGATTACAAAAATGATCACAAAATCGTTCTCAGCACCCTCGAGAACCTCGTATACGATACCCATAATGTAGTTATCATAATTTTGAGTGGAGGCCATCTCGGATTTAAAAATGATCCCAAAATTGTTTTCTGCATCCTCAAGAACCTCGGACACGATATACATATTGCTGAAAACATAATTGTTTGCAGCAGCCCTCTTGGATTTCAAAAATGATCACAGAATTGTTCTCTGCACCCTCGAGAACCTCGGACACGATATCCATATTGCTAAAATCATAATCTTGCACGGGGGCCCTCTTGGATTTGAAAAATGATCACAAAATCGTTCTCAGCACCCTCGAGAACCTCGTATACGATACCCATAATATAGTTATCATACTTTTGAGCGGCGGCCATCTTGGATTTGGAAACTGATCACAGAATCGTTCTCTGCAACCTCAAGAACCTCGGATACGATACCCATATTTTTGTGATCATAATCTTGCACGGCGGCTCTCTTGGATTTGAAAAATGATCCCAAAATTGTTTTCTGCATCCTCGAGAACCTCGGACACGATATACATATTGCTGAAAACATAATGGTTTGCGGAAGCCCTCTTGGATTTCTAAAATGATTGCAGAATTGTTCTCTGCACCCTCGAGAACCTCGGACACGATATCCATATTGCTAAAATCATCATTTTGAGCGGCGGTCATCTTGGATTTCAAAAATAATTACCAAATCGTTCTCTGCACCCTAGAGAACTTAGGATACGATACCAATAAAGTAGTTATTATACTTTTGAGCGGCGGCCATCTAGGATTTAAAAATGAAACCAAAATTGTTTTCTGCACTTTCGAGAAACTCGGACACGATATCCATATTGCTGAAAACATAATTTTGTGCGGCGGCCATCTTGGATTACAAAAATGATCACAGAATTGTTCTCTGCACCCTCGAGAACCTCGGACACGATATCCATATTGCTAAAATCATAATCTTGCACGGGGGCCCTCTTGGATTTGAAAAATGATCACAAAATCGTTCTCAGCACCCTCGAGAACCTCGTATACGATACCCATAATATAGTTATCATACTTTTGAGCGGCGGCCATCTTGGATTTGGAAACTGATCACAGAATCGTTCTCTGCAACCTCAAGAACCTCGGATACGATACCCATATTTTTGTGATCATAATCTTGCACGGCGGCTCTCTTGGATTTGAAAACTGATCACAAATTCGTTCTCAGCACCCTCGAGAACCTCGGATACGATACCCATAATGTAGTTATCATACTTTTGAGCGGCGGCCATCTTGGCTTTGAAAACTGATCACAGAATCATTCTCTGCACCCTCAAGAACCTTGGGTACGATACCAATATTGATGAAATCATAATTTTGAGCGGCGGCCCTCTTGGATTTGAAAAATTATCACAAAATCGTTCTTAGCACCCTCGAGAACCTAGGATACGATACCCATAATCTAGTTATCATAATTTTGAGCGGCGGCCATCTTGGATTTAAAAAATGATCACAAAATCGTTCTGTGCACTCTCGAGAACCTAAGATACGATACCCATATTTTTGTGATCATAATCTTGCACGGCGGCCATCTCGGATTTAAAAATGATCCCGAAATTGTTTACTGCACCCTCGAGAACCCCGGACACGATATCCATATTGCTGAAAACATAATTTTGTGCAGCGGCAATCTTTGATTAGAAAAATGATCACAAAATCGTTCTCAGCACCCTCGAGAACCTCGTATACGATACCCATAATGTAGTTATCATACTTTTGAGCGGCGGCCATCTTGGATTTGGAAACTGATCACAGAATCGTTCTCTGCACCCTCAAGAACCTCGGATACGATACCCATATTTTTGTGATCATAATCTTGCAAGGCGGCCCTCTTGGATTTGAAAAATGATCCCAAAATTGTTTTCTGCATCCTCGAGAACCCCGGACACGATATCCATATTGCTGAAAACATAATTTTGTGCAGCGGCAATCTTTGATTAGAAAAATGATCACAAAATCGTTCTCAGCACCCTCGAGAACCTCGTATACGATACCCATAATCTAGGTATCATACTTTTGAGCGGCGGCCATCTTGGATTTAAAAATGATCACAAAATCGTTCTCTGCACTCTCAAGAACCTCGGATACAATACCCATATTTTTGTGATCATAATCTTGCACGGCGGCCCTCTTGGATTTGAAAAATGATCACAAAATCGTTTTTAGCACTCTCGAGAACCTAGAATACGATACACATAATCTAGTTATCATAATTTTGAGCGGCGGCCATCTTGGATTTCAAAAATGATCACAAAATCGTTCTGTGCACTCTCGAGAACCTCGGATACGATTCCCATATTTTTGTGATCATAATCTTGCACGGCAGCCATCTCGGATTTAAAAATGATCCCAAAATTGTTTTTTTGCACCCTCGAGAACCTCGAACACGATATCCATATTGCTAAAATAATATTTTTGTGCGGCGGCCATATTGGATTTGAAAAATGATCACAAAATCGTTCTCTGCACCCTCGAATACCTCGGATACGATACCAATAAAGTAGTTATCATACTTTTGAGCGGCGGCCATCTTGGTTTTGAAAACTGATCACAAATTCGTTCTCAGCACCCTCGAGAACCTCGGAGACGATACCCATAATGTAGTTATCATACTTTTGAGCGGCGGCCATCTTGGATTTGAAAAATGATCACAAAATCATTCTCTGCACTCTCAAGAACCTCGGGTACGATACCCATATTTTTTTGATCATAATCTTGCATGGCGGCCCCCTTGGATTTGAAAAATTATCACAAAATCGTTCTCAGCACCCTCGTGAACCTCGGATACGATACCCATAATGTAGTTATCATACTTTTGAGCGGCGGCCATCTTGGATTTGAAAACTGATCACAGAATCATTCTCTGCACCCTCAAGAACCTCGGGTACGATATCCATATTGATGAATTCATAATTTTGAGCGGCGGCCCTCTTGGATTTGAAAAATTATCACAAAATCGTTCTTAGCACCCTCGAGAACCTAGGATACGATACCCATAATCTAGTTATCATAATTTTGAGCGGCGGCCATCTTGGATTTCAAAAATGATCACAAAATCGTTCTCAGCACCCTCGAGAACCTCGTATACGATACCCATAATGTAGTTATCATACTTTTGTGCGGCGGCCATCTTGGATTTGGAAAATGATCACAGAATCGTTCTCTGCAACCTCGAGAACCTCTGATACGATACCCATAATGTAGTTATCATAATTTTGAGTGGAGGCCATCTCGGATTTAAAAATGATCCCAAAATTGTTTTCTGCATCCTCAAGAACCTCGGACACGATATACATATTGCTGAAAACATAATTGTTTGCAGCAGCCCTCTTGGATTTCAAAAATGATCACAAAATCGTTCTGTGCACTCTCGAGAACCTCGGATACGATTCCCATATTTTTGTGATCATAATCTTGCACGGCAGCCATCTCGGATTTAAAAATGATCCCAAAATTGTTTTTTTGCACCCTCGAGAACCTCGAACACGATATCCATATTGCTTAAATAATATTTTTGTGCGGCGGCCATATTGGATTTGAAAAATGATCACAAAATCGTTCTCTGCACCCTCGAATACCTCGGATACGATACCAATAAAGTAGTTATCATACTTTTGAGCGGCGGCCATCTTGGTTTTGAAAACTGATCACAAATTCGTTCTCAGCACCCTCGAGAACCTCGGAGACGATACCCATAATGTAGTTATCATACTTTTGAGCGGCGGCCATCTTGGATTTGAAAAATGATCACAAAATCATTCTCTGCACTCTCAAGAACCTCGGGTACGATACCCATATTTTTTTGATCATAATCTTGCATGGCGGCCCCCTTGGATTTGAAAAATTATCACAAAATCGTTCTCAGCACCCTCGTGAACCTCGGATACGATACCCATAATGTAGTTATCATACTTTTGAGCGGCGGCCATCTTGGATTTGAAAACTGATCACAGAATCATTCTCTGCACCCTCAAGAACCTCGGGTACGATATCCATATTGATGAATTCATAATTTTGAGCGGCGGCCCTCTTGGATTTGAAAAATTATCACAAAATCGTTCTCAGCACCCTCGAGAACCTCGGATACGATACCTATAATGTAGGTATCATACTTTTGAACGGCGGCCATCTTGGATTTGAAAAATGATCACAAAATCGTTCTCAGCACCCTCGAGAACCTCGTATACGATACCCATAATGTAGTTATCATACTTTTGAGCGGCGGCCATCTTGGATTTGGAAAATGATCACAGAATCGTTCTCTGCAACCTCGAGAACCTCTGATACGATACCCATAATGTAGTTATCATAATTTTGAGTGGAGGCCATCTCGGATTTAAAAATGATCCCAAAATTGTTTTCTGCATCCTCAAGAACCTCGGACACGATATACATATTGCTGAAAACATAATTGTTTGCAGCAGCCCTCTTGGATTTCAAAAATGATCACAGAGTTGTTCTCTGCACCCTCGAGAACCTCGGACACGATATCCATATTGCTAAAATCATAATCTTGCACGGGGGCCCTCTTGGATTTGAAAAATGATCACAAAATCGTTCTCAGCACCCTCGAGAACCTCGTATACGATACCCATAATATAGTTATCATACTTTTGAGCGGCGGCCATCTTGGATTTGGAAACTGATCACAGAATCGTTCTCTGCAACCTCAAGAACCTCGGATACGATACCCATATTTTTGTGATCATAATCTTGCACGGCGGCTCTCTTGGATTTGAAAAATGATCCCAAAATTGTTTTCTGCATCCTCGAGAACCTCGGACACGATATACATATTGCTGAAAACATAATGGTTTGCGGAAGCCCTCTTGGATTTCTAAAATGATTGCAGAATTGTTCTCTGCACCCTCGAGAACCTCGGACACGATATCCATATTGCTAAAATCATCATTTTGAGCGGCGGTCATCTTGGATTTGAAAAATAATTACCAAATCGTTCTCTGCACCCTAGAGAACTTAGGATACGATACCAATAAAGTAGTTATTATACTTTTGAGCGGCGGCCATCTAGGATTTAAAAATGAAACCAAAATTGTTTTCTGCACTTTCGAGAAACTCGGACACGATATCCATATTGCTGAAAACATAATTTTGTGCGGCGGCCATCTTGGATTACAAAAATGATCACAAAATCGTTCTCAGCACCCTCGAGAACCTCGGATACGATAGCTGTAATGCAGGTATCATACTTTTGAGCGGCGGCCATCTTGGATTTGAAAAATGATCACAAAATCGTTCTGTGCACTCTCGAGAACCTCGGATACGATTCCCATATTTTTGTGATCATAATCTTGCACGGCAGCCATCTCGGATTTAAAAATGATCCCAAAATTGTTTTTTTGCACCCTCGAGAACCTCGGACACGATATCCATATTTCTAAAATAATATTATTGTGCGGCGGCCATATTTGATTTAAAAAATGATCACCAAATCGTTCTCTGCACCCTCGAATACCTCGGATACGATACCAATAATGTAGTTATCATACTTTTGAGCGGCGGCCATCTTGGTTTTGAAAACTGATCACAAATTCGTTCTCAGCACCCTCGAGAACCTCGGATACGATACCCATAATGTAGTTATCATACTTTTGAGCGGCGGCCATCTTGGATTTGAAAACTGATCACAGAATCATTCTCTGCACCCTCAAGAACCTTTGGTACGATACCAATATTGATGAAATCATAATTTTGAGCGGCGGCCCTCTTGGATTTGAAAAATTATCACAAAATCGTTCTTAGCACCCTCGAGAACCTAGGATACGATACCCATAATCTAGTTATCATAATTTTGAGCGGCGGCCATCTTGGATTTAAAAAATGATCACAAAATCGTTCTGTGCACTCTCGAGAACCTAAGATACGATACCCATATTTTTGTGATCATAATCTTGCACGGCGGCCATCTCGGATTTAAAAATGATCCCGAAATTGTTTACTGCACCCTCGAGAACCTCGGACACGATATCCATATTGCTGAAAACATAATTTTGTGCAGCGGCAATCTTTGATTAGAAAAATGATCACAAAATCGTTCTCAGCACCCTCGAGAACCTCGTATACGATACCCATAATGTAGTTATCATACTTTTGAGCGGCGGCCATCTTGGATTTGGAAACTGATCACAGAATCGTTCTCTGCACCCTCAAGAACCTCGGATACGATACCCATATTTTTGTGATCATAATCTTGCACGGCGGCCCTCTTGGATTTGAAAAATGATCCCAAAATTGTTTTCTGCATCCTCGAGAACCTCGGACACGATATACATATTGCTGAAAACATAATGGTTTGCGGCAGCCCTCTTGGATTTCTAAAATGATCGCAGAATTGTTCTCTGCACCCTCGAGAACCTCGGACACGATATCCATATTGCTAAAATCATAATTTTGAGCGGCGGCCATCTTGGATTTGAAAAATAATTACCAAATCGTTCTCTGCACCCTCGAGAACTTAGGATACGATACCAATAAAGTAGTTATTATACTTTTGAGCGGCGGCCATCTAGGATTTAAAAATGAACCCAAAATTGTTTTCTGCACTTTCGAGAAACTCGGACACGATATCCATATTGCTGAAAACATAATTTTGTGCGGCGGCCATCTTGGACTAGAAAAATGATCACAAAATCGTTCTCAGCACCCTCGAGAACCTCGGATACGATACCTATAATGTAGGTATCATACTTTTGAGCGGCGGCCATCTTGGATTTAAAAATGATCACAAAATCGTTCTCTGCACTCTCAAGAACCTCGGATACAATACCCATATTTTTGTGATCATAATCTTGCACGGCGGCCCTCTTGGATTTGAAAAATGATCACAAAATCGTTTTTAGCACTCTCGAGAACCTAGAATACGATACACATAATCTAGTTATCATAATTTTGAGCGGCGGCCATCTTGGATTTCAAAAATGATCACAAAATCGTTCTGTGCACTCTCGAGAACCTCGGATACGATTTCCATATTTTTGTGATCATAATCTTGCACGGCAGCCATCTCGGATTTAAAAATGATCCCAAAATTGTTTTTTTGCACCCTCGAGAACCTCGAACACGATATCCATATTGCTAAAATAATATTTTTGTGCGGCGGCCATATTGGATTTGAAAAATGATCACAAAATCGTTCTCTGCACCCTCGAATACCTCGGATACGATACCAATAAAGTAGTTATCATACTTTTGAGCGGCGGCCATCTTGGTTTTGAAAACTGATCACAAATTCGTTCTCAGCACCCTCGAGAACCTCGGAGACGATACCTATAATGTAGTTATCATACTTTTGAGCGGCGGCCATCTTTGATTTGAAAAATGATCACAAAATCATTCACTGCACTCTCAAGAACCTCGGGTACGATACCCATATTTTTTTGATCATAATCTTGCATGGCGGCCCCCTTGGATTTGAAAAATTATCACAAAATCGTTCTCAGCACCCTCGTGAACCTCGGATACGATACCCATAATGTAGTTATCATACTTTTGAGCGGCGGCCATCTTGGATTTGAAAACTGATCACAGAATCATTCTCTGCACCCTCAAGAACCTCGGGTACGATATCCATATTGATGAATTCATAATTTTGAGCGGCGGCCCTCTTGGATTTGAAAAATTATCACAAAATCATTCTTAGCACACTCGAGAACCTAGGATACGATACCCATAATCTTGTTATCATAATTTTGAGCGGCGGCCATCTTGGATTTCAAAAATGATCACAAAATCGTTCTGTGCACTCTCGAGAACCTCGGATACGATACCCATATTTTTGTGATCATAATCTTGCACGGCGGCCATCTCGGATTTAAAAATGATCCCAAAATTGTTTTTTGCACTCTCGAGAACCTCGGACACGATATCCATATTGCAAAAATAATAATTTTGTGCGGCGGCCATCTTGGATTTGAAAAATGATCACCAAATCGTTCTCTGCACCCTCGAAAACCTCGGATACGATACCAATAAAGTAGTTATCATACTTTTGAGCGGCGGCCATCTTGGATTTGAAAACTGATCACAAAATCGTTCTCTGTGCACCCTCGAAAACCTCGGATACGATATCCATATTTTTGTGATCATAATCTTGCACGGCGGCTATCCTTGAATTGAAAAATGATAACAAAATCGTTCTCAGCACCCTCGAGAACCTCGGATACGATACCCATAATCTAGTTATCTAACTTTTGAGCGGCGGCCATCTCGGATTTAAAAATGATCCCGAAATGGTTTACTACACCCTCGAGAACCTCGGACACGATATCCATATTGCTGGAATCATAATTTTGTGTGGCGGCAATCTTTGATTAGAAAAATGATCACAAAATCGTTCTCAGCACCCTCAAGAGCCTAGGATACGATACCCATAATCTAGTTATCAAACTTTTGAGCGGCGGCCATCTCGGATTTAAATATGATCCCGAAATTGTTTACTGCACCCTCGAGAACCTCGGACACGATATCCATATTGCTGAAAACATAATTTTGTGCGGCGGCAATCTTTGATTAGAAAAATGATCACAAAATCGTTCTCAGCACCCTCGAGAACCTCGGACACGATATCCATATTGCTAAAATCATAATCTTGCACGGGGGCCCTCTTGGATTTGAAAAATGATCACAAAATCGTTCTCAGCACCCTCGAGAACCTCGTATACGATATCCATAATGTAGTTATCATACTTTTGAGCGGCGGCCATCTTGGATTTGGAAACTGATCACTGAATCGTTCTCTGCACCCTCAAGAACCTCGGATACGATACCCATATTTTTGTGATCATAATCTTGCACGGCGGCCCTCTTGGATTTGAAAAATGATCCCAAAATTGTTTTCTGCATCCTCGAGAACCTCGGACACGATATACATATTGCTGAAAACATAATGGTTTGCGGCAGCTCTCTTGGATTTCTAAAATGATCGCAGAATTGTTCTCTGCACCCTCGAGAACCTCGGACACGATATCCATATTGCTAAAATCATAATTTTGAGCGGCGGTCATCTTGGATTTGAAAAATAATTACCAAATCGTTCTCTGCACCCTCGAGAACTTAGGATACGATACCAATAAAGTAGTTATTATACTTTTGAGCGGCGGCCATCTAGGATTTAAAAATGAAACCAAAATTGTTTTCTGCACTTTCGAGAAACTCGGACACGATATCCATATTGCTGAAAACATAATTTTGTGCGGCGGCCATCTTGGATTACAAAAATGATCACAAAATCGTTCTCAGCACCCTCGAGAACCTAGGATACGATACCCATAATCTAGATATCATAATTTTGAGCGGCGGCCATCTTGGATTTCAAAAATGATCACAAAATCGTTCTGTGCACTCTCGAGAACCTCGGATACGATACCTATAATGTAGGTATCATACTTTTGAGCGGCGGCCATCTTGGATTTGAAAAATGATCACAAAATCGTTCTCTGCACTCTCAAGAACCTCGGATACGATACCCATATTTTTGTGATCATAATCTTGCACGGCGGCCATCTCGGATTTAAAAATGATCCCAAAATTGTTTTTTGCACTCTCGAGAACCTCGGACACGATATCCATATTGCTAAAATAATAATTTTGTGCGGCGGCCATCTTGGATTTGAAAAATGATCACCAAATCGTTCTCTGCACCCTCGAAAACCTCGGTTACGATACCAATAAAGTAGTTATCATACTTTTGAGCGGCGGCCATCTCGGATTTAAAAATGATCCCGAAATGGTTTACTACACCCTCGAGAACCTCGGACACGATATCCATATTGCTGAAATCATAATTTTGTGTGGCGGCAATCTTTGATTAGAAAAATGATCACAAAATCGTTCTCAGCACCCTCGAGAACCTAGGATACGATACCCATAATCTAGTTATCAAACTTTTGAGCGGCGGCCATCTCGGAGTTAAAAATGATCCCGAAATTGTTTACTGCACCCTCGAGAACCTCGGACACGATATCCATATTGCTGAAAACTTAATTTTGTGCGGCGGCAATCTTTGATTAGAAAAACGATCACAAAATCGTTCTCAGCACCCTCGAGAACCTCGGACACGATATCCATATTGCTAAAATCATAATCTTGCACGGGGGCCCTCTTGGATTTGAAAAATGATCACAAAATCGTTCTCAGCACCCTCGAGAACCTCGTATACGATATCCATAATGTAGTTATCATACTTTTGAGCGGCGGCCATCTTGGATTTGGAAACTGATCACTGAATCGTTCTCTGCACCCTCAAGAACCTCGGATACGATACCCATATTTTTGTGATCATAATCTTGCACGGCGGCCCTCTTGGATTTGAAAAATGATCCCAAAATTGTTTTCTGCATCCTCGAGAACCTCGGACACGATATACATATTGCTGAAAACATAATGGTTTGCGGCAGCTCTCTTGGATTTCTAAAATGATCGCAGAATTGTTCTCTGCACCCTCGAGAACCTCGGACACGATATCCATATTGCTAAAATCATAATTTTGAGCGGCGGTCATCTTGGATTTGAAAAATAATTACCAAATCGTTCTCTGCACCCTCGAGAACTTAGGATACGATACCAATAAAGTAGTTATTATACTTTTGAGCGGCGGCCATCTAGGATTTAAAAATGAAACCAAAATTGTTTTCTGCACTTTCGAGAAACTCGGACACGATATCCACATTGCTGAAAACATAATTTTGTGCGGCGGCCATCTTGGATTACAAAAATGATCACAAAATCGTTCTCAGCACCCTCGAGAACCTAGGATACGATACCCATAATCTAGATATCATAATTTTGAGCGGCGGCCATCTTGGATTTCAAAAATGATCACAAAATCGTTCTGTGCACTCTCGAGAACCTCGGATACGATACCTATAATGTAGGTATCATACTTTTGAGCGGCGGCCATCTTGGATTTGAAAAATGATCACAAAATCGTTCTCTGCACTCTCAAGAACCTCGGATACGATACCCATATTTTTGTGATCATAATCTTGCACGGCGGCCATCTCGGATTTAAAAATGATCCCAAAATTGTTTTTTGCACTCTCGAGAACCTCGGACACGATATCCATATTGCTAAAATAATAATTTTGTGCGGCGGCCATCTTGGATTTGAAAAATGATCACCAAATCGTTCTCAGCACCCTCGAGAACCTCGGATACGATACCCATAATCTAGTTATCTAACTTTTGAGCGGCGGCCATCTCGGATTTAAAAATGATCCCGAAATGGTTTACTACACCCTCGAGAACCTCGGACACGATATCCATATTGCTGAAATCATAATTTTGTGTGGCGGCAATCTTTGATTAGAAAAATGATCACAAAATCGTTCTCAGCACCCTCGAGAACCTAGGATACGATACCCATAATCTAGTTATCAAACTTTTGAGCGGCGGCCATCTCGGAGTTAAAAATGATCCCGAAATTGTTTACTGCACCCTCGAGAACCTCGGACACGATATCCATATTGCTGAAAACATAATTTTGTGCGGCGGCAATCTTTGATTAGAAAAATGATCACAAAATCGTTCTCAGCACCCTCGAGAACCTCGTATACGATACCCATAATGTAGTTATCATACTTTTGAGCGGCGGCCATCTTGGATTTGGAAACTGATCACAGAATCGTTCTCTACAACCTCGAGAACCTCTGATACGATACCCATAATGTAGTTATCATAATTTTGAGTGGAGGCCATCTCGGACTTAAAAATGATCCCAAAATTATTTTCTGCATCCTCGAGAGCCTCGGACACGATATACATATTGCTGAAAACATAATTGTTTGCGGCAGCCCTCTTGGATTTCAAAAATGATCACAGAATTGTTCTCTGCACCCTCGAGAACCTCGGACACGATATCCATATTGCTAAAATCATAATCTTGCACGGGGGCCCTCTTGGATTTGAAAATTGATCACAAAATCGTTCTCAGCACCCTCGAGAACCTCATATACGATATCCATAATGTAGTTATCATACTTTTGAGCGGCGGCCATCTTGGATTTGGAAACTGATCACTGAATCGTTCTCTGCACCCTCAAGAACCTCGGATACGATACCCATATTTTTGTGATCATAATCTTGCACGGCGGCCCTCTTAGATTTAAAAAATGATCCCAAAATTGTTTTCTGCATCCTCGAGAACCTCGGACACGATATACATATTGCTGAAAACATAATGGTTTGCGGCAGCTTTCTTGGATTTCTAAAATGATCGCAGAATTGTTCTCTGCACCCTCGAGAACCTCGGACACGATATCCATATTGCTAAAATCATAATTTTGAGCGGCGGTCATCTTGGATTTGAAAAATAATTACCAAATCGTTCTCTGCACCCTCGAGAACTTAGGATACGATACCAATAAAGTAGTTATTATACTTTTGAGCGGCGGCCATCTAGGATTTAAAAATGAAACCAAAATTGTTTTCTGCACTTTCGAGAAACTCGGACACGATATCCATATTGCTGAAAACATAATTTTGTGCGGCGGCCATCTTGGATTACAAAAATGATCACAAAATCGTTCGCAGCACCATCGAGAACCTCGGATACGATACCTTTAATGCAGGTATCATTCTTTTGAGCGGCGGCCATCTTGGATTTGAAAAATGATCACAAAATCGTTCTCCGCACTCTCAAGAACCTCGGATACGATACCCATATTTTTGTGATCATAATCTTGCACGGCGGCCCTCTTGGATTTGAAAAATGATCACAAAATCGTTTTTAGCACCCTCGAGAACCTAGAATACGATACCCATAATCTAGTTATCATAATTTTGAGCGGCGGCCATCTTGGATTTCAAAAATGATCACAAAATCGTTCTGTGCACTCTCGAGAACCTCGGATACGATTCCCATATTTTTGTGATCATAATCTTGCACGGCAGCCATCTCGGATTTAAAAATGATCCCAAAATTGTTTTTTTGCACCCTCGAGAACCTCGGACACGATATCCATATTGCTAAAATAATATTTTTGTGCGGCGGCCATATTGGATTTAAAAAATGATCACCAAATCGTTCTCTGCACCCTCGAATACCTCGGATACGATACCAATAAAGTAGTTATCATACTTTTGAGCGGCGGCCATCTTGGTTTTGAAAACTGATCACAAATTCGTTCTCAGCACCCTCGAGAACCTCGGATACGATACCCATAATGTAGTTATCATACTTTTGAGCGGCGGCCATCTTGGATTTGAAAACTGATCACAGAATCATTCTCTGCACTCTCAAGAACCTCGGGTACGATATCAATATTGATGAAATCATAATTTTGAGCGGCGGCCCTCTTGGATTTGAAAAATTATCACAAAATCGTTCTTAGCACCCTCGAGAACCTAGGATACGATACCCATAATCTAGTTATCATAATTTTGAGCGGCGGCCATCTTGGATTTCAAAAATGATCACAAAATCGTTCTGTGCACTCTCGAGAACCTAAGATACGATACCCATATTTTTGTGATCATAATCTTGCACGGCGGCCATCTCGGACTTAAAAATGATCACAAAATCGTTCTCAGCACCCTCGAGAACCTCGTATACGATACCCATAATGTAGTTATCATACTTTTGAGCGGCGGCCATCTTGGATTTGGAAACTGATCACAGAATCGTTCTCTGCACCCTCAAGAACCTCGGATACGATACCCATATTTTTGTGATCATAATCTTGCACGGCGGCCCTCTTGGACTTGAAAAATGATCCCGAAATTGTTTTCTGCTTCCTCGAGAACCTCGGACACGATATACATATTGCTGAAAACATAATGGTTTGCGGCAGCCCTCTTGGATTTCTAAAATGATCGCAGAATTCTTCTCTGCACCCTCGAGAACCTCGCACACGATATCCATATCGCTAAAATCAAAATTTTGTGCGGCGGCCATCTTGGATTACAAAAATGATCACAATATCGTTTTTAGCACCCTCGAGAACCTCGGATACGATACCCATAATGTAGTTATCATACTTTTGAGCGGCGGCCATCTTGGATTTGAAAAATGATCACAAAATCGTTCTCTGCACTCTCAAGAACCTCGGATACGATACCCATATTTTTGTGATCATAATATTGCACGGCGGCCCTCTTGGATTTGAAAAATGATCACAAAATCGTTCTGTGCACTTTCGAGAACCTCGGATACGATACCCATATTTTTGTGATCATAATCTTGCACGGCGGCCCTCTTGGATTTGAAAAATGATCCCAAAATTGTTTTCTGCATCCTCGAGAACGTCGGACACGATATACATATTGCTGAAAACATAATGGTTTCCGGCAGCCCTCTAGGATTTCTAAAATGATCGCAGAATTGTTCTCTGCATCCTCGAGAACGTCGGACACGATATACATATTGCTGAAAACATAATGGTTTCCGGCAGCCCTCTAGGATTTCTAAAATGATCGCAGAATTGTTCTCTGCACCCTCGAGAACCTCGGACAAGATATCCATATTGCTGAAATCATAATTTTGAGCGGCGGTCATCTTGGATTTGAAAAATAATTACCAAATCGTTCTCTGCACCCTCGAGAACTTAGGATACGATACCAATAAAGTAGGTGTCATACTTTTGAGCGGCGGCCATCTTGGATTTGAAAAATGATCACAAAATCGTTCTCTGCACCCTCGAAAACCTCGGATACGATACCAATAAAGTAGTTATCATACTTTTGAGCGGCGGCCATCTTGTATTTGAAAACTGATCACAAAATCGTTCTCTGTGCACCCTCGAAAACCTCGGATACGATACCCATATTTTTGTGATCATAATCTTGCACGGCGGCTATCCTTGAATTGAAAAATGATAACAAAATCGTTCTCAGCACCCTCGAGAACCTCGGATACGATACCCATAATCTAGTTATCTAACTTTTGAGCGGCGGCCATCTCGGATTTAAAAATGATCCCGAAATGGTTTACTACACCCTCGAGAACCTCGGACACGATATCCATATTGCTGAAATCATAATTTTGTGTGGCGGCAATCTTTGATTAGAAAAATGATCACAAAATCGTTCTCAGCACCCTCGAGAACCTAGGATACGATACCCATAATCTAGTTATCAAACTTTTGAGCGGCGGCCATCTCGGAGTTAAAAATGATCCCGAAATTGTTTACTGCACCCTCGAGAACCTCGGACACGATATCCATATTGCTGAAAACATAATTTTGTGCGGCGGCAATCTTTGATTAGAAAAATGATCACAAAATCGTTCTCAGCACCCTCGAGAACCTCGTATACGATACCCATAATGTAGTTATCATACTTTTGAGCGGCGGCCATCTTGGATTTGGAAACTGATCACAGAATCGTTCTCTACAACCTCGAGAACCTCTGATACGATACCCATAATGTAGTTATCATAATTTTGAGTGGAGGCCATCTCGGACTTAAAAATGATCCCAAAATTATTTTCTGCATCCTCGAGAGCCTCGGACACGATATACATATTGCTGAAAACATAATTGTTTGCGGCAGCCCTCTTGGATTTCAAAAATGATCACAGAATTGTTCTCTGCACCCTCGAGAACCTCGGACACGATATCCATATTGCTAAAATCATAATCTTGCACGGGGGCCCTCTTGGATTTGAAAATTGATCACAAAATCGTTCTCAGCACCCTCGAGAACCTCGTATACGATATCCATAATGTAGTTATCATACTTTTGAGCGGCGGCCATCTTGGATTTGGAAACTGATCACTGAATCGTTCTCTGCACCCTCAAGAACCTCGGATACGATACCCGTATTTTTGTGATCATAATCTTGCACGGCGGCCCTCTTAGATTTAAAAAATGATCCCAAAATTGTTTTCTGCATCCTCGAGAACCTCGGACACGATATACATATTGCTGAAAACATAATGGTTTGCGGCAGCTTTCTTGGATTTCTAAAATGATCGCAGAATTGTTCTCTGCACCCTCGAGAACCTCGGACACGATATCCATATTGCTAAAATCATAATTTTGAGCGGCGGTCATCTTGGATTTGAAAAATAATTACCAAATCGTTCTCTGCACCCTCGAGAACTTAGGATACGATACCAATAAAGTAGTTATTATACTTTTGAGCGGCGGCCATCTAGGATTTAAAAATGAAACCAAAATTGTTTTCTGCACTTTCGAGAAACTCGGACACGATATCCATATTGCTGAAAACATAATTTTGTGCGGCGGCCATCTTGGATTACAAAAATGATCACAAAATCGTTCGCAGCACCATCGAGAACCTCGGATACGATACCTTTAATGCAGGTATCATTCTTTTGAGCGGCGGCCATCTTGGATTTGAAAAATGATCACAAAATCGTTCTCCGCACTCTCAAGAACCTCGGATACGATACCCATATTTTTGTGATCATAATCTTGCACGGCGGCCCTCTTGGATTTGAAAAATGATCACAAAATCGTTTTTAGCACCCTCGAGAACCTAGAATACGATACCCATAATCTAGTTATCATAATTTTGAGCGGCGGCCATCTTGGATTTCAAAAATGATCACAAAATCGTTCTGTGCACTCTCGAGAACCTCGGATACGATTCCCATATTTTTGTGATCATAATCTTGCACGGCAGCCATCTCGGATTTAAAAATGATCCCAAAATTGTTTTTTTGCACCCTCGAGAACCTCGGACACGATATCCATATTGCTAAAATAATATTTTTGTGCGGCGGCCATATTGGATTTAAAAAATGATCACCAAATCGTTCTCTGCACCCTCGAATACCTCGGATACGATACCAATAAAGTAGTTATCATACTTTTGAGCGGCGGCCATCTTGGTTTTGAAAACTGATCACAAATTCGTTCTCAGCACCCTCGAGAACCTCGGATACGATACCCATAATGTAGTTATCATACTTTTGAGCGGCGGCCATCTTGGATTTGAAAACTGATCACAGAATCATTCTCTGCACTCTCAAGAACCTCGGGTACGATATCAATATTGATGAAATCATAATTTTGAGCGGCGGCCCTCTTGGATTTGAAAAATTATCACAAAATCGTTCTTAGCACCCTCGAGAACCTAGGATACGATACCCATAATCTAGTTATCATAATTTTGAGCGGCGGCCATCCTGGATTTCAAAAATGATCACAAAATCGTTCTGTGCACTCTCGAGAACCTAAGATACGATACCCATATTTTTGTGATCATAATCTTGCACGGCGGCCATCTCGGACTTAAAAATGATCACAAAATCGTTCTCAGCACCCTCGAGAACCTCGTATACGATACCCATAATGTAGTTATCATACTTTTGAGCGGCGGCCATCTTAGGTTTGGAAACTGATCACAGAATCGTTCTCTGCACCCTCAAGAACCTCGGATACGATACCCATATTTTTGTGATCATAATCTTGCACGGCGGCCCTCTTGGACTTGAAAAATGATCCCGAAATTGTTTTCTGCTTCCTCGAGAACCTCGGACACGATATACATATTGCTGAAAACATAATGGTTTGCGGCAGCCCTCTTGGATTTCTAAAATGATCGCAGAATTCTTCTCTGCACCCTCGAGAACCTCGCACACGATATCCATATCGCTAAAATCAAAATTTTGTGCGGCGGCCATCTTGGATTACAAAAATGATCACAATATCGTTTTTAGCACCCTCGAGAACCTCGGATACGATACCCATAATGTAGTTATCATACTTTTGAGCGGCGGCCATCTTGGATTTGAAAAATGATCACAAAATCGTTCTCTGCACTCTCAAGAACCTCGGATACGATACCCATATTTTTGTGATCATAATATTGCACGGCGGCCCTCTTGGATTTGAAAAATGATCACAAAATCGTTCTGTGCACTTTCGAGAACCTCGGATACGATACCCATATTTTTGTGATCATAATCTTGCACGGCGGCCCTCTTGGATTTGAAAAATGATCCCAAAATTGTTTTCTGCATCCTCGAGAACGTCGGACACGATATACATATTGCTGAAAACATAATGGTTTCCGGCAGCCCTCTAGGATTTCTAAAATGATCGCAGAATTGTTCTCTGCACCCTCGAGAACCTCGGACAAGATATCCATATTGCTGAAATCATAATTTTGAGCGGCGGTAATCTTGGATTTGAAAAATAATTACCAAATCGTTCTCTGCACCCTCGAGAACTTAGGATACGATACCAATAAAGTAGGTGTCATACTTTTGAGCGGCGGCCATCTTGGATTTGAAAAATGATCACAAAATCGTTCTCTGCACTCTCAAGAACCTCGGATACAATACCCATATTTTTGTGATCATAATCTTGCACGGCGGCCCTCTTGGATTTGAAAAATGATCACAAAATCGTTTTTAGCACCCTCGAGAACCTAGGATACGATACCCATAATCTAGTTATCATAATTTTGAGCGGCGGCCATCTTGGATTTCAAAAATGATCACAAAATCGTTCTGTGCACTCTCGAGAACCTCGGATACGATTCCCATATTTTTGTGATCATAATCTTGCACGGCAGCCATCTCGGATTTAAAAATGATCCCAAAATTGTTTTTTTGCACCCTCGAGAACCTCGGACACGATATCCATATTGCTAAAATAATATTTTTGTGCGGCGGCCATATTGGATTTAAAAACTGATCACCAAATCGTTCTCTGCACCCTCGAATACCTCGGATACGATACCAATAAAGTAGTTATCATACTTTTGAGCGGCGGCTATCTTGGTTTTGAAAACTGATCACAAATTCGTTCTCAGCACCCTCGAGAAACTCGGATACGATACCCATAATGTAGTTTTCATACTTTTGAGCGGCGGCCATCTTGGATTTGAAAAATGATCACAAAATCATTCTCTGCACTCTCAAGAACCTCGGATACGATACCCATATTTTTTGATCATAATCTTGCATGGCGGCCCTCTTGGATTTGAAAAATTATCACAAAATCGTTCTTAGCACCCTCGAGAACCTAGGATACGATACCCATAATCTAGTTATCATAATTTTGAGCGGCGGCCATCTTGGATTTGAAAAATGATCACAAAATTGTTTTTTGCACTTTCGAGAACCTCGGACACGATATCCATGTTGCTTAAATAATAATTTTGTGCAGCGGCCATCTTGGATTTGAAAAATGATCACCAAATCGTTCTCTGCACCCTCGAAAACTTCGGATACGATACCAATAAAGTAGTTATCATACTTTTGAGCGGCGGCCATCTTGGATTTGAAAACTGATCACAAAATCGTTCTCTGTGCACCCTCGAAAACCTCGGATACGATACCCATATTTTTGTGATCATAATCTTGCACGGCGGCTATCCTTGAATTGAAAAATGATCACAAAATCGTTCTGTGCACTCTCGAGAACCTCGGATACGATTCCCATATTTTTGTGATCATAATCTTGCACGGCAGCCATCTCGGATTTAAAAATGATCCCAAAATTGTTTTTTTGCACCCTCGAGAACCTCGGACACGATATCCATATTGCTAAAATAATATTTTTGTGCGGCGGCCATATTGGATTTAAAAAATGATCACCAAATCGTTCTCTGCACCCTCGAATACCTCGGATACGATACCAATAAAGTAGTTATCATGCTTTTGAGCGGCGGCCATCTTGGTTTTGAAAACTGATCACAAATTCGTTCTCAGCACCCTCGAGAACCTCGGATACGATACCCATAATGTAGTTATCATACTTTTGAGCGGCGGCCATCTTGGATTTGAAAACTGATCACAGAATCATTCTCTGCACTCTCAAGAACCTCGGGTACGATATCAATATTGATGAAATCATAATTTTGAGCGGCGGCCCTCTTGGATTTGAAAAATTATCACAAAATCGTTCTTATCACCCTCGAGAACCTAGGATACGATACCCATAATCTAGTTATCATAATTTTGAGCGGCGGCCATCTTGGATTTCAAAAATGATCACAAAATCGTTCTGTGCACTCTCGAGAACCTAAGATACGATACCCATATTTTTGTGATCATAATCTTGCACGGCGGCCATCTCGGACTTAAAAATGATCACAAAATCGTTCTCAGCACCCTCGAGAACCTCGTATACGATACCCATAATGTAGTTATCATACTTTTGAGCGGCGGCCATCTTGGATTTGGAAACTGATCACAGAATCGTTCTCTGCACCCTCAAGAACCTCGGATACGATACCCATATTTTTGTGATCATAATCTTGCACGGCGGCCCTCTTGGACTTGAAAAATGATCCCGAAATTGTTTTCTGCTTCCTCGAGAACCTCGGACACGATATACATATTGCTGAAAACATAATGGTTTGCGGCAGCCCTCTTGGATTTCTAAAATGATCGCAGAATTCTTCTCTGCACCCTCGAGAACCTCGCACACGATATCCATATCGCTAAAATCAAAATTTTGTGCGGCGGCCATCTTGGATTACAAAAATGATCACAATATCGTTCTCAGCACCCTCGAGAACCTCGGATACGATACCCATAATGTAGTTATCATACTTTTGAGCGGCGGCCATCTTGGATTTGAAAAATGATCACAAAATCGTTCTCTGCACTCTCAAGAACCTCGGATACGATACCCATATTTTTGTGATCATAATATTGCACGGCGGCCCTCTTGGATTTGAAAAATGATCACAATATCGTTCTGTGCACTTTCGAGAACCTCGGATACGATACCCATATTTTTGTGATCATAATCTTGCACGGCGGCCCTCTTGGATTTGAAAAATGATCCCAAAATTGTTTTCTGCATCCTCGAGAACGTCAGACACGATATACATATTGCTGAAAACATAATGGTTTCCGGCAGCCCTCTAGGATTTCTAAAATGATCGCAGAATTGTTCTCTGCACCCTCGAGAACCTCGGACAAGATATCCATATTGCTGAAATCATAATTTTGAGCGGCGGTCATCTTGGATTTGAAAAATAATTACCAAATCGTTCTCTGCACCCTCGAGAACTTAGGATACGATACCAATAAAGTAGGTGTCATACTTTTGAGCGGCGGCCATCTTGGATTTGAAAAATGATCACAAAATCGTTCTCTGCACTCTCAAGAACCTCGGATACAATACCCATATTTTTGTGATCATAATCTTGCACGGCGGCCCTCTTGGATTTGAAAAATGATCACAAAATCGTTTTTAGCACCCTCGAGAACCGAGGATACGATACCCATAATCTAGTTATCATAATTTTGAGCGGCGGCCATCTTGGATTTCAAAAATGATCACAAAATCGTTCTGTGCACTCTCGAGAACCTCGGATACGATTCCCATATTTTTGTGATCATAATCTTGCACGGCAGCCATCTCGGATTTAAAAATGATCCCAAAATTGTTTTTTTGCACCCTCGAGAACCTCGGACACGATATCCATATTGCTAAAATAATATTTTTGTGCGGCGGCCATATTGGATTTAAAAACTGATCACCAAATCGTTCTCTGCACCCTCGAATACCTCGGATACGATACCAATAAAGTAGTTATCATACTTTTGAGCGGCGGCTATCTTGGTTTTGAAAACTGATCACAAATTCGTTCTCAGCACCCTCGAGAAACTCGGATACGATACCCATAATGTAGTTTTCATACTTTTGAGCGGCGGCCATCTTGGATTTGAAAAATGATCACAAAATCATTCTCTGCACTCTCAAGAACCTCGGATACGATACCTATATTTTTTGATCATAATCTTGCATGGCGGCCCTCTTGGATTTGAAAAATTATCACAAAATCGTTCTTAGCACCCTCGAGAACCTAGGATACGATACCCATAATCTAGTTATCATAATTTTGAGCGGCGGCCATCTTGGATTTGAAAAATGATCACAAAATTGTTTTTTGCACTTTCGAGAACCTCGGACACGATATCCATGTTGCTTAAATAATAATTTTGTGCAGCGGCCATCTTGGATTTGAAAAATGATCACCAAATCGTTCTCTGCACCCTCGAAAACTTCGGATACGATACCAATAAAGTAGTTATCATACTTTTGAGCGGCGGCCATCTTGGATTTGAAAACTGATCACAAAATCGTTCTCTGTGCACCCTCGAAAACCTCGGATACGATACCCATATTTTTGTGATCATAATCTTGCACGGCGGCTATCCTTGAATTGAAAAATGATAACAAAATCGTTCTCAGCACCCTCGAGAACCTCGGATACGATACCCATAATCTAGTTATCAAACTTTTGAGCGGCGGCCATCTCGGATTTAAAAATGATCCCGAAATGGTTTACTACACCCTCGAGAACCTCGGACACGATATCCATATTGCTGAAAACATAATTTTGTGCGGCGGCAATCTTTGATTAGAAAAATGATCACAAAATCGTTCTCAGCACCCTCGAGAACCTAGGAAACGATACCCATAATCTAGTTATCAAACTTTTGAGCGGCGGCCATCTTGGATTTGAAAAATGATCACAAAATCGTTCTCTGCACTCTCAAGAACCTCGGATACGATACCCATATTTTTGTGATCATAATCTTGCACGGCGGCCCTCTTGGATTTGAAAAATGATCACAAAAACGTTTTTAGCACCCTCGAGAACCTAGAATACGATACCCATAATCTAGTTATCATAATTTTGAGCGGCGGCCATCTTGGATTTCAAAAATGATCACAAAATCGTTCTGTGCACTCTCGAGAACCTCGGATACGATTCCCATATTTTTGTGATCATAATCTTGCACGGCAGCCATCTCGGATTTAAAAATGATCCCAAAATTGTTTTTTTGCACCCTCGAGAACCTCGGACACGATATCCATATTGCTAAAATAATATTTTTGTGCGGCGGCCATATTGGATTTAAAAAATGATCACCAAATCGTTCTCTGCGCCCTCGAATACCTCGGATACGATACCAATAAAGTAGTTATCATACTTTTGAGCGGCGGCCATCTTGGTTTTGAAAACTGATCACAAATTCGTTCTCAGCACCCTCGAGAACCTCGGATACGATACCCATAATGTAGTTATCATACTTTTGAGCGGCGGCCATCTTGGATTTGAAAACTGATCACAAAATCGTTCTCTGTGCACCCTCGAAAATCTCGGATACGATACCCATATTTTTGTGATCATAATCTTGCACGGCGGCTATCCTTGAATTGAAAAATGATAACAAAATCGTTCTCAGCACCCTCGAGAACCTCGGATACGATACCCATAATCTAGTTATCAAATTTTTGAGCGGCGGCCATCTAGGATTTAAAAATGATCCCGAAATGGTTTACTACACCCTCGAGAACCTCGGACACGATATCCATATTGCTGAAAACATAATTTTGTGCGGCGGCAATCTTTGATTAGAAAAATGATCACAAAATCGTTCTCAGCACCCTCGAGAACCTCGTATACGATACCCATAATGTAGTTATCATACTTTTGAGCGGCGGCCATCTTGGATTTGGAAACTGATCACAGAATCGTTCTCTGCACCCTCAAGAACCTCGGATACGATACCCATATTTTTGTGATCATAATCTTGCACGGCGGCCCTCTTGGATTTGAAAAATGATCCCAAAATTGTTTTCTGCATCCTCGAGAACCTCGGACACGATATACATATTGCTGAAAACATAATGGTTTGCGGCAGCCCTCTTGGATTTCTAAAATGATCGCAGAATTGTTCTCTGCACCCTCGAGAACCTCGGACACGATATCCATATTGCTAAAATCATAATTTTGAGCGGCGGTCATCTTGGATTTGAAAAATAATTACCAAATCGTTCTCTGCACCCACGAGAACTTAGGATACGATACCAATAAAGTAGTTATCATACTTTTGAGCGGCGGCCATCTAGGATTTAAAAATGAACCTAAAATTGTTTTCTGCACTTTCGAGAAACTCGGACACGATATCCATATTGCTGAAAACATAATTTTGTGCGGCGGCCATCTTGGATTACAAAAATGATCACAAAATCGTTCTCAGCACCCTCGAGTACCTCGGATACGATACCTATAATGTAGGTATCATACTTTTGAGCGGCGGCCATCTTGGATTTGAAAAATGATCACAAAATCGTTCTCTGCACTCTCAAGAACCTCGGATACGATACCCATATTTTTGTGATCATAATCTTGCACAGCGGCCCTCTTGGATTTGAAAAATGATCACAAAATCGTTTTTAGCACCCTCGAGAACCTAGAATACGATACACATAATCTAGTTATCATAATTTTGAGCGGCGGCCATCTTGGATTTCAAAAATGATCACAAAATCGTTCTGTGCACTCTCGAGAACCTCGGATACGATTCCCATATTTTTGTGATCATAATCTTGCACGGCAGCCATCTCAGATTTAAAAATGATCCCAAAATTGTTTTTTTGCACCCTCGAGAACCTCGAACACGATATCCATATTGCTAAAATAATATTTTTGTGCAGCGGCCATATTGGATTCGAAAAATGATCACAAAATCGTTCTCTGCACCCTCGAGAACCTCGGATACGATACCCATAATGTAGTTATCATACTTTTGAGCGGCGGCCATCTTGGATTTGAAAAATGATCACAAAATCATTCTCTGCACTCTCAAGAACCTCGGATACGATACCCATATTTTTTTGATCATAATCTTGCATGGCGGCCCCCTTGGATTTGAAAAATTATCACAAAATCGTTCTCAGCACCCTCGTGAACCTCGGATACGATACCCATAATGTAGTTATCATACTTTTGAGCGGCGGTCATCTTGGATTTGAAAACTGATCACAGAATCATTCTCTGCACCCTCAAGAACCTCGGGTACGATATCCATATTGATGAAATCATAATTTTGAGTGGCGGCCCTCTTGGATTTGAAAAATTATCACAAAATTGTTCTTAGCACCCTCGAGAACCTAGGATACGATACCCATAATCTAGTTATCATAATTTTGAGCGGCGGCCATCTTGGATTTCAAAAATGATCACAAAATCGTTCTGTGCACTCTCGAGAACCTCGGATACGATACCCATATTTTTGTGATCATAATCTTGCACGGCGGCCATCTCGGATTTAAAAATGATCCCAAAATTGTTTTTTGCACTCTCGAGAACCTCGGACACGATATCCATATTGCTAAAATAATAATTTTGTGCGGCGGCCATCTTGGATTTGAAAAATGATCACCAAATCGTTCTCTGCACCCTCGAAAACCTCGGATACGATACCAATAAAGTAGTTATCATACTTTTGAGCGGCGGCCATCTTGGATTTGAAAACTGATCAAAAAATCGTTCTCTGTGCACCCTCGAAAACCTCGGATACGATACCCATATTTTTGTGATCATAATCTTGCACGGCGGCTATCCTTGAATTGAAAAATGATAACAAAATCGTTCTCAGCACCCTCGAGAACCTCGGATACGATACCCATAATCTAGTTATCAAACTTTTGAGCGGCGGCCATCTAGGATTTAAAAATGATCCCGAAATGGTTTACTGCACCCTCGAGAACCTCGGACACGATATCCATATTGCTTGAATCATAATTTTGTGTGGCGGCAATCTTTGATTAGAAAAATGATCACAAAATCGTTCTCAGCACCCTCGAGAACCTAGGATACGATACCCATAATCTAGTTATCAAACTTTTGAGCGGCGGCCATCTCGGATTTAAAAATGATCCCGAAATTGTTTACTGCACCCTCGAGAACCTCGGACACGATATCCATATTGCTGAAAACATAATTTTGTGCGGCGTCAATCTTTGATTAGAAAAATGATCACAAAATCGTTCTCAGCACCCTCGAGAACCTCGTATACGATACCCATAATGTAGTTATCATACTTTTGAGCGGCGGCCATCTTGGATTTGGAAACTGATCACAGAATCGTTCTCTGCACCCTCAAGAACCTCGGATACGATACCCATATTTTTGTGATCATAATCTTGCACGGCGGCCCTCTTGGATTTGAAAAATGATCCCAAAATTGTTTTCTGCATCCTCGAGAACCTTGGAAACGATATACATATTGCTTAAAACATAATGGTTTGCGGCAGCCCTCTTGGATTTCTAAAATGATCGCAGAATTGTTCTCTGCACCCTCGAGAACCTCGGACACGATATCCATATTGCTAAAATCATAATTTTGAGCGGCGGTCATCTTGGATTTGGAAAATAATTACCAAATCGTTCTCTGCACCCTCGAGAACTTAGGATACGATACCAATAAAGTAGTTATTATACTTTTGAGCGGCGGCCATCTAGGATTTAAAAATGAACCCAAAATTGTTTTCTGCACTTTCGAGAAACTCGGACACGATATCCATATTGCTGAAAACATAATTTTGTGCGGCGGCCATCTTGGATTACAAAAATGATCACAAAATCGTTCTCAGCACCCTCGAGAACCTCGGATACGATACCTATAATGTAGGTATCATACTTTTGAGCGGCGGCCATCTTGGATTTGAAAAATGATCACAAAATCGTTCTCTGCACTCTCAAGAACCTCGGATACGATACCCATATTTTTGTGATCATAATCTTGCACGGCGGCCTACTTGGATTTGAAAAATGATCACAAAATCGTTTTTAGCACCCTCGAGAACCTAGAATACGATACACATAATCTAGTTATCATAATTTTGAGCGGCGGCCATCTTGGATTTCAAAAATGATCACAAAATCGTTCTGTGCACTCTCGAGAACCTCGGATACGATTCCCATATTTTTGTGATCATAATCTTGCACGGCAGCCATCTCGGATTTAAAAATGATCCCAAAATTGTTTTTTTGCACCCTCGAGAACCTCGAACACGATATCCATATTGCTAAAATAATATTTTTGTGCGGCGGCCATATTGGATTTGAAAAATGATCACAAAATCGTTCTCTGCACCCTCGAATACCTCGGATACGATACCAATAAAGTAGTTATCATACTTTTGAGCGGCGGCCATCTTAGTTTTGAAAACTGATCACAAATTCGTTCTCAGCACCCTCGAGAACCTCGGATACGATACCCATAATGTAGTTATCATACTTTTGAGCGGCGGCCATCTTGGATTTGAAAAATGATCACAAAATCATTCTCTGCACTCTCAAGAACCTCGGATACGATACCCATATTTTTTTGATCATAATCTTGCATGGCGGCCCCCTTGGATTTGAAAAATTATCACAAAATCGTTCTCAGCACCCTCGTGAACCTCGGATACGATACCCATAATGTAGTTATCATACTTTTGAGCGGCGGTCATCTTGGATTTGAAAACTGATCACAGAATCGTTCTTAGCACCCTCGAGAACCTAGGATACGATACCCATAATCTAGTTATCATAATTTTGAGCGGCGGCCATCTTGGATTTCAAAAATGATCACAAAATCGTTCTGTGCACTCTCGAGAACCTCGGATACGATACCCATATTTTTGTGATCATAATCTTGCACGGCGGCCATCTCGGATTTAAAAATGATCACAAAATCGTTCTTAGCACCCTCGAGAACCTAGGATACGATACCCATAATCTAGTTATCATAATTTTGAGCGGCGGTCATCTTGGATTTGAAAACTGATCACAGAATCGTTCTTAGCACCCTCGAGAACCTAGGATACGATACCCATAATCTAGTTATCATAATTTTGAGCGGCGGCCATCTTGGATTTCAAAAATGATCACAAAATCGTTCTGTGCACCCTCAAGAACCTCGGGTACGATATCCATATTGATGAAATCATAATTTTGGGCGGCGGCCCTCTTGGATTTGAAAAATTATCACAAAATCGTTCTTAGCACCCTCGAGAACCTAGGATACGATACCCATAATCTAGTTATCATAATTTTGAGCGGCGGCCATCTTGGATTTCAAAAATGATCACAAAATCGTTCTGTGCACTCTCGAGAACCTCGGATACGATACCCATATTTTTGTGATCATAATCTTGCACGGCGGCCATCTCGGATTTAAAAATGATCCCAAAATTGTTTTTTGCACTCTCGAGAACCTCGGACACGATATCCATATTGCTAAAATAATAATTTTGTGCGGCGGCCATCTTGGATTTGAATAATGATCACCAAATCGTTCTCTGCACCCTCAAAAACCTCGGATACGATACCAATAAAGTAGTTATCATACTTTTGAGCGGCGGCCATCTTGGATTTGAAAACTGATCACAGAATCGTTCTTAGCACCCTCGAGAACCTAGGATACGATACCCATAATCTAGTTATCATAATTTTGAGCGGCGGCCATCTTGGATTTCAAAAATGATCACAAAATCGTTCTGTGCACTCTCGAGAACCTCGGATACGATACCCATATTTTTGTGATCATAATCTTGCACGGCGGCCATCTCGGATTTAAAAATGATCACAAAATCGTTCTTAGCACCCTCGAGAACCTAGGATACGATACCCATAATCTAGTTATCATAATTTTGAGCGGCGGTCATCTTGGATTTGAAAACTGATCACAGAATCGTTCTTAGCACCCTCGAGAACCTAGGATACGATACCCATAATCTAGTTATCATAATTTTGAGCGGCGGCCATCTTGGATTTCAAAAATGATCACAAAATCGTTCTGTGCACCCTCAAGAACCTCGGGTACGATATCCATATTGATGAAATCCTAATTTTGAGCGGCGGCCCTCTTGGATTTGAAAAATTATCACAAAATCGTTCTTAGCACCCTCGAGAACCTAGGATACGATACCCATAATCTAGTTATCATAATTTTGAGCGGCGGCCATCTTGGATTTCAAAAATGATCACAAAATCGTTCTGTGCACCCTCAAGAACCTCGGGTACGATATCCATATTGATGAAATCATAATTTGGAGCGGCGGCCCTCTTGGATTTGAAAAATTATCACAAAATCGTTCTTAGCACCCTCGAGAACCTAGGATACGATACCCATAATCTAGTTATCATAATTTTGAGCGGCGGCCATCTTGGATTTCAAAAATGATCACAAAATCGTTCTGTGCACTCTCGAGAACCTCGGATACGATACCCATATTTTTGTGATCATAATCTTGCACGGCGGCCATCTCGGATTTAAAAATGATCCCAAAATTGTTTTTTGCACTCTCGAGAACCTCGGACACGATATCCATATTGCTAAAATAATAATTTTGTGCGGCGGCCATCTTGGATTTGAATAATGATCACCAAATCGTTCTCTGCACCCTCAAAAACCTCGGATACGATACCAATAAAGTAGTTATCATACTTTTGAGCGGCGGCCATCTTGGATTTGAAAACTGATCACAAAATCGTTCTCTGTGCACCCTCGAAAACCTCGGATACGATACCCATATTTTTGTGATCATAATCTTACACGGCGGCTATCCTTGAATTGAAAAATGATAACAAAATCGTTCTCAGCACCCTCGAGAACCTCGGATACGATACCCATAATCTAGTTATCAAACTTTTGAGCGGCGGCCATCTAGGATTTAAAAATGATCCCGAAATGGTTTACTACACCCTCGAGAACCTCGGACACGATATCCATATTGCTGAAATCATAATTTTGTGTGGCGGCAATCTTTGATTAGAAAAATGATCACAAAATCGTTCTCAGCACCCTCGAGAACCTAGGATACGATACCCATAATCTAGTTATCAAACTTTTGAGCGGCGGCCATCTTGGATTTAAAAATGATCCCGAAATTGTTTACTGCACCCTCGAGAACCTCGGACACGATATCCATATTGCTGAAAACATAATTTTGTGCGGCGGCAATCTTTGATTAGAAAAATGATCACAAAATCGTTCTCAGCACCCTCGAGAACCTCGTATACGATACCCATAATGTAGTTATCATACTTTTGAGCGGCGGCCATCTTGGATTTGGAAACTGATCACAGAATCGTTCTCTGCAACCTCGAGAACCTCTGATACGATACCCATAATGTAGTTATCATAATTTTGAGTGGAGACCATCTCGGATTTAAAAATGATCCCAAAATTGTTTTCTGCATCCTCGAGAGCCTCGGACACGATATACATATTGCTGAAAACATAATTGTTTGCGGCAGCCCTCTTGGATTTCAAAAATTATCACAGAATTGTTCTCTGCACCCTCGAGAACCTCGGACACGATATCCATATTGCTAAAATCATAATCTTGCACGGGGGCCCTCTTGGATTTGAAAAATGATCACAAAATCGTTCTCAGCACCCTCGAGAACCTAGTAAACGATACCTATAATGTAATTATCATACTTTTGAGCGGCGGCCATCTTGGATTTGAAAAATTATCACAAAATCGTTCTCAGCACCCTCGTGAACCTCGGATACGATACCCATAATGTAGTTATCATACTTTTGAGCGGCGTTCATCTTGGATTTGAAAACTGATCACAGAATCATTCTCTGCACCCTCAAGAACCTCGGGAACGATATCAATATTGATGAAATCATAATTTTGAGCGGCGGCCCTCTTGGATTTGAAAAATTATCACAAAATCGTTCTTAGCACCCTCGAGAACCTAGGATACGATACCCATAATCTAGTTATCATAATTTTGAGCGGCGGCCATCTTGGATTTCAAAAATGATCACAAAATCGTTCTGTGTACTCTCGAGAACCTCGGATACGATACCCATATTTTTGTGATCATAATCTTGCACGGCGGCCATCTCGGATTTAAAAATGATCCCAAAATTGTTTTTTGCACTCTCGAGAACCTCGGACACGATATCCATATTGCTAAAATAATAATTTTGTGCGGCGGCCATCTTGGATTTGAAAAATGATCACCAAATCGTTCTCTGCACCCTCGAAAACCTCGGATACGATACCAATAAAGAAGTTATCATACTTTTGAGCGTCGGCCATCTTGGATTTGAAAACTGATCACAAAATCGTTCTCTGTGCACCCTCGAAAACCTCGGATACGATACCCATAATTTAGTTATCAAACTTTTGAGCGGCGGCCATCTCGGATTTAAAAATGATCCCGAAATTGTTTACTGCACCCTCGAGAACCTCGGACACGATATCCATATTGCTGAAAACATAATTTTGTGCGGCGGCAATCTTTGATTAGAAAAATGATCACAAAATCGTTCTCAGCACCCTCGAGAACCTCGTATACGATACCCATAATGAAGTTATCATACTTTTGAGCGGCGGCCATCTTGGATTTGGAAACTGATCACAGAATCGTTCTCTGCAACCTCGAGAACCTCTGATACGATACCCATAATGTAGTTATCATAATTTTGAGTGGAGACCATCTCGGATTTAAAAATGATCCCAAAATTGTTTTCTGCATCCTCGAGAGCCTCGGACACGATATACATATTGCTGAAAACATAATTGTTTGCGGCAGCCCTCTTGGATTTCAAAAATTATCACAGAATTGTTCTCTGCACCCTCGAGAACCTCGGACACGATATCCATATTGCTAAAATCATAATCTTGCACGGGGGCCCTCTTGGATTTGAAAAATGATCACAAAATCGTTCTCAGCACCCTCGAGAACCTAGTAAACGATACCTATAATGTAATTATCATACTTTTGAGCGGCGGCCATCTTGGATTTGGAAACTGATCACAGAATCGTTCTCTGCACCCTCAAGAACCTCGGATACGATACCCATATTTTTGTGATCATAATCTTGCACGGCGGCCCTCTTGGATTTGAAAAATGATCCCAAAATTGTTTTCTGCATCCTCGAGAACCTCGGAAACAATATACATATTGCTGAAAACATAATGGTTTGCGGCAGCCCTCTTGGATTTCTAAAATGATCGCAGAATTGTTCTCTGCACCCTCGAGAACCTCGGACACGATATCCATATTGCTAAAATCATAATTTTGAGCGGCGGTCATTTTGGATTTGAAAAATAATTACCAAATCGTTCTCTGCACCCTCGAGAACTTAGGATACGATACCAATAAAGTAGTTATTATACTTTTGAGCGGCGGCCATCTAGGATTTAAAAATGAACCCAAAATTGTTTTTTTGCACTTTCGACAAACTCGGACACGATATCCATATTGCTGAAAACATAATTTTGTGCGGCGGCCATCTTGAATTACAAAAATGATCACAAAATCGTTCTCAGCACCCTCGAGAACCTCGGATACGATACCTATAATGTAGGTATCATAATTTTGAGCGGCGGCCATCTTGGATTTCAAAAATGATCACAAAATCGTTCTGTGCACTCTCGAGAACCTCGGATACGATTCCCATATTTTTGTGATCATAATCTTGCACGGCAGCCATCTCGGATTTAAAAATGATCCCAAAATTGTTTTTTTGCATCCTCGTGAACCTCGAACACGATATCCATATTGCTAAAATATTTTTTTTGTGCGGCGGCCATATTGGATTTGAAAAATGATCACAAAATCGTTCTCTGCACCCTCGAATACCTCGGATACGATACCAATAAAGTAGTTATCATACTTTTGAGCGGCGGCCATCTTGGTTTTGAAAACTGATCACAAATTCGTTCTCAGCACCCTCGAGAACCTCGGATACGATACCCATAATGTAGTTATCATACTTTTGAGCGGCGGCCATCTTGGATTTGAAAAATGATCACAAAATCATTCTCTGCACTCTCAAGAACCTCGGATATGATACCCATATTTTTTTGATCATAATCTTGCATGGCGGCCCCCTTGGATTTGAAAAATTATCACAAAATCGTTCTCAGCACCCTCGTGAACCTCGGATACGATACCCATAATGTAGTTATCATACTTTTGAGCGGCGTTCATCTTGGATTTGAAAACTGATCACAGAATCATTCTCTGCACCCTCAAGAACCTCGGGAACGATATCAATATTGATGAAATCATAATTTTGAGCGGCGGCCCTCTTGGATTTGAAAAATTATCACAAAATCGTTCTTAGCACCCTCGAGAACCTAGGATACGATACCCATAATCTAGTTATCATAATTTTGAGCGGCGGCCATCTTGGATTTCAAAAATGATCACAAAATCGTTCTGTGTACTCTCGAGAACCTCGGATACGATACCCATATTTTTGTGATCATAATCTTGCACGGCGGCCATCTCGGATTTAAAAATGATCCCAAAATTGTTTTTTGCACTCTCGAGAACCTCGGACACGATATCCATATTGCTAAAATAATAATTTTGTGCGGCGGCCATCTTGGATTTGAAAAATGATCACCAAATCGTTCTCTGCACCCTCGAAAACCTCGGATACGATACCAATAAAGTAGTTATCATACTTTTGAGCGTCGGCCATCTTGGATTTGAAAACTGATCACAAAATCGTTCTCTGTGCACCCTCGAAAACCTCGGATACGATACCCATAATTTAGTTATCAAACTTTTGAGCGGCGGCCATCTCGGATTTAAAAATGATCCCGAAATTGTTTACTGCACCCTCGAGAACCTCGGACACGATATCCATATTGCTGAAAACATAATTTTGTGCGGCGGCAATCTTTGATTAGAAAAATGATCACAAAATCGTTCTCAGCACCCTCGAGAACCTCGTATACGATACCCATAATGTAGTTATCATACTTTTGAGCGGCGGCCATCTTGGATTTGGAAACTGATCACAGAATCGTTCTCTGCACCCTCAAGAACCTCGGATACGATACCCATATTTTTGTGATCATAATCTTGCACGGCGGCCCTCTTGGATTTGAAAAATGATCCCAAAATTGTTTTCTGCAACCTCGAGAACCTCGGACACGATATACATATTGCTGAAAACATAATGGTTTGCGGCAGCCCTCTTGGATTTCTAAAATGATCGCAGAATTGTTCTCTGCACCCTCGAGAACCTCGGACACGATATCCATATTGCTAAAATCATAATTTTGAGCGGCGGTCATCTTGGATTTGAAAAATAATTACCAAATCGTTCTCTGCACCCTCGAGAACTTAGGATACGATACCAATAAAGTAGTTATTATACTTTTGAGCGGCGGCCATCTAGGATTTAAAAATGAACCCAAAATTGTTTTCTGCACTTTCGAGAAACTCGGACACGATATCCATATTGCTGAAAACATAATTTTGTGCGGCGGCCATCTTGGATTACAAAAATGATCACAAAATCGTTCTCAGCACCCTCGAGTAACTCGGATACGATACCTATAATGTAGGTATCATACTTTTGAGCGGCGGCCATCTTGGATTTCAAAAATGATCACAATATCGTTCTGTGCACTCTCGAGAACCTCGGATACGATTCCCATATTTTTGTCATCATAATCTTGCACGGCAGCCATCTCGGATTTAAAAATGATCCCAAAATTGTTTTTTTGCACCCTCGAGAACCTCGAACACGATATCCATATTGCTAAATTAATATTTTTGTGCGGCGGCCATATTGGATTTGAAAAATGATCACAAAATCTTTCTCTGCACCCTCGAATACCTCGGATTCGATACCAATAAAGTAGTTATCATACTTTTGAGCGGCGGCCATCTTGGTTTTGAAAACTGATCACAAATTCGTTCTCAGCACCCTCGAGAACCTCAGATACGATACCCATAATGTAGTTATCATACTTTTGAGCGGCGGCCATCTTGGATTTGAAAAATGATCACAAAATCATTCTCTGCACTCTCAAGAACCTCGGATACGATACCCATATTTTTTTGATCATAATCTTGCATGGCGGCCCCCTTGGATTTGAAAAATTATCACAAAATCGTTCTCAGCACCCTCGTGAACCTCGGATACGATACCCATAATGTAGTTATCATACTTTTGAGCGGCGTTCATCTTGGATTTGAAAACTGATCACAGAATCATTCTCTGCACCCTCAAGAACCTCGGGTACGATATCAATATTGATGAAATCATAATTTTGAGCGGCGGCCCTCTTGGATTTGAAAAATTATCACAAAATCGTTCTTAGCACCCTCGAGAACCTAGGATACGATACCCATAATCTAGTTATCATAATTTTGAGCGGCGGCCATCTTGGATTTCAAAAATGATCACAAAATCGTTCTGTGTACTCTCGAGAACCTCGGATACGATACCCATATTTTTGTGATCATAATCTTGCACGGCGGCCATCTCGGATTTAAAAATGATCCCAAAATTGATTTTTGCACTCTCGAGAACCTCGGACACGATATCCATATTGCTAAAATAATAATTTTGTGCGGCGGCCATCTTGGATTTGAAAAATGATCACCAAATCGTTCTCTGCACCCTCGAAAACCTCGGATACGATACCAATAAAGTAGTTATCATACTTTTGAGCGGCGGCCATCTTGGATTTGAAAACTGATCACAAAATCGTTCTCTGTGCACCCTCGAAAACCTCGGATACGATACCCATAATTTAGTTATCAAACTTTTGAGCGGCGGCCATCTCGGATTTAAAAATGATCCCAAAATTGTTTACTGCACCATCGAGAACCTCGGACACGATATCCATATTGCTGAAAACATAATTTTGTGCGGCGGCAATCTTTGATTAGAAAAATGATCACAAAATCGTTCTCAGCACCCTCGAGAACCTCGTATACGATACCCATAATGTAGTTATCATACTTTTGAGCGGCGGCCATCTTGGATTTGGAAACTGATCACAGAATCGTTCTCTGCACCCTCAAGAACCTCGGATACGATACCCATATTTTTGTGATCATAATTTTGCACGGCGGCCCTCTTGGATTTGAAAAATGATCCCAAAATTGTTTTCTGCATCCTCGAGAACCTCGGACACGATATACATATTGCTGAAAACATAATGGTTTGCGGCAGCCCTCTTGGATTTCTAAAATGATCGCAGAATTGTTCTCTGCACCCTCGAGAACCTCGGACACGATATCCATATTGCTAAAATCATAATTTTGAGCGGCGGTCATCTTGGATTTGAAAAATAATTACCAAATCGTTCTCTGCACCCTCGAGAACTTAGGATACGATACCAATAAAGTAGTTATTATACTTTTGAGCGGCGGCCATCTAGGATTTAAAAATGAACCCAAAATTGTTTTCTGCACTTTCGAGAAACTCGGACACGATATCCATATTGCTGAAAACATAATTTTGTGCGGCGGCCATCTTGGATTTCAAAAATGATCACAAAATCGTTCTCAGCACCCTCGAGAACCTCGTATACGATACCCATAATGTAGTTATCATACTTTTGAGCGGCGGCCATCTTGGATTTAGAAACTGATCACAGAATCGTTCTCTGCAACCTCGAGAACCTCTGATACGATACCCATATTGCTGAAAACATAATTTTGTGCGGCGGCAATCTTTGATTAGAAAAATGATCACAAAATCGTTCTCTGCAACCTCGAGAACCTAGGATACGATACCCATAATCTAGTTATCAAACTTTTGAGCGGCGGCCATCTCGGATTTAAAAATGATCCCGAAATTGTTTACTGCACCCTCGAGAACCTCGGACACGATATCCATATTGCTGAAAACATAATTTTGTGCGGCGGCAATCTTTGATTAGAAAAATGATCACAAAATCGTTCTCAGCACCCTCGAGAACCTCGTATACGATACCCATAATGTAGTTATCATACTTTTGAGCGGCGGCCATCTTGGATTTAGAAACTGATCACAGAATCGTTCTCTGCAACCTCGAGAACCTCTGATACGATACCCATAATGTAGTTATCATAATTTTGAGTGGAGGCCATCTCGGATTTAAAAATGATCCCAAAATTGTTTTCTGCATCCTCGAGAGCCTCGGACACGATATACATATTGCTGAAAACATAATTGTTTGCGGCAGCCCTCTTGGATTTCAAAAATGATCACAGAATTGTTCTCTGCACCCTCAAGAACCTCGGACACGATATCCATATTGCTAAAATCATAATCTTGCACGGGGGCCCTCTTGGATTTGAAAAATGATCACAAAATCGTTCTCAGCACCCTCGAGAACCTAGTAAACGATACCCATAATATAGTTATCATACTTTTGAACGGCGGCCATCTTGGATTTGGAAACTGATCACAGAATCTTTCTCTGCACCCTCAAGAACCTCGGATACGATACCCATATTTTTGTGATCATAATCTTGCACGGCGGCCCTCTTGGATTTGAAAAATGATCCCAAAATTGTTTTCTGCATCCTCGAGAACCTCGGACACGATATACATATTGCTGAAAACATAATGGTTTGCGGCAGCCCTCTTGGATTTCTAAAATGATCGCAGAATCGTTCTCTGCACCCTCGAGAACTTAGGATACGATACCAATAAAGTAGTTATTATACTTTTGAGCGGCGGCCATCTAGGATTTAAAAATGAACCCAAAATTGTTTTCTGCACTTTCGAGAAACTCGGACACGATATCCATATTGCTGAAAACATAATTTTGTGCGGCGGCCATCTTGGATTACAAAAATGATCACAAAATCGTTCTCAGCACCCTCGAGAACCTCGGATACGATACCTATAATGTAGGTATCATACTTTTGAGCGGCGGCCATCTTGGATTTGAAAAATGATCACAAAATCGTTCTCTGCACTCTCAAGAACCTCGGATACGATACCCATATTTTTGTGATCATAATCTTGCACGGCGGCCCTCTTGGATTTGAAAAATGATCACAAAATCGTTTTTAGCACCCTCGAGAACCTAGAATACGATACACATAATCTAGTTATTATACTTTTGAGCGGCGGCCATCTAGGATTTAAAAATGAACCCAAAATTGTTTTCTGCACTTTCGAGAAACTCGGACACGATATCCATATTGCTGAAAACATAATTTTGTGCGGCGGCCATCTTGGATTTCAAAAATGATCACAAAATCGTTCTCAGCACCCTCGAGAACCTCGTATACGATACCCATAATGTAGTTATCATACTTTTGAGCGGCGGCCATCTTGGATTTAGAAACTGATCACAGAATCGTTCTCTGCAACCTCGAGAACCTCTGATACGATACCCATATTGCTGAAAACATAATTTTGTGCGGCGGCAATCTTTGATTAGAAAAATGATCACAAAATCGTTCTCTGCAACCTCGAGAACCTAGGATACGATACCCATAATCTAGTTATCAAACTTTTGAGCGGCGGCCATCTCGGATTTAAAAATGATCCCGAAATTGTTTACTGCACCCTCGAGAACCTCGGACACGATATCCATATTGCTGAAAACATAATTTTGTGCGGCGGCAATCTTTGATTAGAAAAATGATCACAAAATCGTTCTCAGCACCCTCGAGAACCTCGTATACGATACCCATAATGTAGTTATCATACTTTTGAGCGGCGGTCATCTTGGATTTAGAAACTGATCACAGAATCGTTCTCTGCAACCTCGAGAACCTCTGATACGATACCCATAATGTAGTTATCATAATTTTGAGTGGAGGCCATCTCGGATTTAAAAATGATCCCAAAATTGTTTTCTGCATCCTCGAGAGCCTCGGACACGATATACATATTGCTGAAAACATAATTGTTTGCGGCAGCCCTCTTGGATTTCAAAAATGATCACAGAATTTTTCTCTGCACCCTCAAGAACCTCGGACACGATATCCATATTGCTAAAATCATAATCTTGCACGGGGGCCCTCTTGGATTTGAAAAATGATCACAAAATCGTTCTCAGCACCCTCGAGAACCTAGTAAACGATACCCATAATATAGTTATCATACTTTTGAACGGCGGCCATCTTGGATTTGGAAACTGATCACAGAATCGTTCTCTGCACCCTCAAGAACCTCGGATACGATACCCATATTTTTGTGATCATAATCTTGCACGGCGGCCCTCTTGGATTTGAAAAATGATCCCAAAATTGTTTTCTGCATCCTCGAGAACCTCGGACACGATTTACATATTGCTGAAAACATAATGGTTTGCGGCAGCCCTCTTGGATTTCTAAAATGATCGCAGAATCGTTCTCTGCACCCTCGAGAACTTAGGATACGATACCAATAAAGTAGTTATTATACTTTTGAGCGGCGGCCATCTAGGATTTAAAAATGAACCCAAAATTGTTTTCTGCATCCTCGAGAACCTCGGACACGATAAACATATTGCTGAAAACATAATGGTTTGCGGCAGCCCTCTTGGATTTCTAAAATGATCGCAGAATTGTTCTCTGCACCCTCGAGAACCTCGGACACGATATACATATTGCTAAAATCATAATTTTGAGCGGCGGTCATCTTGGATTTGAAAAATAACTACCAAATCGTTCTCTGCACCCTCGAGAACTTAGGATACGATACCAATAAAGTAGTTATTATACTTTTGAGCGGCGGCCATCTAGGATTTAAAAATGAAACCAAAATTGTTTTCTGCACTTTCGAGAAACTCGGACACGATATCCATATTGCTGAAAACATAATTTTGTGCGGCGGCCATCTTGGATTACAAAAATGATCACAAAATCGTTCTCAGCACCCTCGAGAACCTCGGATACGATACCTATAATGCAGGTATCATACTTTTGAGCGGCGGCCATCTTTGATTAGAAAAATGATAACAAAATCGTTCTCTGCACTCTCAAGAACCTCAGATACGATACCCATATTTTTGTGATCATAATCTTGCACGGCGGCCCTCTTGGATTTGAAAAATGATCACAAAATCGTTCTCAGCACCCTCGAGAACCTCGGATACGATACCCATAATGTAGTTATCATACTTTTGAGCGGCGGCCATCTTGGATTTGAAAACTGATCACAGAATCATTCTCTGCACCCTCAAGAACCTCGGGTACGATATCAATATTGATGAAATCATAATTTTGAGCGGCGGCCCTCTTGGATTTGAAAAATTATCACAAAATCGTTCTTAGCACCCTCGAGAACCTAGGATACGATACCCATAATCTAGTTATCATAATTTTGAGCGGCGGCCATCTTGGATTTCAAAAATGATCACAAAATCGTTCTGTGCACTCTCGAGAACCTAAGATACGATACCCATATTTTTGTGATCATAATCTTGCACGGCGGCCTTGGATTGGATTTCTAAAATGATCGCAGAATTGTTCTCTGCACCCTCGAGAACCTCGGACACGATATCCATATTGCTCAAATCATAATTTTGAGCGGCGGTCATCTTGGATTTGAAAAATAATTACCAAATCGTTCTCTGCACCCTCGAGAACTTAGGATACGATACCAATAAAGTAGTTATTATACTTTTGAGCGGCGGCCATCTAGGATTTAAAAATGAAACCAAAATTGTTTTCTGCACTTTCGAGAAACTCGGACACGATATCCATATTGCTGAAAACATAATTTTGTGCGGCGGCCATCTTGGATTACAAAAATGATCACAAAATCGTTCTCAGCACCCTCGAGAACCTCGGATACGATACCTATAATGCAGGTATCATACTTTTGAGCGGTGGCCATCTTTGATTAGAAAAATGATAACAAAATCGTTCTCTGCACTCTCAAGAACCTCAGATACGATACCCATATTTTTGTGATCATAATCTTGCACGGCGGCCCTCTTGGATTTGAAAAATGATCACAAAATCGTTCTCAGCACCCTCGAGAACCTCGGATACGATACCCATAATGTAGTTATCATACTTTTGAGCGGCGGCCATCTTGGATTTGAAAACTGATCACAGAATCATTCTCTGCACCCTCAAGAACCTCGGGTACGATATCAATATTGATGAAATCATAATTTTGAGCGGCGGCCCTCTTGGATTTGAAAAATTATCACAAAATCGTTCTTAGCACCCTCGAGAACCTAGGATACGATACCCATAATCTAGTTATCATAATTTTGAGCGGCGGCCATCTTGGATTTCAAAAATGATCACAAAATCGTTCTGTGCACTCTCGAGAACCTAAGATACGATACCCATATTTTTGTGATCATAATCTTGCACGGCGGCCATCTCGGATTTAAAAATGATCACAAAATCGTTCTCAGCACCCTCGAGAACCTCGTATACGATACCCATAATGTAGTTATCATACTTTTGAGCGGCGGCCATCTTAGATTTGGAAACTGATCACAGAATCGTTCTCTGCACCCTCAAGAACCTCGGATACGATACCCATATTTTTGTGATCATAATCTTGCACTGTGGCTCTCTTGGACTTGAAAAATTATCCCAAAATTGTTTTCTGCATCCTCGAGAACCTCGGACACGATAAATATATTGCTGAAAACATAATGGTTTGCGGCAGCCCTCTTGAATTTCTAAAATGATCGCAGAATTGTTCTCTGCACCCTCGAGAACCTCGCACACGATATCCATATCGCTAAAATCAAAATTTTGTGCGGCGGCCATCTTGGATTACAAAAATGATCACAAAATCGTTCTCAGCACCCTCGAGAACCTCGGATACGATACCCATAATGTAGTTATCATACTTTTGAGCGGCGGCCATCTTGGATTTGAAAAATGATCACAAAATCGTTCTCTGCACTCTCAAGAACCTCGGATACGATACCCATATTTTTGTGATCATAATATTGCACGGCGGCCCTCTTGGATTTGAAAAATGATCACAAAATCGTTCTGTGCACTTTCGAGAACCTCGGATACGATACCCATATTTTTGTGATCATAATCTTGCACGGCGGCCCTCTTAGATTTGAAAAATGATCCCAAAATTGTTTTCTGCATCCTCGAGAACCTCGGACACGATATACATATTGCTGAAAACATAATGGTTTGCGGCAGCCCTCTTGGATTTCTAAAATGATCGCAGAATTGTTCTCTGCACCCTCGAGAACCTCGGACACGATATCCATATTGCTAAAATCATAATTTTGAGCGGCGGTCATCTTGGATTTGAAAAATAATTACCAAATCGTTCTCTGCACCCTCGAGAACTTAGGATACGATACCAATAAAGTAGTTATTATACTTTTGAGCGGCGGCCATCTTTGATTAGAAAAATGATCACAAAATCGTTCTCAGCACCCTAGAGAACCTCGTATACGATACCCATAATGTAGTTATCATACTTTTGAGCGGCGGCCATCTTGGATTTGGAAACTGATCACAGAAACGTTCACTGCAACCTCGAGAACCTCTGATACGATACCCATAATGTAGTTATCATAATTTTGAGTGGAGGCCATCTCGGATTTAAAAATGATCCCAAACTTGTTTTCTGCATCCTCGAGAGCCTCGGACACGATATTCATATTGCTGAAAACATAATTGTTTGCGGCAGCCCTCTTGGATTTCAAAAATGATCACAGAATTGTTCTCTGCACCCTCGAGAACCTCGGACACGATATCCATATTGCTAAAATCATAATCTTGCACGGGGGCCCTCTTGGATTTGAAAAATGATCACAAAATCGTTCTCAGCACCCTCGAGAACCTAGTAAACGATACCCATAATGTAGTTATCATACTTTTGAACGGCGGCCATCTTGGATTTGGAAACTGATCACAGAATCGTTCTCTGCACCCTCAAGAACCTCGGATACGATACCCATATTTTTGTAATCATAATCTTGCACGGCGGCCCTCTTGGATTTGAAAAATGATCCCAAAATTGTTTTCTGCATCCTCGAGAACCTCGGACACGATATACATATTGCTGAAAACATAATGGTTTGCGGCAGCCCTCTTGGATTTCTAAAATGATCGCAGAATTGTTCTCTGCACCCTCGAGAACCTCGGACACGATATCCATATTGCTAAAATCATAATTTTGAGCGGCGGTCATCTTGGATTTGAAAAATAATTACCAAATCGTTCTCTGCACCCTCGAGAACTTAGGATACGATACCAATAAAGTAGTTATTATACTTTTGAGCGGCGGCCATCTAGGATTTAAAAATGAACCCAAAATTGTTTTCTGCACTTTCGAGAAACTCGGACACGATATCCATATTGCTGAAAACATAATTTTGTGCGGCGGCCATCTTGGATTACAAAAATGATCACAAAATCGTTCTCAGCACCCTCGAGAACCTCGGATACGATACCTATAATGTAGGTATCATACTTTTGAGCGGCGGCCATCTTGAATTTGAAAAATGATCACAAAATCGTTCTCTGCACTCTCAAGAACCTCTGATACGATACCCATATTTTTGTGATCATAATCTTGCACGGCGGCCCTCTTGGATTTGAAAAATGATCACAAAATCGTTTTTAGCACTGTCGAGAACCTAGAATACGATACCCATAATCTAGTTATCATAATTTTGAGCGGCGGCCATCTTGGATTTCAAAAATGATCACAAAATCGTTCTGTGCACTCTCGAGAACCTCGGATACGATTCCCATATTTTTGTGATCATAATCTTGCACGGCAGCCATCTCGGATTTAAAAATGATCCCAAAATTGTTTTTTTGCACCCTCGAGAACCTCGAACACGATATCCATATTGCTAAAATAATATTTTTGTGCGGCGGCCATATTGGATTTGAAAAATGATCACAAAATCGTTCTCAGCACCCTCGAGAACCTCGTATACGATACCCATAATGTAGTTATCATACTTTTGAGCGGCGGCCATCTTAGATTTGGAAACTGATCACAGAATCGTTCTCTGCACCCTCAAGAACCTCGGATACGATACCCATATTTTTGTGATCATAATCTTGCACGGTGGCCCTCTTGGACTTGAAAAATTATCCCAAAATTGTTTTCTGCATCCTCGAGAACCTCGGACACGATAAATATATTGCTGAAAACATAATGGTTTGCGGCAGCCCTCTTGAATTTCTAAAATGATCGCAGAATTGTTCTCTGCACCCTCGAGAACCTCGCACACGATATCCATATCGCTAAAATCAAAATTTTGTGCGGCGGCCATCTTGGATTACAAAAATGATCACAAAATCGTTCTCAGCACCCTCGAGAACCTCGGATACGATACCCATAATGTAGTTATCATACTTTTGAGCGGCGGCCATCTTGGATTTGAAAAATGATCACAAAATCGTTCTCTGCACTCTCAAGAACCTCGGATACGATACCCATATTTTTGTGATCATAATATTGCACGGCGGCCCTCTTGGATTTGAAAAATGATCACAAAATCGTTCTGTGCACTTTCGAGAACCTCGGATACGATACCCATATTTTTGTGATCATAATCTTGCACGGCGGCCCTCTTAGATTTGAAAAATGATCCCAAAATTGTTTTCTGCATCCTCGAGAACCTCGGACACGATATACATATTGCTGAAAACATAATGGTTTGCGGCAGCCCTCTTGGATTTCTAAAATGATCGCAGAATTGTTCTCTGCACCCTCGAGAACCTCGGACACGATATCCATATTGCTAAAATCATAATTTTGAGCGGCGGTCATCTTGGATTTGAAAAATAATTACCAAATCGTTCTCTGCACCCTCGAGAACTTAGGATACGATACCAATAAAGTAGTTATTATACTTTTGAGCGGCGGCCATCTTTGATTAGAAAAATGATCACAAAATCGTTCTCAGCACCCTAGAGAACCTCGTATACGATACCCATAATGTAGTTATCATACTTTTGAGCGGCGGCCATCTTGGATTTGGAAACTGATCACAGAAACGTTCTCTGCAACCTCGAGAACCTCTGATACGATACCCATAATGTAGTTATCATAATTTTGAGTGGAGGCCATCTCGGATTTAAAAATGATCCCAAACTTGTTTTCTGCATCCTCGAGAGCCTCGGACACGATATACATATTGCTGAAAACATAATTGTTTGCGGCAGCCCTCTTGGATTTCAAAAATGATCACAGAATTGTTCTCTGCACCCTCGAGAACCTCGGACACGATATCCATATTGCTAAAATCATAATCTTGCACGGGGGCCCTCTTGGATTTGAAAAATGATCACAAAATCGTTCTCAGCACCCTCGAGAACCTCGTATACGATATCCATAATGTAGTTATCATACTTTTGAGCGGCGGCCATCTTGGATTTGGAAACTGATCACAGAATCGTTCTCTGCACCCTCAAGAACCTCGGATACGATACCCATATTTTTGTGATCATAATCTTGCACGGCGGCCCTCTTGGATTTGAAAAATGATCCCAAAATTGTTTTCTGCATCCTCGAGAACCTCGGACACGATAAACATATTGCTGAAAACATAATGGTTTGCGGCAGCCCTCTTGGATTTCTAAAATGATCGCAGAATTGTTCTCTGCACCCTCGAGAACCTCGGACACGATATCCATATTGCTAAAATCATAATTTTGAGCGGCGGTCATCTTGGATTTGAAAAATAATTACCAAATCGTTCTCTGCACCCTCGAGAACTTAGGATACGATACCAATAAAGTAGTTATTATACTTTTGAGCGGCGGCCATCTAGGATTTAAAAATGAAACCAAAATTGTTTTCTGCACTTTCGAGAAACTCGGACACGATATCCATATTGCTGAAAACATAATTTTGTGCGGCGGCCATCTTGGATTACAAAAATGATCACAAAATCGTTCACAGCGTCCTCGAGAACCTCGGATACGATACCTATAATGTAGGTATCATACTTTTGAGCGGCGGCCATCTTGGATTTGAAAAATGATCACAAAATCGTTCTCTACACTCTCAAGAACCTCGGATACAATACCCATATTTTTGTGATCATAATCTTGCACGGCGGCCCTCTTGGATTTGAAAAATGATCACAAAATCGTTTTTAGCACCCTCGAGAACCTAGATTACGATACCCATAATCTAGTTATCATAATTTTGAGCGGCGGCAATCTTGGATTTCAAAAATGATCACAAAATCGTTCTGTGCACTCTCGAGAACCTCGGATACGATTCCCATATTATTGTGATCATAATCTTGCACGGCAGCCATCTCGGATTTAAAAATGATCCCAAAATTGTTTTTTTGCACCCTCGAGAACCTCGGACACGATATCCATATTGCTAAAATAATATTTTTGTGCGGCGGCCATATTAGATTTAAAAAATGATCACCAAATCGTTCTCTGCACCCTCGAATACCTCGGATACGATACCAATAAAGTAGTTATCTACTCAAACGTCCGGGCAACTAGAGCGGCTTTTTTCTTTAGACAGTCAAACGTCCAGGCAACCAGAGTGGCCCAGTCGACTTGCGTATTTATTTTGTGTTATAATCTGTAGTATGAGTGAATTAGCTTGTCAAATACGATTTTTAAGACTCTATGGTAAGTAATTGTAATAGGCTTATCTTTAAATATCAAGTATCCGAGCAAAAATTAAAAGAAATAATTAATTGAAAATCGGTTTGCGGGGGGTATTGTCATTTGTTTATTTTTGTAGTGTCAAGTGTTTTGTTATTGTTTTGTTTATCATGTAAGTGTAATATTTTAATTACGTATTATATTTGTTTTATATATGAAATTAATCCTCATAATATCTAGTTTCCGATTTTATCTACAAATTACATATAAAATTCTTCTTACGACATTAAATCGACAAGTTATAACAGTATGATCGATACTACTTTATCGATTTGGTTTAAATATCAAATTTTTATTGTAATCCAATTAATTAACAGTATATCATTTCTTGTAATAGGGACTAAATATCATAAATATAATGTTTATAATATTCAACAATCTGGATGTATTGAGACAACCAAGTATTTCACGTTTTACTTGTGCATTCCGCAGATAAATTGTAGGTATATACTAAGAATGGGTGCTTTATTTTAGTTTAATGCAACAATCCCGTAAGTCGAAGTAATGACATATTAATATCAAAAAATAGGTTATATAGTCTATTTCAATAATAATCAAGTTGTATTAATGTGTGCGCTAATATTTTACATAAAAACTTAATATAATGAAAATGTTATCACATTTCTACCTATAATCTCGAGCTTTAACCTTTTATTTATATATAACTTGGGTTCAAAAACATAATTTATGATTTTACACGTTGATTTTCTATACTTTTAACTACGTGAATGTATTTTTTATATAGCCATAGGTGGAGTCGTTATGTAATTATATCGCTTTTAATAATGATGAATCTCGCGCTCGCCGTCGGATAATCTTAATCGCGTCATCGGACGTTTCGCTACCTGCCAGCTGTCATTAATCGGACGTTGCAATAGTTATCATACTTTTGAGCGGCGGCTATCTTGGTTTTGAAAACTGATCACAAAATCATTCTCTGCACTCTCAAGAACCTCGGATACGATACCCATATTTTTTTGATCATAATCTTGCATGGCGGCCCTCTTGGATTTGAAAAAATATCACAAAATCGTTCTCAGCACCCTCGTGAACCTCGGATACGATACCCATAATGTAGTTATCATACTTTTGAGCGGCGGCCATCTTGGATTTGAAAACTGATCACAGAATCATTCTCTGCACCCTCAAGAACCTCGGGTACGATATCCATATTGATGAAATCATAATTTTGAGCGGCGGCCCTCTTGGATTTGAAAAATGATCACAAAATCGTTCTTAGCACCCTCGAGAACCTAGGATACGATACCCATAATCTAGTTATCATAATTTTGAGCGGCGGCCATCTTGGATTTCAAAAATGATCACAAAATCGCTCTGTGCACTCTCGAGAACCTCGGATACGATACCCATATTTTTGTGATCATAATCTTGCACGGCGGCCATCTCGGATTTAAAAATGATCCCAAAATTGTTTTTTGCACCCTCGAGAACCTCGGACACGATATCCATATTGCTAAAATAATAATTTTGTGTGGCGGCCATCTTGGATTTGAAAAATGATCACCAAATCGTTCTCTGCACCCTCGAAAACCTCGGATACGATACCAATAAAGTAGTTATCATACTTTTGAGCGGCGGCCATCTTGGATTTGAAAACTGATCACAAAATCGTTCTCTGTGCACCCTCGAAAACCTCGGATACGATACCCATATTTTTGTGATCATAATCTTGCACGGCGGCTATCCTTGAATTGAAAAATGATAACAAAATCGTTCTCAGCACCCTCGAGAACCTCGGACACGATATCCATATTGCTAAAATCATAATCTTGCACGGCGGCCCTCTTGGATTTGAAAAATGATCACAAAATCGTTCTCAGCACCCTCGAGAACCTCGTATACGATACCCATAATGTAGTTATCATACTTTTGAGCGGCGGCCATCTTGGATTTGGAAACTGATCACAGAATCGTTCTCTGCACCCTCAAGAACCTCGGATACGATACCCATATTTTTGTGATCATAATCTTGCACGGCGGCCCTCTTGGATTTGAAAAATGATCCCAAAATTGTTTTCTGCATCCTCGAGAACCTCGGACACGATATACATATTGCTGAAAACATAATGGCTTGCGGCAGCCCTCTTGGATTTCCAAAATGATCGCAGAATTGTCCTCTGCACCCTCGAGAACCTCAGACACGATATCCATATTGCTAAAATCATAATTTTGAGCGGCGGTTATCTTGGATTTGAAAAATAATTACCAAATCGTTCTCTGCACCCTCGAGAACTTAGGATACGATACCAATAAAGTAGTTATTATACTTTTGAGCGGCGGCCATCTAGGATTTAAAAATGAACCCAAAATTTTTTTCGCACTTTCGAGAAACTCGGACACGATATCCATATTGCTGAAAACATAATTTTGTGCGGCGGCCATCTTGGATTACAAAAATGATCACAAAATCGTTCTCAGCACCCTCGAGTACCTTGGATACGATACCTATAATGTAGGTATCATACTTTTGAGCGGCGGCCATCTTGGATTTGAAAAATGATCACAAAATCGTTCTCTGCACCCTCAAGAACCTCGGATACGATACCCATATTTTTGTGATCATAATCTTGCACGGCGGCCCTCTTGGATTTTAAAAATGATCACAAAATCGTTTTTAGCACCCTCGAGAACCTAGAATACGATACCCATAATCTAGTTATCATAATTTTGAGCAGCGGCCATCTTGGATTTCAAAAATGATCACAAAATCGTTCTGTGCACTCTCGAGAACCTCGGATACGATTCCCATATTTTTGTGATCATAATCTTGCACGGCAGCCATCTCGGATTTAAAAATGATCCCAAAATTGTTTTTTTGCACCCTCGAGAACCTCGGACACGATATCCATATTGCTAAAATAATATTTTTGTGCGGCGGCCATATTGGATTTAAAAAATGATCACCAAATCGTTCTCTGCACCCTCGAATACCTCGGATACGATACCAATAAAGTAGTTATCATACTTTTGAGCGGCGGCTATCTTGGTTTTGAAAACTGATCACAAATTCGTTCTCAGCACCCTCGAGAAACTCGGATACGATACCCATAATGTAGTTATCATACTTTTGAGCGGCGGCCATCTTGGATTTGAAAAATGATCACAAAATCATTCTCTGCACTCTCAAGAACCTCGGATACGATACCCATATTTTTTTGATCATAATCTTGCAAGGCGGCCCTCTTGGATTTGAAAAATTATCACAAAATCGTTCTCAGCACCCTCGTGAACCTCGGATATGATACCCATAATGTAGTTATCATACTTTTGAGCGGCGGCCATCTTGGATTTGAAAACTGATCACAGAATCATTCTCTGCACCCTCAAGAACCTCGGGTACGATATCCATATTGATGAAATCATAATTTTGAGCGGCGGCCCTCTTGTATTTGAAAAATGATCACAAAATCGTTCTTAGCACCCTCGAGAACCTAGGATACGATACCCATAATCTAGTTATCATAATTTTTGAGCGGCGGCCATCTTGGATTTCAAAAATGATCACAAAATTGGTCTGTGCACTCTAGAGAACCTCGGATACGATACCCATATTTTTGTGATCATAATCTTGCACGGCGGCCATCTCGGATTTAAAAATGATCCCAAAATTGTTTTTTGCACCCTCGAGAACCTCGGACACGATATCCATATTGCTAAAATAATAATGTTGTGCGGCGGCCATCTTGGATTTGAATAATGATCACCAAGTCGTTCTCAGCACCCTCGTGAACCTCAGATACGATACCCATAATGTAGTTATCATACTTTTGAGCGGCGGCCATCTTGGATTTGAAAACTGATCACAGAATCATTCTCTGCACACTCAAGAACCTCGGGTGCGATATCCATATTGTTGAAATCATAATTTTGAGCGGCGGCCCTCTTGGATTTGAAAAATGATCACAAAATCGTTCTTAGCACCCTCGAGAACCTAGGATACGATACCAATAATCTAGTTAACATAATTTTTAGCGGCGGCCATCTTGGATTTCAAAAATGATCTTAAAATCGTTCTGTGCACTCTCGAGAACCTCGGATACGATACCCATTTTTTTGTGATCATAATCTTGCACGGCGGCCATCTCGGATTTAAAAATTATCCCAAAATTATTTTTTGCACCCTCGAGAACCTCGGACACGATATCCATATTGCTAAAATAATAATTTTGTGCGGCGGCCATCTTGGATTTGAAAAATGATCACAAAATCGTTCTCTGTGCACCCTCGAAAACCTCGGATACGATACCCATATTTTTGTGATCATAATCTTGCACGGCGGCTATCCTTGAATTGAAAAATGATAACAAAATCGTTCTCAGCACCCTCGAGAACCTCGGACACGATATCCATATTGCTAAAATCATAATCTTGCACGGCGGCCCTCTTGGATTTGAAAAATGATCACAAAATCGTTCTCAGCACCCTCGAGAACCTCGTATACGATACCCATAATGTAGTTATCATACTTTTGAGCGGCGGCCATCTTGGATTTGGAAACTGATCACAGAATCGTTCTCTGCACCCTCAAGAACCTCGGATACGATATCCATATTTTTGTGATCATAATCTTGCACGGCGGCCCTCTTGGATTTGAAAAATGATCCCAAAATTGTTTTCTGCATCCTCGAGAACCTCGGACACGATATACATATGGCTGAAAACATAATGGCTTGCGGCAGCCCTCTTGGATTTCTAAAATGATCGCAGAATTGTCCTCTGCACCCTCGAGAACCTCGGACACGATATCCATATTGCTAAAATCATAATTTTGAGCGGCGGTCATCTTGGATTTGAAAAATAATTACCAAATCGTTCTCTGCACCCTCGAGAACTTAGGATACGATACCAATAAAGTAGTTATTATACTTTTGAGCGGCGGCCATCTAGGATTTAAAAATGAACCCAAAATTGTTTTCTGCACTTTCGAGACACTCGGACACGATATCCATATTGCTGAAAACATAATTTTGTGCGGCGGCCATCTTGGATTACAAAAATGATCACAAAATCGTTCTCAGCACCCTCGAGTACCTCGGATACGATACCTATAATGTAGGTATCATACTTTTGAGCGGCGGCCATCTTGGATTTAAAAAATGATCACAAAATCGTTCTCTGCACTCTCAAGAACCTCGGGTACGATATCAATATTGATGAAATCATAATTTTGAGCGGCGGCCCTCTTGGATTTGAAAAATTATCACAAAATCGTTCTTAGCACCCTCGAGAACCTAGGATACGATACCCATAATCTAGTTATCATAATTTTGAACGGCGGCCATCTTGGATTTCAAAAATGATCACAAAATCGTTTTGTGCACTCTCGAGAACCTCGGATACGATTCCCATATTTTTGTGATCATAATCTTGCACGGCAGCCATCTCGGATTTAAAAATGATCCCAAAATTGTTTTTTTTCACCCTCGAGAACCTCGGACACGATATCCATATTGCTAAAATAATATTTTTGTGCGGCGGCCATATTGGATTTGAAAAATGATCACCAAATCGTTCTCTGCACCCTCGAATACCTCGGATACGATACCAATAAAGTAGTTATCATACTTTTGAGCGGCGGCCATCTTGGTTTTGAAAACTGATCACAAATTCGTTCTCAGCACCCTCGAGAACCTCGGATAAGATACCCATAATGTAGTTATCATACTTTTTAGCGGCGGCCATCTTGGATTTGAAAAATGATCACAAAATCATTCTCTGCACTCTCAAGAACCTCGGATACGATACCCATATTTTTTTGATCATAATCTTGCATGGCGGCCCACTTGGATTTGAAAAATTATCACAAAATCGTTCTCAGCACCCTCGTGAACCTCGGATACGATACCCATAATGTAGTTATCATACTTTTGAGCGGCGGCCATCTTGGATTTGAAAACTGATCACAAAATCGTTCTCTGTGCACCCTCGAAAACCTCGGATACGATACCCATATTTTTGTGATCATAATCTTGCACGGCGGCTATCCTTGAATTGAAAAATGATAACAAAATCGTTCTCAGCACCCTCGAGAACCTCGGACACGATATCCATATTGCTAAAATCATAATCTTGCACGGCGGCCCTCTTGGATTTGAAAAATGATCACAAAATCGTTCTCAGCACCCTCGACAACCTCGTATTAGATACCCATAATGTAGTTATCATACTTTTGAGCGGCGGCCATCTTGGATTTGGAAAGTGATCACAGAATCGTTCTCTGCACCCTCAAGAACCTCGGATACGATACCCATATTTTTGTGATCATAATCTTGCACGGCGGCCCTCTTGGATTTGAAAAATGATCCCAAAATTGTTTTCTGCATCCTCGAGAACCTCGGACACGATATACATATTGCTGAAAACATAATGGCTTGCGGCAGCCCTCTTGGATTTCTAAAATGATCGCAGAATTGTCCTCTGCACCCTCAAGAACCTCGGACACGATATCCATATTGCTAAAATCATAATTTTGAGCGGCGGTCATCTTGGATTTGAAAAATAATTACCAAATCGTTCTCTGCACCCTCGAGAACTTAGGATACGATACCAATAAAGTAGTTATTATACTTTTGAGCGGCGGCCATCTAGGATTTAAAAATGAACCCAAAATTGTTTTCTGCACTTTCGAGAAACTCGGACACGATATCCATATTAGTGAAAACATAATTTTGTGCGGCGGCCATCTTGGATTACAAAAATGATCACAAAATCGTTCACAGCGTCCTCGAGTACCTCGGATACGATACCTATAATGTAGGTATCATACTTTTGAGCGGCGGCCATCTTGGATTTAAAAAATGATCACAAAATCGTTCTCTGCACTCTCAAGAACCTCGGGTACGATATCAATATTGATGAAATCATAATTTTGAGCGGCGGCCCTCTTGGATTTGAAAAATTATCACAAAATCGTTCTTAGCACCCTCGAGAACCTAGGATACGATACCCATAATCTAGTTATCATAATTTTGAACGGCGGCCATCTTGGATTTCAAAAATGATCACAAAATCGTTTTGTGCACTCTCGAGAACCTCGGATACGATTCCCATATTTTTGTGATCATAATCTTGCACGGCAGCCATCTCGGATTTAAAAATGATCCCAAAATTGTTTTTTTGCACCCTCGAGAACCTCGGACACGATATCCATATTGCTAAAATAATATTTTTGTGCGGCGGCCATATTGGATTTGAAAAATGATCACCAAATCGTTCTCTGCACCCTCGAATACCTCGGATACGATACCAATAAAGTAGTTATCATACTTTTGAGCGGCGGCCATCTTGGTTTTGAAAACTGATCACAAATTCGTTCTCAGCACCCTCGAGAACCTCGGATACGATACCCATAATGTAGTTATCATACTTTTGAGCGGCGGCCATCTTGGATTTGAAAAATGATCACAAAATCATTCTCTGCACTCTCAAGAACCTCGGATACGATACCCATATTTTTTTGATCATAATCTTGCATGGCGGCCCACTTGGATTTGAAAAATTATCACAAAATCGTTCTCAGCACCCTCGTGAACCTCGGATACGATACCCATAATGTAGTTATCATACTTTTGAGCGGCGGCCATCTTGGATTTGAAAACTGATCACAGAATCATTCTCTGCACCCTCAAGAACCTCGGGTACGATATCAATATTGATGAAATCATAATTTTGAGCGGCGGCCCTCTTGGATTTGAAAAATTATCACAAAATCGTTCTTAGCACCCTCGAGAACCTAGGATACGATACCCATAATCTAGTTATCATAATTTTGAACGGCGGCCATCTTGGATTTCAAAAATGATCACAAAATCGTTCTGTGCACTCTCGAGAACCTCGGATACGATACCCATATTTTTGTGATCATAATCTTGCACGGCGGCCATCTCGGATTTAAAAATGATCCCAAAATTGTTTTTGCACTCTCGAGAACCTCGGACACGATATCCATGTTGCTAAAATAATAATTTTGTGCGGCAGCCATCTTGGATTTGAAAAATGATCACCAAATCGTTCTCTGCACCCTCGAAAACCTCGGATACGATACCAATAAAGTAGTTATCATACTTTTGAGCGGCGGCCATCTTGGATTTGAAAACTGATCACAAAATCGTTCTCTGTGCACCCTCGAAAACCTCGGATACGATACCCATATTTTTGTGATCATAATCTTGCACGGCGGCTATCCTTGAATTGAAAAATGATAACAAAATCGTTCTCAGCACCCTCTAGAACCTCGGATACGATACCCATAATCTAGTTATCAAACTTTTGAGCGGCGGCCATCTCGGATTTAAAAATGATCCCGAAATGGTTTACTACACCCTCGAGAACCTCGGACACGATATCCATATTGCTGAAAACATAATTTTGTGCGGCGGCAATCTTTGATTAGAAAAATGATCACAAAATCGTTCTCAGCACCCTCGAGAACCTAGGATACGATACCCATAATCTAGTTATCAAACTTTTGAGCGGCGGCCATCTCGGATTTAAAAATGATCCCAAAATTGTTTACTGCACCCTCGAGAACCTCGGACAGGATATCCGTATTGCTGAAAACATAATTTTGTGCGGCGGCAATCTTTGATTAGAAAAATGATCACAAAATCGTTCTCTGCAACCTCGAGAACCTCTGATACGATACCCATAATGTAGTTATCATAATTTTTAGTGGAGGCCATCTCGGATTTAAAAATGATCCCAAAATTGTTTTCTGCATCCTCAAGAACCTCGGACACGATATACATATTGCTGAAAACATAATTGTTTGCGGCAGCCCTCTTGGATTTCAAAAATGATCACAGAATTGTTCTCTGCACCCTCGAGAACCTCGGACACGATATCCATATTGCTAAAATCATAATCTTGCACGGGGGCCCTCTTGGATTTGAAAAATGATCACAAAATCGTTCTCAGCACCCTCGAGAGCCTCGTATACGATACCCATAATGTAGTTATCATACTTTTGAGCGGCGGCCATCTTGGATTTGGAAACTGATCACAGAATCGTTCTCTGCACCCTCAAGAACCTCGGATATGATACCTATATTTTTGTGATCATAATCTTGCACGGCGGCTCTCTTGGATTTGAAAAATGATCCCAAAATTGTTTTCTGCATCCTCGAGAACCTCGGACACGATATACATATTGCTGAAAACATAATGGTTTGTGGCAGCCCTCTTGGATTTCTAAAATGATCGCAGAATTGTTCTCTGCACCCTCGAGAACCTCGGACACGATATCCATATTGCTAAAATCATAATTTTGAGCGGCGGTCATCTTGGATTTGAAAAATAATTACCAAATCGTTCTCTGCAACCTCGAGAACTTAGGATACGATACCAATAAAGTAGTTATTATACTTTTGAGCGGCGGCCATCAAGGATTTAAAAATGAAACCAAAATTGTTTTCTGCACTTTCGAGAAACTCGGACACGATATCCATATTGCTAAAAACATAATTTTGTGCGGCGGCCATCTTGGATTACAAAAATGATCACAAAATCGTTCTCAGCACCCTCGAGAACCTCGGATACGATACCTATAATGCAGGTATCATACTTTTGAGCGGCGGCCATCTTGGATTTGAAAAATGATCACAAAATCGTTCTCTGCACTCTCAAGAACCTCGGATACGATACCCATATTTTTGTGATCATAATCTTGCACGGCGGCCCTCTTGGAATTGAAAAATGATCACAAAATCGTTCTTAGCACCCTCGAGAACCTAGGATACGATACCCATAATCTAGTTATCATAATTTTGAGCGGCGGCCATCTTGGATTTCAAAAATGATCACAAAATCGTTCTGTGCACTCTCGAGAACCTCGGATACGATTCCCATATTTTTGTGATCATAATCTTGCACGGCAGCCATCTCGAATTTAAAAATGATCCCAAAATTGTTTTTTTGCACCCTCGAGAACCTCGGACTCGATATTCATATTGCTAAAATAATATTTTTGTGCGGCGGCCATATTGGATTTAAAAAATGATCACCAAATCGTTCTCTGCACCCTCGAATACCTCGGATACGATACCAATAAAGTAGTTATCATACTTTTGAGCGGCGGCCATCTTGGTTTTGAAAACTGATCACAAATTCGTTCTCAGCACCCTCGAGAACCTCGGATACGATACCCATAATGTAGTTATCATACTTTTGAGCGGCGGCCCTCTTGGATTTGAAAAATTATCACAAAATCGTTCTTAGCACCCTCGAGAACCTAGGATACGATACCCATAATCTAGTTATCATAATTTTGAGCGGCGGCCATCTTGGATTTCAAAAATGATCACAAAATCGTTCTGTGCACTCTCGAGAACCTAAGACACGATACCCATATTTTTGTGATCATAATCTTGCACGGCGGCCATCTCGGATTTAAAAATGATCCCAAAATTGTTTTTTGCACCCTCGAGAACCTCGGACACGATATCCATATTGCTAAAATAATAATTTTGTGCGGCGGCCATCTTGGATTTGAAAAATGATCACCAAATCGTTCTCTGCACCCTCGAAAACCTCGGATACGATACCAATAAAGTAGTTATCATATTTTTGAGCGGCGGCCATCTTGGATTTGAAAACTGATCACAAAATCGTTCTCTGTGCACCCTCGAAAACCTCGGATACGATACCCATATTTTTGTGATCATAATCTTGCACGGCGGCTATCCTTGAATTGAAAAATGATAACAAAATCGTTCTCAGCACCCTCGAGAACCTCGGATACGATACCCATAATTTAGTTATCAAACTTTTGAGCGGCAGCCATCTCGGATTTAAAAATGATCCCGAAATTGTTTACTGCACCCTCGAGAACCTCGGACACGATATTCATATTGCTGAAAACATAATTTTGTGCGGCGGCAATCTTTGATTAGAAAAATGATCACAAAATCGTTCTCAGCACCCTCGAGAACCTCGTATACGATACCCATAATGTAATTATCATACTTTTGAGCGGCGGCCATCTTGGATTTGGAAACTGATCACAGAATCGTTCTCTGCACCCTCAAGAACCTCGGATACGATACCCATATTTTTGTGATCATAATCTTGCACGGCGGCCCTCTTGGATTTGAAAAATGATCCCAAAATTGTTTTCTGCATCCTCGAGAACCTCGGACACGATATACATATTGCTGAAAACATAATGGTTTGCGGCAGCCCTCTAGGATTTAAAAATGAACCCAAAATTGTTTTCTGCACTTTCGAGAAACTCGGACACGATATCCATATTGCTGAAAACATAATTTTGTGCGGCGGCCATCTTGGATTACAAAAATGATCACAAAATCGTTCTCAGCACCCTCGAGAACCTCGGATACGATACCTATAATGTAGGTATCATACTTTTGAGCGGCGGCCATCTTGGATTTGAAAAATGATCACAAAATCGTTCTCTGCACTCTCAAGAACCTCGCATACGATACCCATATTTTTGTGATCATAATCTTGCACGGCGGCCCTCTTGGATTTGAAAAATGATCACAAAATCGTTTTTAGCACCCTCGAGAACCTAGAATACGATACACATAATCTAGTTATCATAATTTTGAGCGGCGGCCATCTTGTATTTCAAAAATGATCACAAAATCGTTCTGTGCACTCTCGAGAACCTCGGATACGATTCCCATATTTTTGTGATCATAATCTTGCACGGCAGCCATCTCGGATTTAAAAATGATCCCAAAATTGTTTTTTAGCACCCTCGAGAACCTCGAACACGATATCCATATTGCTAAAATAATATTTTTGTGCGGCGGCCATATTGGATTTGAAAAATGATCACAAAATCGTTCTCTGCACCCTCGAATACCTCGGATACGATACCAATAAAGTAGTTATCATACTTTTGAGCGGCGGCCATCTTGGTTTTGAAAACTGATCACAAATTCGTTCTCAGCACCCTCGAGAACCTCGGATACGATACCCATAATGTAGTTATCATACTTTTGAGCGGCGGCCATCTTGGATTTGAAAAATGATCACAAAATCATTCTCTGCACTCTCAAGAACCTCGGATACGATACCCATATTTTTTTGATCATAATCTTGCATGGCGGCCCCCTTGGATTTGAAAAATTATCACAAAATCGTTCTCAGCACCCTCGTGAACCTCGGATACGATACCCATAATGTAGTTATCATACTTTTGAGCGGCGGCCATCTTGGATTTGAAAACTGATCACAGAATCATTCTCTGCGCCCTCGAGAACCTCTGATACGATACCCATAATGTAGTTATCATAATTTTGAGTGGAGGCCATCTCGGATTTAAAAATGATCCCAAAATTGTTTTCTGCATCCTCGAGAGCCTCGGACACGATATACATATTGCTGAAAACATAATTGTTTGCGGCAGCCCTCTTGGATTTCAAAAATGATCACAGAATTGTTCTCTGCACCCTCGACAACCTCGGACACGATATCCATATTGCTAAAATCATAATCTTGCACGGTGGCCCTCTTGGATTTGAAAAATGATCACAAAATCGTTCTCAGCACCCTCGAGAACCTCGTATACGATATCCATAATGTAGTTATCATACTTTTGAGCGGCGGCCATCTTGGATTTGGAAACTGATCACAGAATCGTTCTCTGCACCCTCAAGAACCTCGGATACGATACCCATATTTTTGTGATCATAATCTTGCACGGCGGCCCTCTTGGATTTGAAAAATGATCCCAAAATTGTTTTCTACATCCTCGAGAACCTCGGACACGATATACATATTGCTGAAAACATAATGGTTTGCGGCAGCCCTCTTGTATTTCTAAAATGATCGCAGAATTGTTCTCTGCACCCTCGAGAAACTCGGACACGATATCCATATTGCTAAAATCATAATTTTGAGCGGCGGTCATCTTGGATTTGAAAAATAATTACCAAATCGTTCTCTGCACCCTCGAGAACTTAGGATACGATACCAATAAAGTAGTTATTATTCTTTTGAGCGGCGGCCATCTAGGGTTTAAAAATGAAACCAAAATTGTTTTCTGCACTTTCGAGAAACTCGGACATGATATCCATATTGCTGAAAACATAATTTTGTGCGGCGGCCATCTTGGATTACAAAAATGATCACAAAATCGTTCTCAGCACCCTCGAGAACCTCGGATACGATACCTATAATGCAGGTATCATACTTTTGAGCGGCGGCCATCTTGGATTTGAAAAATGATCACAAAATCGTTCTCTGCACTCTCAAGAACCTCGGATACGATACCCATATTTTTGTGATCATAATCTTGCACGGCGGCCCTCTTGGATTTGAAAAATGATCACAAAATCGTTTTTAGCACCCTCGAGAACCTAGAATACGATACCCATAATCTAGTTATCATAAATTTGAGCGGCGGCCATCTTGGATTTCAAAAATGATCACAAAATCGTTCTGTGCACTCTCGAGAACCTAAGACACGATACCCATATTTTTGTGATCATAATCTTGCACAGCGGCCATCTCGGATTTAAAAATGATCCCAAAATTGTTTTTTGCACCCTCGAGAACCTCGGACACGATATCCATATTGCTAAAATAATAATTTTGTGCGGCGGCCATATTGGATTTAAAAAATGATCACCAAATCGTTCTCTGCACCCTCGAATACCTCGGATACGATACCAATAAAGTAGTTATCATACTTTTGAGCGGCGGCCATCTTGGTTTTGAAAACTGATCACAAATTCGTTCTCAGCACCCTCGAGAACCTCGGATACGATACCCATAATGTAGTTATCATACTTTTGAGCGGCGGCCCTCTTGGATTTGAAAAATTATCACAAAATCGTTCTTAGCACCCTCGAGAACCTAGGATACGATACCCATAATCTAGTTATCATAATTTTGAGCGGCGGCCATCTTGGATTTCAAAAATGATCACAAAATCGTTCTGTGCACTCTCGAGAACCTAAGACACGATACCCATATTTTTGTGATCATAATCTTGCACGGCGGCCATCTCGGATTTAAAAATGATCCCAAAATTGTTTTTTGCACCCTCGAGAACCTCGGACACGATATCCATATTACTAAAATAATAATTTTGTGCGGCGGCCATCTTGGATTTGAAAAATGATCACCAAATCGTTCTCTGCACCCTCGAAAACCTCGAATACGATACCAATAAAGTAGTTATCATATTTTTGAGCGGCGGCCATCTTGGATTTGAAAACTGATCACAAAATCGTTCTCTGTGCACCCTCGAAAACCTCGGATACGATACCCATATTTTTGTGATCATAATCTTGCACGGCGGCTATCCTTGAATTGAAAAATGATAACAAAATCGTTCTCAGCACCCTCGAGAACCTCGGATACGATACCCATAATTTAGTTATCAAACTTTTGAGCGGCAGCCATCTCGGATTTAAAAATGATCCCGAAATTGTTTACTGCACCCTCGAGAACCTCGGACACGATATCCATATTGCTGAAAACATAATTTTGTGCGGCGGCAATCTTTGATTAGAAAAATGATCACAAAATCGTTCTCAGCACCCTCGAGAACCTCGTATACGATACCCATAATGTAATTATCATATTTTTGAGCGGCGGCCATCTTGGATTTGGAAACTGATCACAGAATCGTTCTCTGCACCCTCAAGAACCTCGGATACAATACCCATATTTTTGTGATCATAATCTTGCACGGCGGCCCTCTTGGATTTGAAAAATGATCCCAAAATTGTTTTCTGCATCCTCGAGAACCTCGGACACGATATACATATTGCTGAAAACATAATGGTTTGCGGCAGCCCTCTAGGATTTAAAAATGAACCCAAAATTGTTTTCTGCACTTTCGAGAAACTCGGACACGATATCCATATTGCTGAAAACATAATTTTGTGCGGCGGCCATCTTGGATTACAAAAATGATCACAAAATCGTTCTCAGCACCCTCGAGAACCTCGGATACGATACCTATAATGTAGGTATCATACTTTTGAGCGGCGGCCATCTTGGATTTGAAAAATGATCACAAAATCGTTCTCTGCACTCTCAAGAACCTCGCATACGATACCCATATTTTTGTGATCATAATCTTGCACGGCGGCCCTCTTGGATTTGAAAAATGATCACAAAATCGTTTTTAGCACCCTCGAGAACCTAGAATACGATACACATAATCTAGTTATCATAATTTTGAGCGGCGGCCATCTTGTATTTCAAAAATGATCACAAAATCGTTCTGTGCACTCTCGAGAAACTCGGATACGATTCCCATATTTTTGTGATCATAATCTTGCACGGCAGCCATCTCGGATTTAAAAATGATCCCAAAATTGTTTTTAGCACCCTCGAGAACCTCGAACACGATATCCATATTGCTAAAATAATATTTTTGTGCGGCGGCCATATTGGATTTGAAAAATGATCACAAAATCGTTCTCTGCACCCTCGAATACCTCGGATACGATACCAATAAAGTAGTTATCATACTTTTGAGCGGCGGCCATCTTGGTTTTGAAAACTGATCACAAATTCGTTCTCAGCACCCTCGAGAACCTCGGATACGATACCCATAATGTAGTTATCATACTTTTGAGCGGCGGCCATCTTGGATTTGAAAAATGATCACAAAATCATTCTCTGCACTCTCAAGAACCTCGGATACGATACCCATATTTTTTTGATCATAATCTTGCATGGCGGCCCCCTTGGATTTGAAAAATTATCACAAAATCGTTCTCAGCACCCTCGTGAACCTCGGATACGATACCCATAATGTAGTTATCATAATTTTGAGCGGCGGCCATCTTGGATTTGAAAACTGATCACAGAATCATTCTCTGCGCCCTCGAGAACCTCTGATACGATACCCATAATGTAGTTATCATAATTTTGAGTGGAGGCCATCTCGGATTTAAAAATGATCCCAAAATTGTTTTCTGCATCCTCGAGAGCCTCGGACACGATATACATATTGCTGAAAACATAATTGTTTGCGGCAGCCCTCTTGGATTTCAAAAATGATCACAGAATTGTTCTCTGCACCCTCGACAACCTCGGACACGATATCCATATTGCTAAAATCATAATCTTGCACGGTGGCCCTCTTGGATTTGAAAAATGATCACAAAATCGTTCTCAGCACCCTCGAGAACCTCGTATACGATACCCATTATGTAGTTATCATACTTTTGAGCGGCGGCCATCTTGGATTTGGAAACTGATCACAGAATCGTTCTCTGCACCCTCAAGAACCTCGGATACGATACCAATATTTTTGTGATCATAATCTTGCACGGCGGCCCTCTTGGATTTGAAAAATGATCCCAAAATTGTTTTCTACATCCTCGAGAACCTCGGACACGATATACATATTGCTGAAAACATAATGGTTTGCGGCAGCCCTCTTGTATTTCTAAAATGATCGCAGAATTGTTCTCTGCACCCTCGAGAAACTCGGACACGATATCCATATTGCTAAAATCATAATTTTGAGCGGCGGTCATCTTGGATTTGAAAAATAATTACCAAATCGTTCTCTGCACCCTCGAGAACTTAGGATACGATACCAATAAAGTAGTTATTATTCTTTTGAGCGGCGGCCATCTAGGGTTTAAAAATGAAACCAAAATTGTTTTCTGCACTTTCGAGAAACTCGGACATGATATCCATATTGCTGAAAACATAATTTTGTGCGGCGGCCATCTTGGATTACAAAAATGATCACAAAATCGTTCTCAGCACCCTCGAGAACCTCGGATACGATACCTATAATGCAGGTATCATACTTTTGAGCGGCGGCCATCTTGGATTTGAAAAATGATCACAAAATCGTTCTCTGCACTCTCAAGAACCTCGGATACGATACCCATATTTTTGTGATCATAATCTTGCACGGCGGCCCTCTTGGATTTGAAAAGTGATCACAAAATCGTTTTTAGCACCCTCGAGAACCTAGAATACGATACCCATAATCTAGTTATCATAAATTTGAGCGGCGGCCATCTTGGATTTCAAAAATGATCACAAAATCGTTCTGTGCACTCTCGAGAACCTCGGATACGATTCCCATATTTTTGTGATCATAATCTTGCACGGCAGCCATCTCGGATTTAAAAATGATTCCAAAATTGTTTTTTTGCACCCTCGAGAACCTCGGACACGATATCCATATTGCTAAAATAATATTTTTGTGCGGCGGCCATATTGGATTTAAAAAATGATCACCAAATCGTTCTCTGCACCCTCGAATACCTCGGATACGATACCAATAAAGTAGTTATCATACTTTTGAGCAGCGGCCATCTTGGTTTTGAAAACTGATCACAAATTCGTTCTCAGCACCTTCGAGAACCTCGGATACGATACCCATAAAGTAGTTATCATACTTTTGAGCGGCGGCCATCTTGGATTTGAAAACTGATCACAGAATCATTCTCTGCACCCTCAAGAACCTCGGGTACGATATCAATATTGATGAAATCATAATTTTGAGCGGCGGCCCTCTTGGATTTGAAAAATTATCACAAAATCGTTCTTAGCACCCTCGAGAACCTAAGATACGATACCCATATTTTTGTGATCATAATCTTGCACGGCGGCCATCTCGGATTTAAAAATGATCACAAAATCGTTCTCAGCACCCTCGAGAACCTCGTATACGATACCCATAATGTAGTTATCATAGTTTTGAGCGGCGGCCATCTTGGATTTGGAAACTGATCACAGAATCGTTCTCTGCACCCTCAAGAACCTCGGATATGATGCCCATATTTTTGTGATCATAATCTTGCACGGCGGCCCTCTTGGACTTGAAAAATGATCCCAAAATTGATTTCTGCATCCTCGAGAACCTCGGACACGATATTCATATTGCTGAAAACATAATGGTTTGCGGCAGCCCTCTTGGATTTCTAAAATGATCGCAGAATTGTTCTCTGCACCCTCGAGAACCTCGCACACGATATTTATATCGCTAAAATCAAAATTTTGTGCGGCGGCCATCTTGGATTACAAAAATGATCACAAAATCGTTCTCAGCACCCTCGAGAACCTCGGATACGATACCTATAATGTAGTTATCATACGTTTGAGCGGCGGCCATCTTGGATTTGAAAAATGATCACAAAATCGTTCTCTGCACTCTCAAGAACCTCGGATACGATACCCATATTTTTGTGATCATAATATTGCACGGCGGCCCTCTTGGATTTGAAAAATGATCACAAAATCGTTCTGTGCACTTTCGAGAACCTCGGATACGATACCCATATTTTTGTGATCATAATCTTGACCGGCGGCCCTCTTGGATTTGAAAAATGATCCCAAAATTGTTTTCTGCATCCTCGAGAACCTCGGACACGATAAACATATTGCTGAAAACATAATGGTTTGCGGCAGCCCTCTTGGATTTCTAAAATGATCGCAGAATTGTTCTCTGCACCCTCGAGAACCTCGGACACGATATCCATATTGCTAAAATCATAATTTTGAGCGGCGGTCATCTTGGATTTGAAAAATAATTACCAAATCGTTCTCTGCACCCTCGAGAACTTAGGATACGATACCAATAAAGTAGTTATTATACTTTTGAGCGGCGGCCATCTAGGATTTAAAAATGAACCCAAAATTGTTTTCTGCACTTTCGAGAAACTCGGACACGATATCCATATTGCTGAAAACATAATTTTGTGCGGCGGCCATCTTGGATTACAAAAATGATCACAAAATCGTACTCAGCACCCTCGAGAACCTCGGATACGATACCTATAATGTAGGTATCATACTTTTGAGCGGCGGCCATCTTGGATTTGAAAAATGATCACAAAATCGTTCTCTGCACTCTCAAGAACCTCGGATACAATACCCATACTTTTGTGATCATAATCTTGCACGGCGGCCCTCTTGGATTTGAAAAATGATCACAAAATCGTTTTTAGCACCCTCGAGAACCTAGAATACGATACCCATAATCTAGTTATCATAATTTTGAGCGGCGGCCATCTTGGATTTCAAAAATGATCACAAAATCGTTCTGTGCACTCTCGAGAACCTCGGATACGATTCCCATATTTTTGTGATCATAATCTTGCACGGCAGCCATCTCGGATTTAAAAATGATCCCAAAATTGTTTTTTTGCACCCTCGAGAACCTCGGACACGATATCCATATTGCTAAAATAATATTTTTGTGCGGCGGCAATATTGGATTTAAAAAATGATCACCAAATCGTTCTCTGCACCCTCGAATACCTCGGATACGATACCAATAAAGTAGTTATCATACTTTTGAGCGGCGGCTATCTTGGTTTTGAAAACTGATCACAAATTCGTTCTCAGCACCCTCGAGAAACTCGGATACGATACCCATAATGTAGTTATCATACTTTTGAGCGGCGGCCATCTTGGATTTGAAAAATGATCACAAAATCATTCTCTGCACTCTCAAGAACCTCGGATACGATACCCATATTTTTTTGATCATAATCTTGCATGGCGGCCCTCTTGGATTTGAAAAATTATCACAAAATCGTTCTCAGCACCCTGGTGAACCTCGGATACGATACCCATAATGTAGTTATCATACTTTTGAGCGGCGGCCATCTTGGATGTAGAAACTGATCACAGAATCGTTCTCTGCACCCTCGAGAACCTAGAATACGATACCCATAATCTAGTTATCATAATTTTGAGCGGCGGCCATCTTGGATTTCAAAAATGATCACAAAATCGTTCTCTGCACCCTCGAATACCTCGGATACGATACCAATAAAGTAGTTATCATACTTTTGAGCGGCGGCTATCTTGGTTTTGAAAACTGATCACAAATTCGTTCTCAGCACCCTCGAGAAACTCGGATACGATACCCATAATGTAGTTATCATACTTTTGAGCGGCGGCCATCTTGGATTTCAAAAATGATCACAAAATCGTTCTGTGCACTCTCGAGAACCTAAGACACGATACCCATATTTTTGTGATCATAATCTTGCACGGCGGCCATCTCGGATTTAAAAATGATCCCAAAATTGTTTTTGCACCAATCTTGCACGGCGGTTATCCTTGAATTGAAAAATGATAACAAAATCGTTCTCAGCACCCTCGAGAACCTCGGATACGATACCCATAATTTAGTTATCAAACTTTTGAGCGGCAGCCATCTCGGATTTAAAAATGATCCCGAAATTGTTTACTGCACCCTCGAGAACCTCGGACACGATATCCATATTGCTGAAAACATTATTTTGTGCGGCGGCAATCTTTGATTAGAAAAATGATCACAAAATCGTTCTCAGCACCCTCGAGAACCTCGTATACGATACCCATAATGTAATTATCATACTTTTGAGCGGCGGCCATCTTGGATTTGGAAACTGATCACAGAATCGTTCTCTGCACCCTCAAGAACCTCGGATACGATACCCATATTTTTGTGATCATAATCTTGCACGGCGGCCCTCTTGGATTTGAAAAATGATCCCAAAATTGTTTTCTCCATCCTCGAGAACCTCGGACACGATATACATATTGCTGAAAACATAATGGTTTGCGGCAGCCCTCTAGGATTTAAAAATGAACCCAAAATTGTTTTTGCACCAATCTTGCACGGCGGTTATCCTTGAATTGAAAAATGATAACAAAATCGTTCTCAGCACCCTCGAGAACCTCGGATACGATACCCATAATTTAGTTATCAAACTTTTGAGCGGCAGCCATCTCGGATTTAAAAATGATCCCGAAATTGTTTACTGCACCCTCGAGAACCTCGGACACGATATCCATATTGCTGAAAACATTATTTTGTGCGGCGGCAATGTTTGATTAGAAAAATGATCACAAAATCGTTCTCAGCACCCTCGAGAACCTCGTATACGATACCCATAATGTAATTATCATACTTTTGAGCGGCGGCCATCTTGGATTTAGAAACTGATCACAGAATCGTTCTCTGCACCCTCAAGAACCTCGGATACGATACCCATATTTTTGTGATCATAATCTTGCACGGCGGCCCTCTTGGATTTGAAAAATGATCCCAAAATTGTTTTCTACATCCTCGAGAACCTCGGACACGATATACATATTGCTGAAAACATAATGGTTTGCGGCAGCCCTCTTGTATTTCTAAAATGATCGCAGAATTGTTCTCTGCACCCTCGAGAAACTCGGACACGATATCCATATTGCTAAAATCATAATTTTGAGCGGCGGTCATCTTGGATTTGAAAAATAATTACCAAATCGTTCTCTGCACCCTCGAGAACTTAGGATACGATACCAATAAAGTAGTTATTATTCTTTTGAGCGGCGGCCATCTAGGGTTTAAAAATGAAACCAAAATTGTTTTCTGCACTTTCGAGAAACTCGGACATGATATCCATATTGCTGAAAACATAATTTTGTGCGGCGGCCATCTTGGATTACAAAAATGATCACAAAATCGTTCTCAGCACCCTCGAGAACCTCGGATACGATACCTATAATGCAGGTATCATACTTTTGAGCGGCGGCCATCTTGGATTTGAAAAATGATCACAAAATCGTTCTCTGCACTCTCAAGAACCTCGGATACGATACCCATATTTTTGTGATCATAATCTTGCACGGCGGCCCTCTTGGATTTGAAAAGTGATCACAAAATCGTTTTTAGCACCCTCGAGAACCTAGAATACGATACCCATAATCTAGTTATCATAAATTTGAGCGGCGGCCATCTTGGATTTCAAAAATGATCACAAAATCGTTCTGTGCACTCTCGAGAACCTCGGATACGATTCCCATATTTTTGTGATCATAATCTTGCACGGCAGCCATCTCGGATTTAAAAATGATTCCAAAATTGTTTTTTTGCACCCTCGAGAACCTCGGACACGATATCCATATTGCTAAAATAATATTTTTGTGCGGCGGCCATATTGGATTTAAAAAATGATCACCAAATCGTTCTCTGCACCCTCGAATACCTCGGATACGATACCAATAAAGTAGTTATCATACTTTTGAGCAGCGGCCATCTTGGTTTTGAAAACTGATCACAAATTCGTTCTCAGCACCTTCGAGAACCTCGGATACGATACCCATAAAGTAGTTATCATACTTTTGAGCGGCGGCCATCTTGGATTTGAAAACTGATCACAGAATCATTCTCTGCACCCTCAAGAACCTCGGGTACGATATCAATATTGATGAAATCATAATTTTGAGCGGCGGCCCTCTTGGATTTGAAAAATTATCACAAAATCGTTCTTAGCACCCTCGAGAACCTAAGATACGATACCCATATTTTTGTGATCATAATCTTGCACGGCGGCCATCTCGGATTTAAAAATGATCACAAAATCGTTCTCAGCACCCTCGAGAACCTCGTATACGATACCCATAATGTAGTTATCATAGTTTTGAGCGGCGGCCATCTTGGATTTGGAAACTGATCACAGAATCGTTCTCTGCACCCTCAAGAACCTCGGATATGATACCCATATTTTTGTGATCATAATCTTGCACGGCGGCCCTCTTGGACTTGAAAAATGATCCCAAAATTGATTTCTGCATCCTCGAGAACCTCGGACACGATATTCATATTGCTGAAAACATAATGGTTTGCGGCAGCCCTCTTGGATTTCTAAAATGATCGCAGAATTGTTCTCTGCACCCTCGAGAACCTCGCACACGATATTTATATCGCTAAAATCAAAATTTTGTGCGGCGGCCATCTTGGATTACAAAAATGATCACAAAATCGTTCTCAGCACCCTCGAGAACCTCGGATACGATACCTATAATGTAGTTATCATACTTTTGAGCGGCGGCCATCTTGGATTTGAAAAATGATCACAAAATCGTTCTCTGCACTCTCAAGAACCTCGGATACGATACCCATATTTTTGTGATCATAATATTGCACGGCGGCCCTCTTGGATTTCAAAAATGATCACAAAATCGTTCTGTGCACTCTCGAGAACCTAAGACACGATACCCATATTTTTGTGATCATAATCTTGCACGGCGGCCATCTCGGATTTAAAAATGATCCCAAAATTGTTTTTGCACCAATCTTGCACGGCGGTTATCCTTGAATTGAAAAATGATAACAAAATCGTTCTCAGCACCCTCGAGAACCTCGGATACGATACCCATAATTTAGTTATCAAACTTTTGAGCGGCAGCCATCTCGGATTTAAAAATGATCCCGAAATTGTTTACTGCACCCTCGAGAAACTCGGATACGATACCCATAATGTAGTTATCATACTTTTGAGCGGCGGCCATCTTGGATTTGAAAAATGATCACAAAATCATTCTCTGCACTCTCAAGAACCTCGGATACGATACCCATATTTTTTTGATCATAATCTTGCATGGCGGCCCTCTTGGATTTGAAAAATTATCACAAAATCGTTCTCAGCACCCTGGTGAACCTCGGATACGATACCCATAATGTAGTTATCATACTTTTGAGCGGCGGCCATCTTGGATGTAGAAACTGATCACAGAATCGTTCTCTGCACCCTCGAGAACCTAGAATACGATACCCATAATCTAGTTATCATAATTTTGAGCGGCGGCCATCTTGGATTTCAAAAATGATCACAAAATCGTTCTGTGCACTCTCGAGAACCTCGGATACGATTCCCATATTTTTGTGATCATAATCTTGCACGGCAGCCATCTCGGATTTAAAAATGATCCCAAAATTGTTTTTTTGCACCCTCGAGAACCTCGGACACGATATCCATATTGCTAAAATAATATTTTTGTGCGTCGGCCATATTGGATTTAAAAAATGATCACAAAATCGTTCTCTGCACCCTCGAATACCTCGGATACGATACCAATAAAGTAGTTATCATACTTTTGAGCGGCGGCTATCTTGGTTTTGAAAACTGATCACAAATTCGTTCTCAGCACCCTCGAGAAACTCGGATACGATACCCATAATGTAGTTATCATACTTTTGAGCGGCGGCCATCTTGGATTTCAAAAATGATCACAAAATCGTTCTGTGCACTCTCGAGAACCTAAGACACGATACCCATATTTTTGTGATCATAATCTTGCACGGCGGCCATCTCGGATTTAAAAATGATCCCAAAATTGTTTTTGCACCAATCTTGCACGGCGGTTATCCTTGAATTGAAAAATGATAACAAAATCGTTCTCAGCACCCTCGAGAACCTCGGATACGATACCCATATTTTAGTTATCAAACTTTTGAGCGGCAGCCATCTCGGATTTAAAAATGATCCCGAAATTGTTTACTGCACCCTCGAGAACCTCGGACACGATATCCATATTGCTGAAAACATTATTTTGTGCGGCGGCAATCTTTGATTAGAAAAATGATCACAAAATCGTTCTCAGCACCCTCGAGAACCTCGTATACGATACCCATAATGTAATTATCATACTTTTGAGCGGCGGCCATCTTGGATTTGGAAACTGATCACAGAATCGTTCTCTGCACCCTCAAGAACCTCGGATACGATACCCATATTTTTGTGATCATAATCTTGCACGGCGGCCCTCTTGGATTTGAAAAATGATCCCAAAATTGTTTTCTCCATCCTCGAGAACCTCGGACACGATATACATATTGCTGAAAACATAATGGTTTGCGGCAGCCCTCTAGGATTTAAAAATGAACCCAAAATTGTTTTCTGCACTTTCGAGAAACTCGGACACGATATCCATATTGCTAAAATCATAATTTTGAGCGGCGGTCATCTTGGATTTGAAAAATAATTACCAAATCGTTCTCTGCACCCTCGAGAACTTAGGATACGATACCAATAAAGTAGTTATTATTCTTTCGAGCGGCGGCCATCTAGGGTTAAAAAATGAAACCAAAATTGTTTTCTGCACTTTCGAGAAACTCGGACACGATATCCATATTGCTGAAAACATAATTTTGTGCGGCGGCCATCTTGGATTACAAAAATGATCACAAAATCGTTCTCAGCACCCTCGAGAACCTCGGATGCGATACCTATTATGCAGGTATCATACTTTTGAGCGGCGTCCATCTTGGATTTGAAAAATGATCACAAAATCGTTCTCTGCACTCTCAAGAACCTCGGATACGATACCCATAATCTAGTTATCAAACTTTTTAGCGGTTGCCATCTCGGATTTAAAAATGATCCCAAAATTGTTTTTTTGCACCCTCGAGAACCTCGGACACGATATCCATATTGCTAAAATAATATTTTTGTGCGTCGGCCATATTGGATTTAAAAAATGATCACAAAATCGTTCTCTGCACCCTCGAATACCTCGGATACGATACCAATAAAGTAGTTATCATACTTTTGAGCGGCGGCTATCTTGGTTTTGAAAACTGATCACAAATTCGTTCTCAGCACCCTCGAGAAACTCGGATACGATACCCATAATGTAGTTATCATACTTTTGAGCGGCGGCCATCTTGGATTTGAAAAATGATCACAAAATCATTCTCTGCACTCTCAAGAACCTCGGATACGATACCCATATTTTTTTGATCATAATCTTGCATGGCGGCCCTCTTGGATTTGAAAAATTATCACAAAATCGTTCTCAGCACCCTCGTGAACCTCGGATACGATACCCATAATGTAGTTATCATACTTTTGAGCGGCGGCCATCTTGGATTTGAAAACTGATCACAGAATCATTCTCTGCACCCTCAAGAACCTCGGGTACGATATCCATATTGATGAAATCATAATTTTGAGCGGCGGCCCTCTTGGATTTGAAAAATTATCACAAAATCGTTCTCAGCACCCTCGAGAACCTCGGATACGATACCCATAATGTAGTTATCATACTTTTGAGCGGCGGCCATCTTGGATTTGAAAACTGATCACAGAATCATTCTCTGCACCCTCAAGAACCTCGGGTACGATATCCATATTGATGAAATCATAATTTTGAGCGGCTGCCCTCTTGGATTTGGAAACTGATCACAGAATCGTTCTCTGCACCCTCAAGAACCTCGGATACGATACCCATATTTTTGTGATCATAATCTTGCACGGCGGCCCTCTTGGATTTGAAAAATGATCCCAAAATTGTTTTCTGCATCCTCGAGAACCTCGGACACGATATACATATTGCTGAAAACATAATGGTTTGCGTCAGCCCTCTTGGATTTCTAAAATGATCGCAGAATTGTTCTCTGCACCCTCGAGAACCTCGGACACGATATCCATATTGCTAAATTCATAATTTTGAGCGGCGGTCATCTTGGATTTGAAAAATAATTACCAAATCGTTCTCTGCACCCTCGAGAACTTAGGATACGATACCAATAAAGTAGTTATTATACTTTTGAGCGGCGGCCATCTAAGATTTAAAAATGAACCCAAAATTGTTTTCTGCACTTTCGAGAAACTCGGACACGATATCCATATTGCTGAAAACATAATTTTGTGCGGCGGCCATCTTGGATTACAAAAATGATCACAAAATCGTTCTCAGCACCCTCGAGAACCTCGGATACGATACCTATAATGTAGGTATCATACTTTTGAGCGGCGGCCATCTTGGATTTGAAAAATGATCACAAAATCGTTCTCTGCACCCTCAAGAACCTCGGATACGATACCCATATTTTTGTGATCATAATCTTGCACGGCGGCCCTCTTGGATTTGAAAAATGATCACAAAATCGTTTTTAGCACCCTCGAGAACCTAGAATACGATACCCATAATCTAGTTATCATAAATTTGAGCGGCGGCCATCTTGGATTTCAAAAATGATCACAAAATCGTTCTGTGCACTCTCGAGAACCTCGGATACGATTCCCATATTTTTGTGATCATAATCTTGCACGGCAGCCATCTCGGATTTAAAAATGATCCCAAAATTGTTTTTTTGCACCCTCGAGAACCTCGGACACGATATCCATATTGCTAAAATATTATTTTTGTGCGGCGGCCATATTGGATTTAAAAAATGATCACCAAATCGTTCTCTGCACCCTCGAATACCTCGGATACGATACCAATAAAGTAGTTATCATACTTTTGAGCAGCGGCCATCTTGGTTTTGAAAACTGATCACAAATTCGTTCTCAGCACCTTCGAGAACCTCGGATACGATACCCATAAAGTAGTTATCATACTTTTGAGCGGCGGCCATCTTGGATTTGAAAACTGATCACAGAATCATTCTCTGCACCCTCAAGAACCTCGGGTACGATATCAATATTGATGAAATCATAATTTTGAGCGGCGGCCCTCTTGGATTTGAAAAATTATCACAAAATCGTTCTTAGCACCCTCGAGAACCTCGTATACGATATCCATAATGTAGTTATCATACTTTTGAGCGGCGGCCATCTTGGATTTGGAAACTGATCACAAAATCGTTCTGTGCACTCTCGAGAACCTCGGATACGATACCCATATTTTTGTGATCATAATCTTGCACGGCGGCCATCTCGGATTTAAAAATGATCCCAAAATTGTTTTTTGCACCCTCGAGAACCTCGGACACGATATCCATAATGTAGTTATCATACTTTTGAGCGGCGGCCATCTTGGATTTGGAAACTGATCACAGAATCGTTCTCTGCACCCTCAAGAACCTCGGATACGATACCCATATTTTTGTGATCATAATCTTGCACGGCGGCCATCTTGGATTTGAAAAATGATCACAAAATCGTTCTTAGCACCCTCAAGAACCTAGGATACGATACCCATAATCTAGTTATCATAATTTTGAGCGGCGGCCATCTTGGATTTCAAAAATGATCACAAAATCGGTCTGTGCACTCTCGAGAACCTCGGATACGATACCCATATTTTTGTGATCATAATCTTGCACGGCGGCCATCTCGGATTTAAAAATGATCCCAAAATTGTTTTTTGCACCCTCGAGAACCTCGGACACGATATCCATATTGCTAAAATAATAATTTTGTGCGGCGGCCATCTTGGATTTGAAAAATGATCACCAAATCGTTCTCTGCACCCTCGAAAACCTCGGATACGATACCAATAAAGTAGTTATCATACTTTTGAGCGGCGGCCATCTTGGATTTGAAAACTGATCACAAAATCGTTCTCTGTGCACCCTCGAAAACCTCGGATACGATACCCATATTTTTGTGATCATAATCTTGCACGGCGGCTATCCTTGAATTGAAAAATGATAACAAAATCGTTCTCAGCACCCTCGAGAACCTCGGACACGATATCCATATTGCTAAAATCATAATCTTGCACGGCGGCCCTCTTGGATTTAAAAAATGATCACAAAATCGTTCTCAGCACCCTCGAGAACCTCGTATACGATACCCATAATGTAGTTATCATACTTTTGAGCGGCGGCCATCTTGGATTTGGAAACTGATCACAGAATCGTTCTCTGCACCCTCAAGAACCTCGGATATGATACCCATATTTTTGTGATCATAATCTTGCACGGCGGCCCTCTTGGATTTGAAAAATGATCCCAAAATTGTTTTCTGCATCCTCGAGAACCTCGGACACGATATACAAATTGCTGAAAACATAATGGTTTGCGGCAGCCCTCTTGGATTTCTAAAATGATCGCAGAATTGTTCTCTGCACCCTCGAGAACCTCGGACACGATATCCATATTGCTAAAATCATAATTTTGAGCGGCGGTCATCTTGGATTTGAAAAATAATAACCAAATCGTTCTCTGCACCCTCGAGAACTTAGGATACGATACCAATAAAGTAGTTATTATACTTTTGAGCGGCGGCCATCTAGGATTTAAAAATGAACCCAAAATTTATTTTGTGCACTTTCGAGAAACTCGGACACGATATCCATATTGCTGAAAACATAATTTTGAGCGGCGGCCATCTTGGATTACAAAAATGATCACAAAATCGTTCTCAGCACCCTCGAGAACCTCGGATACGATACCTATAATGTAAGTATCATACTTTTGAACGGCGGCCATCTTTGATTTGAAAATTGATCACAAAATCGTTCTCTGCACTCTCAAGAACCTCGGATACGATACCCATATTTTTGTGATCATAATCTTACACGGCGGCCCTCTTGTATTTGAAAAATGATCACAAAATCGTTTTTAGCACCCTCGAGAACCTAGAATACGACACCCATAATCTAGTTATCATAATTTTGAGCGGCGGCCATCTTGGATTTCAAAAAATATCACAAAATCATTCTGTGCACTCTCGAGAACCTCGGATACGATTCCCATATTTTTGTGATCATAATCTTGCACGGCAGCCATCTCGGATTTAAAAATGATCCCAAAATTGTTTTTTTGCACCCTCGAGAACCTCGGACACGATATCCATATTGCTAAAATAATATTTTTGTGCGTCGGCCATATTGGATTTAAAAAATGATCACAAAATCGTTCTCTGCACCCTCGAATACCTCGGATACGATACCAATAAAGTAGTTATCATACTTTTGAGCGGCGGCTATCTTGGTTTTGAAAACTGATCACAAATTCGTTCTCAGCACCCTCGAGAAACTCGGATACGATACCCATATTTTTTTGATCATAATCTTGCATGGCGGCCCTCTTGGATTTGAAAAATTATCACAAAATCTTCTCAGCACCCTCGTGAACCTCGGATACGATACCCATAATGTAGTTATCATACTTTTGAGCGGCGGCCATCTTGGATTTGAAAACTGATCACAGAATCATTCTCTGCACCCTCAAGAACCTCGGGTATGATATCCATATTGATGAAATCATAATTTTGAGCGGCGGCTATCTTGGTTTTGAAAACTGATCACAAATTCGTTCTCAGCACCCTCGAGAAACTCGGATACGATACCCATATTTTTTTGATCATAATCTTGCATGGCGGCCCTCTTGGATTTGAAAAATGATCACAAAATCGTTCTTAGCACCCTCGAGAACCTAGGATACGATACCCATAATCTAGTTATCATAATTTTGAGCGGCGGCCATCTTGGATTTCAAAAATGATCACAAAATCGTTCTGTGCACTCTCGAGAACCTCGGATACGATACCCATATTTTTGTGATCATAATCTTGCACGGCGGCTATCCTTGAATTGAAAAATGATAACAAAATCATTCTCAGCACCCTCGAGAACCTAGGATACGATACCCATAATCTAGTTATCAAACTTTTTAGCGGTGGCCATCTCGGATTTAAAAATGATCCCGAAATTGTTTACTGCACCCTCGAGAACCTCGGACACGATATCCATATTGCTGAAAACATAATTTTGTGCGGCGGCAATCTTTGATTAGAAAAATGATCACAAAATAGTTCTCAGCACCCTCGAGAACCTCGTATACGATACCCATAATGTAGTTATCATACTGTTGAGCGGCGGCCATCTTGGATGTAGAAACTGATCACAGAATCGTTCTCTGCACCCTCAAGAACCTCGGATACGATACCCATATTTTTGTGATCATAACCTTATACAGCGGCCCTCTTGGATTTGAAAAATGATCACAAAATCGTTCTTAGCACCCTCAAGAACCTAGGATACGATACCCATAATCTAGTTATCATAATTTTGAGCGGCGGCCATCTTGGATTTCAAAAATGATCACAAAATCGGTCTGTGCACTCTCGAGAACCTCGGATACGATACCCATATTTTTGTGATCATAATCTTGCACGGCGGCCATCTCGGATTTAAAAATGATCCCAAAATTGTTTTTTGCACCCTCGAGAACCTCGGACACGATATCCATATTGATAAAATAATAATTTTGTGCGGCGGCCATCTTGGATTTGAAAAATGATCACCAAATCTTTCTCTGCACCATCGAAAACCTCGGATACGATACCAATAAAGTAGTTATCATACTTTTGAGCGGCGGCCATCTTGGATTTGAAAACTGATCACAAAATCGTTCTCTGTGCACCCTCGAAAACCTCGGATACGATACCCATATTTTTGTGATCATAATCTTGCACGGCGGCTTTCCTTGAATTGAAAAATGATAACAAAATCGTTCTCAGCACCCTCGAGAACCTCGGACACGATATCCATATTGCTAAAATCATAATCTTGCATGGCGGCCCTCTTGGATTTGAAAAATGATCACAAAATCGTTCTCAGCACCCTCGAGAACCTCGTATACGATACCCATAATGTAGTTATCATACTTTTGAGCGGCGGCCATCTTGGATTTGGAAACTGATCACAGAATCGTTCTCTGCACCCTCAAGAACCTCGGATACGATACCCATATTTTTGTGATCATAATCTTGCACGGCGGCCCTCTTGGATTTGAAAAATGATCCCAAAATTGTTTTCTGCATCCTCGAGAACCTCGGACACGATATACATATTGCTGAAAACATAATGGTTTGCGGCAGCCCTCTTGGATTTCTAAAATGATCGCAGAATTGTTCTCTGCACCCTCGAGAACCTCGGACACGATATCCATATTGCTAAAATCATAATTTTGAGCGGCGGTCATCTTGGATTTGAAAAATAATTACCAAATCGTTCTCTGCACCCTCGAGAACTTAGGATACGATACCAATAAAGTAGTTATTATACTTTTGAGCGGCGGCCATCTAGGATTTAAAAATGAACCCAAAATTTATTTTCTGCACTTTCGAGAAACTCGGACACGATATCCATATTGCTGAAAACATAATTTTGTGCGGCGGCCATCTTGGATTACAAAAATGATCACAAAATCGTTCTCAGCACCCTCGAGAACCTCGGATACGATACCTATAATGTAAGTATCATACTTTTGAACGGCGGCCATCTTTGATTTGAAAAATGATCACAAAATCGTTCTCTGCACTCTCAAGAACCTCGGATACGATACCCATATTTTTGTGATCATAATCTTGCACGGCGGCCATCTCGGATTTAAAAATGATCCCAAAATTGTTTTTTGCACCCTCGAGAACCTCGGACACGATATCCATATTGCTAAAATAATAATTTTGTGCGGCGGCCATCTTGGATTTGAAAAATGATCACCAAATCGTTCTCTGCACCCTCGAAAACCTCGGATACGATACCAATAAAGTAGTTATCATACTTTTGAGCGGCGGCCATCTTGGATTTGAAAACTGATCACAAAATCGTTCTCTGTGCACCCTCGAAAACCTCGGATACGATACCCATATTTTTGTGATCATAATCTTGCACGGCGGCTATCCTTGAATTGAAAAATGATAACAAAATCGTTCTCAGCACCCTCGAGAACCTCGGACACGATATCCATATTGCTAAAATCATAATCTTGCACGGCGGCCCTCTTGGATTTGAAAAATGATCACAAAATCGTTCTCAGCACCCTCGAGAACCTCGTATACGATACCCATAATGTAGTTATCATACTTTTGAGCGGCGGCCATCTTGGATTTGGAAACTGATCACAGAATCGTTCTCTGCACCCTCAAGAACCTCGGATACGATACCCATATTTTTGTGATCATAATCTTGCACGGCGGCCCTCTTGGATTTGAAAAATGATCCCAAAATTGTTTTCTGCATCCTCGAGAACCTCGGACACGATATACATATTGCTGAAAACATAATGGTTTGCGGCAGCCCTCTTGGATTTCTAAAATGATCGCAGAATTGTTCTCTGCACCCTCGAGAACCTCGGACACGATATCCATATTGCTAAAATCATAATTTTGAGCGGCGGTCATCTTGGATTTGAAAAATAATTACCAAATCGTTCTCTGCACCCTCGAGAACTTAGGATACGATACCAATAAAGTAGTTATTATACTTTTGAGCGGCGGCCATCTAGGATTTAAAAATGAACCCAAAATTTATTTTCTGCACTTTCGAGAAACTCGGACACGATATCCATATTGCTGAAAACATAATTTTGTGCGGCGGCCATCTTGGATTACAAAAATGATCACAAAATCGTTCTCAGCACCCTCGAGAACCTCGGATACGATACCTATAATGTAAGTATCATACTTTTGAACGGCGGCCATCTTTGATTTGAAAAATGATCACAAAATCGTTCTCTGCACCCTCGAATACCTCGGATACGATACCAATAAAGTAGTTATCATACTTTTGAGCGGTGGCTATCTTGGTTTTGAAAACTGATCACAAATTCGTTCTCAGCACCCTCGAGAAACTCGGATACGATACCCATAATGTAGTTATCATACTTTTGAGCGGCGGCCATCTTGGATTTCAAAAATGATCACAAAATCGTTCTGTGCACTCTCGAGAACCTAAGACACGATACCCATATTTTTGTGATCATAATCTTGCACGGCGGCCATCTCGGATTTAAAAATGATCCCAAAATTGTTTTTGCACCAATCTTGCACGGCGGTTATCCTTGAATTGAAAAATGATAACAAAATCGTTCTCAGCACCCTCGAGAACCTCGGATACGATACCCATAATTTAGTTATCAAACTTTTGAGCGGCAGCCATCTCGGATTTAAAAATGATCCCGAAATTGTTTACTGCACCCTCGAGAACCTCGGACACGATATCCATATTGCTGAAAACATTATTTTGTGCGGCGGCAATCTTTGATTAGAAAAATGATCACAAAATCGTTCTCAGCACCCTCGAGAACCTCGTATACGATACCCATAATGTAATTATCATACTTTTGAGCGGCGGCCATCTTGGATTTGGAAACTGATCACAGAATCGTTCTCTGCACCCTCAAGAACCTCGGATACGATACCCATATTTTTGTGATCATAATCTTGCACGGCGGCCCTCTTGGATTTGAAAAATGATCCCAAAATTGTTTTCTCCATCCTCGAGAACCTCGGACACGATATACATATTGCTGAAAACATAATGGTTTGCGGCAGCCCTCTAGGATTTAAAAATGAACCCAAAATTGTTTTCTGCACTTTCGAGAAACTCGGACACGATATCCATATTGCTGAAAACATAATTTTGTGCGGCGGCCATCTTGGATTACAAAAATGATCACAAAATCGTTCTCAGCACCCTCGAGAACCTCGGATACGATACCTATAATGTAGGTATCATACTTTTGAGCGGCGGCCATCTTGGATTTGAAAAATGATCACAAAATCGTTCTCTGCACTCTCAAGAACCTCGCATACGATACCCATATTTTTGTGATCATAATCTTGCACGGCGGCCCACTTGGATTAGAAAAATGATCATAAAATCGTTTTTAGCACCCTCGAGAACCTAGAATACGATACACATAATCGAGTTATCATAATTTTGAGCGGCGGCCATCTTGTATTTCAAAAATGATCACAAAATCGTTCTGTGCACTCTCGAGAACCTCGGATACGATTCCCATATTTTTGTGATCATAATCTTGCAAGGCAGCCATCTCGGATTTAAAAATGATCCCAAAATTGTTTTTTTGCACCCTCGAGAACCTCGAACACGATATCCATATTGCTAAAATAATATTTTTGTGCGGCGGCCATATTGGATTTGAAAAATGATCACAAAATCGTTCTCTGCACCCTCGAATACCTCGGATACGATACCAATAAAGTAGTTATCATACTTTTGAGCGGCGGCCATCTTGGTTTTGAAAACTGATCACAAATTCGTTCTCAGCACCCTCGAGAACCTCGGATACGATACCCATAATGTAGTTATCATACTTTTGAGCGGCGGCCATCTTGGATTTGAAAACTGATCACAGAGTCATTCTCTGCGCCCTCGAGAACCTCTGATACGATACCCATAATGTAGTTATCATAATTTTGAGTGGAGGCCATCTCGGATTTAAAAATGATCCCAAAATTGTTTTCTGCATCCTCGAGAGCCTCGGACACGATATACATATTGCTGAAAACATAATTGTTTGCGGCAGCCCTCTTGTATTTCTAAAATGATCGCAGAATTGTTCTCTGCACTCTCGAGAAATTCGGACACAATATCCATATTGCTAAAATCATAATTTTGAGCGGCGGTCATCTTGGATTTGAAAAATAATTACCAAATCGTTCTCTGCACCCTCGAGAACTTAGGATACGATACCAATAAAGTAGTTATTATTCTTTTGAGCGGCGGCCATCTAGGGATAAAAAATGAAACCAAAATTGTTTTCTGCACTTTCGAGAAACTCGGACACGATATCCATATTGCTGAAAACATAATTTTGTGCGGCGGCCATCTTGGATTACAAAAATGATCACAAAATCGTTCTCAGCACCCTCGAGAACCTCGGATACGATACCTATAATGCAGGTATCATACTTTTGAGCGGCGTCCATCTTGGATTTGAAAAATGATCACAAAATCGTTCTCTGCACTCTCAAGAACCTCGGATACGATACCCATATTTTTGTGATCATAATCTTGCACGGCGGCCCTCTTGGATTTGAAAAATGATCACAAAATCGTTTTTAGCACCCTCGAGAACCTAGAATACGATACCCATAATCTAGTTATCATAAATTTGAGCGGCGGCCATCTTGGATTTCAAAAATGATCACAAAATCGTTCTGTGCACTCTCGAGAACCTCGGATACGATTCCCATATTTTTGTGATCATAATCTTGCACGGCAGCCATCTCGGATTTAAAAATGATCCCAAAATTGTTTTTTTGCACCCTCGAGAACCTCGGACACGATATCCATATTGCTAAAATAATATTTTTGTGCGGCGGCCATATTGGATTTAAAAAATGATCACCAAATCGTTCTCTGCACCCCCGAATACCTCGGATACGATACCAATAAAGTAGTTATCATACTTTTGAGCGGCGGCCATCTTGGATTTGAAAACTGATCACAGAATCATTCTCTGCACCCTCAAGAACCTCGGGTACGATATCAATATTGATGAAATCATAATTTTGAGCGGCGGCCCTCTTGGATTTGAAAAATTATCACAAAATCGTTCTTAGCACCCTCGAGAACCTCGTATACGATATCCATAATGTAGTTATCATACTTTTGAGCGGCGGCCATCTTGGATTTGGAAACTGATCACAGAATCGTTCTCTGCACCCTCAAGAACCTCGGATACGATACCCATATTTTTGTGATCATAATCTTGCACGGCGGCCCTCTTGGATTTGAAAAATGATCCCAAAATTGTTTTCTACATCCTCGAGAACCTCGGACACGATATACATATTGCTGAAAACATAATGGTTTGCGGCAGCCCTCTTGTATTTCTAAAATGATCGCAGAATTGTTCTCTGCACTCTCGAGAAACTCGGACACGATATCCATATTGCTAAAATCATAATTTTGAGCGGCGGTCATCTTGGATTTGAAAAATAATTACCAAATCGTTCTCTGCACCCACGAGAACTTAGGATACGATACCAATAAAGTAGTTATTATTCTTTTGAGCGGCGGCCATCTAGGGTTTAAAAATGAAACCAAAATTGTTTTCTGCACTTTCGAGAAACTCGGACACGATATCCATATTGCTGAAAACATAATTTTGTGCGGCGGCCATCTTGGATTACAAAAATGATCACAAAATCGTTCTCAGCACCCTCGAGAACTTAGGATACGATACCAATAAAGTAGTTATTAAACTTTTGAGCGGCGGCCATCTAGGATTTAAAAATGAACCCAAAATTGTTTTCTGCACTTTCGAGAAACTCGGACACGATATCCATATTGCTGAAAACATAATTTTGTGCGGCGGCCATCTTGGATTACAAAAATGATCACAAAACCGTACTCAGCACCCTCGAGAACCTCGGATACGATACCTATAATGTAGGTATCATACTTTTGAGCGGCGGCCATCTTGGATTTGAAAAATGATCACAAAATCGTTCTCTGCACTCTCAAGAACCTCGGATACAATACCCATATTTTTGTGATAATAATCTTGCACGGCGGCCCTCTTGGATTTGAAAAATGATCACAAAATCGTTTTTAGCACCCTCGAGAACCTAGAATACGATACCCATAATCTAGTTATCATAATTTTGAGCGGCGGCCATCTTGGATTTCAAAAATGATCACAAAATCGTTCTGTGCACTCTCGAGAACCTCGGATACGATACCCATATTTTTGTGATCATAATCTTGCACGGCGGCCATCTCGGATTTAAAAATGATCCCAAAATTGTTTTTTGCACCCTCGAGAACCTCGGACACGATATCCATATTGCTAAAATAATAATTTTGTGCGGCGGCCATCTTGGATTTGAAAAATGATCACCAAATCGTTCTCTGCACCCTCGAAAACCTCGGATACGATACCAATAAAGTAGTTATCATACTTTTGAGCGGCGGCCATCTTGGATTTGAAAACTGATCACAAAATCGTTCTCTGTGCACCCTCGAAAACCTCGGATACGATACCCATATTTTTGTGATCATAATCTTGCACGGCGGCTATCCTTGAATTGAAAAATGATAACAAAATCGTTCTCAGCACCCTCGAGAACCTCGGACACGATATCCATATTGCTAAAATCATAATCTTGCACGGCGGCCCTCTTGGATTTGAAAAATGATCACAAAATCGTTCTCAGCACCCTCGAGAACCTCGTATACGATACCCATAATGTAGTTATCATACTTTTGAGCGGCGGCCATCTTGGATTTGGAAACTGATCACAGAATCGTTCTCTGCACCCTCAAGAACCTCGGATACGATACCCATATTTTTGTGATCATAATCTTGCACGGCGGCCCTCTTGGATTTGAAAAATGATCCCAAAATTGTTTTCTGCGTCCTCGAGAACCTCGGACACGATATACATATTGCTGAAAACATAATGGTTTGCGGCAGCCCTCTTGGATTTCTAAAATGATCGCAGAATTGTTCTCTGCACCCTCGAGAACCTCGGACACGATATCCATATTGCTAAAATCATAATTTTGAGCGGCGGTCATCTTGGATTTGAAAAATAATTACCAAATCGTTCTCTGCACCCTTGAGAACTTAGGATACGATACCAATAAAGTAGTTATTATACTTTTGAGCGGCGGCCATCTAGGATTTAAAAATGAACCCAAAATTTATTTTGTGCACTTTCGAGAAACTCGGACACGATATCCATATTGCTGAAAACATAATTTTGAGCGGCGGCCATCTTGGATTACAAAAATGATCACAAAATCGTTCTCAGCACCCTCGAGAACCTCGGATAGGATACCTATAATGTAAGTATCATACTTTTGAACGGCGGCCATCTTTGATTTCAAAATTGATCACAAAATCGTTCTCTGCACTCTCAAGAACCTCGGATACGATACCCATATTTTTGTGATCATAATCTTACACGGCGGCCCTCTTGTATTTGAAAAATGATCACAAAATCGTTTTTAGCACCCTCGAGAACCTAGAATACGACACCCATAATCTAGTTATCATAATTTTGAGCGGCGGCCATCTTGGATTTCAAAAAATATCACAAAATCATTCTGTGCACTCTCGAGAACCTCGGATACGATTCCCATATTTTTGTGATCATAATCTTGCACGGCAGCCATCTCGGATTTAAAAATGATCCCAAAATTGTTTTTTTGCACCCTCGAGAACCTCGGACACGATATCCATATTGCTAAAATAATATTTTTGTGCGTCGGCCATATTGGATTTAAAAAATGATCACAAAATCGTTCTCTGCACCCTCGAATACCTCGGATACGATACCAATAAAGTAGTTATCATACTTTTGAGCGGCGGCTATCTTGGTTTTGAAAACTGATCACAAATTCGTTCTCAGCACCCTCGAGAAACTCGGATACGATACCCATATTTTTTTGATCATAATCTTGCATGGCGGCCCTCTTGGATTTGAAAAATTATCACAAAATCTTCTCAGCACCCTCGTGAACCTCGGATACGATACCCATAATGTAGTTATCATACTTTTGAGCGGCGGCCATCTTGGATTTGAAAACTGATCACAGAATCATTCTCTGCACCCTCAAGAACCTCGGGTATGATATCCATATTGATGAAATCATAATTTTGAGCGGCGGCTATCTTGGTTTTGAAAACTGATCACAAATTCGTTCTCAGCACCCTCGAGAAACTCGGATACGATACCCATATTTTTTTGATCATAATCTTGCATGGCGGCCCTCTTGGATTTGAAAAATGATCACAAAATCGTTCTTAGCACCCTCGAGAACCTAGGATACGATACCCATAATCTAGTTATCATAATTTTGAGCGGCGGCCATCTTGGATTTTAAAAATGATCACAAAATCGTTCTGTGCACTCTCGAGAACCTCGGATACGATACCCATATTTTTGTGATCATAATCTTGCACGGCGGCTATCCTTGAATTGAAAAATGATAACAAAATCATTCTCAGCACCCTCGAGAACCTAGGATACGATACCCATAATCTAGTTATCAAACTTTTTAGCGGTGGCCATCTCGGATTTAAAAATGATCCCGAAATTGTTTACTGCACCCTCGAGAACCTCGGACACGATATCCATATTGCTGAAAACATAATTTTGTGCGGCGGCAATCTTTGATTAGAAAAATGATCACAAAATAGTTCTCAGCACCCTCGAGAACCTCGTATACGATACCCATAATGTAGTTATCATACTGTTGAGCGGCGGCCATCTTGGATGTAGAAACTGATCACAGAATCGTTCTCTGCACCCTCAAGAACCTCGGATACGATACCCATATTTTTGTGATCATAACCTTATACAGCGGCCCTCTTGGATTTGAAAAATGATCACAAAATCGTTCTTAGCACCCTCGAGAACCTCGGACACGATATCCATATTGCTAAAATCATAATCTTGCATGGCGGCCCTCTTGGATTTGAAAAATGATCACAAAATCGTTCTCAGCACCCTCGAGAACCTCGTATACGATACCAATAAAGTAGTTATCATACTTTTGAGCGGCGGCCATCTTGGATTTGAAAACTGATCACAAAATCGTTCTCTGTGCACCCTCGAAAACCTCGGATACGATACCCATATTTTTTTGATCATAATCTTGCATGGCGGCCCTCTTGGATTTGAAAAATGATCACAAAATCGTTCTTAGCACCCTCGAGAACCTAGGATACGATACCCATAATCTAGTTATCATAATTTTGAGCGGCGGCCATCTTGGATTTTAAAAATGATCACAAAATCGTTCTGTGCACTCTCGAGAACCTCGGATACGATACCCATATTTTTGTGATCATAATCTTGCACGGCGGCTATCCTTGAATTGAAAAATGATAACAAAATCATTCTCAGCACCCTCGAGAACCTAGGATACGATACCCATAATCTAGTTATCAAACTTTTTAGCGGTGGCCATCTCGGATTTAAAAATGATCCCGAAATTGTTTACTGCACCCTCGAGAACCTCGGACACGATATCCATATTGCTGAAAACATAATTTTGTGCGGCGGCAATCTTTGATTAGAAAAATGATCACAAAATAGTTCTCAGCACCCTCGAGAACCTCGTATACGATACCCATAATGTAGTTATCATACTGTTGAGCGGCGGCCATCTTGGATGTAGAAACTGATCACAGAATCGTTCTCTGCACCCTCAAGAACCTCGGATACGATACCCATATTTTTGTGATCATAACCTTATACAGCGGCCCTCTTGGATTTGAAAAATGATCACAAAATCGTTCTTAGCACCCTCGAGAACCTCGGACACGATATCCATATTGCTAAAATCATAATCTTGCATGGCGGCCCTCTTGGATTTGAAAAATGATCACAAAATCGTTCTCAGCACCCTCGAGAACCTCGTATACGATACCAATAAAGTAGTTATCATACTTTTGAGCGGCGGCCATCTTGGATTTGAAAACTGATCACAAAATCGTTCTCTGTGCACCCTCGAAAACCTCGGATACGATACCCATATTTTTGTGATCATAATCTTGCACGGCGGCTATCCTTGAATTGAAAAATGATAACAAAATCGTTCTCAGCACCCTCGAGAACCTCGGACACGATATCCATATTGCTAAAATCATAATCTTGCATGGCGGCCCTCTTGGATTTGAAAAATGATCACAAAATCGTTCTCAGCACCCTCGAGAACCTCGTATACGATACCCATAATGTAGTTATCATACTTTTGAGCGGCGGCCATCTTGGATTTGGAAACTGATCACAGAATCGTTCTCTGCACCCTCAAGAACCTCGGATACGATACCCATATTTTTGTGATCATAATCTTGCACGGCGGCCCTCTTGGATTTGAAAAATGATCCCAAAATTGTTTTCTGCATCCTCGAGAACCTCGGACACGATATACATATTGCTGAAAACATAATGGTTTGCGGCAGCCCTCTTGGATTTCTAAAATGATCGCAGAATTGTTCTCTGCACCCTCGAGAACCTCGGACACGATATCCATATTGCTAAAATCATAATTTTGAGCGGCGGTCATCTTGGATTTGAAAAATAATTACTAAATCGTTCTCTGCACCCTCGAGAACTTAGGATACGATACCAATAAAGTAGTTATTATACTTTTGAGCGGCGGCCATCTAGGATTTAAAAATGAACCCAAAATTTATTTTCTGCACTTTCGAGAAACTCGGACACGATATCCATATTATTGAAAACATAATTTTGTGCGGCGGCCATCTTGGATTACAAAAATGATCACAAAATCGTTCTCAGCACCCTCGAGAACCTCGGATACGATACCTATAATGTAAGTATCATACTTTTGAACGGCGGCCATCTTTGATTTGAAAAATGATCACAAAATCGTTCTCTGCACTCTCAAGAACCTCGGTTACGATACCCATATTTTTGTGATCATAATCTTACACGGCGGCCCTCTTGTATTTGAAAAATGATCACAAAATCGTTTTTAGCACCCTCGAGAACCTAGAATACGACACCCATAATCTAGTTATCATAATTTTGAGCGGCGGCCATCTTGGATTTCAAAAAATATCACAAAATCATTCTGTGCACTCTCGAGAACCTCGGATACGATTCCCATATTTTTGTGATCATAATCTTGCACGGCAGCCATCTCGGATTTAAAAATGATCCCAAAATTGTTTTTTTGCACCCTCGAGAACCTCGGACACGATATCCATATTGCTAAAATAATATTTTTGTGCGTCGGCCATATTGGATTTAAAAAATGATCACAAAATCGTTCTCTGCACCCTCGAATACCTCGGATACGATACCAATAAAGTAGTTATCATACTTTTGAGCGGCGGCTATCTTGGTTTTGAAAACTGATCACAAATTCGTTCTCAGCACCCTCGAGAAACTTGGATACGATACCCATAATATAGTTATCATACTTTTCAGCGGCGGCCATCTTGGATTTGAAAAATGATCACAAAATCATTCTCAGCACCCTCGAGAACCTAGGATACGATACCCATAATCTAGTTATCAAACTTTTTAGCGGTGGCCATCTCGGATTTAAAAATGATCCCGAAATTGTTTACTGCACCCTCGAGAACCTCGGACACGATATCCATATTGCTGAAAACATAATTTTGTGCGGCGGCAATCTTTGATTAGAAAAATGATCACAAAATAGTTCTCAGCACCCTCGAGAACCTCGTATACGATACCCATAATGTAGTTATCATACTTTTGAGCGGCGGCCATCTTGGATGTAGAAACTGATCATAGAATCGTTCTCTGCACCCTCAAGAACCTCGGATACGATACCCATATTTTTGTGATCATAACCTTATACGGCGGCCCTCTTGGATTTGAAAAATGATCACAAAATCGTTCTTAGCACCCTCAAGAACCTAGGATACGATACCCATAATCTAGTTATCATAATTTTGAGCGGCGGCCATCTTGGATTTCAAAAATGATCACAAAATCGGTCTGTGCACTCTCGAGAACCTCAGATACGATACCCATATTTTTGTGATCATAATCTTGCACGGCGGCCATCTCGGATTTAAAAATGATCCCAAAATTGTTTTTTGCACCCTCGAGAACCTCGGACACGATATCCATATTGCTAAAATAATAATTTTGTGCGGCGGCCATCTTGGATTTGAAAAATGATCACCAAATCGTTCTCTGCACCCTCGAAAACCTCGGATACGATACCAATAAAGTAGTTATCATACTTTTGAGCGGCGGCCATCTTGGATTTGAAAACTGATCACAAAATCGTTCTCTGTGCACCCTCGAAAACCTCGGATACGATACCCTTATTTTTGTGATCATAATCTTGCACGGCGGCTATCCTTGAATTGAAAAATGATAACAAAATCGTTCTCAGCACCCTCGAGAACCTCGGACACGATATCCATATTGCTAAAATCATAATCTTGCACGGCGGCCCTCTTGGATTTGAAAAATGATCACAAAATCGTTCTCAGCACCCTCGAGAACCTCGTATACGATACCCATAATGTAGTTATCATACTTTTGAGCGGCGGCCATCTTGGATTTGGAAACTGATCACAGAATCGTTCTCTGCACCCTCAAGAACCTCGGATACGATACCCATATTTTTGTGATCATAATCTTGCACGGCGGCCCTCTTGGATTTGAAAAATGATCCCAAAATTGTTTTCTGCATCCTCGAGAACCTCGGACACGATATACATATTGCTGAAAACATAATGGTTTGCGGCAGCCCTCTTGGATTTCTAAAATGATCGCAGAATTGTTCTCTGCACCCTCGAGAACCTCGGACACGATATCCATATTGCTAAAATCATAATTTTGAGCGGCGGTCATCTTGGATTTGAAAAATAATTACCAAATCGTTCTCTGCACCCTCGAGAACTTAGGATACGATACCAATAAAGTAGTTATTATACTTTTGAGCGGCGGCCATCTAGGATTTAAAAATGAACCCAAAATTTATTTTCTGCACTTTCGAGAAACTCGGACACGATATCCATATTGCTGAAAACATAATTTTGTGCGGCGGCCATCTTGGATTACAAAAATGATCACAAAATCGTTCTCAGCACCCTCGAGAACCTCGGATACGATACCTATAATGTAAGTATCATACTTTTGAACGGCGGCCATCTTTGATTTGAAAAATGATCACAAAATCGTTCTCTGCACTCTCAAGAACCTCGTATACAATACCCATATTTTTGTGATCATAATCTTGCACGGCGGCCCTCTTGGATTTGAAAAATGATCACAAAATCGTTTTTAGCACCCTCGAGAACCTAGAATACGATACCCATAATCTAGTTATCATAATTTTGAGCGGCGGCCATCTTGGATTTCAAAAATGATCACAAAATCGTTCTGTGCACTCTCGAGAACCTCGGATACGATTCCCATATTTTTGTGATCATAATCTTGCACGGCAGCCATCTCGGATTTAAAAATGATCCCAAAATTGTTTTTTTGCACCCTCGAGGACCTCGGACACGATACCCATATTGCTAAAATAATATTTTTGTGCGGCGGCCATATTGGATTTAAAAAATGATCACCAAATCGTTCTCTGCACCCTCGAATACCTCGGATACGATACCAATAAAGTAGTTATCATACTTTTGAGCGGCGGCTATCTTGGTTTTGAAAACTGATCACAAATTCGTTCTCAGCACCCTCGAGAAACTCGGATACGATACCCATAATGTAGTTATCATACTTTTGAGCGTCGGCCATCTTGGATTTGAAAAATGATCACAAAATCATTCTCTGCACTCTCAAGAACCTCGGATACGATACCCATATTTTTTTAATCATAATCTTGCATGGCGGCCCTCTTGGATTTGAAAAATTATCACAAAATCGTTCTCAGCACCCTCGTGAACCTCGGATACGATACCCATAATGTAGTTATCATACTTTTGAGCGGCGGCCATCTTAGATTTGAAAACTGATCACAGAATCATTCTCTGCACCCTCAAGAACCTCGGGTACGATATCCATATTGATGAAATCATAATTTTGAGCGGCGGCCCTCTTGGATTTGAAAAATGATCACAAAATCGTTCTTAGCACCCTCGAGAACCTAGGATACGATACCCTTATTCTAGTCATCATAATTTTGATCGGCGGCCATCTTGGATTTCAAAAATGATCACAAAATCGGTCTGTGCACTCTCGAGAACCTCGGATACGATACCCATATTTTTGTGATCATAATCTTGCACGGTGGCCATCTCGGATTTAAAAATGATCCCAAAATTGTTTTTTGCACCTTCGAGAACCTCGGACACGATATCCATATTGCTAAAATAATAATTTTGTGCGGCGGCCATCTTGGATTTGAAAAATGATCACCAAGTCGTTCTCAGCACCCTCGTGAACCTCGGATATGATACCCATAATGTAGTTATCAAACTTTTGAGCGGCGGCCATCTTGGATTTGAAAACTGATCACAGAATCATTCTCTGCACACTCAAGAACCTCGGGTACGATATCCATATTGTTGAAATCATAATTTTGAGCGGCGGCCCTCTTGGATTTGAAAAATGATCACAAAATCGTTCTTAGCACCCTCGAGAACCTAGGATACGATACCAATAATCTAGTTAACATAATTTTTAGCGGCGGCCATCTTGGATTTCAAAAATGATCACAAAATCGTTCTGTGCACTCTCGAGAACCTCGGATACGATACCCATTATTTTGTGATCATAATCTTGCACGGCGGCCATCTCGGATTTAAAAATTATCCCAAAATTATTTTTTGCACCCTCGAGAACCTCGGACACGATATCCATATTGCTAAAATAATAATTTTGTGCGGCGGCCATCTTGGATTTGAAAAATGATCACCAAATCGTTCTCTGCACCCTCGAAAACCTCGGATACGATACCAATAAAGTAGTTATCATACTTTTGAGCGGCGGCCATCTTGGATTTGAAAACTGATAACAAAATCGTTCTCTGTGCACCCTCAAAAACCTCGGATACAATACCCATATTTTTGTGATTATAATCTTGCACGGCGGCTATCCTTGAATTGAAAAATGATAACAAAATCGTTCTCAGCACCCTCGAGAACCTCGGACACGATATCCATATTGCTAAAATCATAATCTTGCACGGCGGCCCCCTTGGATTTGAAAAATGATCACAAAATCGTTCTCAGCACCCTCGAGAACCTCGTATACGATACCCATAATGTAGTTATCATACTTTTGAGCGGCGGCCATCTTGGATTTGGAAACTGATCACAGAATCGTTCTCTGCACCCTCAAGAACCTCGGATACGATACCCATATTTTTGTGATCATAATCTTGCACGGCGGCCCTCTTGGATTTGAAAAATTATCCCAAAATTGTTTTCTGCATCCTCGAGAACCTCGGACACGATATACATATTGCTGAAAACATAATGGTTTGCGGCAGCCCTCTTGGATTTCTAAAATGATCGCAGAATTGTTCTCTGCACCCTCGAGAACCTCGGACACGATATCCATATTGCTAAAATCATAATTTTGAGCGGCGGTCATCTTGGATTTGAAAAATAATTACCAAATCGTTCTCTGCACCCTCGAGAACTAAGGATACGATACCAATAAAGTAGTTATTATACTTTTGAGCGGCGGCCATCTAGGATTTAAAAATGAACCCAAAATTTATTTTCTGCACTTTCAAGAAACTCGGACACGATATCCATATTGCTGAAAACATAATTTTGTGCGGCGGCCATCTTGGATTACAAAAATGATCACAAAATCGTTCTCAGCACCCTCGAGAACCTCGGATACGATACCTATAATGTAGGTATCATACTTTTGAGCGGCGGCCATCTTGGATTTGAAAAATGATCACAAAATCGTTCTCTGCACTCTCAAGAACCTCGGATACGATACCCATATTTTTGTGATCATAATCTTGCACGGCGGCCCTCTTGGATTTGAAAAATGATCACAAAATCGTTTTCAGCACCCTCGAGAACCTAGAATACGACACCCATAATCTAGTTTTCATAATTTTGAGCGGCGGCCATCTTGGATTTCAAAAAATATCACAAAATCATTCTGTGCACTCTCGAGAACCTCGGATACGATTCCCATATTTTTGTTATCATAATCTTGCACGGCAGCCATCTCGGATTTAAAAATGATCCCAAAATTGTTTTTTTGCACCCTCGAGAACCTCGGACACGATATCCATATTGCTAAAATAATATTTTTGTGCGTCGGCCATATTGGATTTAAAAAATGATCACAAAATCGTTCTCTGCACCCTCGAATACCTCGGATACGATACCAATAAAGTAGTTATCATACTTTTGAGCGGCGGCTATCTTGGTTTTGAAAACTGATCACAAATTCGTTCTCAGCACCCTCGAGAAACTCGGATACGATACCCATAATGTAGTTATCATACTTTTGAGCGGCGGCCATCTTGGATTTGAAAAATGATCACAAAATCATTCTCTGCACTCTCAAGAACCTCGGATACGATACCCATATTTTTTTGATCATAATCTTGCATGGCGGCCCTCTTGGATTTGAAAAATTATCACAAAATCGTTCTCAGCACCCTCGTGAACCTCGGATACGATACCCATAATGTAGTTATCATACTTTTGAGCGGCGGACATCTTGGATTTGAAAACTGATCACAAAATCATTCTCTGCACCCTCAAGAACCTCGGGTACGATATCCATATTGTTGAAATCATAATTTTGTGCGGCGGCCCTCTTGGATTTGAAAAATGATCACAAAATCATTCTCTGCACTCTCAAGAACCTCGGATACGATACCCATATTTTTTTGATCATAATCTTGCATGGCGGCCCTCTTGGATTTGAAAAATTATCACAAAATCGTTCTCTGCACCCTCGAAAACCTCGGATACGATACCAATAAAGTAGTTATCATACTTTTGAGCGGCGGCCATCTTGGATTTGAAAACTGATCACAAAATCATTCTCTGCACCCTCAAGAACCTCGGGTACGATATCCATATTGATGAAATCATAATTTTGAGCGGCGGCCCTCTTGGATTTGAAAAATGATCACAAAATCGTTCTTAGCACCCTCGAGAACCTAGGATACGATACCCATAATCTAGTTATCATAATTTTGAGCGGCGGCCATCTTGGATTTCAAAAATGATCACAAAATCGTTCTGTGCACTCTCGAGAACCTCGGATACGATACCCATATTTTTGTGATCATAATCTTGCATGGCGGCCATCTCGGATTTAAAAATGATCCCAAAATTGTTTTTTGCACCCTCGAGAACCTCGGACACGATATCCATATTGCTAAAATAAACATTTTGTGCGGCGGCCATCTTGAATTTGAAAAATGATCACCAAATCGTTCTCAGCACCCTCGAGAACCTCGGATACGATACCCATAATCTAGTAATCAAACTTTTGAGCGGCGGCCAGCTCAGATTTAAAAATGATCACAAAATCGTTCTCAGCACCCTCGAGAACCTAGGATACAATACCCATAATCTAGTTATCAAACTTTTTAGCGGTGGCCATCTCGGATTTAAAAATGATCCCGAAATTGTTTACTGCACCCTCGAGAACCTCGGACACGATATCCATATTGCTGAAAACATAATTTTGTGCGGCGGCAATCTTTGATTAGAAAAATGATCACAAAATCGTTCTCAGCACCCTCGAGAACCTCGTATACGATACCCATAATGTAGTTATCATACTTTTGAGCGGCGGCCATCTTGGATGTAGAAACTGATCACAGAATCGTTCTCTGCACCCTCAAGAACCTCGGATACGATACCCATATTTTTGTGATAATAATATAACCTTGCACGGCGGCCCTCTTGGATTTGAAAAATGATCCCGAAATTGTTTTCTGCACCCTCGAGAACCTCGGATACGATACCTTTATTTTTTGATCATAATCTTGCACGGCGGCCCTCTTGGATTTGAAAAATGATCAAAAAATCGTTCTCAGCACCCTCGAGAACCTCGGATTCGATACCCATAATGTAGTTATAATACTTTTGAGCGGCGGCCATCTTGGATTTGAAAAATGATCACAAAATCGTTCTCTGCAACCTCGAGAACCTCTGATACGATACCCATATTTTTGTGATCATAATCTTGCACGGCGGCTATCCTTGAATTGAAAAATGATAACAAAATCGTTCTCAGCACCCTCGAGAACCTCGGATACGATACCCATAATCTAGTAATCAAACTTTTGAGCGGCGGCCAGCTCAGATTTAAAAATGATCACAAAATCGTTCTCAGCACCCTCGAGAACCTAGGATACAATACCCATAATCTAGTTATCAAACTTTTTAGCGGTGGCCATCTCGGATTTAAAAATGATCCCGAAATTGTTTACTGCACCCTCGAGAACCTCGGACACGATATCCATATTGCTGAAAACATAATTTTGTGCGACGGCAATCTTTGATTAGAAAAATGATCACAAAATCGTTCTCAGCACCCTCGAGAACCTCGGATATGATACCCATAATGTAGTTATCAAACTTTTGAGCGGCGGCCATCTTGGATTTGAAAACTGATCACAGAATCATTCTCTGCACACTCAAGAACCTCGGGTACGATATCCATATTGTTGAAATCATAATTTTGAGCGGCGGCCCTCTTGGATTTGAAAAATGATCACAAAATCGTTCTTAGCACCCTCGAGAACCTAGGATACGATACCAATAATCTAGTTAACATAATTTTTAGCGGCGGCCATCTTGGATTTCAAAAATGATCACAAAATCGTTCTGTGCACTCTCGAGAACCTCGGATACGATACCCATTTTTTTGTGATCATAATCTTGCACGGCGGCCATCTCGGATTTAAAAATTATCCCAAAATTATTTTTTGCACCCTCGAGAACCTCGGACACGATATCCATATTGCTAAAATAATAATTTTGTGCGGCGGCCATCTTGGATTTGAAAAATGATCACCAAATCGTTCTCTGCACCCTCGAAAACCTCGGATACGATACCAATAAAGTAGTTATCATACTTTTGAGCGGCGGCCATCTTGGATTTGAAAACTGATAACAAAATCGTTCTCTGTGCACCCTCAAAAACCTCGGATACAATACCCATATTTTTGTGATTATAATCTTGCACGGCGGCTATCCTTGAATTGAAAAATGATAACAAAATCGTTCTCAGCACCCTCGAGAACCTCGGACACGATATCCATATTGCTAAAATCATAATCTTGCACGGCGGCCCCCTTGGATTTGAAAAATGATCACAAAATCGTTCTCAGCACCCTCGAGAACCTCGTATACGATACCCATAATGTAGTTATCATACTTTTGAGCGGCGGCCATCTTGGATTTGGAAACTGATCACAGAATCGTTCTCTGCACCCTCAAGAACCTCGGATACGATACCCATATTTTTGTGATCATAATCTTGCACGGCGGCCCTCTTGGATTTGAAAAATTATCCCAAAATTGTTTTCTGCATCCTCGAGAACCTCGGACACGATATACATATTGCTGAAAACATAATGGTTTGCGGCAGCCCTCTTGGATTTCTAAAATGATCGCAGAATTGTTCTCTGCACCCTCGAGAACCTCGGACACGATATCCATATTGCTAAAATCATAATTTTGAGCGGCGGTCATCTTGGATTTGAAAAATAATTACCAAATCGTTCTCTGCACCCTCGAGAACTAAGGATACGATACCAATAAAGTAGTTATTATACTTTTGAGCGGCGGCCATCTAGGATTTAAAAATGAACCCAAAATTTATTTTCTGCACTTTCAAGAAACTCGGACACGATATCCATATTGCTGAAAACATAATTTTGTGCGGCGGCCATCTTGGATTACAAAAATGATCACAAAATCGTTCTCAGCACCCTCGAGAACCTCGGATACGATACCTATAATGTAGGTATCATACTTTTGAGCGGCGGCCATCTTGGATTTGAAAAATGATCACAAAATCGTTCTCTGCACTCTCAAGAACCTCGGATACGATACCCATATTTTTGTGATCATAATCTTGCACGGCGGCCCTCTTGGATTTGAAAAATGATCACAAAATCGTTTTCAGCACCCTCGAGAACCTAGAATACGACACCCATAATCTAGTTTTCATAATTTTGAGCGGCGGCCATCTTGGATTTCAAAAAATATCACAAAATCATTCTGTGCACTCTCGAGAACCTCGGATACGATTCCCATATTTTTGTTATCATAATCTTGCACGGCAGCCATCTCGGATTTAAAAATGATCCCAAAATTGTTTTTTTGCACCCTCGAGAACCTCGGACACGATATCCATATTGCTAAAATAATATTTTTGTGCGTCGGCCATATTGGATTTAAAAAATGATCACAAAATCGTTCTCTGCACCCTCGAATACCTCGGATACGATACCAATAAAGTAGTTATCATACTTTTGAGCGGCGGCTATCTTGGTTTTGAAAACTGATCACAAATTCGTTCTCAGCACCCTCGAGAAACTCGGATACGATACCCATAATGTAGTTATCATACTTTTGAGCGGCGGCCATCTTGGATTTGAAAAATGATCACAAAATCATTCTCTGCACTCTCAAGAACCTCGGATACGATACCCATATTTTTTTGATCATAATCTTGCATGGCGGCCCTCTTGGATTTGAAAAATTATCACAAAATCGTTCTCAGCACCCTCGTGAACCTCGGATACGATACCCATAATGTAGTTATCATACTTTTGAGCGGCGGACATCTTGGATTTGAAAACTGATCACAAAATCATTCTCTGCACCCTCAAGAACCTCGGGTACGATATCCATATTGATGAAATCATAATTTTGAGCGGCGGCCCTCTTGGATTTGAAAAATGATCACAAAATCATTCTCTGCACTCTCAAGAACCTCGGATACGATACCCATATTTTTTTGATCATAATCTTGCATGGCGGCCCTCTTGGATTTGAAAAATTATCACAAAATCGTTCTCTGCACCCTCGAAAACCTCGGATACGATACCAATAAAGTAGTTATCATACTTTTGAGCGGCGGCCATCTTGGATTTGAAAACTGATCACAAAATCATTCTCTGCACCCTCAAGAACCTCGGGTACGATATCCATATTGATGAAATCATAATTTTGAGCGGCGGCCCTCTTGGATTTGAAAAATGATCACAAAATCGTTCTTAGCACCCTCGAGAACCTAGGATACGATACCCATAATCTAGTTATCATAATTTTGAGCGGCGGCCATCTTGGATTTCAAAAATGATCACAAAATCGTTCTGTGCACTCTCGAGAACCTCGGATACGATACCCATATTTTTGTGATCATAATCTTGCATGGCGGCCATCTCGGATTTAAAAATGATCCCAAAATTGTTTTTTGCACCCTCGAGAACCTCGGACACGATATCCATATTGCTAAAATAAACATTTTGTGCGGCGGCCATCTTGAATTTGAAAAATGATCACCAAATCGTTCTCAGCACCCTCGAGAACCTCGGATACGATACCCATAATCTAGTAATCAAACTTTTGAGCGGCGGCCAGCTCAGATTTAAAAATGATCACAAAATCGTTCTCAGCACCCTCGAGAACCTAGGATACAATACCCATAATCTAGTTATCAAACTTTTTAGCGGTGGCCATCTCGGATTTAAAAATGATCCCGAAATTGTTTACTGCACCCTCGAGAACCTCGGACACGATATCCATATTGCTGAAAACATAATTTTGTGCGGCGGCAATCTTTGATTAGAAAAATGATCACAAAATAGTTCTCAGCACCCTCGAGAACCTCGTATACGATACCCATAATGTAGTTATCATACTTTTGAGCGGCGGCCATCTTGGATGTAGAAACTGATCACAGAATCGTTCTCTGCACCCTCAAGAACCTCGGATACGATACCCATATTTTTGTGATAATAATATAACCTTGCACGGCGGCCCTCTTGGATTTGAAAAATGATCCCGAAATTGTTTTCTGCACCCTCGAGAACCTCGGATACGATACCTTTATTTTTTGATCATAATCTTGCACGGCGGCCCTCTTGGATTTGAAAAATGATCAAAAAATCGTTCTCAGCACCCTCGAGAACCTCGGATTCGATACCCATAATGTAGTTATAATACTTTTGAGCGGCGGCCATCTTGGATTTGAAAAATGATCACAAAATCGTTCTCTGCAACCTCGAGAACCTCTGATACGATACCCATATTTTTGTGATCATAATCTTGCACGGCGGCTATCCTTGAATTGAAAAATGATAACAAAATCGTTCTCAGCACCCTCGAGAACCTCGGATACGATACCCATAATCTAGTAATCAAACTTTTGAGCGGCGGCCAGCTCAGATTTAAAAATGATCACAAAATCGTTCTCAGCACCCTCGAGAACCTAGGATACAATACCCATAATCTAGTTATCAAACTTTTTAGCGGTGGCCATCTCGGATTTAAAAATGATCCCGAAATTGTTTACTGCACCCTCGAGAACCTCGGACACGATATCCATATTGCTGAAAACATAATTTTGTGCGGCGGCAATCTTTGATTAGAAAAATGATCACAAAATCGTTCTCAGCACCCTCGAGAACCTCGTATACGATACCCATAATGTAGTTATCATACTGTTGAGCGGCGGCCATCTTGGATTTGGAAACTGATCACAGAATCGTTCTCTGCACCCTCAAGAACCTCGGATACGATACCCATATTTTTGTGATCATAATCTTGCACGGCGGCCATCTTGGATTTGAAAAATGATCACAAAATCGTTCTCTGCAACCTCGAGAACCTCGAATTCGATACCCATAATGTAGTTATCATACTTTTGAGCGGCGGCCATCTTGGATTTGAAAAATGATCACAAAATCGTTCTCTGCAACCTCGAGAACCTCTGGTACGATACCCAAAATGTAGTTATCATAATTTTGAGTGGAGGCCATCTCGGATTTAAAAATGATCCCAAAATTGTTTTCTTCATCCTCGAGTACCTCGGACACGATATAGATATTGCTGAAAACATCATTGTTTGCGGCAGCCCTCTTGGATTTCAAAAATGATCACAGAATTGTTCTCTGCACCCTCGAGAACCTCGGTCACGATATCCATATTGCTGAAAACATAATTTTGTGCGGCGGCAATCTTTGATTAGAAAAATGATCACAAAATCGTTCTCAGCACCCTCGAGAACCTCGTATACGATACCCATAATGTAGTTATCGTACTTTTGAGCGGCGGCCATCTTGGATTTGGAAACTGATCACAGAATCGTTCTCTGCACCCTCAAGAACCTCGGATACGATACCCATATTTTTGTGATCATAATCTTGCACGGCGGCCCTCTTGGATTTGAAAAATGATCCCAAAATTGTTTTCTGCATCCTCGAGAACCTCGGACACGATATACATATTGCTGAAAACATAATGGTTTGCGGCAGCCCTCTTGGATTTCTAAAATGATCGCAGAATTGTTCTCTGCACCCTCGAGAACCTCGGACACGATATCCATATTGCTAAATTCATAATTTTGAGCGGCGGTCATCTTGGATTTGAAAAATAATTACCAAATCGTTCTCTGCAACCTCGAGAACTTAGGATACGATACCAATAAAGTAGTTTTTATACTTTTGAGCGGCGGCCATCTAAGATTTAAAAATGAACCCAAAATTGTTTTCTGCACTTTCGAGAAACTCGGACACGATATCCATATTGCTGAAAACATAATTTTGTGCGGCGGCCATCTTGGATTACAAAAATGATCACAAAATCGTTCTCAGCACCCTCGAGAACCTCGGATACGATACCTATAATGTAGGTATCATACTTTTGAGCGGCGGCCATCTTGAATTTGAAAAATGATCACAAAATCGTTCTCTGCACCCTCAAGAACCTCGGATACGATACCCATATTTTTGTGATCATAATCTTGCACGCGCGGCCCTCTTGGATTTGAAAAATGATCACAATATCGTTTTTATCACCCTCGAGAACCTAGAATACGATACCCATAATCTAGTTATCATAATTTTGTGTGGCGGCCATCTTGGATTACAAAAATTATTACAAAATCGTTCTCAGCACCCTCGTGAACCTCGGATACGATACCCATAATGTAGTTATCATACTTTTGAGCGCCGGCCATCTTGGATTTGAAAACTGATCACAGAATCATTCTCTGCACCTTCAAGAACCTCGGGTACGATATCCATATTGATGAAATCATAATTTTGAGCGGCGGCCCTCTTGGATTTGAAAAATGATCACAAAATCGTTCTTAGCACCCTCGAGAACCTAGGATACGATACCCATAATCTAGTTGTCATAATTTTGAGCGGCGGCCATCTTGAATTTCAAAAATGATCACAAAATCGTTCTGTGCACTCTCGAGAACCTCGGATACGATACCCATTTTTTTGTGATCATAATCTTGCACGGCGGCCATCTCGGATTTAAAAATTATCCCAAAATTATTTTTTGCACCCTCGAGAACCTCGGACACGATATCCATATTGCTAAAATAATAATTTTGTGCGGCGGCCATCTTGGATTTGAAAAATGATCACCAAATCGTTCTCTGCACCCTCGAAAACCTCGGATACGATACCAATAAAGTAGTTATCATACTTTTGAGCGGCGGCCATCTTGGATTTGAAAACTGATAACAAAATCGTTCTCTGTGCACCCTCAAAAACCTCGGATACAATACCCATATTTTTGTGATTATAATCTTGCACGGCGGCTATCCTTGAATTGAAAAATGATAACAAAATCGTTCTCAGCACCCTCGAGAACCTCGGACACGATATCCATATTGCTAAAATCATAATCTTGCACGGCGGCCCTCTTGGATTTGAAAAATGATCACAAAATCGTTCTCAGCACCCTCGTGAACCTCGTATACGATACCCATAATGTAGTTATCATACTTTTGAGCGGCGGCCATCTTGGATTTGGAAACTGATCACAGAATCGTTCTCTGCACCCTCAAGAACCTCGGATACGATACCCATATTTTTGTGATCATAATCTTGCACGGCGGCCCTCTTGGATTTGAAAAATTATCCCAAAATTGTTTTCTGCATCCTCGAGAACCTCGGACACGATATACATATTGCTGAAAACATAATGGTTTGCGGCAGCCCTCTTGGATTTCTAAAATGAACGCAGAATTGTTCTCTGCACCCTCGAGAACCTCGGACACGATATCCATATTGCTAAAATCATAATTTTGAGCGGCGGTCATCTTGGATTTGAAAAATAATTACCAAATCGTTCTCTGCATCCTCGAGAACTAAGGATACGATACCAATAAAGTAGTTATTATACTTTTGAGCGGCGGCCATCTAGGATTTAAATATGAACCCAAAATTTATTTTCTGCACTTTCGAGAAACTCGGACACGATATCCATATTGCTGAAAACATAATTTTGTGCGGCGGCCATCTTGGATTACAAAAATGATCACAAAATCGTTCTCAGCACCCTCGAGAACCTCGGATACGATACCTATAATGTAGGTATCATACTTTTGAGCGGCGGCCATCTTGGATTTGAAAAATGATCACAAAATCGTTCTCTGCACTCTCAAGAACCTCGGATACGATACCCATATTTTTGTGATCATAATCTTGCACGGCGGCCCTCTTGGATTTGAAAAATGATCACAAAATCGTTTTCAGCACCCTCGAGAACCTAGAATACGACACCCATAATCTAGTTTTCATAATTTTGAGCGGCGGCCATCTTGGATTTCAAAAAATATCACAAAATCATTCTGGGCACTCTCGAGAACCTCGGATACGATTCCCATATTTTTGTGATCATAATCTTGCACGGCAGCCATCTCGGATTTAAAAATGATCCCAAAATTGTTTTTTTGCACCCTCGAGAACCTCGGACACGATATCCATATTGCTAAAATAATATTTTTGTGCGTCGGCCATATTGGATTTAAAAAATGATCACAAAATCGTTCTCTGCACCCTCGAATACCTCGGATACGATACCAATAAAGTAGTTATCATACTTTTGAGCGGCGGCTATCTTGGTTTTGAAAACTGATCACAAATTCGTTCTCAGCACCCTCGAGAAACTCGGATACGATACCCATAATGTAGTTATCATACTTTTGAGCGGCGGCCATCTTGGATTTGAAAAATGATCACAAAATCATTCTCTGCACTCTCAAGAACCTCGGATACGATACCCATATTTTTTTGATCATAATCTTGCATGGCGGCCCTCTTGGATTTGAAAAATTATCACAAAATCGTTCTCAGCACCCTCGTGAACCTCGGATACGATACCCATAATGTAGTTATCATACTTTTGAGCGGCGGACATCTTGGATTTGAAAACTGATCACAGAATCATTCTCTGCACCCTCAAGAATCTCGGGTACGATTTCCATATTGATGAAATCATAATTTTGAGCGGCGGCCCTCTTGGATTTGAAAAATGATCACAAAATCGTTCTTAGCACCCTCGAGAACCTAGGATACGATACCCATAATCTAGTTATCATAATTTTGAGCGGCGGCCATCTTGGATTTGAAAAATGATCACAAAACCGTTCTGTGCACTCTCGAGAACCTCGGATACGATACCCATATTTTTGTGATCATACTCTTGCACGGCGGCCATCTCGGATTTAAAAATGATCCCAAAATTGTTTTTTGCACCCTCGAGAACCTCGGACACGATATCCATATTGCTAAAATAAACATTTTGTGCGGCGGCCATCTTGAATTTGAAAAATGATCACCAAATCGTTCTCTGCACCCTCGAAAACATCGGATACGATACCAATAAAGTAGTTATCATACTTTTGAGCGGCGGCCATCTTGGATTTGAAAACTGATCACAAAATCGTTCTCTGTGCACCCTCGAAAACCTCGGATACGATACCCATATTTTTGTGATCATAATCTTGCACGGCGGCTATCCTTGAATTGAAAAGTGATAACAAAATCGTTCTCAGCACCCTCGAGAACCTCGGATACGATACCCATAATCTAGTAATCAAACTTTTGAGCGGCGGCCAGCTCAGATTTAAAAATGATCACAAAATCGTTCTCAGCACCCTCGAGAACCTAGGATACAATACCCATAATCTAGTTATCAAACTTTTTAGCGGTGGCCATCTCGGATTTAAAAATGATCCCGAAATTGTTTACTGCACCCTCGAGAACCTCGGACACGATATCCATATTGCTGAAAACATAATTTTGTGCGGCGGCAATCTTTGATTAGAAAAATGATCACAAAATAGTTCTCAGCACCCTCGAGAACCTCGTATACGATACCCATAATGTAGTTATCATACTTTTGAGCGGCGGCCATCTTGGATGTAGAAACTGATCACAGAATCGTTCTCTGCACCCTCAAGAACCTCGGATACGATACCCATATTTTTGTGATCATAACCTTGCACGGCGGCCCTCTTGGATTTGAAAAATGATCCCGAAATTGTTTTCTGCACCCTCGAGAACCTCGGATACGATACCTTTATTTTTTGATCATAATCTTGCACGGCGGCTCTCTTGGATTTGAAAAATGATCAAAAAATCGTTCTCAGCACCCTCGAGAACCTCGGATTCGATACCCATAATGTAGTTATAATACTTTTGAGCGGCGGCCATCTTGGATTTGAAAAATGATCACAAAATCGTTCTCTGCAACCTCGAGAACCTCTGATACGATACCCATATTTTTGTGATCATAATCTTGCACGGCGGCTATCCTTGAATTGAAAAATGATAACAAAATCGTTCTCAGCACCCTCGAGAACCTAGGATACGATACCCATATTGCTAAAATAATAATTTTGTGCGGCGGCCATCTTGGATTTGAAAAATGATCACCAAATCGTTCTCTGCACCCTCGAAAACCTCGGATACGATACCAATAAAGAAGTTATCATACTTTTGAGCGGCGGCCATCTTGGATTTGAAAACTGATAACAAAATCGTTCTCTGTGCACCCTCAAAAACCTCGGATACAATACCCATATTTTTGTGATTATAATCTTGCACGGCGGCTATCCTTGAATTGAAAAATGATAACAAAATCGTTCTCAGCACCCTCGAGAACCTCGGACACGATATCCATATTGCTAAAATCATAATCTTGCACGGCGGCCCTCTTGGATTTGAAAAATGATCACAAAATCGTTCTCAGCACCCTCGTGAACCTCGTATACGATACCCATAATGTAGTTATCATACTTTTGAGCGGCGGCCATCTTGGATTTGGAAACTGATCACAGAATCGTTCTCTGCACCCTCAAGAACCTCGGATACGATACCCATATTTTTGTGATCATAATCTTGCACGGCGGCCCTCTTGGATTTGAAAAATTATCCCAAAATTGTTTTCTGCATCCTCGAGAACCTCGGACACGATATACATATTGCTGAAAACATAATGGTTTGCGGCAGCCCTCTTGGATTTCTAAAATGATCGCAGAATTGTTCTCTGCACCCTCGAGAACCTCGGACACGATATCCATATTGCTAAAATCATAATTTTGAGCGGCGGTCATCTTGGATTTGAAAAATAATTACCAAATCGTTCTCTGCATCCTCGAGAACTAAGGATACGATACCAATAAAGTAGTTATTATACTTTTGAGCGGCGGCCATCTAGGATTTAAAAATGAACCCAAAATTTATTTTCTGCACTTTCAAGAAACTCGGACACGATATCCATATTGCTGAAAACATAATTTTGTGCGGTGGCCATCTTGGATTACAAAAATGATCACAAAATCGTTCTCAGCACCCTCGAGAACCTCGGATACGATACCTATAATGTAGGTATCATACTTTTGAGCGGCGGCCATCTTGGTTTTGAAAACTGATCACAAATTCGTTCTCAGCACCCTCGAGAAACTCGGATACGATACCCATATTTTTGTGATCATAATCTTGCACGGCGGCCCTCTTGGATTTGAAAAATTATCCCAAAATTGTTTTCTGCATCCTCGAGAACCTCGGACACGATATACATATTGCTGAAAACATAATGGTTTGCGGCAGCCCTCTTGGATTTCTAAAATGATCGCAGAATTGTTCTCTGCACCCTCGAGAACCTCGGACACGATATCCATATTGCTAAAATCATAATTTTGAGCGGCGGTCATCTTGGATTTGAAAAATAATTACCAAATCGTTCTCTGCACCCTCGAGAACTTAGGATACGATACCAATAAAGTAGTTATTATACTTTTGAGCGGCGGCCATCTAGGATTTAAAAATGAACCCAAAATTTATTTTCTGCACTTTCGAGAAACTCGGACACGATATCCATATTGCTGAAAACATAATTTTGTGCGGCGGCCATCTTGGATTACAAAAATGATCACAAAATCGTTCTCAGCACCCTCGAGAACCTCGGATACGATACCTATAATGTAAGTATCATACTTTTGAACGGCGGCCATCTTTGATTTGAAAAATGATCACAAAATCGTTCTCTGCACTCTCAAGAACCTCGGATACAATACCCATATTTTTGTGATCATAATCTTGCACGGCGGCCCTCTTGGATTTGAAAAATGATCACAAAATCGTTTTTAGCACCCTCGAGAACCTAGAATACGATACCCATAATCTAGTTATCATAATTTTGAGCGGCGGCCATCTTGGATTTCAAAAATGATCACAAAATCGTTCTGTGCACTCTCGAGAACCTCGGATACGATTCCCATATTTTTGTGATCATAATCTTGCACGGCAGCCATCTCGGATTTAAAAATGATCCCAAAATTGTTTTCTTGCACCCTCGAGGACCTCGGACACGATACCCATATTGCTAAAATAATATTTTTGTGCGGCGGCCATATTGGATTTAAAAAATGATCACCAAATCGTTCTCTGCACCCTCGAATACCTCGGATACGATACCAATAAAGTAGTTATCATACTTTTGAGCGGCGGCTATCTTGGTTTTGAAAACTGATCACAAATTCGTTCTCAGCACCCTCGAGAAACTCGGATACGATACCCATAATGTAGTTATCATAATTTTGAGCGGCGGCCCTCTTGGATTTGAAAAATGATCACAAAATCGTTCTTAGCACCCTCGAGAACCTAGGATACGATACCCTTATTCTAGTCATCATAATTTTGATCGGCGGCCATCTTGGATTTCAAAAATGATCACAAAATCGGTCTGTGCACTCTCGAGAACCTCGGATACGATACCCATATTTTTGTGATCATAATCTTGCACGGTGGCCATCTCGGATTTAAAAATGATCCCAAAATTGTTTTTTGCACCTTCGAGAACCTCGGACACGATATCCATATTGCTAAAATAATAATTTTGTGCGGCGGCCATCTTGGATTTGAAAAATGATCACCAAGTCGTTCTCAGTACCCTCGTGAACCTCGGATATGATACCCATAATGTAGTTATCAAACTTTTGAGCGGCGGCCATCTTGGATTTGAAAACTGATCACAGAATCATTCTCTGCACACTCAAGAACCTCGGGTACGATATCCATATTGTTGAAATCATAATTTTGAGCGGCGGCCCTCTTGGATTTGAAAAATGATCACAAAATCGTTCTGTGCACTCTCGAGAACCTCGGATACGATACCCATTTTTTTGTGATCATAATCTTGCACGGCGGCCATCTCGGATTTAAAAATTATCCCAAAATTATTTTTTGCACCCTCGAGAACCTCGGACACGATATCCATATTGCTAAAATAATAATTTTGTGCGGCGGCCATCTTGGATTTGAAAAATGATCACCAAATCGTTCTCTGCACCCTCGAAAACCTCGGATACGATACCAATAAAGTAGTTATCATACTTTTGAGCGGCGGCCATCTTGGATTTGAAAACTGATAACAAAATCGTTCTCTGTGCACCCTCAAAAACCTCGGATACAATACCCATATTTTTGTGATTATAATCTTGCACGGCGGCTATCCTTGAATTGAAAAATGATAACAAAATCGTTCTCAGCACCCTCGAGAACCTCGGACACGATATCCATATTGCTAAAATCATAATCTTGCACGGCGGCCCCCTTGGATTTGAAAAATGATCACAAAATCGTTCTCTGCAACCTCGAGAACCTCTGATACGATACCCATATTTTTGTGATCATAATCTTGCACGGCGGCTATCCTTGAATTGAAAAATGATAACAAAATCGTTCTCAGCACCCTCGAGAACCTCGGATACGATACCCATAATCTAGTAATCAAACTTTTGAGCGGCGGCCAGCTCAGATTTAAAAATGATCACAAAATCGTTCTCAGCACCCTCGAGAACCTAGGATACAATACCCATAATCTAGTTATCAAACTTTTTAGCGGTGGCCATCTCGGATTTAAAAATGATCCCGAAATTGTTTACTGCACCCTCGAGAACCTCGGACACGATATCCATATTGCTGAAAACATAATTTTGTGCGACGGCAATCTTTGATTAGAAAAATGATCACAAAATCGTTCTCAGCACCCTCGAGAACCTCGGATATGATACCCATAATGTAGTTATCAAACTTTTGAGCGGCGGCCATCTTGGATTTGAAAACTGATCACAGAATCATTCTCTGCACACTCAAGAACCTCGGGTACGATATCCATATTGTTGAAATCATAATTTTGAGCGGCGGCCCTCTTGGATTTGAAAAATGATCACAAAATCGTTCTTAGCACCCTCGAGAACCTAGGATACGATACCAATAATCTAGTTAACATAATTTTTAGCGGCGGCCATCTTGGATTTCAAAAATGATCACAAAATCGTTCTGTGCACTCTCGAGAACCTCGGATACGATACCCATTTTTTTGTGATCATAATCTTGCACGGCGGCCATCTCGGATTTAAAAATTATCCCAAAATTATTTTTTGCACCCTCGAGAACCTCGGACACGATATCCATATTGCTAAAATAATAATTTTGTGCGGCGGCCATCTTGGATTTGAAAAATGATCACCAAATCGTTCTCTGCACCCTCGAAAACCTCGGATACGATACCAATAAAGTAGTTATCATACTTTTGAGCGGCGGCCATCTTGGATTTGAAAACTGATAACAAAATCGTTCTCTGTGCACCCTCAAAAACCTCGGATACAATACCCATATTTTTGTGATTATAATCTTGCACGGCGGCTATCCTTGAATTGAAAAATGATAACAAAATCGTTCTCAGCACCCTCGAGAACCTCGGACACGATATCCATATTGCTAAAATCATAATCTTGCACGGCGGCCCCCTTGGATTTGAAAAATGATCACAAAATCGTTCTCAGCACCCTCGAGAACCTCGTATACGATACCCATAATGTAGTTATCATACTTTTGAGCGGCGGCCATCTTGGATTTGGAAACTGATCACAGAATCGTTCTCTGCACCCTCAAGAACCTCGGATACGATACCCATATTTTTGTGATCATAATCTTGCACGGCGGCCCTCTTGGATTTGAAAAATTATCCCAAAATTGTTTTCTGCATCCTCGAGAACCTCGGACACGATATACATATTGCTGAAAACATAATGGTTTGCGGCAGCCCTCTTGGATTTCTAAAATGATCGCAGAATTGTTCTCTGCACCCTCGAGAACCTCGGACACGATATCCATATTGCTAAAATCATAATTTTGAGCGGCGGTCATCTTGGATTTGAAAAATAATTACCAAATCGTTCTCTGCACCCTCGAGAACTAAGGATACGATACCAATAAAGTAGTTATTATACTTTTGAGCGGCGGCCATCTAGGATTTAAAAATGAACCCAAAATTTATTTTCTGCACTTTCAAGAAACTCGGACACGATATCCATATTGCTGAAAACATAATTTTGTGCGGCGGCCATCTTGGATTACAAAAATGATCACAAAATCGTTCTCAGCACCCTCGAGAACCTCGGATACGATACCTATAATGTAGGTATCATACTTTTGAGCGGCGGCCATCTTGGATTTGAAAAATGATCACAAAATCGTTCTCTGCACTCTCAAGAACCTCGGATACGATACCCATATTTTTGTGATCATAATCTTGCACGGCGGCCCTCTTGGATTTGAAAAATGATCACAAAATCGTTTTCAGCACCCTCGAGAACCTAGAATACGACACCCATAATCTAGTTTTCATAATTTTGAGCGGCGGCCATCTTGGATTTCAAAAAATATCACAAAATCATTCTGTGCACTCTCGAGAACCTCGGATACGATTCCCATATTTTTGTTATCATAATCTTGCACGGCAGCCATCTCGGATTTAAAAATGATCCCAAAATTGTTTTTTTGCACCCTCGAGAACCTCGGACACGATATCCATATTGCTAAAATAATATTTTTGTGCGTCGGCCATATTGGATTTAAAAAATGATCACAAAATCGTTCTCTGCACCCTCGAATACCTCGGATACGATACCAATAAAGTAGTTATCATACTTTTGAGCGGCGGCTATCTTGGTTTTGAAAACTGATCACAAATTCGTTCTCAGCACCCTCGAGAAACTCGGATACGATACCCATAATGTAGTTATCATACTTTTGAGCGGCGGCCATCTTGGATTTGAAAAATGATCACAAAATCATTCTCTGCACTCTCAAGAACCTCGGATACGATACCCATATTTTTGTGATCATAATCTTGCATGGCGGCCCTCTTGGATTTGAAAAATTATCACAAAATCGTTCTCAGCACCCTCGAGAACCTCGGATACGATACCCATAATGTAGTTATCATACTTTTGAGCGGCGGACATCTTGGATTTGAAAACTGATCACAAAATCATTCTCTGCACCCTCAAGAACCTCGGGTACGATATCCATATTGATGAAATCATAATTTTGAGCGGCGGCCCTCTTGGATTTGAAAAATGATCACAAAATCATTCTCTGCACTCTCAAGAACCTCGGATACGATACCCATATTTTTTTGATCATAATCTTGCATGGCGGCCCTCTTGGATTTGAAAAATTATCACAAAATCGTTCTCTGCACCCTCGAAAACCTCGGATACGATACCAATAAAGTAGTTATCATACTTTTGAGCGGCGGCCATCTTGGATTTGAAAACTGATCACAAAATCATTCTCTGCACCCTCAAGAACCTCGGGTACGATATCCATATTGATGAAATCATAATTTTGAGCGGCGGCCCTCTTGGATTTGAAAAATGATCACAAAATCGTTCTTAGCACCCTCGAGAACCTAGGATACGATACCCATAATCTAGTTATCATAATTTTGAGCGGCGGCCATCTTGGATTTCAAAAATGATCACAAAATCGTTCTGTGCACTCTCGAGAACCTCGGATACGATACCCATATTTTTGTGATCATAATCTTGCATGGCGGCCATCTCGGATTTAAAAATGATCCCAAAATTGTTTTTTGCACCCTCGAGAACCTCGGACACGATATCCATATTGCTAAAATAAACATTTTGTGCGGCGGCCATCTTGAATTTGAAAAATGATCACCAAATCGTTCTCAGCACCCTCGAGAACCTCGGATACGATACCCATAATCTAGTAATCAAACTTTTGAGCGGCGGCCAGCTCAGATTTAAAAATGATCACAAAATCGTTCTCAGCACCCTCGAGAACCTAGGATACAATACCCATAATCTAGTTATCAAACTTTTTAGCGGTGGCCATCTCGGATTTAAAAATGATCCCGAAATTGTTTACTGCACCCTCGAGAACCTCGGACACGATATCCATATTGCTGAAAACATAATTTTGTGCGGCGGCAATCTTTGATTAGAAAAATGATCACAAAATAGTTCTCAGCACCCTCGAGAACCTCGTATACGATACCCATAATGTAGTTATCATACTTTTGAGCGGCGGCCATCTTGGATGTAGAAACTGATCACAGAATCGTTCTCTGCACCCTCAAGAACCTCGGATACGATACCCATATTTTTGTGATAATAATATAACCTTGCACGGCGGCCCTCTTGGATTTGAAAAATGATCCCGAAATTGTTTTCTGCACCCTCGAGAACCTCGGATACGATACCTTTATTTTTTGATCATAATCTTGCACGGCGGCCCTCTTGGATTTGAAAAATGATCAAAAAATCGTTCTCAGCACCCTCGAAAACCTCGGATTCGATACCCATAATGTAGTTATAATACTTTTGAGCGGCGGCCATCTTGGATTTGAAAAATGATCACAAAATCGTTCTCTGCAACCTCGAGAACCTCTGATACGATACCCATATTTTTGTGATCATAATCTTGCACGGCGGCTATCCTTGAATTGAAAAATGATAACAAAATCGTTCTCAGCACCCTCGAGAACCTCGGATACGATACCCATAATCTAGTAATCAAACTTTTGAGCGGCGGCCAGCTCAGATTTAAAAATGATCACAAAATCGTTCTCAGCACCCTCGAGAACCTAGGATACAATACCCATAATCTAGTTATCAAACTTTTTAGCGGTGGCCATCTCGGATTTAAAAATGATCCCGAAATTGTTTACTGCACCCTCGAGAACCTCGGACACGATATCCATATTGCTGAAAACATAATTTTGTGCGGCGGCAATCTTTGATTAGAAAAATGATCACAAAATCGTTCTCAGCACCCTCGAGAACCTCGTATACGATACCCATAATGTAGTTATCATACTGTTGAGCTGCGGCCATCTTGGATTTGGAAACTGATCACAGAATCGTTCTCTGCACCCTCAAGAACCTCGGATACGATACCCATATTTTTGTGATCATAATCTTGCACGGCGGCCATCTTGGATTTGAAAAATGATCACAAAATCGTTCTCTGCAACCTCGAGAACCTCGAATTCGATACCCATAATGTAGTTATCATACTTTTGAGCGGCGGCCATCTTGGATTTGAAAAATGATCACAAAATCGTTCTCTGCAACCTCGAGAACCTCTGGTACGATACCCAAAATGTAGTTATCATAATTTTGAGTGGAGGCCATCTCGGATTTAAAAATGATCCCAAAATTGTTTTCTTCATCCTCGAGTACCTCGGACACGATATAGATATTGCTGAAAACATCATTGTTTGCGGCAGCCCTCTTGGATTTCAAAAATGATCACAGAATTGTTCTCTGCACCCTCGAGAACCTCGGTCACGATATCCATATTGCTGAAAACATAATTTTGTGCGGCGGCAATCTTTGATTAGAAAAATGATCACAAAATCGTTCTCAGCACCCTCGAGAACCTCGTATACGATACCCATAATGTAGTTATCGTACTTTTGAGCGGCGGCCATCTTGGATTTGGAAACTGATCACAGAATCGTTCTCTGCACCCTCAAGAACCTCGGATACGATACCCATATTTTTGTGATCATAATCTTGCACGGCGGCCCTCTTGGATTTGAAAAATGATCCCAAAATTGTTTTCTGCATCCTCGAGAACCTCGGACACGATATACATATTGCTGAAAACATAATGGTTTGCGGCAGCCCTCTTGGATTTCTAAAATGATCGCAGAATTGTTCTCTGCACCCTCGAGAACCTCGGACACGATATCCATATTGCTAAATTCATAATTTTGAGCGGCGGTCATCTTGGATTTGAAAAATAATTACCAAATCGTTCTCTGCAACCTCGAGAACTTAGGATACGATACCAATAAAGTAGTTTTTATACTTTTGAGCGGCGGCCATCTAAGATTTAAAAATGAACCCAAAATTGTTTTCTGCACTTTCGAGAAACTCGGACACGATATCCATATTGCTGAAAACATAATTTTGTGCGGCGGCCATCTTGGATTACAAAAATGATCACAAAATCGTTCTCAGCACCCTCGAGAACCTCGGATACGATACCTATAATGTAGGTATCATACTTTTGAGCGGCGGCCATCTTGAATTTGAAAAATGATCACAAAATCGTTCTCTGCACCCTCAAGAACCTCGGATACGATACCCATATTTTTGTGATCATAATCTTGCACGCGCGGCCCTCTTGGATTTGAAAAATGATCACAATATCGTTTTTATCACCCTCGAGAACCTAGAATACGATACCCATAATCTAGTTATCATAATTTTGTGTGGCGGCCATCTTGGATTACAAAAATTATTACAAAATCGTTCTCAGCACCCTCGTGAACCTCGGATACGATACCCATAATGTAGTTATCATACTTTTGAGCGCCGGCCATCTTGGATTTGAAAACTGATCACAGAATCATTCTCTGCACCTTCAAGAACCTCGGGTACGATATCCATATTGATGAAATCATAATTTTGAGCGGCGGCCCTCTTGGATTTGAAAAATGATCACAAAATCGTTCTTAGCACCCTCGAGAACCTAGGATACGATACCCATAATCTAGTTGTCATAATTTTGAGCGGCGGCCATCTTGAATTTCAAAAATGATCACAAAATCGTTCTGTGCACTCTCGAGAACCTCGGATACGATACCCATTTTTTTGTGATCATAATCTTGCACGGCGGCCATCTCGGATTTAAAAATTATCCCAAAATTATTTTTTGCACCCTCGAGAACCTCGGACACGATATCCATATTGCTAAAATAATAATTTTGTGCGGCGGCCATCTTGGATTTGAAAAATGATCACCAAATCGTTCTCTGCACCCTCGAAAACCTCGGATACGATACCAATAAAGTAGTTATCATACTTTTGAGCGGCGGCCATCTTGGATTTGAAAACTGATAACAAAATCGTTCTCTGTGCACCCTCAAAAACCTCGGATACAATACCCATATTTTTGTGATTATAATCTTGCACGGCGGCTATCCTTGAATTGAAAAATGATAACAAAATCGTTCTCAGCACCCTCGAGAACCTCGGACACGATATCCATATTGCTAAAATCATAATCTTGCACGGCGGCCCTCTTGGATTTGAAAAATGATCACAAAATCGTTCTCAGCACCCTCGTGAACCTCGTATACGATACCCATAATGTAGTTATCATACTTTTGAGCGGCGGCCATCTTGGATTTGGAAACTGATCACAGAATCGTTCTCTGCACCCTCAAGAACCTCGGATACGATACCCATATTTTTGTGATCATAATCTTGCACGGCGGCCCTCTTGGATTTGAAAAATTATCCCAAAATTGTTTTCTGCATCCTCGAGAACCTCGGACACGATATACATATTGCTGAAAACATAATGGTTTGCGGCAGCCCTCTTGGATTTCTAAAATGAACGCAGAATTGTTCTCTGCACCCTCGAGAACCTCGGACACGATATCCATATTGCTAAAATCATAATTTTGAGCGGCGGTCATCTTGGATTTGAAAAATAATTACCAAATCGTTCTCTGCATCCTCGAGAACTAAGGATACGATACCAATAAAGTAGTTATTATACTTTTGAGCGGCGGCCATCTAGGATTTAAATATGAACCCAAAATTTATTTTCTGCACTTTCGAGAAACTCGGACACGATATCCATATTGCTGAAAACATAATTTTGTGCGGCGGCCATCTTGGATTACAAAAATGATCACAAAATCGTTCTCAGCACCCTCGAGAACCTCGGATACGATACCTATAATGTAGGTATCATACTTTTGAGCGGCGGCCATCTTGGATTTGAAAAATGATCACAAAATCGTTCTCTGCACTCTCAAGAACCTCGGATACGATACCCATATTTTTGTGATCATAATCTTGCACGGCGGCCCTCTTGGATTTGAAAAATGATCACAAAATCGTTTTCAGCACCCTCGAGAACCTAGAATACGACACCCATAATCTAGTTTTCATAATTTTGAGCGGCGGCCATCTTGGATTTCAAAAAATATCACAAAATCATTCTGGGCACTCTCGAGAACCTCGGATACGATTCCCATATTTTTGTGATCATAATCTTGCACGGCAGCCATCTCGGATTTAAAAATGATCCCAAAATTGTTTTTTTGCACCCTCGAGAACCTCGGACACGATATCCATATTGCTAAAATAATATTTTTGTGCGTCGGCCATATTGGATTTAAAAAATGATCACAAAATCGTTCTCTGCACCCTCGAATACCTCGGATACGATACCAATAAAGTAGTTATCATACTTTTGAGCGGCGGCTATCTTGGTTTTGAAAACTGATCACAAATTCGTTCTCAGCACCCTCGAGAAACTCGGATACGATACCCATAATGTAGTTATCATACTTTTGAGCGGCGGCCATCTTGGATTTGAAAAATGATCACAAAATCATTCTCTGCACTCTCAAGAACCTCGGATACGATACCCATATTTTTTTGATCATAATCTTGCATGGCGGCCCTCTTGGATTTGAAAAATTATCACAAAATCGTTCTCAGCACCCTCGTGAACCTCGGATACGATACCCATAATGTAGTTATCATACTTTTGAGCGGCGGACATCTTGGATTTGAAAACTGATCACAGAATCATTCTCTGCACCCTCAAGAATCTCGGGTACGATTTCCATATTGATGAAATCATAATTTTGAGCGGCGGCCCTCTTGGATTTGAAAAATGATCACAAAATCGTTCTTAGCACCCTCGAGAACCTAGGATACGATACCCATAATCTAGTTATCATAATTTTGAGCGGCGGCCATCTTGGATTTCAAAAATGATCACAAAACCGTTCTGTGCACTCTCGAGAACCTCGGATACGATACCCATATTTTTGTGATCATACTCTTGCACGGCGGCCATCTCGGATTTAAAAATGATCCCAAAATTGTTTTTTGCACCCTCGAGAACCTCGGACACGATATCCATATTGCTAAAATAAACATTTTGTGCGGCGGCCATCTTGAATTTGAAAAATGATCACCAAATCGTTCTCTGCACCCTCGAAAACATCGGATACGATACCAATAAAGTAGTTATCATACTTTTGAGCGGCGGCCATCTTGGATTTGAAAACTGATCACAAAATCGTTCTCTGTGCACCCTCGAAAACCTCGGATACGATACCCATATTTTTGTGATCATAATCTTGCACGGCGGCTATCCTTGAATTGAAAAGTGATAACAAAATCGTTCTCAGCACCCTCGAGAACCTCGGATACGATACCCATAATCTAGTAATCAAACTTTTGAGCGGCGGCCAGCTCAGATTTAAAAATGATCACAAAATCGTTCTCAGCACCCTCGAGAACCTAGGATACAATACCCATAATCTAGTTATCAAACTTTTTAGCGGTGGCCATCTCGGATTTAAAAATGATCCCGAAATTGTTTACTGCACCCTCGAGAACCTCGGACACGATATCCATATTGCTGAAAACATAATTTTGTGCGGCGGCAATCTTTGATTAGAAAAATGATCACAAAATAGTTCTCAGCACCCTCGAGAACCTCGTATACGATACCCATAATGTAGTTATCATACTTTTGAGCGGCGGCCATCTTGGATGTAGAAACTGATCACAGAATCGTTCTCTGCACCCTCAAGAACCTCGGATACGATACCCATATTTTTGTGATCATAACCTTGCACGGCGGCCCTCTTGGATTTGAAAAATGATCCCGAAATTGTTTTCTGCACCCTCGAGAACCTCGGATACGATACCTTTATTTTTTGATCATAATCTTGCACGGCGGCTCTCTTGGATTTGAAAAATGATCAAAAAATCGTTCTCAGCACCCTCGAGAACCTCGGATTCGATACCCATAATGTAGTTATAATACTTTTGAGCGGCGGCCATCTTGGATTTGAAAAATGATCACAAAATCGTTCTCTGCAACCTCGAGAACCTCTGATACGATACCCATATTTTTGTGATCATAATCTTGCACGGCGGCTATCCTTGAATTGAAAAATGATAACAAAATCGTTCTCAGCACCCTCGAGAACCTAGGATACGATACCCATATTGCTAAAATAATAATTTTGTGCGGCGGCCATCTTGGATTTGAAAAATGATCACCAAATCGTTCTCTGCACCCTCGAAAACCTCGGATACGATACCAATAAAGAAGTTATCATACTTTTGAGCGGCGGCCATCTTGGATTTGAAAACTGATAACAAAATCGTTCTCTGTGCACCCTCAAAAACCTCGGATACAATACCCATATTTTTGTGATTATAATCTTGCACGGCGGCTATCCTTGAATTGAAAAATGATAACAAAATCGTTCTCAGCACCCTCGAGAACCTCGGACACGATATCCATATTGCTAAAATCATAATCTTGCACGGCGGCCCTCTTGGATTTGAAAAATGATCACAAAATCGTTCTCAGCACCCTCGTGAACCTCGTATACGATACCCATAATGTAGTTATCATACTTTTGAGCGGCGGCCATCTTGGATTTGGAAACTGATCACAGAATCGTTCTCTGCACCCTCAAGAACCTCGGATACGATACCCATATTTTTGTGATCATAATCTTGCACGGCGGCCCTCTTGGATTTGAAAAATTATCCCAAAATTGTTTTCTGCATCCTCGAGAACCTCGGACACGATATACATATTGCTGAAAACATAATGGTTTGCGGCAGCCCTCTTGGATTTCTAAAATGATCGCAGAATTGTTCTCTGCACCCTCGAGAACCTCGGACACGATATCCATATTGCTAAAATCATAATTTTGAGCGGCGGTCATCTTGGATTTGAAAAATAATTACCAAATCGTTCTCTGCATCCTCGAGAACTAAGGATACGATACCAATAAAGTAGTTATTATACTTTTGAGCGGCGGCCATCTAGGATTTAAAAATGAACCCAAAATTTATTTTCTGCACTTTCAAGAAACTCGGACACGATATCCATATTGCTGAAAACATAATTTTGTGCGGTGGCCATCTTGGATTACAAAAATGATCACAAAATCGTTCTCAGCACCCTCGAGAACCTCGGATACGATACCTATAATGTAGGTATCATACTTTTGAGCGGCGGCCATCTTGGTTTTGAAAACTGATCACAAATTCGTTCTCAGCACCCTCGAGAAACTCGGATACGATACCCATATTTTTGTGATCATAATCTTGCACGGCGGCCCTCTTGGATTTGAAAAATTATCCCAAAATTGTTTTCTGCATCCTCGAGAACCTCGGACACGATATACATATTGCTGAAAACATAATGGTTTGCGGCAGCCCTCTTGGATTTCTAAAATGATCGCAGAATTGTTCTCTGCACCCTCGAGAACCTCGGACACGATATCCATATTGCTAAAATCATAATTTTGAGCGGCGGTCATCTTGGATTTGAAAAATAATTACCAAATCGTTCTCTGCACCCTCGAGAACTTAGGATACGATACCAATAAAGTAGTTATTATACTTTTGAGCGGCGGCCATCTAGGATTTAAAAATGAACCCAAAATTTATTTTCTGCACTTTCGAGAAACTCGGACACGATATCCATATTGCTGAAAACATAATTTTGTGCGGCGGCCATCTTGGATTACAAAAATGATCACAAAATCGTTCTCAGCACCCTCGAGAACCTCGGATACGATACCTATAATGTAAGTATCATACTTTTGAACGGCGGCCATCTTTGATTTGAAAAATGATCACAAAATCGTTCTCTGCACTCTCAAGAACCTCGGATACAATACCCATATTTTTGTGATCATAATCTTGCACGGCGGCCCTCTTGGATTTGAAAAATGATCACAAAATCGTTTTTAGCACCCTCGAGAACCTAGAATACGATACCCATAATCTAGTTATCATAATTTTGAGCGGCGGCCATCTTGGATTTCAAAAATGATCACAAAATCGTTCTGTGCACTCTCGAGAACCTCGGATACGATTCCCATATTTTTGTGATCATAATCTTGCACGGCAGCCATCTCGGATTTAAAAATGATCCCAAAATTGTTTTCTTGCACCCTCGAGGACCTCGGACACGATACCCATATTGCTAAAATAATATTTTTGTGCGGCGGCCATATTGGATTTAAAAAATGATCACCAAATCGTTCTCTGCACCCTCGAATACCTCGGATACGATACCAATAAAGTAGTTATCATACTTTTGAGCGGCGGCTATCTTGGTTTTGAAAACTGATCACAAATTCGTTCTCAGCACCCTCGAGAAACTCGGATACGATACCCATAATGTAGTTATCATAATTTTGAGCGGCGGCCCTCTTGGATTTGAAAAATGATCACAAAATCGTTCTTAGCACCCTCGAGAACCTAGGATACGATACCCTTATTCTAGTCATCATAATTTTGATCGGCGGCCATCTTGGATTTCAAAAATGATCACAAAATCGGTCTGTGCACTCTCGAGAACCTCGGATACGATACCCATATTTTTGTGATCATAATCTTGCACGGTGGCCATCTCGGATTTAAAAATGATCCCAAAATTGTTTTTTGCACCTTCGAGAACCTCGGACACGATATCCATATTGCTAAAATAATAATTTTGTGCGGCGGCCATCTTGGATTTGAAAAATGATCACCAAGTCGTTCTCAGTACCCTCGTGAACCTCGGATATGATACCCATAATGTAGTTATCAAACTTTTGAGCGGCGGCCATCTTGGATTTGAAAACTGATCACAGAATCATTCTCTGCACACTCAAGAACCTCGGGTACGATATCCATATTGTTGAAATCATAATTTTGAGCGGCGGCCCTCTTGGATTTGAAAAATGATCACAAAATCGTTCTTAGCACCCTCGAGAACCTAGGATACGATACCAATAATCTAGTTAACATAATTTTTAGCGGCGGCCATCTTGGATTTCAAAAATGATCACAAAATCGTTCTGTGCACTCTCGAGAACCTCGGATACGATACCCATTTTTTTGTGATCATAATCTTGCACGGCGGCCATCTCGGATTTAAAAATTATCCCAAAATTATTTTTTGCACCCTCGAGAACCTCGGACACGATATCCATATTGCTAAAATAATAATTTTGTGCGGCGGCCATCTTGGATTTGAAAAATGATCACCAAATCGTTCTCTGCACCCTCGAAAACCTCGGATACGATACCAATAAAGTAGTTATCATACTTTTGAGCGGCGGCCATCTTGGATTTGAAAACTGATAACAAAATCGTTCTCTGTGCACCCTCAAAAACCTCGGATACAATACCCATATTTTTGTGATTATAATCTTGCACGGCGGCTATCCTTGAATTGAAAAATGATAACAAAATCGTTCTCAGCACCCTCGAGAACCTCGGACACGATATCCATATTGCTAAAATCATAATCTTGCACGGCGGCCCCCTTGGATTTGAAAAATGATCACAAAATCGTTCTCAGCACCCTCGAGAACCTCGTATACGATACCCATAATGTAGTTATCATACTTTTGAGCGGCGGCCATCTTGGATTTGGAAACTGATCACAGAATCGTTCTCTGCACCCTCAAGAACCTCGGATACGATACCCATATTTTTGTGATCATAATCTTGCACGGCGGCCCTCTTGGATTTGAAAAATTATCCCAAAATTGTTTTCTGCATCCTCGAGAACCTCGGACACGATATACATATTGCTGAAAACATAATGGTTTGCGGCAGCCCTCTTGGATTTCTAAAATGATCGCAGAATTGTTCTCTGCACCCTCGAGAACCTCGGACACGATATCCATATTGCTAAAATCATAATTTTGAGCGGCGGTCATCTTGGATTTGAAAAATAATTACCAAATCGTTCTCTGCACCCTCGAGAACTAAGGATACGATACCAATAAAGTAGTTATTATACTTTTGAGCGGCGGCCATCTAGGATTTAAAAATGAACCCAAAATTTATTTTCTGCACTTTCAAGAAACTCGGACACGATATCCATATTGCTGAAAATATAATTTTGTGCGGCGGCCATCTTGGATTACAAAAATGATCACAAAATCGTTCTCAGCACCCTCGAGAACCTCGGATACGATACCTATAATGTAGGTATCATACTTTTGAGCGGCGGCCATCTTGGATTTGAAAAATGATCACAAAATCGTTCTCTGCACTCTCAAGAACCTCGGATACGATACTCATATTTTTGTGATCATAATCTTGCACGGCGGCCCTCTTGGATTTGAAAAATGATCACAAAATCGTTTTCAGCACCCTCGAGAACCTAGAATACGACACCCATAATCTAGTTTTCATAATTTTGAGCGGCGGCCATCTTGGATTTCAAAAAATATCACAAAATCATTCTGTGCACTCTCGAGAACCTCGGATACGATTCCCATATTTTTGTTATCATAATCTTGCACGGCAGCCATCTCGGATTTAAAAATGATCCCAAAATTGTTTTTTTGCACCCTCGAGAACCTCGGACACGATATCCATATTGCTAAAATAATATTTTTGTGCGTCGGCCATATTGGATTAAAAAAATGATCACAAAATCGTTCTCTGCACCCTCGAATACCTCGGATACGATACCAATAAAGTAGTTATCATACTTTTGAGCGGCGGCTATCTTGGTTTTGAAAACTGATCACAAATTCGTTCTCAGCACCCTCGAGAAACTCGGATACGATACCCATAATGTAGTTATCATACTTTTGAGCGGTTGCCATCTTGGATTTGAAAAATGATCACAAAATCATTCTCTGCACTCTCAAGAACCTCGGATACGATACCCATATTTTTTTGATCATAATCTTGCATGGCGGCCCTCTTGGATTTGAAAAATTATCACAAAATCGTTCTCAGCACCCTCGTGAACCTCGGATACGATACCCATAATGTAGTTATCATACTTTTGAGCGGCGGACATCTTGGATTTGAAAACTGATCTCAGAATCATTCTCTGCACCCTCAAGAACCTCGGGTACGATATCCATATTGATGAAATCATAATTTTGAGCGGCGGCCCCCTTGGATTTGAAAAATGATCACAAAATCGTTCTTAGCACCCTCGAGAACCTAGGATACGATACCCATAATCTAGTTATCATAATTTTGAGCGGCGGCCATCTTGGATTTCAAAAATGATCACAAAACCGTTCTGTGCACTCTCGAGAACCTCGGATACGATACCCATATTTTTGTGATCATAATCTTGCACGGCGGCCATCTCGGATTTAAAAATGATCCCAAAATTGTTTTTTGCACCCTCGAGAACCTCGAACACGATATCCATATTGCTAAAATAAACATTTTGTGCGGCGGCCATCTTGAATTTGAAAAATGATCACCAAATCGTTCTCTGCACCCTCGAAAACCTCGGATACGATACCAATAAAGTAGTTATCATACTTTTGAGCGGCGGCCATCTTGGATTTGAAAACTGATCACAGAATCATTCTCTGCACCCTCAAGAACCTCGGGTACGATATCCATATTGATGAAATCATAATTTTGAGCGGCGGCCCTCTTGGATTTGAAAAATGATCACAAAATCGTTCTTAGCACCCTCGAGAACCTAGGATACGATACCCATAATCTAGTTATCATAATTTTGAGCGGCGGCCATCTTGGATTTCAAAAATGATCACAAAATCGTTCTGTGCACTCTCGAGAACCTCGGATACGATACCCATATTTTTGTGATCATAATCTTGCACGGCGGCCATCTCGGATTTAAAAATGATCCCAAAATTGTTTTTTGCACCCTCGAGAACCTCGGACACGATATCCATATTACTAAAATAAACATTTTGTGCGGCGGCCATCTTGAATTTGAAAAATGATCACCAAATCGTTCTCAGCACCCTCGAGAACCTCGGATACGATACCCATAATCTAGTAATCAAACTTTTGAGCGGCGGCCAGCTCAGATTTAAAAATGATCACAAAATCGTTCTCAGCACCCTCGAGAACCTAGGATACAATACCCATAATCTAGTTATCAAACTTTTTAGCGGTGGCCATCTCGGATTTAAAAATGATCCCGAAATTGTTTACTGCACCCTCGAGAACCTCGGACACGATATCCATATTGCTGAAAACATAATTTTGTGCGGCGGCAATCTTTGATTAGAAAAATGATCACAAAATAGTTCTCAGCACCCTCGAGAACCTCGTATACGATACCCATAATGTAGTTATCATACTTTTGAGCGGCGGCCATCTTGGATGTAGAAACTGATCACAGAATCGTTCTCTGCACCCTCAAGAACATCGGATACGATACCCATATTTTTGTGATAATAATATAACCTTGCACGGCGGCCCTCTTGGATTTGAAAAATGATCCCGAAATTGTTTTCTGCACCCTCGAGAACCTCGGATACGATACCTTTATTTTTTGATCATAATCTTGCACGGCGGCCCTCTTGGATTTGAAAAATGATCAAAAAATCGTTCTCAGCACCCTCGAGAACCTCGGATTCGATACCCATAATGTAGTTATAATACTTTTGAGCGGCGGCCATCTTGGATTTGAAAAATGATCACAAAATCGTTCTCTGCAACCACGAGAACCTCTGATACGATACCCATATTTTTGTGATCATAATCTTGCACGGCGGCTATCCTTGAATTGAAAAATGATAACAAAATCGTTCTCAGCACCCTCGAGAACCTCGGATACGATACCCATAATCTAGTAATCAAACTTTTGAGCGGCGGCCAGCTCAGATTTAAAAATGATCACAAAATCGTTCTCAGCACCCTCGAGAACCTAGGATACAATACCCATAATCTAGTTATCAAACTTTTTAGCGGTGGCCATCTCGGATTTAAAAATGATCCCGAAATTGTTTACTGCACCCTCGAGAACCTCGGACACGATATCCATATTGCTGAAAACATAATTTTGTGCGGCGGCAATCTTTGATTAGAAAAATGATCACAAAATCGTTCTCAGCACCCTCGAGAACCTCGTATACGATACCCATAATGTAGTTATCATACTGTTGAGCTGCGGCCATCTTGGATTTGGAAACTGATCACAGAATCGTTCTCTGCACCCTCAAGAACCTCGGATACGATACCCATATTTTTGTGATCATAATCTTGCACGGCGGCCATCTTGGATTTGAAAAATGATCACAAAATCGTTCTCTGCAACCTCGAGAACCTCGAATTCGATACCCATAATGTAGTTATCATACTTTTGAGCGGCGGCCATCTTGGATTTGAAAAATGATCACAAAATCGTTCTCTGCAACCTCAAAAACCTCTGGTACGATACCCAAAATGTAGTTATCATAATTTTGAAAGGAGGCCATCTCGGATTTAAAAATGATCCCAAAATTGTTTTCTTCATCCTCGAGTACCTCGGACACGATATAGATATTGCTGAAAACATCATTGTTTGCGGCAGCCCTCTTGGATTTCAAAAATGATCACAGAATTGTTCTCTGCACCCTCGAGAACCTCGGTCACGATATCCATATTGCTGAAAACATAATTTTGTGCGGCGGCAATCTTTGATTAGAAAAATGATCACAAAATCGTTCTCAGCACCCTCAAGAACCTCGTATACGATACCCATAATGTAGTTATCGTACTTTTGAGCGGCGGCCATCTTGGATTTGGAAACTGATCACAGAATCGTTCTCTGCACCCTCAAGAACCTCGGATACGATACCCATATTTTTGTGATCATAATCTTGCACGGCGGCCCTCTTGGATTTGAAAAATGATCCCAAAATTGTTTTCTGCATCCTCGAGAACCTCGGACACGATATACATATTGCTGAAAACATAATGGTTTGCGGCAGCCCTCTTGGATTTCTAAAATGATCGCAGAATTGTTCTCTGCACCCTCGAGAACCTCGGACACGATATCCATATTGCTAAATTCATAATTTTGAGCGGCGGTCATCTTGGATTTGAAAAATAATTACCAAATCGTTCTCTGCAACCTCGAGAACTTAGGATACGATACCAATAAAGTAGTTATTATACTTTTGAGCGGCGGCCATCTAAGATTTAAAAATGAACCCAAAATTGTTTTCTGCACTTTCGAGAAACTCGGACACGATATCCATATTGCTGAAAACATAATTTTGTGCGGCGGCCATCTTGGATTACAAAAATGATCACAAAATCGTTCTCAGCACCCTCGAGAACCTCGGACACGATATCCATATTGCTAAAATCATAATTTTGAGCGGCGGTCATCTTGGATTTGAAAAATAATTACCAAATCGTTCTCTGCATCCTCGAGAACTAAGGATACGATACCAATAAAGTAGTTATTATACTTTTGAGCGGCGGCCATCTAGGATTTAAAAATGAACCCAAAATTTATTTTCTGCACTTTCAAGAAACTCGGACACGATATCCATATTGCTGAAAACATAATTTTGTGCGGTGGCCATCTTGGATTACAAAAATGATCACAAAATCGTTCTCAGCACCCTCGAGAACCTCGGATACGATACCTATAATGTAGGTATCATACTTTTGAGCGGCGGCCATCTTGGTTTTGAAAACTGATCACAAATTCGTTCTCAGCACCCTCGAGAAACTCGGATACGATACCCATATTTTTGTGATCATAATCTTGCACGGCGGCCCTCTTGGATTTGAAAAATTATCCCAAAATTGTTTTCTGCATCCTCGAGAACCTCGGACACGATATACATATTGCTGAAAACATAATGGTTTGCGGCAGCCCTCTTGGATTTCTAAAATGATCGCAGAATTGTTCTCTGCACCCTCGAGAACCTCGGACACGATATCCATATTGCTAAAATCATAATTTTGAGCGGCGGTCATCTTGGATTTGAAAAATAATTACCAAATCGTTCTCTGCACCCTCGAGAACTTAGGATACGATACCCATAATGTAGTTATCATACTTTTGAGCGGCGGCCATCTTGGATTTGAAAACTGATCACAGAATCATTCTCTGCACCCTCAAGAACCTCGGGTACGATATCCATATTGATGAATTCATAATTTTGAGCGGCGGCCCTCTTGGATTACAAAAATGATCACAAAATCGTTCTCAGCACCCTCGAGAACCTCGGATACGATACCTATAATGTAGGTATCATACTTTTGAGCGGCGGCCATCTTGGTTTTGAAAACTGATCACAAATTCGTTCTCAGCACCCTCGAGAAACTCGGATACGATACCCATATTTTTGTGATCATAATCTTGCACGGCGGCCCTCTTGGATTTGAAAAATTATCCCAAAATTGTTTTCTGCATCCTCGAGAACCTCGGACACGATATACATATTGCTGAAAACATAATGGTTTGCGGCAGCCCTCTTGGATTTCTAAAATGATCGCAGAATTGTTCTCTGCACCCTCGAGAACCTCGGACACGATATCCATATTGCTAAAATCATAATTTTGAGCGGCGGTCATCTTGGATTTGAAAAATAATTACCAAATCGTTCTCTGCACCCTCGAGAACTTAGGATACGATACCAATAAAGTAGTTATTATACTTTTGAGCGGCGGCCATCTAGGATTTAAAAATGAACCCAAAATTTATTTTCTGCACTTTCGAGAAACTCGGACACGATATCCATATTGCTGAAAACATAATTTTGTGCGGCGGCCATCTTGGATTACAAAAATGATCACAAAATCGTTCTCAGCACCCTCGAGAACCTCGGATACGATACCTATAATGTAAGTATCATACTTTTGAACGGCGGCCATCTTTGATTTGAAAAATGATCACAAAATCGTTCTCTGCACTCTCAAGAACCTCGGATACAATACCCATATTTTTGTGATCATAATCTTGCACGGCGGCCCTCTTGGATTTGAAAAATGATCACAAAATCGTTTTTAGCACCCTCGAGAACCTAGAATACGATACCCATAATCTAGTTATCATAATTTTGAGCGGCGGCCATCTTGGATTTCAAAAATGATCACAAAATCGTTCTGTGCACTCTCGAGAACCTCGGATACGATTCCCATATTTTTGTGATCATAATCTTGCACGGCAGCCATCTCGGATTTAAAAATGATCCCAAAATTGTTTTTTTGCACCCTCGAGGACCTCGGACACGATACCCATATTGCTAAAATAATATTTTTGTGCGGCGGCCATATTGGATTTAAAAAATGATCACCAAATCGTTCTCTGCACCCTCGAATACCTCGGATACGATACCAATAAAGTAGTTATCATACTTTTGAGCGGCGGCTATCTTGGTTTTGAAAACTGATCACAAATTCGTTCTCAGCACCCTCGAGAAACTCGGATACGATACCCATAATGTAGTTATCATAATTTTGAGCGGCGGCCCTCTTGGATTTGAAAAATGATCACAAAATCGTTCTTAGCACCCTCGAGAACCTAGGATACGATACCCTTATTCTAGTCATCATAATTTTGAGCGGCGGCCATCTTGGATTTCAAAAATGATCACAAAATCGGTCTGTGCACTCTCGAGAACCTCGGATACGATACCCATATTTTTGTGATCATAATCTTGCACGGTGGCCATCTCGGATTTAAAAATGATCCCAAAATTGTTTTTTGCACCTTCGAGAACCTCGGACACGATATCCATATTGCTAAAATAATAATTTTGTGCGGCGGCCATCTTGGATTTGAAAAATGATCACCAAGTCGTTCTCAGTACCCTCGTGAACCTCGGATATGATACCCATAATGTAGTTATCAAACTTTTGAGCGGCGGCCATCTTGGATTTGAAAACTGATCACAGAATCATTCTCTGCACACTCAAGAACCTCGGGTACGATATCCATATTGTTGAAATCATAATTTTGAGCGGCGGCCCTCTTGGATTTGAAAAATGATCACAAAATCGTTCTTAGCACCCTCGAGAACCTAGGATACGATACCAATAATCTAGTTAACATAATTTTTAGCGGCGGCCATCTTGGATTTCAAAAATGATCACAAAATCGTTCTGTGCACTCTCGAGAACCTCGGATACGATACCCATTTTTTTGTGATCATAATCTTGCACGGCGGCCATCTCGGATTTAAAAATGATCCCAAAATTATTTTTTGCACCCTCGAGAACCTCGGACACGATATCCATATTGCTAAAATAATAATTTTGTGCGGCGGCCATCTTGGATTTGAAAAATGATCACCAAATCGTTCTCTGCACCCTCGAAAACCTCGGATACGATACCAATAAAGTAGTTATCATACTTTTGAGCGGCGGCCATCTTGGATTTGAAAACTGATAACAAAATCGTTCTCTGTGCACCCTCAAAAACCTCGGATACAATACCCATATTTTTGTGATTATAATCTTGCACGGCGGCTATCCTTGAATTGAAAAATGATAACAAAATCGTTCTCAGCACCCTCGAGAACCTCGGACACGATATCCATATTGCTAAAATCATAATCTTGCACGGCGGCCCCCTTGGATTTGAAAAATGATCACAAAATCGTTCTCAGCACCCTCGAGAACCTCGTATACGATACCCATAATGTAGTTATCATACTTTTGAGCGGCGGCCATCTTGGATTTGGAAACTGATCACAGAATCGTTCTCTGCACCCTCAAGAACCTCGGATACGATACCCATATTTTTGTGATCATAATCTTGCACGGCGGCCCTCTTGGATTTGAAAAATTATCCCAAAATTGTTTTCTGCATCCTCGAGAACCTCGGACACGATATACATATTGCTGAAAACATAATGGTTTGCGGCAGCCCTCTTGGATTTCTAAAATGATCGCAGAATTGTTCTCTGCACCCTCGAGAACCTCGGACACGATATCCATATTGCTAAAATCATAATTTTGAGCGGCGGTCATCTTGGATTTGAAAAATAATTACCAAATCGTTCTCTGCACCCTCGAGAACTAAGGATACGATACCAATAAAGTAGTTATTATACTTTTGAGCGGCGGCCATCTAGGATTTAAAAATGAACCCAAAATTTATTTTCTGCACTTTCAAGAAACTCGGATACGATATCCATATTGCTGAAAACATAATTTTGTGCGGCGGCCATCTTGGATTACAAAAATGATCACAAAATCGTTCTCAGCACCCTCGAGAACCTCGGATACGATACCTATAATGTAGGTATCATACTTTTGAGCGGCGGCCATCTTGGATTTGAAAAATGATCACCAAATCGTTCTCTGCACCCTCGAAAACCTCGGATACGATACCAATAAAGTAGTTATCATACTTTTGAGCGGCGGCCATCTTGGATTTGAAAACTGATAACAAAATCGTTCTCTGTGCACCTTCAAAAACCTCGGATACAATACCCATATTTTTGTGATTATAATCTTGCACGGCGGCTATCCTTGAATTGAAAAATGATAACAAAATCGTTCTCAGCACCCTCGAGAACCTCGGACACGATATCCATATTGCTAAAATCATAATCTTGCACGGCGGCCCCCTTGGATTTGAAAAATGATCACAAAATCGTTCTCAGCACCCTCGAGAACCTCGTATACGATACCCATAATGTAGTTATCATACTTTTGAGCGGCGGCCATCTTGGATTTGGAAACTGATCACAGAATCGTTCTCTGCACCCTCAAGAACCTCGGATACGATACCCATATTTTTGTGATCATAATCTTGCACGGCGGCCCTCTTGGATTTGAAAAATTATCCCAAAATTGTTTTCTGCATCCTCGAGAACCTCGGACACGATATACATATTGCTGAAAACATAATGGTTTGCGGCAGCCCTCTTGGATTTCTAAAATGATCGCAGAATTGTTCTCTGCACCCTCGAGAACCTCGGACACGATATCCATATTGCTAAAATCATAATTTTGAGCGGCGGTCATCTTGGATTTGAAAAATAATTACCAAATCGTTCTCTGCACCCTCGAGAACTAAGGATACGATACCAATAAAGTAGTTATTATACTTTTGAGCGGCGGCCATCTAGGATTTAAAAATGAACCCAAAATTTATTTTCTGCACTTTCAAGAAACTCGGATACGATATCCATATTGCTGAAAACATAATTTTGTGCGGCGGCCATCTTGGATTTCAAAAATGATCACAAAATCGTTCTCTGCACTCTCAAGAACCTCGGATACGATACCCATATTTTTGTGATCATAATCTTGCACGGCGGCCCTCTTGGATTTGAAAAATGATCACAAAATCGTTTTCAGCACCCTCGAGAACCTAGAATACGACACCCATAATCTAGTTTTCATAATTTTGAGCGGCGGCCATCTTGGATTTCAAAAAATATCACAAAATCATTCTGTGCACTCTCGAGAACCTCGGATACGATTCCCATATTTTTGTTATCATAATCTTGCACGGCAGCCATCTCGGATTTAAAAATGATCCCAAAATTGTTTTTTTGCACCCTCGAGAACCTCGGACACGATATCCATATTGCTAAAATAATATTTTTGTGCGTCGGCCATATTGGATTTAAAAAATGATCACAAAATCGTTCTCTGCACCCTCGAATACCTCGGATACGATACCAATAAAGTAGTTATCATACTTTTGAGCGGCGGCTATCTTGGTTTTGAAAACTGATCACAAATTCGTTCTCAGCACCCTCGAGAAACTCGGATACGATACCCATAATGTAGTTATCATACTTTTGAGCGGCGGCCATCTTGGATTTGAAAAATGATCACAAAATCATTCTCTGCACTCTCAAGAACCTCGGATACGATACCCATATTTTTTTGATCATAATCTTGCATGGCGGCCCTCTTGGATTTGAAAAATTATCACAAAATCGTTCTCAGCACCCTCGAGAACCTCGGATACGATACCCATAATGTAGTTATCATACTTTTGAGCGGCGGACATCTTGGATTTGAAAACTGATCTCAGAATCATTCTCTGCACCCTCAAGAACCTCGGGTACGATATCCATATTGATGAAATCATAATTTTGAGCGGCGGCCCTCTTGGATTTGAAAAATGATCACAAAATCGTTCTTAGCACCCTCGAGAACCTAGGATACGATACCCATAATCTAGTTATCATAATTTTGAGCGGCGGCCATCTTGGATTTCAAAAATGATCACAAAATCGTTCTGTGCACTCTCGAGAACCTCGGATACGATTCCCATATTTTTGTGATCATAATCTTGCACGGCAGCCATCTCGGATTTAAAAATGATCCCAAAATTGTTTTTTTGCACCCTCGAGGACCTCGGACACGATACCCATATTGCTAAAATAATATTTTTGTGCGGCGGCCATATTGGATTTAAAAAATGATCACCAAATCGTTCTCTGCACCCTCGAATACCTCGGATACGATACCAATAAAGTAGTTATCATACTTTTGAGCGGCGGCTATCTTGGTTTTGAAAACTGATCACAAATTCGTTCTCAGCACCCTCGAGAAACTCGGATACGATACCCATAATGTAGTTATCATAATTTTGAGCGGTGGCCCTCTTGGATTTGAAAAATGATCACAAAATCGTTCTTAGCACCCTCGAGAACCTAGGATACGATACCCTTATTCTAGTCATCATAATTTTGATCGGCGGCCATCTTGGATTTCAAAAATGATCACAAAATCGGTCTGTGCACTCTCGAGAACCTCGGATACGATACCCATATTTTTGTGATCATAATCTTGCACGGTGGCCATCTCGGATTTAAAAATGATCCCAAAATTGTTTTTTGCACCTTCGAGAACCTCGGACACGATATCCATATTGCTAAAATAATAATTTTGTGCGGCGGCCATCTTGGATTTGAAAAATGATCACCAAGTCGTTCTCAGTACCCTCGTGAACCTCGGATATGATACCCATAATGTAGTTATCAAACTTTTGAGCGGCGGCCATCTTGGATTTGAAAACTGATCACAGAATCATTCTCTGCACACTCAAGAACCTCGGGTACGATATCCATATTGTTGAAATCATAATTTTGAGCGGCGGCCCTCTTGGATTTGAAAAATGATCACAAAATCGTTCTTAGCACCCTCGAGAACCTAGGATACGATACCAATAATCTAGTTAACATAATTTTGAGCGGCGGCCATCTTGGATTTCAAAAATGATCACAAAATCGTTCTGTGCACTCTCGAGAACCTCGGATACGATACCCATTTTTTTGTGATCATAATCTTGCACGGCGGCCATCTCGGATTTAAAAATTATCCCAAAATTATTTTTTGCACCCTCGAGAACCTCGGACACGATATCCATATTGCTAAAATAATAATTTTGTGCGGCGGCCATCTTGGATTTGAAAAATGATCACCAAATCGTTCTCTGCACCCTCGAAAACCTCGGATACGATACCAATAAAGTAGTTATCATACTTTTGAGCGGCGGCCATCTTGGATTTGAAAACTGATAACAAAATCGTTCTCTGTGCACCCTCAAAAACCTCGGATACAATACCCATATTTTTGTGATTATAATCTTGCACGGCGGCTATCCTTGAATTGAAAAATGATAACAAAATCGTTCTCAGCACCCTCGAGAACCTCGGACACGATATCCATATTGCTAAAATCATAATCTTGCACGGCGGCCCCCTTGGATTTGAAAAATGATCACAAAATCGTTCTCAGCACCCTCGAGAACCTCGTATACGATACCCATAATGTAGTTATCATACTTTTGAGCGGCGGCCATCTTGGATTTGGAAACTGATCACAGAATCGTTCTCTGCACCCTCAAGAACCTCGGATACGATACCCATATTTTTGTGATCATAATCTTGCACGGCGGCCCTCTTGGATTTGAAAAATTATCCCAAAATTGTTTTCTGCATCCTCGAGAACCTCGGACACGATATACATATTGCTGAAAACATAATGGTTTGCGGCAGCCCTCTTGGATTTCTAAAATGATCGCAGAATTGTTCTCTGCACCCTCGAGAACCTCGGACACGATATCCATATTGCTAAAATCATAATTTTGAGCGGCGGTCATCTTGGATTTGAAAAATAATTACCAAATCGTTCTCTGCACCCTCGAGAACTAAGGATACGATACCAATAAAGTAGTTATTATACTTTTGAGCGGCGGCCATCTAGGATTTAAAAATGAACCCAAAATTTATTTTCTGCACTTTCAAGAAACTCGGATACGATATCCATATTGCTGAAAACATAATTTTGTGCGGCGGCCATCTTGGATTACAAAAATGATCACAAAATCGTTCTCAGCACCCTCGAGAACCTCGGATACGATACCTATAATGTAGGTATCATACTTTTGAGCGGCGGCCATCTTGGATTTGAAAAATGATCACCAAATCGTTCTCTGCACCCTCGAAAACCTCGGATACGATACCAATAAAGTAGTTATCATACTTTTGAGCGGCGGCCATCTTGGATTTGAAAACTGATAACAAAATCGTTCTCTGTGCACCCTCAAAAACCTCGGATACAATACCCATATTTTTGTGATTATAATCTTGCACGGCGGCTATCCTTGAATTGAAAAATGATAACAAAATCGTTCTCAGCACCCTCGAGAACCTCGGACACGATATCCATATTGCTAAAATCATAATCTTGCACGGCGGCCCCCTTGGATTTGAAAAATGATCACAAAATCGTTCTCAGCACCCTCGAGAACCTCGTATACGATACCCATAATGTAGTTATCATACTTTTGAGCGGCGGCCATCTTGGATTTGGAAACTGATCACAGAATCGTTCTCTGCACCCTCAAGAACCTCGGATACGATACCCATATTTTTGTGATCATAATCTTGCACGGCGGCCCTCTTGGATTTGAAAAATTATCCCAAAATTGTTTTCTGCATCCTCGAGAACCTCGGACACGATATACATATTGCTGAAAACATAATGGTTTGCGGCAGCCCTCTTGGATTTCTAAAATGATCGCAGAATTGTTCTCTGCACCCTCGAGAACCTCGGACACGATATCCATATTGCTAAAATCATAATTTTGAGCGGCGGTCATCTTGGATTTGAAAAATAATTACCAAATCGTTCTCTGCACCCTCGAGAACTAAGGATACGATACCAATAAAGTAGTTATTATACTTTTGAGCGGCGGCCATCTAGGATTTAAAAATGAACCCAAAATTTATTTTCTGCACTTTCAAGAAACTCGGATACGATATCCATATTGCAGAAAACATAATTTTGTGCGGCGGCCATCTTGGATTACAAAAATGATCACAAAATCGTTCTCTGCACTCTCGAGAACCTCGGATACGATACCCATATTTTTGTGATCATAATCTTGCACGGCGGCCCTCTTCGATTTGAAAAATGATCACAAAATCGTTTTCAGCACCCTCGAGAACCTAGAATACGACACCCATAATCTAGTTTTCATAATTTTGAGCGGCGGCCATCTTGGATTTCAAAAAATATCACAAAATCATTCTGTGCACTCTCGAGAACCTCGGATACGATTCCCATATTTTTGTTATCATAATCTTGCACGGCAGCCATCTCGGATTTAAAAATGATCCCAAAATTGTTTTTTTGCACCCTCGAGAACCTCGGACACGATATCCATATTGCTAAAATAATATTTTTGTGCGTCGGCCATATTGGATTTAAAAAATGATCACAAAATCGTTCTCTGCACCCTCGAATACCTCGGATACGATACCAATAAAGTAGTTATCATACTTTTGAGCGGCGGCTATCTTGGTTTTGAAAACTGATCACAAATTCGTTCTCAGCACCCTCGAGAAACTCGGATACGATACCCATAATGTAGTTATCATACTTTTGAGCGGCGGCCATCTTGGATTTGAAAAATGATCACAAAATCATTCTCTGCACTCTCAAGAACCTCGGATACGATACCCATATTTTTTTGATCATAATCTTGCATGGCGGCCCTCTTGGATTTGAAAAATTATCACAAAATCGTTCTCAGCACCCTCGTGAACCTCGGATACGATACCCATAATGTAGTTATCATACTTTTGAGCGGCGGACATCTTGGATTTGAAAACTGATCTCAGAATCATTCTCTGCACCCTCAAGAACCTCGGGTACGATATCCATATTGATGAAATCATAATTTTGAGCGGCGGCCCTCTTGGATTTGAAAAATGATCACAAAATCGTTCTTAGCACCCTCGAGAACCTAGGATACGATACCCATAATCTAGTTATCATAATTTTGAGCGGCGGCCATCTTGGATTTCAAAAATGATCACAAAATCGTTCTGTGCACTCTCGAGAACCTCGGATACGATTCCCATATTTTTGTGATCATAATCTTGCACGGCAGCCATCTCGGATTTAAAAATGATCCCAAAATTGTTTTTTTGCACCCTCGAGGACCTCGGACACGATACCCATATTGCTAAAATAATATTTTTGTGCGGCGGCCATATTGGATTTAAAAAATGATCACCAAATCGTTCTCTGCACCCTCGAATACCTCGGATACGATACCAATAAAGTAGTTATCATACTTTTGAGCGGCGGCTATCTTGGTTTTGAAAACTGATCACAAATTCGTTCTCAGCACCCTCGAGAAACTCGGATACGATACCCATAATGTAGTTATCATAATTTTGAGCGGCGGCCCTCTTGGATTTGAAAAATGATCACAAAATCGTTCTTAGCACCCTCGAGAACCTAGGATACGATACCCTTATTCTAGTCATCATAATTTTGATCGGCGGCCATCTTGGATTTCAAAAATGATCACAAAATCGGTCTGTGCACTCTCGAGAACCTCGGATACGATACCCATATTTTTGTGATCATAATCTTGCACGGTGGCCATCTCGGATTTAAAAATGATCCCAAAATTGTTTTTTGCACCTTCGAGAACCTCGGACACGATATCCATATTGCTAAAATAATAATTTTGTGCGGCGGCCATCTTGGATTTGAAAAATGATCACCAAGTCGTTCTCAGTACCCTCGTGAACCTCGGATATGATACCCATAATGTAGTTATCAAACTTTTGAGCGGCGGCCATCTTGGATTTGAAAACTGATCACAGAATCATTCTCTGCACACTCAAGAACCTCGGGTACGATATCCATATTGTTGAAATCATAATTTTGAGCGGCGGCCCTCTTGGATTTGAAAAATGATCACAAAATCGTTCTTAGCACCCTCGAGAACCTAGGATACGATACCAATAATCTAGTTAACATAATTTTTAGCGGCGGCCATCTTGGATTTCAAAAATGATCACAAAATCGTTCTGTGCACTCTCGAGAACCTCGGATACGATACCCATTTTTTTGTGATCATAATCTTGCACGGCGGCCATCTCGGATTTAAAAATTATCCCAAAATTATTTTTTGCACCCTCGAGAACCTCGGACACGATATCCATATTGCTAAAATAATAATTTTGTGCGGCGGCCATCTTGGATTTGAAAAATGATCACCAAATCGTTCTCTGCACCCTCGAAAACCTCGGATACGATACCAATACAGTAGTTATCATACTTTTGAGCGGCGGCCATCTTGGATTTGAAAACTGACAACAAAATCGTTCTCTGTGCACCCTCAAAAACCTCGGATACAATACCCATATTTTTGTGATTATAATCTTGCACGGCGGCTATCCTTGAATTGAAAAATGATAACAAAATCGTTCTCAGCACCCTCGAGAACCTCGGACACGATATCCATATTGCTAAAATCATAATCTTGCACGGCGGCCCCCTTGGATTTGAAAAATGATCACAAAATCGTTCTCAGCACCCTCGAGAACCTCGTATACGATACCCATAATGTAGTTATCATACTTTTGAGCGGCGGCCATCTTGGATTTGGAAACTGATCACAGAATCGTTCTCTGCACCCTCAAGAACCTCGGATACGATACCCATATTTTTGTGATCATAATCTTGCACGGCGGCCCTCTTGGATTTGAAAAATTATCCCAAAATTGTTTTCTGCATCCTCGAGAACCTCGGACACGATATACATATTGCTGAAAACATAATGGTTTGCGGCAGCCCTCTTGGATTTCTAAAATGATCGCAGAATTGTTCTCTGCACCCTCGAGAACCTCGGACACGATATCCATATTGCTAAAATCATAATTTTGAGCGGCGGTCATCTTGGATTTGAAAAATAATTACCAAATCGTTCTCTGCACCCTCGAGAACTAAGGATACGATACCAATAAAGTAGTTATTAGACTTTTGAGCGGCGGCCATCTAGGATTTAAAAATGAACCCAAAATTTATTTTCTGCACTTTCAAGAAACTCGGATACGATATCCATATTGCTGAAAACATAATTTTGTGCGGCGGCCATCTTGGATTACAAAAATGATCACAAAATCGTTCTCAGCACCCTCGAGAACCTCGGATACGATACCTATAATGTAGGTATCATACTTTTGAGCGGCGGCCATCTTGGATTTGAAAAATGATCACCAAATCGTTCTCTGCACCCTCGAAAACCTCGGATACGATACCAATAAAGTAGTTATCATACTTTTGAGCGGCGGCCATCTTGGATTTGAAAACTGATAACAAAATCGTTCTCTGTGCACCCTCAAAAACCTCGGATACAATACCCATATTTTTGTGATTATAATCTTGCACGGCGGCTATCCTTGAATTGAAAAATGATAACAAAATCGTTCTCAGCACCCTCGAGAACCTCGGACACGATATCCATATTGCTAAAATCATAATCTTGCACGGCGGCCCCCTTGGATTTGAAAAATGATCACAAAATCGTTCTCAGCACCCTCGAGAACCACGTATACGATACCCATAATGTAGTTATCATACTTTTGAGCGGCGGCCATCTTGGATTTGGAAACTGATCACAGAATCGTTCTCTGCACCCTCAAGAACCTCGGATACGATACCCATATTTTTGTGATCATAATCTTGCACGGCGGCCCTCTTGGATTTGAAAAATTATCCCAAAATTGTTTTCTGCATCCTCGAGAACCTCGGACACGATATACATATTGCTGAAAACATAATGGTTTGCGGCAGCCCTCTTGGATTTCTAAAATGATCGCAGAATTGTTCTCTGCACCCTCGAGAACCTCGGACACGATATCCATATTGCTAAAATCATAATTTTGAGCGGCGGTCATCTTGGATTTGAAAAATAATTACCAAATCGTTCTCTGCACCCTCGAGAACTAAGGATACGATACCAATAAAGTAGTTATTATACTTTTGAGCGGCGGCCATCTAGGATTTAAAAATGAACCCAAAATTTATTTTCTGCACTTTCAAGAAACTCGGATACGATATCCATATTGCTGAAATCATAATTTTGTGCGGCGGCCATCTTGGATTTGAAAAATGATCACAAAATCGTTCTCTGCACTCTCAAGAACCTCGGATACGATACCCATATTTTTGTGATCATAATCTTGCACGGCGGCCCTCTTGGATTTGAAAAATGATCACAAAATCGTTTTCAGCACCCTCGAGAACCTAGAATACGACACCCATAATCTAGTTTTCATAATTTTGAGCGGCGGCCATCTTGGATTTCAAAAAATATCACAAAATCATTCTGTGCACTCTCGAGAACCTCGGATACGATTCCCATATTTTTGTTATCATAATCTTGCACGGCAGCCATCTCGGATTTAAAAATGATCCCAAAATTGTTTTTTTGCACCCTCGAGAACCTCGGACACGATATCCATATTGCTAAAATAATATTTTTGTGCGTCGGCCATATTGGATTTAAAAAATGATCACAAAATCGTTCTCTGCACCCTCGAATACCTCGGATACGATACCAATAAAGTAGTTATCATACTTTTGAGCGGCGGCTATCTTGGTTTTGAAAACTGATCACAAATTCGTTCTCAGCACCCTCGAGAAACTCGGATACGATACCCATAATGTAGTTATCATACTTTTGTGCGGCGGCAATCTTGGATTTGAAAAATGATCACAAAATCATTCTCTGCACTCTCAAGAACCTCGGATACGATACCCATATTTTTTTGATCATAATCTTGCATGGCGGCCCTCTTGGATTTGAAAAATTATCACAAAATCGTTCTCAGCACCCTCGTGAACCTCGGATACGATACCCATAATGTAGTTATCATACTTTTGAGCGGCGGACATCTTGGATTTGAAAACTGATCTCAGAATCATTCTCTGCACCCTCAAGAACCTCGGGTACGATATCCATATTGATGAAATCATAATTTTGAGCGGCGGCCCTCTTGGATTTGAAAAATGATCACAAAATCGTTCTTAGCACCCTCGAGAACCTAGGATACGATACCCATAATCTAGTTATCATAATTTTGAGCGGCGGCCATCTTGGATTTCAAAAATGATCACAAAACCGTTCTGTGCACTCTCGAGAACCTCGGATACGATACCCATATTTTTGTGATCATAATCTTGCACGGCGGCCATCTCGGATTTAAAAATGATCCCAAAATTGTTTTTTGCACCCTCGAGAACCTCGAACACGATATCCATATTGCTAAAATAAACATTTTGTGCGGCGGCCATCTTGAATTTGAAAAATGATCACCAAATCGTTCTCTGCACCCTCGAAAACCTCGGATACGATACCAATAAAGTAGTTATCATACTTTTGAGCGGCGGCCATCTTGGATTTGAAAACTGATCACAGAATCATTCTCTGCACCCTCAAGAACCTCGGGTACGATATCCATATTGATGAAATCATAATTTTGAGCGGCGGCCCTCTTGGATTTGAAAAATGATCACAAAATCGTTCTTAGCACCCTCGAGAACCTAGGATACGATACCCATAATCTAGTTATCATAATTTTGAGCGGCGGCCATCTTGGATTTCAAAAATGATCACAAAATCGTTCTGTGCACTCTCGAGAACCTCGGATACGATACCCATATTTTTGTGATCATAATCTTGCACGGCGGCCATCTCGGATTTAAAAATGATCCCAAAATTGTTTTTTGCACCCTCGAGAACCTCGGACACGATATCCATATTGCTAAAATAAACATTTTGTGCGGCGGCCATCTTGAATTTGAAAAATGATCACCAAATCGTTCTCAGCACCCTCGAGAACCTCGGATACGATACCCATAATCTAGTAATCAAACTTTTGAGCGGCGGCCAGCTCAGATTTAAAAATGATCACAAAATCGTTCTCAGCACCCTCGAGAACCTAGGATACAATACCCATAATCTAGTTATCAAACTTTTTAGCGGTGGCCATCTCGGATTTAAAAATGATCCCGAAATTGTTTACTGCACCCTCGAGAACCTCGGACACGATATCCATATTGCTGAAAACATAATTTTGTGCGGCGGCAATCTTTGATTAGAAAAATGATCACAAAATAGTTCTCAGCACCCTCGAGAACCTCGTATACGATACCCATAATGTAGTTATCATACTTTTGAGCGGCGGCCATCTTGGATGTAGAAACTGATCACAGAATCGTTCTCTGCACCCTCAAGAACATCGGATACGATACCCATATTTTTGTGATAATAATATAACCTTGCACGGCGGCCCTCTTGGATTTGAAAAATGATCCCGAAATTGTTTTCTGCACCCTCGAGAACCTCGGATACGATACCTTTATTTTTTGATCATAATCTTGCACGGCGGCCCTCTTGGATTTGAAAAATGATCAAAAAATCGTTCTCAGCACCCTCGAGAACCTCGGATTCGATACCCATAATGTAGTTATCATACTTTTGAGCGGCGGCCATCTTGGATTTGAAAAATGATCACAAAATCGTTCTCTGCAACCTCGAGAACCTCTGATACGATACCCATATTTTTGTGATCATAATCTTGCACGGCGGCTATCCTTGAATTGAAAAATGATAACAAAATCGTTCTCAGCACCCTCGAGAACCTCGGATACGATACCCATAATCTAGTAATCAAACTTTTGAGCGGCGGCCAGCTCAGATTTAAAAATGATCACAAAATCGTTCTCAGCACCCTCGAGAACCTAGGATACAATACCCATAATCTAGTTATCAAACTTTTTAGCGGTGGCCATCTCGGATTTAAAAATGATCCCGAAATTGTTTACTGCACCCTCGAGAACCTCGGACACGATATCCATATTGCTGAAAACATAATTTTGTGCGGCGGCAATCTTTGATTAGAAAAATGATCACAAAATCGTTCTCAGCACCCTCGAGAACCTCGTATACGATACCCATAATGTAGTTATCATACTGTTGAGCTGCGGCCATCTTGGATTTGGAAACTGATCACAGAATCGTTCTCTGCACCCTCAAGAACCTCGGATACGATACCCATATTTTTGTGATCATAATCTTGCACGGCGGCCATCTTGGATTTGAAAAATGATCACAAAATCGTTCTCTGCAACCTCGAGAACCTCGAATTCGATACCCATAATGTAGTTATCATACTTTTGAGCGGCGGCCATCTTGGATTTGAAAAATGATCACAAAATCGTTCTCTGCAACCTCGAGAACCTCTGGTACGATACCCAAAATGTAGTTATCATAATTTTGAAAGGAGGCCATCTCGGATTTAAAAATGATCCCAAAATTGTTTTCTTCATCCTCGAGTACCTCGGACACGATATAGATATTGCTGAAAACATCATTGTTTGCGGCAGCCCTCTTGGATTTCAAAAATGATCACAGAATTGTTCTCTGCACCCTCGAGAACCTCGGTCACGATATCCATATTGCTGAAAACATAATTTTGTGCGGCGGCAATCTTTGATTAGAAAAATGATCACAAAATCGTTCTCAGCACCCTCGAGAACCTCGTATACGATACCCATAATGTAGTTATCGTACTTTTGAGCGGCGGCCATCTTGGATTTGGAAACTGATCACAGAATCGTTCTCTGCACCCTCAAGAACCTCGGATACGATACCCATATTTTTGTGATCATAATCTTGCACGGCGGCCCTCTTGGATTTGAAAAATGATCCCAAAATTGTTTTCTGCATCCTCGAGAACCTCGGACACGATATACATATTGCTGAAAACATAATGGTTTGCGGCAGCCCTCTTGGATTTCTAAAATGATCGCAGAATTGTTCTCTGCACCCTCGAGAACCTCGGACACGATATCCATATTGCTAAATTCATAATTTTGAGCGGCGGTCATCTTGGATTTGAAAAATAATTACCAAATCGTTCTCTGCAACCTCGAGAACTTAGGATACGATACCAATAAAGTAGTTATTATACTTTTGAGCGGCGGCCATCTAAGATTTAAAAATGAACCCAAAATTGTTTTCTGCACTTTCGAGAAACTCGGACACGATATCCATATTGCTGAAAACATAATTTTGTGCGGCGGCCATCTTGGATTACAAAAATGATCACAAAATCGTTCTCAGCACCCTCGAGAACCTCGGATACGATACCTATAATGTAGGTATCATACTTTTGAGCGGCGGCCATCTTGAATTTGAAAAATGATCACAAAATCGTTCTCTGCACCCTCAAGAACCTCGGATACGATACCCATATTTTTGTGATCATAATCTTGCACGCGCGGCCCTCTTGGATTTGAAAAATGATCACAATATCGTTTTTATCACCCTCGAGAACCTAGAATACGATACCCATAATCTAGTTATCATAATTTTGTGTGGCGGCCATCTTGGATTACAAAAATTATTACAAAATCGTTCTCAGCACCCTCGTGAACCTCGGATACGATACCCATAATGTAGTTATCATACTTTTGAGCGCCGGCCATCTTGGATTTGAAAACTGATCACAGAATCATTCTCTGCACCTTCAAGAACCTCGGGTACGATATCCATATTGATGAAATCATAATTTTGAGCGGCGGCCCTCTTGGATTTGAAAAATGATCACAAAATCGTTCTTAGCACCCTCGAGAACCTAGGATACGATACCCATAATCTAGTTATCATAATTTTGAGCGGCGGCCATCTTGGATTTCAAAAATGATCACAAAATCGTTCTGTGCACTCTCGAGAACCTCGGATACGATACCCATTTTTTTGTGATCATAATCTTGCACGGCGGCCATCTCGGATTTAAAAATTATCCCAAAATTATTTTTTGCACCCTCGAGAACCTCGGACACGATATCCATATTGCTAAAATAATAATTTTGTGCGGCGGCCATCTTGGATTTGAAAAATGATCACCAAATCGTTCTCTGCACCCTCGAAAACCTCGGATACGATACCAATAAAGTAGTTATCATACTTTTGAGCGGCGGCCATCTTGGATTTGAAAACTGATAACAAAATCGTTCTCTGTGCACCCTCAAAAACCTCGGATACAATACCCATATTTTTGTGATTATAATCTTGCACGGCGGCTATCCTTGAATTGAAAAATGATAACAAAATCGTTCTCAGCACCCTCGAGAACCTCGGACACGATATCCATATTGCTAAAATCATAATCTTGCACGGCGGCCCTCTTGGATTTGAAAAATGATCACAAAATCGTTCTCAGCACCCTCGTGAACCTCGTATACGATACCCATAATGTAGTTATCATACTTTTGAGCGGCGGCCATCTTGGATTTGGAAACTGATCACAGAATCGTTCTCTGCACCCTCAAGAACCTCGGATACGATACCCATATTTTTGTGATCATAATCTTGCACGGCGGCCCTCTTGGATTTGAAAAATTATCCCAAAATTGTTTTCTGCATCCTCGAGAACCTCGGACACGATATACATATTGCTGAAAACATAATGGTTTGCGGCAGCCCTCTTGGATTTCTAAAATGATCGCAGAATTGTTCTCTGCACCCTCGAGAACCTCGGACACGATATCCATATTGCTAAAATCATAATTTTGAGCGGCGGTCATCTTGGATTTGAAAAATAATTACCAAATCGTTCTCTGCATCCTCGAGAACTAAGGATACGATACCAATAAAGTAGTTATTATACTTTTGAGCGGCGGCCATCTAGGATTTAAAAATGAACCCAAAATTTATTTTCTGCACTTTCAAGAAACTCGGACACGATATCCATATTGCTGAAAACATAATTTTGTGCGGCGGCCATCTTGGATTACAAAAATGATCACAAAATCGTTCTCAGTACCCTCGAGAACCTCGGATACGATACCTATAATGTAGGTATCATACTTTTGAGCGGCGGCCATCTTGGATTTGAAAAATGATCACAAAATCGTTCTCTGCACTCTCAAGAACCTCGGATACGATACCCATATTTTTGTGATCATAATCTTGCACGGCGGCCCTCTTGGATTTGAAAAATGATCACAAAATCGTTTTCAGCACCCTCGAGAACCTAGAATACGACACCCATAATCTAGTTTTCATAATTTTGAGCGGCGGCCATCTTGGATTTCAAAAAATATCACAAAATCATTCTGGGCACTCTCGAGAACCTCGGATACGATTCCCATATTTTTGTGATCATAATCTTGCACGGCAGCCATCTCGGATTTAAAAATGATCCCAAAATTGTTTTTTTGCACCCTCGAGAACCTCGGACACGATATCCATATTGCTAAAATAATATTTTTGTGCGTCGGCCATATTGGATTTAAAAAATGATCACAAAATCGTTCTCTGCACCCTCGAATACCTCGGATACGATACCAATAAAGTAGTTATCATACTTTTGAGCGGCGGCTATCTTGGTTTTGAAAACTGATCACAAATTCGTTCTCAGCACCCTCGAGAAACTCGGATACGATACCCATAATGTAGTTATCATACTTTTGAGCGGCGGCCATCTTGGATTTGAAAAATGATCACAAAATCATTCTCTGCACTCTCAAGAACCTCGGATACGATACCCATATTTTTTTGATCATAATCTTGCATGGTGGCCCTCTTGGATTTGAAAAATTATCACAAAATCGTTCTCAGCACCCTCGTGAACCTCGGATACGATACCCATAATGTAGTTATCATACTTTTGAGCGGCGGACATCTTGGATTTGAAAACTGATCACAGAATCATTCTCTGCACCCTCAAGAACCTCGGGTACGATTTCCATATTGATGAAATCATAATTTTGAGCGGCGGCCCTCTTGGATTTGAAAAATGATCACAAAATCGTTCTTAGCACCCTCGAGAACCTAGGATACGATACCCATAATCTAGTTATCATAATTTTGAGCGGCGGCCATCTTGGATTTCAAAAATGATCACAAAACCGTTCTGTGCACTCTCGAGAACCTCGGATACGATACCCATATTTTTGTGATCATACTCTTGCACGGCGGCCATCTCGGATTTAAAAATGATCCCAAAATTGTTTTTTGCACCCTCGAGAACCTCGGACACGATATCCATATTGCTAAAATAAACATTTTGTGCGGCGGCCATCTTGAATTTGAAAAATGATCACCAAATCGTTCTCTGCACCCTCGAAAACCTCGGATACGATACCAATAAAGTAGTTATCATACTTTTGAGCGGCGGCCATCTTGGATTTGAAAACTGATCACAAAATCGTTCTCTGTGCACCCTCGAAAACCTCGGATACGATACCCATATTTTTGTGATCATAATCTTGCACGGCGGCTATCCTTGAATTGAAAAGTGATAACAAAATCGTTCTCAGCACCCTCGAGAACCTCGGATACGATACCCATAATCTAGTAATCAAACTTTTGAGCGGCGGCCAGCTCAGATTTAAAAATGATCACAAAATCGTTCTCAGCACCCTCGAGAACCTAGGATACAATACCCATAATCTAGTTATCAAACTTTTTAGCGGTGGCCATCTCGGATTTAAAAATGATCCCGAAATTGTTTACTGCACCCTCGAGAACCTCGGACACGATATCCATATTGCTGAAAACATAATTTTGTGCGGCGGCAATCTTTGATTAGAAAAATGATCACAAAATAGTTCTCAGCACCCTCGAGAACCTCGTATACGATACCCATAATGTAGTTATCATACTTTTGAGCGGCGGCCATCTTGGATGTAGAAACTGATCACAGAATCGTTCTCTGCACCCTCAAGAACCTCGGATACGATACCCATATTTTTGTGATCATAACCTTGCACGGCGGCCCTCTTGGATTTGAAAAATGATCCCGAAATTGTTTTCTGCACCCTCGAGAACCTCGGATACGATACCTTTATTTTTTGATCATAATCTTGCACGGCGGCCCTCTTGGATTTGAAAAATGATCAAAAAATCGTTCTCAGCACCCTCGAGAACCTCGGATTCGATACCCATAATGTAGTTATAATACTTTTGAGCGGCGGCCATCTTGGATTTGAAAAATGATCACAAAATCGTTCTCTGCAACCTCGAGAACCTCTGATACGATACCCATATTTTTGTGATCATAATCTTGCACGGCGGCTATCCTTGAATTGAAAAATGATAACAAAATCGTTCTCAGCACCCTCGAGAACCTCGGATACGATACCCATATTGCTAAAATAATAATTTTGTGCGGCGGCCATCTTGGATTTGAAAAATGATCACCAAATCGTTCTCTGCACCCTCGAAAACCTCGGATACGATACCAATAAAGTAGTTATCATACTTTTGAGCGGCGGCCATCTTGGATTTGAAAACTGATAACAAAATCGTTCTCTGTGCACCCTCAAAAACCTCGGATACAATACCCATATTTTTGTGATTATAATCTTGCACGGCGGCTATCCTTGAATTGAAAAATGATAACAAAATCGTTCTCAGCACCCTCGAGAACCTCGGACACGATATCCATATTGCTAAAATCATAATCTTGCACGGCGGCCCTCTTGGATTTGAAAAATGATCACAAAATCGTTCTCAGCACCCTCGTGAACCTCGTATACGATACCCATAATGTAGTTATCATACTTTTGAGCGGCGGCCATCTTGGATTTGGAAACTGATCACAGAATCGTTCTCTGCACCCTCAAGAACCTCGGATACGATACCCATATTTTTGTGATCATAATCTTGCACGCGGCCCTCTTGGATTTGAAAAATTATCCCAAAATTGTTTTCTGCATCCTCGAGAACCTCGGACACGATATACATATTGCTGAAAACATAATGGTTTGCGGCAGCCCTCTTGGATTTCTAAAATGATCGCAGAATTGTTCTCTGCACCCTCGAGAACCTCGGACACGATATCCATATTGCTAAAATCATAATTTTGAGCGGCGGTCATCTTGGATTTGAAAAATAATTACCAAATCGTTCTCTGCATCCTCGAGAACTAAGGATACGATACCAATAAAGTAGTTATTATACTTTTGAGCGGCGGCCATCTAGGATTTAAAAATGAACCCAAAATTTATTTTCTGCACTTTCAAGAAACTCGGACACGATATCCATATTGCTGAAAACATAATTTTGTGCGGTGGCCATCTTGGATTACAAAAATGATCACAAAATCGTTCTCAGCACCCTCGAGAACCTCGGATACGATACCTATAATGTAGGTATCATACTTTTGAGCGGCGGCCATCTTGGATTTGAAAAATGATCACAAAATCGTTCTCTGCACTCTCAAGAACCTCGGATACGATACCCATATTTTTGTGATCATAATCTTGCACGGCGGCCCTCTTGGATTTGAAAAATGATCACAAAATCGTTTTCAGCACCCTCGAGAACCTAGAATACGACACCCATAATCTAGTTTTCATAATTTTGAGCGGCGGCCATCTTGGATTTCAAAAAATATCACAAAATCATTCTGGGCACTCTCGAGAACCTCGGATACGATTCCCATATTTTTGTGATCATAATCTTGCACGGCAGCCATCTCGGATTTAAAAATGATCCCAAAATTGTTTTTTTGCACCCTCGAGAACCTCGGACACGATATCCATATTGCTAAAATAATATTTTTGTGCGTCGGCCATATTGGATTTAAAAAATGATCACAAAATCGTTCTCTGCACCCTCGAATACCTCGGATACGATACCAATAAAGTAGTTATCATACTTTTGAGCGGCGGCTATCTTGGTTTTGAAAACTGATCACAAATTCGTTCTCAGCACCCTCGAGAAACTCGGATACGATACCCATAATGTAGTTATCATACTTTTGAGCGGCGGCCATCTTGGATTTGAAAAATGATCACAAAATCATTCTCTGCACTCTCAAGAACCTCGGATACGATACCCATATTTTTTTGATCATAATCTTGCATGGCGGCCCTCTTGGATTTGAAAAATTATCACAAAATCGTTCTCAGCACCCCCGTGAACCTCGGATACGATACCCATAATGTAGTTATCATACTTTTGAGCGGCGGACATCTTGGATTTGAAAACTGATCACAGAATCATTCTCTGCACCCTCAAGAACCTCGGGTACGATTTCCATATTGACGAAAACATAATTTTGAGCGGCGGCCCTCTTGGATTTGAAAAATGATCACAAAATCGTTCTTAGCACCCTCGAGAACCTAGGATACGATACCCATAATCTAGTTATCATAATTTTGAGCGGCGGCCATCTTGGATTTCAAAAATGATCACAAAATCGTTCTGTGCACTCTCGAGAACCTCGGATACGATACCCATATTTTTGTGATCATACTCTTGCACGGCGGCCATCTCGGATTTAAAAATGATCCCAAAATTGTTTTTTGCACCCTCGAGAACCTCGGACACGATATCCATATTGCTAAAATAAACATTTTGTGCGGCGGCCATCTTCAATTTGAAAAATGATCACCAAATCGTTCTCTGCACTTTCGAAAACCTCGGATACGATACCAATAAAGTAGTTATCATACTTTTGAGCGGCGGCCATCTTGGATTTGAAAACTGATCACAAAATCGTTCTCTGTGCACCCTCGAAAACCTCGGATACGATACCCATATTTTTGTGATCATAATCTTGCACGGCGGCTATCCTTGAATTGAAAAATGATAACAAAATCGTTCTCAGCACCCTCGAGAACCTCGGATACGATACCCATAATCTAGTAATCAAACTTTTGAGCGGCGGCCAGCTCAGATTTAAAAATGATCACAAAATCGTTCTCAGCACCCTCGAGAACCTAGGATACAATACCCATAATCTAGTTATCAAACTTTTTAGCGGTGGCCATCTCGGATTTAAAAATGATCCCGAAATTGTTTACTGCACCCTCGAGAACCTCGGACACGATATCCATATTGCTGAAAACATAATTTTGTGCGGCGGCAATCTTTGATTAGAAAAATGATCACAAAATAGTTCTCAGCACCCTCGAGAACCTCGTATACGATACCCATAATGTAGTTATCATACTTTTGAGCGGCGGCCATCTTGGATGTAGAAACTGATCACAGAATCGTTCTCTGCACCCTCAAGAACCTCGGATACGATACCCATATTTTTGTGATCATAACCTTGCACGGCGGCCCTCTTGGATTTGAAAAATGATCCCGAAATTGTTTTCTGCACCCTCGAGAACCTCGGATACGATACCTTTATTTTTTGATCATAATCTTGCACGGCGGCCCTCTTGGATTTGAAAAATGATCAAAAAATCGTTCTCAGCACCCTCGAGAACCTCGGATTCGATACCCATAATGTAGTTATAATACTTTTGAGCGGCGGCCATCTTGGATTTGAAAAATGATCACAAAATCGTTCTCTGCAACCTCGAGAACCTCTGATACGATACCCATATTTTTGTGATCATAATCTTGCACGGCGGCTATCCTTGAATTGAAAAATGATAACAAAATCGTTCTCAGCACCCTCGAGAACCTCGGATACGATACCCATAATCTAGTAATCAAACTTTTGAGCGGCGGCCAGCTCAGATTTAAAAATGATCACAAAATCGTTCTCAGCACCCTCGAGAACCTCGTATACGATACCCGTAATGTAGTTATCATACTTTTGAGCTGCGGCCATCTTGGATTTGGAAACTGATCACAGAATCGTTCTCTGCACCCTCAAGAACCTCGGATACGATACCCATATTTTTGTGATCATAATCTTGCACGGCGGCCATCTTGGATTTGAAAAATGATCACAAAATCGTTCTCTGCAACCTCGAGAACCTCGAATTCGATACCCATAATGTAGTTATCATACTTTTGAGCGGCGGCCATCTTGGATTTGAAAAATGATCACAAAATCGTTCTCTGCAACCTCGAGAACCTCTGGTACGATACCCAAAATGTAGTTATCATAATTTTGAGTGGAGGCCATCTCGGATTTAAAAATGATCCCAAAATTGTTTTCTGCATCCTCGAGTACCTCGGACACGATATAGATATTGCTGAAAACATCATTGTTTGCGGCAGCCCTCTTGGATTTCAAAAATGATCACAGAATTGTTCTCTGCACCCTCGAGAACCTCGGTCACGATATCCATATTGCTGAAAACATAATTTTGTGCGGCGGCAATCTTTGATTAGAAAAATGATCACAAAATCGTTCTCAGCACCCTCGAGAACCTCGTATACGATACCCATAATGTAGTTATCGTACTTTTGAGCGGCGGCCATCTTGGATTTGGAAACTGATCACAGAATCGTTCTCTGCACCCTCAAGAACCTCGGATACGATACCCATATTTTTGTGATCATAATCTTGCACGGCGGCCCTCTTGGATTTGAAAAATGATCCCAAAATTGTTTTCTGCATCCTCGAGAACCTCGGACACGATATACATATTGCTGAAAACATAATGGTTTGCGGCAGCCCTCTTGGATTTCTAAAATGATCGCAGAATTGTTCTCTGCACCCTCGAGAACCTCGGACACGATATCCATATTGCTAAATTCATAATTTTGAGCGGCGGTCATCTTGGATTTGAAAAATAATTACCAAATCGTTCTCTGCACCCTCGAGAACTTAGGATACGATACCAATAAAGTAGTTATTATACTTATGAGCGGCGGCCATCTAAGATTTAAAAATGAACCCAAAATTGTTTTCTGCACTTTCAAGAAACTCGGACACGATATCCATATTGCTGAAAACATAATTTTGTGCGGCGGACATCTTGGATTACAAAAATGATCACAAAATCGTTCTCAGCACCCTCGAGAACCTCGGATACGATACCTATAATGTAGGTATCATACTTTTGAGCGGCGGCCATCTTGGATTTGAAAAATGATCACAAAATCGTTCTCTGCACCCTCAAGAACCTCGGATACGATACCCATATTTTTGTGATCATAATCTTGCACGGCGGCCCTCTTGGATTTGAAAAATGATCACAATATCGTTTTTATCACCCTCGAGAACCTAGAATACGATACCCATAATCTAGTTATCATAATTTTGTGTGGCGGCCATCTTGGATTACAAAAATTATCACAAAATCGTTCTCAGCACCCTCGTGAACCTCTGATACGATACCCATAATGTAGTTATCATACTTTTGAGCGCCGGCCATCTTGGATTTGAAAACTGATCACAGAATCATTCTCTGCACCTTCAAGAACCTCGGGTACGATATCCATATTGATGAAATCATAAATTTGAGCGGCGGCCCTCTTGGATTTGAAAAATGATCACAAAATCGTTCTTAGCACCCTCGAGAACCTAGGATACGATACCCATAATCTAGTTATCATAATTTTGAGCGGCGGCCATCTTGGATTTCAAAAATGATCACAAAATCGTTCTGTGCACTCTCGAGAACCTCGGATACGATACCCATATTTTTGTGATCATAATCTTGCACGGCGGCCATCTCGGAATTAAAAATGATCCCAAAATTGTTTTTTGCACCCTCGAGAACCTCGGACACGATATCCATATTGCTAAAATAATAATTTTGTGCGGCGGCCATCTTGGATTTGAAAAATGATCACCAAATCGTTCTCTGCACCCTCGAAAACCTCGGATACGATACCCATATTTTTGTGATCATAATCTTGCACGGCGGCTATCCTTGAATTGAAAAATGATAACAAAATCGTTCCCAGCACCCTCGAGAACCTCGGATACGATACCCATAATCTAATTATCAAACTTTTGAGCGGCGGCCAACTCGGATTTAAAAATGATCCCGAAATTGTTTACTGCACCCTCGAGAACCTCGGACACGATATCCATATTGCTGAAAACATAATTTTGTGCGGCGGCAATCTTTGATTAGAAAAATGATCACAAAATCGTTCTCAGCACCCTCGAGAACCTAGGATACGATACCCATAATCTAGTTATCAAACTTTTGAGCGGCGGCCATCTCGGATTTAAAAATGATACCAAAATTGTTTACTGCACCCTCGAGAACCTCGGACACGATATCCATATTGCTGAAAACATAATTTTGTGCGGCGGCAATCTTTGATTAGAAAAATGATCAAAAATCGTTCTCAGCACCCTCGAGAACCACGTATACGATACCCATAATGTAGTTATCATACTTTTGAACGGCGGCCATCTTGGATTTGAAAAATGATCACAAAATCGTTCTCTGCAACCTCGAGAACCTCTGATACGATACCCATAATGTAGTTATCATAATTTTGAGTGGAGGCCATCTCGGATTTAAAAATGATCCCAAAATTGTTTTCTGCATCCTCGAGTACCTCGGACACGATACCCATAATGTAGTTATCATACTTTTGAGCGGCGGCCATCTTGGATTTGAAAAATGATCACAAAATCGTTCTCTGCAACCTCGAGAACCTCTGATAGGATACCCATAATGTAGTTATCATAATTTTGAGTGGAGGCCATCTCGGATTTAAAAATGATCCCAAAATTATTTTCTGCATCCTCGAGTACCTCGGACACGATATACATATTGCTGAAAACATAATTGTTTGCGGCAGCCCTCTTGGATTTCAAAAATGATCACAGAATTGTTCTCTGCACCCTCGAGAACCTCGGACACGATATCCATATTGCTGAAAACATAATTTTGTGCGGCGGCAATCTTTGATTAGAAAAATGATCACAAAATCGTTCTCAGCACCCTCGAGAACCTCGGATACGATACCCATATTTTTGTGATCATAACCTTGCACGGCGGCCCTCTTGGATTTGAAAAATGATCCCGAAATTGTTTTCTGCACCTTCGAGAACCTCGGATACGATACCTTTATTTTTTGATACGATATACATATTGCTGAAAACATAATTGTTTGCGGCAGCCCTCTTGGATTTCTAAAATGATCGCAGAATTGTTCTCTGCACCCTCGAGAACCTCGGACACGATATCCATATTGCTAAAATCATAATTTTGAGCGGCGGTCATCTTGGATTTGAAAAGTAATAACCAAATCGTTCTCTGCACCCTCGAGAACTTAGGATACGATACCAATAAAGTAGTTATTATACTTTTGAGCGGCGGCCATCTAGGATTTAAAAATGAACCCAAAATTGTTTTCTGCACTTTCGAGAAACTCGGACACGATATCCATATTGCTGAAAACATAATTTTGTGCGGCGGCCATCTTGGATTACAAAAATGATCACAAAATCGTTCTCAGCACCCTCGAGAACCTCGGATACGATACCTATAATGTAGTTATCATACTTTTGAGCGGCGGCCATCTTGAATTTGAAAAATGATCACCAAATCGTTCTCTGCACCCTCGAAAACCTTGGATACGATACCAATAAAGTAGTTATCATACTTTTGAGCGGCGGCCATCTTGGATTTGAAAACTGATCACAAAATCGTTCTCTGTGCACCCTCGAAAACCTCGGATACGATACCCATATTTTTGTGATCATAATCTTGCACGGCGGCTATCCTTGAATTGAAAAATGATAACAAAATCGTTCTCAGCACCCTCGAGAACCTCGGATACGATACCATAATCTAGTTATCAAACTTTTTAGCGGTTGCCATCTCGGATTTAAAAATGATCCCAAAATTGTTTTTTTGCACCCTCGAGAACCTCGGACACGATATCCATATTGCTAAAATAATATTTTTGTGCGTCGGCCATATTGGATTTAAAAAATGATCACAAAATCGTTCTCTGCACCCTCGAATACCTCGGATACGATACCAATAAAGTAGTTATCATACTTTTGAGCGGCGGCTATCTTGGTTTTGAAAACTGATCACAAATTCGTTCTCAGCACCCTCGAGAAACTCGGATACGATACCCATAATGTAGTTATCATACTTTTGAGCGGCGGCCATCTTGGATTTGAAAAATGATCACAAAATCATTCTCTGCACTCTCAAGAACCTCGGATACGATACCCATATTTTTTTGATCATAATCTTGCATGGCGGCCCTCTTGGATTTGAAAAATTATCACAAAATCGTTCTCAGCACCCTCGTGAACCTCGGATACGATACCCATAATGTAGTTATCATACTTTTGAGCGGCGGACATCTTGGATTTGAAAACTGATCACAGAATCATTCTCTGCACCCTCAAGAACCTCGGGTACGATTTCCATATTGATGAAAACATAATTTTGAGCGGCGGCCCTCTTGGATTTGAAAAATGATCACAAAATCGTTCTTAGCACACTCGAGAACCTAGGATACGATACCCATAATCTAGTTATCATAATTTTGAGCGGCGGCCATCTTGGATTTCAAAAATGATCACAAAATCGTTCTGTGCACTCTCGAGAACCTCGGATACGATACCCATATTTTTGTGATCATACTCTTGCACGGCGGCCATCTCGGATTTAAAAATGATCCCAAAATTGTTTTTGCACCCTCGAGAACCTCGGACACGATATCCATATTGCTAAAATAAACATTTTGTGCGGCGGCCATCTTCAATTTGAAAAATGATCACCAAATCGTTCTCTGCACTTTCGAAAACCTCGGATACGATACCAATAAAGTAGTTATCATACTTTTGAGCGGCGGCCATCTTGGATTTGAAAACTGATCACAAAATCGTTCTCTGTGCACCCTCGAAAACCTCGGATACGATACCCATATTTTTGTGATCATAATCTTGCACGGCGGCTATCCTTGAATTGAAAAATGATAACAAAATCGTTCTCAGCACCCTCGAGAACCTCGGATACGATACCCATAATCTAGTAATCAAACTTTTGAGCGGCGGCCAGCTCAGATTTAAAAATGATCACAAAATCGTTCTCAGCACCCTCGAGAACCTAGGATACAATACCCATAATCTAGTTATCAAACTTTTTAGCGGTGGCCATCTCGGATTTAAAAATGATCCCGAAATTGTTTACTGCACCCTCGAGAACCTCGGACACGATATCCATATTGCTGAAAACATAATTTTGTGCGGCGGCAATCTTTGATTAGAAAAATGATCACAAAATAGTTCTCAGCACCCTCGAGAACCTCGTATACGATACCCATAATGTAGTTATCATACTTTTGAGCGGCGGCCATCTTGGATGTAGAACCTGATCACAGAATCGTTCTCTGCACCCTCAAGAACCTCGGATACGATACCCATATTTTTGTGATCATAACCTTGCACGGCGGCCCTCTTGGATTTGAAAAATGATCCCGAAATTGTTTTCTGCACCCTCGAGAACCTCGGATACGATACCTTTATTTTTTGATCATAATCTTGCACGGCGGCCCTCTTGGATTTGAAAAATGATCAAAAAATCGTTCTCAGCACCCTCGAGAACCTCGGATTCGATACCCATAATGTAGTTATAATACTTTTGAGCGGCGGCCATCTTGGATTTGAAAAATGATCACAAAATCGTTCTCTGCAACCTCGAGAACCTCTGATACGATACCCATATTTTTGTGATCATAATCTTGCACGGCGGCTATCCTTGAATTGAAAAATGATAACAAAATCGTTCTCAGCACCCTCGAGAACCTCGGATACGATACCCATAATCTAGTAATCAAACTTTTGAGCGGCGGCCAGCTCAGATTTAAAAATGATCACAAAATCGTTCTCAGCACCCTCGAGAACCTCGGACATATTGCTGAAAACATAATTTTGTGCGGCGGCAATCTTTGATTAGAAAAATGATCACAAAATCGTTCTCAGCACCCTCGAGAACCTCGTATACGATACCCATATTTTTGTGATCATAATCTTGCACGGCGGCCATCTTGGATTTGAAAAATGATCACAAAATCGTTCTCTGCAACCTCGAGAACCTCGAATTCGATACCCATAATGTAGTTATCATACTTTTGAGCGGCGGCCATCTTGGATTTGAAAAATGATCACAAAATCGTTCTCTGCAACCTCGAGAACCTCTGGTACGATACCCAAAATGTAGTTATCATAATTTTGAGTGGAGGCCATCTCGGATTTAAAAATGATCCCAAAATTGTTTTCTGCATCCTCGAGTACCTCGGACACGATATAGATATTGCTGAAAACATCATTGTTTGCGGCAGCCCTCTTGGATATCAAAAATGATCACAGAATTGTTCTCTGCACCCTCGAGAACCTCGGTCACGATATCCATATTGCTGAAAACATAATTTTGTGCGGCGGCAATCTTTGATTAGAAAAATGATCACAAAATCGTTCTCAGCACCCTCGAGAACCTCGTATACGATACCCATAATGTAGTTATCGTACTTTTGAGCGGCGGCCATCTTGAATTTGGAAACTGATCACAGAATCGTTCTCTGCACCCTCAAGAACCTCGGATACGATACCCATATTTTTGTGATCATAATCTTGCACGGCGGCCCTCTTGGATTTGAAAAATGATCCCAAAATTATTTTCTGCATCCTCGAGAACCTCGGACACGATATACATATTGCTGAAAACATAATGGTTTGCGGCAGCCCTCTTGGATTTCTAAAATGATCGCAGAATTGTTCTCTGCACCCTCGAGAACCTCGGACACGATATCCATATTGCTAAATTCATAATTTTGAGCGGCGGTCATCTTGGATTTGAAAAATAATTACCAAATCGTTCTCTGCACCCTCGAGAACTTAGGATACGATACCAATAAAGTAGTTATTATACTTTTGAGCGGCGGCCATCTAAGATTTAAAAATGAACCCAAAATTGTTTTCTGCACTTTCGAGAAACTCGGACACGATATCCATATTGCTGAAAACATAATTTTGTGCGGCGGACATCTTGGATTACAAAAATGATCACAAAATCGTTCTCAGCACCCTCGAGAACCTCGGATACGATACCTATAATGTAGGTATCATACTTTTGAGCGGCGGCCATCTTGGATTTGAAAAATGATCACAAAATCGTTCTCTGCACCCTCAAGAACCTCGGATACGATACCCATATTTTTGTGATCATAATCTTGCACGGCGGCCCTCTTGGATTTGAAAAATGATCACAATATCGTTTTTATCACCCTCGAGAACCTAGAATACGATACCCATAATCTAGTTATCATAATTTTGTGTGGCGGCCATCTTGGATTACAAAAATTATCACAAAATCGTTCTCAGCACCCTCGTGAACCTCGGATACGATACCCATAATGTAGTTATCATACTTTTGAGCGCCGGCCATCTTGGATTTGAAAACTGATCACAGAATCATTCTCTGCACCTTCAAGAACCTCGGGTACGATATCCATATTGATGAAATCATAAATTTGAGCGGCGGCCCTCTTGGATTTGAAAAATGATCACAAAATCGTTCTTAGCACCCTCGAGAACCTAGGATACGATACCCATAATCTAGTTATCATAATTTTGAGCGGCGGCCATCTTGGATTTCAAAAATGATCACAAAATCGTTCTGTGCACTCTCGAGAACCTCGGATACGATACCCATATTTTTGTGATCATAATCTTGCACGGCGGCCATCTCGGATTTAAAAATGATCCCAAAATTGTTTTTTGCACCCTCGAGAACCTCGGACACGATATCCATATTGCTAAAATAATAATTTTGTGCGGCGGCCATCTTGGATTTGAAAAATGATCACCAAATCGTTCTCTGCACCCTCGAAAACCTCGGATACGATACCCATATTTTTGTGATCATAATCTTGCACGGCGGCTATCCTTGAATTGAAAAATGATAACAAAATCGTTCCCAGCACCCTCGAGAACCTCGGATACGATACCCATAATCTAATTATCAAACTTTTGAGCGGCGGCCAACTCGGATTTAAAAATGATCCCGAAATTGTTTACTGCACCCTCGAGAACCTCGGACACGATATCCATATTGCTGAAAACATAATTTTGTGCGGCGGCAATCTTTGATTAGAAAAATGATCACAAAATCGTTCTCAGCACCCTCGAAAACCTAGGATACGATACCCATAATCTAGTTATCAAACTTTTGAGCGGCGGCCATCTCGGATTTAAAAATGATACCAAAATTGTTTACTGCACCCTCGAGAACCTCGGACACGATATCCATATTGCTGAAAACATAATTTTGTGCGGCGGCAATCTTTGATTAGAAAAATGATCAAAAATCGTTCTCAGCACCCTCGAGAACCACGTATACGATACCCATAATGTAGTTATCATACTTTTGAGCGGCGGCCATCTTGGATTTGAAAAATGATCACAAAATCGTTCTCTGCAACCTCGAGAACCTCTGATACGATACCCATAATGTAGTTATCATAATTTTGAGTGGAGGCCATCTCGGATTTAAAAATGATCCCAAAATTGTTTTCTGCATCCTCGAGTACCTCGGACACGATACCCATAATGTAGTTATCATACTTTTGAGCGGCGGCCATCTTGGATTTGAAAAATGATCACAAAATCGTTCTCTGCAACCTCGAGAACCTCTGATAGGATACCCATAATGTAGTTATCATAATTTTGAGTGGAGGCCATCTCGGATTTAAAAATGATCCCAAAATTGTTTTCTGCATCCTCGAGTACCTCGGACACGATATACATATTGCTGAAAACATAATTGTTTGCGGCAGCCCTCTTGGATTTCAAAAATGATCACAGAATTGTTCTCTGCACCCTCGAGAACCTCGGACACGATATCCATATTGCTGAAAACATAATTTTGTGCGGCGGCAATCTTTGATTAGAAAAATGATCACAAAATCGTTCTCAGCACCCTCGAGAACCTCGGATACGATACCCATATTTTTGTGATCATAACCTTGCACGGCGGCCCTCTTGGATTTGAAAAATGATCCCGAAATTGTTTTCTGCACCTTCGAGAACCTCGGATACGATACCTTTATTTTTTGATACGATATACATATTGCTGAAAACATAATTGTTTGCGGCAGCCCTCTTGGATTTCTAAAATGATCGCAGAATTGTTCTCTGCACCCTCGAGAACCTCGGACACGATATCCATATTGCTAAAATCATAATTTTGAGCGGCGGTCATCTTGGATTTGAAAAGTAATAACCAAATCGTTCTCTGCACCCTCGAGAACTTAGGATACGATACCAATAAAGTAGTTATTATACTTTTGAGCGGCGGCCATCTAGGATTTAAAAATGAACCCAAAATTGTTTTCTGCACTTTCGAGAAACTCGGACACGATATCCATATTGCTGAAAACATAATTTTGTGCGGCGGCCATCTTGGATTACAAAAATGATCACAAAATCGTTCTCAGCACCCTCGAGAACCTCGGATACGATACCTATAATGTAGTTATCATACTTTTGAGCGGCGGCCATCTTGAATTTGAAAAATGATCACCAAATCGTTCTCTGCACCCTCGAAAACCTTGGATACGATACCAATAAAGTAGTTATCATACTTTTGAGCGGCGGCCATCTTGGATTTGAAAACTGATCACAAAATCGTTCTCTGTGCACCCTCGAAAACCTCGGATACGATACCCATATTTTTGTGATCATAATCTTGCACGGCGGCTATCCTTGAATTGAAAAATGATAACAAAATCGTTCTCAGCACCCTCGAGAACCTCGGATACGATACCATAATCTAGTTATCAAACTTTTTAGCGGTTGCCATCTCGGATTTAAAAATGATCCCAAAATTGTTTTTTTGCACCCTCGAGAACCTCGGACACGATATCCATATTGCTAAAATAATATTTTTGTGCGTCGGCCATATTGGATTTAAAAAATGATCACAAAATCGTTCTCTGCACCCTCGAATACCTCGGATACGATACCAATAAAGTAGTTATCATACTTTTGAGCGGCGGCTATCTTGGTTTTGAAAACTGATCACAAATTCGTTCTCAGCACCCTCGAGAAACTCGGATACGATACCCATAATGTAGTTATCATACTTTTGAGCGGCGGCCATCTTGGATTTGAAAAATGATCACAAAATCATTCTCTGCACTCTCAAGAACCTCGGATACGATACCCATATTTTTTTGATCATAATCTTGCATGGCGGCCCTCTTGGATTTGAAAAATTATCACAAAATCGTTCTCAGCACCCTCGTGAACCTCGGATACGATACCCATAATGTAGTTATCATACTTTTGAGCGGCGGCCATCTTGGATTTGAAAACTGATCACAGAATCATTCTCTGCACCCTCAAGAACCTCGGGTACGATATCCATATTGATGAAATCATAATTTTGAGCGGCGGCCCTCTTGGATTTGAAAAATTATCACAAAATCGTTCTCAGCACCCTCGAGAAACTCGGATACGATACCCATAATGTAGTTATCATACTTTTGAGCGGCGGCCATCTTGGATTTGAAAAATGATCACAAAATCATTCTCTGCACTCTCAAGAACCTCGGATACGATACCCATATTTTTGTGATCATAATCTTGCACGGCGGCTATCCTTGAATTGAAAAATGATAACAAAATCGTTCTCAGCACCCTCGAGAACCTCGGATACGATACCCATAATCTAGTAATCAAACTTTTGAGCGGCGGCCAGCTCAGATTTAAAAATGATCACAAAATCGTTCTCAGCACCCTCGAGAACCTCGGACATATTGCTGAAAACATAATTTTGTGCGGCGGCAATCTTTGATTAGAAAAATGATCACAAAATCGTTCTCAGCACCCTCGAGAACCTCGTATACGATACCCGTAATGTAGTTATCATACTTTTGAGCTGCGGCCATCTTGGATTTGGAAACTGATCACAGAATCGTTCTCTGCACCCTCAAGAACCTCGGATACGATACCCATATTTTTGTGATCATAATCTTGCACGGCGGCCATCTTGGATTTGAAAAATGATCACAAAATCGTTCTCTGCAACCTCGAGAACCTCGAATTCGATACCCATAATGTAGTTATCATACTTTTGAGCGGCGGCCATCTTGGATTTGAAAAATGATCACAAAATCGTTCTCTGCAACCTCGAGAACCTCTGGTACGATACCCAAAATGTAGTTATCATAATTTTGAGTGGAGGCCATCTCGGATTTAAAAATGATCCCAAAATTGTTTTCTGCATCCTCGAGTACCTCCGACACGATATAGATATTGCTGAAAACATCATTGTTTGCGGCAGCCCTCTTGGATATCAAAAATGATCACAGAATTGTTCTCTGCACCCTCGAGAACCTCGGTCACGATATCCATATTGCTGAAAACATAATTTTGTGCGGCGGCAATCTTTGATTAGAAAAATGATCACAAAATCGTTCTCAGCACCCTCGAGAACCTCGTATACGATACCCATAATGTAGTTATCGTACTTTTGAGCGGCGGCCATCTTGGATTTGGAAACTGATCACAGAATCGTTCTCTGCACCCTCAAGAACCTCGGATACGATACCCATATTTTTGTGATCATAATCTTGCACGGCGGCCCTCTTGGATTTGAAAAATGATCCCAAAATTGTTTTCTGCATCCTCGAGAACCTCGGACACGATATACATATTGCTGAAAACATAATGGTTTGCGGCAGCCCTCTTGGATTTCTAAAATGATCGCAGAATTGTTCTCTGCACCCTCGAGAACCTCGGACACGATATCCATATTGCTAAATTCATAATTTTGAGCGGCGGTCATCTTGGATTTGAAAAATAATTACCAAATCGTTCTCTGCACCCTCGAGAACTTAGGATACGATACCAATAAAGTAGTTATTATACTTTTGAGCGGCGGCCATCTAAGATTTAAAAATGAACCCAAAATTGTTTTCTGCACTTTCGAGAAACTCGGACACGATATCCATATTGCTGAAAACATAATTTTGTGCGGCGGACATCTTGGATTACAAAAATGATCACAAAATCGTTCTCAGCACCCTCGAGAACCTCGGATACGATACCTATAATGTAGGTATCATACTTTTGAGCGGCGGCCATCTTGGATTTGAAAAATGATCACAAAATCGTTCTCTGCACCCTCAAGAACCTCGGATACGATACCCATATTTTTGTGATCATAATCTTGCACGGCGGCCCTCTTGGATTTGAAAAATGATCACAATATCGTTTTTATCACCCTCGAGAACCTAGAATACGATACCCATAATCTAGTTATCATAATTTTGTGTGGCGGCCATCTTGGATTACAAAAATTATCACAAAATCGTTCTCAGCACCCTCGTGAACCTCGGATACGATACCCATAATGTAGTTATCATACTTTTGAGCGCCGGCCATCTTGGATTTGAAAACTGATCACAGAATCATTCTCTGCACCTTCAAGAACCTCGGGTACGATATCCATATTAATGAAATCATAAATTTGAGCGGCGGCCCTCTTGGATTTGAAAAATGATCACAAAATCGTTCTTAGCACCCTCGAGAACCTAGGATACGATACCCATAATCTAGTTATCATAATTTTGAGCGGCGGCCATCTTGGATTTCAAAAATGATCACAAAATCGTTCTGTGCACTCTCGAGAACCTCGGATACGATACCCATATTTTTGTGATCATAATCTTGCACGGCGGCCATCTCGGATTTAAAAATGATCCCAAAATTGTTTTTTGCACCCTCGAGAACCTCGGACACGATATCCATATTGCTCAAATAATAATTTTGTGCGGCGGCCATCGTGGATTTGAAAAATGATCACCAAATCGTTCTCTGCACCCTCGAAAACCTCGGATACGATACCCATATTTTTGTGATCATAATCTTGCACGGCGGCTATCCTTGAATTGAAAAATGATAACAAAATCGTTCCCAGCACCCTCGAGAACCTCGGATACGATACCCATAATCTAATTATCAAACTTTTGAGCGGCGGCCAACTCGGATTTAAAAATGATCCCGAAATTGTTTACTGCACCCTCGAGAACCTCGGACACGATATCCATATTGCTGAAAACATAATTTTGTGCGGCGGCAATCTTTGATTAGAAAAATGATCACAAAATCGTTCTCAGCACCCTCGAGAACCTAGGATACGATACCCATAATCTAGTTATCAAACTTTTGAGCGGCGGCCATCTCGGATTTAAAAATGATACCAAAATTGTTTACTGCACCCTCGAGAACCTCGGACACGATATCCATATTGCTGAAAACATAATTTTGTGCGGCGGCAATCTTTGATTAGAAAAATGATCAAAAATCGTTCTCAGCACCCTCGAGAACCACGTATACGATACCCATAATGTAGTTATCATACTTTTGAGCGGCGGCCATCTTGGATTTGAAAAATGATCACAAAATCGTTCTCTGCAACCTCGAGAACCTCTGATACGATACCCATAATGTAGTTATCATAATTTTGAGTGGAGGCCATCTCGGATTTAAAAATGATCCCAAAATTGTTTTCTGCATCCTCGAGTACCTCGGACACGATACCCATAATGTAGTTATCATACTTTTGAGCGGCGGCCATCTTGGATTTGAAAAATGATCACAAAATTGTTCTCTGCAACCTCGAGAACCTCTGATAGGATACCCATAATGTAGTTATCATAATTTTGAGTGGAGGCCATCTCGGATTTAAAAATGATCCCAAAATTGTTTTCTGCATCCTCGAGTACCTCGGACACGATATACATATTGCTGAAAACATAATTGTTTGCGGCAGCCCTCTTGGATTTCAAAAATGATCACAGAATTGTTCTCTGCACCCTCGAGAACCTCGGACACGATATCCATATTGCTGAAAACATAATTTTGTGCGGCGGCAATCTTTGATTAGAAAAATGATCACAAAATCGTTCTCAGCACCCTCGAGAACCTCGGATACGATACCCATATTTTTGTGATCATAACCTTGCACGGCGGCCCTCTTGGATTTGAAAAATGATCCCGAAATTGTTTTCTGCACCTTCGAGAACCTCGGATACGATACCTTTATTTTTTGATACGATATACATATTGCTGAAAACATAATTGTTTGCGGCAGCCCTCTTGGATTTCTAAAATGATCGCAGAATTGTTCTCTGCACCCTCGAGAACCTCGGACACGATATCCACATTGCTAAAATCATAATTTTGAGCGGCGGTCATCTTGGATTTGAAAAGTAATAACCAAATCGTTCTCTGCACCCTCGAGAACTTAGGATACGATACCAATAAAGTAGTTATTATACTTTTGAGCGGCGGCCATCTAGGATTTAAAAATGAACCCAAAATTGTTTTCTGCACTTTCGAGAAACTCGGACACGATATCCATATTGCTGAAAACATAATTTTGTGCGGCGGCCATCTTGGATTACAAAAATGATCACAAAATCGTTCTCAGCACCCTCGAGAACCTCGGATACGATACCTATAATGTAGTTATCATACTTTTGAGCGGCGGCCATCTTGAATTTGAAAAATGATCACCAAATCGTTCTCTGCACCCTCGAAAACCTTGGATACGATACCAATAAAGTAGTTATCATACTTTTGAGCGGCGGCCATCTTGGATTTGAAAACTGATCACAAAATCGTTCTCTGTGCACCCTCGAAAACCTCGGATACGATACCCATATTTTTGTGATCATAATCTTGCACGGCGGCTATCCTTGAATTGAAAAATGATAACAAAATCGTTCTCAGCACCCTCGAGAACCTCGGATACGATACCATAATCTAGTTATCAAACTTTTTAGCGGTTGCCATCTCGGATTTAAAAATGATCCCAAAATTGTTTTTTTGCACCCTCGAGAACCTCGGACACGATATCCATATTGCTAAAATAATATTTTTGTGCGTCGGCCATATTGGATTTAAAAAATGATCACAAAATCGTTCTCTGCACCCTCGAATACCTCGGATACGATACCAATAAAGTAGTTATCATACTTTTGAGCGGCGGCTATCTTGGTTTTGAAAACTGATCACAAATTCGTTCTCAGCACCCTCGAGAAACTCGGATACGATACCCATAATGTAGTTATCATACTTTTGAGCGGCGGCCATCTTGGATTTGAAAAATGATCACAAAATCATTCTCTGCACTCTCAAGAACCTCGGATACGATACCCATGTTTTTTTGATCATAATCTTGCATGGCGGCCCTCTTGGATTTGAAAAATTATCACAAAATCGTTCTCAGCACCCTCGTGAACCTCGGATACGATACCCATAATGTAGTTATCATACTTTTGAGCGGCGGCCATCTTGGATTTGAAAACTGATCACAGAATCATTCTCTGCACCCTCAAGAACCTCGGGTACGATATCCATATTGATGAAATCATAATTTTGAGCGGCGGCCCTCTTGGATTTGAAAAATTATCACAAAATCGTTCTCAGCACCCTCGTGAACCTCGGATACGATACCCATAATGTAGTTATCATACTTTTGAGCGGCGGCCATCTTGGATTTGAAAACTGATCACAGAATCATTCTCTGCACCCTCAAGAACCTCGGGTACGATATCCATATTGATGAAATCATAATTTTGAGCGGCTGCCCTCTTGGATTTGGAAACTGATCACAGAATCGTTCTCTGCACCCTCAAGAACCTCGGATACGATACCCATATTTTTGTGATCATAATCTTGCACGGCGGCCCTCTTGGATTTGAAAAATGATCCCAAAATTGTTTTCTGCATCCTCGAGAACCTCGGACACGATATACATATTGCTGAAAACATAATGGTTTGCGGCAGCCCTCTTGGATTTCTAAAATGATCGCAGAATTGTTCTCTGCACCCTCGAGAACCTCGGACACGATATCCATATTGCTAAATTCATAATTTTGAGCGGCGGTCATCTTGGATTTGAAAAATAATTACCAAATCGTTCTCTGCACCCTCGAGAACTTAGGATACGATACCAATAAAGTAGTTATTATACTTTTGAGCGGCGGCCATCTAAGATTTAAAAATGAACCCAAAATTGTTTTCTGCACTTTCGAGAAACTCGGACACGATATCCATATTGCTGAAAACATAATTTTGTGCGGCGGCCATCTTGGATTTCAAAAATGATCACAAAATCGTTCTCAGCACCCTCGAGAACCTCGGATACGATACCTATAATGTAGGTATCATACTTTTGAGCGGCGGCCATCTTGGATTTGAAAAATGATCACAAAATCGTTCTCTGCACCCTCAAGAACCTCGGATACGATACCCATATTTTTGTGATCATAATCTTGCACGGCGGCCCTCTTGGATTTGAAAAATGATCACAAAATCGTTTTTATCACCCTCGAGAACCTAGAATACGATACCCATAATCTAGTTATCATAATTTTGTGTGGCGGCCATCTTGGATTACAAAAATTATCACAAAATCGTTCTCAGCACCCTCGTGAACCTCGGATACGATACCCATAATGTAGTTATCATACTTTTGAGCGCCGGCCATCTTGGATTTGAAAACTGATCACAGAATCATTCTCTGCACCTTCAAGAACCTCGGGTACGATATCCATATTGATGAAATCATAATTTTGAGCGGCGGCCCTCTTGGATTTGAAAAATGATCACCAAATCGTTCTCTGCACCCTCGAAAACCTCGGATACGATACCCATATTTTTGTGATCATAATCTTGCACGGCGGCTATCCTTGAATTGAAAAATGATAACAAAATCGTTCTCAGCACCTTCGAGAACCTCGGATACGATACCCATAATCTAGTTATCAAACTTTTGAGCGGCGGCCAACTCGGATTTAAAAATGATCCCGAAATTGTTTACTGCACCCTCGAGAACCTCGGACACGATATCCATATTGCTGAAAACATAATTTTGTGCGGCGGCAATCTTTGATTAGAAAAATGATCACAAAATCGTTATCAGCACCCTCGAGAACCTAGGATACGATACCCATAATCTAGTTATCAAACTTTTGAGCGGCGGCCATCTCGGATTTAAAAATGATCCCAAAATTGTTTACTGCACCCTCGAGAACCTCGGACACCATATCCATATTGCTGAAAACATAATTTTGTGCGGCGGCAATCTTTGATTAGAAAAATGATCACAAAATCGTTCTCAGCACCCTCGAGAACCACGTATACGATACCCATAATGTAGTTATCATAATTTTGTGTGGCGGCCATCTTGGATTACAAAAATTATCACAAAATCGTTCTCAGCACCCTCGTGAACCTCGGATACGATACCCATAATGTAGTTATCATACTTTTGAGCGCCGGCCATCTTGGATTTGAAAACTGATCACAGAATCATTCTCTGCACCTTCAAGAACCTCGGGTACGATATCCATATTGATGAAATCATAATTTTGAGCGGCGGCCCTCTTGGATTTGAAAAATAATTACCAAATCGTTCTCTGCACCCTCGAGAACTTAGGATACGATACCAATAAAGTAGTTATTATACTTTTGAGCGGCGGCCATCTAGGATTTAAAAATGAACCCAAAATTGTTTTCTGCACTTTCGAGAAACTCGGACACGATATCCATATTGCTGAAAACATAATTTTGAGCGGCGGCCATCTTGAATTTGAAAAATGATCACCAAATCGTTCTCTGCACCCTCGAGAACCTAGGATACGATACCCATAATCTAGTTATCAAACTTTTTAGCGGTTGCCATCTCGGATTTAAAAATGATCCCAAAATTGTTTTTTTGCACCCTCGAGAACCTCGGACACGATATATATATTGCTAAAATAATATTTTTGTGCGTCGGCCATATTGGATTTAAAAAATGATCACAAAATCGTTCTCTGCACCCTCGAATACCTCGGATACGATACCAATAAAGTAGTTATCATACTTTTGAGCGGCGGCTATCTTGGTTTTGAAAACTGATCACAAATTCGTTCTCAGCACCCTCGAGAAACTCGGATACGATACCCATATTTTTGTGATCATAATCTTGCACGGCGGCCATCTCGGATTTAAAAATGATCCCAAAATTGTTTTTGGCACCCTCGAGAACCTCGGACACGATATCCATATTGCTAAAATAATCATTTTTTGCGGCGGCCATCTTGTATAAATCGTTCTCTGCACCCTCGAGAACTTAGGATACGATAACAATAAAGTAGTTATTATACTTTTGAGCGGCGGCCATCTAGGATTTAAAAATGAACCCAAAATTGTTTTCTGCACTTTCGAGAAACTCGGACACGATATCCATATTGCTGAAAACATAATTTTGAGCGGCGGCCATCTTGAATTTGAAAAATGATCACCAAATCGTTCTCTGCACCCTCGAAAAACTTGGATACGATACCAATAAAGTAGTTATCATACTTTTGAGCGGCGGCCATCTTGGATTTGAAAACTGATCACAAAATCGTTCTCTGTGCACCCTCGAAAACCTCGGATACGATACCCATCTTGTACAAATCGTTCTCTGCACCCTCGAGAACTTAGGATAGGATACCAATAAAGTAGTTATTATACTTTTGAGCGGCGGCCATCTAGGATTTAAAAATGAACCCAAAATTGTTTTCTGCACTTTCGAGAAACTCGGACACGATATCCATATTGCTGAAAACATAATTTTGAGCGGCGGCCATCTTGAATTTGAAAAATGATCACCAAATCGTTCTCTGCACCCTCGAAAACCTTGGATACGATACCAATAAAGTAGTTATCATACTTTTGAGAGGCGGCCATCTTGGATTTGAAAACTGATCACAAAATCGTTCTCTGTGCACCCTCGAAAACCTCGGATACGATACCCATATTTTTGTGATCATAATCTTGCACGGCGGCTATCCTTGAATTGAAAAATGATAACAAAATCGTTCTCAGCACCCTCGAGAACCTCGGATACGATACCCATAATCTAGTAATCAAACTTTTGAGCGGCGGCCAGCTCAGATTTAAAAATGATCACAAAATCGTTCTCAGCACCCTCGAGAACCTAGGATACGATACCCATAATCTAGTTATCAAACTTTTTAGCGGTTGCCATCTCGGAGTTAAAAATGATCCCAAAATTGTTTTTTTGCACCCTCGAGGACCTCGGACACGATATCCATATTGCTAAAATAATATTTTTGTGCGTCGGCCATATTGGATTTAAAAAATGATCACAAAATCGTTCTCTGCACCCTCGAATACCTCGGATACGATACCAATAAAGTAGTTATCATACTTTTGAGCGGCGGCCATCTTGGATTTGAAAAATGATCACAAAATCATTCTCTGCACTCTCAAGAACCTCGGATTTGATACCCATATTTTTTTGATCATAATCTTGCATGGCGGCCCTCTTGGATTTGAAAAATTATCACAAAATCGTTCTCAGCACCCTCGTGAACCTCGGATACGATACCCATAATGTAGTTATCATACTTTTGAGCGGCGGCCATCTTGGATTTGAAAACTGATCACAGAATCATTCTCTGCACCCTCAAGAACCTCGGGTACGATATCCATATTGATGAAATCATAATTTTGAGCGGCGGCCCTCTTGGATTTGAAAAATTATCACAAAATCGTTCTCAGCACCCTCGTGAACCTCGGATACGATACCCATAATGTAGTTATCATAATTTTGAGCGGCGGCCCTCTTGGATTTGAAAAATGATCACAAAATCGTTCTTAGCACCCTCGAGAACTTAGGATACGATACCCATAATCTAGTTATCATAATTTTGAGCGGCGGCCAACTTGGATTTAAAAAATGATCACAAAATCGTTCTGTGCACTCTCGAGAACCTCGGATACGATACCCATATTTTTGTGATCATAATCTTGCACGGCGGCCATCTCGGATTTAAAAATGATCCCAAAATTGTTTTTTGCACCCTCGAGAACCTCGGACACGATATCCATATTGCTAAAATAATCATTTTTTGCGGCGGCCATCTTGTATATGAAAAATGATCACCAAATCGTTCTTTGCACCCTCGAAAACCTAGGATACGATACCAATAAAGTAGCTATCATACTTTTGAGCGGCGGCCATCTTGGATTTGAAAACTGATAACAAAATCGTTCTCTGTGCACCCTCGAAAACCTCGGATACGATACCCATATTTTTGTGATCATAATCTTGCACGGCGGCTATCCTTGAATTGAAAAATGATAACAAAATCATTCTCAGCACCCTCGAGAACCTAGGATACGATACCCATAATCTAGTTATCAAACTTTTTAGCGGTGGCCATCTCGGATTTAAAAATGATCCCGAAATTGTTTACTGCACCCTCGAGAACCTCGGACACGATATCCATATTGCTGAAAACATAATTTTGTGCGGCGGCAATCTTTGATTAGAAAAATGATCACAAAATAGTTCTCAGCACCCTCGAGAACCTCGTATACGATACCCATAATGTAGTTATCATACTTTTGAGCGGCGGCCATCTTGGATGTAGAAACTGATCACAGAATCGTTCTCTGCACCCTCAAGAACCTCGGATACGATACCCATATTTTTGTGATCATAACCTTATACGGCGGCCCTCTTGGATTTGAAAAATGATCCCGAAATTGTTTTCTGCACCCTCGAGAACCTCGGATACGATACCTTTATTTTTTGATCATAATCTTGCACGGCGGCCCTCTTGGATTTGAAAAATGATCAGAAAATCGTTCTCAGCACCCTCGAGAAACTCGGATTCGATACCCATAATGTAGTTATAATACTTTTGAGCGGCGGCCATCTTGGATTTGAAAAATGATCACAAAATCGTTCTCTGCAACCTCGAGAACCTCTGATACGATACCCATAATGTAGTTATCATAATTTTGAGTGGAGGCCATCTCGGATTTAAAAATGATCCCAAAATAGTTTTATGCATCCTCGAGTACCTCGGACACGATATACATATTGCTGAAAACATAATTGTTTGCGGCAGCCCTCTTGGATTTCAAAAATGATCACAGAATTGTTCTCTGCACCCTCGAGAACCTCGGACACGATATCCATATTGCTGAAAACATAATTTTGTGCGGCGGCAATCTTTGATTAGAAAAATGATCACAAAATCGTTCTCAGCACCCTCGAGAACCTCGTATACGATACCCATAATGTAGTTATCATACTTTTGAGCGGCGGCCATCTTGGATTTGGAAACTGATCACAGAATCGTTCTCTGCACCCTCAAGAACCTCGGATACGATACCCATATTTTTGTGATCATAATCTTGCACGGCGGCCATCTTGGATTTGAAAAATGATCACAAAATCGATTTTAGCACCCTCGAGAACCTAGAATACGATACCCATAATCTAGTTATCATAATTTTGAGCGGCGGCCATCTTGGATTTCAAAAATGATCACAAAATCGTTCTGTGCACTCTCGAGAACCTCGGATACGATTCCCATATTTTTGTGATCATAATCTTGCACGGCAGCCATCTCGGATTTAAAAATGATCCCAAAATTGTTTTTTTGCACCCTCGAGAAACTCGGACACGATATCCATATTGCTAAAATAATATTTTAGTGCGGCGGCCATATTGGATTTAAAAAATGATCACCAAATCGTTCTCTGCACCCTCGAATACCTCGGATACGATACCAATAAAGTAGTTATCATACTTTTGAGCGGCGGCTATCTTGGTTTTGAAAACTGATCACAAATTCGTTCTCAGCACCCTCGAGAAACTCGGATACGATACCCATAATGTAGTTATCATACTTTTGAGCGTCGGCCATCTTGGACTTGAAAAATGATCACAAAATCATTCTCTGCACTCTCAAGAACCTCGGATACGATACCCATATTTTTTTGATCATAATCTTGCATGGCGGCCCTCTTGGATTTGAAAAATTATCACAAAATCGTTCTCAGCACCCTCGTGAACCTCGGATACGATACCCATAATGTAGTTATCATACTTTTGAGCGGCGGCCATCTTGGATTTGAAAACTGATCACAGAATCATTCTCTGCACCCTCAAGAACCTCGGGTACGATATCCATATTGATGAAATCATAATTTTGAGCGGCGGCCCTCTTGGATTTGAAAAATGATCACAAAATCGTTTTTAGCACCCTCCAGAACCTAGGATACGATACCCATAATCTAGTTATCATAATTTTGATCGGCGGCCATCTTGGATTTCAAAAATGATCACAAAATCGGTCTGTGCACTCTCGAGAACCTCGGATACGATACCCATATTTTTGTGATCATAATCTTGCATGGCGGCCATCTCGGATTTAAAAATGATCCCAAAATTGTTTTTTGCACCCTCGAGAACCTCGGACACGATATCCATATTGCTAAAATAATAATTTTGTGCGGCGGCCATCTTGGATTTGAAAAATGATCACCAAGTCGTTCTCAGCACCCTCGTGAACCTCGGATATGATACCCATAATGTAGTTATCATACTTTTGAGCGGCGGCCATCTTGGATTTGAAAACTGATCACAGAATCATTCTCTGCACACTCAAGAACCTCGGGTACGATATCCATATTGTTGAAATCATAATTTTGAGCGGCGGCCCTCTTGGATTTGAAAAATGATCACAAAATCGTTCTTAGCACCCTCGAGAACCTAGGATACGATACCAATAATCTAGTTAACATAATTTTTAGCGGCGGCCATCTTGGATTTCAAAAATGATCACAAAATCGTTCTGTGCACTCTCGAGAACCTCGGATACGATACCCATTTTTTTGTGATCATAATCTTGCACGGCGGCCATCTCGGATTTAAAAATTATCCCAAAATTATTTTTTGCACCCTCGAGAACCTCGGACACGATATCCATATTGCTAAAATAATAATTTTGTGCGGCGGCCATCTTGGATTTGAAAAATGATCACCAAATCGTTCTCTGCACCCTCGAAAACCTCGGATACGATACCAATAAAGTAGTTATCATACTTTTGAGCGGCGGCCATCTTGGATTTGAAAACTGATCACAAAATCGTTCTCTGTGCACCCTCGAAAACCTCGGATACAATACCCATATTTTTGTGATCATAATCTTGCACGGTGGCTATCCTTGAATTGAAAAATGATAACAAAATCGGTCTCAGCACCCTCGAGAACCTCGGACACGATATCCATATTGCTAAAATCATAATCTTGCACGGCGGCCCTCTTGGATTTGAAAAATGATCACAAAATCGTTCTCAGCACCCTCGAGAACCTCGTATACGATACCCATAATGTAGTTATCATACTTTTGAGCGGCGGCCATCTTGGATTTGGAAACTGATCACAGAATCGTTCTCTGCTACCCTCAAGAACCTCGGATACGATACCCATATTTTTGTGATCATAATCTTGCACGGTGGCCCTCTTGGATTTGAAAAATGATCCCAAAATTGTTTTCTGCATCCTCGAGAACCTCGGACACGATATACATATTGCTGAAAACATAATGGTTTGCGGCAGCCCTCTTGGATTTCTAAAATGGTCGCAGAATTGTTCTCTGCACCCTCGAGAACCTCGGACACGATATCCATATTGCTATAATCATAATTTTGAGCGGCGGTCATCTTGGATTTGAAAAATAATTACCAAATCGTTCTCTGCACCCTCGAGAACTAAGGATACGATACCAATAAAGTAGTTATTATACTTTTGAGCGGCGGCCATCTAGGATTTAAAAATGAACCCAAAATTTATTTTCTGCACTTTCAAGAAACTCGGACACGATATCCATATTGCTGAAAACATAATTTTGTGCGGCGACCATCTTGGATTACAAAAATGATCACAAAATCGTTCTCAGCACCCTCGAGAACCTCGGATACGATACCTATAATGATGGTATCATACTTTTGAGCGGCGGCCATCTTGGATTTGAAAAATGATCACAAAATCGTTCTCTGCACTCTCAAGAACCTCGGATACGATACCCATATTTTTGTGATCATAATCTTGCACGGCGGCCCTCTTGGATTTGAAAAATGATCACAAAATCGTTTTTAGCACCCTCGAGAACCTAGAATACGACACCCATAATCTAGTTATCATAATTTTGAGCGGCGGCCATCTTCGATTTCAAAAAATATCACAAAATCATTCTGTGCACTCTCGAGAACCTCGGATACGATTCCCATATTTTTGTGATCATAATCTTGCACGGCAGCCATCTCGGATTTAAAAATGATCCCAAAATTGTTTTTTTGCACCCTCGAGAACCTCGGACACGATATCCATATTGCTAAAATAATATTTTTGTGCGTCGGCCATATTGGATTTAAAAAATGATCACAAAATCGTCCTCTGCACCCTCGAATACCTCGGATACGATACCAATAAAGTAGTTATCATACTTTTGAGCGGCGGCCATCTTGGATTTGAAAAATGATCACAAAATCGTTCTCTGCAACCTCGAGAACCTCTGATACGATACCCATAATGTAGTTATCATAATTTTGAGTGGAGGCCATCTCGGATTTAAAAATGATCCCAAAATAGTTTTCTGCATCCTCGAGTACCTCGGACACGATATACATATTGCTGAAAACATAATTGTTTGCGGCAGCCCTCTTGGATTTCAAAAATGATCACAGATTTGTTCTCTGCACCCTCGAGAACCTCGGACACGATATCCATATTGCTGAAAACATAATTTTGTGCGGCGGCAATCTTTGATTAGAAAAATGATCACAAAATCGTTCTCAGCACCCTCGAGAACCTTGAATACGATACCCATAATGTAGTTATCATACTTCTGAGCGGCGGCCATCTTGGATTTGGAAACTGATCACAGAATCGTTCTCTGCACCCTCAAGAACCTCGGATACGATACCCATATTTTTGTGATCATAATCTTGCACGGCGGCCATCTTGGATTTGAAAAATGATCACAAAATCGTTTTTAGCACCCTCGAGAACCTAGAATACGATACCCATAATCTAGTTATCATAATTTTGAGCGGCGGCCATCTTGGATTTCAAAAATGATCACAAAATCGTTCTGTGCACTCTCGAGAACCTCGGATACGATTCCCATATTTTTGTGATCATAATCTTGTACGGCAGCCATCTCGGATTTTAAAATGATCCCAAAATTGTTTTTTTGCACCCTCGAGAAACTCGGACACGATATCCATATTGCTAAAATAATATTTTTGTGCGGCGGCCATATTGGATTTAAAAAATGATCACCAAATCGTTCTCTGCACCCTCGAATACCTCGGATACGATACCAATAAAGTAGTTATCATACTTTTGAGCGGCGGCTAACTTGGTTTTGAAAACTGATCACAAATTCGTTCTCAGCACCCTCGAGAAACTCGGATACGATACCCATAATGTAGTTATCATACTTTTGAGCGTCGGCCATCTTGGATTTGAAAAATGATCACAAAATCATTCTCTGCACTCTCAAGAACCTCGGATACGCTACCCATATTTTTTTGATCATAATCTTGCATGGCGGCCCTCTTGGATTTGAAAAATTATCACAAAATCGTTCTCAGCACCCTCGTGAACCTCGGATACGATACCCATAATGTAGTTATCATACTTTTGAGCGGCGGCCATCTTGGATTTGAAAACTGATCACAGAATCATTCTCTGCACCCTCAAGAACCTCGGGTACGATATCCATATTGATGAAATCATAATTTTGAGCGGCGGCCCTCTTGGATTTGAAAAATGATCACAAAATCGTTCTTAGCACCCTCGAGAACCTAGGATACGATACCCATAATTTAGTTATCATAATTTTGATCGGCGGCCATCTTGGATTTCAAAAATGATCACAAAATCGGTATGTGCACTCTCGAGAACCTCGGATACGATACCCATATTTTTGTGATCATAATCTTGCACGGCGGCCATCTCGGATTTAAAAATGATCCCAAAATTGTTTTTTGCACCCTCGAGAACCTCGGACACGATATCCATATTGCTAAAATAATAATTTTGTGCGGCGGCCATCTTGGATTTGAAAAATGATCACCAAGTCGTTCTCAGCACCCTCGTGAACCTCGGATATGATACCCATAATGTAGTTATCATACTTTTGAGCGGCGGCTATCTTGGATTTGAAAACTGATCACAGAATCATTCTCTGCACACTCAAGAACCTCGGGTACGATATCCATATTGTTGAAATCATAATTTTGAGCGGCGGCCTTCTTGGATTTGAAAAATGATCACAAAATCGTTCTTAGCACCCTCGAGAACCTAGGATACGATACCAATAATCTAGTTAACATAATTTTTAGCGGCGGCCATCTTGGATTTCAAAAATGATCACACAATCGTTCTGTGCACTCTCGAGAACCTCGGATACGATACCCATTTTTTTGTGATCATAATCTTGCACGGCGGCCATCTCGGATTTAAAAATTATCCCAAAATTATTTTTTGCACCCTCGAGAACCTCGGACACGATATCCATATTGCTAAAATAATAATTTTGTGCGGCGGCCATTTTGGATTTGAAAAATGATCACCAAATCGTTCTCTGCACCCTCGAAATCCTCGGATACGATACCAATAAAGTAGTTATCATACTTTTGAGCGGCGGCCATCTTGGATTTAAAAACTGATCACAAAATCGTTCTCTGTGCAACCTCGAAAACCTCGGATACAATACCCATATTTTTGTGATCATAATCTTGCACGGCGGCTATCCTTGAATTGAAAAATGATAACAAAATCGGTCTCAGCACCCTCGAGAACCTCGGACACTATATCTATATTGCTAAAATCATAATCTTGCACGGCGGCCCTCTTGGATTTGAAAAATGATCACAAAATCGTTCTCAGCACCCTCGAGAACCTCGTATACGATACCCATTATGTAGTTATCATACTTTTGAGCGGCGGCCATCTTGGATTTGGAAACTGATCACAGAATCGTTCTCTGCTACCCTCAAGAACCTCGGATACGATACCCATATTTTTGTGATCATAATCTTGCACGGCGGCCCTCTTGGATTTGAAAAATGATCCCAAAATTGTTTTCTGCATCCTCGAGAACCTCGGACACGATATACATATTGCTGAAAACATAATGGTTTGCGGCAGCCCTCTTGGATTTCTAAAATGATCGCAGAATTGTTCTCTGCACCCTCGAGAACCTCGGACACGATATCCATATTGCTAAAATCATAATTTTGAGCGGCGGTCATCTTGGATTTGAAAAATAATTACCAAATCGTTCTCTGCACCCTCGAGAACTAAGGATACGATACCAATAAAGTAGTTATTATACTTTTGAGCGGCGGCCATCTAGGATTTAAAAATGAACCCAAAATTTATTTTCTGCACTTTCAAGAAACTCGGACACGATATCCATATTGCTGAAAACATAATTTTGTGCGGCGGCCATCTTGGATTACAAAAATGATCACAAAATCGTTCTCAGCACCCTCGAGAACCTCGGATACGATACCTATAATGATGGTATCATACTTTTGAGCGGCGGCCATCTTGGATTTGAAAAATGATCACAAAATCGTTCTCTGCACTCTCAAGAACCTCGGATACGATACCCATATTTTTGTGATCATAATCTTGCACGGCGGCCCTCTTGGATTTGAAATATGATCACAAAATCGTTTTTAGCACCCTCGAGAACCTAGAATACGACACCCATAATCTAGTTATCATAATTTTGAGCGGCGGCCATCTTGGATTTCAAAAAATTTCACAAAATCATTCTGTGCACTCTCGAGAACCTCGGATACGATTCCCATATTTTTGTGATCATAATCTTGCACGGCAGCCATCTCGGATTATAAATGATCCCAAAATTGTTTTTTTGCACCCTCGAGAACCTCGGACACGATATCCATATTGCTAAAATAATATTTTTGTGCGTCGGCCATATTGGATTTAAAAAATGATCACAAAATCGTTCTCTGCACCCTCGAATACCTCGGATACGATACCAATAAAGTAGTTATCATACTTTTGAGCGGCGGCCATCTTGGATTTGAAAAATGATCACAAAATCGTTCTCTGCAACCTCGAGAACCTCTGATACGATACCCATAATGTAGTTATCATAATTTTGAGTGGAGGCCATCTCGGATTTAAAAATGATCCCAAAATAGTTTTCTGCATCCTCGAGTACCTCGGACACGATATACATATTGCTGAAAACATAATTGTTTGCGGCAGCCCTCTTGGATTTCAAAAATGATCACAGAATTGTTCTCTGCACCCTCGAGAACCTCGGACACGATATCCATATTGCTGAAAACATAATTTTGTGCGGCGGCAATCTTTGATTAGAAAAATGATCACAAAATCGTTCTCAGCACCCTCGAGAACCTCGTATACGATACCCATAATGTAGTTATCATACTTCTGAGCGGCGGCCATCTTGGATTTGGAAACTGTTCACAGAATCGTTCTCTGCACCCTCAAGAACCTCGGATACGATACCCATATTTTTGTGATCATAATCTTGCACGGCGGCCCTCTTGGATTTGAAAAATGATCACAAAATCGTTTTTAGCACCCTCGAGAACCTAGAATACGATACCCATAATCTAGTTATCATAATTTTGAGCGGCGGCCATCTTGGATTTCAAAAATGATCACAAAATCGTTCTGTGCACTCTCGAGAACCTCGGATACGATTCCCATATTTTTGTGATCATAATCTTGTACGGCAGCCATCTCGGATTTAAAAATGATCCCAAAATTGTTTTTTTGCACCCTCGAGAAACTCGGACACGATATCCATATTGCTAAAATAATATTTTTGTGCGGCGGCCATATTGGATTTAAAAAATGATCACCAAATCGTTCTCTGCACCCTCGAATACCTCGGATACGATACCAATAAAGTAGTTATCATACTTTTGAGCGGCAGCTATCTTGGTTTTGAAAACTGATCACAAATTCGTTCTCAGCACCCTCGAGAAACTCGGATACGATACCCATAATGTAGTTATCATACTTTTGAGCGTCGGCCATCTTGGATTTGAAAAATGATCACAAAATCATTCTCTGCACTCTCAAGAACCTCGGATACGATACCCATATTTTTTTGATCATAATCTTGCATGGCGGCCCTCTTGGATTTGAAAAATTATCACAAAATCGTTCTCAGCACCCTCGTGAACCTCGGATACGATACCCATAATGTAGTTATCATACTTTTGAGCGGCGGCCATCTTGGATTTGAAAACTGATCACAGAATCATTCTCTGCACCCTCAAGAACCTCGGGTACGATATCCATATTGATGAAATCATAATTTTGAGCGGCGGCCCTCTTGGATTTGAAAAATGATCACAAAATCGTTCTTAGCACCCTCGAGAACCTAGGATACGATACCCATAATTTAGTTATCATAATTTTGATCGGCGGCCATCTTGGATTTCAAAAATGATCACAAAATCGGTCTGTGCACTCTCGAGAACCTCGGATACGATACCCATATTTTTGTGATCATAATCTTGCACGGCGGCCATCTCGGATTTAAAAATGATCCCAAAATTGTTTTTTGCACCCTCGAGAACCTCGGACACGATATCCATATTGCTAAAATAATAATTTTGTGCGGCGGCCATCTTGGATTTGAAAAATGATCACCAAGTCGTTCTCAGCACCCTCGTGAACCTCGGATATGATACCCATAATGTAGTTATCATACTTTTGAGCGGCGGCCATCTTGGATTTGAAAACTGATCACAGAATCATTCTCTGCACACTCAAGAACCTCGGGTACGATATCCATATTGTTGAAATCATAATTTTGAGCGGCGGCCTTCATGGATTTGAAAAATGATCACAAAATCGTTCTTAGCACCCTCGAGAACCTAGGATACGATACCAATAATCTAGTTAACATAATTTTTAGCGGCGGCCATCTTGGATTTCAAAAATGATCACACAATCGTTCTGTGCACTCTCGAGAACCTCGGATACGATACCCATTTTTTTGTGATCATAATCTTGCACGGCGGCCATCTCGGATTTAAAAATTATCCCAAAATTATTTTTTGCACCCTCGAGAACCTCGGACACGATATCCATATTGCTAAAATAATAATTTTGTGCGGCGGCCATCTTGGATTTGAAAAATGATCACCAAATCGTTCTCTGCACCCTCGAAAACCTCGGATACGATACCAATAAAGTAGTTATCATACTTTTGAGCGGCGGCCATCTTGGATTTGAAAACTGATCACAAAATCGTTCTCTGTGCACCCTCGAAAACCTCGGATACAATACCCATATTTTTGTGATCATAATCTTGCACGGCGGCTATCCTTGAATTGAAAAATGATAACAAAATCGGTCTCAGCACCCTCGAGAAACTCGGACACGATATCCATTTTGCTAAAATCATAATCTTGCACGGCGGCCCTCTTGGATTTGAAAAATGATCACAAAATCGTTCTCAGCACCCTCGAGAACCTCGTATACGATACCCATTATGTAGTTATCATACTTTTGAGCGGCGGCCATCTTGGATTTGGAAACTGATCACAGAATCGTTCTCTGCTACCCTCAAGAACCTCGGATACGATACCCATATTTTTGTGATCATAATCTTGCACGGCGGCCCTCTTGGATTTGAAAAATGATCCCAAAATTGTTTTCTGCATCCTCGAGAACCTCGGACACGATATACATATTGCTGAAAACATAATGGTTTGCGGCAGCCCTCTTGGATTTCTAAAATGATCGCAGAATTGTTCTCTGCACCCTCGAGAACCTCGGACACGATATCCATATTGCTAAAATCATAATTTTGAGCGGCGGTCATCTTGGATTTGAAAAATAATTACCAAATCGTTCTCTGCACCCTCGAGAACTAAGGATACGATACCTATAATGATGGTATCATACTTTTGAGCGGCGGCCATCTTGGATTTGAAAAATGATCACAAAATCGTTCTCTGCACTCTCAAGAAACTCGGATACGATACCCATATTTTTGTGATCATAATCTTGCACGGCGGCCCTCTTGGATTTGAAAAATGATCACAAAATCGTTTTTAGCACCCTCGAGAACCTAGAATACGACACCCATAATCTAGTTATCATAATTTTGAGCGGCGGCCATCTTGGATTTCAAAAAATTTCACAAAATCATTCTGTGCACTCTCGAGAACCTCGGATACGATTCCCATATTTTTGTGATCATAATCTTGCACGGCAGCCATCTCGGATTTAAAAATGATCCCAAAATTGTTTTTTTGCACCCTCGAGAACCTCGGACACGATATCCATATTGCTAAAATAATATTTTTGTGCGTCGGCCATATTGGATTTAAAAAATGATCACAAAATCGTTCTCTGCACCCTCGAATACCTCGGATACGATACCAATAAAGTAGTTATCATACTTTTGAGCGGCGGCTATCTTGGTTTTGAAAACTGATCACAAATTCGTTCTCAGCACCCTCGAGAAACTCGGATACGATACCCATAATGTAGTTATCATACTTTTGAGCGGCGGCCATCTTGGATTTGAAAAATGATCACAAAGTCATTCTCTGCACTCTCAAGAACCTCGGATACGATACCCATATTTTTTTGATCATAATCTTGCATGGCGGCCCTCTTGGATTTGAAATATTATCTCAAAATCGTTCTCAGCACCCTCGTGAACCTCGGATACGATACCCATAATGTAGTTATCATACTTTTGAGCGGCGGCCATCTTGGATTTGAAAACTGATCACAGAATCATTCTCTGCACCCTCAAGAACCTCGGGTACGATATCCATATTGATGAAATCATAATTTTGAGTGGCGGCCCTCTTGGATTTGAAAAATGATCACAAAATCGTTCTTAGCACCCTCGAGAACCTAGGATACGATACCCATAATCTAGTTATCATAATTTTGAGCGGCGGCCATCTTGGATTTCAAAAATGATCACAAAATCGTTCTGTGCACTCTCGAGAACCTCGGATACGATACCCATATTTTTGTGATCATAATCTTGCACGGCGGCCATCTCGGATTTAAAAATGATCCCAAAATTGTTTTTTGCACCCTCGAGAACCTCGGACACGATATCCATATTGCTAAAATAAACATTTTCTGCGGCGGCCATCTTGAATTTGAAAAATGATCACCAAATCGTTCTCTGCACCCTCGAAAACCTCGGATACGATACCAATAAAGTAGATATCATACTTTTGAGCGGCGGCCATCTTGGATTTGAAAACTGATCACAAAATCGTTCTCTGTGCACCCTCGAAAACCTCGGATACGATACCCATATTTTTGTGATCATAATCTTGCACGGCGGCTATCCTTGAATTGAAAAATGATAACAAAATTGTTCTCAGCACCCTCGAGAACCTCGGATACGATACCCATAATCTAGTAATCAAACTTTTGAGCGGCGGCCAGCTCATATTTAAAAATGATCACAAAATCGTTCTCAGCACCCTCGAGAACCTAGGATACGATACCCATAATCTAGTTATCAAACTTTTTAGCGGTGGCCGTCTCGGATTTAAAAATGTTCCCGAAATTGTTTACTGCACCCTCGAGAACCTCGGACACGATATCCATATTGCTGAAAACATAGTTTTGTGCGGCGGCAATCTTTGATTAGAAAAATGATCACAAAATAGTTCTCAGCACCCTCGAGAACCTCGTATACGATACCCATAATGTAGTTATCATACTTTTGAGCGGCGGCCATCTTGGATGTAGAAACTGATCACAGAATCGTTCTCTGCACCCTCAAGAACCTCGGATACGATACCCATATTTTTGTGATCATAACCTTGCACGGCGGCCCTCTTGGATTTGAAAAATGATCCCGAAATTGTTTTCTGCACCCTCGAGAACCTCGGATACGATACTTTTATTTTTTGATCATAATCTTGCACGGCGGCCCTCTTGGATTTGAAAAATGATCAAAAAATCGTTCTCAGCACCCTCGAGAACCTCTGATACGATACCCATAACGTAGTTATCATAATTTTGAGTGGAGGCCATCTCGGATTTAAAAATGATCCCAAAATTGTTTTCTGCATCCTCGAGTACCTCGGACACGATATACATATTGCTGAAAACATAATTGTTTGCGGCAGCCCTCTTGGATTTCAAAAATGATCGCAGAATTGTTCTCTGCAGCCTCGAGAACCTCGGACACGATATCCATATTGCTGAAAACATAATTTTGTGCGGCGGCAATCTTTGATTAGAAAAATGATCACAAAATCGTGTTCAGCACCCTCGAGAACCTCGTATACGATACCCATAATGTAGCTATCATACTTTTGAGCGGCGGCCATCTTGGATTTGGAAACTGATCACAGAATCGTTCTCTGCACCCTCAAGAACCTCGGATACGATACCCATATTTTTGTGATCATAATCTTGCACGGCGGCCATCTTGGATTTGAAAAATGATCACAAAATCGTTCTCTGCAACCTCGAGAACCTCGGATTCGATACCCATAATGTAGTTAACATACTTTTGAGCGGCGGCCATCTTGGATTTGAAAAATGATCACAAAATCGTTCTCTGCAACCTCGAGAACCTCTGGTACGATACCCATAATGTAGTTATCATAATTTTGAGTGGAGGCCATCTCGGATTTAAAAATGATCCCAAAATTGTTTTCTGCATCCTCGAGTACCTCGGACACGATATACATATTGCTGAAAACATCATTGTTTGCGGCAGCCCTCTTGGATTTCAAAAATGATCACAGAATTGTTCTCTGCACCCTCGAGAACCTCGGACACGATATCCATATTGCTGAAAACATAATTTTGTGCGGCGGCAATCTTTGATTAGAAAAATGATCACAAAATCGTTCTCAGCACCCTCGAGAACCTCATATACGATACCCATAATGTAGTTATCATACTTTTGCGCGGCGGCCATCTTGGATTTGGAAACTGATTACAGAATCGTTCTCTGCACCCTCAAGAACCTCGGATACGATACCCATATTTTTGTGATCATAATCTTGCACGGCGGCCCTCTTGGATTTGAAAAATGATCCCAAAATTGTTTTCTGCATCCTCGAGAACCTCGGACACGATATACATATTGTTGAAAACATAATGGTTTGCGGCAGCCCTCTTGGATTTCTAAAATGATCGCAGAATTGTTCTCTGCACCCTCGAGAACCTCGGACACGATATCCATATTGCTAAATTCATAATTTTGAGCGGCGGTCATCTTGGATTTGAAAAATAATAACCAAATCGTTCTCTGCACCCTCGAGAACTTAGGATACGATAACAATAAAGTAGTTATTATACTTTTGAGCGGCGGCCATCTAAGATTTAAAAATGAACCCAAAATTGTTTTCTGCACTTTCGAGAAACTCGGACACGATATCCATATTGCTGAAAACATAATTTTGTGCGGCGGCCATCTTGGATTACAAAAATGATCACAAAATCGTTCTCAGCACCCTCGAGAACCTCGGATACGATACCTATAATGTAGGTATCATACTTTTGAGCGGCGGCCATCTTGGATTTGAAAAATGATCACAAAATCGTTCTCTGCACCCTCAAGAACCTCGGATACGATACCCATATTTTTGTGATCATAATCTTGCACGGCGGCCCTCTTGGATTTGAAAAATGATCACAAAATCGTTTTTATCACCCTCGAGAACCTAGAATACGATACCCATAATCTAGTTATCATAATTTTGTGTGGCGGCCATCTTGGATTACAAAAATTATCACAAAATCGTTCTCAGCACCCTCGTGAACCTCGGATACGATACCCATAATCTAGTTATCATAATTTTGTGTGGCGGCCATCTTGGATTACAAAAATTATCACAAAATCGTTCTCAGCACCCTCGTGAACCTCGGATACGATACCCATAATGTAGTTATCATACTTTTGAGCGCCGGCCATCTTGGATTTGAAAACTGATCACAGAATCATTCTCTGCACCTTCAAGAACCTCGGGTACGATATCCATATTGATGAAATCATAATTTTGAGCGGCGGCCCTCTTGGATTTGAAAAATGATCACAAAATCGTTCTTAGCACCCTCGAGAACCTAGGATACGATACCCATAATCTAGTTATCATAATTTTGAGCGGCGGCCATCTTGGATTTCAAAAATGATCACAAAATCGTTCTGTGCACTCTCGAGAACCTCGGATACGATACCCATATTTTTGTGATCATAATCTTGCACGGCGGCCATCTCGGATTTAAAAATGATCCCAAAATTGTTTTTTGCACCCTCGAGAACCTCGGACACGATATCCATATTGCTAAAATAATAATTTTGTGCGGCGGCCAACTTGGATTTGAAAAATGATCACCAAATCGTTCTCTGCACCCTCGAAAACCTCGGATACGATACCCATATTTTTGTGATCATAATCGTGCACGGCGGCTATCCTTGAATTGAAAAATGATAACAAAATCGTTCTCAGCACCCTCGAGAACCTCGGATACGACACCCATAATCTAGTTATCAAACTTTTGAGCGGCGGCCAACTCGGATTTAAAAATGATCCCGAAATTGTTTACTGCACCCTCGAGAACCTCGGACACGATATCCATATTGCTGAAAACATAATTTTGTGCGGCGGCAATCTTTGATTAGAAAAATGATCACAAAATCGTTCTCAGCACCCTCGAGAACCTCGTATACGATACCCATAATGTAGTTATCATACTTTTGAGCGGCGGCCATCTTGGATTTGAAAAATGATCACAAAATCGTTCTCTGCAACCTCGAGAACCTCTGATACGATACCCATAATGTAGTTATCATAATTTTGAGTGGAGGCCATCTCGTATTTAAAAATGATCCCAAAATTGTTTTCTGCATCCTCGAGTACCTCGGACACGATACCCATAATGTAGTTATCATACTTTTGAGCGGCGGCCATCTTGGATTTGAAAAATGATCACAAAATCGTTCTCTGCACCCTCGAGAACCTAGGATACGATACCCATAATCTAGTTATCAAACTTTTGAGCGGCGGCCATCTCGGATTTAAAAATGATCCCAAAATTGTTTACTGCACCCTCGAGAACCTCGGACACGATATCCATATTGCTGAAAACATAATTTTGTGCGGCGGCAATCTTTGATTAGAAAAATGATCACAAAATCGTTCTCAGCACCCTCGAGAACCTCGTATACGATACCCATAATGTAGTTATCATACTTTTGAGCGGCGGCCATCTTGGATTTGAAAAATGATCACAAAATCGTTCTCTGCAACCTCGAGAACCTCTGATACGATACCCATAATGTAGTTATCATAATTTTGAGTGGAGGCCATCTCGTATTTAAAAATGATCCCAAAATTGTTTTCTGCATCCTCGAGTACCTCGGACACGATACCCATAATGTAGTTATCATACTTTTGAGCGGCGGCCATCTTGGATTTGAAAAATGATCACAAAATCGTTCTCTGCAACCTCGAGAACCTCTGATACGATACCCATAATGTAGTTATCATAATTTTGAGTGGAGGCCATCTCGGATTTAAAAATGATCCCAAAATTGTTTTCTGCATCCTCGAGTACCTCGGACACGATATACATATTGCTGAATACATAATTGTTTGCGGCAGCCCTCTTGGATTTCAAAAATGATCACAGAATTGTTCTCTGCACCCTCGAGAACCTCGGACACGATATCCATATTGCTGAAAACATAATTTTGTGCGGCGGCAATCTTTGATTAGAAAAATGATCACAAAATCGTTCTCAGCACCCTCGAGAACCTCGGATACGATACCCATATTTTTGTGATCATAACCTTGCACGGCGGCCCTCTTGGATTTGAAAAATGATCCCGAAATTGTTTTCTGCACCCTCGAGAACCTCGGATACGATACCTTTATTTTTTGATCATAATCTTGCACGGCGGCCCTCTTGGATTTGAAAAATGATCAGAAAATCGTTCTCAGCACCCTCGAGAACCTCGGATTCGATACCCATAATGTAGTTATCATACTTTTGAGCGGCGGCCATCTTGGATTTGAAAAATGATCACAAAATCGTTCTCTGCAACCTCGAGAACCTCTGATACGATACCCATAATGTAGTAATCATAATTTTGAGTGGAGGCCATCTCGGATTTAAAAATGATCCCAAAATTGTTTTCTGCATCCTCGAGTACCTCGGACACGATATACATATTGCTGAAAACATAATTGTTTGCGGCAGCCCTCTTGGATTTCAAAAATGATCACAGAATTGTTCTCTGCACCCAGGAGAACCTCGGACACGATATCCATATTGCTGAAAACATAATTTTGTGCGGCGGCAATCTTTGATTAGAAAAATGATCACAAAATCGTTCTCAGCACCCTCAAGAACCTCGTATACGATACCCATAATGTAGTTATCATACTTTTGAGCGGCGGCCATCTTGGATTTGGAAACTGATCACAGAATCGTTCTCTGCACCCTCAAGAACCTCGGATACGATACCCATATTTTTGTGATCATAATCTTGCACGGCGGCCATCTTGGATTTGAAAAATGATCCCGAAATTGTTTTCTGCACCCTCGAGAACCTCGGATTCGATACCCATAATGTAGTTATCATACTTTTGAGCGGCGGCCATCTTGGATTTGAAAAATGATCACAAAATCGTTCTCTGCAACCTCGAGAACCTCTGATACGATACCCATAATGTAGTTATCATAATTTTGAGTGGAGGCCATCTCGGATTTAAAAATGATCCCAAAATTGTTTTCTGCATCCTCGAGTACCTCGGACACGATATACATATTGCTGAAAACATAATTGTTTGCGGCAGCCCTCTTGGATTTCAAAAATGATCACAGAATTGTTCTCTGCACCCTCGAGAACCTCGGACACGATATCCATATTGCTGAAAACATAATTTTGTGCGGCGGCAATCTTTGATTAGAAAAATGATCACAAAATCGTTCTCAGCATCCTCGAGAACCTCGTATACGATACTCATAATGTAGTTATCATACTTTTGAGCGGCGGCCATCTTGGATTTGGAAACTGATCACAGAATCGTTCTCTGCACCCTCAAGAACCTCGGATACGATACCCATATTTTTGTGATCATAATCTTGCACGGCGGCCCTCTTGGATTTGAAAAATGATCAAAAAATCGTTCTCAGCACCCTCAAGAACCTCTGATACGATACCCATAACGTAGTTATCATAATTTTGAGTGGAGGCCATCTCGGATTTAAAAATGATCCCAAAATTGTTTTCTGCATCCTCGAGTACCTCGGACACGATATACATATTGCTGAAAACATAATTGTTTGCGGCAGCCCTCTTGGATTTCAAAAATGATCACAGAATTGTTCTCTGCACCCTCGAGAACCTCGGACACGATATCCATATTGCTGAAAACATAATTTTGTGCGGCGGCAATCTTTGATTAGAAAAATGATCACAAAATCGTTCTCAGCACCCTCGAGAACCTAGGATACGATACCCATAATCTAGTTATCAAACTTTTGAGCGGCGGCCATCTCGGATTTAAAAATGATCCCAAAATTGTTTACTGCACCCTCGAGAACCTCGGACACGATATCCATATTGCTGAAAACATAATTTTGTGCGGCGGCAATCTTTGATTAGAAAAATGATCACAAAATCGTTCTCAGCACCCACGAGAACCTCGTATACGATACCCATAATCTAGTTATCAAACTTTTGAGCGGCGGCCAACTCGGATTTAAAAATGATCCCGAAATTGTTTACTGCACCCTCGAGAACCTCGGACACGATATCCATATTGCTGAAAACATAATTTTGTGCGGCGGCAATCTTTGATTAGAAAAATGATCACAAAATCGTTCTCAGCACCCTCGAGAACCTAGGATACGATACCCATAATCTAGTTATCAAACTTTTGAGCGGCGGCCATCTCGGATTTAAAAATGATCCCGAAATTGTTTACTGCACCCTCGAGAACCTCGGACACGATATCCATATTGCTGAAAACATAATTTTGTGCGGCAGCAATCTTTGATTAGAAAAATGATCACAAAATCGTTCTCAGCACCCTCGAGAACCTAGGAAACGATACCCATAATCTAGTGATCATACATTTGAGCGGCGGCCATCTTGGATTTGAAAACTGATCACAAAATCGTTCTCTGCAACCTCGAGAACCTCTGATACGATACCCATAATGTAGTTATCATAATTTTGAGTGGAGGCCATCTCGTATTTAAAAATGATCCCAAAATTGTTTTCTGCATCCTCGAGTACCTCGGACACGATACCCATAATGTAGTTATCATACTTTTGAGCGGCGGCCATCTTGGATTTGAAAAATGATCACAAAATCGTTCTCTGCAACCTCGAGAACCTCTGATACGATACCCATAATGTAGTTATCATAATTTTGAGTGGAGGCCATCTCGGATTTAAAAATGATCCCAAAATTGTTTTCTGCATCCTCGAGTACCTCGGACACGATATACATATTGCTGAAAACATAATTGTTTGCGGCAGCCCTCTTGGATTTCAAAAATGATCAAAGAATTGTTCTCTGCACCCTCGAGAACCTCGGACACGATATCCATATTGCTGAAAACATAATTTTGTGTGGCGGCAATCTTTGATTAGAAAAATGATCACAAAATCGTTCTCAGCACCCTCGAGAACCTCGGATACGATACCCATATTTTTGTGATCATAACCTTGCACGGCGGCCCTATTGGATTTGAAAAATGATCCCGAAATTGTTTTCTGCACCCTCGAGAACCTCGGATACGATACCTTTATTTTTTGATCATAATCTTGCACGGCAGCCCTATTGGATTTGAAAAATGATCAGAAAATCGTTCTCAGCACCCTCGAGAACCTCGGATTCGATACCCATAATGTAGTTATCATACTTTTGAGCGGCGGCCATCTTGGATATGAAAAATGATCACAAAATCGTTCTCTGCAACCTCGAGAACCTCTGATACGATACCCATAATGTAGTTATCATAATTTTGAGTGGAGGCCATCTCGGATTTAAAAATGATCCCAAAATTGTTTTCTGCATCCTCGAGTACCTCGGACACGATATACATATTGCTGAAAACATAATTGTTTGCGGCAGCCCTCTTGGATTTCAAAAATGATCACAGAATTGTTCTCTGCACCCTCGAGAACCTCGGACACGATATCCATATTGCTGAAAACATAATTTTGTGCGGCGGCAATCTTTGATTAGAAAAATGATCACAAATTCGTTCTCAGCACCCTCAAGAACCTCGTATACGATACCCATAATGTAGTTATCATACTTTTGAGCGGCGGCCATCTTGGATTTGGAAACTGATCACAGAATCGTTCTCTGCACCCTCAAGAACCTCGGATACGATACCCATATTTTTGTGATCATAATCTTGCACGGCGGCCATCTTGGATTTGAAAAATGATCCCGAAATTGTTTTCTGCACCCTCGAGAACCTCGGATTCGATACCCATAATTTAGTTATCATACTTTTGAGCGGCGGCCATCTTGGATTTGAAAAATGATCACAAAATCGTTCTCTGCAACCTCGAGAACCTCTGATACGATACCCATAATGTAGTTATCATAATTTTGAGTGGAGGCCATCTCGGATTTAAAAATGATCCCAAAATTGTTTTCTGCATCCTCGAGTACCTCGGACACGATATACATATTGCTGAAAACATAATTGTTTGCGGCAGCCCTCTTGGATTTCAAAAATGATCACAGAATTGTTCTCTGCACCCTCGAGAACCTCGGACATGATATCCATATTGCTGAAAACATAATTTTGTGCGGCGGCAATCTTTGATTAGAAAAATGATCACAAAATCGTTCTCAGCACCCTCGAGAACCTCGTATACGATACTCATAATGTAGTTATCATACTTTTGAGCGGCGGCCATCTTGGATTTGGAAACTGATCACAGAATCGTTCTCTGCACCCTCAAGAACCTCGGATACGATACCCATATTTTTGTGATCATAATCTTGCACGGCGGCCCTCTTGGATTTGAAAAATGATCCCAAAATTGTTTTCTGCATCCTCGAGAACCTCGGACACGATATACATATTGCTGAAAACATAATGGTTCGCGGCAGCCCTCTTGGATTTCTAAAATGATCGCACAATTGTTCTCTGCACCCTCGAGAACCTCGGACACGATATCCATATTGCTAAATTCATAATTTTGAGCGGCGGTCATCTTGGATTTGAAAAATAATTACCAAATCGTTCTCTGCACCCACGAGAACTTAGGGTACGATACCAATAAAGTAGTTATTATACTTTTGAGCGGTGGCCATCTAAGATTTAAAAATGAACCCAAAATTGTTTTCTGCACTTTCGAGAAACTCGGACACGATATCCATATTGCTGAAAACATAATTTTGTGCGGCGGCCATCTTGGATTACAAAAATGATCACAAAATCGTTCTCAGCACCCTCAAGAACCTCGGATACGATACCTATAATGTAGGTATCATACTTTTGAGCGGCGGCCATCTTGGATTTGAAAAATGATCACAAAATCGTTCTCTGCACCCTCAAGAACCTCGGATACGATACCCATATTTTTGTGATCATAATCTTGCACGGCGGCCCTCTTGGATTTGAAAAATGATCACAAAATCGTTTTTAGCACCCTCGAGAACCTAGGATACGATACCCATAATCTAGTTATCATAATTTTGTGCGGCGGCCATCTTGGATTACAAAAATTATCACAAAATCGTTCTCAGCACCCTCGTGAACCTCGGATACGATACCCATAATGTAGTTATCATACTTTTGAGCGCCGGCCATCTTGGATTTGAAAAATGATCACAGAATCATTCTCTGCACCTTCAAGAACCTCGGGTACGATATCCATATTGATGAAATCATAATTTTGAGCGGCGGCCCTCTTGGATTTGAAAAATGATCACAAAATCGTTCTTAGCACCCTCGAGAACCTAGGATACGATACCCATAATCTAGTTATCATAATTTTGAGCGGCGGCCATCTTGGATTTCAAAAATGATCACAAAATCGTTCTGTGCACTCTCGAGAACCTCGGATACGATACCCATATTTTTGTGATCATAATCTTGCACGGCGGCCATCTCGCATTTAAAAATGATCCCAAAATTGTTTTTTGCACCCTCGAGAACCTCGGACACGATATCCATATTGCTAAAATAATAATTTTGTGCGGCGGCCATCTTGGATTTGAAAAATGACCACCAAATCGTTCTCTGCACCCTCGAAAACCTCGGATACGATACCCATATTTTTGTGATCATAATCTTGCACGGCGGCTATCCTTCAATTGAAAAATGATAACAAAATCGATCTCAGCACCCTCGAGAACCTCGGATACGATACCCATAATCTAGTTATCAAACTTTTGAGCGGCGGCCAACTCGGATTTAAAAATGATCCCGAAATTGTTTACTGCACCCTCGAGAACCTCGGACACGATATCCATATTGCTGAAAACATAATTTTGTGCGGCGGCAATCTTTGATTAGAAAAATGATCACAAAATCGTTCTCAGCACCCTCGAGAACCTAGGAAACGATACCCATAATCTAGTTATCAAACTTTTAAGCGGCGGCCATCTCGGATTTAAAAATGATCCCAAAATTGTTTACTGCACCCTCGAGAACCTCGGACACGATATCAATATTGCTGAAAACATAATTTTGTGCGGCGGCAATCTTTGATTAGAAAAATGATCACAAAATCGTTCTCAGCACCCTCGAGAACCTCGTATACGATACCCATAATGTAGTTATCATACTTTTGAGCGGCGGCCATTTTGGATTTGGAAACTGATCACAGAATCGTTCTCTGCACCCTCAAGTACCTCGGATACGATACCCATATTTTTGTGATCATAATCTTGCACGGCGGCCCTCTTGGATTTGAAAAATGATCCCAAAATTGTTTTCTGCATCCTCGAGAACCTCGGACACGATATACATATTGTTGAAAACATAATGGTTTGCGGCAGCCCTCTTGGATTTCTAAAATGATCGCAGAATTGTTCTCTGCACCCTCGAGAACCTCGGACACGATATCCATATTGCTAAATTCATAATTTTGAGCGGCGGTCATCTTGGATTTGAAAAATAATAACCAAATCGTTCTCTGCACCCTCGAGAACTTAGGATACGATAACAATAAAGTAGTTATTATACTTTTGAGCGGCGGCCATCTAAGATTTAAAAATGAACCCAAAATTGTTTTCTGCACTTTCGAGAAACTCGGACACGATATCCATATTGCTGAAAACATAATTTTGTGCGGCGGCCATCTTGGATTACAAAAATGATCACAAAATCGTTCTCAGCACCCTCGAGAACCTCGGATACGATACCTATAATGTAGGTATCATACTTTTGAGCGGCGGCCATCTTGGATTTGAAAAATGATCACAAAATCGTTCTCTGCACCCTCAAGAACCTCGGATACGATACCCATATTTTTGTGATCATAATCTTGCACGGCGGCCCTCTTGGATTTGAAAAATGATCACAAAATCGTTTTTATCACCCTCGAGAACCTAGAATACGATACCCATAATCTAGTTATCATAATTTTGTGTGGCGGCCATCTTGGATTACAAAAATTATCACAAAATCGTTCTCAGCACCCTCGTGAACCTCGGATACGATACCCATAATCTAGTTATCATAATTTTGTGTGGCGGCCATCTTGGATTACAAAAATTATCACAAAATCGTTCTCAGCACCCTCGTGAACCTCGGATACGATACCCATAATGTAGTTATCATACTTTTGAGCGCCGGCCATCTTGGATTTGAAAACTGATCACAGAATCATTCTCTGCACCTTCAAGAACCTCGGGTACGATATCCATATTGATGAAATCATAATTTTGAGCGGCGGCCCTCTTGGATTTGAAAAATGATCACAAAATCGTTCTTAGCACCCTCGAGAACCTAGGATACGATACCCATAATCTAGTTATCATAATTTTGAGCGGCGGCCATCTTGGATTTCAAAAATGATCACAAAATCGTTCTGTGCACTCTCGAGAACCTCGGATACGATACCCATATTTTTGTGATCATAATCTTGCACGGCGGCCATCTCGGATTTAAAAATGATCCCAAAATTGTTTTTTGCACCCTCGAGAACCTCGGACACGATATCCATATTGCTAAAATAATAATTTTGTGCGGCGGCCAACTTGGATTTGAAAAATGATCACCAAATCGTTCTCTGCACCCTCGAAAACCTCGGATACGATACCCATATTTTTGTGATCATAATCGTGCACGGCGGCTATCCTTGAATTGAAAAATGATAACAAAATCGTTCTCAGCACCCTCGAGAACCTCGGATACGACACCCATAATCTAGTTATCAAACTTTTGAGCGGCGGCCAACTCGGATTTAAAAATGATCCCGAAATTGTTTACTGCACCCTCGAGAACCTCGGACACGATATCCATATTGCTGAAAACATAATTTTGTGCGGCGGCAATCTTTGATTAGAAAAATGATCACAAAATCGTTCTCAGCACCCTCGAGAACCTCGTATACGATACCCATAATGTAGTTATCATACTTTTGAGCGGCGGCCATCTTGGATTTGAAAAATGATCACAAAATCGTTCTCTGCAACCTCGAGAACCTCTGATACGATACCCATAATGTAGTTATCATAATTTTGAGTGGAGGCCATCTCGTATTTAAAAATGATCCCTAAATTGTTTTCTGCATCCTCGAGTACCTCGGACACGATACCCATAATGTAGTTATCATACTTTTGAGCGGCGGCCATCTTGGATTTGAAAAATGATCACAAAATCGTTCTCTGCACCCTCGAGAACCTAGGATACGATACCCATAATCTAGTTATCAAACTTTTGAGCGGCGGCCATCTCGGATTTAAAAATGATCCCAAAATTGTTTACTGCACCCTCGAGAACCTCGGACACGATATCCATATTGCTGAAAACATAATTTTGTGCGGCGGCAATCTTTGATTAGAAAAATGATCACAAAATCGTTCTCAGCACCCTCGAGAACCTCGTATACGATACCCATAATGTAGTTATCATACTTTTGAGCGGCGGCCATCTTGGATTTGAAAAATGATCACAAAATCGTTCTCTGCAACCTCGAGAACCTCTGATACGATACCCATAATGTAGTTATCATAATTTTGAGTGGAGGCCATCTCGTATTTAAAAATGATCCCAAAATTGTTTTCTGCATCCTCGAGTACCTCGGACACGATACCCATAATGTAGTTATCATACTTTTGAGCGGCGGCCATCTTGGATTTGAAAAATGATCACAAAATCGTTCTCTGCAACCTCGAGAACCTCTGATACGATACCCATAATGTAGTTATCATAATTTTGAGTGGAGGCCATCTCGGATTTAAAAATGATCCCAAAATTGTTTTCTGCATCCTCGAGTACCTCGGACACGATATACATATTGCTGAAAACATAATTGTTTGCGGCAGCCCTCTTGGATTTCAAAAATGATCACAGAATTGTTCTCTGCACCCTCGAGAACCTCGGACACGATATCCATATTGCTGAAAACATAATTTTGTGCGGCGGCAATCTTTGATTAGAAAAATGATCACAAAATCGTTCTCAGCACCCTCGAGAACCTCGGATACGATACCCATATTTTTGTGATCATAACCTTGCACGGCGGCCCTCTTGGATTTGAAAAATGATCCCGAAATTGTTTTCTGCACCCTCGAGAACCTCGGATACGATACCTTTATTTTTTGATCATAATCTTGCACGGCGGCCCTCTTGGATTTGAAAAATGATCAGAAAATCGTTCTCAGCACCCTCGAGAACCTCGGATTCGATACCCATAATGTAGTTATCATACTTTTGAGCGGCGGCCATCTTGGATTTGAAAAATGATCACAAAATCGTTCTCTGCAACCTCGAGAACCTCTGATACGATACCCATAATGTAGTAATCATAATTTTGAGTGGAGGCCATCTCGGATTTAAAAATGATCCCAAAATTGTTTTCTGCATCCTCGAGTACCTCGGACACGATATACATATTGCTGAAAACATAATTGTTTGCGGCAGCCCTCTTGGATTTCAAAAATGATCACAGAATTGTTCTCTGCACCCAGGAGAACCTCGGACACGATATCCATATTGCTGAAAACATAATTTTGTGCGGCGGCAATCTTTGATTAGAAAAATGATCACAAAATCGTTCTCAGCACCCTCAAGAACCTCGTATACGATACCCATAATGTAGTTATCATACTTTTGAGCGGCGGCCATCTTGGATTTGGAAACTGATCACAGAATCGTTCTCTGCACCCTCAAGAACCTCGGATACGATACCCATATTTTTGTGATCATAATCTTGCACGGCGGCCATCTTGGATTTGAAAAATGATCCCAAAATTGTTTTCTGCACCCTCGAGAACCTCGGATTCGATACCCATAATGTAGTTATCATACTTTTGAGCGGCGGCCATCTTGGATTTGAAAAATGATCACAAAATCGTTCTCTGCAACCTCGAGAACCTCTGATACGATACCCATAATGTAGTTATCATAATTTTGAGTGGAGGCCATCTCGGATTTAAAAATGATCCCAAAATTGTTTTCTGCATCCTCGAGTACCTCGGACACGATATACATATTGCTGAAAACATAATTGTTTGCGGCAGCCCTCTTGGATTTCAAAAATGATCACAGAATTGTTCTCTGCACCCTCGAGAACCTCGGACACGATATCCATATTGCTGAAAACATAATTTTGTGCGGCGGCAATCTTGGATTTGAAAAATGATCACAAAATCGTTCTCAGCATCCTCGAGAACCTCGTATACGATACTCATAATGTAGTTATCATACTTTTGAGCGGCGGCCATCTTGGATTTGGAAACTGATCACAGAATCGTTCTCTGCACCCTCAAGAACCTCGGATACGATACCCATATTTTTGTGATCATAATCTTGCACGGCGGCCCTCTTGGATTTGAAAAATGATCAAAAAATCGTTCTCAGCACCCTCAAGAACCTCTGATACGATACCCATAACGTAGTTATCATAATTTTGAGTGGAGGCCATCTCGGATTTAAAAATGATCCCAAAATTGTTTTCTGCATCCTCGAGTACCTCGGACACGATATACATATTGCTGAAAACATAATTGTTTGCGGCAGCCCTCTTGGATTTCAAAAATGATCACAGAATTGTTCTCTGCACCCTCGAGAACCTCGGACACGATATCCATATTGCTGAAAACATAATTTTGTGCGGCGGCAATCTTTGATTAGAAAAATGATCACAAAATCGTTCTCAGCACCCTCGAGAACCTAGGATACGATACCCATAATCTAGTTATCAAACTTTTGAGCGGCGGCCATCTCGGATTTAAAAATGATCCCAAAATTGTTTTCTGCACCCTCGAGAACCTCGGACACGATATCCATATTGCTGAAAACATAATTTTGTGCGGCGGCAATCTTTGATTAGAAAAATGATCACAAAATCGTTCTCAGCACCCACGAGAACCTCGTATACGATACCCATAATCTAGTTATCAAACTTTTGAGCGGCGGCCAACTCGGATTTAAAAATGATCCCGAAATTGTTTACTGCACCCTCGAGAACCTCGGACACGATATCCATATTGCTGAAAACATAATTTTGTGCGGCGGCAATCTTTGATTAGAAAAATGATCACAAAATCGTTCTCAGCACCCTCGAGAACCTAGGATACGATACCCATAATCTAGTTATCAAACTTTTGAGCGGCGGCCATCTCGGATTTAAAAATGATCCCGAAATTGTTTACTGCACCCTCGAGAACCTCGGACACGATATCCATATTGCTGAAAACATAATTTTGTGCGGCAGCAATCTTTGATTAGAAAAATGATCACAAAATCGTTCTCAGCACCCTCGAGAACCTCGTATACGATACCCATAATGTAGTTATCATACTTTTGAGCGGCGGCCATCTTGGATTTGAAAAATGATCACAAAATCGTTCTCTGCAACCTCGAGAACCTCTGATACGATACCCATAATGTAGTTATCATAATTTTGAGTGGAGGCCATCTCGTATTTAAAAATGATCCCAAAATTGTTTTCTGCATCCTCGAGTACCTCGGACACGATACCCATAATGTAGTTATCATACTTTTGAGCGGCGGCCATCTTGGATTTGAAAAATGATCACAAAATCGTTCTCTGCAACCTCGAGAACCTCTGATACGATACCCATAATGTAGTTATCATAATTTTGAGTGGAGGCCATCTCGGATTTAAAAATGATCCCAAAATTGTTTTCTGCATCCTCGAGTACCTCGGACACGATATACATATTGCTGAAAACATAATTGTTTGCGGCAGCCCTCTTGGATTTCAAAAATGATCAAAGAATTGTTCTCTGCACCCTCGAGAACCTCGGACACGATATCCATATTGCTGAAAACATAATTTTGTGTGGCGGCAATCTTTGATTAGAAAAATGATCACAAAATCGTTCTCAGCACCCTCGAGAACCTCGGATACGATACCCATATTTTTGTGATCATAACCTTGCACGGCGGCCCTATTGGATTTGAAAAATGATCCCGAAATTGTTTTCTGCACCCTCGAGAACCTCGGATACGATACCTTTATTTTTTGATCATAATCTTGCACGGCAGCCCTATTGGATTTGAAAAATGATCAGAAAATCGTTCTCAGCACCCTCGAGAACCTCGGATTCGATACCCATAATGTAGTTATCATACTTTTGAGCGGCGGCCATCTTGGATATGAAAAATGATCACAAAATCGTTCTCTGCAACCTCGAGAACCTCTGATACGATACCCATAATGTAGTTATCATAATTTTGAGTGGAGGCCATCTCGGATTTAAAAATGATCCCAAAATTGTTTTCTGCATCCTCGAGTACCTCGGACACGATATACATATTGCTGAAAACATAATTGTTTGCGGCAGCCCTCTTGGATTTCAAAAATGATCACAGAATTGTTCTCTGCACCCTCGAGAACCTCGGACACGATATCCATATTGCTGAAAACATAATTTTGTGCGGCGGCAATCTTTGATTAGAAAAATGATCACAAATTCGTTCTCAGCACCCTCAAGAACCTCGTATACGATACCCATAATGTAGTTATCATACTTTTGAGCGGCGGCCATCTTGGATTTGGAAACTGATCACAGAATCGTTCTCTGCACCCTCAAGAACCTCGGATACGATACCCATATTTTTGTGATCATAATCTTGCACGGCGGCCATCTTGGATTTGAAAAATGATCCCGAAATTGTTTTCTGCACCCTCGAGAACCTCGGATTCGATACCCATAATTTAGTTATCATACTTTTGAGCGGCGGCCATCTTGGATTTGAAAAATGATCACAAAATCGTTCTCTGCAACCTCGAGAACCTCTGATACGATACCCATAATGTAGTTATCATAATTTTGAGTGGAGGCCATCTCGGATTTAAAAATGATCCCAAAATTGTTTTCTGCATCCTCGAGTACCTCGGACACGATATACATATTGCTGAAAACATAATTGTTTGCGGCAGCCCTCTTGGATTTCAAAAATGATCACAGAATTGTTCTCTGCACCCTCGAGAACCTCGGACATGATATCCATATTGCTGAAAACATAATTTTGTGCGGCGGCAATCTTTGATTAGAAAAATGATCACAAAATCGTTCTCAGCACCCTCGAGAACCTCGTATACGATACTCATAATGTAGTTATCATACTTTTGAGCGGCGGCCATCTTGGATTTGGAAACTGATCACAGAATCGTTCTCTGCACCCTCAAGAACCTCGGATACGATACCCATATTTTTGTGATCATAATCTTGCACGGCGGCCCTCTTGGATTTGAAAAATGATCCCAAAATTGTTTTCTGCATCCTCGAGAACCTCGGACACGATATACATATTGCTGAAAACATAATGGTTCGCGGCAGCCCTCTTGGATTTCTAAAATGATCGCACAATTGTTCTCTGCACCCTCGAGAACCTCGGACACGATATCCATATTGCTAAATTCATAATTTTGAGCGGCGGTCATCTTGGATTTGAAAAATAATTACCAAATCGTTCTCTGCACCCACGAGAACTTAGGGTACGATACCAATAAAGTAGTTATTATACTTTTGAGCGGTGGCCATCTAAGATTTAAAAATGAACCCAAAATTGTTTTCTGCACTTTCGAGAAACTCGGACACGATATCCATATTGCTGAAAACATAATTTTGTGCGGCGGCCATCTTGGATTACAAAAATGATCACAAAATCGTTCTCAGCACCCTCAAGAACCTCGGATACGATACCTATAATGTAGGTATCATACTTTTGAGCGGCGGCCATCTTGGATTTGAAAAATGATCACAAAATCGTTCTCTGCACCCTCAAGAACCTCGGATACGATACCCATATTTTTGTGATCATAATCTTGCACGGCGGCCCTCTTGGATTTGAAAAATGATCACAAAATCGTTTTTATCACCCTCGAGAACCTAGAATACGATACCCATAATCTAGTTATCATAATTTTGTGCGGCGGCCATCTTGGATTACAAAAATTATCACAAAATCGTTCTCAGCACCCTCGTGAACCTCGGATACGATACCCATAATGTAGTTATCATACTTTTGAGCGCCGGCCATCTTGGATTTGAAAAATGATCACAGAATCATTCTCTGCACCTTCAAGAACCTCGGGTACGATATCCATATTGATGAAATCATAATTTTGAGCGGCGGCCCTCTTGGATTTGAAAAATGATCACAAAATCGTTCTTAGCACCCTCGAGAACCTAGGATACGATACCCATAATCTAGTTATCATAATTTTGAGCGGCGGCCATCTTGGATTTCAAAAATGATCACAAAATCGTTCTGTGCACTCTCGAGAACCTCGGATACGATACCCATATTTTTGTGATCATAATCTTGCACGGCGGCCATCTCGCATTTAAAAATGATCCCAAAATTGTTTTTTGCACCCTCGAGAACCTCGGACACGATATCCATATTGCTAAAATAATAATTTTGTGCGGCGGCCATCTTGGATTTGAAAAATGACCACCAAATCGTTCTCTGCACCCTCGAAAACCTCGGATACGATACCCATATTTTTGTGATCATAATCTTGCACGGCGGCTATCCTTCAATTGAAAAATGATAACAAAATCGATCTCAGCACCCTCGAGAACCTCGGATACGATACCCATAATCTAGTTATCAAACTTTTGAGCGGCGGCCAACTCGGATTTAAAAATGATCCCGAAATTGTTTACTGCACCCTCGAGAACCTCGGACACGATATCCATATTGCTGAAAACATAATTTTGTGCGGCGGCAATCTTTGATTAGAAAAATGATCACAAAATCGTTCTCAGCACCCTCGAGAACCTAGGAAACGATACCCATAATCTAGTTATCAAACTTTTAAGCGGCGGCCATCTCGGATTTAAAAATGATCCCAAAATTGTTTACTGCACCCTCGAGAACCTCGGACACGATATCAATATTGCTGAAAACATAATTTTGTGCGGCGGCAATCTTTGATTAGAAAAATGATCACAAAATCGTTCTCAGCACCCTCGAGAACCTCGTATACGATACCCATAATGTAGTTATCATACTTTTGAGCGGCGGCCATCTTGGATTTGGAAACTGATCACAGAATCGTTCTCTGCACCCTCAAGTACCTCGGATACGATACCCATATTTTTGTGATCATAATCTTGCACGGCGGCCCTCTTGGATTTGAAAAATGATCCCGAAATTGTTTTCTGCACCCTCGAGAACCTCGGATACGATACCTTTATTTTTTGATCATAATCTTGCACGGCGGCCCTCTTGGATTTGAAAAATGATCAGAAAATCGTTCTCAGCACCCTCGAGAACCTCGGATACGTTACCCATAATGTAGTTATCATACTTTTGAGCGGCGGCCATCTTGGATTTGAAAAATGATCACAAAATCGTTCTCTGCAACCTCGAGAACCTCTGATACGATACCCATACTGTAGTTATCATAATTTTGAGTGGAGGCCATCTCGGATTTAAAAATGATCCCAAAATTGTTTTCTGCATCCTCGAGAACCTCGGACACGAGATAGATATTGCTGAAAACATAAAGGTTTGCGGCAGCCCTCTTGGATTTCTAAAATGATCGCAGAATTGTTCTCTGCACCCTCGAGAACCTCGGACACGATATCCATAATGCTAAAATAATAATTTTTAGCGGCGGTCATCTTGGATTTGAAAAATAATAACCAAATCGTTCTATGCACCCTCGAGAACTTAGGATACGATACCAATAAAGTAGTTATTATACTTTTGAGCGGCGGCCATCTAGGATTTAAAAATGAACCCAAAATTGTTTTCTGCACTTTCGAGAAACTCGGACACGATATCCATATTGCTGAAAACATAATTTTGTGCGGCGGCCATCTTGGATTACAAAAATGATCACAAAATCGTTCTCAGCACCCTCGAGTTCCTCGGATACGATACCCATATTTTTGTGATCATAATCTTGCACGGCGGCTATCCTTCAATTGAAAAATGATAACAAAATCGATCTCAGCACCCTCGAGAACCTCGGATACGATACCCATAATCTAGTTATCAAACTTTTGAGCGGCGGCCAACTCGGATTTAAAAATGATCCCGAAATTGTTTACTGCACCCTCGAGAACCTCGGACACGATATCCATATTGCTGAAAACATAATTTTGTGCGGCGGCAATCTTTGATTAGAAAAATGATCACAAAATCGTTCTCAGCACCCTCGAGAACCTAGGATACGATACCCATAATCTAGTTATCAAACTTTTAAGCGGCGGCCATCTCGGATTTAAAAATGATCCCAAAATTGTTTACTGCACCCTCGAGAACCTCGGACACGATATCAATATTGCTGAAAACATAATTTTGTGCGGCGGCAATCTTTGATTAGAAAAATGATCACAAAATCGTTCTCAGCACCCTCGAGAACCTCGTATACGATACCCATAATGTAGTTATCATACTTTTGAGCGGCGGCCATCTTGGATTTGGAAACTGATCACAGAATCGTTCTCTGCACCCTCAAGTACCTCGGATACGATACCCATATTTTTGTGATCATAATCTTGCACGGCGGCCCTCTTGGATTTGAAAAATGATCCCGAAATTGTTTTCTGCACCCTCGAGAACCTCGGATACGATACCTTTATTTTTTGATCATAATCTTGCACGGCGGCCCTCTTGGATTTGAAAAATGATCAGAAAATCGTTCTCAGCACCCTCGAGAACCTCGGATACGTTACCCATAATGTAGTTATCATACTTTTGAGCGGCGGCCATCTTGGATTTGAAAAATGATCACAAAATCGTTCTCTGCAACCTCGAGAACCTCTGATACGATACCCATACTGTAGTTATCATAATTTTGAGTGGAGGCCATCTCGGATTTAAAAATGATCCCAAAATTGTTTTCTGCATCCTCGAGAACCTCGGACACGAGATAGATATTGCTGAAAACATAAAGGTTTGCGGCAGCCCTCTTGGATTTCTAAAATGATCGCAGAATTGTTCTCTGCACCCTCGAGAACCTCGGACACGATATCCATAATGCTAAAATAATAATTTTTAGCGGCGGTCATCTTGGATTTGAAAAATAATAACCAAATCGTTCTATGCACCCTCGAGAACTTAGGATACGATACCAATAAAGTAGTTATTATACTTTTGAGCGGCGGCCATCTAGGATTTAAAAATGAACCCAAAATTGTTTTCTGCACTTTCGAGAAACTCGGACACGATATCCATATTGCTGAAAACATAATTTTGTGCGGCGGCCATCTTGGATTACAAAAATGATCACAAAATCGTTCTCAGCACCCTCGAGTTCCTCGGATACGATACCTATAATGTAGGTATCATACTTTTGAGCGGCGACCATCTTGGATTTGAAAAATGATCACAAAATCGTTCTCTGCACTCTCAAGAACCTCGGATACGATACCCATATTTTTGTGATCATAATCTTGCACGGCGGCCCTCTTGGATTTGAAAAATGATCACAAAATCGTTTTTAGCACCCTCGAGAACCTAGAATACGATACCCATAATCTAGTTATCATAATTTTGAGCGGCGGCCATCTTGGATTTCAAAAATGATCACAAAATCGTTCTGTGCACTCTCGAGAACCTCGGATACGATTCCCATATTTTTGTGATCATAATCTTGCACGGCAGCCATCTCGGATTTAAAAATGATCCCAAAATTGTTTTTTTGCACCCTCGAGAAACTCGGACACGATATCCATATTGCTAAAATAATATTTTTGTGCGGCGGCCATCTCGGATTTAAAAATGATCCCAAAATTGAATTTGCACCCTCGAGATCCTCGGACACGATATCCATATTGCTAAAATAATAATTTTGTGCGGCGGCCATCTTGGATTTGAAAAATGATCACCAAATCGTTCTCTGCACCCTCGAAAAGTTAGGATACGATACCAATAAAGTAGTTTTCATACTTTTGAGCGGCGGCCATCTTGGATTTGAAAACTGATCACAAAATCGTTCTCAGCACCCTCGAGAACCTCGGACACGATGTCCATATTGCTGAAAACATAATTTTGTGCAGCGGCAATCTTTGATTAGAAAAATGATCACAAAATCGTTCTCAGCACCCTCGAGAACCTCGTATACGATACCCATAATGTATTTATCATACTTTTGAGCGGCGGCCATCTTGGATTTGGAAACTGATCACAGAATCGTTCTCTGCACCCTCAAGAACCTCGGATACGATACCCATATTTTTGTGATCATAATCTTGCACGGCGGCCCTCTTGGATTTGAAAAATTATCACAAAATCGTTCTCAGCACCCTCGTGAAACTCGGATACGATACCCATAATGTAGTTATCATACTTTTGAGCGGCGGCCATCTTGGATTTGAAAACTGATCACAGAATCATTCTCTGCACCTTCAAGAACCTCGGGTACGATATCCATATTGATGAAATCATAATTTTGAGCGGCTGCCCTCTTGGATTTGTAAAATGATCACAAAATCGTTCTCAGCACCCTCGAGTTCCTCGGATACGATACCTATAATGTAGGTATCATACTTTTGAGCGGCGACCATCTTGGATTTGAAAAATGATCACAAAATCGTTCTCTGCACTCTCAAGAACCTCGGGTACGATATCCATATTGATGAAATCATAATTTTGAGCGGCGGCCCTCTTGGATTTGTAAAATGATCACAAAATCGTTCTCAGCACCCTCGAGTTCCTCGGATACGATACCTATAATGTAGGTATCATACTTTTGAGCGGCGACCATCTTGGATTTGAAAAATGATCCCGAAATTGTTTTCTGCACCCTCGAGAACCTCGGATTCGATACCCATAATGTAGTTATCATACTTTTGAGCGGCGGCCATCTTGGATTTGAAAAATGATCACAAAATCGTTCTCTGCAACCTCGAGAACCTCTGATACGATACCCATAATGTAGTTATCATAATTTTGAGTGGAGGCCATCTCGGATTTAAAAATGATCCCAAAATTGTTTTCTGCATCCTCGAGTACCTCGGACACGATATACATATTGCTGAAAACATAATTGTTTGCGGCAGCCCTCTTGGATTTCAAAAATGATCACAGAATTGTTCTCTGCACCCTCGAGAACCTCGGACACGATATCCATATTGCTGAAAACATAATTTTGTGCGGCGGCAATCTTTGATTAGAAAAATGATCACAAAATCGTTCTCAGCACCCTCGAGAACCTTGTATGCGATACTCATAATGTAGTTATCATACTTTTGAGCAGCGGCCATCTTGGATTTGGAAACTGATCACAGAATCGTTCTCTGCACCCTCAAGAACCTCGGATACGATACCCATATTTTTGTGATCATAATCTTGCACGGCGGCCCTCTTGGATTTGAAAAATGATCCCAAAATTGTTTTCTGCATCCTCGAGAACCTCGGACACGATATACATATTGCTGAAAACATAATGGTTCGCGGCAGCCCTCTTGGATTTCTAAAATGATCGCACAATTGTTCTCTGCACCCTCGAGAACCTCGGACACGATATCCATATTGCTAAATTCATAATTTTGAGCGGCGGTCATCTTGGATTTGAAAAATAATTACCAAATCGTTCTCTGCACCCTCGAGAACTTAGGATACGATACCAATAAAGTAGTTATTATACTTTTGAGCGGCGGCCATCTAAGATTTAAAAATGAACCCAAAATTGTTTTCTGCACTTTCGAGAAACTTGGACACGATATCCATATTGCTGAAAACATAATTTTGTGCGGCGGCCATCTTGGATTACAAAAATGATCACAAAATCGTTCTCAGCACCCTCAAGAACCTCGGATACGATACCTATAATGTAGGTATCATACCTTTGAGCGGCGGCCATCTTGGATTTGAAAAATGATCACAAAATCGTTCTCTGCACCCTCAAGAACCTCGGATACGATACCCATATTTTTGTGATCATAATCTTGCACGGCGGCCCTCTTGGATTTGAAAAATGATCACAAAATCGTTTTTATCACCCTCGAGAACCTAGAATACGATACCCATAATCTAGTTATCATAATTTTGTGCGGCGGCCATCTTGGATTACAAAAATTATCACAAAATCGTTCTCAGCACCCTCGTGAACCTCGGATAAGTTTCCCATATTTTTGTGATCATAATCTTGCACGGCGGCTATCCTTCAATTGAAAAATGATAACAAAATCGTTCTCAGCACCCTCGAGAACCTCGGATACGATACCCATAATCTAGTTATCAAACTTTTGAGCGGCGGCCAACTCGGATTTAAAAATGATCCCGAAATTGTTTACTGCACCCTCGAGAACCTCGGACACGATATCCATATTGCTGAAAACATAATTTTGTGCGGCGGCAATCTTTGATTAGAAAAATGATCACAAAATCGTTCTCAGCACCCTCGAGAACCTAGGATACATTTACCCATAATCTAGTTATCAAACTTTTGAGCGGCGGCCATCTCGGATTTAAAAATGATCCCAAAATTGTTTACTGCACCCTCGAGAACCTCGGACACGATATCAATATTGCTGAAAACATAATTTTGTGCGGCGGCAATCTTTGATTAGAAAAATGATCACAAAATCGTTCTCAGCACCCTCGAGAACCTCGTATACGATACCCATAATGTAGTTATCATACTTTTGAGCGGCGGCCATCTTGGATTTGGAAACTGATCACAGAATCGTTCTCTGCACCCTCAAGTACCTCGGATACGATACCCATATTTTTGTGATCATAATCTTGCACGGCGGCCCTCTTGGATTTGAAAAATGATCCCGAAATTGTTTTCTGCACCCTCGAGAACCTCGGATACGATACCTTTATTTTTTGATCATAATCTTGCACGGCGGCCCTCTTGGATTTGAAAAATGATCAGAAAATCGTTCTCAGCACCCTCGAGAACCTCGGATACGTTACCCATAATGTAGTTATCATACTTTTGAGCGGCGGCCATCTTGGATTTGAAAAATGATCACAAAATCGTTCTCTGCACCCTCGAGAACCTCTGATACGATACCCATACTGTAGTTATCATAATTTTGAGTGGAGGCCATCTCGGATTTAAAAATGATCCCAAAATTGTTTTCTGCATCCTCGAGAACCTCGGACACGAGATAGATATTGCTGAAAACATAAAGGTTTGCGGCAGCCCTCTTGGATTTCTAAAATGATCGCAGAATTGTTCTCTGCACCCTCGAGAACCTCGGACACGATATCCATAATGCTAAAATAATAATTTTTAGCGGCGGTCATCTTGGATTTGAAAAATAATAACCAAATCGTTCTATGCACCCTCGAGAACTTAGGATACGATACCAATAAAGTAGTTATTATACTTTTGAGCGGCGGCCATCTAGGATTTAAAAATGAACCCAAAATTGTTTTCTGCACTTTCGAGAAACTCGGACACGATATCCATATTGCTGAAAACATAATTTTGTGCGGCGGCCATCTTGGATTACAAAAATGATCACAAAATCGTTCTCAGCACCCTCGAGTTCCTCGGATACGATACCTATAATGTAGGTATCATACTTTTGAGCGGCGACCATCTTGGATTTGAAAAATGATCACAAAATCGTTCTCTGCACTCTCAAGAACCTCGGATACGATACCCATATTTTTGTGATCATAATCTTGCACGGCGGCCCTCTTGGATTTGAAAAATGATCACAAAATCGTTTTTAGCACCCTCGAGAACCTAGAATACGATACCCATAATCTAGTTATCATAATTTTGAGCGGCGGCCATCTTGGATTTCAAAAATGATCACAAAATCGTTCTGTGCACTCTCGAGAACCTCGGATACGATTCCCATATTTTGTGATCATAATCTTGCACGGCAGCCATCTCGGATTTAAAAATGATCCCAAAATTGTTTTTTTGCACCCTCGAGAAACTCGGACACGATATCCATATTGCTAAAATAATATTTTTGTGCGGCGGCCATCTCGGATTTAAAAATGATCCCAAAATTGAATTTGCACCCTCGAGATCCTCGGACACGATATCCATATTGCTAAAATAATAATTTTGTGCGGCGGCCATCTTGGATTTGAAAAATGATCACCAAATCGTTCTCTGCACCCTCGAAAAGTTAGGATACGATACCAATAAAGTAGTTTTCATACTTTTGAGCGGCGGCCATCTTGGATTTGAAAACTGATCACAAAATCGTTCTCAGCACCCTCGAGAACCTCGGACACGATGTCCATATTGCTGAAAACATAATTTTGTGCAGCGGCAATCTTTGATTAGAAAAATGATCACAAAATCGTTCTCAGCACCCTCGAGAACCTCGTATACGATACCCATAATGTATTTATCATACTTTTGAGCGGCGGCCATCTTGGATTTGGAAACTGATCACAGAATCGTTCTCTGCACCCTCAAGAACCTCGGATACGATACCCATATTTTTGTGATCATAATCTTGCACGGCGGCCCTCTTGGATTTGAAAAATTATCACAAAATCGTTCTCAGCACCCTCGTGAAACTCGGATACGATACCCATAATGTAGTTATCATACTTTTGAGCGGCGGCCATCTTGGATTTGAAAACTGATCACAGAATCATTCTCTGCACCTTCAAGAACCTCGGGTACGATATCCATATTGATGAAATCATAATTTTGAGCGGCTGCCCTCTTGGATTTGTAAAATGATCACAAAATCGTTCTCAGCACCCTCGAGTTCCTCGGATACGATACCTATAATGTAGGTATCATACTTTTGAGCGGCGACCATCTTGGATTTGAAAAATGATCACAAAATCGTTCTCTGCACTCTCAAGAACCTCGGGTACGATATCCATATTGATGAAATCATAATTTTGAGCGGCGGCCCTCTTGGATTTGTAAAATGATCACAAAATCGTTCTCAGCACCCTCGAGTTCCTCGGATACGATACCTATAATGTAGGTATCATACTTTTGAGCGGCGACCATCTTGGATTTGAAAAATGATCCCGAAATTGTTTTCTGCACCCTCGAGAACCTCGGATTCGATACCCATAATGTAGTTATCATACTTTTGAGCGGCGGCCATCTTGGATTTGAAAAATGATCACAAAATCGTTCTCTGCAACCTCGAGAACCTCTGATACGATACCCATAATGTAGTTATCATAATTTTGAGTGGAGGCCATCTCGGATTTAAAAATGATCCCAAAATTGTTTTCTGCATCCTCGAGTACCTCGGACACGATATACATATTGCTGAAAACATAATTGTTTGCGGCAGCCCTCTTGGATTTCAAAAATGATCACAGAATTGTTCTCTGCACCCTCGAGAACCTCGGACACGATATCCATATTGCTGAAAACATAATTTTGTGCGGCGGCAATCTTTGATTAGAAAAATGATCACAAAATCGTTCTCAGCACCCTCGAGAACCTCGTATGCGATACTCATAATGTAGTTATCATACTTTTGAGCAGCGGCCATCTTGGATTTGGAAACTGATCACAGAATCGTTCTCTGCACCCTCAAGAACCTCGGATACGATACCCATATTTTTGTGATCATAATCTTGCACGGCGGCCCTCTTGGATTTGAAAAATGATCCCAAAATTGTTTTCTGCATCCTCGAGAACCTCGGACACGATATACATATTGCTGAAAACATAATGGTTCGCGGCAGCCCTCTTGGATTTCTAAAATGATCGCACAATTGTTCTCTGCACCCTCGAGAACCTCGGACACGATATCCATATTGCTAAATTCATAATTTTGAGCGGCGGTCATCTTGGATTTGAAAAATAATTACCAAATCGTTCTCTGCACCCTCGAGAACTTAGGATACGATACCAATAAAGTAGTTATTATACTTTTGAGCGGCGGCCATCTAAGATTTAAAAATGAACCCAAAATTGTTTTCTGCACTTTCGAGAAACTCGGACACGATATCCATATTGCTGAAAACATAATTTTGTGCGGCGGCCATCTTGGATTACAAAAATGATCACAAAATCGTTCTCAGCACCCTCAAGAACCTCGGATACGATACCTATAATGTAGGTATCATACTTTTGAGCGGCGGCCATCTTGGATTTGAAAAATGATCACAAAATCGTTCTCTGCACCCTCAAGAACCTCGGATACGATACCCATATTTTTGTGATCATAATCTTGCACGGCGGCCCTCTTGGATTTGAAAAATGATCACAAAATCGTTTTTATCACCCTCGAGAACCTAGAATACGATACCCATAATCTAGTTATCATAATTTTGTGCGGCGGCCATCTTGGATTACAAAAATTATCACAAAATCGTTCTCAGCACCCTCGTGAACCTCGGATACGATTCCCATATTTTTGTGATCATAATCTTGCACGGCGGCTATCCTTCAATTGAAAAATGATAACAAAATCGTTCTCAGCACCCTCGAGAACCTCGGATACGATACCCATAATCTAGTTATCAAACTTTTGAGCGGCGGCCAACTCGGATTTAAAAATGATCCCGAAATTGTTTACTGCACCCTCGAGAACCTCGGACACGATATCCATATTGCTGAAAACATAATTTTGTGCGGCGGCAATCTTTGATTAGAAAAATGATCACAAAATCGTTCTCTGCACCCTCGAAAAGTTAGGATACGATACCAATAAAGTAGTTTTCATACTTTTGAACGGCGGCCATCTTGGATTTGAAAACTGATCACAAAATCGTTCTCAGCACCCTCGAGAACCTCGGACACGATGTCCATATTGCTGAAAACATAATTTTGTGCAGCGGCAATCTTTGATTAGAAAAATGATCACAAAATCGTTCTCAGCACCCTCGAGAACCTAGGATACATTTACCCATAATCTAGTTATCAAACTTTTGAGCGGCGGCCATCTCGGATTTAAAAATGATCCCAAAATTGTTTACTGCACCCTCGAGAACCTCGGACACGATATCAATATTGCTGAAAACATAATTTTGTGCGGCGGCAATCTTTGATTAGAAAAATGATCACAAAATCGTTCTCAGCACCCTCGAGAACCTCGTATACGATACCCATAATGTAGTTATCATACTTTTGAGCGGCGGCCATCTTGGATTTGGAAACTGATCACAGAATCGTTCTCTGCACCCTCAAGTACCTCGGATACGATACCCATATTTTTGTGATCATAATCTTGCACGACGGCCCTCTTGGATTTGAAAAATGATCCCGAAATTGTTTTCTGCACCCTCGAGAACCTCGGATACGATACCTTTATTTTTTGATCATAATCTTGCACGGCGGCCCTCTTGGATTTGAAAAATGATCAGAAAATCGTTCTCAGCACCCTCGAGAACCTCGGATACGTTACCCATAATGTAGTTATCATACTTTTGAGCGGCGGCCATCTTGGATTTGAAAAATGATCACAAAATCGTTCTCTGCAACCTCGAGAACCTCTGATACGATACCCATACTGTAGTTATCATAATTTTGAGTGGAGGCCATCTCGGATTTAAAAATGATCCCAAAATTGTTTTCTGCATCCTCGAGAACCTCGGACACGAGATAGATATTGCTGGAAACATAAAGGTTTGCGGCAGCCCTCTTGGATTTCTAAAATGATCGCAGAATTGTTCTCTGCACCCTCGAGAACCTCGGACACGATATCCATAATGCTAAAATAATAATTTTTAGCGGCGGTCATCTTGGATTTGAAAAATAATAACCAAATCGTTCTATGCACCCTCGAGAACTTAGGATACGATACCAATAAAGTAGTTATTAACTTTTGAGCGGCGGCCATCTAGGATTTAAAAATGAACCCAAAATTGTTTTCTGCACTTTCGAGAAACTCGGACACGATATCCATATTGCTGAAAACATAATTTTGTGCGGCGGCCATCTTGGATTACAAAAATGATCACAAAATCGTTCTCAGCACCCTCGAGTTCCTCGGATACGATACCTATAATGTAGGTATCATACTTTTGAGCGGCGACCATCTTGGATTTGAAAAATGATCACAAAATCGTTCTCTGCACTCTCAAGAACCTCGGATACGATACCCATATTTTTGTGATCATAATCTTGCACGGCGGCCCTCTTGGATTTGAAAAATGATCACAAAATCGTTTTTAGCACCCTCGAGAACCTAGAATACGATACCCATAATCTAGTTATCATAATTTTGAGCGGCGGCCATCTTGGATTTCAAAAATGATCACAAAATCGTTCTGTGCACTCTCGAGAACCTCGGATACGATTCCCATATTTTTGTGATCATAATCTTGCACGGCAGCCATCTCGGATTTAAAAATGATCCCAAAATTGTTTTTTTGCACCCTCGAGAAACTCGGACACGATATCCATATTGCTAAAATAATATTTTTGTGCGGCGGCCATCTCGGATTTAAAAATGATCCCAAAATAGAATTTGCACCCTCGAGATCCTCGGACACGATATCCATATTGCTAAAATAATAATTTTGTGCGGCGGCCATCTTGGATTTGAAAAATGATCACCAAATCGTTCTCTGCACCCTCGAAAAGTTAGGATACGATACCAATAAAGTAGTTTTCATACTTTTGAACGGCGGCCATCTTGGATTTGAAAACTGATCACAAAATCGTTCTCAGCACCCTCGAGAACCTCGGACACGATGTCCATATTGCTGAAAACATAATTTTGTGCAGCGGCAATCTTTGATTAGAAAAATGATCACAAAATCGTTCTCAGCACCCTCGAGAACCTCGTATACGATACCCATAATGTATTTATCATACTTTTGAGCGGCGGCCATCTTGGATTTGGAAACTGATCACAGAATCGTTCTCTGCACCCTCAAGAACCTCGGATACGATACCCATATTTTTGTGATCATAATCTTGCACGGCGGCCCTCTTGGATTTGAAAAATTATCACAAAATCGTTCTCAGCACCCTCGTGAAACTCGGATACGATACCCATAATGTAGTTATCATACTTTTGAGCGGCGGCCATCTTGGATTTGAAAACTGATCACAGAATCATTCTCTGCACCTTCAAGAACCTCGGGTACGATATCCATATTGATGAAATCATAATTTTGAGCGGCGGCCCTCTTGGATTTGTAAAATGATCACAAAATCGTTCTCAGCACCCTCGAGTTCCTCGGATACGATACCTATAATGTAGGTATCATACTTTTGAGCGGCGACCATCTTGGATTTGAAAAATGATCACAAAATCGTTCTCTGCACTCTCAAGAACCTCGGATACGATACCCATATTTTTGTGATCATAATCTTGCACGGCGGCCCTCTTGGATTTGAAAAATGATCACAAAATCGTTTTTAAGACCCTCGAGAACCTAGAATACGATACCCATAATCTAGTTATCATAATTTTGAGCGGCGGCCATCTTGGATTTCAAAAATGATCACAAAATCGTTCTGTGCACTCTCGAGAACCTCGGATACGATTCCCATATTTTTGTGATCATAATCTTGCACGGCAGCCATCTCGGATTTAAAAATGATCCCAAAATTGTTTTTTTGCACCCTCGAGAAACTCGGACACGATATCCATATTGCTAAAATAATATTTTTGTGCGGCGGCCATCTCGGATTTAAAAATGATCCCAAAATTGTTTTTTGCACCCTCGAGATCCTCTTTTGCTAAAATAATAATTTTGTGCGGCGGCCATCTTGGATTTGAAAAATGATCACCAAATCGTTCTCTGCACCCTCGAAAAGTTAGGATACGATACCAATAAAGTAGTTTTCATACTTTTGAGCGGCGGCCATCTTGGATTTGAAAACTGATCACAAAATCGTTCTCAGCACCCTCGAGAACCTCGGACACGATGTCCATATTGCTGAAAACATAATTTTGTGCAGCGGCAATCTTTGATTAGAAAAATGATCACAAAATCGTTCTCAGCAACCTCGAGAACCTCGTATACGATACCCATAATGTATTTATCATACTTTTGAGCGGCGGCCATCTTGGATTTGGAAACTGATCACAGAATCGTTCTCTGCACCCTCAAGAACCTCGGATACGATACCCATATTTTTGTGATCATAATCTTGCACGGCGGCCCTCTTGGATTTGAAAAATTATCACAAAATCGTTCTCAGCACCCTCGTGAAACTCGGATACGATACCCATAATGTAGTTATCATACTTTTGAGCGGCGGCCATCTTAGATTTGAAAACTGATCACAGAATCATTCTATGCACCTTCAAGAACCTCGGGTACGATATCCATATTGATGAAATCATAATTTTGAGCGGCGGCCCTCTTGGATTTGTAAAATGATCACAAAATCGTTCTCAGCACCCTCGAGAACGTAGGATACGATACCCATAATCTAGTTATCAAACTTTTGAGCGGCGGCCATCTCGAATTTAAAAATGATCCCGAAATTGTTTACTGCACCCTCGAGAACCTCGGACACGATATCCATATTGCTGAAAACATAATTTTGTGCGGCGGCAATCTTTGATTAGAAAAATGATCACAAAATCGTTCTCAGCACCCTCGAGAACCTCGTATACGATACCCATATTTTTGTGATCATAATCTTGCACGGCGGCCCTCTTGGATTTGAAAAATGATCACAAAATCGTACTCTGCAACCTCGAGAACCTCGGATTCGATACCCATAATGTAGTTATCATACTTTTGAGCGGCGGCCATCTTGGATTTGAAAAATGATCACAAAATCGTTCTCTGCAACCTCGAGAACCTCTGGTACGATACCCATAATGTAGTTATCATAATTTTGAGTGGAGGCCATCTCGGATTTAAAAATGATCCCAAAATTGTTTTCTGCATCCTCGAGTACCTCGGACACGATATACATATTGCTGAAAACATAATTTTTTGCGGCAGCCCTCTTGGATTTCAAAAATGATCACAGAATTGTTCTCTGCACCCTCGAGAATCTCGGACACGATATCCATATTGCTGAAAACATAATTTTGTGCGGCGGCAATCTTTGATTAGAAAAATTATCACAAAATCGTTCTCAGCACCCTCGAGAACCTCGTATACGATACCCATAATGTAGTTATCATACTTTTGAGCGGCGGCCATCTTGGATTCGGAAACTGATCACAGAATCGTTCTCTGCACCCTCAAGAACCTCGGATACGATACCCATATTTTTGTGATCATAATCTTGCACGGCGGCCCTGTTGGATTTGAAAAATGATCCCAAAATTGTTTTCTGCATCCTCGAGAACCTCGGACACGATATACATATTGCTGAAAACATAATGGTTTGCGGCAGCCCTCTTGGATTTCTAAAATGATCGCAGAAATGTTCTCTGCACCCTCGAGAACCTCGGACACGATATCCATATTGCTAAATTCATAATTTTGAGCGGCGGTCATCTTGGATTTGAAAAATAATTACCAAATCGTTCTCTGCACCCTCGAGAACTTAGGATACGATACCAATAAAGTAGTTATTATACTTTTGAGCGGCGGCCATCTAAGATTTAAAAATGAACCCAAAATTGTTTTCTGCACTTTCGAGAAACTCGGACACGATATCCATATTGCTGAAAACATAATTTTGTGCGGCGGCCATCTTGGATTACCAAAATGATCACAAAATCGTTCTCAGCACCCTCGAGAACCTCGGATACGATACCTATAATGTAGGTATCATACTTTTGAGCGGCGGCCATCTTGGATTTGAAAAATGATCACAAAATCGTTCTCTGCACCCTCAAGAACCTCGGATACGATACCCATATTTTTGTGATCATAATCTTGCACGGCGGCCCTCTTGGATTTGAAAAATGATCACAAAATCGTTTTTATCACCCTCGAGAACCTAGAATACGATACCCATAATCTAGTTATCATAATTTTGTGCGGCGGCCATCTTGGATTACAAAAATTATCACAAAATCGTTCTCAGCACCCTCGTGAACCTCGGATACGATACCCATAATGTAGTTATCATACTTTTGAGCGCCGGCCATCTAGGATTTGAATACTGATCACAGAATCATTCTCTGCACCTTCAAGAACCTCGGGTACGATATCCATATTGATGAAATCATAATTTTGAGCGGCGGCCCTCTTGGACATGAAAAATGATCACAAAATCGTTCTTAGCACCCTCGAGAACCTAGGATACGATACCCATAATCTAGTTATCATAATTTTAAGCGGCGGCCATCTTGGATTTCAAAAATGATCACAAAATCGTTCTGTGCACTCTCGAGAACCTCGGATACGATACCCATATTTTTGTGATCATAATCTTGCACGGCGGCCATCTCGGATTTAAAAATGATCCCAAAATTGTTTTTTGCACCCTCGAGAACCTCGGACACGATATCCATATCGCTAAAATAATAATTTTGTGCGGCGGCCATCTTGGATTTGAAAAATGATCACCAAATCGTTCTCTGCACCCTCGAAAACCTCGGATACGATACCCATATTTTTGTGATCATAATCTTGCACGGCGGCTATCCTTGAATTGAAAAATGATAACAAAATCGTTCTCAGCACCCTCGAGAACCTCGGATACGATACCCATAATCTAGTTATCAAACTTTTGAGCGGCGGCCAACTCGGATTTAAAAATGATCCCGAAATTGTTTACTGCACCCTCGAGAACCTCGGACACGATATCCATATTGCTGAAAACATAATTTTGTGCGGCGGCAATCTTTGATTAGAAAAATGATCACAAAATCGTTCTCAGCACCCTCGAGAACCTAGGATACGATACCCATAATCTAGTTATCAAACTATTGAGCGGCGGCCATCTCGGATTTAAAAATGATCCCAAAATTGTTTACTGCACCCTCGAGAACCTCGGACACGATATCCATATTGCTGAAAACATTATTTTGTGCGGCGGCAATCTTTGATTAGAAAAATGATCACAAAATCGTTCTCAGCACCCTCGAGAACCTCGTATACGATACCCATAATGTAGTTATCATACTTTTGAGCGGCGGCCATCTTGGATTTGAAAAATGATCACAAAATCGTTCTGTGCACTCTCGAGAACCTCGGATACGATACCCATATTTTTGTGATCATAATCTTGCACGGCGGCCCTCTTGGATTTGAAAAATGATCACAAAATCGTTTTTATCACCCTCGAGAACCTAGAATACGATACCCATAATCTAGTTATCATAATTTTGTGCGGCGGCCATCTTGGATTACAAAAATTATCACAAAATCTTTCTCAGCACCCTCGTGAACCTCGGATACGATACCCATAATGTAGTTATCATACTTTTGAGCGCCGGCCATCTAGGATTTGAATACTGATCACAGAATCATTCTCTGCACCTTCAAGAACCTCGGGTACGATATCCATATTGATGAAATCATAATTTTGAGCGGCGGCCCTCTTGGATATGAAAAATGATCACAAAATCGTTCTAAGCACCCTCGAGAACCTAGGATACGATACCCATAATCTAGTTATCATAATTTTAAGCGGCGGCCATCTTGGATTTCAAAAATGATCACAAAATCGTTCTGTGCACTCTCGAGAACCTCGGATACGATACCCATATTTTTGTGATCATAATCTTGCACGGCGGCCATCTCGGATTTAAAAATGATCCCAAAATTGTTTTTTGCACCCTCGAGAACCTCGGACACGATATCCATATCGCTAAAATAATAATTTTGTGCGGCGGCCATCTTGGATTTGAAAAATGATCACCAAATCGTTCTCTGCACCCTCGAAAACCTCGGATACGATACCCATATTTTTGTGATCATAATCTTGCACGGCGGCTATCCTTGAATTGAAAAATGATAACAAAATCGTTCTCAGCACCCTCGAGAACCTCGGATACGATACCCATAATCTAGTTATCAAACTTTTGAGCGGCGGCCAACTCGGATTTAAAAATGATCCCGAAATTGTTTACTGCACCCTCGAGAACCTCGGACACGATATCCATATTGCTGAAAACATAATTTTGTGCGGCGGCAATCTTTGATTAGAAAAATGATCACAAAATCGTTCTCAGCACCCTCGAGAACCTAGGATACGATACCCATAATCTAGTTATCAAACTATTGAGCGGCGGCCATCTCGGATTTAAAAATGATCCCAAAATTGTTTACTGCACCCTCGAGAACCTCGGACACGATATCCATATTGCTGAAAACATAATTTTGTGCGGCGGCAATCTTTGATTAGAAAAATGATCACAAAATCGTTCTCAGCACCCTCGAGAACCTCGTATACGATACCCATAATGTAGTTATCATACTTTTGAGCGGCGGCCATCTTGGATTTGAAAAATGATCACAAAATCGTTCTCTGCAACCTCGAGAACCTCTGATACGATACCCATAATGTAGTTATCATAATTTTGAGTGGAGGCCATCTTGGATTTAAAAATGATCCCAAAATTGTTTTCTGCATCCTCGAGTACCTCGGACACGATACCCATAATGTAGTTATGATACTTTTGAGCGGCGGCCATCTTGGATTTGAAAAATGATCACAAAATCGTTCTCTGCAACCTCGAGAACCTCTGATACGATACCCATAATGTAGTTATCATAATTTTGAGTGGAGGCCATCTCGGATTTAAAAATGATCCCAAAATTGTTTTCTGCATCCTCGAGTACCTCGGACACGATATACATATTGCTGAAAACATAATTGTTTGCGGCAGCCCTCTTGGATTTCAAAAATGATCACAGAATTGTTCTCTGCACCCTCGAGAACCTCGGACACGATATCCATATTGCTGAAAACATAATTTTGTGCGGCGGCAATCTTTGATTAGAAAAATGATCACAAAACCGTTCTCAGCACCCTCGAGGACCTCGGATACGATACCCATATTTTTGTGATCATAACCTTGCACGGCGGCCCTCTTGGATTTGAAAAATGATCCCGAAATTGTTTTCTGCACCCTCGAGAATCTCGGATACGATACCTTTATTTTTTGACCATAATCTTGCACGGCGGCCCTCTTGGATTTGAAAAATGACCAGAAAATCGTTCTCAGCACCCTCGAGAACCTCGGATTCGATACCCATAATGTAGTTATCATACTTTTGAGCGACGGCCATCTTGGATTTGAAAAATGATCACAAAATCGTTCTCTGCAACCTCGAGAACCTCTGATACGATACCCATAATGTAGTTATCATAATTTTGAGTGGAGGCCATCTCGGATTTAAAAATGATCCCAAAATTGTTTTCTGCATCCTCGAGTACCTCGGACACGATATACATATTGCTGAAAACATAATTGTTTGCGGCAGCCCTCTTGGATTTCAAAAATGATCACAGAATTGTTCTCTGCACACTCGAGAACCTCGGACATGATATCCATATTGCTGAAAACATAATTTTGTGCGGCGGCAATCTTTGATTAGAAAAATGATCACAAAATCGTTCTCAGCACCCTCGAGAACCTCGTATACGATACCCATAATGTAGTTATCATACTTTTGAGCGGCGGCCATCTTGGATTTGGAAACTGATCACAGAATCGTTCTCTGCACCCTCAAGAACCTCGGATACGATACCCATATTTTTGTGATCATAATCTTGCACCACGGCCATCTTGGATTTGAAAAATGAACCCGAAATTGTTTTCTGCACCCTCGAGAACCTCGGATTCGATACCCATAATGTAGTTATCATACTTTTGAGCGGCGGCCATCTTGGATTTGAAAAATGATCACAAAATCGTTCTCTGCAACCTCGAGAACCTCTGATACGATACCCATAATGTAGTTATCATAATTTTGAGTGGAGGCCATCTCGGATTTAAAAATGATCCCAAAATTGTTTTCTGCATCCTCGAGTACCTCGGACACGATATACATATTGCTGAAAACATAATTGTTTGCGGCAGCCCTCTTGGATTTCAAAAATGATCACAGAATTGTTCTCTGCACCCTCGAGAACCTCGGACACGATATCCATATTGCTGAAAACATAATTTTGTGCGGCGGCAATCTTTGATTAGAAAAATGATCACAAAATCGTTTTTATCACCCTCGAGAACCTAGAATACGATACCCATAATCTAGTTATCATAATTTTGTGCGGCGGCCATCTTTGATTACAAAAATTATCACAAAATCGTTCTCAGCACACTCGTGAACCTCGGATACGATACCCATAATGTAGTTATCATACTTTTGAGCGCCGGCCATCTTGGATTTGAATACTGATCACAGAATCATTCTCTGCACCTTCAAGAACCTCGGGTACGATATCCATATTGATGAAATCATAATTTTGAGCGGCGGCCCTCTTGGATTTGAAAAATGATCACAAAATCGTTCTTAGCACCCTCGAGAACCTAGGATACGATACCCATAATCTAGTTATCATAATTTTGAGCGGCGGCCATCTTGGATTTCAAAAATTATCACAAAATCGTTCTGTGCACTCTCGAGAACCTCGGATACGATACCCATATTTTTGTGATCATAATCTTGCACGGCGGCCATCTCGGATTTAAAAATGATCCCAAAATTGTTTTTTGCACACTCGAGAATCTCGGACACGATATCCATATTGCTAAAATAATAATTTTGTGCGGCGGCCATCTTGGATTTGAAAAATGATCACCAAATCGTTCTCTGCACCCTCGAAAACCTCGGATACGATACCCATATTTTTGTGATCATAATCTTGCACGGCGGCTATCCTTGAATTGAAAAATGATAACAAAATCGTTCTCAGCACCCTCGAGAACCTCGGATACGATACCCATAATCTAGTTATCAAACTTTTGAGCGGCGGCCAACTCGGATTTAAAAATGATCCCGAAATTGTTTACTGCACCCTCGAGAACCTCGGACACGATATCCATATTGCTGAAAACATAATTTTGTGCGGCGGCAATCTTTGATTAGAAAAATGATCACAAAATCGTTCTCAGCACCCTCGAGAACCTAGGATACGATACCCATAATCTAGTTATCAAACTATTGAGCGGCGGCCATCTCGGATTTAAAAATGATCCCAAAATTGTTTATTGCACCCTCGAGAACCTCGGACACGATATCCATATTGCTGAAAACATAATTTTGTGCGGCGGCAATCTTTGATTAGAAAAATGATCACAAAATCGTTCTCAGCACCCTCGAGAACCTCGTATACGATACCCATAATGTAGTTATCATACTTTTGAGCGGCGGCCATCTTGGATTTGAAAAATGATCACAAAATCGTTCTCTGCAACCTCGAGAACCTCTGATACGATACCCATAATGTAGTTATCATAATTTTGAGTGGAGGCCATCTCGGATTTAAAAATGATCCCAAAATTGTTTTCTGCATCCTCGAGTATCTCGGACACGATACCCATAATGTAGTTATCATACTTTTGAGCGGCGGCCATCTTGGATTTGAAAAATGATCACAAAATCGTTCTCTGCAACCTCGAGAACCTCTGATACGATACCCATAATGTAGTTATCATAATTTTGAGTGGAGGCCATCTCGGATTTAAAAATGATCCCAAAATTGTTTTCTGCATCCTCGAGTACCTCGGACACGATATACATATTGCTGAAAACATAATTGTTTGCGGCAGCCCTCTTGGATTTCAAAAATGATCACAGAATTGTTCTCTGCACCCTCGAGAACCTCGGACACGATATCCATATTGCTGAAAACATAATTTTGTGCGGCGGCAATCTTTGATTAGAAAAATGATCACAAAACCGTTCTCAGCACCCTCGAGGACCTCGGATACGATACCCATATTTTTGTGATCATAACCTTGCACGGCGGCCCTCTTGGATTTGAAAAATGATCCCGAAATTGTTTTCTGCACCCTCGAGAACCTCGGATACGATACCTTTATTTTTTGGTCATAATCTTGCACGGCGGCCCTCTTGGATTTGAAAAATGATCAGAAAATCGTTCTCAGCACCCTCGAGAACCTCGGATTCGATACCCATAATGTAGTTATCAAACTTTTGAGCGGCGGCCATCTCGAATTTAAAAATGATCCCGAAATTGTTTACTGCACCCTCGAGAACCTCGGACACGATATCCATATTGCTGAAAACATAATTTTGTGCGGCGGCAATCTTTGATTAGAAAAATGATCACAAAATCGTTCTCAGCACCCTCGAGAACCTCGTATACGATACCAATATTTTTGTGATCATAATCTTGCACGGCGGCCCTCTTGGATTTGAAAAATGATCACAAAATCGTACTCTGCAACCTCGAGAACCTCGGATTCGATACCCATAATGTAGTTATCATACTTTTGAGCGGCGGCCATCTTGGATTTGAAAAATGATCACAAAATCGTTCTCTGCAACCTCGAGAACCTCTGGTACGATACCCATAATGTAGTTATCATAATTTTGAGTGGAGGCCATCTCGGATTTAAAAATGATCCCAAAATTGTTTTCTGCATCCTCGAGTACCTCGGACACGATATACATATTGCTGAAAACATAATTTTTTGCGGCAGCCCTCTTGGATTTCAAAAATGATCACAGAATTGTTCTCTGCACCCTCGAGAATCTCGGACACGATATCCATATTGCTGAAAACATAATTTTGTGCGGCGGCAATCTTTGATTAGAAAAATTATCACAAAATCGTTCTCAGCACCCTCGAGAACCTCGTATACGATACCCATAATGTAGTTATCATACTTTTGAGCGGCGGCCATCTTGGATTCGGAAACTGATCACAGAATCGTTCTCTGCACCCTCAAGAACCTCGGATACGATACCCATATTTTTGTGATCATAATCTTGCACGGCGGCCCTCTTGGATTTGAAAAATGATCCCAAAATTGTTTTCTGCATCCTCGAGAACCTCGGACACGATATACATATTGCTGAAAACATAATGGTTTGCGGCAGCCCTCTTGGATTTCTAAAATGATCGCAGAAATGTTCTCTGCACCCTCGAGAACCTCGGACACGATATCCATATTGCTAAATTCATAATTTTGAGCGGCGGTCATCTTGAATTTGAAAAATAATTACCAAATCGTTCTCTGCACCCTCGAGAACTTAGGATACGATACCAATAAAGTAGTTATTATACTTTTGAGCGGCGGCCATCTAAGATTTAAAAATGAACCCAAAATTGTTTTCTGCACTTTCGAGAAACTCGGACACGATATCCATATTGCTGAAAACATAATTTTGTGCGGCGGCCATCTTGGATTACCAAAATGATCACAAAATCGTTCTCAGCACCCTCGAGAACCTCGGATACGATACCTATAATGTAGGTATCATACTTTTGAGCGGCGGCCATCTTGGATTTGAAAAATGATCACAAAATCGTTCTCTGCACCCTCAAGAACCTCGGATACGATACCCATATTTTTGTGATCATAATCTTGCACGGCGGCCCTCTTGGATTTGAAAAATGATCACAAAATCGTTTTTATCACCCTCGAGAACCTAGAATACGATACCCATAATCTAGTTATCATAATTTTGTGCGGCGGCCATCTTGGATTACAAAAATTATCACAAAATCGTTCTCAGCACCCTCGTGAACCTCGGATACGATACCCATAATGTAGTTATCATACTTTTGAGCGCCGGCCATCTAGGATTTGAATACTGATCACAGAATCATTCTCTGCACCTTCAAGAACCTCGGGTACGATATCCATATTGATGAAATCATAATTTTGAGCGGCGGCCCTCTTGGATATGAAAAATGATCACAAAATCGTTCTTAGCACCCTCGAGAACCTAGGATACGATACCCATAATCTAGTTATCATAATTTTAAGCGGCGGCCATCTTGGATTTCAAAAATGATCACAAAATCGTTCTGTGCACTCTCGAGAACCTCGGATACGATACCCATATTTTTGTGATCATAATCTTGCACGGCGGCCATCTCGGATTTAAAAATGATCCCAAAATTGTTTTTTGCACCCTCGAGAACCTCGGACACGATATCCATATCGCTAAAATAATAATTTTGTGCGGCGGCCATCTTGGATTTGAAAAATGATCACCAAATCGTTCTCTGCACCCTCGAAAACCTCGGATACGATACCCATATTTTTGTGATCATAATCTTGCACGGCGGCTATCCTTGAATTGAAAAATGATAACAAAATCGTTCTCAGCACCCTCGAGAACCTCGGATACGATACCCATAATCTAGTTATCAAACTTTTGAGCGGCGGCCAACTCGGATTTAAAAATGATCCCGAAATTGTTTACTGCACCCTCGAGAACCTCGGACACGATATCCATATTGCTGAAAACATAATTTTGTGCGGCGGCAATCTTTGATTAGAAAAATGATCACAAAATCGTTCTCAGCACCCTCGAGAACCTAGGATACGATACCCATAATCTAGTTATCAAACTATTGAGCGGCGGCCATCTCGGATTTAAAAATGATCCCAAAATTGTTTACTGCACCCTCGAGAACCTCGGACACGATATCCATATTGCTGAAAACATAATTTTGTGCGGCGGCAATCTTTGATTAGAAAAATGATCACAAAATCGTTCTCAGCACCCTCGAGAACCTCGTATACGATACCCATAATGTAGTTATCATACTTTTGAGCGGCGGCCATCTTGGATTTGAAAAATGATCACAAAATCGTTCTCTGCAACCTCGAGAACCTCTGATACGATACCCATAATGTAGTTATCATAATTTTGAGTGTAGGCCATCTTGGATTTAAAAATGATCCCAAAATTGTTTTCTGCATCCTCGAGTACCTCGGACACGATACCCATAATGTAGTTATGATACTTTTGAGCGGCGGCCATCTTGGATTTGAAAAATGATCACAAAATCGTTCTCTGCAACCTCGAGAACCTCTGATACGATACCCATAATGTAGTTATCATAATTTTGAGTGGAGGCCATCTCGGATTTAAAAATGATCCCAAAATTGTTTTCTGCATCCTCGAGTACCTCGGACACGATATACATATTGCTGAAAACATAATTGTTTGCGGCAGCCCTCTTGGATTTCAAAAATGATCACAGAATTGTTCTCTGCACCCTCGAGAACCTCGGACACGATATCCATATTGCTGAAAACATAATTTTGTGCGGCGGCAATCTTTGATTAGAAAAATGATCACAAAACCGTTCTCAGCACCCTCGAGGACCTCGGATACGATACCCATATTTTTGTGATCATAACCTTGCACGGCGGCCCTCTTGGATTTGAAAAATGATCCCGAAATTGTTTTCTGCACCCTCGAGAATCTCGGATACGATACCTTTATTTTTTGACCATAATCTTGCACGGCGGCCCTCTTGGATTTGAAAAATGATCAGAAAATCGTTCTCAGCACCCTCGAGAACCTCGGATTCGATACCCATAATGTAGTTATCATACTTTTGAGCGACGGCCATCTTGGATTTGAAAAATGATCACAAAATCGTTCTCTGCAACCTCGAGAACCTCTGATACGATACCCATAATGTAGTTATCATAATTTTGAGTGGACGCCATCTCGGATTTAAAAATGATCCCAAAATTGTTTTCTGCATCCTCGAGTACCTCGGACACGATATACATATTGCTGAAAACATAATTGTTTGCGGCAGCCCTCTTGGATTTCAAAAATGATCACAGAATTGTTCTCTGCACACTCGAGAACCTCGGACATGATATCCATATTGCTGAAAACATAATTTTGTGCGGCGGCAATCTTTGATTAGAAAAATGATCACAAAACGTTCTCAGCACCCTCGAGAACCTCGTATACGATAGCCATAATGTAGTTATCATACTTTTGAGCGGCGGCCATCTTGGATTTGGAAACTGATCACAGAATCGTTCTCTGCACCCTCAAGAACCTCGGATACGATACCCATATTTTTGTGATCATAATCTTGCACCACGGCCATCTTGGATTTGAAAAATGAACCCGAAATTGTTTTCTGCACCCTCGAGAACCTCGGATTCGATACCCATAATGTAGTTATCATACTTTTGAGCGGCGGCCATCTTGGATTTGAAAAATGATCACAAAATCGTTCTCTGCAACCTCGAGAACCTCTGATACGATACCCATAATGTAGTTATCATAATTTTGAGTGGAGGCCATCTCGGATTTAAAAATGATCCCAAAATTGTTTTCTGCATCCTCGAGTACCTCGGACACGATATACATATTGCTGAAAACATAATTGTTTGCGGCAGCCCTCTTGGATTTCAAAAATGATCACAGAATTGTTCTCTGCACCCTCGAGAACCTCGGACACGATATCCATATTGCTGAAAACATAATTTTGTGCGGCGGCAATCTTTGATTAGAAAAATGATCACAAAATCGTTTTTATCACCCTCGAGAACCTAGAATACGATACCCATAATCTAGTTATCATAATTTTGTGCGGCGGCCATCTTGGATTACAAAAATTATCACAAAATCGTTCTCAGCACACTCGTGAACCTCGGATACGATACCCATAATGTAGTTATCATACTTTTGAGCGCCGGCCATCTTGGATTTGAATACTGATCACAGAATCATTCTCTGCAACTTCAAGAACCTCGGGTACGATATCCATATTGATGAAATCATAATTTTGAGCGGCGGCCCTCTTGGATTTGAAAAATGATCACAAAATCGTTCTTAGCACCCTCGAGAACCTAGGATATGATACCCATAATCTAGTTATCATAATTTTGAGCGGCGGCCATCTTGGATTTCAAAAATTATCACAAAATCGTTCTGTGCACTCTCGAGAACCTCGGATACGATACCCATATTTTTGTGATCATAATCTTGCACGGCGGCCATCTCGGATTTAAAAATGATCCCAAAATTGTTTTTTGCACCCTCGAGAACCTCGGACACGATATCCATATTGCTAAAATAATAATTTTGTGCGGCGGCCATCTTGGATTTGAAAAATGATCACCAAATCGTTCTCTGCACCCTCGAAAATCTCGGATACGATACCCATATTTTTGTGATCATAATCTTGCACGGCGGCTATCCTTGAATTGAAAAATGATAACAAAATCGTTCTCAGCACCCTCGAGAACCTCGGATACGATACCCATAATCTAGTTATCAAACTTTTGAGCGGCGGCCAACTCGGATTTAAAAATGATCCCGAAATTGTTTACTGCACCCTCGAGAACCTCGGACACGATATCCATATTGCTGAAAACATAATTTTGTGCGGCGGCAATCTTTGATTAGAAAAATGATCACAAAATCGTTCTCAGCACCCTCGAGAACCTAGGATACGATACCCATAATCTAGTTATCAAACTATTGAGCGGCGGCCATCTCGGATTTAAAAATGATCCCAAAATTGTTTATTGCACCCTCGAGAACCTCGGACACGATATCCATATTGCTGAAAACATAATTTTGTGCGGCGGCAATCTTTGATTAGAAAAATGATCACAAAATCGTTCTCAGCACCCTCGAGAACCTCGTATACGATACCCATAATGTAGTTATCATACTTTTGAGCGGCAGCCATCTTGGATTTGAAAAATGATCACAAAATCGTTCTCTGCAACCTCGAGAACCTCTGATACGATACCCATAATGTAGTTATCATAATTTTGAGTGGAGGCCATCTCGGATTTAAAAATGATCCCAAAATTGTTTTCTGCATCCTCGAGTATCTCGGACACGATACCCATAATGTAGTTATCATACTTTTGAGCGGCGGCCATCTTGGATTTGAAAAATGATCACAAAATCGTTCTCTGCAACCTCGAGAACCTCGGTTACGATACCCATAATGTAGTTATCATAATTTTGAGTGGAGGCCATCTCGGATTTAAAAATGATCCCAAAATTGTTTTCTGCATCCTCGAGTACCTCGGACACGATATACATATTGCTGAAAACATAATTGTTTGCGGCAGCCCTCTTGGATTTCAAAAATGATCACAGAATTGTTCTCTGCACCCTCGAGAACCTCGGACACGATATCCATATTGCTGAAAACATAATTTTGTGCGGCGGCAATCTTTGATTAGAAAAATGATCACAAAACCGTTCTCAGCACCCTCGAGGACCTCGGATACGATACCCATATTTTTGTGATCATAACCTTGCACGGCGGCCCTCTTGGATTTGAAAAATGATCCCGAAATTGTTTTCTGCACCCTCGAGAACCTCGGATACGATACCTTTATTTTTTGGTCATAATCTTGCACGGCGGCCCTCTTGGATTTGAAAAATGATCAGAAAATCGTTCTCAGCACCCTCGAGAACCTCGGATTCGATACCCATAATGTAGTTATCATACTTTTGAGCGGCGGCCATCTTAGATTTGAAAAATGATCACAAAATCGTTCTCTGCAACCTCGAGAACCTCTGATACGATACCCATAATGTAGTTATCATAATTTTGAGTGGAGGCCATCTCGGATTTAAAAATGATCCCAAAATTGTTTTCTGCATCCTCGAGTACCTCGGACACGATATACATATTGCTGAAAACATAATTGTTTGCGGCAGCCCTCTTGGATTTCAAAAATTATCACAGAATTGTTCTCTGCACCCAGGTGAACCTCGGACACGATATCCATATTGCTGAAAACATAATTTTGTGCGGCGGCAATCTTTGATTAGAAAAATGATCACAAAATCGTTCTCAGCACCCTCAAGAACCTCGTATACGATACCCATAATGTAGTTATCATACTTTTGAGCGGCGGCCATCTTGGATTTGGAAACTGATCACAGAATCGTTTTCTGCACCCTCAAGAACCTCGGATACGATACCCATATTTTTGTGATCATAATCTTGCACGGCGGCCATCTTGGATTTGAAAAATGATCCCGAAATTGTTTTCTGCACCCTCGAGAACCTCGGATTCGATACCCATAATGTAGTTATCATACTTTTGAGCGGCGGCCATCTTGGATTTGAAAAATGATCACAAAATCGTTCTCTGCAACCTCGAGAACCTCTGATACGATACCCATAATGTAGTTATCATAATTTTGAGTGGAGGCCATCTCGGATTTAAAAATGATCCCAAAATTGTTTTCTGCATCCTCGAGTACCTCGGACACGATATATATATTGCTGAAAACATAATTGTTTGCGGCAGCCCTCTTGGATTTCAAAAATGATCACAGAATTGTTCTCTGCACCCTCGAGAACCTCGGACACGATATCCATATTGCTGAAAACATAATTTTGTGCGGCGGCAATCTTTGATTAGAAAAATGATCACAAAATCGTTCTCAGCACCCTCGAGAACCTCGTATACGATACTCATAATGTAGTTATCATACTTTTGAGCGGCGGCCATCTTGGATTTGGAAACTGATCACAGAATCGTTCTCTGCACCCTCAAGAACCTCGGATACGATAACCATATTTTTGTGATCATAATCTTGCACGGCGGCCCTCTTGGATTTGAAAAATGATCCCAAAATTGTTTTCTGCATCCTCGAGAACCTCGGACACGATATACATATTGCTGAAAACATAATGGTTTGCGGCAGCCCTCTTGGATTTCTAAAATGATCGCACAATTGTTCTCTGCACCCTCGAGAACCTCGGACACGATATCCATATTGCTAAATTCATAATTTTGAGCGGCGGTCATCTTGGATTTGAAAAATAATTACCAAATCGTTCTCTGCACCCTCGAGAACTTAGGATACGATACCAATAAAGTAGTTATTATACTTTTGAGCGGCGGCCATCTAAGATTTAAAAATGAACCCAAAATTTTTTCTGCACTTTCGAGAAACTCGGACACGATATCCATATTGCTGAAAACATAATTTTGTGCGGCGGCCATCTTGGATTACAAAAATGATCACAAAATCGTTCTCAGCACCCTCGAGAACCTCGGATACGATACCTATAATGTAGGTATCATACTTTTGAGCGGCGGCCATCTTGGATTTGAAAAATGATCACAAAATCGTTCTCTGCACCCTCAAGAACCTCGGATACGATATCCATATTTTTGTGATCATAATCTTGCACGGCGGCCCTCTTGGATTTGAAAAATGATCACAAAATCGTTTTTATCACCCTCGAGAACCTAGAATACGATACCCATAATCTAGTAATCATAATTTTGTGCGGCGGCCATCTTGGATTACAAAAATTATCACAAAATCGTTCTCAGCACCCTCGTGAACCTCGGATACGATACCCATAATGTAGTTATCATACTTTTGAGCGCCGGCCATCTTGGATTTGAAAAATGATCACAGAATCATTCTCTGCACCTTCAAGAACCTCGGGTACGATATCCATATTGATGAAATCATTATTTTGAGCGGCGGCCCTCTTGGATTTGAAAAATGATCACAAAATCGTTCTTAGCACCCTCGAGAACCTAGGATACGATACCCATAATCTAGTTATCATAATTTTGAGCGGCGGCCATCTTGGATTTCAAAAATGATCACAAAATCGTTCTCTGCAACCTCGAGAACCTCTGATACGATACCCATACTGTAGTTATCATAATTTTGAGTGGAGGCCATCTCGGATTTAAAAATGATCCCAAAATTGTTTTCTGCATCCTCGAGAACCTCGGACACGATATACATATTGCTGAAAACATAATTGTTTGCGGCAGCCCTCTTGGATTTCAAAAATGAACACAGAATTGTTCTCTGCACCCTTGAAAACCTCGGATACGATACCCATATTTTTGTGATCATAATCTTGCACGGCGGCTATCCTTCAATTGAAAAATGATAACAAAATCGTTCTCAGCACCCTCGAGAACCTCGGATACGATACCCATAATCTAGTTATCAAACTTTTGAGCGGCGGCCAACTCGGATTTAAAAATGATCCCGAAATTGTTTACTGCACCCTCGAGAACCTCGGACACGATATCCATATTGCTGAAAACATAATTTTGTGCGGCGGCAATCTTTGATTAGAAAAATGATCAGAAAATCGTTCTCAGCACCCTCGAGAACCTAGGATACGATACCCATAATCTAGTTATCAAACTTTTGAGCAGCGGCCATCTCGGATTTAAAAATGATCCCAAAATTGTTTACTGCACCCTCGAGAACCTCGGACACGATATCCATATTGCTGAAAACATAATTTAGAGCGGCGGCTATCTTTGATTAGAAAAATGATCACAAAATCGTTCTCAGCACCCTCGAGAACCTCGTATACGATACCCATAATGTAGTTATCATACTTTTGAGCGGCGGCCATCTTGGATTTGGAAACTGATCACAGAATCGTTCTCTGCACCCTCAAGTACCTCGGATACGATACTCATATTTATGTGATCATAATCTTGCACGGCGGCCCTCTTGGATTTGAAAAATGATCCCGAAATTGTTTTCTGCACCCTCGAGAACCTCGGATACGATACCTTTATTTTTTGATCATAATCTTGCACGGCGGCCCTCTTGGATTTGAAAAATGATCAGAAAATCGTTCTCAGCACCCTCGAGAACCTCGGATACGTTACCCATAATCTAGTTATCAAACTTTTGAGCGGCGGCCATCTTGGATTTGAAAAATGATCACAAAATCGTTCTCTGCAACCTCGAGAACCTCTGATACGATACCCATAATGTAGTTATCATAATTTTGAGTGGAGGCCATCTCGGATTTAAAAATGATCCCAAAATTGTTTTCTGCATCCTCGAGAACCTCGGACACGATATACATATTGCTGAAAACATAATTGTTTGCGGCAGCCCTCTTGGATTTCAAAAATGATCACAGAATTGTTCTCTGCACCCTCGAGAACCTCGGACACGATATCCATATTGCTAAAATCATAATCTTGCACGGCGGCCCTCTTGGATTTGAAAAATGATCACAAAATCTTTCTCAGCACCCTCGAGAACCTCGTATACGATACCCATTATGTAGTTATCATACTTTTGAGCGGCGGCCATCTTGGATTTGGAAACTGATCACAGAATCGATCTCTGCACCCTCAAGAACCTCGGATACGATACCCATATTTTTGTGATCATAATCTTGCACGGCGGCCCTCTTGGATTTGAAAAATGATCCCAAAATTGTTTTCTACATCCTCGAGAACCTCGGACACGATATACATATTGCTGAAAACATAAAGGTTTGCGGCAGCCCTCTTGGATTTCTAAAATGACCGCAGAATTGTTCTCTGCACCCTCGAGAACCTCGGACACGATATCCATAATGCTAAAATAATAATTTTTAGCGGCGGTCATCTTGGATATGAAAAATAATAACCAAATCGTTCTATGCACCCTCGAGAACTTAGGATACGATACCAATAAAGTAGTTATTATACTTTTGAGCGGCGGCCATCTAGGATTTAAAAATGAACCCAAAATTGTTTTCTGCACTTTCGAGAAACTCGGACACGATATCCATATTGCTGAAAACATAATTTTGTGCGGCGGCCATCTTGGATTACAAAAATGATCACAAAATCGTTCTCAGCACCCTCGAGATCCTCGGATACGATACCTATAATATAGGTATCATACTTTTGAGCGGCGACCATCTTGGATTTGAAAAATGATCACAAAATCGTTCTCTGCACTCTCAAGAACCTCGGATACGATACCCATATTTTTGTGATCATAATCTTGCAAGGCGGCCCTCTTGGATTTGAAAAATGATCACAAAATCGTTTTTAGCACCCTCGAGAACCTAGAATACGATACCCATAATCTAGTTATCATAATTTTGAGCGGCGGCCATCTTGGATTTCAAAAATGATCACAAAATCGTTCTGTGCACTCTCGAGAACCTCGGATACGATTCCCATATTTTTGTGATCATAATCTTGCACGGCAGCCATCTCGGATTTAAAAATGATCCCAAAATTGTTTTTTTGCACCCTCGAGAACCTCGGACACGATATCCATATTGCTAAAATAATATTTTTGTGCGGCGGCCATCTCGGATTTAAAAATGATCCCAAAATTGTTTTTTGCACCCTCGAGAACCTCGGACACGATATCCATATTGCTAAAATAATAATTTTGTGCGGCGGCCATCTTGGATTTGAAAAATGATCACAAAATCGTTCTCTGCAACCTCGAGAACCTCTGATACGATACCCATACTGTAGTTATCATAATTTTGAGTGGAGGCCATCTCGGATTTAAAAATGATCCCAAAATTGTTTTCTGCATCCTCGAGAACCTCGGACACGATATACATATTGCTGAAATCATAATTTTGTGCGGCGGCCATCTTGGATTAGAAAAATGATGACAAAATGTATATTTACGATAGCACCCTCGAAAACCTCGGATACGATACCCATAATGTAGTTATCATACTTTTGAGCGGCGGCCATCTTGGATTTGAAAACTGATCACAGAATCGTTCTCTGCACGCTCAGGAACGTCGGATACGATACCCATAATATAGTTATCATACTTTTGAGTGGTGGCCATCTCGGATTTAAAAATGATCTCGAAATTGTTTTCTGCACCCTCGAGAACCTCGGACACGATATCCATAATGTAATTATCATTATTTTGAGCGGCGGCCATCTCGGATTTAAAAATGATCCCAAAATTGTTTTCTGCACCCTCGAGAACCTCGGACACGATATCCATATTGCTGAAAACATAATTTTGTGCGGCGGCCATCTTGAATTTCAAAAATGATTACAAAATCATTATGTGCACTCTCGAGAACCTCGGATACGATACCCATATTTATGTGATCATAATCTTGCACGGCGGCTATCTTGAAATTGAAAAATGATCACAAAATCGTTCTCTGCAACCTCGAGAACCTCTGATACGATACCCATAATGTAGTTATCATAATTTTGAGCGGCGGCCATCTCGGATTTAAAAATGATCCCAAAATTGTTTTCTGCACCCTCGAGAAACTCGGACACGATATACATATTGCTGAAAACATAATTGTTTGCGGCAGCCCTCTTGGATTTCTAAAATGATCGCAGAATTCTTCTCTGCACCCTCGAGAACCTCGGATACGATACCCATAATCTAGTTATCATACTTTTGAGCGGCGGTCATCTCGGATTTAAAAATGATCTCAAAATTGTTTTCTGCACCCTCGAGAACCTCGGACACGATATCCATATTGCTGAAAACATAATTTTGTGCGGCGGCCATCTTGGATTAGAAAATTTATCACAAAATCGTTCTCAGCACCCTCAAGAATCTCGGATACGATACCCATAATGTAGTTATCATAATTTTGAGCGGCGGCCATCGTGGCTTTCAAAAATGATTACAAAATCATTCTGTGCACTCTCGAGAACCTCGGATACGATACCCATATTTTTGTGATTATAATCTTGCACGGCGGCTATCTTGAAATTGAAAATGATCCCAAAATTGTTTTCTGCACCCTCGAGAAACTCGGACACGATATACATATTGCTGAAAACATAATTGTTTGCGGCAGCCCTCTTGGATTTCTAAAATGATCGCAGTATTCTTCTCTGCACCCTCGAGAACCTCGGATACGATACCCATAATCTAGTTATCATACTTTTGAGCGGCGGCCATCTCGGATTTAAAAATGATCTCGAAATTGTTTTCTGCACCCTCGAGAACCTCGGACACGATATCCATAATGTAATTTTCATAATTTTGAGCGGCGGCCATCTCGGATTTAAAAATGATCCCAAAATTGTTTTCTGCACCCTCGAGAACCTCGGACACGATATCCATATTGCTAAAATCATAATCTTGCACGGCGGCCCTCTTGGATTTGAAAAATGATCACAAAATCGTTCTCAGCACCCTCGAGAACCTCGTATACGATACCCATTATGTAGTTATCATACTTTTGAGCGGCGGCCATCTTGGATTTGGAAACTGATCACAGAATCGATCTCTGCACTTATTTTGAGCGGCGGCCATCTCGGATTTAAAAATGATCCCAAAATTGTTTTCTGCACCCTCGAGAACCTCGGACACGATATCCATATTGCTGAAAACATAATTTTGTGCGGCGGCCATCTTGAATTTCAAAAATGATTACAAAATCATTATGTGCACTCTCGAGAACCTCGGATACGATACCCATATTTTTGTGATCATAATCTTGCACGGCGGCTATCTTGAAATTGAAAAATGATCACAAAATCGTTCTCTGCAACCTCGAGAACCTCTGATACGATACCCATAATGTAGTTATCATAATTTTGAGCGGCGGCCATCTCGGATTAAAAAATGATCCCAAAATTGTTTTCTGCACCCTCGAGAAACTCGGACACGATATACATATTGCTGAAAACATAATTGTTTGCGGCAGCCCTCTTGGATTTCTAAAATGATCGCAGAATTCTTCTCTGCACCCTCGAGAACCTCGGATACGATACCCATAATCTAGTTATCATACTTTTGAGCGGCGGTCATCTCGGATTTAAAAATGATCTCAAAATTGTTTTCTGCACCCTCGAGAACCTCGGACACGATATCCATATTGCTGAAAACATAATTTTGTGCGGCGGCCATCTTGGATTAGAAAATTTATCACAAAATCGTTCTCAGCACCCTCAAGAATCTCGGATACGATACCCATAATGTAGTTATCATAATTTTGAGCGGCGGCCATCGTGGCTTTCAAAAATGATTACAAAATCATTCTGTGTTCTCTCGAGAACCTCGGATACGATACCCATATTTTTGTGATTATAATCTTGCACGGCGGCTATCTTGAATTTGAAAATGATCCCAAAATTGTTTTCTGCACCCTCGAGAACCTCGGCCATGGTATCCATATTGCTGAAAACATAATTTTATGCGGCGGCCATCTTGGATTAGAAAATTGATCACAAAATCGTTCTGTGCACTCTCGAGAACCTCGGATACGATACGCATATTTAGGTGATCATAATCTTGCACGGCGGCTATCTTGGAATTGAAAAATGATCAGAAAATCGTTCTCAGCACCCTCGTGAACCACGGATACGATACCCATAAAGTTGTTATCATACTATTGAGCGGTGGCCATCTCGGATTTAAAAATGATCCCAAAATTGTTCTCCGCACCCTCGAGAACCTCGGACACGATATCCATATTGCTGAAAACATAATTTTGTGCGGCGGCAATCTTGGATAAGAAAAATGATAACAAAATCGTTCTCAGCACCCTCGAGAACCTAGGATACGCTACCCATAATGTAATCATAATTTTCAGCGGCGGCCATCTTGGAATTCAAAAATGATTACAAAATCATTCTGTGCACTCTCGAGAACCTCGGATACGATACGCATATTTTTGTGATCATAATCTTGCACGGCGGCTATCTTGAAATTGAATAATGATCACAAAATCGTTCTCTGCAACCTCGAGAACCTCCGATACGATACCCATAATGTAGTTATCATAATTTTGAGCGGCGGCCATCTCGGAGTTAAAAATGATCCCAAAATTGTTTTCTGCACCCTCGAGAACCTCGGACAAATATCCATATTGCTGAAAACATAATTTTGTGCGGCGGCCATCTTGGATTGGAATAATGATCACAAAATCGTTCTCAGCACCCTCAAAAATCTCGGATACGATACCCATAATGTAGTTATCACAATTTTGAGCGGCAGCCATCTTGGATTTTAAAAATGATAACAAAATCGTTCTGTGCACTCTCGAGAACCTTGGATACGATACGCATATTTAGGTGATCATAATCTTGCACGGCGGCTATCTTGGAATTGAAAAATGATCAGAAAATCGTTCTCAGCACCCTCGTGAACCACGGATACGATACCCATAATGTAGTTATCATACTTTTGAGCGGCGGCCATCTTGGATTTGAAAACTGATCACAGAATCGTTCTCAGCACCCTCAGGAACCTCGGATACGATACCCATAATCTTGTTATCATACTTTTGAGCGGTGGCCATCTCGGATTTAAAAATGATCCCAAAATTGTTCTCCGCACCCTCGAGAACCTCGCACACGATATCCATATTGCTGAAAACATAATTTTGTGCGGCGGCAATCTTGGAGTAGAAAAATGATTACAAAATCGTTCTCAGCACCCTCGAGAACCTAGGATACGCTACCCATAATGTAATCATAATTTTGAGCGGCGGCCATCATGGATTTCAAAAATGATTACAAAATCATTCTGTGCACTCTCGAGAACCTCGGATACGATACCCATATTTTTGTGATCATAATCTTGCACGGCGGCTATCTTGAAATTGAATAATGATCACAAAATCGTTCTCTGCAACCTCGAGAACCTCTGATACGATACCCATAATGTAGTTATCATAATTTTGAGCGGCGGCCATCTCGGATTTAAAAATTATCTCGAAATTGTTTTCTGTACCCTCGAGAACCTCGGACACGATATCCATAATCTAGTTATCATACTTTTGAGCGGCGGCCATCTCGGATTTAAAAATTATCTCGAAATTGTTTTCTGTACCCTAGAGAACCTCGGATACCATATCCATATTGCTGAAAACATAATTTTGTGCGGCGGCCAACTTGGAATAGAAAATTGATCACAAAATCGTTCTCAGCACCCTCAAGAATCTCGGATACGATACCCATAATGTAGTTATCATAATTTTGAGCGGCGGCCATCTTGGCTTTCAAAAATGATTACAAAATCATTCTGTGCACTCTCGAGAACCTCGGATACGATACCCATATTTTTGTGATCATAATCTTGCACGGCGGCTATCTTGAAATTGAAAAATGATCACAAAATCGTTCTCTGCAACCTCGAGAACCTCTGATACGATACCCATAATGTAGTTATCATAATTTTGAGCAGCGGCCATCTCGGATTAAAAAATGATCCCAAAATTGTTTTCTGCACCCTCGAGAAACTCGGACACGATATACATATTGCTGAAAACATAATTGTTTGCGGCAGCCCTCTTGGATTTCTAAAATGATCGCAGTATTCTTCTATGCACCCTCGAGAACCTCGGATACGATACCCATAATCTAGTTATCATACTTTTGAGCGGCGGCCATCTCGGATTTAAAAATGATCTCGAAATTGTTTTCTGCACCCTCGAGAACCTCGGACACGATATCCATAATGTAATTTTCATAATTTTGAGCGGCGGCCATCTCGGATTTAAAAATGATCCCAAAATTGTTTTCTGCACCCTCGAGAACCTCGGACACGATATCCATGTTGCTAAAATCATAATCTTGCACGGCGGCCCTCTTGGATTTGAAAAATGATCACAAAATCGTTCTCAGCACCCTCGAGAACCTCGTATACGATACCCATTATGTAGTTATCATACTTTTGAGCGGCGGCCATCTTGGATTTGGAAACTGATCACAGAATCGATCTCTGCACTTATTTTGAGCGGCGGCCATCTCGGATTTAAAAATGATCCCAAAATTGTTTTCTGCACCCTCGAGAACCTCGGACACGATATCCATATTGCTGAAAACATAATTTTGTGCGGCGGCCATCTTGGATTAGAAAAATGATCACAAAATCGTTCTCAGCACCCTCGAGAACCTCGGATACGATACCCATAATGTAGTTATCATACTTTTGAGCGGCGGCCATCTTGGATTAGAAAAATGATCACGAAATCGTTCTCAGCTTCCTCGAGAACCTCGGATACGATACCCATAATGTAGTTATCATAATTTTGAGCGGCGGCCATCTTGGATTTGGAAACTGATCACAGAATCGATCTCTGCACTTATTTTGAGCGGCGGCCATCTCGGATTTAAAAATGATCCCAAAATTGTTTTCTGCACCCTCGAGAACCTCGGACACGATATCCATATTGCTGAAATCATAATTTTGTGCGGCGGCCATCTTGGATTAGAAAAATGATTACAAAATCTATATTTACGATAGCACCCTCGAGAACCTCGGATACGATACCCATAATGTAGTTATCATACTTTTGAGCGGCGGCCATCTTGGATTTGAAAACTGATCACAGAATCGTTCTCTGCACCCTCAGGAACCTCGGATACGATACCCATAATAAAGTTATCATACATTTGAGTGGTGGCCATCTCGGATTTTAAAATGATCTCGAAATTGTTTTCTGCACCCTCGAGAACCTCGGACACGGTATCCATATTGCTGAAAACATAATTTTGTGCGGCGGCCATCTTGGATTAGAAAATTGATCACAAAATCGTTCTCAGCACCCTCAAGAATCTCGGATACGATACCCATAATGTAGTTATCACAATTTTGAGCGGCGGCCATCATGGATTTCAAAAATGATTACAAAATCATTCTGTGCACTCTCGAGAACCTCGGATACGATACCCATATTTTTGTGATCATAATCTTGCACGGCGGCTATCATCAAAATTGAATAATGATCACAAAATCGTTCTCTGCAACCTCGAGAACCTCTGATACGATACCCATAATGTAGTTATCATAATTTTGAGCGTCGGCCATCTCGGATTTAAAAATGATCCCAAAATTGTTTTCTGCACCCTCGAGAACCTCGGATACGATACCCATAATGTAGTTATCATACTTTTGAGCGGCGGCCATCATGGATTAGAAAAATGAACACAAAATCGTTCTCAGCTTCCTCGAGAACCTCGGATACGATACCCATAATGTAGTTATCATAATTTTGAGCGGCGGCCATCTCGGATTTAATAATTATCTCGAAATTGTTTTCTGTACCCTCGAGAACCTCGGACACGATATCCATATTGCTGAAAACATAATTTTGTGCGGCGGCCATCTTGGAATAGAAAATTGATCACAAAATCGTTCTCAGCACCCTCGAGAATCTCGGATACAATACCCGTATTTTTGTGATCATAATCTTGCACGGCGGCTATCTTGAAATTGAAAAATGATCACAAAATCGTTCTCTGCAACCTCGAGAACCTCTGATACGATACCCATAATTTAGTTATCATACTTTTGAGCGGCGGCCATCTCGGATTTAAAAATGATCCCAAAATTGTTTTCTGCACCCTCGAGAACCTCGGATACGATACCCATAATGTAGTTATCATACTTTTGAGCGGCGGCCATCATGGATTAGAAAAATGAACACAAAATCGTTCTCAGCTTCCTCGAGAACCTCGGATACGATACCCATAATGTAGTTATCATAATTTTGAGTGGCGACCATCTTGAATTTTAAAACTGATTACAAAATCATTATGTGCACTCTCGAGAACCTCGGATACAATACCCGTATTTTTGTGATCATAATCTTGCACGGCGGCTATCTTGAAATTGAAAAATGATCACAAAATCGTTCTCTGCAACCTCGAGAACCTCTGATACGATACCCATAATTTAGTTATCATACTTTTGAGCGGCGGCCATCTCGGATTTAAAAATGATCCCAAAATTGTTTTCTGCACCCTCGAGAACCTCGGATACGATACCCATAATGTAGTTATCATACTTTTGAGCGGCGGCCATCATGGATTAGAAAAATGAACACAAAATCGTTCTCAGCTTCCTCGAGAACCTCGGATACGATACCCATAATGTAGTTATCATAATTTTGAGCGGCGGCCATCTCAGATTTAAAAATGATCCCAAAATCGTTCTCAGCACCCTCGAGAATCTCGGATACGATACCCATAATGTAGTTATCATAATTTTGAGTGGCGACCATCTTGAATTTTTAAACTGATTACAAAATCATTATGTGCACTCTCGAGAACCTCGGATACAATACCCGTATTTTTGTGATCATAATCTTGCACGGCGGCTATCTTGAAATTGAAAAATGATCACAAAATCGTTCTCTGCAACCTCGAGAACCTCTGATACGATACCCATAATTTAGTTATCATACTTTTGAGCGGCGGCCATCTCGGATTTAATAATTATCTCGAAATTGTTTTCTGTACCCTCGAGAACCTCGGACACGATATCCATATTGCTGAAAACATAATTTTGTGCGGCGGCCATCTTGGAATAGAAAATTGATCACAAAATCGTTCTCAGCACCCTCGAGAATCTCGGATACGATACCCATAATGTAGTTATCATAATTTTGAGTGGCGACCATCTTGAATTTTAAAACTGATTACAAAATCATTATGTGCACTCTCGAGAACCTCGGATACAATACCCGTATTTTTGTGATCATAATCTTGCACGGCGGCTATCTTGAAATTGAAAAATGATCACAAAATCGTTCTCTGCAACCTCGAGAACCTCTGATACCATACCCATAATTTAGTTATCATACTTTTGAGCGGCGGCCATCTCGGATTTAAAAATGATCCCAAAATTGTTTTCTGCACCCTCGAGAACCTCGGATACGATACCCATAATGAAGTTATCATACTTTTGAGCGGCGGCCATCATGGATTAGAAAAATGAACACAAAATCGTTCTCAGCTTCCTCGAGAACCTCGGATACGATACCCATAATGTAGTTATCATAATTTTGAGCGGCGGCCATCTCAGATTTAAAAATGATCCCAAAATCGTTCTCAGCACCCTCGAGAATCTCGGATACGATACCCATAATGTAGTTATCATAATTTTGAGTGGCGACCATCTTGAATTTTTAAACTGATTACAAAATCATTATGTGCACTCTCGAGAACCTCGGATACAATACCCGTATTTTTGTGATCATAATCTTGCACGGCGGCTATCTTGAAATTGAAAAATGATCACAAAATCGTTCTCTGCAACCTCGAGAACCTCTGATACGATACCCATAATTTAGTTATCATACTTTTGAGCGGCGGCCATCTCGGAATTAAAAATGATCTCGAAATTGTTTTCTGTAACCTCGAGAAACTGGGACACGATATCCATAATGTAATTATCATAATTTTGAGCGGCAGCCATCTCGGATTTAAAAATGATCCCAAAATTGTTTTCTGCACCCTCGAGAACCTCGGACACGATATCCATATTGCTGAATACATAATTTTGTGCGGCAGCCATCTTGGATTAGAAAAATGATTACAAAATCGTTCACAGCACCCTCGAGAACCTAGGATACGATACCCATAATTTAGCTATCATACTTTTGAGCAGCGGCCATCTTGGATTAGAAAAATGATCACAAAATCGTTCTCAGCACCCTCGAGAATTTCGGGTACGATACCCATAATGTAATTATCATAATTTTGAGCGGCGGCCATCTCGGATTTAAAAATGATCCCAAAATTGTTTTCTGCACCCTCGAGAACCTCGGACACGATATCCATATTGCTGAATACATAATTTTGTGCGGCAGCCATCTTGGATTAGAAAAATGATTACAAAATCGTTCTCAGCACCCTCGAGAACCTCGGATACGATACCCATAATGTAGTTATCATACTTTTGAGCGGCGGCCATCTTGGATTAGAAAAATGATCACAAAATCGTTAGCAGCTTCCTCGAGAACCTCGGATACGATACCCATAATGTAGTTATCATAATTTTGAGCGGCGGCCATCTCGGATTTAAAAATGATCCCAAAATTGTTTTCTGCACCGTCGAGAACCTCGGACACGATATCCATATTGCTGAAATCATAATTTTGTGCGACGGCCATCTTGGATTAGAAAAATGATTACAAAATCTATATTTACGATATTACCCTCGAGAACCTCGGATACGATACCCATAATGTAGTTATCATACTTTTGAGCGGCGGCCATCTTGGATTAGAAAAATGAACACAAAATCGTTCTCAGCTTCCTCGAGAACCTCGGATACGATACCCATAATATAGTTATCATACTTTTGAGCGGCGGCCATCTCGGATTTAAAAATGATCTCAAAATTGTTTTCTGCACCCTCGAGAACCTCGGACACGATATCCATATTGCTGAAAACATAATTTTGTGCGGCGGCCATCTTGGATTAGAAAATTTATCACAATATCGTTCTCAGCACCCTCAAGAATCTCGGATACGATACCCATAATGTAGTTATCATAATTTTGAGCGGCGGCCATCTTGGCTTTCAAAAATGATTACAAAATCATTCTGTGCACTCTCGAGAACCTCGGATACGATACCCATATTTTTGTGATCATAATCTTGCACGGCGGCTATCTTGAAATTGAATAATGATCACAAAATCGTTCTCTGCAACCTCGAGAACCTCTGATACGATACCCATAATGTAGTTATCATAATTTTGAGCGGCGGCCATCTCGGATTTAAAAATGATCCCAAAATTGTTTACTGCACCCTCGAGGAACTCGGACACGATATACATATTGCTGAAAATATAATTGTTTGCGACAGCCCTCTTGGATTTCTAAAATGATCGCAGAATTCTTCTCTGCACCCTCGAGAACCTCGGATACGATACCCATAATCTAGTTATCATACTTTTGAGCGGCGGCCATCTCGGATTTAATAATTATCTCGAAATTGTTTTCTGTACCCTCGAGAACCTCGGACACGATATCCATATTGCTGAAAACATAATTTTGTGCGGCGGCCATCTTGGAATAGAAAATTGATCACAAAATCGTTCTCAGCACCCTCGAGAATCTCGGATACGATACCCATAATGTAGTTATCATAATTTTGAGTGGCGACCATCTTGAATTTTAAAACTGATTACAAAATCATTATGTGCACTCTCGAGAACCTCGGATACAATACCCGTATTTTTGTGATCATAATCTTGCACGGCGGCTATCTTGAAATTGAAAAATGATCACAAAATCGTTCTCTGCAACCTCGAGAACCTCTGATACGATACCCATAATTTAGTTATCATACTTTTGAGCGGCGGCCATCTCGGATTTAAAAATGATCCCAAAATTGTTTTCTGCACCCTCGAGAACCTCGGATACGATACCCATAATGTAATTATCATACTTTTGAGCGGCGGCCATCTTGGATTAGAAAAATGAATACAAAATCGTTCTCAGCTTCCTCGAGAACCTCGGATACGATACCCATAATATAGTTATCATAATTTTGAGCGGCGGCCATCTCAGATTTAAAAATGATCCCAAAATTGTTTTCTGCACCCTCGAGAACCTCGGACACGATATCCATATTGCTGAAATCATAATTTTGTGCGGCGGCCATCTTGGATTAGAAAAATGATTACAAAATCTATATTTACGATAGCATCCTCGAGAACCTCGGACACGATATCCATATTGCTGAATACATAATTTTGTGCAGCGGCCATCTAGGATTGGAAAAATGATCACAAAATCGTTCTCAGCACCCTCGAGAACCTCGGATACGATACCCATAATGTAGTCATCATACTTTTGAGCGGCGGCCATCTTGGATTAGAAAAATGAACACAAAATCGTTCTCAGCTTCCTCGAGAACCTCGGATACGATACCCATAATGTTGTTATCATAATTTTGAGCGGCGGCCATCTCGGATTTAAAAATGATCCCAAAATTGTTTTCTGCACCCTCGAGAACCTCGGACACGATATCCATATTGCTGAAATCATAATTTTGTGCGGCGGCCATCTTGGATTAGAAAAATGATTACAAAATCTATATTTACGATAGCACCCTCGAGAACCTCGGATACGATACCCATAATGTAGTTATCATACTTTTGAGCGGCGGCCATCTTGGATTTGAAAACTGATCACAGAATCGTTCTCTGCACGCTCAGGAACGTCGGATACGATACCCATAATATAGTAATCATACTTTTGAGCGGCGGCCATCTCGGATTTAAAAATGATCTCAAAATTGTTTTCTGCACCCTCGAGAACCTCGGACACGATATCCATATTGCTGAAAACATAATTTTGTGCGGCGGCCATCTTGGATTAGAAAATTTATCACAAAATCGTTCTCAGCACCCTCAAGAATCTCGGATACGATACCCATAATGTAGTTATCATAATTTTGAGCGGCGGCCATCTTGGCTTTCAAAAATGATTACAAAATCATTCTGTGCACTCTCGAGAACGTCGGATACGATACCCATATTTTTGTGATAATAATCTTGCACGGCGGCTATTTTGAAATTGAAAATGATCGCAGAATTCTTTTCTGCACCCTCGAGAACCTCGGATACGATACCCATAATCTAGTTATCATACTTTTGAGCAGCGGCCATCTCGGATTTAAAAATGATCTCGAAATTGTTTTCTGCACCCTCGAGAACCTCGGACAAGATATCCATATTGCTGAATACATAATTTTGTGCGGCAGCCATCTTGGATTAGAAAAATGATTACAAAATCGTTCTCAGCACCCTCGAGAACCTAGGATACGATACCCATAACTTAGTTATCATACTTTTGAGCAGCGGCCATCTTGGATTAGAAAAATGATCACAAAATCGTTCTCAGCACCCTCGAGAATTTCGGGTACGATACCCATAATGTAATTATCATAATTTTGAGCGGCGGCCATCTCGGATTTAAAAATGATCCCAAAATTGTTTTCTGCACCCTCGAGAACCTCGGACACGATATCCATATTGCTGAAAACTTAATTTTGTGCGGCGGCCATCTTGGATTAGAAAATTTATCACAATATCGTTCTCAGCACCCTCAAGAATCTCGGATACGATACCCATAATGTAGTTATCATAATTTTGAGCGGCGGCCATCTTGGCTTTCAAAAATGATTACAAAATCATTCTGTGCACTCTCGAGAACCTCGGATACGATACCCATATTTTTGTGATCATAATCTTGCACGGCGGCTATCTTGAAATTGAATAATGATCACAAAATCGTTCTCTGCAACCTCGAGAACCTCTGATACGATACCCATAATGTAGTTATCATAATTTTGAGCGGCGGCCATCTCGGATTTAAAAATGATCCCAAAATTGTTTACTGCACCCTCGAGGAACTCGGACACGATATACATATTGCTGAAAATATAATTGTTTGCGGCAGCCCTCTTGGATTTCTAAAATGATCGCAGAATTCTTCTCTGCACCCTCGAGAACCTCGGATACGATACCCATAATTTAGTTATCATACTTTTGAGCGGCGGCCATCTCGGATTTAAAAATGATCCCAAAATTGTTTTCTGCATCCTCGAGAACCTCGGATACGATACCCATAATGTAGTTATCATACTTTTGAGCGGCGGCCATCATGGATTAGAAAAATGAACACAAAATCGTTCTCAGCTTCCTCGAGAACCTCGGATACGATACCCATAATGTAGTTATCATAATTTTGAGCGGCGGCCATCTCAGATTTAAAAATGATCCCAAAATTGTTTTCTGCACCCTCGAGAACCTCGGACACGATATCCATATTGCTAAAATCATAATCTTGCACGGCGGCCCTCTTGGATTTGAAAAATGATCACAAAATCGTTCTCAGCACCCTCGAGAACCTCGTATACGATACCCATTATGTAGTTATCATACTTTTGAGCGGCGGCCATCTTGGATTTGGAAACTGATCACAGAATCGATCTCTGCACTTATTTTGAGCGGCGGCCATCTCGGATTTAAAAATGATCCCAAAATTGTTTTCTGCACCCTCGAGAACCTCGGACACGATATCCATATTGCTGAAAACATAATTTTGTGCGGCGGCCATCTTGGATTAGAAAAATGATCACAAAATCGTTCTCAGCACCCTCGAGAACCTCGGATACGATACCCATAATGTAGTTATCATACTTTTGAGCGGCGGCCATCTTGGATTAGAAAAATGATCACGAAATCGTTCTCAGCTTCCTCGAGAACCTCGGATACGATACCCATAATGTAGTTATCATAATTTTGAGCGGCGGCCATCTTGGATTTGGAAACTGATCACAGAATCGATCTCTGCACTTATTTTGAGCGGCGGCCATCTCGGATTTAAAAATGATCCCAAAATTGTTTTCTGCACCCTCGAGAACCTCGGACACGATATCCATATTGCTGAAATCATAATTTTGTGCGGCGGCCATCTTGGATTAGAAAAATGATTACAAAATCTATATTTACGATAGCACCCTCGAGAACCTCGGATACGATACCCATAATGTAGTTATCATACTTTTGAGCGGCGGCCATCTTGGATTTGAAAACTGATCACAGAATCGTTCTCTGCACCCTCAGGAACCTCGGATACGATACCCATAATAAAGTTATCATACATTTGAGTGGTGGCCATCTCGGATTTTAAAATGATCTCGAAATTGTTTTCTGCACCCTCGAGAACCTCGGACACGGTATCCATATTGCTGAAAACATAATTTTGTGCGGCGGCCATCTTGGATTAGAAAATTGATCACAAAATCGTTCTCAGCACCCTCAAGAATCTCGGATACGATACCCATAATGTAGTTATCACAATTTTGAGCGGCGGCCATCATGGATTTCAAAAATGATTACAAAATCATTCTGTGCACTCTCGAGAACCTCGGATACGATACCCATATTTTTGTGATCATAATCTTGCACGGCGGCTATCATCAAAATTGAATAATGATCACAAAATCGTTCTCTGCAACCTCGAGAACCTCTGATACGATACCCATAATGTAGTTATCATAATTTTGAGCGTCGGCCATCTCGGATTTAAAAATGATCCCAAAATTGTTTTCTGCACCCTCGAGAACCTCGGATACGATACCCATAATGTAGTTATCATACTTTTGAGCGGCGGCCATCATGGATTAGAAAAATGAACACAAAATCGTTCTCAGCTTCCTCGAGAACCTCGGATACGATACCCATAATGTAGTTATCATAATTTTGAGCGGCGGCCATCTCGGATTTAATAATTATCTCGAAATTGTTTTCTGTACCCTCGAGAACCTCGGACACGATATCCATATTGCTGAAAACATAATTTTGTGCGGCGGCCATCTTGGAATAGAAAATTGATCACAAAATCGTTCTCAGCACCCTCGAGAATCTCGGATACGATACCCATAATGTAGTTATCATAATTTTGAGTGGCGACCATCTTGAATTTTAAAACTGATTACAAAATCATTATGTGCACTCTCGAGAACCTCGGATACAATACCCGTATTTTTGTGATCATAATCTTGCACGGCGGCTATCTTGAAATTGAAAAATGATCACAAAATCGTTCTCTGCAACCTCGAGAACCTCTGATACGATACCCATAATTTAGTTATCATACTTTTGAGCGGCGGCCATCTCGGATTTAAAAATGATCCCAAAATTGTTTTCTGCACCCTCGAGAACCTCGGATACGATACCCATAATGTAGTTATCATACTTTTGAGCGGCGGCCATCATGGATTAGAAAAATGAACACAAAATCGTTCTCAGCTTCCTCGAGAACCTCGGATACGATACCCATAATGTAGTTATCATAATTTTGAGTGGCGACCATCTTGAATTTTAAAACTGATTACAAAATCATTATGTGCACTCTCGAGAACCTCGGATACAATACCCGTATTTTTGTGATCATAATCTTGCACGGCGGCTATCTTGAAATTGAAAAATGATCACAAAATCGTTCTCTGCAACCTCGAGAACCTCTGATACGATACCCATAATTTAGTTATCATACTTTTGAGCGGCGGCCATCTCGGATTTAAAAATGATCCCAAAATTGTTTTCTGCACCCTCGAGAACCTCGGATACGATACCCATAATGTAGTTATCATACTTTTGAGCGGCGGCCATCATGGATTAGAAAAATGAACACAAAATCGTTCTCAGCTTCCTCGAGAACCTCGGATACGATACCCATAATGTAGTTATCATAATTTTGAGCGGCGGCCATCTCAGATTTAAAAATGATCCCAAAATCGTTCTCAGCACCCTCGAGAATCTCGGATACGATACCCATAATGTAGTTATCATAATTTTGAGTGGCGACCATCTTGAATTTTTAAACTGATTACAAAATCATTATGTGCACTCTCGAGAACCTCGGATACAATACCCGTATTTTTGTGATCATAATCTTGCACGGCGGCTATCTTGAAATTGAAAAATGATCACAAAATCGTTCTCTGCAACCTCGAGAACCTCTGATACGATACCCATAATTTAGTTATCATACTTTTGAGCGGCGGCCATCTCGGATTTAATAATTATCTCGAAATTGTTTTCTGTACCCTCGAGAACCTCGGACACGATATCCATATTGCTGAAAACATAATTTTGTGCGGCGGCCATCTTGGAATAGAAAATTGATCACAAAATCGTTCTCAGCACCCTCGAGAATCTCGGATACGATACCCATAATGTAGTTATCATAATTTTGAGTGGCGACCATCTTGAATTTTAAAACTGATTACAAAATCATTATGTGCACTCTCGAGAACCTCGGATACAATACCCGTATTTTTGTGATCATAATCTTGCACGGCGGCTATCTTGAAATTGAAAAATGATCACAAAATCGTTCTCTGCAACCTCGAGAACCTCTGATACGATACCCATAATTTAGTTATCATACTTTTGAGCGGCGGCCATCTCGGATTTAAAAATGATCCCAAAATTGTTTTCTGCACCCTCGAGAACCTCGGATACGATACCCATAATGTAGTTATCATACTTTTGAGCGGCGGCCATCATGGATTAGAAAAATGAACACAAAATCGTTCTCAGCTTCCTCGAGAACCTCGGATACGATACCCATAATGTAGTTATCATAATTTTGAGCGGCGGCCATCTCAGATTTAAAAATGATCCCAAAATCGTTCTCAGCACCCTCGAGAATCTCGGATACGATACCCATAATGTAGTTATCATAATTTTGAGTGGCGACCATCTTGAATTTTTAAACTGATTACAAAATCATTATGTGCACTCTCGAGAACCTCGGATACAATACCCGTATTTTTGTGATCATAATCTTGCACGGCGGCTATCTTGAAATTGAAAAATGATCACAAAATCGTTCTCTGCAACCTCGAGAACCTCTGATACGATACCCATAATTTAGTTATCATACTTTTGAGCGGCGGCCATCTCGGAATTAAAAATGATCTCGAAATTGTTTTCTGTAACCTCGAGAAACTGGGACACGATATCCATAATGTAATTATCATAATTTTGAGCGGCAGCCATCTCGGATTTAAAAATGATCCCAAAATTGTTTTCTGCACCCTCGAGAACCTCGGACACGATATCCATATTGCTGAATACATAATTTTGTGCGGCAGCCATCTTGGATTAGAAAAATGATTACAAAATCGTTCTCAGCACCCTCACCCTCGAGAACCTAGGATACGATACCCATAATTTAGCTATCATACTAAACCAACTACACCCTCTACACCCTCGAGAACCTAGGATACGATACCCATAATTTAGCTATCATACTTTTGAGCAGCGGCCATCTTGGATTAGAAAAATGATCACAAAATCGTTCTCAGCACCCTCGAGAATTTCGGGTACGATACCCATAATGTAATTATCATAATTTTGAGCGGCGGCCATCTCGGATTTAAAAATGATCCCAAAATTGTTTTCTGCACCCTGGAGAACCTCGGACACGATATCCATATTGCTGAATACATAATTTTGTGCGGCAGCCATCTTGGATTAGAAAAATGATTACAAAATCGTTCTCAGCACCCTCGAGAACCTCGGATACGATACCCATAATGTAGTTATCATACTTTTGAGCGGCGGCCATCTTGGATTAGAAAAATGATCACAAAATCGTTCTCAGCACCCTCGAGAATTTCGGGTACGATACCCATAATGTAATTATCATAATTTTGAGCGGCGGCCATCTCGGATTTAAAAATGATCCCAAAATTGTTTTCTGCACCCTCGAGAACCTCGGACACGATATCCATATTGCTGAATACATAATTTTGTGCGGCAGCCATCTTGGATTAGAAAAATGATTACAAAATCGTTCTCAGCACCCTCGAGAACCTCGGATACGATACCCATAATGTAGTTATCATACTTTTGAGCGGCGGCCATCTTGGATTAGAAAAATGATCACAAAATCGTTAGCAGCTTCCTCGAGAACCTCGGATACGATACCCATAATGTAGTTATCATAATTTTGAGCGGCGGCCATCTCGGATTTAAAAATGATCCCAAAATTGTTTTCTGCACCGTCGAGAACCTCGGACACGATATCCATATTGCTGAAATCATAATTTTGTGCGACGGCCATCTTGGATTAGAAAAATGATTACAAAATCTATATTTACGATATTACCCTCGAGAACCTCGGATACGATACCCATAATGTAGTTATCATACTTTTGAGCGGCGGCCATCTTGGATTAGAAAAATGAACACAAAATCGTTCTCAGCTTCCTCGAGAACCTCGGATACGATACCCATAATATAGTTATCATACTTTTGAGCGGCGGCCATCTCGGATTTAAAAATGATCTCAAAATTGTTTTCTGCACCCTCGAGAACCTCGGACACGATATCCATATTGCTGAAAACATAATTTTGTGCGGCGGCCATCTTGGATTAGAAAATTTATCACAATATCGTTCTCAGCACCCTCAAGAATCTCGGATACGATACCCATAATGTAGTTATCATAATTTTGAGCGGCGGCCATCTTGGCTTTCAAAAATGATTACAAAATCATTCTGTGCACTCTCGAGAACCTCGGATACGATACCCATATTTTTGTGATCATAATCTTGCACGGCGGCTATCTTGAAATTGAATAATGATCACAAAATCGTTCTCTGCAACCTCGAGAACCTCTGATACGATACCCATAATGTAGTTATCATAATTTTGAGCGGCGGCCATCTCGGATTTAAAAATGATCCCAAAATTGTTTACTGCACCCTCGAGGAACTCGGACACGATATACATATTGCTGAAAATATAATTGTTTGCGACAGCCCTCTTGGATTTCTAAAATGATCGCAGAATTCTTCTCTGCACCCTCGAGAACCTCGGATACGATACCCATAATCTAGTTATCATACTTTTGAGCGGCGGCCATCTCGGATTTAATAATTATCTCGAAATTGTTTTCTGTACCCTCGAGAACCTCGGACACGATATCCATATTGCTGAAAACATAATTTTGTGCGGCGGCCATCTTGGAATAGAAAATTGATCACAAAATCGTTCTCAGCACCCTCGAGAATCTCGGATACGATACCCATAATGTAGTTATCATAATTTTGAGTGGCGACCATCTTGAATTTTAAAACTGATTACAAAATCATTATGTGCACTCTCGAGAACCTCGGATACAATACCCGTATTTTTGTGATCATAATCTTGCACGGCGGCTATCTTGAAATTGAAAAATGATCACAAAATCGTTCTCTGCAACCTCGAGAACCTCTGATACGATACCCATAATTTAGTTATCATACTTTTGAGCGGCGGCCATCTCGGATTTAAAAATGATCCCAAAATTGTTTTCTGCACCCTCGAGAACCTCGGATACGATACCCATAATGTAATTATCATACTTTTGAGCGGCGGCCATCTTGGATTAGAAAAATGAATACAAAATCGTTCTCAGCTTCCTCGAGAACCTCGGATACGATACCCATAATATAGTTATCATAATTTTGAGCGGCGGCCATCTCAGATTTAAAAATGATCCCAAAATTGTTTTCTGCACCCTCGAGAACCTCGGACACGATATCCATATTGCTGAAATCATAATTTTATGCGGCGGCCATCTTGGATTAGAAAAATGATTACAAAATCTATATTTACGATAGCATCCTCGAGAACCTCGGACACGATATCTATATTGCTGAATACATAATTTTGTGCAGCGGCCATCTAGGATTGGAAAAATGATCACAAAATCGTTCTCAGCACCCTCGAGAACCTCGGATACGATACCCATAATGTAGTCATCATACTTTTGAGCGGCGGCCATCATGGATTAGAAAAATGAACACAAAATCGTTCTCAGCTTCCTCGAGAACCTCGGATACGATACCCATAATGTAGTTATCATAATTTTGAGCGGCGGCCATCTCGGATTTAAAAATGATCCCAAAATTGTTTTCTGCACCCTCGAGAACCTCGGACACGATATCCATATTGCTGAAATCATAATTTTGTGCGGCGGCCATCTTGGATTAGAAAAATGATTACAAAATCTATATTTACGATAGCACCCTCGAGAACCTCGGATACGATACCCATAATGTAGTTATCATACTTTTGAGCGGCGGCCATCTTGGATTTGAAAACTGATCACAGAATCGTTCTCTGCACCCTCGAGAACGTCGGATACGATACCCATAATATAGTAATCATACTTTTGAGCGGCGGCCATCTCGGATTTAAAAATGATCTCAAAATTGTTTTCTGCACCCTCGAGAACCTCGGACACGATATCCATATTGCTGAAAACATAATTTTGTGCGGCGGCCATCTTGGATTAGAAAATTTATCACAAAATCGTTCTCAGCACCCTCAAGAATCTCGGATACGATACCCATAATGTAGTTATCATAATTTTGAGCGGCGGCCATCTTGGCTTTCAAAAATGATTACAAAATCATTCTGTGCACTCTCGAGAACCTCGGATACGATACCCATATTTTTGTGATAATAATCTTGCACGGCGGCTATTTTGAAATTGAAAATGATCGCAGAATTCTTTTCTGCACCCTCGAGAACCTCGGATACGATACCCATAATCTAGTTATCATACTTTTGAGCAGCGGCCATCTCGGATTTAAAAATGATCTCGAAATTGTTTTCTGCACCCTCGAGAACCTCGGACAAGATATCCATATTGCTGAATACATAATTTTGTGCGGCAGCCATCTTGGATTAGAAAAATGATTACAAAATCGTTCTCAGCACCCTCGAGAACCTAGGATACGATACCCATAACTTAGTTATCATACTTTTGAGCAGCGGCCATCTTGGATTAGAAAAATGATCACAAAATCGTTCTCAGCACCCTCGAGAATTTCGGGTACGATACCCATAATGTAATTATCATAATTTTGAGCGGCGGCCATCTCGGATTTAAAAATGATCCCAAAATTGTTTTCTGCACCCTCGAGAACCTCGGACACGATATCCATATTGCTGAAAACTTAATTTTGTGCGGCGGCCATCTTGGATTAGAAAATTTATCACAATATCGTTCTCAGCACCCTCAAGAATCTCGGATACGATACCCATAATGTAGTTATCATAATTTTGAGCGGCGGCCATCTTGGCTTTCAAAAATGATTACAAAATTGTTTACTGCACCCTCGAGGAACTCGGACACGATATACATATTGCTGAAAATATAATTGTTTGCGGCAGCCCTCTTGGATTTCTAAAATGATCGCAGAATTCTTCTCTGCACCCTCGAGAACCTCGGATACGATACCCATAATTTAGTTATCATACTTTTGAGCGGCGGCCATCTCGGATTTAAAAATGATCCCAAAATTGTTTTCTGCACCCTCGAGAACCTCGGATACGATACCCATAATGTAGTTATCATACTTTTGAGCGGCGGCCATCATGGATTAGAAAAATGAACACAAAATCGTTCTCAGCTTCCTCGAGAACCTCGGATACGATACCCATAATGTAGTTATCATAATTTTGAGCGGCGGCCATCTCAGATTTAAAAATGATCCCAAAATCGTTCTCAGCACCCTCGAGAACTCGGATACGATACCCATAATGTAGTTATCATAATTTTGAGTGGCGACCATCTTGAATTTTTAAACTGATTACAAAATCATTATGTGCACTCTCGAGAACCTCGGATACAATACCCGTATTTTTGTGATCATAATCTTGCACGGCGGCTATCTTGAAATTGAAAAATGATCACAAAATCGTTCTCTGCAACCTCGAGAACCTCTGATACGATACCCATAATTTAGTAATCATACTTTTGAGCGGCGGCCATCTCGGAATTAAAAATGATCTCGAAATTGTTTTCTGTAACCTCGAGAAACTGGGACACGATATCCATAATGTAATTATCATAATTTTGAGCGGCAGCCATCTCGGATTTAAAAATGATCCCAAAATTGTTTTCTGCACCCTCGAGAACCTCGGACACGATATCCATATTGCTGAATACATAATTTTGTGCGGCAGCCATCTTGGATTAGAAAAATGATTACAAAATCGTTCTCAGCACCCTCGAGAACCTAGGATACGATACCCATAATTTAGCTATCATACTTTTGAGCAGCGGCCATCTTGGATTAGAAAAATGATCACAAAATCGTTCTCAGCACCCTCGAGAATTTCGGGTACGATACCCATAATGTAATTATCATAATTTTGAGCGGCGGCCATCTCGGATTTAAAAATGATCCCAAAATTGTTTTCTGCACCCTCGAGAACCTCGGACACGATATCCATATTGCTGAATACATAATTTTGTGCGGCAGCCATCTTGGATTAGAAAAATGATTACAAAATCGTTCTCAGCACCCTCGAGAACCTCGGATACGATACCCATAATGTAGTTATCATACTTTTGAGCGGCGGCCATCTTGGATTAGAAAAATGATCACAAAATCGTTAGCAGCTTCCTCGAGAACCTCGGATACGATACCCATAATGTAGTTATCATAATTTTGAGCGGCGGCCATCTCGGATTTAAAAATGATCCCAAAATTGTTTTCTGCACCGTCGAGAACCTCGGACACGATATCCATATTGCTGAAATCATAATTTTGTGCGACGGCCATCTTGGATTAGAAAAATGATTACAAAATCTATATTTACGATATTACCCTCGAGAACCTCGGATACGATACCCATAATGTAGTTATCATACTTTTGAGCGGCGGCCATCTTGGATTAGAAAAATGAACACAAAATCGTTCTCAGCTTCCTCGAGAACCTCGGATACGATACCCATAATATAGTTATCATACTTTTGAGCGGCGGCCATCTCGGATTTAAAAATGATCTCAAAATTGTTTTCTGCACCCTCGAGAACCTCGGACACGATATCCATATTGCTGAAAACATAATTTTGTGCGGCGGCCATCTTGGATTAGAAAATTTATCACAATATCGTTCTCAGCACCCTCAAGAATCTCGGATACGATACCCATAATGTAGTTATCATAATTTTGAGCGGCGGCCATCTTGGCTTTCAAAAATGATTACAAAATCATTCTGTGCACTCTCGAGAACCTCGGATACGATACCCATATTTTTGTGATCATAATCTTGCACGGCGGCTATCTTGAAATTGAATAATGATCACAAAATCGTTCTCTGCAACCTCGAGAACCTCTGATACGATACCCATAATGTAGTTATCATAATTTTGAGCGGCGGCCATCTCGGATTTAAAAATGATCCCAAAATTGTTTACTGCACCCTCGAGGAACTCGGACACGATATACATATTGCTGAAAATATAATTGTTTGCGGCAGCCCTCTTGGATTTCTAAAATGATCGCAGAATTCTTCTCTGCACCCTCGAGAACCTCGGATACGATACCCATAATTTAGTTATCATACTTTTGAGCGGCGGCCATCTCGGATTTAAAAATGATCCCAAAATTGTTTTCTGCACCCTCGAGAACCTCGGATACGATACCCATAATGTAGTTATCATACTTTTGAGCGGCGGCCATCATGGATTAGAAAAATGAACACAAAATCGTTCTCAGCTTCCTCGAGAACCTCGGATACGATACCCATAATGTAGTTATCATAATTTTGAGCGGCGGCCATCTCAGATTTAAAAATGATCCCAAAATCGTTCTCAGCACCCTCGAGAACTCGGATACGATACCCATAATGTAGTTATCATAATTTTGAGTGGCGACCATCTTGAATTTTTAAACTGATTACAAAATCATTATGTGCACTCTCGAGAACCTCGGATACAATACCCGTATTTTTGTGATCATAATCTTGCACGGCGGCTATCTTGAAATTGAAAAATGATCACAAAATCGTTCTCTGCAACCTCGAGAACCTCTGATACGATACCCATAATTTAGTTATCATACTTTTGAGCGGCGGCCATCTCGGATTTAAAAATGATCCCAAAATTGTTTTCTGCACCCTCGAGAACCTCGGATACGATACCCATAATGTAATTATCATACTTTTGAGCGGCGGCCATCTTGGATTAGAAAAATGAATACAAAATCGTTCTCAGCTTCCTCGAGAACCTCGGATACGATACCCATAATATAGTTATCATAATTTTGAGCGGCGGCCATCTCAGATTTAAAAATGATCCCAAAATTGTTTTCTGCACCCTCGAGAACCTCGGACACGATATCCATATTGCTGAAATCATAATTTTGTGCGGCGGCCATCTTGGATTAGAAAAATGATTACAAAATCTATATTTACGATAGCATCCTCGAGAACCTCGGACACGATATCCATATTGCTGAATACATAATTTTGTGCAGCGGCCATCTAGGATTGGAAAAATGATCACAAAATCGTTCTCAGCACCCTCGAGAACCTCGGATACGATACCCATAATGTAGTCATCATACTTTTGAGCGGCGGCCATCTTGGATTAGAAAAATGAACACAAAATCGTTCTCAGCTTCCTCGAGAACCTCGGATACGATACCCATAATGTAGTTATCATAATTTTGAGCGGCGGCCATCTCGGATTTAAAAATGATCCCAAAATTGTTTTCTGCACCCTCGAGAACCTCGGACACGATATCCATATTGCTGAAATCATAATTTTGTGCGGCGGCCATCTTGGATTAGAAAAATGATTACAAAATCTATATTTACGATAGCACCCTCGAGAACCTCGGATACGATACCCATAATGTAGTTATCATACTTTTGAGCGGCGGCCATCTTGGATTTGAAAACTGATCACAGAATCGTTCTCTGCACCCTCAGGAACGTCGGATACGATACCCATAATATAGTAATCATACTTTTGAGCGGCGGCCATCTCGGATTTAAAAATGATCTCAAAATTGTTTTCTGCACCCTCGAGAACCTCGGACACGATATCCATATTGCTGAAAACATAATTTTGTGCGGCGGCCATCTTGGATTAGAAAATTTATCACAAAATCGTTCTCAGCACCCTCAAGAATCTCGGATACGATACCCATAATGTAGTTATCATAATTTTGAGCGGCGGCCATCTTGGCTTTCAAAAATGATTACAAAATCATTCTGTGCACTCTCGAGAACCTCGGATACGATACCCATATTTTTGTGATAATAATCTTGCACGGCGGCTATTTTGAAATTGAAAATGATCGCAGAATTCTTTTCTGCACCCTCGAGAACCTCGGATACGATACCCATAATCTAGTTATCATACTTTTGAGCAGCGGCCATCTCGGATTTAAAAATGATCTCGAAATTGTTTTCTGCACCCTCGAGAACCTCGGACAAGATATCCATATTGCTGAATACATAATTTTGTGCGGCGGCCATCTTGGATTAGAAAAATGATTACAAAATCGTTCTCAGCACCCTCGAGAACCTAGGATACGATACCCATAACTTAGTTATCATACTTTTGAGCAGCGGCCATCTTGGATTAGAAAAATGATCACAAAATCGTTCTCAGCACCCTCGAGAATTTCGGGTACGATACCCATAATGTAATTATCATAATTTTGAGCGGCGGCCATCTCGGATTTAAAAATGATCCCAAAATTGTTTTCTGCACCCTCGAGAACCTCGGACACGATATCCATATTGCTGAAAACTTAATTTTGTGCGGCGGCCATCTTGGATTAGAAAATTTATCACAATATCGTTCTCAGCACCCTCAAGAATCTCGGATACGATACCCATAATGTAGTTATCATAATTTTGAGCGGCGGCCATCTTGGCTTTCAAAAATGATTACAAAATCATTCTGTGCACTCTCGAGAACCTCGGATACGATACCCATATTTTTGTGATCATAATCTTGCACGGCGGCTATCTTGAAATTGAATAATGATCACAAAATCGTTCTCTGCAACCTCGAGAACCTCTGATACGATACCCATAATGTAGTTATCATAATTTTGAGCGGCGGCCATCTCGGATTTAAAAATGATCCCAAAATTGTTTACTGCACCCTCGAGGAACTCGGACACGATATACATATTGCTGAAAATATAATTGTTTGCGGCAGCCCTCTTGGATTTCTAAAATGATCGCAGAATTCTTCTCTGCACCCTCGAGAACCTCGGATACGATACCCATAATCTAGTTATCATACTTTTGAGCGGCGGCCATCTCGGATTTAATAATTATCTCGAAATTGTTTTCTGTACCCTCGAGAACCTCGGACACGATATCCATATTGCTGAAAACATAATTTTGTGCGGCGGCCATCTTGGAATAGAAAATTGATCACAAAATCGTTCTCAGCACCCTCGAGAATCTCGGATACGATACCCATAATGTAGTTATCATAATTTTGAGTGGCGACCATCTTGAATTTTAAAACTGATTACAAAATCATTATGTGCACTCTCGAGAACCTCGGATACAATACCCGTATTTTTGTGATCATAATCTTGCACGGCGGCTATCTTGAAATTGAAAAATGATCACAAAATCGTTCTCTGCAACCTCGAGAACCTCTGATACGATACCCATAATTTAGTTATCATAATTTTGAGCGGCGGCCATCTCGGATTTAAAAATGATCCCAAAATTGTTCTCTGCACCCTCGAGAACCTCGGATACGATACCCATAATGTAATTATCATACTTTTGAGCGGCGGCCATCTTGGATTAGAAAAATGAATACAAAATCGTTCTCAGCTTCCTCGAGAACCTCGGATACGATACCCATAATATAGTTATCATAATTTTGAGCGGCGGCCATCTCAGATTTAAAAATGATCCCAAAATTGTTTTCTGCACCCTCGAGAACCTCGGACACGATATCCATATTGCTGAAATCATAATTTTGTGCGGCGGCCATCTTGGATTAGAAAAATGATTACAAAATCTATATTTACGATAGCATCCTCGAGAACCTCGGACACGATATCCATATTGCTGAATACATAATTTTGTGCAGCGGCCATCTAGGATTGGAAAAATGATCACAAAATCGTTCTCAGCACCCTCGAGAACCTCGGATACGATACCCATAATGTAGTCATCATACTTTTGAGCGGCGGCCATCTTGGATTAGAAAAATGAACATAAAATCGTTCTCAGCTTCCTCGAGAACCTCGGATACGATACCCATAATGTAGTTATCATAATTTTGAGCGGCGGCCATCTCGGATTTAAAAATGATCCCAAAATTGTTTTCTGCACCCTCGAGAACCTCGGACACGATATCCATATTGCTGAAATCATAATTTTGTGCGGCGGCCATCTTGGATTAGAAAAATGATTACAAAATCTATATTTACGATAGCACCCTCGAGAACCTCGGATACGATACCCATAATGTAGTTATCATACTTTTGAGCGGCGGCCATCTTGGATTTGAAAACTGATCACAGAATCGTTCTCTGCACCCTCAGGAACGTCGGATACGATACCCATAATATAGTAATCATACTTTTGAGCGGCGGCCATCTCGGATTTAAAAATGATCTCAAAATTGTTTTCTGCACCCTCGAGAACCTCGGACACGATATCCATATTGCTGAAAACATAATTTTGTGCGGCGGCCATCTTGGATTAGAAAATTTATCACAAAATCGTTCTCAGCACCCTCAAGAATCTCGGATACGATACCCATAATGTAGTTATCATAATTTTGAGCGGCGGCCATCTTGGCTTTCAAAAATGATTACAAAATCATTCTGTGCACTCTCGAGAACCTCGGATACGATACCCATATTTTTGTGATAATAATCTTGCACGGCGGCTATTTTGAAATTGAAAATGATCGCAGAATTCTTTTCTGCACCCTCGAGAACCTCGGATACGATACCCATAATCTAGTTATCATACTTTTGAGCAGCGGCCATCTCGGATTTAAAAATGATCTCGAAATTGTTTTCTGCACCCTCGAGAACCTCGGACAAGATATCCATATTGCTGAATACATAATTTTGTGCGGCGGCCATCTTGGATTAGAAAAATGATTACAAAATCGTTCTCAGCACCCTCGAGAACCTAGGATACGATACCCATAACTTAGTTATCATACTTTTGAGCAGCGGCCATCTTGGATTAGAAAAATGATCACAAAATCGTTCTCAGCACCCTCGAGAATTTCGGGTACGATACCCATAATGTAATTATCATAATTTTGAGCGGCGGCCATCTCGGATTTAAAAATGATCCCAAAATTGTTTTCTGCACCCTCGAGAACCTCGGACACGATATCCATATTGCTGAAAACTTAATTTTGTGCGGCGGCCATCTTGGATTAGAAAATTTATCACAAAATCGTTCTCAGCACCCTCAAGAATCTCGGATACGATACCCATAATGTAGTTATCATAATTTTGAGCGGTGGCCATCTTGGCTTTCAAAAATGATTACAAAATCATTCTGTGCACTCTCGAGAACCTCGGATACGATACCCATATTTTTGTGATAATAATTCTGCACGGCGGCTATCTTGAAATTGAAAATGATCCCAAAATTGTTTTCTGCACCCTCGAGAACCTCGGACACGATATCCATATTGCTGAAATCATAATTTTGTGCGGCGGCCATCTTGGATTAGAAAAATGATTACAAAATCTATATTTACGATAGCATCCTCGAGAACCTCGGACACGATATCCATATTGCTGAATACATAATTTTGTGCGGCGGCCATCTAGGATTGGAAAAATGATCACAAAATCGTTCTCAGCACCCTCGAGAACCTCGGATACGATACCCATAATGTAGTCATCATACTTTTGAGCGGCGGCAATCTTGGATTAGAAAAATGAACACAAAATCGTTCTCAGCTTCCTCGAGAACCTCAGATACGATACCCATAATGTAGTTATCATAATTTTGAGCGGCGGCCATCTCGGATTTAAAAATGATCCCAAAATTATTTTCTGCACCCTCGAGAACCTCGGACACGATATCCATATTGCTGAAATCATAATTTTGTGCGGCGGCCATCTTGGATTAGAAAAATGATTACAAAATCTATATTTACGATAGCACCCTCGAGAACCTCGGATACGATACCCATAATGTAGTTATCATACTTTTGAGCGGCGGCCATCTTGGATTTGAAAACTGATCACAGAATCGTTCTCTGCACCCTCAGGAACGTCGGATACGATACCCATAATATAGTTATCATACTTTTGAGCGGCGGCCATCTCGGATTTAAAAATGATCTCAAAATTGTTTTCTGCACCCTCGAGAACCTCGGACACGATATCCATATTGCTGAAAACATAATTTTGTGCGGCGGCCATCTTGGATTAGAAAATTTATCACAATATCGTTCTCAGCACCCTCAAGAATCTCGGATACGATACCCATAATGTAGTTATCATAATTTTGAGCGGCGGCCATCTCGGATTTAAAAATTATCTCGAAATTGTTTTCTGTACCCTCGAGAACCTCGGACACGATATCCATATTGCTGAAAACATAATTTTGTGCGGCGGCCATCTTGGAATAGAAAATTGATCACAAAATCGTTCTCAGCACCCTCGAGAATCTCGGATACAATACCCATAATGTAGTTATCATAATTTTGAGTGGCGGCCATCTTGGCTTTCAAAAATGATTACAAAATCATTCTGTGCACTCTCGAGAACCTCGGATACGATACCCATATTTTTGTGATCATAATCTTGCACGGCGGCTATCTTGAAATTGAATAATGATCACAAAATCGTTCTCTGCAACCTCGAGAACCTCTGATACGATACCCATAATGTAGTTATCATAATTTTGAGCGGCGGCCATCTCGGATTTAAAAATGATCCCAAAATTGTTTACTGCACCCTCGAGGAACTCGGACACGATATACATATTGCTGAAAACATAATTGTTTGCGGCAGCCCTCTTGGATTTCTAAAAAGATCGCAGAATTCTTCTCTGCACCCTCGAGAACCTCGGATACGATACCCATAATCTAGTTATCATACTTTTGAGCGGCGGCCATCTCGGATTTAAAAATTATCTCGAAATTGTTTTCTGTACCCTCGAGAACCTCGGACACGATATCCATATTGCTGAAAACATAATTTTGTGCGGCGGCCATCTTGGAATAGAAAATTGATCACAAAATCGTTCTCAGCACCCTCGAGAATCTCGGATACAATACCCATAATGTAGTTATCATAATTTTGAGTGGCGACCATCTTGAATTTTAAAACTGATTACAAAATCATTATGTGCACTCTCGAGAACCTCGGATACAATACCCGTATTTTTGTGATCATAATCTTGCACGGCGGCTATCTTGAAATTGGAAAATGATCACAAAATCGTTCTCTGCAACCTCGAGAACCTCTGATACGATACCCATAATTTAGTTATCATACTTTTGAGCGGCGGCCATCTCGGATTTAAAAATGATCCCAAAATTGTTTTCTGCACCCTCGAGAACCTCGGATACGATACCCATAATGTAGTTATCATACTTTTGAGCGGCGGCCATCTTGGATTAGAAAAATGATCACAAAATCGTTCTCAGCTTCCTCGAGAACCTCGGATACGATACCCATAATGTAGTTATCATAATTTTGAGCGGCGGCCATCTCAGATTTAAAAATGATCCCAAAATTGTTTTCTGCACCCTCGAGAACCTCGGACACGATATCCATATTGCTGAAATCATAATTTTGTGCGGCGGCCATCTTGGATTAGAAAAATGATTACAAAATCTATATTTACGATAGCATCCTCGAGAACCTCGGACACGATATCCATATTGCTGAATACATAATTTTGTGCGGCGGCCATCTAGGATTGGAAAAATGATCACAAAATCGTTCTCAGCACCCTCGAGAACCTCGGATACGATACCCATAATGTAGTCATCATAGTTTTGAGCGGCGGCCATCTTGGATTAGAAAAATGAACACAAAATCGTTCTCAGCTTCCTCGAGAACCTCGGATACGATACCCATAATGTAGTTATCATAATTTTGAGCGGCGGCCATCTCGGATTTAAAAATGATCCCAAAATTGTTTTCTGCACCCTCGAGAACCTCGGACACGATATCCATATTGCTGAAATCATAATTTTGTGCGGCGGCCATCTTGGATTAGAAAAATGATTACAAAATCTATATTTACGATAGCACCCTCGAGAACCTCGGATACGATACCCATAATGTAGTTATCATACTTTTGAGCGGCGGCCATCTTGGATTTGAAAACTGATCACAGAATCGTTCTCTGCACCCTCAGGAACGTCGGATACGATACCCATAATATAGTTATCATACTTTTGAGCGGCGGCCATCTCGGATTTAAAAATGATCTCAAAATTGTTTTCTGCACCCTCGAGAACCTCGGACACGATATCCATATTGCTGAAAACATAATATTGTGCGGCGGCCATCTTGGATTAGAAAATTTATCACAAAATCGTTCTCAGCACCCTCAAGAATCTCGGATACGATACCCATAATGTAGTTATCATAATTTTGAGCGGCGGCCATCTTGGCTTTCAAAAATGATTGCAAAATCATTCTGTGCACTCTCGAGAACCTCGGATACGATACCCATATTTTTGTGATAATAATCTTGCACGGCGGCTATCTTGAAATTGAAAATGATCCCAAAATTGTTTTCTGCACCCTCGAGAACCTCGGACACGATATCCATATTGCTGAAATCATAATTTTGTGCGGCGGCCATCTTGGATTAGAAAAATGATTACACAATCTATATTTACGATAGCATCCTCGAGAACCTCGGACACGATATCCATATTGCTGAATACATAATTTAGTGCGGCGGCCATCTAGGATTGGAAAAATGATCACAAAATCGTTCTCAGCACCCTCGAGAACCTCGGATACGATACCCATAATGTAGTCATCATACTTTTGAGTGGCGGCCATCTTGGATTAGAAAAATGAACACAAAATCGTTCTCAGCTTCCTCGAGAACCTCGGATACGATACCCATAATGTAGTTATCATAATTTTGAGCGGCGGCCATCTCGGATTTAAAAATGATCCCAAAATTGTTTTCTGCACCCTCGAGAACCTCGGACACGATATCCATATTGCTGAAATCATAATTTTGTGCGGCGGCCATCTTGGATTAGAAAAATGATTACAAAATCTATATTTACGATAGCACCCTCGAGAACCTCGGATACGATACCCATAATGTAGTTATCATACTTTTGAGCGGCGGCCATCTTGGATTTGAAAACTGATCACAGAATCGTTCTCTGCACCCTCAGGAACGTCGGATACGATACCCATAATATAGTTATCATACTTTTGAGCGGCGGCCATCTCGGATTTAAAAATGATCTCAAAATTGTTTTCTGCACCCTCGAGAACCTCGGACACGATATCCATATTGCTGAAAACATAATTTTGTGCGGCGGCCATCTTGGATTAGAAAATTTATCACAATATCGTTCTCAGCACCCTCAAGAATCTCGGATACGATACCCATAATGTAGTTATCATAATTTTGAGCGGCGGCCATCTTGGCTTTCAAAAATGATTACAAAATCATTCTGTGCACTCTCGAGAACCTCGGATACGATACCCATATTTTTGTGATCATAATCTTGCACGGCGGCTTTCTTGAAATTGAATAATGATCACAAAATCGTTCTCTGCAACCTCGAAAACCTCTGATACGATACCCATAATGTAGTTATCATAATTTTGAGCGGCGGCCATCTCGGATTTAAAAATGATCCCAAAATTGTTTACTGCACCCTCGAGGAACTCGGACACGATATACATATTGCTGAAAACATAATTGTTTGCGGCAGCCCTCTTGGATTTCTAAACTGATCGCAGAATTCTTCTCTGCACCCTCGAGAACCTCGGATACGATACCCATAATCTAGTTATCATACTTTTGAGCGGCGGCCATCTCGGATTTAATAATTATCTCGAAATTGTTTTCTGTACCCTCGAGAACCTCGGACACGATATCCATATTGCTGAAAACATAATTTTGTGCGGCGGCCATCTTGGAATAGAAAATTGATCACAAAATCGTTCTCAGCACCCTCGAGAATCTCGGATACGATACCCATAATGTAGTTATCATAATTTTGAGTGGCGACCATCTTGAATTTTAAAACTGATTACAAAATCATTATGTGCACTCTCGAGAACCTCGGATACAATACCCGTATTTTTGTGATCATAATCTTGCACGGCGGCTATCTTGAAATTGAAAAATGATCACAAAATCGTTCTCTGCAACCTCGAGAACCTCTGATACGATACCCATAATTTAGTTATCATACTTTTGAGCGGCGGCCATCTCGGATTTAAAAATGATCCCAAAATTGTTTTCTGCACCCTCGAGAACCTCGGATACGATACCCATAATGTAGTTATCATACTTTTGAGCGGCGGCCATCTTGGAATAGAAAAATGAATACAAAATCGTTCTCAGCTTCCTCGAGAACCTCGGATACGATACCCATAATGTAGTTATCATAATTTTGAGCGGCGACCATCTTGAATTTTAAAACTGATTACAAAATCATTATGTGCACTCTCGAGAACCTCGGATACAATACCCGTATTTTTGTGATCATAATCTTGCACGGCGGCTATCTTGAAATTGAAAAATGATCACAAAATCGTTCTCTGCAACCTCGAGAACCTCTGATACGATACCCATAATTTAGTTATCATACTTTTGAGCGGCGGCCATCTCGGATTTAAAAATGATCCCAAAATTGTTTTCTGCACCCTCGAGAACCTCGGATACGATACCCATAATGTAGTTATCATACTTTTGAGCGGCGGCCATCTTGGATTAGAAAAATGAATACAAAATCGTTCTCAGCTTCCTCGAGAACCTCGGATACGATACCCATAATGTAGTTATCATAATTTTGAGCGGCGACCATCTTGAATTTTAAAACTGATTACAAAATCATTATGTGCACTCTCGAGAACCTCGGATACAATACCCGTATTTTTGTGATCATAATCTTGCACGGCGGCTATCTTGAAATTGAAAAATGATCACAAAATCGTTCTCTGCAACCTCGAGAACCTCTGATACGATACCCATAATTTAGTTATCATACTTTTGAGCGGCGGCCATCTCGGATTTAAAAATGATCCCAAAATTGTTTTCTGCACCCTCGAGAACCTCGGATACGATACCCATAATGTAGTTATCATACTTTTGAGCGGCGGCCATCTTGGATTAGAAAAATGAATACAAAATCGTTCTCAGCTTCCTCGAGAACCTCGGATACGATACCCATAATGTAGTTATCATAATTTTGAGCGGCGGCCATCTCAGATTTAAAAATGATCCCAAAATTGTTTTCTGCACCCTCGAGAACCTCGGACACGATATCCATATTGCTGAAATCATAATTTTGTGCGGCGGCCATCTTGGATTAGAAAAATGATTACAATATCTATATTTACGATAGCATCCTCGAGAACCTCGGACACGATATCCATATTGCTGCATACATAATTTTGTGCGGCGGCCATCTAGGATTGGAAAAATGATAACAAAATCGTTCTCAGCACCCTCGAGAACCTTGGATACGATACCCATAATGTAGCCATCATACTTTTGAGCGGCGGCCATCTTGGATTAGAAAAATGAACACAAAATCGTTCTCAGCTTCCTCGAGAACCTCGGATACGATACCCATAATGTAGTTATCATAATTTTGAGCGGCGGCCATCTCGGATTTAAAAATGATCCCAAAATTGTTTTCTGCACCCTCGAGAACCTCGGACACGATATCCATATTGCTGAAATCATAATTTTGTGCGGCGGCCATCTTGGATTAGAAAAATGATCACAGAATCGTTCTCTGCACCCTCAGGAACGTCGGATACGATACCCATAATGTAGTTATCATACTTTTGAGCGGCGGCCATCTTGGATTTGAAAACTGATCACAGAATCGTTCTCTGCACCCTCAGGAACGTCGGATACGATACCCATAATAAAGTTATCATACTTTTGAGCGGCGGCCATCTCGGATTTAAAAATGATCTCAAAATTGTTTTCTGCACCCTCGAGAACCTCGGACACGATATCCATATTGCTGAAAACATAATATTGTGCGGCGGCCATCTTGGATTAGAAAATTTATCACAAAATCGTTCTCAGCACCCTCAAGAATCTCGGATACGATACCCATAATGTAGTTATCATAATTTTGAGCGGCGGCCATCTTGGCTTTCAAAAATGATTACAAAATCATTCTGTGCACTCTCGAGAACCTCGGATACGATACCCATATTTTTGTGATAATAATCTTGCACGGTGGCTATCTTGAAATTGAAAATGATCCCAAAATTGTTTTCTGCACCCTCGAGAACCTCGGACACGATATCCATATTGCTGAAATCATAATTTTGTGCGGCGGCCATCTTGGATTAGAAAAATGATTACACAATCTATATTTACGATAGCATCCTCGAGAACCTCGGACACGATATCCATATTGCTGAATACATAATTTAGTGCGGCGGCCATCTAGGATTGGAAAAATGATCACAAAATCGTTCTCAGCACCCTCGAGAACCTCGGATACGATACCCATAATGTAGTCATCATACTTTTGAGCGGCGGCCATCTTGGATTAGAAAAATGAACACAAAATCGTTCTCAGCTTCCTCGAGAACCTCGGATACGATACCCATAATGTAGTTATCATAATTTTGAGCGGCGGCCATCTCGGATTTAAAAATGATCCCAAAATTGTTTTCTGCACCCTCGAGAACCTCGGACACGATATCCATATTGCTGAAATCATAATTTTGTGCGGCGGCCATCTTGGATTAGAAAAATGATTACAAAATCTATATTTACGATAGCACCCTCGAGAACCTCGGATACGATACCCATAATGTAGTTATCATACTTTTGAGCGGCGGCCATCTTGGATTTGAAAACTGATCACAGAATCGTTCTCTGCACCCTCAGGAACCTCGGATACGATACCCATAATATAGTTATCATACATTTGAGTGGTGGCCATCTCGGATTTTAAAATGATCTCGAAATTGTTTTCTGCACCCTCGAGAACCTCGGACACGGTATCCATATTGCTGAAAACATAATTTTGTGCGACGGCCATCTTGGATTAGAAAAATGATTACAAAATCTATATTTACGATAGCACCCTCGAGAACCTCGGATACGATACCCATAATGTAGTTATCATACTTTTGAGCGGCGGCCATCTTGGATTAGAAAAATGAACACAAAATCGTTCTCAGCTTCCTCGAGAACCTCGGATACGATACCCATAATATAGTTATCATACTTTTGAGCGGCGGCCATCTCGGATTTAAAAATGATCTCAAAATTGTTTTCTGCACCCTCGAGAACCTCGGACACGATATCCATATTGCTGAAAACATAATTTTGTGCGGCGGCCATCTTGGATTAGAAAATTTATCACAATATCGTTCTCAGCACCCTCAAGAATCTCGGATACGATACCCATAATGTAGTTATCATAATTTTGAGCGGCGGCCATCTTGGCTTTCAAAAATGATTACAAAATCATTCTGTGCACTCTCGAGAACCTCGGATACGATACCCATATTTTTGTGATCATAATCTTGCACGGCGGCTATCTTGAAATTGAATAATGATCACAAAATCGTTCTCTGCAACCTCGAGAACCTCTGATACGATACCCATAATGTAGTTATCATAATTTTGAGCGGCGGCCATCTCGGATTTAAAAATGATCCCAAAATTGTTTACTGCACCCTCGAGGAACTCGGACACGATATACATATTGCTGAAAATATAATTGTTTGCGGAAGCCCTCTTGGATTTCTAAAATGATCGCAGAATTCTTCTCTGCACCCTCGAGAACCTCGGATACGATACCCATAATCTAGTTATCATACTTTTGAGCGGCGGCCATCTCGGATTTAATAATTATCTCGAAATTGTTTTCTGTACCCTCGAGAACCTCGGACACGATATCCATATTGCTGAAAACATAATTTTGTGCGGCGGCCATCTTGGAATAGAAAATTGATCACAAAATCGTTCTCAGCACCCTCGAGAATCTCGGATACCGATACCCATAATGTAGTTATCATAATTTTGAGTGGCGACCATCTTGAATTTTAAAACTGATTACAAAATCATTATGTGCACTCTCGAGAACCTCGGATACAATACCCGTATTTTTGTGATCATAATCTTGCACGGCGGCTATCTTGAAATTGAAAAATGATCACAAAATCGTTCTCTGCAACCTCGAGAACCTCTGATACGATACCCATAATTTAGTTATCATACTTTTGAGCGGCGGCCATCTCGGATTTAAAAATGATCCCAAAATTGTTTTCTGCACCCTCGAGAACCTCGGATACGATACCCATAATGTAGTTATCATACTTTTGAGCGGCGGCCATCTTGGATTAGAAAAATGAATACAAAATTGTTCTCAGCTTCCTCGAGAACCTCGGATACGATACCCATAATGTAGTTATCATAATTTTGAGCGGCGGCCATCTCAGATTTAAAAATGATCCCAAAATTGTTTTCTGCACCCTCAAGAACCTCGGACACGATATCCATATTGCTGATATCATAATTTTGTGCGGCGGCCATCTTGGATTAGAAAAATGATTACAAAATCTATATTTACGATAGCATCCTCGAGAACCTCGGACACGATATCCATATTGCTGAATACATAATTTTGTGCAGCGGCCATCTAGGATTGGAAAAATGATCACAAAATCGTTCTCAGCACCCTCGAGAACCTCGGATACGATACCCATAATGTAGTCATCATACTTTTGAGCGGCGGCCATCTTGGATTAGAAAAATGAACACAAAATCGTTCTCAGCTTCCTCGAGAACCTCGGATACGATACCCATAATGTAGTTATCATAATTTTGAGCGGCGGCCATCTCGGATTTAAAAATGATCCCAAAATTGTTTTCTGCACCCTCGAGAACCTCGGGACACGATATCCATATTGCTGAAATCATAATTTTGTGCGGCGGCCATCTTGGATTAGAAAAATGATTACAAAATCTATATTTACGATAGCACCCTCGAGAACCTCGGATACGATACCCATAATGTAGTTATCATACTTTTGAGCGGCGGCCATCTTGGATTTGAAAACTGATCACAGAATCGTTCTCTGCACCCTCAGGAACGTCGGATACGATACCCATAATATAGTAATCATACTTTTGAGCGGCGGCCATCTCGGATTTAAAAATGATCTCAAAATTGTTTTCTGCACCCTCGAGAACCTCGGACACGATATCCATATTGCTGAAAACATAATTTTGTGCGGCGGCCATCTTGGATTAGAAAATTTATCACAAAATCGTTCTCAGCACCCTCAAGAATCTCGGATACGATACCCATAATGTAGTTATCATAATTTTGAGCGGCGGCCATCTTGGCTTTCAAAAATGATTACAAAATCATTCTGTGCACTCTCGAGAACCTCGGATACGATACCCATATTTTTGTGATAATAATCTTGCACGGCGGCTATCTTGAAATTGAAAATGATCGCAGAATTCTTTTCTGCACCCTCGAGAACCTCGGATACGATACCCATAATCTAGTTATCATACTTTTGAGCAGCGGCCATCTCGGATTTAAAAATGATCTCGAAATTGTTTTCTGCACCCTCGAGAACCTCGGACAAGATATCCATATTGCTGAATACATAATTTTGTGCGGCAGCCATCTTGGATTAGAAAAATGATTACAAAATCGTTCTCAGCACCCTCGAGAACCTAGGATACGATACCCATAACTTAGTTATCATACTTTTGAGCAGCGGCCATCTTGGATTAGAAAAATGATCACAAAATCGTTCTCAGCACCCTCGAGAATTTCGGGTACGATACCCATAATGTAATTATCATAATTTTGAGCGGCGGCCATCTCGGATTTAAAAATGATCCCAAAATTGTTTTCTGCACCCTCGAGAACCTCGGACACGATATCCATATTGCTGAAATCATAATTTTGTGCGGCGGCCATCTTGGATTAGAAAAATGATTACAAAATCTATATTTACGATAGCATCCTCGAGAACCTCGGACACGATATCCATATTGCTGAATACATAATTTTGTGCGGCGGCCATCTAGGATTGGAAAAATGATCACAAAATCGTTCTCAGCACCCTCGAGAACCTCGGATACGATACCCATAATGTAGTCATCATACTTTTGAGCGGCGGCAATCTTGGATTAGAAAAATGAACACAAAATCGTTCTCAGCTTCCTCGAGAACCTCGGATACGATACCCATAATGTAGTTATCATAATTTTGAGCGGCGGCCATCTCGGATTTAAAAATGATCCCAAAATTGTTTTCTGCACCCTCGAGAACCTCGGACACGATATCCATATTGCTGAAAACATAATTTTGTGCGGCGGCCATCTTGGATTAGAAAAATGATTACAAAATCTATATTTACGATAGCACCCTCGAGAACCTCGGATACGATACCCATAATGTAGTTATCATACTTTTGAGCGGCGGCCATCTTGGATTTGAAAACTGATCACAGAATCGTTCTCTGCACCCTCAGGAACGTCGGATACGATACCCATAATATAGTTATCATACTTTTGAGCGGCGGCCATCTCGGATTTAAAAATGATCTCAAAATTGTTTTCTGCACCCTCGAGAACCTCGGACACGATATCCATATTGCTGAAAACATAATTTTGTGCGGCGGCCATCTTGGATTAGAAAATTTATCACAATATCGTTCTCAGCACCCTCAAGAATCTCGGATACGATACCCATAATGTAGTTATCATAATTTTGAGCGGCGGCCATCTCGGATTTAAAAATTATCTCGAAATTGTTTTCTGTACCCTCGAGAACCTCGGACACGATATCCATATTGCTGAAAACATAATTTTGTGCGGCGGCCATCTTGGAATAGAAAATTGATCACAAAATCGTTCTCAGCACCCTCGAGAATCTCGGATACAATACCCATAATGTAGTTATCATAATTTTGAGTGGCGGCCATCTTGGCTTTCAAAAATGATTACAAAATCATTCTGTGCACTCTCGAGAACCTCGGATACGATACCCATATTTTTGTGATCATAATCTTGCACGGCGGCTATCTTGAAATTGAATAATGATCACAAAATCGTTCTCTGCAACCTCGAGAACCTCTGATACGATACCCATAATGTAGTTATCATAATTTTGAGCGGCGGCCATCTCGGATTTAAAAATGATCCCAAAATTGTTTACTGCACCCTCGAGGAACTCGGACACGATATACATATTGCTGAAAACATAATTGTTTGCGGCAGCCCTCTTGGATTTCTAAAATGATCGCAGAATTCTTCTCTGCACCCTCGAGAACCTCGGATACGATACCCATAATCTAGTTATCATAATTTTGAGCGGCGGCCATCTCGGATTTAAAAATTATCTCGAAATTGTTTTCTGTACCCTCGAGAACCTCGGACACGATATCCATATTGCTGAAAACATAATTTTGTGCGGCGGCCATCTTGGAATAGAAAATTGATCACAAAATCGTTCTCAGCACCCTCGAGAATCTCGGATACAATACCCATAATGTAGTTATCATAATTTTGAGTGGCGACCATCTTGAATTTTAAAACTGATTACAAAATCATTATGTGCACTCTCGAGAACCTCGGATACAATACCCGTATTTTTGTGATCATAATCTTGCACGGCGGCTATCTTGAAATTGGAAAATGATCACAAAAATCGTTCTCTGCAACCTCGAGAACCTCTGATACGATACCCATAATTTAGTTATCATACTTTTGAGCGGCGGCCATCTCGGATTTAAAAATGATCCCAAAATTGTTTTCTGCACCCTCGAGAACCTCGGATACGATACCCATAATGTAGTTATCATACTTTTGAGCGGCGGCCATCTTGGATTAGAAAAATGAACACAAAATCGTTCTCAGCTTCCTCGAGAACCTCGGATACGATTCCCATAATGTAGTTATCATAATTTTGAGCGGCGGCCATCTCAGATTTAAAAATGATCCCAAAATTGTTTTCTGCACCCTCGAGAACCTCGGACACGATATCCATATTGCTGAAATCATAATTTTGTGCGGCGGCCATCTTGGATTAGAAAAATGATTACAAAATCTATACTTACGATAGCGTCCTCGAGAACCTCGGACACGATATCCATATTGCTGAATACATAATTTTGTGCGGCGGCCATCTAGGATTGGAAAAATGATCACAAAATCGTTCTCAGCACCCTCGAGAACCTCGGATACGATACCCATAATGTAGTCATCATACTTTTGAGCGGCGGCCATCTTGGATAAGAAAAATGAACACAAAATCGTTCTCAGCTTCCTCGAGAACCTCGGATACGATACCCATAATGTAGTTATCATAATTTTGAGCGGCGGCCATCTCGGATTTAAAAATGATCCCAAAATTGTTTTCTGCACCCTCGAGAACCTCGGACACGATATCCATATTGCTGAAATCATAATTTTGTGCGGCGGCCATCTTGGATTAGAAAAATGATTACAAAATCTATATTTACGATAGCACCCTCGAGAACCTCGGATACGATACCCATAATGTAGTTATCATACTTTTGAGCGGCGGCCATCTTGGATTTGAAAACTGATCACAGAATCGTTCTCTGCACCCTCAGGAACGTCGGATACGATACCCATAATATAGTTATCATACTTTTGAGCGGCGGCCATCTCGGATTTAAAAATGATCTCAAAATTGTTTTCTGCACCCTCGAGAACCTCGGACACGATATCCATATTGCTGAAAACATAATATTGTGCGGCGGCCATCTTGGATTAGAAAATTTATCACAAAATCGTTCTCAGCACCCTCAAGAATCTCGGATACGATACCCATAATGTAGTTATCATAATTTTGAGCGGCGGCCATCTTGGCTTTCAAAAATGATTACAAAATCATTCTGTGCACTCTCGAGAACCTCGGATACGATACCCATATTTTTGTGATAATAATCTTGCACGGCGGCTATCTTGAAATTGAAAATGATCCCAAAATTGTTTTCTGCACCCTCGAGAACCTCGGACACGATATCCATATTGCTGAAATCATAATTTTGTGCGGCGGCCATCTTGGATTAGAAAAATGATTACACAATCTATATTTACGATAGCATCCTCGAGAACCTCGGACACGATATCCATATTGCTGAATACATAATTTAGTGCGGCGGCCATCTAGGATTGGAAAAATGATCACAAAATCGTTCTCAGCACCCTCGAGAACCTCGGATACGATACCCATAATGTAGTCATCATACTTTTGAGTGGCGGCCATCTTGGATTAGAAAAATGAACACAAAATCGTTCTCAGCTTCCTCGAGAACCTCGTATACGATACCCATAATGTAGTTATCATAATTTTGAGCGGCGGCCATCTCGGATTTAAAAATGATCCCAAAATTGTTTTCTGCACCCTCGAGAACCTCGGACACGATATCCATATTGCTGAAATCATAATTTTGTGCGGCGGCCATCTTGGATTAGAAAAATGATTACAAAATCTATATTTACGATAGCACCCTCGAGAACCTCGGATACGATACCCATAATGTAGTTATCATACTTTTGAGCGGCGGCCATCTTGGATTTGAAAACTGATCACAGAATCATTCTCTGCACCCTCAGGAACGTCGGATACGATACCCATAATATAGTTATCATACTTTTGAGCGGCGGCCATCTCGGATTTAAAAATGATCTCAAAATTGTTTTCTGCACCCTCGAGAACCTCGGACACGATATCCATATTGCTGAAAACATAATTTTGTGCGGCGGCCATCTTGGATTAGAAAATTTATCACAATATCGTTCTCAGCACCCTCAAGAATCTCGGATATGATACCCATAATGTAGTTATCATAATTTTGAGCGGCGGCCATCTTGGCTTTCAAAAATGATTACAAAATCATTCTGTGCACTCTCGAGAACCTCGGATACGATACCCATATTTTTGTGATCATAATCTTGCACGGCGGCTTTCTTGAAATTGAATAATGATCACAAAATCTTTCTCTGCAACCTCGAGAACCTCTGATACGATACCCATAATTTAGTTATCATACTTTTGAGCGGCGGCCATCTCGGATTTAAAAATGATCCCAAAATTGTTTTCTGCACCCTCGAGAACCTCGGATACGATACCCATAATGTAGTTATCATACTTTTGAGCGGCGGCCATCTTGGATTAGAAAAATGAATACAAAATCGTTCTCAGCTTCCTCGAGAACCTCGGATACGATACCCATAATGTAGTTATCATAATTTTGAGCGGCGGCCATCTCAGATTTAAAAATGATCCCAAAATTGTTTTCTGCACCCTCGAGAACCTCGGACACGATATCCATATTGCTGAAATCATAATTTTGTGCGGCGGCCATCTTGGATTAGAAAAATGATTACAATATCTATATTAACGATAGCATCCTCGAGAACCTCGGACACGATATCCATATTGCTGAATACATAATTTTGTGCGGCGGCCATCTAGGATTGGAAAAATGATAACAAAATCGTTCTCAGCACCCTCGAGAACCTTGGATACGATACCCATAATGTAGCCATCATACTTTTGAGCGGCGGCCATCTTGGATTAGAAAAATGAACACAAAATCGTTCTCAGCTTCCTCGAGAACCTCGGATACGATACCCATAATGTAGTTATCATAATTTTGAGCGGCGGCCATCTCGGATTTAAAAATGATCCCAAAATTGTTTTCTGCACCCTCGAGAACCTCGGACACGATATCCATATTGCTGAAAACATAATTTTGTGCGGCGGCCATCTTGGATTAGAAAATTTATCACAATATCGTTCTCAGCACCCTCAAGAATCTCGGATACGATACCCATAATGTAGTTATCATAATTTTGAGCGGCGGCCATCTTGGCTTTCAAAAATGATTACAAAATCATTCTGTGCACTCTCGAGAACCTCGGATACGATACCCATATTTTTGTGATCATAATCTTGCACGGCGGCTTTCTTGAAATTGAATAATGATCACAAAATCGTTCTCTGCAACCTCGAGAACCTCTGATACGATACCCATAATGTAGTTATCATAATTTTGAGCGGCGGCCATCTCGGATTTAAAAATGATCCCAAAATTGTTTACTGCACCCTCGAGGAACTCGGACACGATATACATATTGCTGAAAACATAATTGTTTGCGGCAGCCCTCTTGGATTTCTAAAATGATCGCAGAATTCTTCTCTGCACCCTCGAGAACCTTGGATACGATACCCATAATCTAGTTATCATACTTTTGAGCGGCGGCCATCTCGGATTTAATAATTATCTCGAAATTGTTTTCTGTACCCTCGAGAACCTCGGACACGATATCCATATTGCTGAAAACATAATTTTGTGCGGCGGCCATCTTGGAATAGAAAATTGATCACAAAATCGTTCTCAGCACCCTCGAGAATCTCGGATACGATACCCATAATGTAGTTATCATAATTTTGAGTGGCGACCATCTTGAATTTTAAAACTGATTACAAAATCATTATGTGCACTCTCGAGAACCTCGGATACAATACCCGTATTTTTGTGATCATAATCTTGCACGGCGGCTATCTTGAAATTGAAAAATGATCACAAAATCGTTCTCTGCAACCTCGAGAACCTCTGATACGATACCCATAATTTAATTATCATACTTTTGAGCGGCGGCCATCTCGGATTTAAAAATGATCCCAAAATTGTTTTCTGCACCCTCGAGAACCTCGGATACGATACCCATAATGTAGTTATCATACTTTTGAGCGGCGGCCATCTTGGATTAGAAAAATGAATACAAAATCGTTCTCAGCTTCCTCGAGAACCTCGGATACGATACCCATAATGTAGTTATCATAATTTTGAGCGGCGGCCATCTCAGATTTAAAAATGATCCCAAAATTGTTTTCTGCACCCTCGAGAACCTCGGACACGATATCCATATTGCTGAAATCATAATTTTGTGCGGCGGCCATCTTGGATTAGAAAAATGATTACAATATCTATATTTACGATAGCATCCTCGAGAACCTCGGACACGATATCCATATTGCTGAATACATAATTTTGTGCGGCGGCCATCTAGGATTGGAAAAATGATAACAAAATCGTTCTCAGCACCCTCGAGAACCTTGGATACGATACCCATAATGTAGCCATCATACTTTTGAGCGGCGGCCATCTTGGATTAGAAAAATGAACACAAAATCGTTCTTAGCTTCCTCGAGAACCTCGGATACGATACCCATAATGTAGTTATCATAATTTTGAGCGGCGGCCATCTCGGATTTAAAAATGATCCCAAAATTGTTTTCTGCACCCTCGAGAACCTCGGACACGATATCCATATTGCTGAAATCATAATTTTGTGCGGCGGCCATCTTGGATTAGAAAAATGATTACAAAATCTATATTTACGATAGCACCCTCGAGAACCTCGGATACGTTACCCATAATGTAGTTATCATACTTTTGAGCGGCGGCCATCTTGGATTTGAAAACTGATCACAGAATCGTTCTCTGCACCCTCAGGAACGTCGGATACGATACCCATAATATAGTTATCATACTTTTGAGCGGCGGCCATCTCGGATTTAAAAATGATCTCAAAATTGTTTTCTGCACCCTCGAGAACCTCGGACACGATATCCATATTGCTGAAAACATAATTTTGTGCGGCGGCCATCTTGGATTAGAAAATTTATCACAATATCGTTCTCAGCACCCTCAAGAATCTCGGATACGATACCCATAATGTAGTTATCATAATTTTGAGCGGCGGCCATCTCGGATTTAAAAATGATCCCAAAATTGTTTTCTGCACCCTCGAGAACCTCGGACACGATATCCATATTGCTGAAAACTTAATTTTGTGCGGCGGCCATCTTGGATTAGAAAATTTATCACAAAATCGTTCTCAGCACCCTCGAGAATTTCGGGTACGATACCCATAATGTAATTATCATAATTTTGAGCGGCGGCCATCTCGGATTTAAAAATGATCCCAAAATTGTTTTCTGCACCCTCGAGAACCTCGGACACGATATCCATATTGCTGAAAACTTAATTTTGTGCGGCGGCCATCTTGGATTAGAAAATTTATCACAAAATCGTTCTCAGCACCCTCAAGAATCTCGGATACGATACCCATAATGTAGTTATCATAATTTTGAGCGGCGGCCATCTTGGCTTTCAAAAATGATTACAAAATCATTCTGTGCACTCTCGAGAACCTCGGATACGATACCCATATTTTTGTGATAATAATTCTGCACGGCGGCTATCTTGAAATTGAAAATGATCCCAAAATTGTTTTCTGCACCCTCGAGAACCTCGGACACGATATCCATATTGCTGAAATCATAATTTTGTGCGGCGGCCATCTTGGATTAGAAAAATGATTACAAAATCTATATTTACGATAGCATCCTCGAGAACCTCGGACACGATATCCATATTGCTGAATACATAATTTTGTGCGGCGGCCATCTAGGATTGGAAAAATGATCACAAAATCGTTCTCAGCACCCTCGAGAACCTCGGATACGATACCCATAATGTAGTCATCATACTTTTGAGCGGCGGCAATCTTGGATTAGAAAAATGAACACAAAATCGTTCTCAGCTTCCTCGAGAACCTCGGATACGATACCCATAATGTAGTTATCATAATTTTGAGCGGCGGCCATCTCGGATTTAAAAATGATCCCAAAATTGTTTTCTGCACCCTCGAGAACCTCGGACACGATATCCATATTGCTGAAATCATAATTTTGTGCGGCGGCCATCTTGGATTAGAAAAATGATTACAAAATCTATATTTACGATAGCACCCTCGAGAACCTCGGATACGATACCCATAATGTAGTTATCATAATTTTGAGCGGCGGCCATCTCAGATTTAAAAATGATCCCAAAATTGTTTTCTGCACCCTCGAGAACCTCGGACACGATATCCATATTGCTGAAATCATAATTTTGTGCGGCGGCCATCTTGGATTAGAAAAATGATTACAATATCTATATTTACGATAGCATCCTCGAGAACCTCGGACACGATATCATTATTGCTGAATACATAATTTTGTGCGGCGGCCATCTAGGATTGGAAAAATGATAACAAAATCGTTCTCAGCACCCTCGAGAACCTTGGATACGATACCCATAATGTAGCCATCATACTTTTGAGCGGCGGCCATCTTGGATTAGAAAAATGAACACAAAATCGTTCTTAGCTTCCTCGAGAACCTCGGATACGATACCCATAATGTAGTTATCATAATTTTGAGCGGCGGCCATCTCGGATTTAAAAATGATCCCAAAATTGTTTTCTGCACCCTCGAGAACCTCGGACACGATATCCATATTGCTGAAATCATAATTTTGTGCGGCGGCCATCTTGGATTAGAAAAATGATTACAAAATCTATATTTACGATAGCACCCTCGAGAACCTCGGATACGATACCCATAATGTAGTTATCATACTTTTGAGCGGCGGCCATCTTGGATTTGAAAACTGATCACAGAATCGTTCTCTGCACCCTCAGGAACGTCGGATACGATACCCATAATATAGTTATCATACTTTTGAGCGGCGGCCATCTCGGATTTAAAAATGATCTCAAAATTGTTTTCTGCACCCTCGAGAACCTCGGACACGATATCCATATTGCTGAAAACATAATTTTGTGCGGCGGCCATCTTGGATTAGAAAATTTATCACAATATCGTTCTCAGCACCCTCAAGAATCTCGGATACGATACCCATAATGTAGTTATCATAATTTTGAGCGGCGGCCATCTCGGATTTAAAAATGATCCCAAAATTGTTTTCTGCACCCTCGAGAACCTCGGACACGATATCCATATTGCTGAAAACTTAATTTTGTGCGGCGGCCATCTTGGATTAGAAAATTTATCACAAAATCGTTCTCAGCACCCTCGAGAATTTCGGGTACGATACCCATAATGTAATTATCATAATTTTGAGCGGCGGCCATCTCGGATTTAAAAATGATCCCAAAATTGTTTTCTGCACCCTCGAGAACCTCGGACACGATATCCATATTGCTGAAAACTTAATTTTGTGCGGCGGCCATCTTGGATTAGAAAATTTATCACAAAATCGTTCTCAGCACCCTCAAGAATCTCGGATACGATACCCATAATGTAGTTATCATAATTTTGAGCGGCGGCCATCTTGGCTTTCAAAAATGATTACAAAATCATTCTGTGCACTCTCGAGAACCTCGGATACGATACCCATATTTTTGTGATAATAATTCTGCACGGCGGCTATCTTGAAATTGAAAATGATCCCAAAATTGTTTTCTGCACCCTCGAGAACCTCGGACACGATATCCATATTGCTGAAATCATAATTTTGTGCGGCGGCCATCTTGGATTAGAAAAATGATTACAAAATCTATATTTACGATAGCATCCTCGAGAACCTCGGACACGATATCCATATTGCTGAATACATAATTTTGTGCGGCGGCCATCTAGGATTGGAAAAATGATCACAAAATCGTTCTCAGCACCCTCGAGAACCTCGGATACGATACCCATAATGTAGTCATCATACTTTTGAGCGGCGGCAATCTTGGATTAGAAAAATGAACACAAAATCGTTCTCAGCTTCCTCGAGAACCTCGGATACGATACCCATAATGTAGTTATCATAATTTTGAGCGGCGGCCATCTCGGATTTAAAAATGATCCCAAAATTGTTTTCTGCACCCTCGAGAACCTCGGACACGATATCCATATCGCTGAAATCATAATTTTGTGCGGCGGCCATCTTGGATTAGAAAAATGATTACAAAATCTATATTTACGATAGCACCCTCGAGAACCTCGGATACGATACCCATAATGTAGTTATCATACTTTTGAGCGGCGGCCATCTTGGATTTGAAAACTGATCACAGAATCGTTCTCTGCACCCTCAGGAACGTCGGATACGATACCCATAATATAGTTATCATACTTTTGAGCGGCGGCCATCTCGGATTTAAAAATGATCTCAAAATTGTTTTCTGCACCCTCGAGAACCTCGGACACGATATCCATATTGCTGAAAACATAATTTTGTGCGGCGGCCATCTTGGATTAGAAAATTTATCACAATATCGTTCTCAGCACCCTCAAGAACCTCGGATACGATACCCATAATGTAGTTATCATAATTTTGAGCGGCGGCCATCTCGGATTTAAAAATTATCTCGAAATTGTTTTCTGTACCCTCGAGAACCTCGGACACGATATCCATATTGCTGAAAACATAATTTTGTGCGGCGGCCATCTTGGAATAGAAAATTGATCACAAAATCGTTCTCAGCACCCTCGAGAATCTCGGATACAATACCCATAATGTAGTTATCATAATTTTGAGTGGCGGCCATCTTGGCTTTCAAAAATGATTACAAAATCATTCTGTGCACTCTCGAGAACCTCGGATACGATACCCATATTTTTGTGATCATAATCTTGCACGGCGGCTATCTTGAAATTGAATAATGATCACAAAATCGTTCTCTGCAACCTCGAGAACCTCTGATACGATACCCATAATGTAGTTATCATAATTTTGAGCGGCGGCCATCTCGGATTTAAAAATGATCCCAAAATTGTTTACTGCACCCTCGAGGAACTCGGACACGATATACATATTGCTGAAAACATAATTGTTTGCGGCAGCCCTCTTGGATTTCTAAAATGATCGCAGAATTCTTCTCTGCACCCTCGAGAACCTCGGATACGATACCCATAATCTAGTTATCATACTTTTGAGCGGCGGCCATCTCGGATTTAAAAATTATCTCGAAATTGTTTTCTGTACCCTCGAGAACCTCGGACACGATATCCATATTGCTGAAAACATAATTTTGTGCGGCGGCCATCTTGGAATAGAAAATTGATCACAAAATCGTTCTCAGCACCCTCGAGAATCTCGGATACAATACCCATAATGTAGTTATCATAATTTTGAGTGGCGACCATCTTGAATTTTAAAACTGATTACAAAATCATTATGTGCACTCTCGAGAACCTCGGATACAATACCCGTATTTTTGTGATCATAATCTTGCACGGCGGCTATCTTGAAATTGGAAAATGATCACAAAATCGTTCTCTGCAACCTCGAGAACCTCTGATACGATACCCATAATTTAGTTATCATACTTTTGAGCGGCGGCCATCTCGGATTTAAAAATGATCCCAAAATTGTTTTCTGCACCCTCGAGAACCTCGGATACGATACCCATAATGTAGTTATCATACTTTTGAGCGGCGGCCATCTTGGATTAGAAAAATGATCACAAAATCGTTCTCAGCTTCCTCGAGAACCTCGGATACGATACCCATAATGTAGTTATCATAATTTTGAGCGGCGGCCATCTCAGATTTAAAAATGATCCCAAAATTGTTTTCTGCACCCTCGAGAACCTCGGACACGATATCCATATTGCTGAAATCATAATTTTGTGCGGCGGCCATCTTGGATTAGAAAAATGATTACAAAATCTATATTTACGATAGCATCCTCGAGAACCTCGGACACGATATCCATATTGCTGAATACATAATTTTGTGCGGCGGCCATCTTGGATTGGAAAAATGATCACAAAATCGTTCTCAGCACCCTCGAGAACCTCGGATACGATACCCATAATGTAGTCATCATACTTTTGAGCGGCGGCCATCTTGGATTAGAAAAATGAACACAAAATCGTTCTCAGCTTCCTCGAGAACCTCGGATACGATACCCATAATGTAGTTATCATAATTTTGAGCGGCGGCCATCTCGGATTTAAAAATGATCCCAAAATTGTTTTCTGCACCCTCGAGAACCTCGGACACGATATCCATATTGCTGAAATCATAATTTTGTGCGGCGGCCATCTTGGATTAGAAAAATGATTACAAAATCTATATTTACGATAGCACCCTCGAGAACCTCGGATACGATACCCATAATGTAGTTATCATAATTTTGAGCGGCGGCCATCTCGGATTTAAAAATGATCCCAAAATTGTTTTCTGCACCCTCGAGAACCTCGGACACGATATCCATATTGCTGAAATCATAATTTTGTGCGGCGGCCATCTTGGATTAGAAAAATGATTACAAAATCTATATTTACGATAGCACCCTCGAGAACCTCGGATACGATACCCATAATGTAGTTATCATACTTTTGAGCGGCGGCCATCTTGGATTTGAAAACTGATCACAGAATCGTTCTCTGCACCCTCGGGAACGTCGGATACGATACCCATAATATAGTTATCATACTTTTGAGCGGCGGCCATCTCGGATTTAAAAATGATCTCAAAATTGTTTTCTGCACCCTCGAGAACCTCGGACACGATATCCATATTGCTGAAAACATAATTTTGTGCGGCGGCCATCTTGGATTAGAAAATTTATCACAATATCGTTCTCAGCACCCTCGAGAACCTCGGATACGATACCCATAATGTAGTTATCATAATTTTGAGCGGCGGCCATCTCGGATTTAAAAATTATCTCGAAATTGTTTTCTGTACCCTCGAGAACCTCGGACACGATATCCATATTGCTGAAAACATAATTTTGTGCGGCGGCCATCTTGGAATAGAAAATTGATCACAAAATCGTTCTCAGCACCCTCGAGAATCTCGGATACAATACCCATAATGTAGTTATCATAATTTTGAGTGGCGGCCATCTTGGCTTTCAAAAATGATTACAAAATCATTCTGTGCACTCTCGAGAACCTCGGATACGATACCCATATTTTTGTGATCATAATCTTGCACGGCGGCTATCTTGAAATTGAATAATGATCACAAAATCGTTCTCTGCAACCTCGAGAACCTCTGATACGATACCCATAATGTAGTTATCATAATTTTGAGCGGCGGCCATCTCGGATTTAAAAATGATCCCAAAATTGTTTACTGCACCCTCGAGGAACTCGGACACGATATACATATTGCTGAAAACATAATTGTTTGCGGCAGCCCTCTTGGATTTCTAAAATGATCGCAGAATTCTTCTCTGCACCCTCGAGAACCTCGGATACGATACCCATAATCTAGTTATCATACTTTTGAGCGGCGGCCATCTCGGATTTAAAAATTATCTCGAAATTGATTTCTGTACCCTCGAGAACCTCGGACACGATATCCATATTGCTGAAAACATAATTTTGTGCGGCGGCCATCTTGGAATAGAAAATTGATCACAAAATCGTTCTCAGCACCCTCGAGAATCTCGGATACAATACCCATAATGTAGTTATCATAATTTTGAGTGGCGACCATCTTGAATTTTAAAACTGATTACAAAATCATTATGTGCACTCTCGAGAACCTCGGATACAATACCCGTATTTTTGTGATCATAATCTTGCACGGCGGCTATCTTGAAATTGGAAAATGATCACAAAATCGTTCTCTGCAACCTCGAGAACCTCTGATACGATACCCATAATTTAGTTATCATACTTTTGAGCGGCGGCCATCTCGGATTTAAAAATGATCCCAAAATTGTTTTCTGCACCCTCGAGAACCTCGGATACGATACCCATAATGTAGTTATCATACTTTTGAGCGGCGGCCATCTTGGATTAGAAAAATGAACACAAAATCGTTCTCAGCTTCCTCGAGAACCTCGGATACGATACCCATAATGTAGTTATCATACTTTTGAGCGGCGGCCATCTCAGATTTAAAAATGATCCCAAAATTGTTTTCTGCACCCTCGAGAACCTCGGACACGATATCCATATTGCTGAAATCATAATTTTGTGCGGCGGCCATCTTGGATTAGAAAAATGATTACAAAATCTATATTTACGATAGCATCCTCGAGAACCTCGGACACGATATCCATATTGCTGAATACATAATTTTGTGCGGCGGCCATCTAGGATTGGAAAAATGATCACAAAATCGTTCTCAGCACCCTCGAGAACCTCGGATACGATACCCATAATGTAGTCATCATACTTTTGAGCGGCGGCCATCTTGGATTAGAAAAATGAACACAAAATCGTTCTCAGCTTCCTCGAGAACCTCGGATACGATACCCATAATGTAGTTATCATAATTTTGAGCGGCGGCCATCTCGGATTTAAAAATGATCCCAAAATTGTTTTCTGCACCCTCGAGAACCTCGGACACGATATCCATATTGCTGAAATCATAATTTTGTGCGGCGGCCATCTTGGATTAGAAAAATGATTACAAAATCTATATTTACGATAGCACCCTCGAGAACCTCGGATACGATACCCATAATGTAGTTATCATACTTTTGAGCGGCGGCCATCTTGGATTTGATAACTGATCACAGAATCGTTTTCTGCACCCTCAGGAACGTCGGATACGATACCCATAATATAGTTATCATACTTTTGAGCGGCGGCCATCTCGGATTTAAAAATGATCTCAAAATTGTTTTCTGCACCCTCGAGAACCTCGGACACGATATCCATATTGCTGAAAACATAATATTGTTCGGCGGCCATCTTGGATTAGAAAATTTATCACAAAATCGTTCTCAGCACCCTCAAGAATCTCGGATACGATACCCATAATGTAGTTATCATAATTTTGAGCGGCGGCCATCTTGGCTTTCAAAAATGATTACAAAATCATTCTGTGCACTCTCGAGAACCTCGGATACGATACCCATATTTTTGTGATAATAATCTTGCACGGCGGCTATCTTGAAATTGAAAATGATCCCAAAATTGTTTTCTGCACCCTCGAGAACCTCGGACACGATATCCATATTGCTGAAATCATAATTTTGTGCGGCGGCCCTCTTGGATTAGAAAAATGATTACACAATCTATATTTACGATAGCATCCTCGAGAACCTCGGACACGATATCCATATTGCTGAATACATAATTTAGTGCGGCGGCCATCTAGGATTGGAAAAATGATCACAAAATCGTTCTCAGCACCCTCGAGAACCTCGGATACGATACCCATAATGTAGTCATCATACTTTTGAGTGGCGGCCATCTTGGATTAGAAAAATGAACACAAAATCGTTCTCAGCTTCCTCGAGAACCTCGGATACGATACCCATAATGTAGTTATCATAATTTTGAGCGGCGGCCATCTCGGATTTAAAAATGATCCCAAAATTGTTTTCTGCACCCTCGAGAACCTCGGACACGATATCCATATTGCTGAAATCATAATTTTGTGCGGCGGCCATCTTGGATTAGAAAAATGATTACAAAATCTATATTTACGATAGCACCCTCGAGAACCTCGGATACGATACCCATAATGTAGTTATCATACTTTTGAGCGGCGGCCATCTTGGATTTGAAAACTGATCACAGAATCATTCTCTGCACCCTCAGGAACGTCGGATACGATACCCATAATATAGTTATCATACTTTTGAGCGGCGGCCATCTCGGATTTAAAAATGATCTCAAAATTGTTTTCTGCACCCTCGAGAACCTCGGACACGATATCCATATTGCTGAAAACATAATTTTGTGCGGCGGCCATCTTGGATTAGAAAATTTATCACAATATCGTTCTCAGCACCCTCAAGAATCTCGGATACGATACCCATAATGTAGTTATCATAATTTTGAGCGGCGGCCATCTTGGCTTTCAAAAATGATTACAAAATCATTCTGTGCACTCTCGAGAACCTCGGATACGATACCCATATTTTTGTGATCATAATCTTGCACGGCGGCTTTCTTGAAATTGAATAATGATCACAAAATCGTTCTCTGCAACCTCGAGAACCTCTGATACGATACCCATAATGTAGTTATCATAATTTTGAGCGGCGGCCATCTCGGATTTAAAAATGATCCCAAAATTGTTTACTGCACCCTCGAGGAACTCGGACACGATATACATATTGCTGAAAACATAATTGTTTGCGGCAGCCCTCTTGGATTTCTAAAATGATCGCAGAATTCTTCTCTGCACCCTCGAGAACCTCGGATACGATACCCATAATCTAGTTATCATACTTTTGAGCGGCGGCCATCTCGGATTTAATAATTATCTCGAAATTGTTTTCTGTACCCTCGAGAACCTCGGACACGATATCCATATTGCTGAAAACATAATTTTGTGCGGCGGCCATCTTGGAATAGAAAATTGATCACAAAATCGTTCTCAGCACCCTCGAGAATCTCGGATACGATACCCATAATGTAGTTATCATAATTTTGAGTGGCGACCATCTTGAATTTTAAAACTGATTACAAAATCATTATGTGCACTCTCGAGAACCTCGGATACAATACCCGTATTTTTGTGATCATAATCTTGCACGGCGGCTATCTTGAAATTGAAAAATGATCACAAAATCGTTCTCTGCAACCTCGAGAACCTCTGATACGATACCCATAATTTAGTTATCATACTTTTGAGCGGCGGCCATCTCGGATTTAAAAATGATCCCAAAATTGTTTTCTGCACCCTCGAGAACCTCGGATACGATACCCATAATGTAGTTATCATACTTTTGAGCGGCGGCCATCTTGGATTAGAAAAATGAATACAAAATCGTTCTCAGCTTCCTCGAGAACCTCGGATACGATACCCATAATGTAGTTATCATAATTTTGAGCGGCGGCCATCTCAGATTTAAAAATGATCCCAAAATTGTTTTCTGCACCCTCGAGAACCTCGGACACGATATCCATATTGCTGAAATCATAATTTTGTGCGGCGGCCATCTTGGATTAGAAAAATGATTACAATATCTATATTTACGATAGCATCCTCGAGAACCTCGGACACGATATCCATATTGCTGAATACATAATTTTGTGCGGCGGCCATCTACGATTGGAAAAATGATAACAAAATCGTTCTCAGCACCCTCGAGAACCTTGGATACGATACCCATAATGTAGCCATCATACTTTTGAGCGGCGGCCATCTTGGATTAGAAAAATGAACACAAAATCGTTCTCAGCTTCCTCGAGAACCTCGGATACGATACCCATAATGTAGTTATCATAATTTTGAGCGGCGGCCATCTCGGATTTAAAAATGATCCCAAAATTGTTTTCTGCACCCTCGAGAACCTCGGACACGATATCCATATTGCTGAAAACATAATTTTGTGCGGCGGCCATCTTGGATTAGAAAATTTATCACAATATCGTTCTCAGCACCCTCAAGAATCTCGGATACGATACCCATAATGTAGTTATCATAATTTTGAGCGGCGGCCATCTTGGCTTTCAAAAATGATTACAAAATCATTCTGTGCACTCTCGAGAACCTCGGATACGATACCCATATTTTTGTGATCATAATCTTGCACGGCGGCTTTCTTGAAATTGAATAATGATCACAAAATCGTTCTCTGCAACCTCGAGAACCTCTGATACGATACCCATAATGTAGTTATCATAATTTTGAGCGGCGGCCATCTCGGATTTAAAAATGATCCCAAAATTGTTTACTGCACCCTCGAGGAACTCGAACACGATATACATATTGCTGAAAACATAATTGTTTGCGGCAGCCCTCTTGGATTTCTAAAATGATCGCAGAATTCTTCTCTGCACCCTCGAGAACCTCGGATACGATACCCATAATCTAGTTATCATACTTTTGAGCGGCGGCCATCTCGGATTTAATAATTATCTCGAAATTGTTTTCTGTACACTCGAGAACCTCGGACACGATATCCATATTGCTGAAAACATAATTTTGTGCGGCGGCCATCTTGGAATAGAAAATTGATCACAAAATCGTTCTCAGCACCCTCGAGAATCTCGGATACGATACCCATAATGTAGTTATCATAATTTTGAGTGGCGACCATCTTGAATTTTAAAACTGATTACAAAATCATTATGTGCACTCTCGAGAACCTCGGATACAATACCCGTATTTTTGTGATCATAATCTTGCACGGCGGCTATCTTGAAATTGAAAAATGATCACAAAATCGTTCTCTGCAACCTCGAGAACCTCTGATACGATACCCATAATTTAGTTATCATACTTTTGAGCGGCGGCCATCTCGGATTTAAAAATGATCCCAAAATTGTTTTCTGCACCCTCGAGAACCTCGGATACGATACCCATAATGTAGTTATCATACTTTTGAGCGGCGGCCATCTTGGATTAGAAAAATGAATACAAAATCGTTCTCAGCTTCCTCGAGAACCTCGGATACGATACCCATAATGTAGTTATCATAATTTTGAGCGGCGGCAATCTCAGATTTAAAAATGATCCCAAAATTGTTTTCTGCACCCTCGAGAACCTCGGACACGATATCCATATTGCTGAAATCATAATTTTGTGCGGCGGCCATCTTGGATTAGAAAAATGATTACAATATCTATATTTACGATAGCATCCTCGAGAACCTCGGACACGATATCCATATTGCTGAATACATAATTTTGTGCGGCGGCCATCTAGGATTGGAAAAATGATAACAAAATCGTTCTCAGCACCCTCGAGAACCTTGGATACGATACCCATAATGTAGCCATCATACTTTTGAGCGGCGGCCATCTTGGATTAGAAAAATGAACACAAAATCGTTCTCAGCTTCCTCGAGAACCTCGGATACGATACCCATAATGTAGTTATCATAATTTTGAGCGGCGGCCATCTCGGATTTAAAAATGATCCCAAAATTGTTTTCTGCACCCTCGAGAACATCGGACACGATATCCATATTGCTGAAATCATAATTTTGTGCGGCGGCCATCTTGGATTAGAAAAATGATTACAAAATCTATATTTACGATAGCACCCTCGAGAACCTCGGATACGATACCCATAATGTAGTTATCATACTTTTGAGCGGCGGCCATCTTGGATTTGAAAACTGATCACAGAATCGTTCTCTGCACCCTCAGGAACGTCGGATACGATACCCATAATAAAGTTATCATACTTTTGAGCGGCGGCCATCTCGGATTTAAAAATGATCTCAAAATTGTTTTCTGCACCCTCGAGAACCTCGGACACGATATCCATATTGCTGAAAACATAATATTGTGCGGCGGCCATCTTGGATTAGAAAATTTATCACAAAATCGTTCTCAGCACCCTCAAGAATCTCGGATACGATACCCATAATGTAGTTATCATAATTTTGAGCGGCGGCCATCTTGGCTTTCAAAAATGATTACAAAATCATTCTGTGCACTCTCGAGTACCTCGGATACGATACCCATATTTTTGTGATAATAATCTTGCACGGTGGCTATCTTGAAATTGAAAATGATCCCAAAATTGTTTTCTGCACCCTCGAGAACCTCGGACACGATATCCATATTGCTGAAATCATAATTTTGTGCGGCGGCCATCTTGGATTAGAAAAATGATTACACAATCTATATTTACGATAGCATCCTCGAGAACCTCGGACACGATATCCATATTGCTGAATACATAATTTAGTGCGGCGGCCATCTAGGATTGGAAAAATGATCACAAAATCGTTCTCAGCACCCTCGAGAACCTCGGATACGATACCCATAATGTAGTCATCATACTTTTGAGCGGCGGCCATCTTGGATTAGAAAAATGAACACAAAATCGTTCTCAGCTTCCTCGAGAACCTCGGATACGATACCCATAATGTAGTTATCATAATTTTGAGCGGCGGCCATCTCGGATTTAAAAATGATCCCAAAATTGTTTTCTGCACCCTCGAGAACCTCGGACACGATATCCATATTGCTGAAATCATAATTTTGTGCGGCGGCCATCTTGGATTAGAAAAATGATTACAAAATCTATATTTACGATAGCACCCTCGAGAACCTCGGATACGATACCCATAATGTAGTTATCATACTTTTGAGCGGCGGCCATCTTGGATTTGAAAACTGATCACAGAATCGTTCTCTGCACCCTCAGGAACGTCGGATACGATACCCATAATATAGTTATCATACTTTTGAGCGGCGGCCATCTCGGATTTAAAAATGATCTCAAAATTGTTTTCTGCACCCTCGAGAACCTCGGACACGATATCCATATTGCTGAAAACATAATTTTGTGCGGCGGCCATCTTGGATTAGAAAATTTATCACAATATCGTTCTCAGCACCCTCAAGAATCTCGGATACGATACCCATAATGTAGTTATCATAATTTTGAGCGGCGGCCATCTTGGCTTTCAAAAATGATTACAAAATCATTCTGTGCACTCTCGAGAACCTCGGATACGATACCCATATTTTTGTGATCATTATCTTGCACGGCGGCTTTCTTGAAATTGAATAATGATCACAAAATCGTTCTCTGCAACCTCGAGAACCTCTGATACGATACCCATAATGTAGTTATCATAATTTTGAGCGGCGGCCATCTCGGATTTAAAAATGATCCCAAAATTGTTTACTGCACCCTCGAGAACCTCGGACACGATATACATATTGCTGAAAACATAATTGTTTGCGGCAGCCCTCTTGGATTTCTAAAATGATCGCAGAATTCTTCTCTGCACCCTCGAGAACCTCGGATACGATACCCATAATCTAGTTATCATACTTTTGAGCGGCGGCCATCTCGGATTTAATAATTATCTCGAAATTGTTTTCTGTACCCTCGAGAACCTCGGACACGATATCCATATTGCTGAAAACATAATTTTGTGCGGCGGCCATCTTGGAATAGAAAATTGATCTCAAAATCGTTCTCAGCACCCTCGAGAATCTCGGATACGATACCCATAATGTAGTTATCATAATTTTGAGTGGCGACAATCTTGAATTTTAAAACTGATTACAAAATCATTATGTGCACTCTCGAGAACCTCGGATACAATACCCGTATTTTTGTGATCATAATCTTGCACGGCGGCTATCTTGAAATTGAAAAATGATCACAAAATCGTTCTCTGCAACCTCGAGAACCTCTGATACGATACCCATAATTTAGTTATCATACTTTTGAGCGGCGGCCATCTCGGATTTAAAAATGATCCCAAAATTGTTTTCTGCACCCTCGAGAACCTCGGATACGATACCCATAATGTAGTTATCATACTTTTTTTGAGCGGCGGCCATCTTGGATTAGAAAAATGAATACAAAATCGTTCTCAGCTTCCTCGAGAACCTCGGATACGATACCCATAATGTAGTTATCATAATTTTGAGCGGCGGCCATCTCAGATTTAAAAATGATCCCAAAATTGTTTTCTGCACCCTCGAGAACCTCGGACACGATATCCATATTGCTGAAATCATAATTTTGTGCGGCGGCCATCTTGGATTAGAAAAATGATTACAATATCTATATTTACGATAGCATCCTCGAGAACCTCGGACACGATATCCATATTGCTGAATACATAATTTTGTGCGGCGGCCATCTAGGATTGGAAAAATGATAACAAAATCGTTCTCAGCACCCTCGAGAACCTTGGATACGATACCCATAATGTAGCCATCATACTTTTGAGCGGCGGCCATCTTGGATTAGAAAAATGAACACAAAATCGTTCTCAGCTTCCTCGAGAACCTCGGATACGATACCCATAATGTAGTTATCATAATTTTGAGCGGCGGCCATCTCGGATTTAAAAATGATCCCAAAATTGTATTCTGCACCCTCGAGAACCTCGGACACGATATCCATATTGCTGAAATCATAATTTTGTGCGGCGGCCATCTTTGATTAGAAAAATGATTACAAAATCTATATTTACGATAGCACCCTCGAGAACCTCGGATACGATACCCATAATGTAGTTATCATACTTTTGAGCGGCGGCCATCTTGGATTTGAAAACTGATCACAGAATCGTTCTCTGCACCCTCGGGAACGTCGGTTACGATACCCATAATAAAGTTATCATACTTTTGAGCGGCGGCCATCTCGGATTTAAAAATGATCTCAAAATTGTTTTCTGCACCCTCGAGAACCTCGGACACGATATCCATATTGCTGAAAACATAATTTTGTGCGGCGGCCATCTTGGATTAGAAAATTTATCACAAAATCGTTCTCAGCACCCTCAAGAATCTCGGATACGATACCCATAATGTAGTTATCATATTTTGAGCGGCGGCAATCTTGGCTTTCAAAAATGATTACAAAATCATTCTGTGCACTCTCGAGAACCTCGGATACGATACCCATATTTTTGTGATAATAATCTTGCACGGCGGCTATCTTGAAATTGAAAATGATCGCAGAATTCTTTTCTGCACCCTCGAGAACCTCGGATACGATACTCATAATCTAGTTATCATACTTTTGAGCGGCGGCCATCTCGGATTTAAAAATGATCTCGAAATTGTTTTCTGCACCCTCGAGAACCTCGGACACGATATCCATATTGCTGAAAACTTAATTTTGTGCGGCGGCCATCTTGGATTAGAAAATTTATCACAAAATCGTTCTCAGCACCCTCAAGAATCTCGGATACGATACCCATATTTTTGTGATAATAATTCTGCACAGCGGCTATCTTGAAATTGAAAATGATCCCAAAATTGTTTTCTGCACCCTCGAGAACCTCGGACACGATATCCATATTGCTGAAATCATAATTTTGTGCGGCGGCCATCTTGGATTAGAAAAATGATTACAAAATCTATATTTACGATAGCATCCTCGAGAACCTCGGACACGATATCCATATTGCTGAATACATAATTTTGTGCGGCGGCCATCTAGGATTGGAAAAATGATCACAAAATCGTTCTCAGCACCCTCGAGAACCTCGGATACGATACCCATAATGTAGTTATCATAATTTTGAGCGGCGGCCATCTCGGATTTAAAAATGATCCCAAAATTGTTTTCTGCACCCTCGAGAACCTCGGACACGATATCCATATTGCTGAAATCATAATTTTGTGCGGCGGCCATCTTGGATTAGAAAAATGATTACAAAATCTATATTTACGATAGCACCCTCGAGAACCTCGGATACGATACCCATAATGTAGTTATCATACTTTTGAGCGGCGGCCATCTTGGATTTGAAAACTGATCACAGAATCGTTCTCTGCACCCTCAGGAACGTCGGATACGATACCCATAATATAGTTATCATACTTTTGAGCGGCGGCCATCTCGGATTTAAAAATGATCTCAAAATTGTTTTCTGCACCCTCGAGAACCTCGGACACGATATCCATATTGCTGAAAACATAATTTTGTGCGGCGGCCATCTTGGATTAGAAAAATGAACACAAAATCGTTCTCAGCTTCCTCGAGAACCTCGGATACGATACCCATAGTGTAGTTATCATAATTTTGAGCGGCGGCCATCTCAGATTTAAAAATGATCCCAAAATTGTTTTCTGCACCCTCGAGAACCTCGGACACGATATCCATATTGCTGAAATCATAATTTTGTGCGGCGGCCATCTTGGATTAGAAAAATGATTACAAAATCTATATTTACGATAGCACCCTCGAGAACCTCGGATACGATACCCATAATGTAGTTATCATACTTTTGAGCGGCGGCCATCTTGGATTTGAAAAATGATTACAAAATCTATATTTACGATAGCATCCTCGAGAACCTCGGACACGATATCCATATTGCTGAATACATAATTTTGTGCGGCGGCCATCTAGGATTGGAAAAATGATCACAAAATCGTTCTCAGCACCCTCGAGAACCTCGGATACGATACCCATAATGTAGTCATCATACTTTTGAGCGGCGGCCATCTTGGATTAGAAAAATGAACACAAAATCGTTCTCAGCTTCCTCGAGAACCTCGGATACGATACCCATAATGTAGTTATCATAATTTTGAGCGGCGGCCATCTCGGATTTAAAAATGACCCCAAAATTGTTTTCTGCACCCTCGAGAACCTCGGACACGATATCCATATTGCTGAAATCATAATTTTGTGCGGCGGCCATCTTGGATTAGAAAAATGATTACAAAATCTATATTTACGATAGCACCCTCGAGAACCTCGGATACGATACCCATAATGTAGTTATCATACTTTTGAGCGGCGGCCATCTTGGATTTGAAAACTGATCACAGAATCGTTCTCTGCACCCTCAGGAACGTCGGATACGATACCCATAATATAGTTATCATACTTTTGAGCGGCGGCCATCTCGGATTTAAAAATGATCTCAAAATTGTTTTCTGCACCCTCGAGAACCTCGGACACGATATCCATATTGCTGAAAACATAATTTTGTGCGGCGGCCATCTTGGATTAGAAAAATGAACACAAAATCGTTCTCAGCTTCCTCGAGAACCTCGGATACGATACCCATAATGTAGTTATCATAATTTTGAGCGGCGGCCATCTCAGATTGAAAAATGATCCCAAAATTGTTTTCTGCACCCTCGAGAACCTCGGACACGATATCCATATTGCTGAAATCATAATTTTGTGCGGCGGCCATCTTGGATTAGAAAAATGATTACAAAATCTATATTTACGATAGCATCCTCGAGAACCTCGGACACGATATCCATATTGCTGAATACATAATTTTGTGCGGCGGCCATCTAGGATTGGAAAAATGATCACAAAATCGTTCTCAGCACCCTCGAGAACCTCGGATACGATACCCATAATGTAGTCATCATACTTTTGAGCGGCGGCCATCTTGGATTAGAAAAATGAACACAAAATCGTTCTCAGCTTCCTCGAGAACCTCGGATACGATACCCATAATGTAGTCATCATACTTTTGAGCGGCGGCCATCTCGGATTTAAAAATGATCCCAAAATTGTATTCTGCACCCTCGAGAACCTCGGACACGATATCCATATTGCTGAAATCATAATTTTGTGCGGCGGCCATCTTGGATTAGAAAAATGATTACAAAATCTATATTTACGATAGCACCCTCGAGAACCTCGGATACGATACCCATAATGTAGTTATCATACTTTTGAGCGGCGGCCATCTTGGATTTGAAAACTGATCACAGAATCGTTCTCTGCACCCTCAGGAACGTCGGATACGATACCCATAATATAGTTAACATACTTTTGAGCGGCGGCCATCTCGGATTTAAAAATGATCTCAAAATTGTTTTCTGCACCCTCGAGAACCTCGGACACGATATCCATATTGCTGAAAACATAATTTTGTGCGGCGGCCATCTTGGATTAGAAAATTCATCACAAAATCGTTCTCAGCACCCTCAAGAATCTCGGATACGATACCCATAATGTAGTTATCATAATTTTGAGCGGCGGCCATCTTGGCTTTCAAAAATGATTACAAAATCATTCTGTGCACTCTCGAGAACCTCGGATACGATACCCATATTTTTGTGATAATAATCTTGCACGGCGGCTATCTTGAAATTGAAAATGATCGCAGAATTCTTCTCTGCACCCTCGAGAACCTCGGATACGATACCCATAATCTAGTTATCATACTTTTGAGCGGCGGCCATCTCGGATTTAAAAATGATCTCGATATTGTTTTCTGCACCCTCGAGAACCTCGGACACGATATCCATATTGCTGAATACATAATTTTGTGCGGCAGCCATCTTGGATTAGAAAAATGATTACAAAATCGTTCTCAGCACCCTCGAGAACCTAGGATACGATACCCATAATTTAGTTATCATACATTTGAGCAGCGGCCATCTTGGATTAGAAAAATGATCACAAAATCGTTCTCAGCACCCTCGAGAATTTCGGGTACGATACCCATAATGTAATTATCATAATTTTGAGCGGCGGCCATCTCGGATTTAAAAATGATCCCAAAATTGTTTTCTGCACCCTCGAGAACCTCGGACACGATATCCATATTGCTGAAAACTTAATTTTGTGCAGCGGCCATCTTGGATTAGAAAACTGATCACAAAATCGTTCTCAGCACCCTCAAGAACCTCGGATACGATACCCATAATGAAGTTATCATACTTTTGAGCGGCGGCCATCTTGGATTTGAAAACTGATCACAAAATCGTTCTCAGGACTCTCGAGAACCTCGGATACGATACCCATAATGTAGTTATCATAATTTTGAGCGTCAGCTATCTCGGAATTAAAAATGATCCCAAAATTGTTTTCTGCACCCTCGAGAACCTACGATACGATACCCATAAATTAGTTATCATACTTTTGAGCGGCAGCCATCTCGGAGTTAAAAATGATCCCAAAATTGTTTTCTGCACCCTCGAGAACCTCGGACACGATATCCATATTGCTGAAAACATAATTTTGTGCGGCGGCCATCTTGGATTAGAAAAATGATCACAAAATCGTTCTCAGCACCCTCGAGAACCTCGGATACGATACCCATAATGTAGTTATCATACTTTTGAGCGGCGGCCATCTTGGATTAGAAAAATGATCACAAAATCGTTCTCAGCTTCCTCGAGAACCTCGGATACGATACCCATAATGTAGTTATCATAATTTTGAGCGTCAGCTATCTCGGAATTAAAAATGATCCCAAAATTGTTTTCTGCACCCTCGAGAACCTACGATACGATACCCATAAATAAGTTATCATACTTTTGAGCGGCAGCCATCTCGGAGTTAAAAATGATCCCAAAATTGTTTTCTGCACCCTCGAGAACCTCGGACACGATATCCATATTGCTGAAATCATAATTTTGTGCGGCGGCCAACTTGGATTAGAAAAATGATTACAAAATGTATATTTACGATAGCACCCTCGAAAACCTCGGATACGATACCCATAATGTAGTTATCATACTTTTGAGCGGCGGCCATCTTGGATTTGAAAACTGATCACAGAATCGTTCTCTGCACCCTCAGGAACCTCGGATACGATACCCATAATATAGTTATCATACATTTGAGGGATGGCCATCTCGGATTTAAAAATGATCTCGAAATTGTTTTCTGCACCCTCGAGAACCTCGGATACGATACCCATAATCTAGTTATCATACTTTTGAGCGGCGGCCATCTCGGATTTAAAAATGATCTCAAAATTGTTTTCTGCACCCTCGAGAACCTTGGACACGATATCCATATTGCTGAAATCATTGTTTTGTGCGGCGGCCATCTTGGATTAAAAAAATGATTACATAATCTATATAAACGATAGCACCCTCGAGAACCTCGGATACGTTACCCATAATGTAGTTATCATACTTTTGAGCGGCGGCCATCTTGGATTTGAAAACTGATCACAGAATCGTTCTCTGCACCCTCAGGAACCTCGGATACGATACCCATAATATAGTTATCATACTTTTGAGGGGTGGCCATCTCGGAGTTAAAAATGATCCCAAAATTGTTTTCTGCACCCTCGAGAAACTCGGACACGATATCCATATTGCTGAAAACATAATATTGTGCGGCGGCCATCTTGGATTAGAAAAATGATTACAAAATCTATATTTACGATAGCACCCTCGAGAACCTCGGATACGATACCCATAATGTAGTTATCATACTTTTGAGCGGCGGCCATCTTGGATTTGAAAACTGATCACAGAATCGTTCTCTGCACCCTCAGGAACCTCGGATACGATACCCATAATATAGTTATCATACTTTTGAGCGGCGGCCATCTTGGATTAGAAAAATGATCACAAAATCGTTCTCAGCTTCCTCGAGAACCTCGGATACGATACCCATAATGTAGTTATCATAATTTTGAGCGGCGGCCATCTCGGATTTAAAAATGATCCCAAAATTGTTTTCTGCACCCTCGAGAACCTCGGACACGATATCCATATTGCTGAAATCATAATTTTGTGCGGCGGCCATCTTGGATTAGAAAAATGATTACAAAATCTATATTTACGATAGCACCCTCGAGAACCTCGGATACGATACCCATAATGTAGTTATCATACTTTTGAGCGGCGGCCATCTTGGATTTGAAAACTGATCACAGAATCGTTCTCTGCACCCTCAGGAACCTCGGATACGATACCCATAATATAGTTATCATACATTTGAGTGGTGGCCATCTCGGATTTAAAAATGATCTCGAAATTGTTTTCTGCACCCTCGAGAACCTCGGACACGGTATCCATATTGCTGAAAACATAATTTTGTGCGGCGGCCATCTTAGATTAGAAAATTGATCACAAAATCGTTCTCAGCACCCTCAAAAATCTCGGATACGATACCCATAATGTAGTTATCACAATTTTGAGCGGCGGCCATCATGGATTTCAAAAATGATTACAAAATCATTATGTGCACTCTCGAGAACCTCGGATACGATACCCATATTTTTGTGATCATAATCTTGCACGGCGGCTATCTTGAAATTGAAAAATGATCACAAAATCGTTCTCTGCAACCTCGAGAACCTCTGATACGATACCCATAATGTAGTTATCATAATTTTGAGCGACGGCCATCTCGGATTTAAAAATGACCCCAAAATTGTTTTCTGCACCCTCGAGAAACTCGGACACGATATACATATTGCTGAAAACATAATTGTTTGCGGCAGCCCTCTTGGATTTCTAAAATGATCGCAGAATTCTTCTCTGCACCCTCGAGAACTTCGGATACGATACCCATAATTTAGTTATCATACTTTTGAGCGGCTGCCATCTCGGATTTAAAAATGATCCCAAAATTGTTTTCTGCACCCTCGAGAACCTCGGATACGATATCCATATTGCTGAAAACATAATTTTGTGCGGCGGCCATCTTGGATTGGAAAAATGAACACAAAATCGTTCTCAGCACCCTCGAGAACTTCGGATACGATACCCATAATGTAGTTATCATACTTTTGAGCGGCGGCCATCTTGGATTAGAAAAATGAACACAAAATCGTTCTCAGCTTCCTCGAGAACCTCGGATACGATACCCATAATGTAGTTATCATAATTTTGAGCGGCGGCCATCTCGGATTTAAAAATGATCCCAAAATTGTTTTCTGCACCCTCGAGAACCTCGGACACGATATCCATATTGCTGAAGTCATAATTTTGTGCGCCGGCCATCTTGGATTAGAAAAATGATTACAAAATGTATATTTACGATAGCACCCTCGAAAACCTCGGATACGATACCCATAATGTAGTTATCATACTTTTGAGCGGCGGCAATCTTGGATTTGAAAACTGATCACAGAATCGTTCTCTGCACCCTCAGGAACGTCGGATACGATACCCATAATATAGTTATCATACTTTTGAGTGGTTACCATCTCGGATTTAAAAATGATCTCGAAATTGTTTTCTGCACCCTCGAGAACCACGGACACGATATCCATAATGTAATTATCATAATTTTGAGCGGCGGCCATCTCGGATTTAAAAATGATCCCAAAATTGTTTTCTGCACCCTCGAGAACCTCGGACACGATATCCATATTGCTGAAAACATAATTTTGTGCGGCGGCCATCTTGGATTAGAAAATTTATCACAAAATCGTTCTCAGCACCCTCAAGAATCTCGGATACGATACCCATAATGTAGTTATCATAATTTTGAGCGGCGGCCATCTTGGCTTTCAAAAATGATAACAAAATAATTCTGTGCACTCTCGAGAACCTCGGATACGATACCCATAATCTAGTTATCATACTTTTGAGCGGCGGCCATCTCGGATTTAAAAATGATCTCGAAATTGTTTTCTGCACCCTCGAGAACCTCGGACACGATATCCATATTGCTGAATACATAATTTTGTGCGGCAGCCATCTTGGATTAGAAAAATGATTACAAAATCGTTCTCAGCACCCTCGAGAACCTAGGATACGATACCCATAATTTAGTTATCATACTTTTGAGCAGCGGCCATCTTGGATTAGAAAAATGATCACAAAATCGTTCTCAGCACCCTCGAGAATTTCGGGTACGATACCCATAATGTAATTATCATAATTTTGAGCGGCGGCCATCTCGGATTTAAAAATGATCCCAAAATTGTTTTCTGCACCCTCGAGAACCTCGGACACGATATCCATATTGCTGAAAACTTAATTTTGTGCGGCGGCCATCTTGGATTAGAAAAATCATCACAAAATCGTTCTCAGCACCCTCGAGAACCTCGGATACGATACCCATAATGTAGTTATCATACTTTTGAGCGGCGGCCATCTTGGATTAGAAAAATGATCACAAAACCGTTCTCAGCTTCCTCGAGAACCTCGGATACGATACCCATAATGTAGTTATCATAATTTTGAGCGGCGGCCATCTTGGATTTAAAAATGATCCCAAAATTGTTTTCTGCACCCTCGAGAACCTCGGACACGATATCCATATTGCTGAAATCATAATTTTGTGCGGCGGCCAACTTGGATTAGAAAAATGATTACAAAATGTATATTTACGATAGCACCCTCGAAAACCTCGGATACGATACCCATAATGTAGTTATCATACTTTTGAGCGGCGGCCATCTTGGATTTGAAAACTGATCACAGAATCGTTCTCTGCACCCTCAGGAACCTCGGATACGATACCCATAATATAGTTATCATACATTTGAGGGATGGCCATCTCGGATTTAAAAATGATCTCGAAATTGTTTTCTGCACCCTCGAGAACCTCGGATACGATACCCATAATCTAGTTATCATACTTTTGAGCGGCGGCCATCTCGGATTTAAAAATGATCTCAAAATTGTTTTCTGCACACTCGAGAACCTTGGACACGATATCCATATTGCTGAAATCATTGCTTTGTGCGGCGGCCATCTTGGATTAAAAAAATGATTACATAATCTATATAAACGATAGCACCCTCGAGAACCTCGGATACATTACCCATAATGTAGTTATCATACTTTTGAGCGGCTGCCATCTTGGATTTGAAAACTGATCACAGAATCGTTCTCTGCACCCTCAGGAACCTCGGATACGATACCCATAATATAGTTATCATACTTTTGAGGGGTGGCCATCTCGGAGTTAAATATGATCCCAAAATTGTTTTCTGCACCCTCGAGAAACTCGGACACGATATCCATATTGCTGAAAACATAATTTTGTGCGGCGGCCATCTTGGATTAGAAAAATGATCACAAAATCGTTCTCAGCACCCTCGAGAACCTCGGATACGATACCCATAATGTAGTTATCATACTTTTGAGCGGCGGCCATCTTGGATTAGAAAAATGATCACAAAATCGTTCTCAGCTTCCTCGAGAACCTCGGATACGATACCCATAATGTAGTTATCATAATTTTGAGCGGCGGCCATCTCGGATTTAAAAATGATCCCAAAATTGTTTTCTGCACCCTCGAGAACCTCGGACACGATATCCATATTGCTGAAATCATAATTTTGTGCGACGGCCATCTTGGATTAGAAAAATGATTACAAAATCTATATTTACGATAGCACCCTCGAAAACCTCGGATACGATACCCATAATGTAGTTATCATACTTTTGAGCGGCGGCCATCTTGGATTTGAAAACTGATCACAGAATCGTTCTCTGCACCCTCAGGAACCTCGGATACGATACCCATAATATAGTTATCATACATTTGAGGGATGGCCATCTCGGATTTAAAAATGATCTCGAAATTGTTTTCTGCACCCTCGAGAACCTCGGATACGATACCCATAATCTAGTTATCATACTTTTGAGCGGCGGCCATCTCGGATTTAAAAATGATCTCAAAATTGTTTTCTGCACCCTCGAGAACCTTGGACACGATATCCATATTGCTGAAATCATTGTTTTGTGCGGCGGCCATCTTGGATTAAAAAAATGATTACATAATCTATATAAACGATAGCACCCTCGAGAACCTCGGATACGTTACCCATAATGTAGTTATCATACTTTTGAGCGGCGGCCATCTTGTATTTGAAAACTGATCACAGAATCGTTCTCTGCACCCTCAGGAACCTCGGATACGATACCCATAATATAGTTATCATACTTTTGAGGGGTGGCCATCTCGGAGTTAAAAATGATCCCAAAATTGTTTTCTGCACCCTCGAGAAACTCGGACACGATATCCATATTGCTGAAATCATAATTTTGTGCGGTGGCCATCTTGGATTAGAAAAATGATCACAAAATCGTTCTCAGCACCCTCGAGAACCTCGGATACGATACCCATAATGTAGTTATCATACTTTTGAGCGGCAGCCATCTTGGATTAGAAAAATGATCACAAAATCGTTCTCAGCTTCCTCGAGAACCTCGGATACGATACCCATAATGTAGTTATCATAATTTTGAGCGGCGGCCATCTCGGATTTAAAAATGATCCCAAAATTGTTTTCTGCACCCTCGAGAACCTCGGACACGATATCCATATTGCTGAAATCATAATTTTGTGCGGCGGCCATCTTGGATTAGAAAAATGATTACAAAATCTATATTTACGATAGCACCCTCGAGAACCTCGGATACGATACCCATTATGTAGTTATCATACTTTTAACCGGCGGCCATCTTGGATTTGAAAACTGATCACAGAATCGTTCTCTGCACCCTCAGGAACCTCGGATACGATACCCATAATATAGTTATCATACATTTGAGTGGTGGCCATCTCGGATTTAAAAATGATCTCGAAATTGTTTTCTGCACCCTCGAGAACCTCGGACACGCTATCCATATTGCTGAAAACATAATTTTGTGCGGCGGCCATCTTGGATTAGAAAATTGATCACAAAATCGTTCTCAGCACCCTCAAAAATCTCGGATACGATACCCATAATGTAGTTAACACAATTTTGAGCGGCGGCCATCATGGATTTCAAAAATGATTACAAAATCATTATGTGCACTCTCGAGAACCTCGGATACGATACCCATATTTTTGTGATCATAATCTTGCACGGCGGCTATCTTGAAATTGAAAAATGATCACAAAATCTTTCTCTGCAACCTCGAGAACCTCTGATACGATACCCATAATGTAGTTATCATAATTTTGAGCGACGGCCATCTCGGATTTAAAAATGACCCCAAAATTGTTTTCTGCACCCTCGAGAAACTCGGACACGATATACATATTGCTGACAACATAATTGTTTGCGGCAGCCCTCTTGGATTTCTAAAATGATCGCAGAATTCTTCTCTGCACCCTCGAGAACTTCGGATACGATACCCATAATTTAGTTATCATACTTTTGAGCGGCTGCCATCTCGGATTTAAAAATGATCCCAAAATTGTTTTCTGCACCCTCGAGAACCTCGGATACGATATCCATATTGCTGAAAACATAATTTTGTGCGGCGGCCATCTTGGATTGGAAAAATGAACACAAAATCGTTCTCAGCACCCTCGAGAACTTCGGATACGATACCCATAATGTAGTTATCATACTTTTGAGCGGCGGCCATCTTGGATTAGAAAAATGAACACAAAATCGTTCTCAGCTTCCTCGAGAACCTCGGATACGATACCCATAATGTAGTTATCATAATTTTGAGCGGCGGCCATCTCGGATTTAAAAATGATCCCAAAATTGTTTTCTGCACCCTCTAGAACCTCGGACACGATATCCATATTGCTGAAGTCATAATTTTGTGCGGCGGCCATCTTGGATTAGAAAAATGATTACAAAATGTATATTTACGATAGCACCCTCGAAAACCTCGGATACGATACCCATAATGTAGTTATCATACTTTTGAGCGGCGGCAATCTTGGATTTGAAAACTGATCACAGAATCGTTCTCTGCACCCTCAGGAACGTCGGATACGATACCCATAATATAGTTATCATACTTTTGAGTGGTAACCATCTCGGATTTAAAAATGATCTCGAAATTGTTTTCTGCACCCTCGAGAACCACGGACACGATATCCATAATGTAATTATCATAATTTTGAGCGGCGGCCATCTCGGATTTAAAAATGATCCCAAAATTGTTTTCTGCACCCTCGAGAACCTCGGACACGATATCCATATTGCTGAAAACATAATTTTGTGCGGCGGCCATCTTGGATTAGAAAATTTATCACAAAATCGTTCTCAGCACCCTCAAGAATCTCGTATACGATACCCATAATGTAGTTATCATAATTTTGAGCGGCGGCCATCTTGGCTTTCAAAAATGATAACAAAATAATTCTGTGCACTCTCGAGAACCTCGGATACGATACCCATAATCTAGTTATCATACTTTTGAGCGGCGGCCATCTCGGATTTAAAAATGATCTCGAAATTGTTTTCTGCACCCTCGAGAACCTCGGACACGATATGCATATTGCTGAATACATAATTTTGTGCGGCAGCCATCTTGGATTAGAAAAATGATTACAAAATCGTTCTCAGCACCCTCGAGAACCTAGGATACGATACCCATAATTTAGTTATCATACTTTTGAGCAGCGGCCATCTTGGATTAGAAAAATGATCACAAAATCGTTCTCAGCACCCTCGAGAATTTCGGGTACGATACCCATAATGTAATTATCATAATTTTGAGCGGCGGCCATCTCGGATTTAAAAATTATCCCAAAATTGTTTTCTGCACCCTCGAGAACCTCGGACACGATATCCATATTGCTGAAAACTTAATTTTGTGCGGCGGCCATCTTGGATTAGAAAACAGATCACAAAATCGTTCTCAGCACCCTCAAGAACCTCGGATACGATACCCATAATGAAGTTATCATACTTTTGAGAGGCGGCCATCTTGGATTTGAAAACTGATCACAAAATCGTTCTCAGGACTCTCGAGAACCTCGGATACGATACCCATAATGTAGTTATCATAATTTTGAGCGTCAGCTATCTCGGAATTAAAAATGATCCCAAAATTGTTTTCTGCACCCTCGAGAACCTACGATACGATACCCATAAATTAGTTATCATACTTTTGAGCGGCAGCCATCTCGGAGTTAAAAATGATCCCAAAATTGTTTTCTGCACCCTCGAGAACCTCGGACACGATATCCATATTGCTGAAAACATAATTTTGTGCGGCGGCCATCTTGGATTAGAAAAATCATCACAAAATCGTTCTCAGCACCCTCGAGAACCTCGGATACGATACCCATAATGTAGTTATCATACTTTTGAGCGGCGGCCATCTTGGATTAGAAAAATGATCACAAAATCGTTCTCAGCATCCTCGAGAACCTCGGATACGATACCCATAATGTAGTTATCATAATTTTGAGCGGCGGCCATCTCGGATTTAAAAATGATCCCAAAATTGTTTTCTGCACCCTCGAGAACCTCGGACACGATATCCATATTGCTGAAATCATAATTTTGTGCGGCGGCCAACTTGGATTAGAAAAATGATTACAAAATGTATATTTACGATAGCACCCTCGAAAACCTCGGATACGATACCCATAATGTAGTTATCATACTTTTGAGCGGCGGCCATCTTGGATTTGAAAACTGATCACAGAATCGTTCTCTGCACCCTCAGGAACCTCGGATACGATACCCATAATATAGTTATCATACATTTGAGGGATGGCCATCTCGGATTTAAAAATGATCTCGAAATTGTTTTCTGCACCCTCGAGAACCTCGGATACGATATCCATAATCTAGTTATCATACTTTTGAGCGGCGGCCATCTCGGATTTAAAAATGATCTCAAAATTGTTTTCTGCACCCTCGAGAACCTTGGACACGATATCCATATTGCTGAAATCATTGTTTTGTGCGGCGGCCATCTTGGATTAAAAAAATGATTACATAATCTATATAAACGATAGCACCCTCGAGAACCTCGGATACATTACCCATAATGTAGTTATCATACTTTTGAGCGGCGGCCATCTTGGATTTGAAAACTGATCACAGAATCGTTCTCTGCACCCTCAGGAACCTCGGATACGATACCCATAATATAGTTATCATACTTTTGAGGGGTGGCCATCTCGGAGTTAAAAATGATCCCAAAATTGTTTTCTGCACCCTCGAGAAACTCGGACACGATATCCATATTGCTGAAAACATAATTTTGTGCGGCGGCCATCTTGGATTAGAAAAATGATCACAAAATCGTTCTCAGCACCCTCGAGAACCTCGGATACGATACCCATAATGTAGTTATCATACTTTTGAGCGGCGGCCATCTTGGATTAGAAAAATGATCACAAAATCGTTCTCAGCTTCCTCGAGAACCTCAGATACGATACCCATAATGTAGTTATCATAATTTTGAGCGGCGGCCATCTCGGATTTAAAAATGATCCCAAAATTGTTTTCTGCACCCTCGAGAACCTCGGACACGATATCCATATTGCTGAAATCATAATTTTGTGCGGCGGCCATCTTGGATTTGAAAAATGATTACAAAATCTATATTTACGATAGCACCCTCGAGAAACTCGGATACGATACCCATAATGTAGTTATCATACTTTTGAGCGGCGGCCATCTTGGATTTGAAAACTGATCACAGAATCGTTCTCTGCACCCTCAGGAACGTCGGATACGATACCCATAATATAGTTATCATACATTTGAGTGGTGGCCATCTCGGATTTAAAAATGATCTCGAAATTGTTTTCTGCACCCTCGAGAACCTCGGACACGGTATCCATATTGCTGAAAACATAATTTTGTGCGGCGGCCATCTTGGATTAGAAAATTGATCACAAAATCGTTCTCAGCACCCTCAAAAATCTCGGATACGATACCCATAATGTAGTTATCACAATTTTGAGCGGCGGCCATCATGGATTTCAAAAATGATTACAAAATCATTATGTGCACTCTCGAGAACCTCGGATACGATACCCATATTTTTGTGATCATAATCTTGCACGGCGGCTATCTTGAAATTGAAAAATGATCACAAAATCGTTCTCTGCAACCTCGAGAACCTCTGATACGATACCCATAATGTAGTTATCATAATTTTGAGCGACAGCCATCTCGGATTTAAAAATGACCCCAAAATTGTTTTCTGCACCCTCGAGAAACTCGGACACGATATACATATTGCTGAAAACATAATTGTTTGCGGCAGCCCTCTTGGATTTCTAAAATGATCGCAGAATTCTTCTCTGCACCCTCGAGAACTTCGGATACGATACCCATAATTTAGTTATCATACTTTTGAGCGGCTGCCATCTCGGATTTAAAAATGATCCCAAAATTGTTTTCTGCACCCTCGAGATCCTCGGATACGATATCCATATTGCTGAAAACATAATTTTGTGCGGCGGCCATCTTGGATTGGAAAAATGAACACAAAATCGTTCTCAGCACCCTCGAGAACTTCGGATACGATACCCATAATGTAGTTATCATACTTTTGAGCGGCGGCCATCTTGGATTAGAAAAATGAACACAAAATCGTTCTCAGCTTCCTCGAGAACCTCGGATACGATACCCATAATGTAGTTATCATAATTTTGAGCGGCGGCCATCTCGGATTTAAAAATGATCCCAAAATTGTTTTCTGCACCCTCGAGAACCTCGGACACGATATCCATATTGCTGAAGTCATAATTTTGTGCGGCGGCCATCTTGGATTAGAAAAATGATTACAAAATGTATATTTACGATAGCACCCTCGAAAACCACGGATACGATACCCATAATGTAGTTATCATACTTTTGAGCGGCGGCAATCTTGGATTTGAAAACTGATCACAGAATCGTTCTCTGCACCCTCAGGAACGTCGGATACGATACCCATAATATAGTTATCATACTTTTGAGTGGTAACCATCTCGGATTTAAAAATGATCTCGAAATTGTTTTCTGCACCCTCGAGAACCACGGACACGATATCCATAATGAAATTATCATAATTTTGAGCGGCGGCCATCTCGGATTTAAAAATGATCCCAAAATTGTTTTCTGCACCCTCGAGAACCTCGGACACGATATCCATATTGCTGAAAACATAATTTTGTGCGGCGGCCATCTTGGATTAGAAAATTTATCACAAAATCGTTCTCAGCACCCTCAAGAATCTCGGATACGATACCCATAATGTAGTTATCATAATTTTGAGCGGCGGCCATCTTGGCTTTCAAAAATGATAACAAAATAATTCTGTGCACTCTCGAGAACCTCGGATACGATACCCATATTTTTGTGATTATAATCTTGCACGGCGTTAATCTTGAAATTAAAAATGATCCCAAAATTGTTTTCTGCACCCTCGAGAACCTCGGACACGATATCCATATTGCTGAAATCATAATTTTGTGCGGCGGCCATCTTGGATTAGAAAAATGATTACAAAATGTATATTTACGATAGCACCCTCGAAAACCTCGGATACGATACCCATAATATAGTTATCATACATTTGAGGGATGGCCATCTCGGATTTTAAAATGATCTCGAAATTGTTTTCTGCACCCTCGAGAACCTCGGATACGATACCCATAATCTAGTTATCATACTTTTGAGCGGCGGCCATCTCGGATTTAAAAATGATCTCAAAATTGTTTTCTGCACCCTCGAGAACCTTGGACACGATTTCTATATTGCTGAAAACATAATTTTGTGCGGCGGCCATCTTGGATTAGAAAATTTATCACAAAATCGTTCTCAGCATCCTCAAGAATCTCGGATACGATACCCATAATGTAGTTATCATAATTTTGAGCGGCGGCCACCTTGGCTTTCAAAAATGACAACAAAATAATTCTGTGCACTCTCGAGAACCTCGGACACGATATCCATATTGCTGAAAACATAATTTTGTGCGGCGGCCATCTTGGATTAGAAAAATGATCACAAAATCATTCTCAGCACCCTCGAGAACCTCGGATACGATACCCATAATGTAGTTATCTTACCTTTGAGCGGCGGCCATCTTGGATTAGAAAAATGATCACATAATCGTTCTCAGCTTCCTCGAGAACCTCGGATACGATACCCATAATGTAGTTATCATAATTTTGAGCGGCGGCCATCTCGGATTTAAAAATGATCAAAAAATTGTTTTCTGCACCCTCGAGAACCTCGGACACGATATCCATATTGCTGAAATCATAATTTTGTTCGGCGGCCATCTTGGATTAGAAAAATGATTACAAAATGTATATTTACGATAGCACCCTCGAAAACCTCGGATACGATACCCATAATGTAGTTATCATAATTTTGAGCGGCGGCCATCTTGGATTTGAAAACTGATCACAGAATCATTCTCTGCACCCTCAGGAACCTCGGATACGATACCCATAATATAGTTATCATACATTTGAGGGATGGCCATCTCGGATTTAAAAATGATCTCGAAATTATTTTCTGCACCCTCGAGAACCTCGGATACGATACCCATAATCTAGTTATCATACTTTTGAGCGGCGGCCATCTCGGATTTAAAAATGATCTCAAAATTGTTTTCTGCACCCTCGAGAACCTTGGACACGATATCCATGTTGCTGAAAACATAATTTTGTGCGGCGGCCATCTTGGATTAGAAAATTTATCACAAAATCGTTCTCAGCACCCTCAAGAATCTCGGATACGATACCCATAATGTAGTTATCATAATTTTGAGCGGCGGCCATCTTGGCTTTCAAAAATGACAACAAAATAATTCTGTGCACTCTCGAGAACCTCGGATACGATACCCATATTTTTGTGATTATAATCTTGCACGGCGGCTATCTTGAAATTTAAAATGATCCCAAAATTGTTTTCTGCACCCTCGAGAAACTCGGACACGATATACATATTGCTGATAACATAATTGTTTGCGGCAGCCCTCATGGATTTCTAAAATGATCGCAGAATTCTTCTCTGCACCCTCGAGAACCTTGGATACGATACCCATAATCTAGTTATCATACTTTTGAGCGGCGGCCATCTGGGATTTAAAAATGATCTCGAAATTGTTTTCTGCACCCTCGAGAACCTCGGACACGATATCCATATTGCTGAATACATAATTTTGTGCGGCAGCCATCTTGGATTAGAAAAATGATTACAAAATCGTTCTCAGCACCCTCGAGAACCTAGGATACGATACCCATAATTTAGTTATCATACTTTTGAGCAGCGGCCATCTTGGATTAGAAAAATGATCACAAAATCGTTCTCAGCACCCTCGAGAATTTCGGGTACGATACCCATAATGTAATTATCATAATTTTGAGCGGTGGCCATCTCGGATTTAAAAATGATCCCAAAATTGTTTTCTGCACCCTCGAGAACCTCGGACACGATATCCATATTGCTGAAAACTTAATTTTGTGCGGCGGCCATCTTGGATTAGAAAACTGATCACAAAATCGTTCTCAGCACCCTCAAGACCTTCGGGTACGATACCCATAATGAAGTTATCATACTTTTGAGCGGCGGCCATCTTGGATTAGAAAACTGATCACAAAATCGTTCTCAGCACCCTCAAGAACCTCGGATACGATACCCATAATGAAGTTATCATACTTTTGAGCAGCGGCCATCTTGGATTTGAAAACTGATCACAAAATCGTTCTCAGGACTCTCGAGAACCACGGACACGATATCCATAATGTAATTATCATAATTTTGAGCGGCGGCCATCTCGGATTTAAAAATGATCCCAAAATTGTTTTCTGCACCCTCAAGAACCTCGGACACGATATCCATATTGCTGAAAACATAATTTTGTGCTGCGGCCATCTTGGATTAGAACATTTATCACAAAATCGTTCTCAGCACCCTCAAGAATCTCGGATACGATACCCATAATGTAGTTATCATAATTTTGAGCGGCGGCCATCTTGGCTTTCAAAAATGATAACAAAATAATTCTGTGCACTCTCGAGAACCTCGGATACGATACCCATATTTTTGTGATTATAATCTTGCACGGCGGCAATCTTGAAATTAAAAATGATCCCAAAATTGTTTTCTGCACCCTCGAGAACCTCGGACACGATATCCATATTGCTGAAATCATAATTTTGTGCGGCGGCCATCTTGGATTAGAAAAATGATTACAAAATGTATGTTTACGATAGCACCCTCGAAAACCTCGGATACGATACCCATAATGTAGTTATCATACTTTTGAGCGGCGGCCATCTTGGATTTGAAAACTGATCACAGAATCGTTCTCTGCACCCTCAGGAACCTCGGATACGATACCCATAATATAGTTATCATACATTTGAGGGATGGCCATCTCGGATTTTAAAATGATCTCGAAATTGTTTTCTGCACCCTCGAGAACCTCGGATACGATACCCATAATCTAGTTATCATACTTTTGAGCGGCGGCCATCTCGGATTTAAAAATGATCTCAAAATTGTTTTCTGCACCCTCGAGAACCTTGGACACGATTTCTATATTGCTGAAAACATAATTTTGTGCGGCGGCCATCTTGGATTTGAAAATTTATCACAAAATCGTTCTCAGCATCCTCAAGAATCTCGGATACGATACCCATAATGTAGTTATCATAATTTTGAGCGGCGGCCATCTTGGCTTTCAAAAATGACAACAAAATAATTCTGTGCACTCTCGAGAACCTCGGACACGATATCCATATTGCTGAAAACATAATTTTGTGCGGCGGCCATCTTGGATTAGAAAAATGATCACAAAATCATTCTCAGCACCCTCGAGAACCTCGGATACGATACCCATAATGTAGTTATGATACCTTTGAGCGGCGGCCATCTTGGATTAGAAAAATGATCACATAATCGTTCTCAGCTTCCTCGAGAACCTCGGATACGATACCCATAATGTAGTTATCATAATTTTGAGCGGCGGCCATATCGGATTTAAAAATGATCAAAAAATTGTTTTCTGCACCCTCGAGAACCTCGGACACGATATCCATATTGCTGCAATCATAATTTTGTTCGGCGGCCATCTTGGATTAGAAAAATGATTACAAAATGTATATTTACGATAGCACCCTCGAAAACCTCGGATACGATACCCATAATGTAGTTATCATAATTTTGAGCGGCGGCCATCTTGGATTTGAAAATTGATCACAGAATCATTCTCTGCACCCTCAGGAACCTCGGATACGATAACCATAATATAGTTATCATACATTTGAGGGATGGCCATCTCGGATTTAAAAATGATCTCGAAATTATTTTCTGCACCCTCGAGAACCTCGGATACGATACCCATAATCTAGTTATCATACTTTTGAGCGGCGGCCATCTCGGATTTAAAAATGATCTCAAAATTGTTTTCTGCACCCTCGAGAACCTTGGACACGATATCCATGTTGCTGAAAACATAATTTTGTGCGGCGGCCATCTTGGATTAGAAAATTTATCACAAAATCGTTCTCAGCACCCTCAAGAATCTCGGATACGATACCCATAATGTAGTTATCATAATTTTGAGCGGCGGCCATCTTGGCTTTCAAAAATGACAACAAAATAATTCTGTGCACTCTCGAGAACCTCGGATACGATACCCATATTTTTGTGATTATAATCTTGCACGGCGGCTATCTTGAAATTTAAAATGATCCCAAAATTGTTTTCTGCACCCTCGAGAAACTCGGACACGATATACATATTGCTGATAACATAATTGTTTGCGGCAGCCCTCATGGATTTCTAAAATGATCGCAGAATTCTTCTCTGCACCCTCGAGAACCTTGGATACGATACCCATAATCTAGTTATCATACTTTTGAGCGGCGGCCATCTCGGATTTAAAAATGATCTCGAAATTGTTTTCTGCACCCTCGAGAACCTCGGACACGATATCCATATTGCTGAATACATAATTTTGTGCGGCAGCCATCTTGGATTAGAAAAATGATTACAAAATCGTTCTCAGCACCCTCGAGAACCTAGGATACGATACCCATAATTTAGTTATCATACTTTTGAGCAGCGGCCATCTTGGATTAGAAAAATGATCACAAAATCGTTCTCAGCACCCTCGAGAATTTCGGGTACGATACCCATAATGTAATTATCATAATTTTGAGCGGCGGCCATCTCGGATTTAAAAATGATCCCAAAATTGTTTTCTGCACCCTCGAGAACCTCGGACACGATTTCCATATTGCTGAAAACTTAATTTTGTGCGGCGGCCATCTTGGATTAGAAAACTGATCACAAAATCGTTCTCAGCACCCTCAAGACCTTCGGGTACGATACCCATAATGAAGTTATCATACTTTTGAGCGGCGGCCATCTTGGATTAGAAAACTGATCACAAAATCGTTCTCAGCACCCTCAAGAACCTCGGATACGATACCCATAATGAAGTTATCATACTTTTGAGCAGCGGCCATCTTGGATTTGAAAACTGATCACAAAATCGTTCTCAGGACTCTCGAGAACCTCGGATACGATACCCATAATGTAGTTATCATAATTTTGAGCGTCAGCTATCTCGGAATTAAAAATGATCCCAAAATTGTTTTCTGCACCCTCGAGAACCTACGATACGATACCCATAAATTAGTTATCATACTTTTGAGCGGCAGCCATCTCGGAGTTAAAAATGATCCCAAAATTGTTTTCTGCACCCTCGAGAACCTCGGACACGATATCCATATTGCTGAAAACATAATTTTGTGCGGCGGCCATCTTGGATTAGAAAAATCATCACAAAATCGTTCTCAGCACCCTCGAGAACCTCGGATACGATACCCATACTGTAGTTATCATACTTTTGAGCGGCGGCCATCTTGGATTAGAAAAATGATCACAAAATCGTTCTCAGCTTCCTCGAGAACCTCGGATACGATACCCATAATGTAGTTATCATAATTTTGAGCGGCGGCCATCTCGGATTTAAAAATGATCCCAAAATTGTTTTCTGCACCCTCGAGAACCTCGGACACGATATCCATATTGCTGAAATCATAATTTTGTGCGGCGGCCAACTTGGATTAGAAAAATGATTACAAAATGTATATTTACGATAGCACCCTCGAAAACCTCGGATACGATACCCATAATGTAGTTATCATACTTTTGAGCGGCGGCCATCTTGGATTTGAAAACTGAACACAGAATCTTTCTCTGCACCCTCAGGAACGTCGGATACGATACCCATAATATAGTTATCATACTTTTGAGCGGCGGCCATCTCGGATTTAAAAATGATTACAAAATCTATATTTACGATAGCACCCTCGAGAACCTCGGATACGATACCCATAATGTAGTTATCATACTTTTGAGCGGCGGCCATCTCGGATTTAAAAATGATCCCAAAATTGTTTTCTGCACCCTCGAGAACCTCGGACACGATATCCATATTGCTGAAATCATAATTTTGTGCGGCGGCCAACTTGGATTAGAAAAATGATTACAAAATGTATATTTACGATAGCACCCTCGAAAACCTCGGATACGATACCCATAATGAAGTTATCATACTTTTGAGCGGCGGCCATCTTGGATTTGAAAACTGATCACAGAATCGTTCTCTGCACCCTCAGGAACCTCGGATACGATACCCATAATATAGTTATCATACATTTGAGGGATGGCCATCTCGGATTTAAAAATGATCTCGAAATTGTTTTCTGCACCCTCGAGAACCTCGGATACGATACCCATAATCTAGTTATCATACTTTTGAGCGGCGGCCATCTCGGATTTAAAAATGATCTCAAAATTGTTTTCTGCACCCTCGAGAACCTTGGACACGATATCCATATTGCTGAAATCATTGTTTTGTGCGGCGGCCATCTTGGATTAAAAAAATGATTACATAATCTATATAAACGATAGCACCCTCGAGAACCTCGTATACGTTACCCATAATGTAGTTATCATACTTTTGAGCGGCGGCCATCTTGGATTTGAAAACTGATCACAGAATCGTTCTCTGCACCCTCAGGAACCTCGGATACGATACCCATAATATAGTTATCATACTTTTGAGGGGTGGCCATCTCGGAGTTAAAAATGATCCCAAAATTGTTTTCTGCACCCTCGAGAAATTCGGACACGATATCCATATTGCTGAAAACATAATTTTGTGCGGCGGCCATCTTGGATTAGAAAAATGATCACAAAATCGTTCTCAGCACCCTCGAGAACCTCGGATACGATACCCATAATGTAGTTATCATACTTTTGAGCGGCGGCCATCTTGGATTAGAAAAATGATCACAAAATCGTTCTCAGCTTCCTCGAGAACCTCGGATACGATACCCATAATGTAGTTATCATAATTTTGAGCGGCGGCCATCTCGGATTTAAAAATGATCCCAAAATTGTTTTCTGCACCCTCGAGAACCTCGGACACGATATCCATATTGCTGAAATCATAATTTTGTGCGGCGGCCATCTTGGATTAGAAAAATGATTACAAAATCTATATTTACGATTGCACCCTCGAGAACCTCGGATACGATACCCATAATGTAGTTATCATACTTTTGAGCTGCGGCCATCTTGGATTTGAAAACTGATCACAGAATCGTTCTCTGCACCCTCAGAAACCTCGGATACGATACCCATAATATAGTTATCATACATTTGAGTGGTGGCCATCTCGGATTTAAAAATGATCTCGAAATTGTTTTCTGCACCCTCGAGAACCTCGGACACGGTATCCATATTGCTGAAAACATAATTTTGTGCGGCGGCCATCTTGGATTAGAAAATTGATCACAAAATCGTTCTCAGCACCCTCAAAAATCTCGGATACGATACCCATAATGTAGTTATCACAATTTTGAGCGGCGGCCATCATGGATTTCAAAAATGATTACAAAATCATTATGTGCACTCTCGAGAACCTCGGATACGATACCCATATTTTTGTGATCATAATCTTGCACGGCGGCTATCTTGAAATTGAAAAATGATCACAAAATCGTTCTCTGCAACCTCGAGAACCTCTGATACGATACCCATAATGTAGTTATCATAATTTGAGCGACGGCCATCTCGGATTTAAAAATGACCCCAAAATTGTTTTCTGCACCCTCGAGAAACTCGGACACGATATACATATTGCTGAAAACATAATTGTTTGCGGCAGCCCTCTTGGATTTCTAAAATGATCGCAGAATTCTTCTCTGCACCCTCGAGAACTTCGGATACGATACCCATAATTTAGTTATCATACTTTTGAGCGGCTGCCATCTCGGATTTAAAAATGATCCCAAAATTGTTTTCTGCACCCTCGAGAACCTCGGATACGATATCCATATTGCTGAAAACATAATTTTGTGCGGCGGCCATCTTGGATTGGAAAAATGAACACAAAATCGTTCTCAGCACCCTCGAGAACTTCGGATACGATACCCATAATGTAGTTATCATACTTTTGAGCGGCGGCCATCTTGGATTAGAAAAATGAACACAAAATCGTTCTCAGCATCCTCGAGAACCTCGGATACGATACCCATAATGTAGTTATCATAATTTTGAGCGGCGGCCATCTCGGATTTAAAAATGATCCCAAAATTGTTTTCTGCACCCTCGAGAACCTCGGACAAGATATCCATATTGCTGAAGTCATAATTTTGTGCGGCGGCCATCTTGGATTAGAAAAATGATTACAAAATGTATATTTACGATAGCACCCTCGAAAACCTCGGATACGATACCCATAATGTAGTTATCATACTTTTGAGCGGCGGCAATCTTGGATTTGAAAACTGATCACAGAATCGTTCTCTGCACCCTCAGGAACGTCGGATACGATACCCATAATATAGTTATCATACTTTTGAGTGGTAACCATCTCGGATTTAAAAATGATCTCGAAATTGTTTTCTGCACCCTCGAGAACCACGGACACGATATCCATAATGTAATTATCATAATTTTGAGCGGCGGCCATCTCGGATTTAAAAATGATCCCAAAATTGTTTTCTGCACCCTCGAGAACCTCGGACACGATATCCATATTGCTGAAAACATAATTTTGTGCGGCGGCCATCTTGGATTAGAAAATTTATCACAAAATCGTTCTCAGCACCCTCAAGAATCTCGGATACGATACCCATAATGTAGTTATCATAATTTTGTGCGGCGGCCATCTTGGCTTTCAAAAATGATAACAAAATAATTCTGTGCACTCTCGAGAACCTCGGATACGATACCCATAATCTAGTTATCATACTTTTGAGCGGCGGCCATCTCGGATTTAAAAATGATCTCGAAATTGTTTTCTGCACCCTCGAGAACCTCGGACACGATATCCATATTGCTGAATACATAATTTTGTGCGGCAGCCATCTTGGATTAGAAAAATGATTACAAAATCGTTCTCAGCACCCTCGAGAACCTAGGATACGATACCCATAATTTAGTTATCATACTTTTGAGCAGCGGCCATCTTGGATTAGAAAAATGATCACAAAATCGTTCTCAGCACCCTCGAGAATTTCGGGTACGATACCCATAATGTAATTATCATAATTTTGAGCGGCGGCCATCTCGGATTTAAAAATTATCCCAAAATTGTTTTCTGCACCCTCGAGAACCTCGGACACGATATCCATATTGCTGAAAACTTTATTTTGTGCGGCGGCCATCTTGGATTAGAAAACTGATCACAAAATCGTTCTCAGCACCCTCAAGAACCTCGGATACGATACCCATAATGAAGTTATCATACTTTTGAGCGGCGGCCATCTTGGATTTGAAAACTGATCACAAAATCGTTCTCAGGACTCTCGAGAACCTCGGAAACGATACCCATAATGTAGTTATCATAATTTTGTGCGTCAGCTATCTCGGAATTAAAAATGATCCCAAAATTGTTTTCTGCACCCTCGAGAACCTACGATACGATACCCATAAATTAGTTATCATACTTTTGAGCGGCAGCCATCTCGGAGTTAAAAATGATCCCAAAATTGTTTTCTGCACCCTCGAGAACCTCGGACACGATATCCATATTGCTGAAAACATAATTTTGTGCGGCGGCCATCTTGGATTAGAAAAATCATCACAAAATCGTTCTCAGCACCCTCGAGAACCTCGGATACGATACCCATAATGTAGTTATCATACTTTTGAGCGGCGGCCATCTTGGATTAGAAAAATGATCACAAAATCGTTCTCAGCTTCCTCGAGAACCTCGGATACGATACCCATAATGTAGTTATCATAATTTTGAGCGGCGGCCATCTCGGATTTAAAAATGATCCCAAAATTGTTTTCTGCACCCTCGAGAACCTCGGACACGATATCCATATTGCTGAAATCATAATTTTGTGCGGCGGCCAACTTGGATTAGAAAAATTATTACAAAATGTATATTTACGATAGCACCCTCGAAAACCTCGGATACGATACCCATAATGTAGTTATCATACTTTTGAGCGGCGGCCATCTTGGATTTGAAAACTGATCACAGAATCGTTCTCTGCACCCTCAGGAACCTCGGATACGATACCCATAATATAGTTATCATACATTTGAGGGATGGCCATCTCGGATTTAAAAATGATCTCGAAATTGTTTTCTGCACCCTCGAGAACCTCGGATACGATACCCATAATCTAGTTATCATACTTTTGAGCGGCGGCCATCTCGGATTTAAAAATGATCTCAAAATTGTTTTCTGCACCCTCGAGAACCTTGGACACGATATCCATATTGCTGAAATCATTGTTTTGTGCGGCGGCCATCTTGGATTAAAAAAATGATTACATAATCTATATAAACGATAGCACCCTCGAGAACCTCGGATACATTACCCATAATGTAGTTATCATACTTTTGAGCGGCGGCCATCTTGGATTTGAAAACTGATCACAGAATCGTTCTCTGCACCCTCAGGAACCTCGGATACGATACCCATAATATAGTTATCATACTTTTGAGGGGTGGCCATCTCGGAGTTAAAAATGATCCCAAAATTGTTTTCTGCACCCTCGAGAAACTCGGACACGATATCCATATTGCTGAAAACATAATTTTGTGCGGCGGCCATCTTGGATTAGAAAAATGATCACAAAATCGTTCTCAGCACCCTCGAGAACCTCGGATACGATACCCATAATGTAGTTATCATACTTTTGAGCGGCGGCCATCTTGGATTAGAAAAATGATCACAAAATCGTTCTCAGCTTCCTCGAGAACCTCGGATACGATACCCATAATGTAGTTATCATAATTTTGAGCGGCGGCCATCTCGGATTTAAAAATGATCCCAAAATTGTTTTCTGCACCCTCGAGAACCTCGGACACGATATCCATATTGCTGAAATCATAATTTTGTGCGGCGGCCATCTTGGATTAGAAAAATGATTACAAAATCTATATTTACGATAGCACCCTCGAGAACCTCGGATACGATACCCATAATGTAGTTATCATACTTTTGAGCGGCGGCCATCTTGGATTTGAAAACTGATCACAGAATCGTTCTCTGCACCCTCAGGAACCTCGGATACGATACCCATAATATAGTTATCATACATTTGAGTGGTGGCCATCTCGGATTTAAAAATGATCTCGAAATTGTTTTCTGCACCCTCGAGAACCTCGGACACGGTATCCATATTGCTGAAAACATAATTTTGTGCGGCGGCCATCTTGGATTAGAAAATTGATCACAAAATCGTTCTCAGCACCCTCAAAAATCTCGGATACGATACCCATAATGTAGTTATCACAATTTTGAGCGGCGGCCATCATGGATTTCAAAAATGATTACAAAATCATTATGTGCACTCTCGAGAACCTCGGATACGATACCCATATTTTTGTGATCATAATCTTGCACGGCGGCTATCTTGAAATTGAAAAATGATCACAAAATCGTTCTCTGCAACCTCGAGAACCTCTGATACGATACCCATAATGTAGTTATCATAATTTTGAGCGACGGCCATCTCGGATTTAAAAATGACCCCAAAATTGTTTTCTGCACCCTCGAGAAACTCGGACACGATATACATATTGCTGAAAACATTATTGTTTGCGGCAGCCCTCTTGGATTTCTAAAATGATCGCAGAATTCTTCTCTGCACCCTCGAGAACTTCGGATACGATACCCATAATTTAGTTATCATACTTTTGAGCGGCTGCCATCTCGGATTTAAAAATGATCCCAAAATTGTTTTCTGCACCCTCGAGAACCTCGGACACGATATCCATATTGCTGAAAACATAATTTTGTGCGGCGGCCATCTTGGATTGGAAAAATGAACACAAAATCGTTCTCAGCACCCTCGAGAACTTCGGATACGATATCCATAATGTAGTTATCATACTTTTGAGCGGCGGCCATCTTGGATTAGAAAAATGAACACAAAATCGTTCTCAGCTTCCTCGAGAACCTCGGATACGATACCCATAATGTAGTTATCATAATTTTGAGCGGCGGCCATCTCGGATTTAAAAATGATCCCAAAATTGTTTTCTGCACCCTCGAGAACCTCGGACACGATATCCATATTGCTGAAGTCATAATTTTGTGCGGCGGCCATCTTGGATTAGAAAAATGATTACAAAATGTATATTTACGATAGCACCCTCGAAAACCTCGGATACGATACCCATAATGTAGTTATCATACTTTTGAGCGGCGGCAATCTTGGATTAGAAAAATGATTACAAAATCGTTCTCAGCACCCTCGAGAACTTAGGATACGATACCCATAATTTAGTTATCATACTTTTGAGCAGCGGCCATCTTGGATTAGAAAAATGATCACAAAATCGTTCTCAGCACCCTCGAGAATTTCGGGTACGATACCCATAATGTAATTATCATAATTTTGAGCGGCGGCCATCTCGGATTTAAAAATGATCCCAAAATTGTTTTCTGCACCCTCGAGAACCTCGGACACGATATCCATATTGCTGAAAACATAATTTTGTGCGGCGGCCATCTTGGATTAGAAAATTTATCACAAAATCGTTCTCAGCACCATTGTGAACCAAACTCGGACACGATATACATATTGCTGATAACATAATTGTTTGCGGCAGCCCTCTTGGATTTCTAAATTGATCGCAGAATTCTTCTCTGCACCCTCGAGAACCTTGGATACGATACCCATAATCTAGTTATCATACTTTTGAGCGGCGGCCTTCTCGGATTTAAAAATGATCAAAAAATTGTTTTCTGCACCCTCGAGAACCTCGGACACGATATCCATATTGCTGAATACATAATTTTGTGCGGCAGCCATCTTGGATTAGAAAAATGATTACAAAATCGTTCTCAGCACCCTCGAGAACCTAGGATACGATACCCATAATTTAGTTATCATACTTTTGAGCAGCGGCCATCTTGGATTAGAAAAATGATCACAAAATCGTTCTCAGCACCCTCGAGAATTTCGGGTACGATACCCATAATGTAATTATCATAATTTTGAGCGGCGGCCATCTCGGATTTAAAAATGATCCCAAAATTGTTTTCTGCACCCTCGAGAACCTCGGACACGATATCCATATTGCTGAAAACATAATTTTGTGCGGCGGCCATCTTGGATTAGAAAAATGATTACAAAATGTATATTTACGATAGCACCCTCGAAAACCTCGGATACGATACCCATAATGTAGTTATCATAATTTTGAGCGGCGGCCATCTTGGATTTGAAAACTGATCACAGAATTCTTCTCTGCACCCTCGAGAACCTTGGATACGATACCCATAATCTAGTTATCATACTTTTGAGCGGCGGCCATCTCGGATTTAAAAATGATCTCGAAATTGTTTTCTGCACCCTCGAGAACCTCGGACACGATATCCATATTGCTGAATACATAATTTTGTGCGGCAGCCATCTTGGATTAGAAAAATGATTACAAAATCGTTCTCAGCACCCTCGAGAACCTAGGATACGATACCCATAATTTAGTTATCATACTTTTGAGCAGCGGCCATCTTGGATTAGAAAAATGATCACAAAATCGTTCTCAGCACCCTCGAGAATTTCGGGTACGATACCCATAATGTAATTATCATAATTTTGAGCGGCGGCCATCTCGGATTTAAAAATGATCCCAAAATTGTTTTCTGCACCCTCGAGAACCTCGGACACGATATCCATATTGCTGAAAACATAATTTTGTGCGGCGGCCATCTTGGATTAGAAAAATGATCACAAAATCATTCTCAGCACCCTCAAGGACCTCGGATACGATACCCATAATGAAGTTATCATACTTTTGAGCGGCGGCCATCTTGGATTAGAAATATGATCACAAAATCGTTCTCAGGACTCTCGAGAACCTCGGATACGATACCCATAATGTAGTTATCATAATTTTGAGCGTCAGCTATCTCGGATTTAAAAATGATTCCAAAATTGTTTTCTGCACCCTAGAGAACCTAGGATACGATACCCATAATTTAGTTATCATACTTTTGAGCGGCAGCCATCTCGGAGTTAAAAGTGATCCCAAAATTGTTTTCTGCACCCTCGAGAACCTCGGACACGATATCCATATTGCTGAAAACATAATTTTGTGCGGCGGCCATCTTGGATTAGAAAAATGATCACAAAATCATTCTCTGCACCCTCGAGAACCTCGGATACGATACCCATAATGTAGTTATCATACTTTTGAGCGGCGGCCATCTTGGATTAGAAAAATGATCACAAAATCGTTCTCAGCTTCCTCGAGAACCTCGGATACGATACCCATAATGTAGTTATCATAATTTTGAGCGGCGGCCTTCTCGGATTTAAAAATGATCAAAAAATTGTTTTCTGCACCCTCGAGAACCTCGGACACGATATCCATATTGCTGAAATCATAATTTTGTTCGGCGGCCATCTTGGATTAGAAAAATGATTACAAAATGTATATTTACGATAGCACCCTCGAAAACCTCGGATACGATACCCATAATGTAGTTATCATAATTTTGAGCGGCGGCCATCTTGGATTTGAAAACTGATCACAGAATCGTTCTCTGCACCCTCAGGAACCTCGGATACGATACCCATAATATAGTTATCATACATTTGAGGGATGGCCATCTCGGATTTAAAAATTATCTCGAAATTATTTTCTGCACCCTCGAGAACCTCGGATACGATACCCATAATCTAGTTATCATACTTTTGAGCGGCGGCCATCTCGGATTTAAAAATGATCTCAAAATTGTTTTCTGCACCCTCGAGAACCTTGGACACGATATCCATATTGCTGAAAACATAATTTTGTGCGGCGGCCATCTTGGATTAGAAAATTTATCACAAAATCGTTCTCAGCACCCTCAAGAATCTCGGATACGATACCCATAATGTAGTTATCATAATTTTGAGCGGCGGCCATCTTGGCTTTCAAAAATGACAACAAAATAATTCTGTGCACTCTCGAGAACCTCGGATACGATACCCATATTTTTGTGATTATAATCTTGCACGGCGGCTATCTTGAAATTTAAAATGATCCCAAAATTGTTTTCTGCACCCTCGAGAAACTCGGACACGATATACATATTGCTGATAACATAATTGTTTGCGGCAGCCCTCTTGGATTTCTAAAATGATCGCAGAATTCTTCTCTGCACCCTCGAGAACCTTGGATACGATACCCATAATCTAGTTATCATACTTTTGAGCGGCGGCCATCTCGGATTTAAAAATGATCTCGAAATTGTTTTCTGCACCCTCGATAACCTCGGACACGATATCCATATTGCTGAATACATAATTTTGTGCGGCAGCCATCTTGGATTAGAAAAATGATTACAAAATCGTTCTCAGCACCCTCGAGAACCTAGGATACGATACCCATAATTTAGTTATCATACTTTTGAGCAGCGGCCATCTTGGATTAGAAAAATGATCATAAAATCGTTCTCAGCACCCTCGAGAATTTCGGGTACGATAGCCATAATGTAATTATCATAATTTTGAGCGGCGGCCATCTCGGATTTAAAAATGATCCCAAAATTGTTTTCTGCACCCTCGAGAACCTCGGACACGATATCCATATTGCTGAAAACATAATTTTGTGCGGCGGCCATCTTGGATTAGAAAACTGATCACAAAATCGTTCTCAGCACCCTCAAGGACCTCGGATACGATACCCATAATGAAGTTATCATACTTTTGAGCGGCGGCCATCTTGGATTAGAAATATGATCACAAAATCGTTCTCAGGACTCTCGAGAACCTCGGATACGATACCCATAATGTAGTTATCATAATTTTGAGCGTCAGCTATCTCGGATTTAAAAATGATTCCAAAATTGTTTTCTGCACCCTAGAGAACCTAGGATACGATACCCATAATTTAGTTATCATACTTTTGAGCGGCAGCCATCTCGGAGTTAAAAATGATCCCAAAATTGTTTTCTGCACCCTCGAGAACCTCGGACACGATATCCATATTGCTGAAAACATAATTTTGTGCGGCGGCCATCTTGGATTAGAAAAATGATCACAAAATCATTCTCAGCACCCTCGAGAACCTAGGATACGATACCTATAATTTAGTTATCATACTTTTGAGCGGCGGCCATCTTGGATTAGAAATATGATCACAAAATCGTTCTCAGGACTCTCGAGAACCTCGGATACGATACCCATAATGTAGTTATCATAATTTTGAGCGTCAGCTATCTCGGATTTAAAAATGATTCCAAAATTGTTTTCTGCACCCTAGAGAACCTAGGATACGATACCCATAATTTAGTTATCATACTTTTGAGCGGCAGCCATCTCGGAGTTAAAAATGATCCCAAAATTGTTTTCTGCACCCTCGAGAACCTCGGACACGATATCCATATTGCTGAAAACATAATTTTGTGCGGCGGCCATCTTGGATTAGAAAAATGATCACAAAATCGTTCTCAGCACCCTCGAGAATTTCGGGTACGATACCCATAATGTAATTATCATAATTTTGAGCGGCGGCCATCTCGGATTTAAAAATGATCCCAAAATTGTTTTCTGCACCCTCGAGAACCTCGGACACGATATCCATATTGCTGAAAACATAATTTTGTGCGGCGGCCATCTTGGATTAGAAAACTGATCACAAAATCGTTCTCAGCACCCTCAAGGACCTCGGATACGATACCCATAATGAAGTTATCATACTTTTGAGCGGCGGCCATCTTGGATTAGAAATATGATCACAAAATCGTTCTCAGGACTCTCGAGAACCTCGGATACGATACCCATAATGTAGTTATCATAATTTTGAGCGTCAGCTATCTCGGATTTAAAAATGATTCCAAAATTGTTTTCTGCACCCTAGAGAACCTAGGATACGATACCCATAATTTAGTTATCATACTTTTGAGCGGCAGCCATCTCGGAGTTAAAAATGATCCCAAAATTGTTTTCTGCACCCTCGAGAACCTCGGACACGATATCCATATTGCTGAAAACATAATTTTGTGCGGCGGCCATTACAAAATCATTCTGTGCACTCTCGAGAACCTCGGATACGATACCCATATTTTTGTGATAATAATCTTGCACGGCGGCTATCTTGAAATTGAAAATGATCGCAGAATTCTTCTCTGCACCCTCGAGAACCTCGGATACGATACCCATAATCTAGTTATCATACTTTTGAGCGGCGGCCATCTCGGATTTAAAAATGATCTCGAAATTGTTTTCTGCACCCTCGAGAACCTCGGACACGATATCCATATTGCTGAATACATAATTTTGTGCGGCAGCCATCTTGGATTAGAAAAATGATTACAAAATCGTTCTCAGCACCCTCGAGAACCTAGGATACGATACCCATAATTTAGTTATCATACTTTTGAGCAGCGGCCATCTTGGATTAGAAAAATGATCACAAAATCGTTCTCAGCACCCTCGAGAATTTCGGGTACGATACCCATAATGTAATTATCATAATTTTGAGCGGCGGCCATCTCGGATTTAAAAATGATCCCAAAATTGTTTTCTGCACCCTCGAGAACCTCGGACACGATATCCATATTGCTGAAAACTTAATTTTGTGCGGCGGCCATCTTGGATTAGAAAAATGATTACAAAATCGTTCTCAGCACCCTCAAGAACCCATAATGTAGTTATCATAATACGATACCCATAATGATTACATAATCTATATAAACGATAGCACCCTCGAGAACCTCGGATACGTTACCCATAATGTAGTTATCATACTTTTGAACGGCGGCCATCTTTGATTTGAAAACTGATCACAGAATCGTTCTCTGCACCCTCAGGAACCTCGGATACGATACCCATAATATAGTTATCATACTTTTGAGGGGTGGCCATCTCGGAGTTAAAAATGATCCCAAAATTGTTTTCTGCACCCTCGAGAAACTCGGACACGATATCCATATTGCTGAAAACATAATTTTGTGCGGCGGCCATCTTGGATTAGAAAAATGATCACAAAATCGTTCTCAGCACCCACGAGAACCTCGGATACGATACTCATAATGTAGTTATCATACTTTTGAGCGGCGGCCATCTTGGATTAGAAAAATGATCACAAAATCGTTCTCAGCTTCCTCGAGAACCTCGGATACGATACCCATAATGTAGTTATCATAATTTTGAGCGGCGGCCATCTCGGATTTAAAAATGATCCCAAAATTGTTTTCTGCACCCTCGAGAACCTCGGACACGATATCCATATTGCTGAAATCATAATTTTGTGCGGCGGCCATCTTGGATTAGAAAAATGATTACAAAATCTATATTTACGATAGCACCCTCGAGAACCTCGGATACGATACCCATTATGTAGTTATCATACTTTTGAGCGGCGGCCATCTTGGATTTGAAAACTGATCACAGAATCGTTCTCTGCACCCTCAGGAACCTCGGATACGATACCCATAATATAGTTATCATACATTTGAGTGGTGGCCATCTCGGATTTAAAAATGATCTCGAAATTGTTTTCTGCACCCTCGAGAACCTCGGACACGGTATCCATATTGCTGAAAACATAATTTTGTGCGGCGGCCATCTTGGATTAGAAAATTGATCACGAAATCGTTCTCAGCACCCTCAAAAATCTCGGATACGATACCCATATTGTAGTTATCACAATTTTGAGCGGCGGCCATCATGGATTTCAAAAATGATAACAAAATCATTATGTGCACTCTCGAGAACCTCGGATACGATACCCATATTTTTGTGATCATAATCTTGCACGGCGGCTATCTTGAAATTGAAAAATGATCACAAAATCGTTCTCTGCAACCTCGAGAACCTCTGATACGATACCCATAATGTAGTTATCATAATTTTGAGCGACGGCCATCTCGGATTTAAAAATGACCCCAAAATTGTTTTCTGCACCCTCGAGAATCTCGGACACGATATACATATTGCTGAAAACATAATTGTTTGCGGCAGCCCTCTTGGATTTCTAAAATGATCGCAGAATTCTTCTCTGCACCCTCGAGAACTTCGGATACGATACCCATAATTTATTTATCATACTTTTGAGCTGCTGCCATCTCGGATTTAACCTTTCCGCATCAGCGCGCTCCGGATCTCGCTGTACACTGTAGATCGGCAAGCTTCCGGCATTTTCGCGGCATTTTCCCCGTGTGTATTATTTTACGTGTAGTTATAAAATTCTTATAACTAGGGTGATTTGAGTGACTGTCACTGAAAGCTATTGAAACAAGCTATAAGACCATGTATAAATTATTCATATTGTCTTTCTTTTTTATTTCACAAAGACTTTTCATTCGAAAAAAAGTATAAAAATAGGTATATTTTAAAATAAATATTGTTATTATTGTTAATTACTTGTTTTATTTATTTCCTTTTATGTTTTTGTAATGAAAAGTATATGTTAATTATAAAATTAAGCTTAAATCTCCACAAAGAACGATCTTCGTGTAAAGTCTTGATAACGACCGCTCGCTGCGCCGGCCGGGAACAAGTGGACACATAAGTGCTTTGTCCGTAAAGCTATGACGTCGAATATTGGTGGCCTTGAATCGTAACGGATCGAAATGTGTTTGGGAATTCACTCGTTCATAACTGCGTAGGCAAATAAACCATCTTGTACACCTAATAAGGGTGAAAACTGGATGAGGTAAAAGAGTGCCCCGCGGCACAGCCGCTCTCATTGTTTTTTGAATTACCAGTGCCCGCGGGCACGGCCGATGCGGAAAGGTTAAAAATGATCCCAAAATTGTTTTCTGCACCCTCGAGAACCTCGGATACGATATCCATATTGCTGAAAACATAATTTTGTGCGGCGGCCATCTTGGATTGGAAAAATGAACACAAAATCGTTCTCAGCACCCTCGAGAACTTCGGATACGATACCCATAATGTAGTTATCATACTTTTGAGCGGCGGCCATCTTGGATTAGAAAAATGAACACAAAATCGTTCTCAGCTTCCTCGAGAACCTCGGATACGATACCCATAATGTAGTTATCATAATTTTGAGCGGCGGCCATCTCGGATTTAAAAATGATCCCAAAATTGTTTTCTGCACCCTCGAGAACCTCGGACACGATATCCATATTGCTGAAGTCATAATTTTGTGCGGCGGCCATCTTGGATTAGAAAAATGATTACAAAATGTATATTTACGATAGCACCCTCGAAAACCTCGGATACGATACCCATAATGTAGTTATCATACTTTTGAGCGGCGGCAATCTTGGATTTGAAAACTGATCACAGAATCGTTCTCTGCACTCTCAGGAACGTCGGATACGATACCCATAATATAGTTATCATACTTTTGAGTGGTAACCATCTCGGATTTAAAAATGATCTCGAAATTGTTTTCTGCACCCTCGAGAACCACGGACACGATATCCATAATGTAACTATCATAATTTTGAGCGGCGGCCATCTCGGATTTAAAAATGATCCCAAAATTGTTTTCTGCACCCTCGAGAACCTCGGACACGATATCCATATTGCTGAAAACATAATTTTGTGCGGCGGCCATCTTGGATTAGAAAATTTATCACAAAATCGTTCTCAGCACCCTCAAGAATCTCGGATACGATACCCATAATGTAGTTATCATAATTTTGTGCGGCGGCCATCTTGGCTTTCAAAAATGATAACAAAATAATTCTGTGCACTCTCGAGAACCTCGGATACGATACCCATAATGTAGTTATCATACTTTTGAGCGGCGGCCATCTTGGATTAGAAAAATGAACACAAAATCGTTCTCAGCTTCCTCGAGAACCTCGGATACGATACCCATAATGTAGTTATCATAATTTTGAGCGGCGGCCATCTCGGATTTAAAAATGATCCCAAAATTGTTTTCTGCACCCTCGAGAACCTCGGACACGATATCCATATTGCTGAAGTCATAATTTTGTGCGGCGGCCATCTTGGATTAGAAAATTGATCACAAAATCGTTCTCAGCACCCTCAAAAATCTCGGATACGATACCCATAATGTAGTTATCATAATTTTGTGCGGCGGCCATCTTGGATTTCAAAAATGATTACAAAATCATTATGTGCACTCTCGAGAACCTCGGATACGATACCCATATTTTTGTGATCATAATCTTGCACGGCGGCTATCTTGAAATTGAAAAATGATCACAAAATCGTTCTCTGCAACCTCGAGAACCTCTGATACGATACCCATAATGTAGTTATCATAATTTGAGCGACGGCCATCTCGGATTTAAAAATGACCCCAAAATTGTTTTCTGCACCCTCGAGAAACTCGGACACGATATACATATTGCTGAAAACATAATTGTTTGCGGCAGCCCTCTTGGATTTCTAAAATGATCGCAGAATTCTTCTCTGCACCCTCGAGAACTTCGGATACGATACCCATAATTTAGTTATCATACTTTTGAGCGGCTGCCATCTCGGATTTAAAAATGATCCCAAAATTGTTTTCTGCACCCTCGAGAACCTCGGATACGATATCCATATTGCTGAAAACATAATTTTGTGCGGCGGCCATCTTGGATTGGAAAAATGAACACAAAATCGTTCTCAGCACCCTCGAGAACTTCGGATACGATACCCATAATGTAGTTATCATACTTTTGAGCGGCGGCCATCTTGGATTAGAAAAATGAACACAAAATCGTTCTCAGCTTCCTCGAGAACCTCGGATACGATACCCATAATGTAGTTATCATAATTTTGAGCGGCGGCCATCTCGGATTTAAAAATGATCCCAAAATTGTTTTCTGCACCCTCGAGAACCTCGGACAAGATATCCATATTGCTGAAGTCATAATTTTGTGCGGCGGCCATCTTGGATTAGAAAAATGATTACAAAATGTATATTTACGATAGCACCCTCGAAAACCTCGGATACGATACCCATAATGTAGTTATCATACTTTTGAGCGGCGGCAATCTTGGATTTGAAAACTGATCACAGAATCGTTCTCTGCACCCTCAGGAACGTCGGATACGATACCCATAATATAGTTATCATACTTTTGAGTGGTAACCATCTCGGATTTAAAAATGATCTCGAAATTGTTTTCTGCACCCTCGAGAACCACGGACACGATATCCATAATGTAATTATCATAATTTTGAGCGGCGGCCATCTCGGATTTAAAAATGATCCCAAAATTGTTTTCTGCACCCTCGAGAACCTCGGACACGATATCCATATTGCTGAAAACATAATTTTGTGCGGCGGCCATCTTGGATTAGAAAATTTATCACAAAATCGTTCTCAGCACCCTCAAGAATCTCGGATACGATACCCATAATGTAGTTATCATAATTTTGTGCGGCGGCCATCTTGGCTTTCAAAAATGATAACAAAATAATTCTGTGCACTCTCGAGAACCTCGGATACGATACCCATAATCTAGTTATCATACTTTTGAGCGGCGGCCATCTCGGATTTAAAAATGATCTCGAAATTGTTTTCTGCACCTTCGAGAACCTACGATACGATACCCATAAATTAGTTATCATACTTTTGAGCGGCAGCCATCTCGGAGTTAAAAATGATCCCAAAATTGTTTTCTGCACCCTCGAGAACCTCGGACACGATATCCATATTGCTGAAAACTTAATTTTGTGCGGCGGCCATCTTGGATTAGAAAAATGATCACAAAATCGTTCTCAGCACCCTCGAGAACCTCGGATACGATACCCATAATGTAGTTATCATACTTTTGAGCGGCGGCCATCTTGGATTAGAAAAATGATCACAAAATCGTTCTCAGCTTCCTCGAGAACCTCGGATACGATACCCATAATGTAGTTATCATAATTTTGAGCGGCGGCCATCTCGGATTTAAAAATGATCCCAAAATTGTTTTCTGCACCCTCGAGAACCTCGGACACGATATCCATATTGCTGAAATCATAATTTTGTGCGGCGGCCAACTTGGATTAGAAAAATGATTACAAAATGTATATTTACGATAGCACCCTCGAAAACCTCGGATACGATACCCATAATGTAGTTATCATACTTTTGAGCGGCGGCCATCTTGGATTTGAAAACTGATCACAGAATCGTTCTCTGCACCCTCAGGAACCTCGGATACGATACCCATAATATAGTTATCATACATTTGAGGGATGGCCATCTCGGATTTAAAAATGATCTCGAAATTGTTTTCTGCACCCTCGAGAACCTCGGATACGATACCCATAATCTAGTTATCATACTTTTGAGCGGCGGCCATCTCGGATTTAAAAATGATCTCAAAATTGTTTTCTGCACCCTCGAGAACCTTGGACACGATATCCATATTGCTGAAATCATTGTTTTGTGCGGCGGCCATCTTGGATTAAAAAAATGATTACATAATCTATATAAACGATAGCACCCTCGAGAACCTCGGATACGTTACCCATAATGTAGTTATCATACTTTTGAGCGGCGGCCATCTTTGATTTGAAAACTGATCACAGAATCGTTCTCTGCACCCTCAGGAACCTCGGATACGATACCCATAATATAGTTATCATACTTTTGAGGGGTGGCCATCTCGGAGTTAAAAATGATCCCAAAATTGTTTTCTGCACCCTCGAGAAACTCGGACACGATATCCATATTGCTGAAAACATAATTTTGTGCGGCGGCCATCTTGGATTAGAAAAATGATCACAAAATCGTTCTCAGCACCCTCGAGAACCTCGGATACGATACCCATAATGTAGTTATCATACTTTTGAGCGGCGGCCATCTTGGATTAGAAAAATGATCACAAAATCGTTCTCAGCTTCCTCGAGAACCTCGGATACGATACCCATAATGTAGTTATCATAATTTTGAGCGGCGGCCATCTCGGATTTAAAAATGATCCCAAAATTGTTTTCTGCACCCTCGAGAACCTCGGACATGATATCCATATTGCTGAAATCATAATTTTGTGCGGCGGCCATCTTGGATTAGAAAAATGATTACAAAATCTATATTTACGATAGCACCCTCGAGAACCTCGGATACGATACCCATTATGTAGTTATCATACTTTTGAGCGGCGGCCATCTTGGATTTGAAAACTGATAACAGAATCGTTCTCTGCACCCTCAGGAACCTCGGATACGATACCCATAATATAGTTATCATACATTTGAGTGGTGGCCATCTCGGATTTAAAAATGATCTCGAAATTGTTTTCTGCACCCTCGAGAACCTCGGACACGGTATCCATATTGCTGAAAACATAATTTTGTGCGGCGGCCATCTTGGATTAGAAAATTGATCACGAAATCGTTCTCAGCACCCTCAAAAATCTCGGATACGATACCCATAATGTAGTTATCACAATTTTGAGCGGCGGCCATCATGGATTTCAAAAATGATAACAAAATCATTATGTGCACTCTCGAGAACCTCGGATACGATACCCATATTTTTGTGATCATAATCTTGCACGGCGGCTATCTTGAAATTGAAAAATGATCACAAAATCGTTCTCTGCAACCTCGAGAACCTCTGATACGATACCCATAATGTAGTTATCATAATTTTGAGCGACGGCCATCTCGGATTTAAAAATGACCCCAAAATTGTTTTCTGCACCCTCGAGAATCTCGGACACGATATACATATTGCTGAAAACATAATTGTTTGCGGCAGCCCTCTTGGATTTCTAAAATGATCGCAGAATTCTTCTCTGCACCCTCGAGAACTTCGGATACGATACCCATAATTTATTTATCATACTTTTGAGCTGCTACCATCTCGGATTTAACCTTTCCGCATCAGCGCGCTCCGGATCTCGCTGTACACTGTAGATCGGCAAGCTTCCGGCATTTTCGCGGCATTTTCCCCGTGTGTATTATTTTACGTGTAGTTATAAAATTCTTATAACTAGGGTGATTTGAGTGACTGTCACTGAAAGCTATTGAAACAAGCTATAAGACCATGTATAAATTATTCATATTGTCTTTCTTTTTTATTTCACAAAGACTTTTCATTCGAAAAAAAGTATAAAAATAGGTATATTTTAAAATAAATATTGTTATTATTGTTAATTACTTGTTTTATTTATTTCCTTTTATGTTTTTGTAATGAAAAGTATATGTTAATTATAAAATTAAGCTTAAATCTCCACAAAGAACGATCTTCGTGTAAAGTCTTGATAACGACCGCTCGCTGCGCCGGCCGGGAACAAGTGGACACATAAGTGCTTTGTCCGTAAAGCTATGACGTCGAATATTGGTGGCCTTGAATCGTAACGGATCGAAATGTGTTTGGGAATTCACTCGTTCATAACTGCGTAGGCAAATAAACCATCTTGTACACCTAATAAGGGTGAAAACTGGATGAGGTAAAAGAGTGCCCCGCGGCACAGCCGCTCTCATTGTTTTTTGAATTACCAGTGCCCGCGGGCACGGCCGATGCGGAAAGGTTAAAAATGATCCCAAAATTGTTTTCTGCACCCTCGAGAACCTCGGATACGATATCCATATTGCTGAAAACATAATTTTGTGCGGCGGCCATCTTGGATTAGAAAAATGAACACAAAATCGTTCTCAGCACCCTCGAGAACTTCGGATACGATACCCATAATGTAGTTATCATACTTTTGAGCGGCGGCCATCTTGGATTAGAAAAATGAACACAAAATCGTTCTCAGCTTCCTCGAGAACCTCGGATACGATACCCATAATGTAGTTATCATAATTTTGAGCGGCGGCCATCTCGGATTTAAAAATGATCCCAAAATTGTTTTCTGCACCCTCGAGAACCTCGGACACGATATCCATATTGCTGAAGTCATAATTTTGTGCGGCGGCCATCTTGGATTAGAAAAATGATTACAAAATGTATATTTACGATAGCACCCTCGAAAACCTCGGATACGATACCCATAATGTAGTTATCATACTTTTGAGCGGCGGCAATCTTGGATTTGAAAACTGATCACAGAATCGTTCTCTGCACTCTCAGGAACGTCGGATACGATACCCATAATATAGTTATCATACTTTTGAGTGGTAACCATCTCGGATTTAAAAATGATCTCGAAATTGTTTTCTGCACCCTCGAGAACCACGGACACGATATCCATAATGTAACTATCATAATTTTGAGCGGCGGCCATCTCGGATTTAAAAATGATCCCAAAATTGTTTTCTGCACCCTCGAGAACCTCGGACACGATATCCATATTGCTGAAAACATAATTTTGTGCGGCGGCCATCTTGGATTAGAAAATTTATCACAAAATCGTTCTCAGCACCCTCAAGAATCTCGGATACGATACCCATAATGTAGTTATCATAATTTTGTGCGGCGGCCATCTTGGCTTTCAAAAATGATAACAAAATAATTCTGTGCACTCTCGAGAACCTCGGATACGATACCCATAATGTAGTTATCATACTTTTGAGCGGCGGCCATCTTGGATTAGAAAAATGAACACAAAATCGTTCTCAGCACCCTCGAGAACCTCGGATACGATACCCATAATGTAGTTATCATAATTTTGAGCGGCGGCCATCTCGGATTTAAAAATGATCCCAAAATTGTTTTCTGCACCCTCGAGAACCTCGGACAAGATATCCATATTGCTGAAGTCATAATTTTGTGCGGCGGCCATCTTGGATTAGAAAAATGATTACAAAATGTATATTTACGATAGCACCCTCGAAAACCTCGGATACGATACCCATAATGTAGTTATCATACTTTTGAGCGGCGGCAATCTTGGATTTGAAAACTGATCACAGAATCGTTCTCTGCACCCTCAGGAACGTCGGATACGATACCCATAATATAGTTATCATACTTTTGAGTGGTAACCATCTCGGATTTAAAAATGATCTCGAAATTGTTTTCTGCACCCTCGAGAACCACGGACACGATATCCATAATGTAATTATCATAATTTTGAGCGGCGGCCATCTCGGATTTAAAAATGATCCCTAAATTGTTTTCTGCACCCTCGAGAACCTGGGACACGATATCCATATTGCTGAAAACATAATTTTGTGCGGCGGCCATCTTGGATTAGAAAATTTATCACAAAATCGTTCTCAGCACCCTCAAGAATCTCGGATACGATACCCATAATGTAGTTATCATAATTTTGTGCGGCGGCCATCTTGGCTTTCAAAAATGATAACAAAATAATTCTGTGCACTCTCGAGAACCTCCGATACGATACCCATAATCTAGTTATCATACTTTTGAGCGGCGGCCATCTCGGATTTAAAAATGATCTCGAAATTGTTTTCTGCACCCTCGAGAACCTCTGACACGATATCCTTATTGCTGAATACATAATTTTGTGCGGCAGCCATCTTGGATTAGAAAAATGATTACAAAATCGTTCTCAGCACCCTCGAGAACCTAGGATACGATACCCATAATTTAGTTATCATACTTTTGAGCAGCGGCCATCTTGGATTAGAAAAATGATCACAAAATCGTTCTCAGCACCCTCGAGAATTTCGGGTACGATACCCATAATGTAATTATCATAATTTTGAGCGGCGGCCATCTCGGATTTAAAAATTATCCCAAAATTGTTTTCTGCACCCTCGAGAACCTCGGACACGATATCCATATTGCTGAAAACTTAATTTTTTGCGGCGGCCATCTTGGATTAGAAAACTGATCACAAAATCGTTCTCAGCACCCTCAAGAACCTCGGATACGATACCCATAATGAAGTTATCATACTTTTGAGCGGCGGCCATCTTGGATTTGAAAACTGATCACAAAATCGTTCTCAGGACTCTCGAGAACCTCGGATACGATACCCATAATGTAGTTATCATAATTTTGAGCGTCAGCTATCTCGGAATTAAAAATGATCCCAAAATTGTTTTCTGCACCCTCGAGAACCTACGATACGATACCCATAAATTAGTTATCATACTTTTGAGCGGCAGCCATCTCGGAGTTAAAAATGATCCCAAAATTGTTTTCTGCACCCTCGAGAACCTTGGACACGATATCCATATTGCTGAAATCATTGTTTTGTGCGGCGGCCATCTTGGATTAAAAAAATGATTACATAATCTATATAAACGATAGCACCCTCGAGAACCTCGGATACGTTACCCATAATGTAGTTATCATACTTTTGAGCGGCGGCCATCTTTGATTTGAAAACTGATCACAGAATCGTTCTCTGCACCCTCAGGAACCTCGGATACGATACCCATAATATAGTTATCATACTTTTGAGGGGTGGCCATCTCGGAGTTAAAAATGATCCCAAAATTGTTTTCTGCACCCTCGAGAAACTCGGACACGATATCCATATTGCTGAAAACATAATTTTGTGCGGCGGCCATCTTGGATTAGAAAAATGATCACAAAATCGTTCTCAGCACCCTCGAGAACCTCGGATACGATACCCATAATGTAGTTATCATACTTTTGAGCGGCGGCCATCTTGGATTAGAAAAATGATCACAAAATCGTTCTCAGCTTCCTCGAGAACCTCGGATACGATACCCATAATGTAGTTATCATAATTTTGAGCGGCGGCCATCTCGGATTTAAAAATGATCCCAAAATTGTTTTCTGCACCCTCGAGAACCTCGGACACGATATCCATATTGCTGAAATCATAATTTTGTGCGGCGGCCATCTTGGATTAGAAAAATGATTACAAAATCTATATTTACGATAGCACCCTCGAGAACCTCGGATACGATACCCATTATGTAGTTATCATACTTTTGAGCGGCGGCCATCTTGGATTTGAAAACTGATAACAGAATCGTTCTCTGCACCCTCAGGAACCTCGGATACGATACCCATAATATAGTTATCATACATTTGAGTGGTGGCCATCTCGGATTTAAAAATGATCTCGAAATTGTTTTCTGCACCCTCGAGAACCTCGGACACGGTATCCATATTGCTGAAAACATAATTTTGTGCGGCGGCCATCTTGGATTAGAAAATTGATCACGAAATCGTTCTCAGCACCCTCAAAAATCTCGGATACGATACCCATAATGTAGTTATCACAATTTTGAGCGGCGGCCATCATGGATTTCAAAAATGATAACAAAATCATTATGTGCACTCTCGAGAACCTCGGATACGATACCCATATTTTTGTGATCATAATCTTGCACGGCGGCTATCTTGAAATTGAAAAATGATCACAAAATCGTTCTCTGCAACCTCGAGAACCTCTGATACGATACCCATAATGTAGTTATCATAATTTTGAGCGACGGCCATCTCGGATTTAAAAATGACCCCAAAATTGTTTTCTGCACCCTCGAGAATCTCGGACACGATATACATATTGCTGAAAACATAATTGTTTGCGGCAGCCCTCTTGGATTTCTAAAATGATCGCAGAATTCTTCTCTGCACCCTCGAGAACTTCGGATACGATACCCATAATTTATTTATCATACTTTTGAGCTGCTACCATCTCGGATTTAACCTTTCCGCATCAGCGCGCTCCGGATCTCGCTGTACACTGTAGATCGGCAAGCTTCCGGCATTTTCGCGGCATTTTCCCCGTGTGTATTATTTTACGTGTAGTTATAAAATTCTTATAACTAGGGTGATTTGAGTGACTGTCACTGAAAGCTATTGAAACAAGCTATAAGACAATGTATAAATTATTCATATTGTCTTTCTTTTTTATTTCACAAAGACTTTTCATTCGAAAAAAAGTATAAAAATAGGTATATTTTAAAATAAATATTGTTATTATTGTTAATTACTTGTTTTATTTATTTCCTTTTATGTTTTTGTAATGAAAAGTATATGTTAATTATAAAATTAAGCTTAAATCTCCACAAAGAACGATCTTCGTGTAAAGTCTTGATAACGACCGCTCGCTGCGCCGGCCGGGAACAAGTGGACACATAAGTGCTTTGTCCGTAAAGCTATGACGTCGAATATTGGTGGCCTTGAATCGTAACGGATCGAAATGTGTTTGGGAATTCACTCGTTCATAACTGCGTAGGCAAATAAACCATCTTGTACACCTAATAAGGGTGAAAACTGGATGAGGTAAAAGAGTGCCCCGCGGCACAGCCGCTCTCATTGTTTTTTGAATTACCAGTGCCCGCGGGCACGGCCGATGCGGAAAGGTTAAAAATGATCCCAAAATTGTTTTCTGCACCCTCGAGAACCTCGGATACGATATCCATATTGCTGAAAACATAATTTTGTGCGGCGGCCATCTTGGATTGGAAAAATGAACACAAAATCGTTCTCAGCACCCTCGAGAACTTCGGATACGATACCCATAATGTAGTTATCATACTTTTGAGCGGCGGCCATCTTGGATTAGAAAAATGAACACAAAATCGTTCTCAGCTTCCTCGAGAACCTCGGATACGATACCCATAATGTAGTTATCATAATTTTGAGCGGCGGCCATCTCGGATTTAAAAATGATCCCAAAATTGTTTTCTGCACCCTCGAGAACCTCGGACACGATATCCATATTGCTGAAGTCATAATTTTGTGCGGCGGCCATCTTGGATTAGAAAAATGATTACAAAATGTATATTTACGATAGCACCCTCGAAAACCTCGGATACGATACCCATAATGTAGTTATCATACTTTTGAGCGGCGGCAATCTTGGATTTGAAAACTGATCACAGAATCGTTCTCTGCACTCTCAGGAACGTCGGATACGATACCCATAATATAGTTATCATACTTTTGAGTGGTAACCATCTCGGATTTAAAAATGATCTCGAAATTGTTTTCTGCACCCTCGAGAACCACGGACACGATATCCATAATGTAACTATCATAATTTTGAGCGGCGGCCATCTCGGATTTAAAAATGATCCCAAAATTGTTTTCTGCACCCTCGAGAACCACGGACACGATATCCATATTGCTGAAAACATAATTTTGTGCGGCGGCCATCTTGGATTAGAAAATTTATCACAAAATCGTTCTCAGCACCCTCAAGAATCTCGGATACGATACCCATAATGTAGTTATCATAATTTTGTGCGGCGGCCATCTTGGCTTTCAAAAATGATAACAAAATAATTCTGTGCACTCTCGAGAACCTCGGATACGATACCCATAATGTAGTTATCATACTTTTGAGCGGCGGCCATCTTGGATTAGAAAAATGAACACAAAATCGTTCTCAGCTTCCTCGAGAACCTCGGATACGATACCCATAATGTAGTTATCATAATTTTGAGCGGCGGCCATCTCGGATTTAAAAATGATCCCAAAATTGTTTTCTGCACCCTCGAGAACCTCGGACACGATATCCATATTGCTGAAGTCATAATTTTGTGCGGCGGCCATCTTGGATTAGAAAATTGATCACAAAATCGTTCTCAGCACCCTCAAAAATCTCGGATACGATACCCATAATGTAGTTATCATAATTTTGTGCGGCGGCCATCTTGGATTTCAAAAATGATTACAAAATCATTATGTGCACTCTCGAGAACCTCGGATACGATACCCATATTTTTGTGATCATAATCTTGCACGGCGGCTATCTTGAAATTGAAAAATGATCACAAAATCGTTCTCTGCAACCTCGAGAACCTCTGATACGATACCCATAATGTAGTTATCATAATTTGAGCGACGGCCATCTCGGATTTAAAAATGACCCCAAAATTGTTTTCTGCACCCTCGAGAAACTCGGACACGATATACATATTGCTGAAAACATAATTGTTTGCGGCAGCCCTCTTGGATTTCTAAAATGATCGCAGAATTCTTCTCTGCACCCTCGAGAACTTCGGATACGATACCCATAATTTAGTTATCATACTTTTGAGCGGCTGCCATCTCGGATTTAAAAATGATCCCAAAATTGTTTTCTGCACCCTCGAGAACCTCGGATACGATATCCATATTGCTGAAAACATAATTTTGTGCGGCGGCCATCTTGGATTGGAAAAATGAACACAAAATCGTTCTCAGCACCCTCGAGAACTTCGGATACGATACCCATAATGTAGTTATCATACTTTTGAGCGGCGGCCATCTTGGATTAGAAAAATGAACACAAAATCGTTCTCAGCTTCCTCGAGAACCTCGGATACGATACCCATAATGTAGTTATCATAATTTTGAGCGGCGGCCATCTCGGATTTAAAAATGATCCCAAAATTGTTTTCTGCACCCTCGAGAACCTCGGATACGATATCCATATTGCTGAAAACATAATTTTGTGCGGCGGCCATCTTGGATTGGAAAAATGAACACAAAATCGTTCTCAGCACCCTCGAGAACTTCGGATACGATACCCATAATGTAGTTATCATACTTTTGAGCGGCGGCCATCTTGGATTAGAAAAATGAACACAAAATCGTTCTCAGCTTCCTCGAGAACCTCGGATACGATACCCATAATGTAGTTATCATAATTTTGAGCGGCGGCCATCTCGGATTTAAAAATGATCCCAAAATTGTTTTCTGCACCCTCGAGAACCTCGGACAAGATATCCATATTGCTGAAGTCATAATTTTGTGCGGCGGCCATCTTGGATTAGAAAAATGATTACAAAATGTATATTTACGATAGCACCCTCGAAAACCTCGGATACGATACCCATAATGTAGTTATCATACTTTTGAGCGGCGGCAATCTTGGATTTGAAAACTGATCACAGAATCGTTCTCTGCACCCTCAGGAACGTCGGATACGATACCCATAATATAGTTATCATACTTTTGAGTGGTAACCATCTCGGATTTAAAAATGATCTCGAAATTGTTTTCTGCACCCTCGAGAACCACGGACACGATATCCATAATGTAATTATCATAATTTAGAGCGGCGGCCATCTCGGATTTAAAAATGATCCCAAAATTGTTTTCTGCACCCTCGAGAACCTGGGACACGATATCCATATTGCTGAAAACATAATTTTGTGCGGCGGCCATCTTGGATTAGAAAATTTATCACAAAATCGTTCTCAGCACCCTCAAGAATCTCGGATACGATACCCATAATGTAGTTATCATAATTTTGTGCGGCGGCCATCTTGGCTTTCAAAAATGATAACAAAATAATTCTGTGCACTCTCGAGAACCTCCGATACGATACCCATAATCTAGTTATCATACTTTTGAGCGGCGGCCATCTCGGATTTAAAAATGATCTCGAAATTGTTTTCTGCACCCTCGAGAACCTCGGACACGATATCCATATTGCTGAATACATAATTTTGTGCGGCAGCCATCTTGGATTAGAAAAATGATTACAAAATCGTTCTCAGCACCCTCGAGAACCTAGGATACGATACCCATAATTTAGTTATCATACTTTTGAGCAGCGGCCATCTTGGATTAGAAAAATGATCACAAAATCGTTCTCAGCACCCTCGAGAATTTCGGGTACGATACCCATAATGTAATTATCATAATTTTGAGCGGCGGCCATCTCGGATTTAAAAATTATCCCAAAATTGTTTTCTGCACCCTCGAGAACCTCGGACACGATATCCATATTGCTGAAAACTTAATTTTGTGCGGCGGCCATCTTGGATTAGAAAACTGATCACAAAATCGTTCTCAGCACCCTCAAGAACCTCGGATACGATACCCATAATGAAGTTATCATACTTTTGAGCGGCGGCCATCTTGGATTTGAAAACTGATCACAAAATCGTTCTCAGGACTCTCGAGAACCTCGGATACGATACCCATAATGTAGTTATCATAATTTTGAGCGTCAGCTATCTCGGAATTAAAAATGATCCCAAAATTGTTTTCTGCACCCTCGAGAACCTACGATACGATACCCATAAATTAGTTATCATACTTTTGAGCGGCAGCCATCTCGGAGTTAAAAATGATCCCAAAATTGTTTTCTGCACCCTCGAGAACCTCGGACACGATATCCATATTGCTGAAAACATAATTTTGTGCGGCGGCCATCTTGGATTAGAAAAATCATCACAAAATCGTTCTCAGCACCCTCGAGAACCTCGGATACGATACCCATAATGTAGTTATCATACTTTTGAGCGGCGGCCATCTTGGATTAGAAAAATGATCACAAAATCGTTCTCAGCTTCCTCGAGAACCTCGGATACGATACCCATAATGTAGTTATCATAATTTTGAGCGGCGGCCATCTCGGATTTAAAAATGATCCCAAAATTGTTTTCTGCACCCTCGAGAACCTCGGACACGATATCCATATTGCTGAAATCATAATTTTGTGCGGCGGCCAACTTGGATTAGAAAAATTATTACAAAATGTATATTTACGATAGCACCCTCGAAAACCTCGGATACGATACCCATAATGTAGTTATCATACTTTTGAGCGGCGGCCATCTTGGATTTGAAAACTGATCACAGAATCGTTCTCTGCACCCTCAGGAACCTCGGATACGATACCCATAATATAGTTATCATACATTTGAGGGATGGCCATCTCGGATTTAAAAATGATCTCGAAATTGTTTTCTGCACCCTCGAGAACCTCGGATACGATACCCATAATCTAGTTATCATACTTTTGAGCGGCGGCCATCTCGGATTTAAAAATGATCTCAAAATTGTTTTCTGCACCCTCGAGAACCTTGGACACGATATCCATATTGCTGAAATCATTGTTTTGTGCGGCGGCCATCTTGGATTAAAAAAATGATTACATAATCTATATAAACGATAGCACCCTCGAGAACCTCGGATACATTACCCATAATGTAGTTATCATACTTTTGAGCGGCGGCCATCTTGGATTTGAAAACTGATCACAGAATCGTTCTCTGCACCCTCAGGAACCTCGGATACGATACCCATAATATAGTTATCATACTTTTGAGGGGTGGCCATCTCGGAGTTAAAAATGATCCCAAAATTGTTTTCTGCACCCTCGAGAAACTCGGACACGATATCCATATTGCTGAAAACATAATTTTGTGCGGCGGCCATCTTGGATTAGAAAAATGATCACAAAATCGTTCTCAGCACCCTCGAGAACCTCGGATACGATACCCATAATGTAGTTATCATACTTTTGAGCGGCGGCCATCTTGGATTAGAAAAATGATCACAAAATCGTTCTCAGCTTCCTCGAGAACCTCGGATACGATACCCATAATGTAGTTATCATAATTTTGAGCGGCGGCCATCTCGGATTTAAAAATGATCCCAAAATTGTTTTCTGCACCCTCGAGAACCTCGGACACGATATCCATATTGCTGAAATCATAATTTTGTGCGGCGGCCATCTTGGATTAGAAAAATGATTACAAAATCTATATTTACGATAGCACCCTCGAGAACCTCGGATACGATACCCATAATGTAGTTATCATACTTTTGAGCGGCGGCCATCTTGGATTTGAAAACTGATCACAGAATCGTTCTCTGCACCCTCAGGAACCTCGGATACGATACCCATAATATAGTTATCATACATTTGAGTGGTGGCCATCTCGGATTTAAAAATGATCTCGAAATTGTTTTCTACACCCTCGAGAACCTCGGACACGGTATCCATATTGCTGAAAACATAATTTTGTGCGGCGGCCATCTTGGATTAGAAAATTGATCACAAAATCGTTCTCAGCACCCTCAAAAATCTCGGATACGATACCCATAATGTAGTTATCACAATTTTGAGCGGCGGCCATCATGGATTTCAAAAATGATTACAAAATCATTATGTGCACTCTCGAGAACCTCGGATACGATACCCATATTTTTGTGATCATAATCTTGCACGGCGGCTATCTTGAAATTGAAAAATGATCACAAAATCGTTCTCTGCAACCTCGAGAACCTCTGATACGATACCCATAATGTAGTTATCATAATTTTGAGCGACGGCCATCTCGGATTTAAAAATGACCCCAAAATTGTTTTCTGCACCCTCGAGAAACTCGGACACGATATACATATTGCTGAAAACATTATTGTTTGCGGCAGCCCTCTTGGATTTCTAAAATGATCGCAGAATTCTTCTCTGCACCCTCGAGAACTTCGGATACGATACCCATAATTTAGTTATCATACTTTTGAGCGGCTGCCATCTCGGATTTAAAAATGATCCCAAAATTGTTTTCTGCACCCTCGAGATCCTCGGATACGATATCCATATTGCTGAAAACATAATTTTGTGCGGCGGCCATCTTGGATTGGAAAAATGAACACAAAATCGTTCTCAGCACCCTCGAGAACTTCGGATACGATATCCATAATGTAGTTATCATACTTTTGAGCGGCGGCCATCTTGGATTAGAAAAATGAACACAAAATCGTTCTCAGCTTCCTCGAGAACCTCGGATACGATACCCATAATGTAGTTATCATAATTTTGAACGGCGGCCATCTCGGATTTAAAAATGATCCCAAAATTGTTTTCTGCACCCTCGAGAACCTCGGACACGATATCCATATTGCTGAAGTCATAATTTTGTGCGGCGGCCATCTTGGATTAGAAAAATGATTACAAAATGTATATTTACGATAGCACCCTCGAAAACCTCGGATACGATACCCATAATGTAGTTATCATACTTTTGAGCGGCGGCAATCTTGGATTTGAAAACTGATCACAGAATCGTTCTCTGCACCCTCAGGAACGTCGGATACGATACCCATAATATAGTTATCATACTTTTGAGTGGTAACCATCTCGGATTTAAAAATGATCTCGAAATTGTTTTCTGCACCCTCGAGAACCACGGACACGATATCCATAATGTAATTATCATAATTTTGAGCGGCGGCCATCTCGGATTTAAAAATGATCCCAAAATTATTTTCTGCACCCTCGAGAACCTCGGACACGATATCCATATTGCTGAAAACATAATTTTGTGCGGCGGCCATCTTGGATTAGAAAATTTATCACAAAATCGTTCTCAGCACCCTCAAGAATCTCGGATACGATACCCATAATGTAGTTATCATAATTTTGAGCGGCGGCCATCTTGGCTTTCAAAAATGATAACAAAATAATTCTGTGCACTCTCGAGAACCTCTGATACGATACCCATATTTTTGTGATAATAATCTTGCACGGCGGCAATCTTGAAATTGAAAATGATCCCAAAATTGTTTTCTGCACCCTCGAGAAACTCGGACACGATATCCATATTGCTGAAATCATAATTTTGTGCGGCGGCCATCTTGGATTAGAAAAATGATTACAAAATGTATATTTACGATAGCACCCTCGAAAACCTCGGATACGATACCCATAATGTAGTTATCATACTTTTGAGCGGCGGCCATCTTGGATTTGAAAACTGATCACAGAATCGTTCTCTGCACCCTCAGGAACCTCGGATACGATACCCATAATATAGTTATCATACATTTGAGGGATGGCCATCTCGGATTTTAAAATAATCTCGAAATTGTTTTCTGCACCCTCGAGAACCTCGGATACGATACCCATAATCTAGTTATCATACTTTTGAGCGGCGGCCATCTCGGATTTAAAAATGATCTCAAAATTGTTTTCTGCACCCTCGAGAACCTTGGACACGATTTCCATTTTGCTGAAAACATAATTTTGTGCGGCGGCCATCTTGGATTAGAAAATTTATCACAAAATCGTTCTCAGCACCCTCAAAAATCTCGGATACGATACCCATAATGTAGTTATCATAATTTTGTGCGGCGGCCATCTTGGATTTCAAAAATGATTACAAAATCATTATGTGCACTCTCGAGAACCTCGGATACGATACCCATATTTTTGTGATCATAATCTTGCACGGCGGCTATCTTGAAATTGAAAAATGATCACAAAATCGTTCTCTGCAACCTCGAGAACCTCTGATACGATACCCATAATGTAGTTATCATAATTTGAGCGACGGCCATCTCGGATTTAAAAATGACCCCAAAATTGTTTTCTGCACCCTCGAGAAACTCGGACACGATATACATATTGCTGAAAACATAATTGTTTGCGGCAGCCCTCTTGGATTTCTAAAATGATCGCAGAATTCTTCTCTGCACCCTCGAGAACTTCGGATACGATACCCATAATTTAGATAACATACTTTTGAGCGGCTGCCATCTCGGATTTAAAAATGATCCCAAAATTGTTTTCTGCACCCTCGAGAACCTCGGATACGATATCCATATTGCTGAAAACATAATTTTGTGCGGCGGCCATCTTGGATTGGAAAAATGAACACAAAATCGTTCTCAGCACCCTCGAGAACTTCGGATACGATACCCATAATGTAGTTATCATACTTTTGAGCGGCGGCCATCTTGGATTAGAAAAATGAACACAAAATCGTTCTCAGCTTCCTCGAGAACCTCGGATACGATACCCATAATGTAGTTATCATAATTTTGAGCGGCGGCCATCTCGGATTTAAAAATGATCCCAAAATTGTTTTCTGCACCCTCGAGAACCTCGGACAAGATATCCATATTGCTGAAGTCATAATTTTGTGCGGCGGCCATCTTGGATTAGAAAAATGATTACAAAATGTATATTTACGATAGCACCCTCGAAAACCTCGGATACGATACCCATAATGTAGTTATCATACTTTTGAGCGGCGGCAATCTTGGATTTGAAAACTGATCACAGAATCGTTCTCTGCACCCTCAGGAACGTCGGATACGATACCCATAATATAGTTATCATACTTTTGAGTGGTAACCATCTCGGATTTAAAAATGATCTCGAAATTGTTTTCTGCACCCTCGAGAACCACGGACACGATATCCATAATGTAATTATCATAATTTTGAGCGGCGGCCATCTCGGATTTAAAAATGATCCCAAAATTGTTTTCTGCACCCTCGAGAACCTCGGACACGATATCCATATTGCTGAAAACATAATTTTGTGCGGCGGCCATCTTGGATTAGAAAATTTATCACAAAATCGTTCTCAGCACCCTCAAGAATCTCGGATACGATACCCATAATGTAGTTATCATAATTTTGTGCGGCGGCCATCTTGGCTTTCAAAAATGATAACAAAATAATTCTGTGCACTCTCGAGAACCTCGGATACGATACCCATAATCTAGTTATCATACTTTTGAGCGGCGGCCATCTCGGATTTAAAAATGATCTCGAAATTGTTTTCTGCACCCTCGAGAACCTCGGACACGATATCCATATTGCTGAATACATAATTTTGTGCGGCAGCCATCTTGGATTAGAAAAATGATTACAAAATCGTTCTCAGCACCCTCGAGAACCTAGGATACGATACCCATAATTTAGTTATCATACTTTTGAGCAGCGGCCATCTTGGATTAGAAAAATGATCACAAAATCGTTCTCAGCACCCTCGAGAATTTCGGGTACGATACCCATAATGTAATTATCATAATTTTGAGCGGCGGCCATCTCGGATTTAAAAATTATCCCAAAATTGTTTTCTGCACCCTCGAGAACCTACGATACGATACCCATAAATTAGTTATCATACTTTTGAGCGGCAGCCATCTCGGAGTTAAAAATGATCCCAAAATTGTTTTCTGCACCCTCGAGAACCTCGGATACGATATCCATATTGCTGAAAACATAATTTTGTGCGGCGGCCATCTTGGATTGGAAAAATGAACACAAAATCGTTCTCAGCACCCTCGAGAACTTCGGATACGATACCCATAATGTAGTTATCATACTTTTGAGCGGCGGCCATCTTGGATTAGAAAAATGAACACAAAATCGTTCTCAGCTTCCTCGAGAACCTCGGATACGATACCCATAATGTAGTTATCATAATTTTGAGCGGCGGCCATCTCGGATTTAAAAATGATCCCAAAATTGTTTTCTGCACCCTCGAGAACCTCGGACAAGATATCCATATTGCTGAAGTCATAATTTTGTGCGGCGGCCATCTTGGATTAGAAAAATGATTACAAAATGTATATTTACGATAGCACCCTCGAAAACCTCGGATACGATACCCATAATGTAGTTATCATACTTTTGAGCGGCGGCAATCTTGGATTTGAAAACTGATCACAGAATCGTTCTCTGCACCCTCAGGAACGTCGGATACGATACCCATAATATAGTTATCATACTTTTGAGTGGTAACCATCCCGGATTTAAAAATGATCTCGAAATTGTTTTCTGCACCCTCGAGAACCACGGACACGATATCCATAATGTAATTATCATAATTTTGAGCGGCGGCCATCTCGGATTTAAAAATGATCCCAAAATTGTTTTCTGCACCCTCGAGAACCTCGGACACGATATCCATATTGCTGAAAACATAATTTTGTGCGGCGGCCATCTTGGATTAGAAAATTTATCACAAAATCTTTCTCAGCACCCTCAAGAATCTCGGATACGATACCCATAATGTAGTTATCATAATTTTGTGCGGCGGCCATCTTGGCTTTCAAAAATGATAACAAAATAATTCTGTGCACTCTCGAGAACCTCGGATACGATACCCATAATCTAGTTATCATACTTTTGAGCGGCGGCCATCTCGGATTTAAAAATGATCTCGAAATTGTTTTCTGCACCCTCGAGAACCTCGGACACGATATCCATATTGCTGAATACATAATTTTGTGCGGCAGCCATCTTGGATTAGAAAAATGATTACAAAATCGTTCTCAGCACCCTCGAGAACCTAGGATACGATACCCATAATTTAGTTATCATACTTTTGAGCAGCGGCCATCTTGGATTAGAAAAATGATCACAAAATCGTTCTCAGCACCCTCGAGAATTTCGGGTACGATACCCATAATGTAATTATCATAATTTTGAGCGGCGGCCATCTCGGATTTAAAAATTATCCCAAAATTGTTTTCTGCACCCTCGAGAACCTACGATACGATACCCATAAATTAGTTATCATACTTTTGAGCGGCTGCCATCTCGGATTTAAAAATGATCCCAAAATTGTTTTCTGCACCCTCGAGATCCTCGGATACGATATCCATATTGCTGAAAACATAATTTTGTGCGGCGGCCATCTTGGATTGGAAAAATGAACACAAAATCGTTCTCAGCACCCTCGAGAACTTCGGATACGATATCCATAATGTAGTTATCATACTTTTGAGCGGCGGCCATCTTGGATTAGAAAAATGAACACAAAATCGTTCTCAGCTTCCTCGAGAACCTCGGATACGATACCCATAATGTAGTTATCATAATTTTGAGCGGCGGCCATCTCGGATTTAAAAATGATCCCAAAATTGTTTTCTGCACCCTCGAGATCCTCGGATACGATATCCATATTGCTGAAAACATAATTTTGTGCGGCGGCCATCTTGGATTGGAAAAATGAACACAAAATCGTTCTCAGCACCCTCGAGAACTTCGGATACGATATCCATAATGTAGTTATCATACTTTTGAGCGGCGGCCATCTTGGATTAGAAAAATGAACACAAAATCGTTCTCAGCTTCCTCGAGAACCTCGGATACGATACCCATAATGTAGTTATCATAATTTTGAGCGGCGGCCATCTCGGATTTAAAAATGATCCCAAAATTGATTTCTGCACCCTCGAGAACCTCGGACACGATATCCATATTGCTGAAGTCATAATTTTGTGCGGCGGCCATCTTGGATTAGAAAAATGATTACAAAATGTATATTTACGATAGCACCCTCGAAAACCTCGGATACGATACCCATAATGTAGTTATCATAATTTTGAGCGACGGCCATCTCGGATTTAAAAATGACCCCAAAATTGTTTTCTGCACCCTCGAGAATCTCGGACACGATATACATATTGCTGAAAACATAATTGTTTGCGGCAGCCCTCTTGGATTTCTAAAATGATCGCAGAATTCTTCTCTGCACCCTCGAGAACTTCGGATACGATACCCATAATTTAGTTATCATACTTTTGAGCTGCTGCCATCTCGGATTTAAAAATGATCCCAAAATTGTTTTCTGCACCCTCGAGAACCTCGGATACGATATCCATATTGCTGAAAACATAATTTTGTGCGGCGGCCATCTTGGATTGGAAAAATGAACACAAAATCGTTCTCAGCACCCTCGAGAACTTCGGATACGATACCCATTATGTAGTTATCATACTTTTGAGTGGCGGCCATCTTGGATTAGAAAAATGAACACAAAATCGTTCTCAGCTCCCTCGAGAACCTCGGATACGATACCCATAATGTAGTTATCATAATTTTGAGCGGCGGCCATCTCGGATTTAAAAATGATCCCAAAATTGTTTTCTGCACCCTCGAGAACCTCGGACACGATATCCATATTGCTGAAGTCATAATTTTGTGCGGCGGCCATCTTGGATTAGAAAAATGATTACAAAATGTATATTTACGATAGCACCCTCGAAAACCTCGGATACGATACCCATAATGTAGTTATCATACTTTTGAGCGGCGGCAATCTTGGATTTGAAAACTGATCACAGAATCGTTCTCTGCACCCTCAGGAACGTCGGATACGATACCCATAATATAGTTATCATACTTTTGAGTGGTAACCATCTCGGATTTAAAAATGATCTCGAAATTGTTTTCTGCACCCTCGAGAACCACGGACACGATATCCATAATGTAATTATCATAATTTTGAGCGGCGGCCATCTCGGATTTAAAAATGATCCCAAAATTGTTTTCTGCACCCTCGAGAACCTCGGACACGATATCCATATTGCTGAAAACATAATTTTGTGCGGCGGCCATCTTGGATTAGAAAATTTATCACAAAATCGTTCTCAGCACCCTCAAGAATCTCGGATACGATACCCATAATGTAGTTATCATAATTTTGAGCGGCGGCCATCTTGGCTTTCAAAAATGATAACAAAATAATTCTGTGCACTCTCGAGAACCTCTGATACGATACCCATATTTTTGTGATAATAATCTTGCACGGCGGCAATCTTGAAATTGAAAATGATCCCAAAATTGTTTTCTGCACCCTCGAGAAACTCGGACACGATATCCATATTGCTGAAATCATAATTTTGTGCGGCGGCCATCTTGGATTAGAAAAATGATTACAAAATGTATATTTACGATAGCACCCTCGAAAACCTCGGATACGATACCCATAATGTAGTTATCATACTTTTGAGCGGCGGCCATCTTGGATTTGAAAACTGATCACAGAATCGTTCTCTGCACCCTCAGGAACCTCGGATACGATACCCATAATATAGTTATTATACATTTGAGGGATGGCCATCTCGGATTTTAAAATAATCTCGAAATTGTTTTCTGCACCCTCGAGAACCTCGGATACGATACCCATAATCTAGTTATCATACTTTTGAGCGGCGGCCATCTCGGATTTAAAAATGATCTCAAAATTGTTTTCTGCACCCTCGAGAACCTTGGACACGATTTCCATTTTGCTGAAAACATAATTTTGTGCGGCGGCCATCTTGGATTAGAAAATTTATCACAAAATCGTTCTCAGCACCCTCAAGAATCTCGGATACGATACCCATAATGTAGTTATCATAATTTTGAGCGGCGGCCATCTTGGCTTTCAAAAATGACAACAAAATAATTCTGTGCACTCTCGAGAACCTCGGATACGATACCCATATTTTTGTGATTATAATCTTGCACGGCGGCTATCTTGAAATTTAAAATGATCCCAAAATTGTTTTCTGCACCCTCGAGAAACTCGGACACGATATACATATTGCTGATAACATAATTGTTTGCGGCAGCCCTCTTGGATTTCTAAAATGATCGCAGAATTCTTCTCTGCACCCTCGAGAACCTTGGATACGATACCCATAATCTAGTTATCATACTTTTGAGCGCGGCCATCTCGGATTTAAAAATGATCTCGAAATTGTTTTCTGCACCCTCGAGAACCTCGGACACGATATCCATATTGCTGAATACATAATTTTGTGCGGCAGCCATCTTGGATTAGAAAAATGATTACAAAATCGTTCTCAGCACCCTCGAGAACCTAGGATACGATACCCATAATTTAGTTATCATACTTTTGAGCAGCGGCCATCTTGGATTAGAAAAATGATCACAAAATCGTTCTCAGCTCCCTCGAGAATTTCGGGTACGATACCCATAATGTAATTATCATAATTTTGAGCGGCGGCCATCTCGGATTTAAAAATGATCCCAAAATTGTTTTCTGCACCCTCGAGAACCTCGGACACGATATCCATATTGCTGAAAACATAATTTTGTGCGGCGGCCATCTTGGATTAGAAAAATGATCACAAAATCATTCTCAGCACCCTCAAGGACCTCGGATACGATACCCATAATGAAGTTATCATACTTTTGAGCGGCGGCCATCTTGGATTAGAAATATGATCACAAAATCGTTCTCAGGACTCTCGAGAACCTCGGATACGATACCCATAATGTAGTTATCATAATTTTGAGCGTCAGCTATCTCGGATTTAAAAATGATTCCAAAATTGTTTTCTGCACCCTAGAGAACCTAGGATACGATACCCATAATTTAGTTATCATACTTTTGAGCGGCAGCCATCTCGGAGTTAAAAGTGATCCCAAAATTGTTTTCTGCACCCTCGAGAACCTCGGACACGATATCCATATTGCTGAAAACATAATTTTGTGCGGCGGCCATCTTGGATTAGAAAAATGATCACAAAATCATTCTCAGCACCCTCGAGAACCTCGGATACGATACCCATAATGTAGTTATCATACTTTTGAGCGGCGGCCATCTTGGATTAGAAAAATGATCACAAAATTGTTCTCAGCTTCCTCGAGAACCTCGGATACTATACCCATAATGTAGTTATCATAATTTTGAGCGGCGGCCTTCTCGGATTTAAAAATGATCAAAAAATTGTTTTCTGCACCCTCGAGAACCTCGGACACGATATCCATATTGCTGAAATCATAATTTTGTTCGGCGGCCATCTTGGATTAGAAAAATGATTACAAAATGTATATTTACGATAGCACCCTCGAAAACCTCGGATACGATACCCATAATGTAGTTATCATAATTTTGAGCGGCGGCCATCTTGGATTTGAAAACTGATCACAGAATCGTTCTCTGCACCCTCAGGAACCTCGGATACGATACCCATAATATAGTTATCATACATTTGAGGGATGGCCATCTCGGATTTAAAAATTATCTCGAAATTATTTTCTGCACCCTCGAGAACCTCGGATACGATACCCATAATCTAGTTATCATACTTTTGAGCGGCGGCCATCTCGGATTTAAAAATGATCTCAAAATTGTTTTCTGCACCCTCGAGAACCTTGGACACGATATCCATATTGCTGAAAACATAATTTTTTGCGGCGGCCATCTTGGATTAGAAAATTTATCACAAAATCGTTCTCAGCACCCTCAAGAATCTCGGATACGATACCCATAATGTAGTTATCATAATTTTGAGCGGCGGCCATCTTGGCTTTCAAAAATGACAACAAAATAATTCTGTGCACTCTCGAGAACCTCGGATACGATACCCATATTTTTGTGATTATAATCTTGCACGGCGGCTATCTTGAAATTTAAAATGATCCCAAAATTGTTTTCTGCACCCTCGAGAAACTCGGACACGATATACATATTGCTGATAACATAATTGTTTGCGGCAGCCCTCTTGGATTTCTAAAATGATCGCAGAATTCTTCTCTGCACCCTCGAGAACCTTGGATACGATACCCATAATCTAGTTATCATACTTTTGAGCGGCGGCCATCTCGGATTTAAAAATGATCTCGAAATTGTTTTCTGCACCCTCGATAACCTCGGACACGATATCCATATTGCTGAATACATAATTTTGTGCGGCAGCCATCTTGGATTAGAAAAATGATTACAAAATCGTTCTCAGCACCCTCGAGAACCTAGGATACGATACCCATAATTTATTTATCATACTTTTGAGCAGCGGCCATCTTGGATTAGAAAAATGATCACAAAATCGTTCTCAGCACCCTCGAGAATTTCGGGTACGATAGCCATAATGTAATTATCATAATTTTGAGCGGCGGCCATCTCGGATTTAAAAATGATCCCAAAATTGTTTTCTGCACCCTCGAGAACCTCGGACACGATATCCATATTGCTGAAAACATAATTTTGTGCGGCGGCCATCTTGGATTAGAAAACTGATCACAAAATCGTTCTCAGCACCCTCAAGGACCTCGGATACGATACCCATAATGAAGTTATCATACTTTTGAGCGGCGGCCATCTTGGATTAGAAATATGATCACAAAATCGTTCTCAGGACTCTCGAGAACCTCGGATACGATACCCATAATGTAGTTATCATAATTTTGAGCGTCAGCTATCTCGGATTTAAAAATGATTCCAAATTTGTTTTCTGCACCCTAGAGAACCTAGGATACGATACCCATAATTTAGTTATCATACTTTTGAGCGGCAGCCATCTCGGAGTTAAAAATGATCCCAAAATTGTTTTCTGCACCCTCGAGAACCTCGGACACGATATCCATATTGCTGAAAACATAATTTTGTGCGGCGGCCATCTTGGATTAGAAAAATGATCACAAAATCATTCTCAGCACCCTCGAGAACCTCGGATACGATACCCATAATGTAGTTATCATACTTTTGAGCGGCGGCCATCTTGGATTAGAAAAATGATCACAAAATCGTTCTCAGCTTTCTCGAGAACCTCGGATACGATACCCATAATGTAGTTATCATAATTTTGAGCGGCGGCCATCTCGGATTTAAAAATGATCAAAAAATTGTTTTCTGCACCCTCGAGAACCTCGGACACGATATCCATATTGCTGAAATCATAATTTTGTTCGGCGGCCATCTTGGATTAGAAAAATGATTACAAAATGTATATTTACGATAGCACCCTCGAAAACCTCGGATACGATACCCATAATGTAGTTATCATAATTTTGAGCGGCGGCCATCTTGGATTTGAAAACTGATCACAGAATCGTTCTCTGCACCCTCAGGAACCTCGGATACGATACCCATAATATAGTTATCATACATTTGAGGGATGGCCATCTCGGATTTAAAAATTATCTCGAAATTATTTTCTGCACCCTCGAGAACCTCGGATACGATACCCATAATCTAGTTATCATACTTTTGAGCGGCGGCCATCTCGGATTTAAAAATGATCTCAAAATTGTTTTCTGCACCCTCGAGAACCTTGGACACGATATCCATATTGCTGAAAACATAATTTTGTGCGGCGGCCATCTTGGATTAGAAAATTTATCACAAAATCGTTCTCAGCACCCTCAAGAATCTCGGATACGATACCCATAATGTAGTTATCATAATTTTGAGCGGCGGCCATCTTGGCTTTCAAAAATGATTACAAAATCATTCTGTGCACTCTCGAGAACCTCGGATACGATACCCATATTTTTGTGATAATAATCTTGCACGGCGGCTATCTTGAAATTGAAAATGATCGCAGAATTCTTCTCTGCACCCTCGAGAACCTCGGATACGATACCCATAATCTAGTTATCATACTTTTGAGCGGCGGCCATCTCGGATTTAAAAATGATCTCGAAATTGTTTTCTGCACCCTCGAGAACCTCGGACACGATATCCATATTGCTGAATACATAATTTTGTGCGGCAGCCATCTTGGATTAGAAAAATGATTACAAAATCATTCTCAGCACCCTCGAGAACCTAGGATACGATACCCATAATTTAGTTATCATACTTTTGAGCAGCGGCCATCTTGGATTAGAAAAATGATCACAAAATCGTTCTCAGCACCCTCGAGAATTTCGGGTACGATACCCATAATGTAATTATCATAATTTTGAGCGGCGGCCATCTCGGATTTAAAAATGATCCCAAAATTGTTTTCTGCACCCTCGAGAACCTCGGACACGATATCCATATTGCTGAAAACTTAATTTTGTGCGGCGGCCATCTTGGATTAGAAAACTGATCACAAAATCGTTCTCAGCACCCTCAAGAACCTCGGATACGATACCCATAATGAAGTTATCATACTTTTGAGCGGCGGCCATCTTGGATTTGAAAACTGATCACAAAATCGTTCTCAGGACCCTCGAGAACCTCGGATACGATACCCATAATGTAGTTATCATACTTTTGAGCGTCAGCTATCTCGGAATTAAAAATGATCCCAAAATTGTTTTCTGCACCCTCGAGAACCTACGATACGATACCCATAAATTAGTTATCATACTTTTGAGCGGCAGCCATCTCGGAGTTAAAAATGATCCCAAAATTGTTTTCTGCACCCTCGAGAACCTCGGACACGATATCCATATTGCTGAAAACTTAATTTTGTGCGGCGGCCATCTTGGATTAGAAAAATGATCACAAAATCGTTCTCAGCACCCTCGAGAACCTCGGATACGATACCCATAATGTAGTTATCATACTTTTGAGCGGCGGCCATCTTGGATTAGAAAAATGATCACAAAATCGTTCTCAGCTTCCTCGAGAACCTCGGATACGATACCCATAATGTAGTTATCATAATTTTGAGCGGCGGCCATCTCGGATTTAAAAATGATCCCAAAATTGTTTTCTGCACCCTCGAGAACCTCGGACACGATATCCATATTGCTGAAATCATAATTTTGTGCGGCGGCCAACTTGGATTAGAAAAATGATTACAAAATGTATATTTACGATAGCACCCTCGAAAACCTCGGATACGATACCCATAATGTAGTTATCATACTTTTGAGCGGCGGCCATCTTGGATTTGAAAACTGATCACAGAATCGTTCTCTGCACCCTCAGGAACCTCGGATACGATACCCATAATATAGTTATCATACATTTGAGGGATGGCCATCTCGGATTTAAAAATGATCTCGAAATTGTTTTCTGCACCCTCGAGAACCTCGGATACGATACCCATAATCTAGTTATCATACTTTTGAGCGGCGGCCATCTCGGATTTAAAAATGATCTCAAAATTGTTTTCTGCACCCTCGAGAACCTTGGACACGATATCCATATTGCTGAAATCATTGTTTTGTGCGGCGGCCATCTTGGATTAAAAAAATGATTACATAATCTATATAAACGATAGCACCCTCGAGAACCTCGGATACGTTAGCCATAATGTAGTTATCATACTTTTGAGCGGCGGCCATCTTTGATTTGAAAACTGATCACAGAATCGTTCTCTGCACCCTCAGGAACCTCGGATACGATACCCATAATATAGTTATCATACTTTTGAGGGGTGGCCATCTCGGAGTTAAAAATGATCCCAAAATTGTTTTCTGCACCCTCGAGAAACTCGGACACGATATCCATATTGCTGAAAACATAATTTTGTGCGGCGGCCATCTTGGATTAGAAAAATGATCACAAAATCGTTCTCAGCACCCTCGAGAACCTCGGATACGATACCCATAATGTAGTTATCATACTTTTGAGCGGCGGCCATCTTGGATTAGAAAAATGATCACAAAATCGTTCTCAGCTTCCTCGAGAACCTCGGATACGATACCCATAATGTAGTTATCATAATTTTGAGCGGCGGCCATCTCGGATTTAAAAATGATCCCAAAATTGTTTTCTGCACCCTCGAGAACCTCGGACACGATATCCATATTGCTGAAATCATAATTTTGTGCGGCGGCCATCTTGGATTAGAAAAATGATTACAAAATCTATATTTACGATAGCACCCTCGAGAACCTCGGATACGATACCCATTATGTAGTTATCATACTTTTGAGCGGCGGCCATCTTGGATTAGAAAAATGATCACAAAATCATTCTCAGCACCCTCAAGGACCTCGGATACGATACCCATAATGAAGTTATCATACTTTTGAGCGGCGGCCATCTTGGATTAGAAATATGATCACAAAATCGTTCTCAGGACTCTCGAGAACCTCGGATACGATACCCATAATGTAGTTATCATAATTTTGAGCGTCAGCTATCTCGGATTTAAAAATGATTCCAAAATTGTTTTCTGCACCCTAGAGAACCTAGGATACGATACCCATAATTTAGTTATCATACTTTTGAGCGGCAGCCATCTCGGAGTTAAAAGTGATCCCAAAATTGTTTTCTGCACCCTCGAGAACCTCGGACACGATATCCATATTGCTGAAAACATAATTTTGTGCGGCGGCCATCTTGGATTAGAAAAATGATCACAAAATCATTCTCAGCACCCTCGAGAACCTCGGATACGATACCCATAATGTAGTTATCATACTTTTGAGCGGCGGCCATCTTGGATTAGAAAAATGATCACAAAATCGTTCTCAGCTTCCTCGAGAACCTCGGATACGATACCCATAATGTAGTTATCATAATTTTGAGCGGCGGCCTTCTCGGATTTAAAAATGATCAAAAAATTGTTTTCTGCACCCTCGAGAACCTCGGACACGATATCCATATTGCTGAAATCATAATTTTGTTCGGCGGCCATCTTGGATTAGAAAAATGATTACAAAATGTATATTTACGATAGCACCCTCGAAAACCTCGGATACGATACCCATAATGTAGTTATCATAATTTTGAGCGGCGGCCATCTTGGATTTGAAAACTGATCACAGAATCGTTCTCTGCACCCTCAGGAACCTCGGATACGATACCCATAATATAGTTATCATACATTTGAGGGATGGCCATCTCGGATTTAAAAATTATCTCGAAATTATTTTCTGCACCCTCGAGAACCTCGGATACGATACCCATAATCTAGTTATCATACTTTTGAGCGGCGGCCATCTCGGATTTAAAAATGATCTCAAAATTGTTTTCTGCACCCTCGAGAACCTTGGACACGATATCCATATTGCTGAAAACATAATTTTGTGCGGCGGCCATCTTGGATTAGAAAATTTATCACAAAATCGTTCTCAGCACCCTCAAGAATCTCGGATACGATACCCATAATGTAGTTATCATAATTTTGAGCGGCGGCCATCTTGGCTTTCAAAAATGACAACAAAATAATTCTGTGCACTCTCGAGAACCTCGGATACGATACCCATATTTTTGTGATTATAATCTTGCACGGCGGCTATCTTGAAATTTAAAATGATCCCAAAATTGTTTTCTGCACCCTCGAGAAACTCGGACACGATATACATATTGCTGATAACATAATTGTTTGCGGCAGCCCTCTTGGATTTCTAAAATGATCGCAGAATTCTTCTCTGCACCCTCGAGAACCTTGGATACGATACCCATAATCTAGTTATCATACTTTTGAGCGGCGGCCATCTCGGATTTAAAAATGATCTCGAAATTGTTTTCTGCACCCTCGATAACCTCGGACACGATATCCATATTGCTGAATACATAATTTTGTGCGGCAGCCATCTTGGATTAGAAAAATGATTACAAAATCGTTCTCAGCACCCTCGAGAACCTAGGATACGATACCCATAATTTATTTATCATACTTTTGTGCGGCGGCCATCTTGGATTAGAAAACTGATCACAAAATCGTTCTCAGCACCCTCAAGGACCTCGGATACGATACCCATAATGAAGTTATCATACTTTTGAGCGGCGGCCATCTTGGATTAGAAATATGATCACAAAATCGTTCTCAGGACTCTCGAGAACCTCGGATACGATACCCATAATGTAGTTATCATAATTTTGAGCGTCAGCTATCTCGGATTTAAAAATGATTCCAAAATTGTTTTCTGCACCCTAGAGAACCTAGGATACGATACCCATAATTTAGTTATCATACTTTTGAGCGGCAGCCATCTCGGAGTTAAAAATGATCCCAAAATTGTTTTCTGCACCCTCGAGAACCTCGGACACGATATCCATATTGCTGAAAACATAATTTTGTGCGGCGGCCATCTTGGATTAGAAAAATGATCACAAAATCATTCTCAGCACCCTCGAGAACCTCGGATACGATACCCATAATGTAGTTATCATACTTTGGAGCGGCGGCCATCTTGGATTAGAAAAATGATCACAAAATCGTTCTCAGCTTCCTCGAGAACCTCGGATACGATACCCATAATGTAGTTATCATAATTTTGAACGGCGGCCATCTCGGATTTAAAAATGATCACAAAATTGTTTTCTGCACCCTCGAGAACCTCGGACACGATATCCATATTGCTGAAATCATAATTTTGTTCGGCGGCCATCTTGGATTAGAAAAATGATTACAAAATGTATATTTACGATAGCACCCTCGAAAACCTCGGATACGATACCCATAATGTAGTTATCATAATTTTGAGCGGCGGCCATCTTGGATTTGAAAACTGATCACAGAATCGTTCTCTGCACCCTCAGGAACCTCGGATACGATACCCATAATATAGTTATCATACATTTGAGGGATGGCCATCTCGGATTTAAAAATTATCTCGAAATTATTTTCTGCACCCTCGAGAACCTCGGATACGATACCCATAATCTAGTTATCATACTTTTGAGCGGCGGCCATCTCGGATTTAAAAATGATCTCAAAATTGTTTTCTGCACCCTCGAGAACCTTGGACACGATATCCATATTGCTGAAAACATAATTTTGTGCGGCGGCCATCTTGGATTAGAAAATTTATCACAAAATCGTTCTCAGCACCCTCAAGAATCTCGGATACGATACCCATAATGTAGTTATCATAATTTTGAGCGGCGGCCATCTTGGCTTTCAAAAATGATTACAAAATCATTCTGTGCACTCTCGAGAACCTCGGATACGATACCCATATTTTTGTGATAATAATCTTGCACGGCGGCTATCTTGAAATTGAAAATGATCGCAGAATTCTTCTCTGCACCCTCGAGAACCTCGGATACGATACCCATAATCTAGTTATCATACTTTTGAGCGGCGGCCATCTCGGATTTAAAAATGATCTCGAAATTGTTTTCTGCACCCTCGAGAACCTCGGACACGATATCCATATTGCTGAATACATAATTTTGTGCGGCAGCCATCTTGGATTAGAAAAATGATTACAAAATCGTTCTCAGCACCCTCGAGAACCTAGGATACGATACCCATAATTTAGTTATCATACTTTTGAGCAGCGGCCATCTTGGATTAGAAAAATGATCACAAAATCGTTCTCAGCACCCTCGAGAATTTCGGGTACGATACCCATAATGTAATTATCATAATTTTGAGCGGCGGCCATCTCGGATTTAAAAATGATCCCAAAATTGTTTTCTGCACCCTCGAGAACCTCGGACACGATATCCATATTGCTGAAAACTTAATTTTGTGCGGCGGCCATCTTGGATTAGAAAACTGATCACAAAATCGTTCTCAGCACCCTCAAGAACCTCGGATACGATACCCATAATGAAGTTATCATACTTTTGAGCGGCGGCCATCTTGGATTTGAAAACTGATCACAAAATCGTTCTCAGGACTCTCGAGAACCTCGGATACGATACCCATAATGTAGTTATCATAATTTTGAGCGTCAGCTATCTCGGAATTAAAAATGATCCCAAAATTGTTTTCTGCACCCTCGAGAACCTACGATACGATACCCATAAATTAGTTATCATACTTTTGAGCGGCAGCCATCTCGGAGTTAAAAATGATCCCAAAATTGTTTTCTGCACCCTCGAGAACCTCGGACACGATATCCATATTGCTGAAAACTTAATTTTGTGCGGCGGCCATCTTGGATTAGAAAAATGATCACAAAATCGTTCTCAGCACCCTCGAGAACCTCGGATACGATACCCATAATGTAGTTATCATACTTTTGAGCGGCGGCCATCTTGGATTAGAAAAATGATCACAAAATCGTTCTCAGCTTCCTCGAGAACCTCGGATACGATACCCATAATGTAGTTATCATAATTTTGAGCGGCGGCCATCTCGGATTTAAAAATGATCCCAAAATTGTTTTCTGCACCCTCGAGAACCTCGGACACGATATCCATATTGCTGAAATCATAATTTTGTGCGGCGGCCAACTTGGATTAGAAAAATGATTACAAAATGTATATTTACGATAGCACCCTCGAAAACCTCGGATACGATACCCATAATGTAGTTATCATACTTTTGAGCGGCGGCCATCTTGGATTTGAAAACTGATCACAGAATCGTTCTCTGAACCCTCAGGAACCTCGGATACGATACCCATAATATAGTTATCATACATTTGAGGGATGGCCATCTCGGATTTAAAAATGATCTCGAAATTGTTTTCTGCACCCTCGAGAACCTCGGATACGATACCCATAATCTAGTTATCATACTTTTGAGCGGCGGCCATCTCGGATTTAAAAATGATCTCGAAATTGTTTTCTGCACCCTCGATAACCTCGGACACGATATCCATATTGCTGAATACATAATTTTGTGCGGCAGCCATCTTGGATTAGAAAAATGATTACAAAATCGTTCTCAGCACCCTCGAGAACCTAGGATACGATACCCATAATTTATTTATCATACTTTTGAGCAGCGGCCATCTTGGATTAGAAAAATGATCACAAAATCGTTCTCAGCACCCTCGAGAATTTCGGGTACGATAGCCATAATGTAATTATCATAATTTTGAGCGGCGGCCATCTCGGATTTAAAAATGATCCCAAAATTGTTTTCTGCACCCTCGAGAACCTCGGACACGATATCCATATTGCTGAAAACATAATTTTGTGCGGCGGCCATCTTGGATTAGAAAACTGATCACAAAATCGTTCTCAGCACCCTCAAGGACCTCGGATACGATACCCATAATGAAGTTATCATACTTTTGAGCGGCGGCCATCTTGGATTAGAAATATGATCACAAAATCGTTCTCAGGACTCTCGAGAACCTCGGATACGATACCCATAATGTAGTTATCATAATTTTGAGCGTCAGCTATCTCGGATTTAAAAATGATTCCAAAATTGTTTTCTGCACCCTAGAGAACCTAGGATACGATACCCATAATTTAGTTATCATACTTTTGAGCGGCAGCCATCTCGGAGTTAAAAATGATCCCAAAATTGTTTTCTGCACCCTCGAGAACCTCGGACACGATATCCATATTGCTGAAAACATAATTTTGTGCGGCGGCCATCTTGGATTAGAAAAATGATCACAAAATCATTCTCAGCACCCTCGAGAACCTCGGATACGATACCCATAATGTAGTTATCATACTTTTGAGCGGCGGCCATCTTGGATTAGAAAAATGATCACAAAATCGTTCTCAGCTTTCTCGAGAACCTCGGATACGATACCCATAATGTAGTTATCATAATTTTGAGCGGCGGCCATCTCGGATTTAAAAATGATCAAAAAATTGTTTTCTGCACCCTCGAGAACCTCGGACACGATATCCATATTGCTGAAATCATAATTTTGTTCGGCGGCCATCTTGGATTAGAAAAATGATTACAAAATGTATATTTACGATAGCACCCTCGAAAACCTCGGATACGATACCCATAATGTAGTTATCATAATTTTGAGCGGCGGCCATCTTGGATTTGAAAACTGATCACAGAATCGTTCTCTGCACCCTCAGGAACCTCGGATACGATACCCATAATATAGTTATCATACATTTGAGGGATGGCCATCTCGGATTTAAAAATTATCTCGAAATTATTTTCTGCACCCTCGAGAACCTCGGATACGATACCCATAATCTAGTTATCATACTTTTGAGCGGCGGCCATCTCGGATTTAAAAATGATCTCAAAATTGTTTTCTGCACCCTCGAGAACCTTGGACACGATATCCATATTGCTGAAAACATAATTTTGTGCGGCGGCCATCTTGGATTAGAAAATTTATCACAAAATCGTTCTCAGCACCCTCAAGAATCTCGGATACGATACCCATAATGTAGTTATCATAATTTTGAGCGGCGGCCATCTTGGCTTTCAAAAATGATTACAAAATCATTCTGTGCACTCTCGAGAACCTCGGATACGATACCCATATTTTTGTGATAATAATCTTGCACGGCGGCTATCTTGAAATTGAAAATGATCGCAGAATTCTTCTCTGCACCCTCGAGAACCTCGGATACGATACCCATAATCTAGTTATCATACTTTTGAGCGGCGGCCATCTCGGATTTAAAAATGATCTCGAAATTGTTTTCTGCACCCTCGAGAACCTCGGACACGATATCCATATTGCTGAATACATAATTTTGTGCGGCAGCCATCTTGGATTAGAAAAATGATTACAAAATCATTCTCAGCACCCTCGAGAACCTAGGATACGATACCCATAATTTAGTTATCATACTTTTGAGCAGCGGCCATCTTGGATTAGAAAAATGATCACAAAATCGTTCTCAGCACCCTCGAGAATTTCGGGTACGATACCCATAATGTAATTATCATAATTTTGAGCGGCGGCCATCTCGGATTTAAAAATGATCCCAAAATTGTTTTCTGCACCCTCGAGAACCTCGGACACGATATCCATATTGCTGAAAACTTAATTTTGTGCGGCGGCCATCTTGGATTAGAAAACTGATCACAAAATCGTTCTCAGCACCCTCAAGAACCTCGGATACGATACCCATAATGAAGTTATCATACTTTTGAGCGGCGGCCATCTTGGATTTGAAAACTGATCACAAAATCGTTCTCAGGACTCTCGAGAACCTCGGATACGATACCCATAATGTAGTTATCATAATTTTGAGCGTCAGCTATCTCGGAATTAAAAATGATCCCAAAATTGTTTTCTGCACCCTCGAGAACCTACGATACGATACCCATAAATTAGTTATCATACTTTTGAGCGGCAGCCATCTCGGAGTTAAAAATGATCCCAAAATTGTTTTCTGCACCCTCGAGAACCTCGGACACGATATCCATATTGCTGAAAACTTAATTTTGTGCGGCGGCCATCTTGGATTAGAAAAATGATCACAAAATCGTTCTCAGCACCCTCGAGAACCTCGGATACGATACCCATAATGTAGTTATCATACTTTTGAGCGGCGGCCATCTTGGATTAGAAAAATGATCACAAAATCGTTCTCAGCTTCCTCGAGAACCTCGGATACGATACCCATAATGTAGTTATCATAATTTTGAGCGGCGGCCATCTCGGATTTAAAAATGATCCCAAAATTGTTTTCTGCACCCTCGAGAACCTCGGACACGATATCCATATTGCTGAAATCATAATTTTGTGCGGCGGCCAACTTGGATTAGAAAAATGATTACAAAATGTATATTTACGATAGCACCCTCGAAAACCTCGGATACGATACCCATAATGTAGTTATCATACTTTTGAGCGGCGGCCATCTTGGATTTGAAAACTGATCACAGAATCGTTCTCTGCACCCTCGAGAACCTCGGATACGATACCCATAATATAGTTATCATACATTTGAGGGATGGCCATCTCGGATTTAAAAAATGATCTCGAAATTGTTTTCTGCACCCTCGAGAACCTCGGATACGATACCCATAATCTAGTTATCATACTTTTGAGCGGCGGCCATCTCGGATTTAAAAATGATCTCAAAATTGTTTTCTGCACCCTCGAGAACCTTGGACACGATATCCATATTGCTGAAATCATTGTTTTGTGCGGCGGCCATCTTGGATTAAAAAAATGATTACATAATCTATATAAACGATAGCACCCTCGAGAACCTCGGATACGTTAGCCATAATGTAGTTATCATACTTTTGAGCGGCGGCCATCTTTGATTTGAAAACTGATCACAGAATCGTTCTCTGCACCCTCAGGAACCTCGGATACGATACCCATAATATAGTTATCATACTTTTGAGGGGTGGCCATCTCGGAGTTAAAAATGATCCCAAAATTGTTTTCTGCACCCTCGAGTAACTCGGACACGATATCCATATTGCTGAAAACATAATTTTGTGCGGCGGCCATCTTGGATTAGAAAAATGATCACAAAATCGTTCTCAGCACCCTCGAGAACCTCGGATACGATACCCATAATGTAGTTATCATACTTTTGAGCGGCGGCCATCTTGGATTAGAAAAATGATCACAAAATCGTTCTCAGCTTCCTCGAGAACCTCGGATACGATACCCATAATGTAGTTATCATAATTTTGAGCGGCGGCCATCTCGGATTTAAAAATGATCCCAAAATTGTTTTCTGCACCCTCGAGAACCTCGGACACGATATCCATATTGCTGAAATCATAATTTTGTGCGGCGGCCATCTTGGATTAGAAAAATGATTACAAAATCTATATTTACGATAGCACCCTCGAGAACCTCGGATACGATACCCATTATGTAGTTATCATACTTTTGAGCGGCGGCCATCTTGGATTAGAAAAATGATCACAAAATCATTCTCAGCACCCTCAAGGACCTCGGATACGATACCCATAATGAAGTTATCATACTTTTGAGCGGCGGCCATCTTGGATTAGAAATATGATCACAAAATCGTTCTCAGGACTCTCGAGAACCTCGGATACGATACCCATAATGTAGTTATCATAATTTTGAGCGTCAGCTATCTCGGATTTAAAAATGATTCCAAAATTGTTTTCTGCACCCTAGAGAACCTAGGATACGATACCCATAATTTAGTTATCATACTTTTGAGCGGCAGCCATCTCGGAGTTAAAAGTGATCCCAAAATTGTTTTCTGCACCCTCGAGAACCTCGGACACGATATCCATATTGCTGAAAACATAATTTTGTGCGGCGGCCATCTTGGATTAGAAAAATGATCACAAAATCATTCTCAGCACCCTCGAGAACCTCGGATACGATACCCATAATGTAGTTATCATACTTTTGAGCGGCGGCCATCTTGGATTAGAAAAATGATCACAAAATCGTTCTCAGCTTCCTCGAGAACCTCGGATACGATACCCATAATGTAGTTATCATAATTTTGAGCGGCGGCCTTCTCGGATTTAAAAATGATCAAAAAATTGTTTTCTGCACCCTCGAGAACCTCGGACACGATATCCATATTGCTGAAATCATAATTTTGTTCGGCGGCCATCTTGGATTAGAAAAATGATTACAAAATGTATATTTACGATAGCACCCTCGAAAACCTCGGATACGATACCCATAATGTAGTTATCATAATTTTGAGCGGCGGCCATCTTGGATTTGAAAACTGATCACAGAATCGTTCTCTGCACCCTCAGGAACCTCGGATACGATACCCATAATATAGTTATCATACATTTGAGGGATGGCCATCTCGGATTTAAAAATTATCTCGAAATTATTTTCTGCACCCTCGAGAACCTCGGATACGATACCCATAATCTAGTTATCATACTTTTGAGCGGCGGCCATCTCGGATTTAAAAATGATCTCAAAATTGTTTTCTGCACCCTCGAGAACCTTGGACACGATATCCATATTGCTGAAAACATAATTTTGTGCGGCGGCCATCTTGGATTAGAAAATTTATCACAAAATCGTTCTCAGCACCCTCAAGAATCTCGGATACGATACCCATAATGTAGTTATCATAATTTTGAGCGGCGGCCATCTTGGCTTTCAAAAATGACAACAAAATAATTCTGTGCACTCTCGAGAACCTCGGATACGATACCCATATTTTTGTGATTATAATCTTGCACGGCGGCTATCTTGAAATTTAAAATGATCCCAAAATTGTTTTCTGCACCCTCGAGAAACTCGGACACGATATACATATTGCTGATAACATAATTGTTTGCGGCAGCCCTCTTGGATTTCTAAAATGATCGCAGAATTCTTCTCTGCACCCTCGAGAACCTTGGATACGATACCCATAATCTAGTTATCATACTTTTGAGCGGCGGCCATCTCGGATTTAAAAATGATCTCGAAATTGTTTTCTGCACCCTCGATAACCTCGGACACGATATCCATATTGCTGAATACATAATTTTGTGCGGCAGCCATCTTGGATTAGAAAAATGATTACAAAATCGTTCTCAGCACCCTCGAGAACCTAGGATACGATACCCATAATTTATTTATCATACTTTTGTGCGGCGGCCATCTTGGATTAGAAAACTGATCACAAAATCGTTCTCAGCACCCTCAAGGACCTCGGATACGATACCCATAATGAAGTTATCATACTTTTGAGCGGCGGCCATCTTGGATTAGAAATATGATCACAAAATCGTTCTCAGGACTCTCGAGAACCTCGGATACGATACCCATAATGTAGTTATCATAATTTTGAGCGTCAGCTATCTCGGATTTAAAAATGATTCCAAAATTGTTTTCTGCACCCTAGAGAACCTAGGATACGATACCCATAATTTAGTTATCATACTTTTGAGCGGCAGCCATCTCGGAGTTAAAAATGATCCCAAAATTGTTTTCTGCACCCTCGAGAACCTCGGACACGATATCCATATTGCTGAAAACATAATTTTGTGCGGCGGCCATCTTGGATTAGAAAAATGATCACAAAATCATTCTCAGCACCCTCGAGAACCTCGGATACGATACCCATAATGTAGTTATCATACTTTGGAGCGGCGGCCATCTTGGATTAGAAAAATGATCACAAAATCGTTCTCAGCTTCCTCGAGAACCTCGGATACGATACCCATAATGTAGTTATCATAATTTTGAACGGCGGCCATCTCGGATTTAAAAATGATCAAAAAATTGTTTTCTGCACCCTCGAGAACCTCGGACACGATATCCATATTGCTGAAATCATAATTTTGTTCGGCGGCCATCTTGGATTAGAAAAATGATTACAAAATGTATATTTACGATAGCACCCTCGAAAACCTCGGATACGATACCCATAATGTAGTTATCATAATTTTGAGCGGCGGCCATCTTGGATTTGAAAACTGATCACAGAATCGTTCTCTGCACCCTCAGGAACCTCGGATACGATACCCATAATATAGTTATCATACATTTGAGGGATGGCCATCTCGGATTTAAAAATTATCTCGAAATTATTTTCTGCACCCTCGAGAACCTCGGATACGATACCCATAATCTAGTTATCATACTTTTGAGCGGCGGCCATCTCGGATTTAAAAATGATCTCAAAATTGTTTTCTGCACCCTCGAGAACCTTGGACACGATATCCATATTGCTGAAAACATAATTTTGTGCGGCGGCCATCTTGGATTAGAAAATTTATCACAAAATCGTTCTCAGCACCCTCAAGAATCTCGGATACGATACCCATAATGTAGTTATCATAATTTTGAGCGGCGGCCATCTTGGCTTTCAAAAATGATTACAAAATCATTCTGTGCACTCTCGAGAACCTCGGATACGATACCCATATTTTTGTGATAATAATCTTGCACGGCGGCTATCTTGAAATTGAAAATGATCGCAGAATTCTTCTCTGCACCCTCGAGAACCTCGGATACGATACCCATAATCTAGTTATCATACTTTTGAGCGGCGGCCATCTCGGATTTAAAAATGATCTCGAAATTGTTTTCTGCACCCTCGAGAACCTCGGACACGATATCCATATTGCTGAATACATAATTTTGTGCGGCAGCCATCTTGGATTAGAAAAATGATTACAAAATCGTTCTCAGCACCCTCGAGAACCTAGGATACGATACCCATAATTTAGTTATCATACTTTTGAGCAGCGGCCATCTTGGATTAGAAAAATGATCACAAAATCGTTCTCAGCACCCTCGAGAATTTCGGGTACGATACCCATAATGTAATTATCATAATTTTGAGCGGCGGCCATCTCGGATTTAAAAATGATCCCAAAATTGTTTTCTGCACCCTCGAGAACCTCGGACACGATATCCATATTGCTGAAAACTTAATTTTGTGCGGCGGCCATCTTGGATTAGAAAACTGATCACAAAATCGTTCTCAGCACCCTCAAGAACCTCGGATACGATACCCATAATGAAGTTATCATACTTTTGAGCGGCGGCCATCTTGGATTTGAAAACTGATCACAAAATCGTTCTCAGGACTCTCGAGAACCTCGGATACGATACCCATAATGTAGTTATCATAATTTTGAGCGTCAGCTATCTCGGAATTAAAAATGATCCCAAAATTGTTTTCTGCACCCTCGAGAACCTACGATACGATACCCATAAATTAGTTATCATACTTTTGAGCGGCAGCCATCTCGGAGTTAAAAATGATCCCAAAATTGTTTTCTGCACCCTCGAGAACCTCGGACACGATATCCATATTGCTGAAAACTTAATTTTGTGCGGCGGCCATCTTGGATTAGAAAAATGATTACAAAATCGTTCTCAGCACCCTCGAGAACCTCGGATACGATACCCATAATGTAGTTATCATACTTTTGAGCGGCGGCCATCTTGGATTAGAAAAATGATCACAAAATCGTTCTCAGCTTCCTCGAGAACCTCGGATACGATACCCATAATGTAGTTATCATAATTTTGAGCGGCGGCCATCTCGGATTTAAAAATGATCCCAAAATTGTTTTCTGCACCCTCGAGAACCTCGGACACGATATCCATATTGCTGAAATCATAATTTTGTGCGGCGGCCAACTTGGATTAGAAAAATGATTACAAAATGTATATTTACGATAGCACCCTCGAAAACCTCGGATACGATACCCATAATGTAGTTATCATACTTTTGAGCGGCGGCCATCTTGGATTTGAAAACTGATCACAGAATCGTTCTCTGAACCCTCAGGAACCTCGGATACGATACCCATAATATAGTTATCATACATTTGAGGGATGGCCATCTCGGATTTAAAAATGATCTCGAAATTGTTTTCTGCACCCTCGAGAACCTCGGATACGATACCCATAATCTAGTTATCATACTTTTGAGCGGCGGCCATCTCGGATTTAAAAATGATCTCAAAATTGTTTTCTGCACCCTCGAGAACCTTGGACACGATATCCATATTGCTGAAATCATTGTTTTGTGCGGCGGCCATCTTGGATTAAAAAAATGATTACATAATCTATATAAACGATAGCACCCTCGAGAACCTCGGATACGTTACCCATAATGTAGTTATCATACTTTTGAGCGGCGGCCATCTTTGATTTGAAAACTGATCACAGAATCGTTCTCTGCACCCTCAGGAACCTCGGATACGATACCCATAATATAGTTATCATACTTTTGAGGGGTGGCCATCTCGGAGTTAAAAATGATCCCAAAATTGTTTTCTGCACCCTCGAGAAACTCGGACACGATATCCATATTGCTGAAAACATAATTTTGTGCGGCGGCCATCTTGGATTAGAAAAATGATCACAAAATCGTTCTCAGCACCCTCGAGAACCTCGGATACGATACCCATAATGTAGTTATCATACTTTTGAGCGGCGGCCATCTTGGATTAGAAAAATGATCACAAAATCGTTCTCAGCTTCCTCGAGAACCTCGGATACGATACCCATAATGTAGTTATCATAATTTTGAGCGGCGGCCATCTCGGATTTAAAAATGATCCCAAAATTGTTTTCTGCACCCTCGAGAACCTCGGACACGATATCCATATTGCTGAAATCATAATTTTGTGCGGCGGCCATCTTGGATTAGAAAAATGATTACAAAATCTATATTTACGATAGCACCCTCGAGAACCTCGGATACGATACCCATTATGTAGTTATCATACTTTTGAGCGGCGGCCATCTTGGATTTGAAAACTGATCACAGAATCGTTCTCTGCACCCTCAGGAACCTCGGATACGATACCCATAATATAGTTATCATACATTTGAGTGGTGGCCATCTCGGATTTAAAAATGATCTCGAAATTGTTTTCTGCACCCTCGAAAACCTCGGACACGGTATCCATATTGCTGAAAACATAATTTTGTGCGGCGGCCATCTTGGATTAGAAAATTGATCACGAAATCGTTCTCAGCACCCTCAAAAATCTCGGATACGATACCCATAATGTAGTTATCACAATTTTGAGCGGCGGCCATCATGGATTTCAAAAATGATAACAAAATCATTATGTGCACTCTCGAGAACCTCGGATACGATACCCATATTTTTGCGATCATAATCTTGCACGGCGGCTATCTTGAAATTGAAAAATGATCACAAAATCGTTCTCTGCAACCTCGAGAACCTCTGATACGATACCCATAATGTAGTTATCATAATTTTGAGCGACGGCCATCTCGGATTTAAAAATGACCCCAAAATTGTTTTCTGCACCCTCGAGAATCTCGGACACGATATACATATTGCTGAAAACATAATTGTTTGCGGCAGCCCTCTTGGATTTCTAAAATGATCGCAGAATTCTTCTCTGCACCCTCGAGAACTTCGGATACGATACCCATAATTTATTTATCATACTTTTGAGCTGCTGCCATCTCGGATTTAACCTTTCCGCATCAGCGCGCTCCGGATCTCGCTGTACACTGTAGATCGGCAAGCTTCCGGCATTTTCGCGGCATTTTCCCCGTGTGTATTATTTTACGTGTAGTTATAAAATTCTTATAACTAGGGTGATTTGAGTGACTGTCACTGAAAGCTATTGAAACAAGCTATAAGACCATGTATAAATTATTCATATTGTCTTTCTTTTTTATTTCACAAAGACTTTTCATTCGAAAAAAAGTATAAAAATAGGTATATTTTAAAATAAATATTGTTATTATTGTTAATTACTTGTTTTATTTATTTCCTTTTATGTTTTTGTAATGAAAAGTATATGTTAATTATAAAATTAAGCTTAAATCTCCACAAAGAACGATCTTCGTGTAAAGTCTTGATAACGACCGCTCGCTGCGCCGGCCGGGAACCAGTGGACACATAAGTGCTTTGTCCGTAAAGCTATGACGTCGAATATTGGTGGCCTTGAATCGTAACGGATCGAAATGTGTTTGGGAATTCACTCGTTCATAACTGCGTAGGCAAATAAACCATCTTGTACACCTAATAAGGGTGAAAACTGGATGAGGTAAAAGAGTGCCCCGCGGCACAGCCGCTCTCATTGTTTTTTGAATTACCAGTGCCCGCGGGCACGGCCGATGCGGAAAGGTTAAAAATGATCCCAAAATTGTTTTCTGCACCCTCGAGAACCTCGGATACGATATCCATATTGCTGAAAACATAATTTTGTGCGGCGGCCATCTTGGATTGGAAAAATGAACACAAAATCGTTCTCAGCACCCTCGAGAACTTCGGATACGATACCCATAATGTAGTTATCATACTTTTGAGCGGCGGCCATCTTGGATTAGAAAAATGAACACAAAATCGTTCTCAGCTTCCTCGAGAACCTCGGATACGATACCCATAATGTAGTTATCATAATTTTGAGCGGCGGCCATCTCGGATTTAAAAATGATCCCAAAATTGTTTTCTGCACCCTCGAGAACCTCGGACACGATATCCATATTGCTGAAGTCATAATTTTGTGCGGCGGCCATCTTGGATTAGAAAAATGATTACAAAATGTATATTTACGATAGCACCCTCGAAAACCTCGGATACGATACCCATAATGTAGTTATCATAATTTTGAGCGGCGGCAATCTTGGATTTGAAAACTGATCACAGAATCGTTCTCTGCACTCTCAGGAACGTCGGATACGATACCCATAATATAGTTATCATACTTTTGAGTGGTAACCATCTCGGATTTAAAAATGATCTCGAAATTGTTTTCTGCACCCTCGAGAACCACGGACACGATATCCATAATGTAACTATCATAATTTTGAGCGGCGGCCATCTCGTATTTAAAAATGATCCCAAAATTGTTTTCTGCACCCTCGAGAACCTCGGACACGATATCCATATTGCTGAAAACATAATTTTGTGCGGCGGCCATCTTGGATTAGAAAATTTATCACAAAATCGTTCTCAGCACCCTCAAGAATCTCGGATACAATACCCATAATGTAGTTATCATAATTTTGTGCGGCGGCCATCTTGGCTTTCAAAAATGATAACAAAATAATTCTGTGCACTCTCGAGAACCTCGGATACGATACCCATAATGTAGTTATCATACTTTTGAGCGGCGGCCATCTTGGATTAGAAAAATGAACACAAAATCGTTCTCAGCTTCCTCGAGAACCTCGGATACGATACCCATAATGTAGTTATCATAATTTTGAGCGGCGGCCATCTCGGATTTAAAAATGATCCCAAAATTGTTTTCTGCACCCTCGAGAACCTCGGACACGATATCCATATTGCTGAAGTCATAATTTTGTGCGGCGGCCATCTTGGATTAGAAAAATGATTACAAAATGTATATTTACGATAGCACCCTCGAAAACCTCGGATACGATACCCATAATGTAGTTATCATACTTTTGAGCGGCGGCAATCTTGGATTTGAAAACTGATCACAGAATCGTTCTCTGCACCCTCAGGAACGTCGGATACGATACCCATAATATAGTTATCATACTTTTGAGTGGTAACCATCTCGGATTTAAAAATGATCTCGAAATTGTTTTCTGCACCCTCGAGAACCACGGACACGATATCCATAATGTAATTATCATAATTTTGAGCGGCGGCCATCTCGGATTTAAAAATGATCCCAAAATTGTTTTCTGCACCCTCGAGAACCTCGGACACGATATCCATATTGCTGAAAACATAATTTTGTGCGGCGGCCATCTTGGATTAGAAAATTTATCACAAAATCATTCTCAGCACCCTCAAGGACCTCGGATACGATACCCATACTGAAGTTATCATACTTTTGAGCGGCGGCCATCTTGGATTAGAAATATGATCACAAAATCGTTCTCAGGACTCTCGAGAACCTCGGATACGATACCTATAATGTAGTTATCATAATTTTGAGCGTCAGCTATCTCGGATTTAAAAATGATTCCAAAATTGTTTTCTGCACCCTAGAGAACCTAGGATACGATACCCATAATTTAGTTATCATACTTTTGAGCGGCAGCCATCTCGGAGTTAAAAATGATCCCAAAATTGTTTTCTGCACCCTCGAGAACCTCGGACACGATATCCATATTGCTGAAAACATAATTTTGTGCGGCGGCCATCTTGGATTAGAAAAATGATCACAAAATCATTCTCAGTACCCTCGAGAACCTCGGATACGATACCCATAATGTAGTTATCATACTTTTGAGCGGCGGCCATCTTGGATTAGAAAAATGATCACAAAATCGTTCTCAGCTTCCTCGAGAACCTCGGATACGATACCCATAATGTAGTTATCATAATTTTGAGCGGCGGCCATCTCGGATTTAAAAATGATCAAAAAATTGTTTTCTGCACCCTCGAGAACCTCGGACACGATATCCATATTGCTGAAATCATAATTTTGTTCGGCGGCCATCTTGGATTAGAAAAATGATTACAAAATGTATATTTACGATAGCACCCTCGAAAACCTCGGATACGATACCCATAATGTAGTTATCATAATTTTGAGCGGCGGCCATCTTGGATTTGAAAACTGATCACAGAATCGTTCTCTGCACCCTCAGGAACCTCGGATACGATACCCATAATATAGTTATCATACTTTTGAGCGGCGGCCATCTCGGATTTAAAAATGATCTCAAAATTGTTTTCTGCACCCTCGAGAACCTTGGACACGATATCCATATTGCTGAAAACATAATTTTGTGCGGCGGCCATCTTGGATTAGAAAATTTATCACAAAATCGTTCTCAGCACCCTCAAGAATCTCGGATACGATACCCATAATGTAGTTATCATAATTTTGAGCGGCGGCCATCTTGGCTTTCAAAAATGACAACAAAATAATTCTGTGCACTCTCGAGAACCTCGGATACGATACCCATATTTTTGTGATTATAATCTTGCACGGCGGCTATCTTGAAATTTAAAATGATCCCAAAATTGTTTTCTGCACCCTCGAGAAACTCGGACACGATATACATATTGCTGATAACATAATTGTTTGCGGCAGCCCTCTTGGATTTCTAAAATGATCGCAGAATTCTTCTCTGCACCCTCGAGAACCTTGGATACGATACCCATAATCTAGTTATCATACTTTTGAGCGGCGGCCATCTCGGATTTAAAAATGATCTCGAAATTGTTTTCTGCACCCTCGAGAACCTCGGACACGATATCCATATTGCTGAATACATAATTTTGTGCGGCAGCCATCTTGGATTAGAAAAATGATTACAAAATCGTTCTCAGCACCCTCGAGAACCTATGATACGATACCCATAATTTAGTTATCATACTTTTGAGCAGCGGCCATCTTGGATTAGAAAAATGATCACAAAATCGTTCTCAGCAACCTCGAGAATTTCGGGTACGATACCCATAATGTAATTATCATAATTTTGAGCGGCGGCCATCTCGGATTTAAAAATGATCCCAAAATTGTTTTCTGCACCCTCGAGAACCTCGGACACGATATCCATATTGCTGAAAACATAATTTTGTGCGGCGGCCATCTTGGATTAGAAAACTGATCACAAAATCGTTCTCAGCACCCTCAAGGACCTCGGATACGATACCCATAATGAAGTTATCATACTTTTGAGCGGCGGCCATCTTGGATTAGAAATATGATCACGAAATCGTTCTCAGGACTCTCGAGAACCTCGGATACGATACCCATAATGTAGTTATCATACTTTTGAGCGGCAGCCATCTCGGAGTTAAAAATGATCCCAAAATTGTTTTCTGCACCCTCAAGAACCTCGGACACGATATCCATATTGCTGAAAACATAATTTTGTGCGGCGGCCATCTTGGATTAGAAAAATGATCACAAAATCATTCTCAGCACCCTCGAGAACCTCGGATACGATACCCATAATGTAGTTATCATACTTTTGAGCGGCGGCCATCTTGGATTAGAAAAATGATCACAAAATCGTTCTCAGCTTCCTCGAGAACCTCGGATACGATACCCATAATGTAGTTATCATAATTTTGAGCGGCGGCCATCTCGGATTTAAAAATGATCAAAAAATTGTTTTCTGCACCCTCGAGATCCTCGGACACGATATCCATATTGCTGAAATCATAATTTTGTTCGGCGGCCATCTTGGATTAGAAAAATGATTACAAAATGTATATTTACGATAGCACCCTCGAAAACCTCGGATACGATACCCATAATGTAGTTATCATAATTTTGAGCGGCGGCCATCTTGGATTTGAAAACTGATCACAGAATCGTTCTCTGCACCCTCAGGAACCTCGGATACGATACCCATAATATAGTTATCATACATTTGAGGGATGGCCATCTCGGATTTAAAAATGATCTCGAAATTATTTTCTGCACCCTCGAGAACCTCGGATACGATACCCATAATCTAGTTATCATACTTTTGAGCGGCGGCCATCTCGGATTTAAAAATGATCTCAAAATTGTTTTCTGCACCCTCGAGAACCTTGGACACGATATCCATATTGCTGAAAACATAATTTTGTGCGGCGGCCATCTTGGATTAGAAAATTTATCACAAAATTGTTCTCAGCACCCTCAAGAATCTCGGATACGATACCCATAATGTAGTTATCATAATTTTGAGCGGCGGCCATCTTGGCTTTCAAAAATGTTTACAAAATCATTCTGTGCACTCTCGAGAACCTCGGATACGATACCCATATTTTTGTGATAATAATCTTGCACGGCGGCTATCTTGAAATTGAAAATGATCGCAGAATTCTTCTCTGCACCCTCGAGAACCTCGGATACGATACCCATAATCTAGTTATCATACTTTTGAGCGGCGGCCATCTCGGATTTAAAAATGATCTCGAAATTGTTTTCTGCACCCTCGAGAACCTCGGACACGATATCCATATTGCTGAATACATAATTTTGTGCGGCAGCCATCTTGGATTAGAAAAATGATTACAAAATCGTTCTCAGCACCCTCAAGAACCTAGGATACGATACCCATAATTTAGTTATCATACTTTTGAGCAGCGGCCATCTTGGATTAGAAAAATTATCACAAAATCGTTCTCAGCACCCTCGAGAATTTCGGGTACGATACCCATAATGTAATTATCATAATTTTGAGCGGCGGCCATCTCGGATTTAAAAATGATCCCAAAATTGTTTTCTGCAACCTCGAGAACCTCGGACACGATATCCATATTGCTGAAAACTTAATTTTGTGCGGCGGCCATCTTGGATTAGAAAACTGATCACAAAATCGTTCTCAGCAACCTCAAGAACCTCGGATAAGATACCCATAATGAAGTTATCATACTTTTGAGCGGCGGCCATCTTGGATTTGAAAACTGATCACAAAATCGTTCTCAGGACTCTCGAGAACCTCGGATACGATACCCATAATGTAGTTATCATAATTTTGAGCGTCAGCTATCTCGGAATTAAAAATGATCCCAAAATTGTTTTCTGCACCCTCGAGAACCTACGATACGATACCCATAAATTAGTTATCATACTTTTGAGCGGCAGCCATCTCGGAGTTAAAAATGATCCCAAAATTGTTTTCTGCACCCTCGAGAACCTCGGACACGATATCCATATTGCTGAAAACTTAATTTTGTGCGGCGGCCATCTTGGATTAGAAAAATGATCACAAAATCGTTCTCAGCACCCTCGAGAACCTCGGATACGATACCCATAATATAGTTATCATACTTTTGAGCGGCGGCCATCTTGGATTAGAAAAATGATCACAAAATCGTTCTCAGCTTCCTCGAGAACCTCGGCTACGATACCCATAATGTAGTTATCATAATTTTGAGCGGCGGCCATCTCGGATTTAAAAATGATCCCAAAATTGTTTACTGCACCCTCGAGAACCTCGGACACGACATCCATATTGCTGAAATCATAATTTTGTGCGGCGGCCAACTTGGATTAGAAAAATGATTACAAAATGTATATTTACGATAGCACCCTCGAAAACCTCGGATACGATACCCATAATGTAGTTATCATACTTTTGAGCGGCGGCCATCTTGGATTTGAAAACTGATCACAGAATCGTTCTCTGCACCCTCAGGAACCTCGGATACGATACCCATAATATAGTTATCATACATTTGAGGGATGGCCATCTCGGATTTAAAAATGATCTCGAAATTGTTTTCTGCACCCTCGAGAACCTCGGATACGATACCCATAATCTAGTTATCATTCTTTTGAGCGGTGGCCATCTCGGATTTAAAAATGATCTCAAAATTGTTTTCTGCACCCTCGAGAACCTTGGACACGATATCCATATTGCTGAAATCATTGTTTTGTGCGGCGGCCATCTTGGATTAGAAAATTGATCACGAAATCGTTCTCAGCACCCTCAAAAATCTCGGATACGTTACCCATAATGTAGTTATCACAATTTTGAGCGGCGGCCATCATGGATTTCAAAAATGATAACAAAATCATTATGTGCACTCTCGAGAACCTCGGATACGATACCCATATTTTTGTGATCATAATCTTGCACGGCGGCTATCTTGAAATTGAAAAATGATCACAAAATCGTTCTCTGCAACCTCGAGAACCTCTGATACGATACCCATAATGTAGTTATCATAATTTTGAGCGACGGCCATCTCGGATTTAAAAATGACCCCAAAATTGTTTTCTGCACCCTCGAGAATCTCGGACACGATATACATATTGCTGAAAACATAATTGTTTGCGGCAGCCCTCTTGGATTTCTAAAATGATCGCAGAATTCTTCTCTGCACCCTCGAGAACTTCGGATACGATACCCATAATTTAGTTATCATACTTTTGAGCTGCTGCCATCTCGGATTTAACCTTTCCGCATCAGCGCGCTCCGGATCTCGCTGTACACTGTAGATCGGCAAGCTTCCGGCATTTTCGCGGCATTTTCCCCGTGTGTATTATTTTACGTGTAGTTATAAAATGCTTATAACTAGGGTGATTTGAGTGACTGTCACTGAAAGCTATTGAAACAAGCTATAAGACCATGTATAAATTATTCATATTGTCTTTCTTTTTTATTTCACAAAGACTTTTCATTCGAAAAAAAGTATAAAAATAGGTATATTTTAAAATAAATATTGTTATTATTGTTAATTACTTGTTTTATTTATTTCCTTTTATGTTTTTGTAATGAAAAGTATATGTTAATTATAAAATTAAGCTTAAATCTCCACAAAGAACGATCTTCGTGTAAAGTCTTGATAACGACCGCTCGCTGCGCCGGCCGGGAACAAGTGGACACATAAGTGCTTTGTCCGTAAAGCTATGACGTCGAATATTGGTGGCCTTGAATCGTAACGGATCGAAATGTGTTTGGGAATTCACTCGTTCATAACTGCGTAGGCAAATAAACCATCTTGTACACCTAATAAGGGTGAAAACTGGATGAGGTAAAAGAGTGCCCCGCGGCACAGCCGCTCTCATTGTTTTTTGAATTACCAGTGCCCGCGGGCACGGCCGATGCGGAAAGGTTAAAAATGATCCCAAAATTGTTTTCTGCACCCTCGAGAACCTCGGATACGATATCCATATTGCTGAAAACATAATTTTGTGCGGCGGCCATCTTGGATTGGAAAAATGAACACAAAATCGTTCTCAGCACCCTCGAGAACTTCGGATACGATACCCATAATGTAGTTATCATACTTTTGAGCGGCGGCCATCTTGGATTAGAAAAATGAACACAAAATCGTTCTCAGCTTCCTCGAGAACCTCGGATACGATACCCATAATGTAGTTATCATAATTTTGAGCGGCGGCCATCTCGGATTTAAAAATGTTCCCAAAATTGTTTTCTGCACCCTCGAGAACCTCGGACACGATATCCATATTGCTGAAGTCATAATTTTGTGCGGCGGCCATCTTGGATTAGAAAAATGATTACAAAATGTATATTTACGATAGCACCCTCGAAAACCTCGGATACGATACCCATAATGTAGTTATCATACTTTTGAGCGGCGGCAATCTTGGATTTGAAAACTGATCACAGAATCGTTCTCTGCACCCTCAGGAACGTCGGATACGATACCCATAATATAGTTATCATACTTTTGAGTGGTAACCATCTCGGATTTAAAAATGATCTCGAAATTGTTTTCTGCACCCTCGAGAACCACGGACACGATATCCATAATGTAATTATCATAATTTTGAGCGGCGGCCATCTCGGATTTAAAAATGATCCCAAAATTGTTTTCTGAACCCTCGAGAACCTCGGACACGATATCCATATTGCTGAAAACATAATTTTGTGCGGCGGCCATCTTGGATTAGAAAATTTATCACAAAATCGTTCTCAGCACCCTCAAGAATCTCGGATACGATACCCATAATGTAGTTATCATAATTTTGTGCGGCGGCCATCTTGGCTTTCAAAAATGATAACAAAATAATTCTGTGCACTCTCGAGAACCTCGGATACGATACCCATATTTTTGTGATTATAATCTTGCACGGCGGCAATCTTGAAATTAAAAATGATCCCAAAATTGTTTTCTGCACCCTCGAGAACCTCGGACACGATATCCATATTGCTGAAGTCATAATTTTGTGCGGCGGCCATCTTGGATTAGAAAAATGATTACAAAATGTATATTTACGATAGCACCCTCGAAAACCTCGGATACGATACCCATAATGTAGTTATCATACTTTTGAGCGGCGGCCATCTTGGATTTGAAAACTGATCACAGAATCGTTCTCTGCACCCTCAGGAACCTCGGATACGATACCCATAATATAGTTATCATACATTTGAGGGATGGCCATCTCGGATTTTAAAATGATCTCGAAATTGTTTTCTGCACCCTCGAGAACCTCGGATACGATACCCATAATCTAGTTATCATACTTTTGAGCGGCGGCCATCTCGGATTTAAAAATGATCTCAAAATTGTTTTCTGCACCCTCGAGAACCTTGGACACGATTTCCATATTGCTGAAAACATAATTTTGTGCGGCGGCCACCTTGGATTAGAAAATTTATCACAAAATCGTTCTCAGCACCCTCAAGAATCTCGGATACGATACCCATAATGTAGTTATCATAATTTTGAGCGGCGGCCATCTTGGCTTTCAAAAATGACAACAAAATACTTCTGTGCACTCTCGAGAACCTCGGATACGATACCCATATTTTTGTGATTTTAATCTTGCACGGCGGCTATCTTGAAATTTAAAATGATCCCAAAACTGTTTTCTGCACCCTCGAGAAACTCGGACACGATATACATATTGCTGATAACATAATTGTTTGCGGCAGCCCTCTTGGATTTCTAAAATGATCGCAGAATTCTTCTCTGCACCCTCGAGAACCTTGGATACGATACCCATAATCTAGTTATCATACTTTTGAGCGGCGGCCATCTCGGATTTAAAAATGATCTCGAAATTGTTTTCTGCACCCTCGAGAACCTCGGACACGATATCCATATTGCTGAATACATAATTTTGTGCGGCAGCCATCTTGGATTAGAAAAATGATTACAAAATCGTTCTCAGCACCCTCGAGAACCTAGGATACGATACCCATAATTTAGTTATCATACTTTTGAGCAGCGGCCATATTGGATTAGAAAAATGATCAGAAAATCGTTCTCAGCACCCTCGAGAATTTCGGGTACGATACCCATAATGTAATTATCATAATTTTGAGCGGCGGCCATCTCGGATTTAAAAATGATCCCAAAATTGTTTTCTGCACCCTCGAGAACCTCGGACACGATATCCATATTGCTGAAAACATAATTTTGTGCGGCGGCCATCTTGGATTAGAAAACTGATCACAAAATCGTTCTCAGCACCCTCAAGGACCTCGGATACGATACCCATAATGAAGTTATCATACTTTTGAGCGGCGGCCACCTTGGATTAGAAATATGATCACAAAATCGTTCTCAGGACTCTCGAGAACCTCGGATACGATACCCATAATGTAGTTATCATAATTTTGAGCGTCAGCTATCTCGGATTTAAAAATGATCCCAAAATAGTTTTCTGCACCCTAGAGAACCTCGGATACGATACCCATAATGTAGTTATCATACTTTTGAGCGGCGGCCATCTTGGATTAGAAAAATGATCACAAAATCGTTCTCAGCTTCCTCGAGAACCTCGGATACGATACCCATAATGTAGTTATCATAATTTTGAGCGGCGGCCATCTCGGATTTAAAAATGATCAAAAAATTGTTTTCTGCACCCTCGAGAACCTCGGACACGATATCCATATTGCTGAAATCATAATTTTGTTCGGCGGCCATCTTGGATTAGAAAAATGATTACAAAATGTAAATTTACGATAGCACCCTCGAAAACCTCGGATACGATACCCATAATGTAGTTATCATAATTTTGAGCGGCGGCCATCTTGGATTTGAAAACTGATCACAGAATCGTTCTCTGCACCCTCAGGAACCTCGGATACGATACCCATAATATAGTTATCATACATTTGAGGGATGGCCATCTCGGATTTAAAAATGATCTCGAAATTATTTTCTGCACCCTCGAGAACCTCGGATACGATACCCATAATCTAGTTATCATACTTTTGAGCGGCGGCCATCTCGGATTTAAAAATGATCTCAAAATTGTTTTCTGCACCCTCGAGAACCTTGGACACGATATCCATATTGCTGAAAACATAATTTTGTGCGGCGGCCATCTTGAATTAGAAAATTTATCACAAAATCGTTCTCAGCACCCTCAAGAATCTCGGATACGATACCCATAATGTAGTTATCATAATTTTGAGCGGCGGCCATCTTGGCTTTCAAAAATGATAACAAAATAATTCTGAGCACTCTCGAGAACCTCGGATACGATACCCATATTTTTGTGATTATAATCTTGAACGACGGCTATCTTGAAATTGAAAATGATCCTAAAATTGTTTTCTGCACCCTCGAGAAACTCGGACACGATATACATATTGCTGATAACATAATTGTTTGCGGCAGCCCTCTTGGATTTCTAAAATGATCGCAGAATTCTTCTCTGCACCCTCGATAACCTTGGATACGATACCCATAATCTAGTTATTATACTTTTGAGCGGCGGCCATCTCGGATTTAAAAATGATCTCGAAATTGTTTTCTGCACCCTCGAGAACCTCGGACACGATACCCATAATGTTGTTATCATACTTTTGAGCGGCGGCCATCTTGGATTAGAAAAATGAACACAAAATCGTTCTCAGCTTCCTCGAGAACCTCGGATACGATACCCATAATGTAGTTATCATAATTTTGAGCGGCGGCCATCTCGGATTTAAAAATGATCCCAAAATTGTTTTCTGCACCCTCGAGAACCTCGGACACGATATCCATATTGCTGAAGTCATAATTTTGTGCGGCGGCCATCTTGGATTAGAAAAATGATTACAAAATGTATATTTACGATAGCACCCTCGAAAACCTCGGATACGATACCCATAATGTAGTTATCATACTTTTGAGCGGCGGCCATCTTGGATTTGAAAACTGATCACAGAATCGTTCTCTGCACCCTCAGGAACCTCGGATACGATACCCATAATATAGTTATCATACATTTGAGGGATGGCCATCTCGGATTTAAAAATGATCTCAAAATTGTTTTCTGCACCCTCGAGAACCTTGGACACGATATCCATATTGCTGAAAACATAATTTTGTGCGGCGGCCATCTTGGATTAGAAAATTTATCACAATATCGTTCTCAGCACCCTCAAGAATCTCGGATACGATACCCATAATGTAGTTATCATAATTTTGAGCGGCGGCCATCTTGGCTTTCAAAAATGACAACAAAATAATTCTGTGCACTCTCGAGAACCTCGGATACGATACCCATATTTTTGTGATTATAATCTTGCACGGCGGCTATCTTGAAATTGAAAATGATCCCAAAATTGTTTTCTGCACCCTCGAGAAACTCGGACACGATATACATATTGCTGATAACATAATTGTTTGCGGCAGCCCTCTTGGATTTCTAAAATGATCGCAGAATTCTTCTCTGCACCCTCGAGAACCTTGGATACGATACCCATAATCTAGTTATCATACTTTTGAGCGGCGGCCATCTCGGATTTAAAAATGATCTCGAAATTGTTTTCTGCACCCTCGAGAACCTCGGACACGATATCCATATTGCTGAATACATAATTTTGTGCGGCAGCCATCTTGGATTAGAAAAATGATAACAAAATCGTTCTCAGCACCCTCGAGAACCTAGGATACGATACCCATAATGTAGTTATCATAATTTTGAGCGACGGCCATCTCGGATTTAAAAATGACCCCAAAATTGTTTTCTGCACCCTCGAGAATCTCGGACACGATATACATATTGCTGAAAACATAATTGTTTGCGGCAGCCCTCTTGGATTTCTAAAATGATCGCAGAATTCTTCTCTGCACCCTCGAGAACTTCGGATACGATACCCATAATTTAGTTATCATACTTTTGAGCTGCTGCCATCTCGGATTTAAAAATGATCCCAAAATTGTTTTCTGCACCCTCGAGAACCTCGGATACGATATCCATATTGCTGAAAACATAATTTTGTGCGGCGGCCATCTTGGATTGGAAAAATGAACACAAAATCGTTCTCAGCACCCTCGAGAACTTCGGATACGATACCCATTATGTAGTTATCATACTTTTGAGTGGCGGCCATCTTGGATTAGAAAAATGAACACAAAATCGTTCTCAGCTTCCTCGAGAACCTCGGATACGATACCCATAATGTAGTTATCATAATTTTGAGCGGCGGCCATCTCGGATTTAAAAATGATCCCAAAATTGTTTTCTGCACCCTCGAGAACCTCGGACACGATATCCATATTGCTGAAGTCATAATTTTGTGCGGCGGCCATCTTGGATTAGAAAAATGATTACAAAATGTATATTTACGATAGCACCCTCGAAAACCTCGGATACGATACCCATAATGTAGTTATCATACTTTTGAGCGGCGGCAATCTTGGATTTGAAAACTGATCACAGAATCGTTCTCTGCACCCTCAGGAACGTCGGATACGATACCCATAATATAGTTATCATACTTTTGAGTGGTAACCATCTCGGATTTAAAAATGATCTCGAAATTGTTTTCTGCACCCTCGAGAACCACGGACACGATATCCATAATGTAATTATCATAATTTTGAGCGGCGGCCATCTCGGATTTAAAAATGATCCCAAAATTGTTTTCTGCACCCTCGAGAACCTCGGACACGATATCCATATTGCTGAAAACATAATTTTGTGCGGCGGCCATCTTGGATTAGAAAATTTATCACAAAATCGTTCTCAGCACCCTCAAGAATCTCGGATACGATACCCATAATGTAGTTATCATAATTTTGTGCGGCGGCCATCTTGGCTTTCAAAAATGATAACAAAATAATTCTGTGCACTCTCGAGAACCTCGGATACGATACCCATATTTTTGTGATTATAATCTTGCACGGCGGCAATCTTGAAATTAAAAATGATCCCAAAATTGTTTTCTGCACCCTCGAGAACCTCGGACACGATATCCATATTGCTGAAATCATAATTTTGTGCGGCGGCCATCTTGGATTAGAAAAATGATTACAAAATGTATATTTACGATAGCACCCTCGAAAACCTCGGATACGATACCCATAATGTAGTTATCATACTTTTGAGCGGCGGCCATCTTGGATTTGAAAACTGATCACAGAATCGTTCTCTGCACCTTCAGGAACCTCGGATACGATACCCATAATATAGTTATCATACATTTGAGGGATGGCCATCTCGGATTTTAAAATGATCTCGAAATTGTTTTCTGCACCCTCGAGAACCTCGGATACGATACCCATAATCTAGTTATCATACTTTTGAGCGGCGGCCATCTCGGATTTAAAAATGATCTCAAAATTGTTTTCTGCACCCTCGAGAACCTTGGACACGATTTCCATATTGCTGAAAACATAATTTTGTGCGGCGGCCATCTTGGATTAGAAAATTTATCACAAAATCGTTCTCAGCACCCTCAAGAATCTCGGATACGATACCCATAATGTAGTTATCATAATTTTGAGCGGCGGCCATCTTGGCTTTCAAAAATGACAACAAAATACTTCTGTGCACTCTCGAGAACCTCGGATACGATACCCATATTTTTGTGATTATAATCTTGCACGGCGGCTATCTTGAAATTTAAAATGATCCCAAAATTGTTTTCTGCACCCTCGAGAAACTCGGACACGATATACATATTGCTGATAACATAATTGTTTGCGGCAGCCCTCTTGGATTTCTAAAATGATCGCAGAATTCTTCTCTGCACCCTCGAGAACCTTGGATACGATACCCATAATCTAGTTATCATACTTTTGAGCGGCGGCCATCTCGGATTTAAAAATGATCTCGAAATTGTTTTCTGCACCCTCGAGAACCTCGGACACGATATCCATATTGCTGAATACATAATTTTGTGCGGCAGCCATCTTGGATTAGAAAAAATGATTACAAAATCGTTCTCAGCACCCTCGAGAACCTAGGATACGATACCCATAATTTAGTTATCATACTTTTGAGCAGCGGCCATCTTGGATTAGAAAAATGATCACAAAATCGTTCTCAGCACCCTCGAGAATTTCGGGTACGATACCCATAATGTAATTATCATAATTTTGAGCGGCGGCCATCTCGGATTTAAAAATGATCCCAAAATTGTTTTCTGCACCCTCGAGAACCTCGGACACGATATCCATATTGCTGAAAACATAATTTTGTGCGGCGGCCATCTTGGATTAGAAAACTGATCACAAAATCGTTCTCAGCACCCTCAAGGACCTCGGATACGATACCCATAATGAAGTTATCATACTTTTGAGCGGCGGCCATCTTGGATTAGAAATATGATCACAAAATCGTTCTCAGGACTCTCGAGAACCTCGGATACGATACCCATAATGTAGTAATCATAATTTTGAGCGTTAGCTATCTCGGATTTAAAAATGATCCCAAAATTGTTTTCTGCACCCTAGAGAACCTCGGATACGATACCCATAATGTAGTTATCATACTTTTGAGCGGCGGCCATCTTGGATTAGAAAAATGATCACTAAATCGTTCTCAGCTTCCTCGAGAACCTCGGATACGATACCCATAATGTAGTTATCATAATTTTGAGCGGCGGCCATCTCGGATTTAAAAATGATCAAAAAATTGTTTTCTGCACCCTCGAGAACCTCGGACACGATATCCATATTGCTGAAATCATAATTTTGTTCGGCGGCCATCTTGGATTAGAAAAATGATTACAAAATGTATATTTACGATAGCACCCTCGAAAACCTCGGATACGATACCCATAATGTAGTTATCATAATTTTGAGCGGCGGCCATCTTGGATTTGAAAACTGATCACAGAATCGTTCTCTGCACCCTCAGGAACCTCGGATACGATACCCATAATATAGTTATCATACATTTGAGGGATGGCCATCTCGGATTTAAAAATGATCTCGAAATTATTTTCTGCACCCTCGAGAACCTCGGATACGATACCCATAATCTAGTTATCATACTTTTGAGCGGCGGCCATCTCGGATTTAAAAATGATCTCAAAATTGTTTTCTGCACCCTCGAGAACCTTGGACACGATATCCATATTGCTGAAAACATAATTTTGTGCGGCGGCCATCTTGGATTAGAAAATTTATCACAAAATCGTTCTCAGCACCCTCAAGAATCTCGGATACGATACCCATAATGTAGTTATCACAATTTTGAGCGGCGGCCATCATGGATTTCAAAAATGATAACAAAATCATTATGTGCACTCTCGAGAACCTCGGATACGATACCCATATTTTTGTGATCATAATCTTGCACGGCGGCTATCTTGAAATTGAAAAATGATCACAAAATCGTTCTCTGCAACCTCGAGAACCTCTGATACGATACCCATAATGTAGTTATCATAATTTTGAGCGACGGCCATCTCGGATTTAAAAATGATCTCGAAATTATTTTCTGCACCCTCGAGAACCTCGGATACGATACCCATAATATAGTTATCATACATTTGAGAGGTGGCCATCTTGGATTTAAAAATGATCTCGAAATTGTTTTCTGCACCCTCGAGAACCTCGGACATGGTATCCATATTGCTGAAAACATAGTTTTGTGCGGCGGCCATCTTGGATTAGAAAATTGATCACAAAATCGTTCTCACCACCCTCAAAAATCTCGGATACGATACCCATAATGTAGTTATCACAATTTTGAGCGGCGGCCATCATGGATTTCAAAAATGATAACAAAATCATTATGTGCACTCTCGAGAACCTCGGATACGATACCCATATTTTTGTGATCATAATCTTGCACGGCGGCTATCTTGAAATTGAAAAATGATCACAAAATCGTTCTCTGCAACATCGAGAACCTCTGATACGATACCCATAATGTAGTTATCATAATTTTGAGCGACGGCCATCTCGGATTTAAAAATGACCCCAAAATTGTTTTCTGCACCCTCGAGAATCTCGGACACGATATACATATTGCTGAAAACATAATTGTTTGCGGCAGCCCTCTTGGATTTCTAAAATGATCGCAGAATTCTTCTCTGCACCCTCGAGAACTTCGGATACGATACCCATAATTTAGTTATCATACTTTTGAGCTGCTGCCATCTCGGATTTAACCTTTCCGCATCAGCGCGCTCCGGATCTCGCTGTACACTGTAGATCGGCAAGCTTCCGGCATTTTCGCGGCATTTTCCCCGTGTGTATTATTTTACGTGTAGTTATAAAATGCTTATAACTAGGGTGATTTGAGTGACTGTCACTGAAAGCTATTGAAACAAGCTATAAGACCATGTATAAATTATTCATATTGTCTTTCTTTTTTATTTCACAAAGACTTTTCATTCGAAAAAAAGTATAAAAATAGGTATATTTTAAAATAAATATTGTTATTATTGTTAATTACTTGTTTTATTTATTTCCTTTTATGTTTTTGTAATGAAAAGTATATGTTAATTATAAAATTAAGCTTAAATCTCCACAAAGAACGATCTTCGTGTAAAGTCTTGATAACGACCGCTCGCTGCGCCGGCCGGGAACAAGTGGACACATAAGTGCTTTGTCCGTAAAGATATGACGTCGAATATTGGTGGCCTTGAATCGTAACGGATCGAAATGTGTTTGGGAATTCACTCGTTCATAACTGCGTAGGCAAATAAACCATCTTGTACACCTAATAAGGGTGAAAACTGGATGAGGTAAAAGAGTGCCCCGCGGCACAGCCGCTCTCATTGTTTTTTGAATTACCAGTGCCCGCGGGCACGGCCGATGCGGAAAGGTTAAAAATGATCCCAAAATTGATTTCTGCACCCTCGAGAACCTCGGATACGATATCCATATTGCTGAAAACATAATTTTGTGCGGCGGCCATCTTGGATTGGAAAAATGAACACAAAATCGTTCTCAGCACCCTCGAGAACTTCGGATACGATACCCATAATGTAGTTATCATACTTTTGAGCGGCGGCCATCTTGGATTAGAAAAATGAACACAAAATCGTTCTCAGCTTCCTCGAGAACCTCGGATACGATACCCATAATGTAGTTATCATAATTTTGAGCGGCGGCCATCTCGGATTTAAAAATGATCCTAAAATTGTTTTCTGCACCCTCGAGAACCTCGGACACGATATCCATATTGCTGAAATCATAATTTAGTGCGGCGGCCATCTTGGATTAGAAAAATGATTACAAAATGTATATTTACGATAGCACCCTCGAAAACCTCGGATACGATACCCATAATGTAGTTATCATACTTTTGAGCGGCGGCCATCTTGGATTTGAAAACTGATCACAGAATCGTTCTCTGCACCCTCAGGAACCTCGGATACGATACCCATAATATAGTTATCATACATTTGAGGGATGGCCATCTCGGATTTTAAAATGATCTCGAAATTGTTTTCTGCACCCTCGAGAACCTCGGACACGATATCCATATTGCTGAATACATAATTTTGTGCGGCAGCCATCTTGGATTAGAATAATGATTACAAAATCGTTCTCAGCACCCTCGAGAACCTAGGATACGATACCCATAATTTAGTTATCATACTTTTGAGCAGCGGCCATCTTGGATTAGAAAAATGATCACAAAATCGTTCTCAGCACCCTCGAGAATTTCGGGTACGATACCCATAATGTAATTATCATAATTTTGAGCGGCGGCCATCTCGGATTTAAAAATGATCCCAAAATTGTTTTCTGCACCCTCGAGAACCTCGGACACGATATCCATATTGCTGAAAACATAATTTTGTGCGGCGGCCATCTTGGATTAGAAAACTGATCACAAAATCGTTCTCAGCACCCTCAAGGACCTCGGATACGATACCCATAATGAAGTTATCATACTTTTGAGCGGCTGCCATCTTGGATTAGAAATATGATCACAAAATCGTTCTCAGGACTCTCGAGAACCTCGGATACGATACCCATAATGTAGTTATCATAATTTTGAGCGTCAGCTATCTCGGATTTAAAAATGATCCCAAAATTGTTTTCTGCACCCTAGAGAACCTCGGATACGATACCCATAATGTAGTTATCATACTTTTGAGCGGCGGCCATCTTGGATTAGAAAAATGATCACAAAATCGTTCTCAGCTTCCTCGAGAACCTCGGATACGATACCCATAATGTAGTTATCATAATTTTGAGCGGCGGCCATCTCGGATTTAAAAATGATCAAAAAATTGTTTTCTGCACCCTCGAGAACCTCGGACACGATATCCATATTGCTGAAATCATAATTTTGTTCGGCGGCCATCTTGGATTAGAAAAATGATTACAAAATGTATATTTACGATAGCACCCTCGAAACCCTCGGATACGATACCCATAATGTAGTTATCATAATTTTGAGCGGCGGCCATCTTGGATTTGAAAACTGATCACAGAATCGTTCTCTGCACCCTCAGGAACCTCGGATACGATACCCATAATATAGTTATCATACATTTGAGGGATGGCCATCTCGGATTTAAAAATGATCTCGAAATTATTTTCTGCACCCTCGAGAACCTCGGATACGATACCCATAATCTAGTTATCATACTTTTGAGCGGCGGCCATCTCGGATTTAAAAATGATCTCAAAATTGTTTTCTGCACCCTCGAGAACCTTGGACACGATATCCATATTGCTGAAAACATAATTTTGTGCGGCGGCCATCTTGGATTAGAAAATTTATCACAAAATCGTTCTCAGCACCCTCAAGAATCTCGGATACGATACCCATAATGTAGTTATCATAATTTTGAGCGGCGGCCATCTTGGCTTTCAAAAATGATAACAAAATAATTCTGAGCACTCTCGAGAACATCGGATACGATACCCATATTTTTGTGATTATAATCTTGAACGCCGGCTATCTTGAAATTGAAAATGATCCTAAAATTGTTTTTTGCACCCTCGAGAAACTCGGACACGATATACATATTGCTGATAACATAATTGTTTGCGGCAGCCCTCTTGGATTTCTAAAATAATCGCAGAATTCTTCTCTGCACCCTCGAGAACCTTGGATACGATACCCATAATCTAGTTATTATACTTTTGAGCGGCGGCCATCTCGGATTTAAAAATGATCTCGAAATTGTTTTCTGCACCCTCGAGAACCTCGGACACGATACCCATAATGTAGTTATCATACTTTTGAGCGGCGGCCATCTTGGATTAAAAAAATGAACACAAAATCGTTCTCAGCTTCCTCGAGAACCTCGGATACGATACCCATAATGTAGTTATCATAATTTTGAGCGGCGGCCATCTCGGATTTAAAAATGATCCCAAAATTGTTTTCTGCACCCTCGAGAACCTCGGACACGATATCCATATTGCTGAAGTCATAATTTTGTGCGGCGGCCATCTTGGATTAGAAAAATGATTACAAAATGTATATTTACGATAGCACCCTCGAAAACCTCGGATACGATACCCATAATGTAGTTATCATACTTTTGAGCGGCGGCCATCTTGGATTTGAAAACTGATCACAGAATCGTTCTCTGCACCCTCAGGAACCTCGGATACGATACCCATAATATAGTTATCATACATTTGAGGGATGGCCATCTCGGATTTAAAAATGATCTCAAAATTGTTTTCTGCACCCTCGAGAACCTTGGACACGATATCCATATTGCTGAAAACATAATTTTGTGCGGCGGCCATCTTGGATTAGAAAATTTATCACAATATCGTTCTCAGCACCCTCAAGAATCTCGGATACGATACCCATAATGTAGTTATCATAATTTTGAGCGGCGGCCATCTTGGCTTTCAAAAATGACAACAAAATAATTCTGTGCACTCTCGAGAACCTCGGATACGATACCCATATTTTTGTGATTATAATCTTGCACGGCGGCTATCTTGAAATTTAAAATGATCCCAAAATTGTTTTCTGCACCCTCGAGAAACTCGGACACGATATTCATATTGCTGATAACATAATTGTTTGCGGCAGCCCTCTTGGATTTCTAAAATGATCGCAGAATTGTTCTCTGCACCCTCGAGAACCTTGGATACGATACCCATAATCTAGTTATCATACTTTTGAGCGGCGGCCATCTCGGATTTAAAAATGATCTCCAAATTGTTTTCTGCACCCTCGAGAACCTCGGACACGATATCCATATTGCTGAATACATAATTTTGTGCGGCAGCCATCTTGGATTAGAAAAATGATTACAAAATCGTTCTCAGCACCCTCGCGAACCTAGGATACGATACCCATAATTTAGTCATCATACTTTTGAGCAGCGGCCATCTTGGATTAGAAAAATGATCACAAAATCGTTCTCAGCACCCTCGAGAATTTCGGGTACGATACCCATAATGTAATTATCATAATTTTGAGCGGCGGCCATCTCGGATTTAAAAATGATCAAAAAATTGTTTTCTGCACCCTCGAGAACCTCGGACACGATATCCATATTGCTGAAATCATAATTTTGTTCGGCGGCCATCTTGGATTAGAAAAATGATTACAAAATGTATATTTACGATAGCACCCTCGAAAACCTCGGATACGATACCCATAATGTAGTTATCATAATTTTGAGCGGCGGCCATCTTGGATTTGAAAACTGAACACAGAATCATTCTCTGCACCCTCAGGAACCTCGGATACGATACCCATAATATAGTTATCATACATATGAGCGGCTGCCATCTCGGATTTAAAAATGATCCCAAAATTGTTTTCTGCACCCTCGAGAACCTCGGATACGATATCCATATTGCTGAAAACATAATTTTGTGCGGCGGCCATCTTGGATTGGAAAAATGATCACAAAATCGTTCTCAGCACCCTCGAGAACTTCGGATACGATACCCATAATGTAGTTATCATACTTTTGAGCGGCGGCCATCTTGGATTAGAAAAATGAACACAAAATCGTTCTCAGCTTCCTCGAGAACCTCGGATACGATACCCATAATGTAGTTATCATAATTTTGAGCGGCGGCCATCTCGGATTTAAAAATGATCCCAAAATTGTTTTCTGCACCCTCGAGAACCTCGGACACGATATCCATATTGCTGAAGTCATAATTTTGTGCGGCGGCCATCTTGGATTAGAAAAATGATAACAAAATGTATATTTACGATAGCACCCTCGAAAACCTCGGATACGATACCCATAATGTAGTTATCATACTTTTGAGCGGCGGCAACCTTGGATTTGAAAACTGATCACAGAATCGTTCTCTGCACCCTCAGGAACGTCGGATACGATACCCATAATATAGTTATCATACTTTTGAGTGGTAACCATCTCGGATTTAAAAATGATCTCGAAATTGTTTTCTGCACCCTCGAGAACCACGGACACGATATCCATAATGTAATTATCATAATTTTGAGCGGCGGCCATCTTGGATTTAAAAATGATCCCAAAATTGTTTTCTGCACCCTCGAGAACCTCGGACACGATATCCATATTGCTGAAAACATAATTTTGTGCGGCGGCCATCTTGGATTAGAAAATTTATCACAAAATCGTTCTCAGCACCCTCAAGAATCTCGGATACGATACCCATAATGTAGTTATCATAATTTTGAGCGGCGGCCATCTTGGCTTTCAAAAATGATAACAAAATAATTCTGTGCACTCTCGAGAACCTCGGATACGATACCCATATTTTTGTGATAATAATCTTGCACGGCGGCAATCTTGAAATTGAAAATGATCCCAAAATTGTTTTCTGCACCCTCGAGAACCTCGGACACGATATCCATACTGCTGAAATCATAATTTTGTGCGGCGGCCATCTTGGATTAGAAAAATGATTACAAAATGTATATTTACGATAGCACCCTCGAAAACCTCGGATACGATACCCATAATGTAGTTATCATACTTTTGAGCGGCGGCCATCTTGGATTTGAAAACTGATCACAGAATCGTTCTCTGCACCCTCAGGAACCTAGGATACGATACCCATAATATAGTTATCATACATTTGAGGGATGGCCATCTCGGATTTTAAAATGATCTCGAAATTGTTTTCTGCACCCTCGAGAACCTCGGATACGATACCCATAATCTAGTTATCATACTTTTGAGCGGCGGCCATCTCGGATTTAAAAATGATCTCAAAATTGTTTTCTGCACCCTCGAGAACCTTGGACACGATATCCATATTGCTGAAAACATAATTTTGTGCGGCGGCCATCTTGGATTAGAAAATTTATCACAAAATCGTTCTCAGCACCCTCAAGAATCTCGGATACGATACCCATAATGTAGTTATCATAATTTTGAGCGGCAGCCATCTTGGCTTTCAAAAATGACAACAAAATAATTCTGTGCACTCTCAAGAACCTCGGATACGATACCCATATTTTTGTGATTATAATCTTGCACGGCGGCTATCTTGAAATTGAAAATGATCCCAAAATTGTTTTCTGCACCCTCGAGAAACTCGGACACGATATACATATTGCTGATAACATAATTGTTTGCGGTAGCCCTCTTGGATTTCTAAAATGATCGCAGAATTCTTCTCTGCACCCTCGAGAACCTTGGATACGATACCCATAATCTAGTTATCATACTTTTGAGCGGCGGCCATCTCGGATTTAAAAATGATCTCGAAATTATTTTCTGCACCCTCGAGAACCTCGGACACGATATCCATATTGCTGAAAACATAATTTTGTGCAGCGGCCATCTTGGATTAGAAAAATGATTACAAAATCGTTCTCAGCACCCTCGAGAACCTAGGATACGATACCCATAATTTAGTTATCATACTTTTGAGCAGCGGCCATCTTGGATTAGAAAAATGATCACAAAATCGTTCTCAGCACCCTCGAGAATTTCGGGTACGATACCCATAATGTAATTATCATAATTTTGAGCGGCGGCCATCTCGGATTTAAAAATGATCCCAAAATTGTTTTCTGCACCCTCGAGAACCTCGGACACGATATCCATATTGCTGAAAACATAATTTTGTGCGGCGGCCATCTTGGATTAGAAAACTGATCACAAAATCGTTCTCAGCACCCTCAAGAACCTCGGATACGATACCCATAGTGAAGTTATCATACTTTTGAGCGGCGGCCATCTTGGATTAGAAATATGATCACAAAATCGTTCTCAGGACTCTCGAGAACCTCGGATACGATACCCATAATGTAGTTATCATAATTTTGAGCGTCAGCTATCTCGGATTTAAAAATGACCCCAAAATTGTTTTCTGCACCCTAGAGAACCTAGGATACGATACCCATAATTTAGTTATCATACTTTTGAGCGGCAGCCATCTCGGAGTTAAAAATGATCCCAAAATTGTTTTCTGCACCCTCGAGAACCTCGGACACGATATCCATATTGCTGGAAACATAATTTTGTGCGGCGGCCATCTTGGATTAGAAAAATGATCACAAAATCATTCTCAGCACCCTCGAGAACCTCGGATACGATACCCATAATGTAGTTATCATACTTTTGAGCGGCGGCCATCTTGGATTAGAAAAATGATCACAAAATCGTTCTCAGCTTCCTCGAGAACCTCGGATACGATACCCATAATGTAGTTATCATAATTTTGAGCGGCGGCCATCTCGGATTTAAAAATGATCAAAAAATTGTTTTCTGCACCCTCGAGAACCTCGGACACGATATCCATATTGCTGAAATCATAATTTTGTTCGGCGGCCATCTTGGATTAGAAAAATGATTACAAAATATATATTTACGATAGCACCCTCGAAAACCTCGGATACGATACCCATAATGTAGTTATCATAATTTTGAGCGGCGGCCATCTTGGATTTGAAAACTGATCACAGAATCGTTCTCTGCACCCTCAGGAACCTCGGAAACGATACCCATAATATAGTTATCATACATTTGAGGGATGGCCATCTCGGATTTAAAAATGATCTCGAAATTATTTTCTGCACCCTCGAGAACCTCGGATACGATACCCATAATCTAGTTATCATACTTTTGAGCGGCGGCCATCTCGGATTTAAAAATGATCTCAAAATTGTTTTCTGCACCCTCGAGAACCTCGGACACGATATCCATATTGCTGAAAACATAATTTTGTGCAGCGGCCATCTTGGATTAGAAAATTTATCACAAAATCGTTCTCAGCACCCTCAAGAATCTCGGATACGATACCCATAATGTAGTTATCATAATTTTGAGCGGCGGCCATCTTGGCTTTCAAAAATGATTACAAAATTATTCTGTGCACTCTCGAGAACCTCGGATACGATACTCATATTTTTGTGATTATAATCCTGCACGGCGGCTATCTTGAAATTGAAAATGATCCCAAAATTGTTTTCTGCACCCTCGAGAAACTCGGACACGATATACATATTGCTGAAAACATAATTGTTTGCGGCTGCCCTCTTGGATTTCTAAAATGATCGCAGAATTCTTCTCTGCACCCTCGAGAACCTCGGATACGATACCCATAATCTAGTTATCATACTTTTGAGTGGCGGCCATCTCGGATTTAAAAATGATCTCGAAATTGTTTTCTGCACCCTCGAGAACCTCGGACACGATATCCATATTGTAATTATCATAATTTTGAGCGGCGGCCATCTCGGATTTAAAAATGATCCCAAAATTGTTTTCTGCACCCTCGAGAACCTCGGACACGATATCCATATTGCTGAAAACATAATTTTGTGCGGCAGCCATCTTGGATTAGAAAAATGATTACAAAATCGTTCTCAGCACCCTCGAGAACCTAGGATACGATACCCATAATTTAGTTATCATACTTTTGAGCGGCGGCCATCTTGGATTATAAAAATGATCACAAAATCGTTCTCAGCACCCTCGAGAATTTCGGGTACGATACCCATAATGTATTTATCATAATTTTGAGCGGCGGCCATCTCGGATTTAAAAATGATCCCAAAATTGTTTTCTGCACCCTCGAGAACCTCGGACACGATATCCATATTGCTGAAAACATAATTTTGTGCTGCGGCCATCTTGGATTAGAAAACTGAACACAAAATCGTTCTCAGCACCCTCAAGAACCTCGGATACGATACCCATAATGAAGTTATCATACTTTTGAGCGGCGGCCATCTTGGATTAGAAATATGATCACAAAATCGTTCTCAGCACTCTCGAGAACCTTGGATTCGATAACCATAATGTAGTTATCATAATTTTGAGCGTCAGCTATCTCGGATTTAAAAATGATCCCAAAATTGTTTTCTGCACCCTCGAGAACCTAGGATACGATACCCATAATTTAGTTATCATACTTTTGAGCGGCGGCCATCTCGGAGTTAAAAATGATCCCAAAATTGTTTTCTGCACCCTCGAGAAACTCGGACACGATATCCATATTGCTGAAAACATAATTTTGTGCGGCGGCCATCTTGGATTAGAAAAATGATCACAAAATCGTTCTCAGCACCCTCGAGAATTTCGGGTACGATACCCATAATGTAATTATCATAAGTTTGAGCGGCGGCCATCTCGGATTTAAAAATGATCCCAAAATTGTTTTCTGCACCCTCGAGAACCTCGGACACGATATCCATATTGCTGAAAACATAATTTTGTGCGGCGGCCATCTTGGATTAGAAAACTGATCACAAAATCGTTCTCAGCACCCTCAAGAACCTCGGATACGATACCCATAATGAAGTTATCATACTTTTGAGCGGCGGCCATCTTGGATTAGAAAAATGATCACAAAATCGTTCTCAGCTTCCTCGAGAACCTCGGATACGATACCCATAATGTAGTTATCATAATTTTGAGCGGCGGCCATCTCGGATTTAAAAATGATCAAAAAATTGTTTTCTGCACCCTCGAGAACCTCGGACACGATATCCATATTGCTGAAATCATAATTTTGTTCGGCGGCCATCTTGGATTAGAAAAATGATTACAAAATATATATTTACGATAGCACCCTCGAAAACCTCGGATACGATACCCATAATGTAGTTATCATAATTTTGAGCGGCGGCCATCTTGGATTTGAAAACTGATCACAGAATCGTTCTCTGCACCCTCAGGAACCTCGGAAACGATACCCATAATATAGTTATCATACATTTGAGGGATGGCCATCTCGGATTTAAAAATGATCTCGAAATTATTTTCTGCACCCTCGAGAACCTCGGATACGATACCCATAATCTAGTTATCATACTTTTGAGCGGCGGCCATCTCGGATTTAAAAATGATCTCAAAATTGTTTTCTGCACCCTCGAGAACCTCGGACACGATATCCATATTGCTGAAAACATAATTTTGTGCAGCGGCCATCTTGGATTAGAAAATTTATCACAAAATCGTTCTCAGCACCCTCAAGAATCTCGGATACGATACCCATAATGTAGTTATCATAATTTTGAGCGGCGGCCATCTTGGCTTTCAAAAATGATTACAAAATTATTCTGTGCACTCTCGAGAACCTCGGATACGAAACTCATATTTTTGTGATTATAATCCTGCACGGCGGCTATCTTGAAATTGAAAATGATCCCAAAATTGTTTTCTGCACCCTCGAGAAACTCGGACACGATATACATATTGCTGAAAACATAATTGTTTGCGGCTGCCCTCTTGGATTTCTAAAATGATCGCAGAATTCTTCTCTGCACCCTCGAGAACCTCGGATACGATACCCATAATCTAGTTATCATACTTTTGAGTGGCGGCCATCTCGGATTTAAAAATGATCTCGAAATTGTTTTCTGCACCCTCGAGAACCTCGGACACGATATCCATATTGTAATTATCATAATTTTGAGCGGCGGCCATCTCGGATTTAAAAATGATCCCAAAATTGTTTTCTGCACCCTCGAGAACCTCGGACACGATATCCATATTGCTGAAAACATAATTTTGTGCGGCAGCCATCTTGGATTAGAAAAATGATTACAAAATCGTTCTCAGCACCCTCGAGAACCTAGGATACGATACCCATAATCTAGTTATCATACTTTTGAGCGGCGGCCATCTTGGATTATAAAAATGATCACAAAATCGTTCTCAGCACCCTCGAGAATTTCGGGTACGATACCCATAATGTATTTATCATAATTTTGAGCGGCGGCCATCTCGGATTTAAAAATGATCCCAAAATTGTTTTCTGCACCCTCGAGAACCTCGGACACGATATCCATATTGCTGAAAACATAATTTTGTGCTGCGGCCATCTTGGATTAGAAAACTGAACACAAAATCGTTCTCAGCACCCTCAAGAACCTCGGATACGATACCCATAATGAAGTTATCATACTTTTGAGCGGCGGCCATCTTGGATTAGAAATATGATCACAAAATCGTTCTCAGCACTCTCGAGAACCTTGGATTCGATAACCATAATGTAGTTATCATAATTTTGAGCGTCAGCTATCTCGGATTTAAAAATGATCCCAAAATTGTTTTCTGCACCCTCGAGAACCTAGGATACGATACCCATAATTTAGTTATCATACTTTTGAGCGGCGGCCATCTCGGAGTTAAAAATGATCCCAAAATTGTTTTCTGCACCCTCGAGAAACTCGGACACGATATCCATATTGCTGAAAACATAATTTTGTGCGGCGGCCATCTTGGATTAGAAAACTGATCACAAAATCGTTCTCAGCACCCTCAAGAACCTCGGATACGATACCCATAATGAAGTTATCATACTTTTGAGCGGCGGCCATCTTGGATTAGAAATATGATCACAAAATCGTTCTCATGACTCTCGAGAACCTCGGATACGATACCCATAATGTAGTTATCATAATTTTGAGCGTCAGCTATCTCGGATTTAAAAATGATCCCAAAATTGTTTTCTGCACCCTAGAGAACCTAGGATACGATACCCATAATTTAGGTATCATACTTTTGAGCAGCAGCCATCTCGGAGTTAAAAATGATCCCAAAATTGTTTTCTGCACCCTCGAGAACCTCGGACACGATATCCATATTGCTGAAAACATAATTTTGTGCGGCGGCCATCTTGGATTAGAAAAATGATCACAAAATCATTCTCAGCACCCTCGAGAACCTCGGATACGATACCCATAATGTAGTTATCATACTTTTGAGCGGCGGCCATCTTGGATTAGAAAAATGATCACAAAATCGTTCTCAGCTTCCTCGAGAACCTCGGATACGATACCCATAATGTAGTTATCATAATTTTGAGCGGCGGCCATCTCGGATTTAAAAATGATCAAAAAATTGTTTTCTGCACCCTCGAGAACCTCGGACACGATATCCATATTGCTGAAATCATAATTTTGTTCGGCGGCCATCTTGGATTAGAAAAATGATAACAAAATAAATATTTACGATAGCACCCTCGAAAACCTCGGATACGATACCCATAATGTAGTTATCATAATTTTGTGCGGCGGCCATCTTGGATTTGAAAACTGATCACAGAATCGTTCTCTGCACCCTCAGGAACCTCGGATACGATACCCATAATATAGTTATCATACATTTGAGGGATGGCCATCTCGGATTTAAAAATGATCTCGAAATTATTTTCTGCACCCTCGAAAACCTCGGATACGATACCCATAATCTAGTTATCATACTTTTGAGCGGCGGCCATCTCGGATTTAAAAATGATCTCAAAATTGTTTTCTGCACCCTCGAGAACCTTGGACACGATATCCATATTGCTGAAAACATAATTTTGTGCGGCGGCCATCTTGGATTAGAAAATTTATCACAAAATCGTTCTCAGCACCCTCAAGAATCTCGGATACGATACCCATAATGTAGTTATCATAATTTTGAGCGGCGGCCATCTTGGCTTTCAAAAATGATAACAAAATAATTCTGAGCACTCTCGAGAACCTCGAATACGATACCCATATTTTTGTGATTATAATCTTGCACGGCGGCTATCTTGAAATTGAAAATGATCCCAAAATTGTTTTCTGCACCCTCGAGAAACTCGGACACGATATACATATTGCTGATAACATAATTGTTTGCGGCAGCCCTCTTGGATTTCTAAAATGATCGCAGAATTCTTCTCTGCACCCTCAGGAACCTCGGATACGATACCCATAATATAGTTATCATACATTTGAGGGATGGCCATCTCGGATTTAAAAATGATCTCGAAATTATTTTCTGCACCCTCGAAAACCTCGGATACGATACCCATAATCTAGTTATCATACTTTTGAGCGGCGGCCATCTCGGATTTAAAAATGATCTCAAAATTGTTTTCTGCACCCTCGAGAACCTTGGACACGATATCCATATTGCTGAAAACATAATTTTGTGCGGCGGCCATCTTGGATTAGAAAATTTATCACAAAATCGTTCTCAGCACCCTCAAGAATCTCGGATACGATACCCATAATGTAGTTATCATAATTTTGAGCGGCGGCCATCTTGGCTTTCAAAAATGATAACAAAATAATTCTGAGCACTCTCGAGAACCTCGAATACGATACCCATATTTTTGTGATTATAATCTTGCACGGCGGCTATCTTGAAATTGAAAATGATCCCAAAATTGTTTTCTGCACCCTCGAGAAACTCGGACACGATATACATATTGCTGATAACATAATTGTTTGCGGCAGCCCTCTTGGATTTCTAAAATGATCGCAGAATTCTTCTCTGCACCCTCGAGAACCTCGGACACGATACCCATAATGTAGTTATCATACTTTTGAGCGGCAGCCATCTTGGATTAGAAAAATGAACACAAAATCGTTCTCAGCTTCCTCGAGAACCTCGGATACGATACCCATAATGTAGTTATCATAATTTTGAGCGGCGGCCATCTCGGATTAAAAAATGATCCCAAAATTGTTTTCTGCACCCTCGAGAACCTCGGACACGATATCCATATTGCTGAAAACATAATTTTGTGCGGCGGCCATCTTGGATTAGAAAACTGATCACAAAATCGTTCTCAGCACCCTCAAGAACCTCGGATACGATACCCATAATGAAGTTATCATACTTTTGAGCGGCGGCCATCTTGGATTAGAAATATGATCACAAAAACGTTCTCAGGACTCTCGAGAACCTCGGATACGATACCCATAATGTAGTTATCATAATTTTGAGCGTCAGCTATCTCGGATTTAAAAATGATCCCAAAATTGTTTTCTGCACCCTAGAGAACCTAGGATACAATACCCATAATTTAGTTATCATACTTTTGAGCGGCAGCCATCTCGGAGTTAAAAATGATCCCAAAATTGTTTTCTGCACCCTCGAGAACCTCGGACACGAAATCCATATTGCTGAAAACATAATTTTGTGCGGCGGCCATCTTGGATTTGAAAAATGATCACAAAATCGTTCTCAGCACCCTCGAGAACCTAGGATACGATACCCATAATGAAGTTATCATACTTTTGAGCGGCGGCCATCTTGGATTAGAAAAATGATCACAAAATCGTTCTCAGCTTCCTCGAGAACCTCGGATACGATACCCATAATGTAGTTATCATAATTTTGAGCGGCGGCCATCTCAGATTTAAAAATGATCAAAAAATTGTTTTCTGCACCCTCGAGAACCTCGGACACGATATCCATATTGCTGAAATCATAATTTTGTTCGGCGGCCATCTTGGATTAGAAAAATGATTACAAAATGTATATTTACGATAGCACCCTCGAAAACCTCGGATACGATACCCATAATGTAGTTATCATAATTTTGAGCGGCGGCCATCTTGGATTTGAAAACTGATCACAGAATCGTTCTCTGCACCCTCAGGAACCTCGGATACGATACCCATAATATAGTTATTATACTTTTGAGCGGCTGCCATCTCGGATTTAAAAATGACCCCAAAATTGTTTTCTGCACCCTCGAGAACCTCGGATAGGATATCCATATTGCTGAAAACATAATTTTTTGCGGCGGCCATCTTGGATTGGAAAAATGATCACAAAATCGTTCTCAGCACCCTCGAGAACTTCGGATACGATACCCATAATGTAGTTATCATACTTTTGAGCTGCGGCCATCTTGGATTAGAAAAATGAACACAAAATCGTTTTCAGCTTCCTCGAGAACCTCGGATACGATACCCATAATGTAGTTATCATAATTTTGAGCGGCGGCCATCTCGGATTTAAAAATGATCCCAAAATTGTTTTCTGCACCCTCGAGAACCTCGGACACGATATCCATATTGCTGAAGTCATAATTTTGTGCGGCGGCCATCTTGGATTAGAAAAATGATTACAAAATGTATATTCACGATAACACCCTCGAAAACCTCGGATACGATACCCATAATGTAGTTATCATACTTTTGAGCGGCGGCAATCTTGGATTTGAAAACTGATCACAGAATCGTTCTCTGCACCCTCAGGAACGTCGGATACGATACCCATAATATAGTTATCATACTTTTGAGTGGTAACCATCTCGGATTTAAAAATGATCTCGAAATTGTTTTCTGCACCCTCGAGAACCACGGACACGATATCCATAATGTAATTATCATAATTTTGAGCGGCGGCCATCTCGGATTTAAAAATGATCCCAAAATTGTTTTCTGCACCCTCGAGAACCTCGGACACGAAATCCATATTGCTGAAAACATAATTTTGTGCGGCGGCCATCTTGGATTAGAAAATTTATCACAAAATCGTTCTCAGCACCCTCAAGAATCTCGGATACGATACCCATAATGTAGTTATCATAATTTTGAGCGGCGGCCATCTTGGCTTTCAAAAATGATAACAAAATAATTCTGTGCACTCTCGAGAACCTCGGATACGATACCCATATTTTTGTGATTATAATCTTGCACGGCGGCAATCTTGAAATTGAAAATGATCCCAAAATTGTTTTCTGCACCCTCGAGAACCTCGGACACGATATCCATATTGCTGAAATCATAATTTTGTGCGGCGGCCATCTTGGATTAGAAAATTGATTACAAAATGTATATTTACGATAGCACCCTCGAAAACCTCGGATACGATACCCATAATGTAGTTATCATACTTTTGAGCGGCGGCCATCTTGGATTTGAAAACTGATCACAGAATCGTTCTCTGCACCCTCAGGAACCTCGGATACGATACCCATAATATAGTTATCATACATTTGAGGGATGGCCATCTCGGATTTAAAAATGATCTCGAAATTGTTTTCTGCACCCTCGAGAACCTCGGATACGATACCCATAATCTAGTTATCATACTTTTGAGCGGCGGCCATCTCGGATTTAAAAATGATCTCAAAATTGTTTTCTGCACCCTCGAGAACCTTGGACACGATATACATATTGCTGAAAACATAATTTTGTGCGGCGGCCATCTTGGATTAGAAAATTTATCACAAAATCGTTCTCAGCACCCTCAAGAATCTCGGATACGATACCCATAATGTAGTTATCATAATTTTGAGCGGCGGCCATCTTGGCTTTCAAAAATGACAACAAAATAATTCTGTGCACTCTCGAGAACCTCGGATACGATACCCATATTTTTGTGATTATAATCTTGCACGGCGGCTATCTTGAAATTGAAAATGATCCCAAAATTGTTTTCTGCACCCTCGAGAAACTCGGACACGATATACATATTGCTGATAACATAATTGTTTGCGGCAGCCCTCTTGGATTTCTAAAATGATCGCAGAATTCTTCTCTGCACCCTCGAGAACCTTGGATACGATACCCATAATCTAGTTATCATACTTTTGAGCGGCGGCCATCTCGGATTTAAAAATGATCTCGAAATTGTTTTCTGCACCCTCGAGAACCTCGGACACGATATCCATATTGCTGAATACATAATTTTGTGCGGCAGCCATCTTGGATTAGAAAAATGATTACAAAATCGTTTTCAGCACCCTCGAGAACCTAGGATACGATACCCATAATTTAGTTATCATTCTTTTGAGCAGCGGCCATCTTGGATTAGAAAAATGATCACAAAATCGTTCTCAGCACCCTCGAGAATTTCGGGTACGATACCCATAATGTAATTATCATAATTTTGAGCGGCGGCCATCTCGGATTTAAAAATGATCCCAAAATTGTTTTCTGCACCCTCGAGAACCTCGGACACGATATCCATATTGCTGAAAACATAATTTTGTGCGGCGGCCAACTTGGATTAGAAAACTGATCACAAAATCGTTCTCAGCACCCTCAAGAACCTCGGATACGATACCCATAATGAAGTTATCATACTTTTGAGCGGCGGCCATCTTGGATTAGAAATATGATCACAAAATCGTTCTCAGGACTCTCGAGAACCTCGGATACGATACCCATAATGTAGTTATCATAATTTTGAGCGTCAGCTATCTCGGATTTAAAAATGACCCCAAAATTGTTTTCTGCAACCTAGAGAACCTAGGATACGATACCCATAATTAAGTTATCATACTTTTGAGCGGCAGCCATCTCGGAGTTAAAAATGATCCCAAAATTGTTTTGTGCACCCTCGAGAACCTCGGACACGATATCCATATTGCTGAAAACATAATTTTGTGCGGCGGCCATCTTGGATTAGAAAAATGATCACAAAATCATTCTCAGCACCCTCGAGAACCTCGGATACGATAACCATAATGTAGTTATCATACTTTTGAGCGGCGGCCATCTTGGATTAGAAAAATGATTACAAAATCGTTCTCAGCTTCCTCGAGAACCTCGGATACGATACCCATAATGTAGTTATCATAATTTTGAGCGGCGGCCATCTCGGGTTTAAAAATGATCAAAAAATTGTTTTCTGCACCCTCGAGAACCTCGGACACGATATCCATATTGCTGAAATCATAATTTTGTTCGGCGGCCATCTTGGATTAGAAAAATGATTACAAAATGTATATTTACGATAGCACCCTCGAAAACCTCGGATACGATACCCATAATGTAGTTATCATAATTTTGAGCGGCAGCCATCTTGGATTTGAAAACTGATCACAGAATCGTTCTCTGCACCCTCAGGAACCTCGGATACGATACCCATAATATAGTTATCATACATTTGAGGGATGGCCATCTCGGATTTAAAAATGATCTCGAAATTATTTTCTGCACCCTCGAGAACCTCGGATACGATACCCATAATCTAGTTATCATACTTTTGAGCGGCGGCCATCTCGGATTTAAAAATGATCTCAAAATTGTTTTCTGCACCCTCGAGAACCTTGGACACGATATCCATATTGCTGAAAACATAATTTTGTGCGGCGGCCATCTTGGATTAGAAAATTTATCACAAAATCGTTCTCAGCACCCTCAAGAATCTCGGATACGATACCCATAAAGTAGTTATCATAATTTTGAGCGGCGGCCATCTTGGCTTTCAAAAATGATAACAAAATAATTCTGTGCACTCTCGAGAACCTCGGATACGATACCCATATTTTTGTGATAATAATCTTGCACGACGGCAATCTTGAAATTGAAAATGATCCCAAAATTGTTTTCTGCACCCTCGAGAACCTCGGACACGATATCCATATTGCTGAAATCATAATTTTGTGCGGCGGCCATCTTGGATTAGAAAAATGATTACAAAATGTATATTTACGATAGCACCCTCGAAAACCTCGGATACGATACCCATAATGTAGTTATCATAATTTTGAGCGGCGGCCATCTCGGATTTAAAAATGATCCCAAAATTGTTTTCTGCACCCTCGAGAACCTCGGACACGATATCCATATTGCTGAAGTCATAATTTTGTGCGGCGGCCATCTTGGATTAGAAAAATGATTACAAAATGTATATTTACGATAGCACCCTCGAAAACCACGGATACGATACCCATAATGTAGTTATCATACTTTTGAGCGGCGGCAATCTTGGATTTGAAAACTGATCACAGAATCGTTCTCTGCACCCTCAGGAACGTCGGATACGATACCCATAATATAGTTATCATACTTTATAGTGGTAACCATCTCGGATTTAAAAATGATCTCGAAATTGTTTTCTGCACCCTCGAGAACCACGGACACGATATCCATAATGTAATTATCATAATTTTGAGCGGCGGCCATCTCGGATTTAAAAATGATCCCAAAATTGTTTTCTGCACCCTCGAGAACCTCGGACACGATATCCATATTGCTGAAAACATAATTTTGTGCGGCGGCCATCTTGGATTAGAAAATTTATCACAAAATCGTTCTCAGCACCCTCAAGAATCTCGGATACGATACCCATAATGTAGTTATCATAATTTTGAGCGGCGGCCATCTTGGCTTTCAAAAATGATAACAAAATAATTCTGTGCACTCTCGAGAACCTCTGATACGATACCCATATTTTTGTGATAATAATCTTGCACGGCGGCAATCTTGAAATTGAAAATGATCCCAAAATTGTTTTCTGCACCCTCAAGAACCTCGGACACGATATCCATATTGCTGAAATCATAATTTTGTGCGGCGGCCATCTTGGATTAGAAAAATGATTACAAAATGTATATTTACGATAGCACCCTCGAAAACCTCGGATACGATACCCATAATGTAGTTATCATACTTTTGAGCGGCGGCCATCTTGGATTTGAAAACTGATCACAGAATCGTTCTCTGCACCCTCAGGAACCTCGGATACGATACCCATAATATAGTTATCATACATTTGAGGGATGGCCATCTCGGATTTTAAAATAATCTCGAAATTGTTTTCTGCACCCTCGAGAACCTCGGACACGATACCCATAATCTAGTTATCATACTTTTGAGCGGCGGCCATCTCGGATTTAAAAATGATCTCAAAATTGTTTTCTGCACCCTCGAGAACCTCGGACACGATATCCATATTGCTGAAAACATAATTTTGTGCGGCGGCCATCTTGGATTAGAAAATTTATCACAAAATCGTTCTCAGCACCCTCAAGAATCTCGGATACGATACCCATAATGTAGTTATCATAATTTTGAGCGGCGGCCATCTTGGCTGTCAAAAATGACAACAAAATAATTCTGTGCACTCTCGAGAACCTCGGATACGATACCCATATTTTTGTGATTATAATCTTGCACGGCGGCTATCTTGAAATTGAAAATGATCACAAAATTGTTTTCTGCACCCTCGAGAAACTCGGACACGATATACATATTGCTGATAACATAATTGTTTGCGGCAGCCCTCTTGGATTTCTAAAATGATCGCAGAATTCTTCTCTGCACCCTCGAGAACCTTGGATACGATACCCATAATCTAGTTATCATACTTTTGAGCGGCGGCCATCTCGGATTTAAAAATGATCTCGAAATTGTTTTTTGCACCCTCGAGAACCTCGGACACGATATCCATATTGCTGAATACATAATTTTGTGCGGCAGCCATCTTGGATTAGAAAAATGATTACAAAATCGATCTCAGCACCCTCGAGAACCTAGGATACGATACCCATAATTTAGTTATCATACTTTTGAGCAGCGGCCATCTTGGATTAGAAAAATGATCACAAAATCGTTCTCAGCACCCTCGAGAATTTCGGGTACGATACCCATAATGTAATTATCATAATTTTGAGCGGCGGCCATCTCGGATTTAAAAATGATCCCAAAATTGTTTTCTGCACCCTCGAGAACCTCGGACACGATATCAATATTGCTGAAAACATAATTTTGTGCGGCGGCCATCTTGGATTAGAAAACTGATCACAAAATCGTTCTCAGCACACTCAAGAACCTCGGATACGATACCCATAATGAAGTTATCATACTTTTGAGCGGCGGCCATCTTGGATTAGAAATATGATCACAAAATCGTTCTCAGGACTCTCGAGAACCTTGGATACGATACCCATAATGTAGTTATCATAATTTTGAGCGTCAGCTATCTCGGATTTAAAAATGATCCCAAAATTGTTTTCTGCACCCTAGAGAACCTAGGATACGATACCCATAATTTAGTTATCATACTTTTGAGCGGCAGCCATCTCGGAGTTAAAAATGATCCCAAAATTGTTTTCTGCACCCTCGAGAACCTCGGACACGATATCCATATTGCTGAAAACATAATTTTGTGCGGCGGCCATCTTGGATTAGAAAAATGATCACAAAATCATTCTCAGCTTCCTCGAGAACCTCGGATACGATACCCATAATGTAGTTATCATAATTTTGAGCGGCGGCCATCTCGGATTTAAAAATGATCAAAAAATTGTTTTTTGCACCCTCGAGAACCTCGGACACGATACCCATAATGTAGTTATCATACTTTTGAGCGGCGGCCATCTTGGATTAGAAAAATGATCACAAAATCGTTCTCAGCTTCCTCTAGAACCTCGGATACGATACCCATAATGTAGTTAACATAATTTTGAGCGGCGGCCATCTCGGATTTAAAAATGATCAAAAAATTGTTTTCTGCACCCTCGAGAACCTCGGACACGATATCCATATTGCTGAAATCATAATTTTGTTCGGCGGCCATCTTGGATTAGAAAAATGATTACAAAATGTATATTTACTATAGCACCCTTGAAAACCTCGGATACGATACCCATAATATAGTTATCATACATTTGAGGGATGGCCATCTCGGATTTAAAAATGATCTCGAAATTATTTTCTGCACCCTCGAGAACCTCGGATACGATACCCATAATCTAGTTATCATACTTTTGAGCGGCGGCCATCTCGGATTTAAAAATGATCTCAAAATTGTTTTCTGCACCCTCGAGAACCTTGGACACGATATCCATATTGCTGAAAACATAATTTTGTGCGGCGGCCATCTTGGATTAGAAAATTGATCACAAAATCGTTCTCAGCACCCTCAAGAATCTCGGATACGATACCCATAATGTAGTTATCATACTTTTGAGCGGCGGCCATCTTGGATTTGAAAACTGATCACAGAATCGTTCTCTGCACCCTCAGGAACCTCGGATACGATACCCATAATGTAGTTATCATAATTTTGAGCGGCGGTCATCTCGGATTTAAAAATGATCCCAAAATTGTTTTCTGCACCCTCGAGAACCTCGGACACGATATCCATATTGCTGAAATCATAATTTTGTGTGGCGGCCATCTTTGATTAGAATAATGATAACAAAATCTATATTTACGATAGCACCCTCGAGAACCTCGGATACGATACCAATAATGTAGTTATCATACTTTTGAGCGGCGGCCATCTTGGATTTGAAAACTGATCACAGAATCGTTCTCTGCACCCTCAGGAACCTCGGATACGATACCCATAATGTAGTTATCATAATTTTGAGCGGCGGTCATCTCGGATTTAAAAATGATCCCAAAATTGTTTTCTGCACCCTCGAGAACCTCGGACACGATATCCATATTGCTGAAATCATAATTTTGTTCGGCGGCCATCTTGGATTAGAAAAATGATTACAAAATGTATATTTACTATAGCACCCTTGAAAACCTCGGATACGATACCCATAATATAGTTATCATACATTTGAGGGATGGCCATCTCGGATTTAAAAATGATCTCGAAATTATTTTCTGCACCCTCGAGAACCTCGGATACGATACCCATAATCTAGTTATCATACTTTTGAGCGGCGGCCATCTCGGATTTAAAAATGATCTCAAAATTGTTTTCTGCACCCTCGAGAACCTTGGACACGATATCCATATTGCTGAAAACATAATTTTGTGCGGCGGCCAACTTGGATTAGAAAACTGATCACAAAATCGTTCTCAGCACCCTCAAGAACCTCGGATACGATACCCATAATGAAGTTATCATACTTTTGAGCGGCGGCCATCTTGGATTAGAAATATGATCACAAAATCGTTCTCAGGACTCTCGAGAACCTCGGATACGATACCCATAATGTAGTTATCATAATTTTGAGCGTCAGCTATCTCGGATTTAAAAATGACCCCAAAATTGTTTTCTGCAACCTAGAGAACCTAGGATACGATACCCATAATTAAGTTATCATACTTTTGAGCGGCAGCCATCTCGGAGTTAAAAATGATCCCAAAATTGTTTTGTGCACCCTCGAGAACCTCGGACACGATATCCATATTGCTGAAAACATAATTTTGTGCGGCGGCCATCTTGGATTAGAAAAATGATCACAAAATCATTCTCAGCACCCTCGAGAACCTCGGATACGATAACCATAATGTAGTTATCATACTTTTGAGCGGCGGCCATCTTGGATTAGAAAAATGATTACAAAATCGTTCTCAGCTTCCTCGAGAACCTCGGATACGATACCCATAATGTAGTTATCATAATTTTGAGCGGCGGCCATCTCGGGTTTAAAAATGATCAAAAAATTGTTTTCTGCACCCTCGAGAACCTCGGACACGATATCCATATTGCTGAAATCATAATTTTGTTCGGCGGCCATCTTGGATTAGAAAAATGATTACAAAATGTATATTTACGATAGCACCCTCGAAAACCTCGGATACGATACCCATAATGTAGTTATCATAATTTTGAGCGGCAGCCATCTTGGATTTGAAAACTGATCACAGAATCGTTCTCTGCACCCTCAGGAACCTCGGATACGATACCCATAATATAGTTATCATACATTTGAGGGATGGCCATCTCGGATTTAAAAATGATCTCGAAATTATTTTCTGCACCCTCGAGAACCTCGGATACGATACCCATAATCTAGTTATCATACTTTTGAGCGGCGGCCATCTCGGATTTAAAAATGATCTCAAAATTGTTTTCTGCACCCTCGAGAACCTTGGACACGATATCCATATTGCTGAAAACATAATTTTGTGCGGCGGCCATCTTGGATTAGAAAATTTATCACAAAATCGTTCTCAGCACCCTCAAGAATCTCGGATACGATACCCATAAAGTAGTTATCATAATTTTGAGCGGCGGCCATCTTGGCTTTCAAAAATGATAACAAAATAATTCTGTGCACTCTCGAGAACCTCGGATACGATACCCATATTTTTGTGATAATAATCTTGCACGACGGCAATCTTGAAATTGAAAATGATCCCAAAATTGTTTTCTGCACCCTCGAGAACCTCGGACACGATATCCATATTGCTGAAATCATAATTTTGTGCGGCGGCCATCTTGGATTAGAAAAATGATTACAAAATGTATATTTACGATAGCACCCTCGAAAACCTCGGATACGATACCCATAATGTAGTTATCATAATTTTGAGCGGCGGCCATCTCGGATTTAAAAATGATCCCAAAATTGTTTTCTGCACCCTCGAGAACCTCGGACACGATATCCATATTGCTGAAGTCATAATTTTGTGCGGCGGCCATCTTGGATTAGAAAAATGATTACAAAATGTATATTTACGATAGCACCCTCGAAAACCACGGATACGATACCCATAATGTAGTTATCATACTTTTGAGCGGCGGCAATCTTGGATTTGAAAACTGATCACAGAATCGTTCTCTGCACCCTCAGGAACGTCGGATACGATACCCATAATATAGTTATCATACTTTATAGTGGTAACCATCTCGGATTTAAAAATGATCTCGAAATTGTTTTCTGCACCCTCGAGAACCACGGACACGATATCCATAATGTAATTATCATAATTTTGAGCGGCGGCCATCTCGGATTTAAAAATGATCCCAAAATTGTTTTCTGCACCCTCGAGAACCTCGGACACGATATCCATATTGCTGAAAACATAATTTTGTGCGGCGGCCATCTTGGATTAGAAAATTTATCACAAAATCGTTCTCAGCACCCTCAAGAATCTCGGATACGATACCCATAATGTAGTTATCATAATTTTGAGCGGCGGCCATCTTGGCTTTCAAAAATGATAACAAAATAATTCTGTGCACTCTCGAGAACCTCTGATACGATACCCATATTTTTGTGATAATAATCTTGCACGGCGGCAATCTTGAAATTGAAAATGATCCCAAAATTGTTTTCTGCACCCTCAAGAACCTCGGACACGATATCCATATTGCTGAAATCATAATTTTGTGCGGCGGCCATCTTGGATTAGAAAAATGATTACAAAATGTATATTTACGATAGCACCCTCGAAAACCTCGGATACGATACCCATAATGTAGTTATCATACTTTTGAGCGGCGGCCATCTTGGATTTGAAAACTGATCACAGAATCGTTCTCTGCACCCTCAGGAACCTCGGATACGATACCCATAATATAGTTATCATACATTTGAGGGATGGCCATCTCGGATTTTAAAATAATCTCGAAATTGTTTTCTGCACCCTCGAGAACCTCGGATACGATACCCATAATCTAGTTATCATACTTTTGAGCGGCGGCCATCTCGGATTTAAAAATGATCTCAAAATTGTTTTCTGCACCCTCGAGAACCTTGGACACGATATCCATATTGCTGAAAACATAATTTTGTGCGGCGGCCATCTTGGATTAGAAAATTTATCACAAAATCGTTCTCAGCACCCTCAAGAATCTCGGATACGATACCCATAATGTAGTTATCATAATTTTGAGCGGCGGCCATCTTGGCTGTCAAAAATGACAACAAAATAATTCTGTGCACTCTCGAGAACCTCGGATACGATACCCATATTTTTGTGATTATAATCTTGCACGGCGGCTATCTTGAAATTGAAAATGATCACAAAATTGTTTTCTGCACCCTCGAGAAACTCGGACACGATATACATATTGCTGATAACATAATTGTTTGCGGCAGCCCTCTTGGATTTCTAAAATGATCGCAGAATTCTTCTCTGCACCCTCGAGAACCTTGGATACGATACCCATAATCTAGTTATCATACTTTTGAGCGGCGGCCATCTCGGATTTAAAAATGATCTCGAAATTGTTTTTTGCACCCTCGAGAACCTCGGACACGATATCCATATTGCTGAATACATAATTTTGTGCGGCAGCCATCTTGGATTAGAAAAATGATTACAAAATCGATCTCAGCACCCTCGAGAACCTAGGATACGATACCCATAATTTAGTTATCATACTTTTGAGCAGCGGCCATCTTGGATTAGAAAAATGATCACAAAATCGTTCTCAGCACCCTCGAGAATTTCGGGTACGATACCCATAATGTAATTATCATAATTTTGAGCGGCGGCCATCTCGGATTTAAAAATGATCCCAAAATTGTTTTCTGCACCCTCGAGAACCTCGGACACGATATCAATATTGCTGAAAACATAATTTTGTGCGGCGGCCATCTTGGATTAGAAAACTGATCACAAAATCGTTCTCAGCACACTCAAGAACCTCGGATACGATACCCATAATGAAGTTATCATACTTTTGAGCGGCGGCCATCTTGGATTAGAAATATGATCACAAAATCGTTCTCAGGACTCTCGAGAACCTTGGATACGATACCCATAATGTAGTTATCATAATTTTGAGCGTCAGCTATCTCGGATTTAAAAATGATCCCAAAATTGTTTTCTGCACCCTAGAGAACCTAGGATACGATACCCATAATTTAGTTATCATACTTTTGAGCGGCAGCCATCTCGGAGTTAAAAATGATCCCAAAATTGTTTTCTGCACCCTCGAGAACCTCGGACACGATATCCATATTGCTGAAAACATAATTTTGTGCGGCGGCCATCTTGGATTAGAAAAATGATCACAAAATCATTCTCAGCTTCCTCGAGAACCTCGGATACGATACCCATAATGTAGTTATCATAATTTTGAGCGGCGGCCATCTCGGATTTAAAAATGATCAAAAAATTGTTTTTTGCACCCTCGAGAACCTCGGACACGATACCCATAATGTAGTTATCATACTTTTGAGCGGCGGCCATCTTGGATTAGAAAAATGATCACAAAATCGTTCTCAGCTTCCTCTAGAACCTCGGATACGATACCCATAATGTAGTTAACATAATTTTGAGCGGCGGCCATCTCGGATTTAAAAATGATCAAAAAATTGTTTTCTGCACCCTCGAGAACCTCGGACACGATATCCATATTGCTGAAATCATAATTTTGTTCGGCGGCCATCTTGGATTAGAAAAATGATTACAAAATGTATATTTACTATAGCACCCTTGAAAACCTCGGATACGATACCCATAATATAGTTATCATACATTTGAGGGATGGCCATCTCGGATTTAAAAATGATCTCGAAATTATTTTCTGCACCCTCGAGAACCTCGGATACGATACCCATAATCTAGTTATCATACTTTTGAGCGGCGGCCATCTCGGATTTAAAAATGATCTCAAAATTGTTTTCTGCACCCTCGAGAACCTTGGACACGATATCCATATTGCTGAAAACATAATTTTGTGCGGCGGCCATCTTGGATTAGAAAATTTATCACAAAATCGTTCTCAGCTCCCTCAAGAATCTCGGATACGATACCCATAATGTAGTTATCATACTTTTGAGCGGCGGCCATCTTGGATTTGAAAACTGATCACAGAATCGTTCTCTGCACCCTCAGGAACCTCGGATACGATACCCATAATGTAGTTATCATAATTTTGAGCGGCGGTCATCTCGGATTTAAAAATGATCCCAAAATTGTTTTCTGCACCCTCGAGAACCTCGGACACGATATCCATATTGCTGAAATCATAATTTTGTGTGGCGGCCATCTTTGATTAGAATAATGATAACAAAATCTATATTTACGATAGCACCCTCGAGAACCTCGGATACGATACCCATAATGTAGTTATCATACTTTTGAGCGGCGGCCATCTTGGATTTGAAAACTGATCACAGAATCGTTCTCTGCACCCTCAGGAACCTCGGATACGATACCCATAATATAGTTATCATACATTTGAGTGGTGGCCATCTCGGATTTAAAAATGATCTCGAAATTGTTTTCTGCACCCTCGAGAACCTCGGACACGGTATCCATATTGCTGAAAACATAATTTTGTGCGGCGGCCATCTTGGATTAGAAAATTGATCACAAAATCGTTCTCAGCACCCTCAAAAATCTCGGATACGATATCCATAATGTAGTTATCACAATTTTGAGCGGCGGCCATCATGGATTTCAAAAATGATTACAAAATCATTCTGTGCACTCTCGAGAACCTCGGATACGGTACCCATAATGTAGTTATCATAATTTTGAGCGGCGGCCATCTTGAATTTCAAAAATGATTAAAAAATCATTATGCACATTCTCGAGAACCTCGGACACGATACCCATAATGTAGTTATCATACTTTTGAGCGGCGGCCATCTTGGATTAGAAAAATGATCACAAAATCGTTCTCAGCTTCCTCTAGAACCTCGGATACGATACCCATAATGTAGTTATCATAATTTTGAGCGGCGGCCATCTCGGATTTAAAAATGATCAAAAAATTGTTTTCTGCACCCTCGAGAACCTCGGACACGATATCCATATTGCTGAAATCATAATTTTGTTCGGCGGCCATCTTGGATTAGAAAAATGATTACAAAATGTATATTTACTATAGCACCCTTGAAAACCTCGGATACGATACCCATAATATAGTTATCATACATTTGAGGGATGGCCATCTCGGATTTAAAAATGATCTCGAAATTATTTTCTGCACCCTCGAGAACCTCGGATACGATACCCATAATCTAGTTATCATACTTTTGAGCGGCGGCCATCTCGGATTTAAAAATGATCTCAAAATTGTTTTCTGCACCCTCGAGAACCTTGGACACGATATCCATATTGCTGAAAACATAATTTTGTGCGGCGGCCATCTTGGATTAGAAAATTTATCACAAAATCGTTCTCAGCTCCCTCAAGAATCTCGGATACGATACCCATAATGTAGTTATCATACTTTTGAGCGGCGGCCATCTTGGATTTGAAAACTGATCACAGAATCGTTCTCTGCACCCTCAGGAACCTCGGATACGATACCCATAATGTAGTTATCATACTTTTGAGCGGCGGCCATCTTGGATTAGAAAAATGATCACAAAATCGTTCTCAGCTTCCTCGAGAACCTCGGATACGATACCCATAATGTAGTTATCATAATTTTGAGCGGCGGTCATCTCGGATTTAAAAATGATCCCAAAATTGTTTTCTGCACCCTCGAGAACCTCGGACACGATATCCATATTGCTGAAATCATAATTTTGTGTGGCGGCCATCTTTGATTAGAATAATGATAACAAAATCTATATTTACGATAGCACCCTCGAGAACCTCGGATACGATACCAATAATGTAGTTATCATACTTTTGAGCGGCGGCCATCTTGGATTTGAAAACTGATCACAGAATCGTTCTCTGCACCCTCAGGAACCTCGGATACGATACCCATAATATAGTTATCATACATTTGAGTGGTGGCCATCTCGGATTTAAAAATGATCTCGAAATTGTTTTCTGCACCCTCGAGAACCTCGGACACGGTATCCATATTGCTGAAAACATAATTTTGTGCGGCGGCCATCTTGGATTAGAAAATTGATCACAAAATCGTTCTCAGCACCCTCAAAAATCTCGGATACGATATCCATAATGTAGTTATCACAATTTTGAGCGGCGGCCATCATGGATTTCAAAAATGATTACAAAATCATTCTGTGCACTCTCGAGAACCTCGGATACGGTACCCATAATGTAGTTATCATAATTTTGAGCGGCGGCCATCTTGAATTTCAAAAATGATTAAAAAATCATTATGCACATTCTCGAGAACCTCGGATACGATACCCATATTTTTGTGATCATAATCTTGCACGGCGGCTATCTTGAAATTGAAAAATGATCACAAAATCGTTTTCTGCAACCTCGAGAACCTCTGATACGATACCCATAATGTAGTTATCATACTTTTGAGCGGCGGCCATCTTGGATTAGAAAAATGATCACAAAATCGTTCTCAGCTTCCTCGAGAACCTCGGATACGATACCCATAATGTAGTTATCATACTTTTGAGCGGCGGCCATCTCGGATTTAAAAATGATCTCAAAATTGTTTTCTGCACCCTCGAGAACCTTGGACACGATATCCATATTGCTGAAAACATAATTTTGTGCGGCGGCCATCTTGGATTAGAAAATTTATCACAAAATCGTTCTCAGCACCCTCAAGAATCTCGGATACGATACCCATAATGTAGTTATCATAATTTTGAGCGGCGGCCATCTTGGCTGTCAAAAATGACAACAAAATAATTCTGTGCACTCTCGAGAACCTCGGATACGATACCCATATTTTTGTGATTATAATCTTGCACGGCGGCTATCTTGAAATTGAAAATGATCCCAAAATTGTTTTCTGCACCCTCGAGAAACTCGGACACGATATACATATTGCTGATAACATAATTGTTTGCGGCAGCCCTCTTGGATTTCTAAAATGATCGCAGAATTCTTCTCTGCACCCTCGAGAACCTTGGATACGATACCCATAATCTAGTTATCATACTTTTGAGCGGCGGCCATCTCGGATTTAAAAATGATCTCGAAATTGTTTTTTGCACCCTCGAGAACCTCGGACACGATATCCATATTGCTGAATACATAATTTTGTGCGGCAGCCATCTTGGATTAGAAAAATGATTACAAAATCGATCTCAGCACCCTCGAGAACCTAGGATACGATACCCATAATTTAGTTATCATACTTTTGAGCAGCGGCCATCTTGGATTAGAAAAATGATCACAAAATCGTTCTCAGCACCCTCGAGAATTTCGGGTACGATACCCATAATGTAATTATCATAATTTTGAGCGGCGGCCATCTCGGATTTAAAAATGATCCCAAAATTGTTTTCTGCACCCTCGAGAACCTCGGACACGATATCAATATTGCTGAAAACATAATTTTGTGCGGCGGCCATCTTGGATTAGAAAACTGATCACAAAATCGTTCTCAGCACACTCAAGAACCTCGGATACGATACCCATAATGAAGTTATCATACTTTTGAGCGGCGGCCATCTTGGATTAGAAATATGATCACAAAATCGTTCTCAGGACTCTCGAGAACCTTGGATACGATACCCATAATGTAGTTATCATAATTTTGAGCGTCAGCTATCTCGGATTTAAAAATGATCCCAAAATTGTTTTCTGCACCCTAGAGAACCTAGGATACGATACCCATAATTTAGTTATCATACTTTTGAGCGGCAGCCATCTCGGAGTTAAAAATGATCCCAAAATTGTTTTCTGCACCCTCGAGAACCTCGGACACGATATCCATATTGCTGAAAACATAATTTTGTGCGGCGGCCATCTTGGATTAGAAAAATGATCACAAAATCATTCTCAGCTTCCTCGAGAACCTCGGATACGATACCCATAATGTAGTTATCATAATTTTGAGCGGCGGCCATCTCGGATTTAAAAATGATCAAAAAATTGTTTTTTGCACCCTCGAGAACCTCGGACACGATACCCATAATGTAGTTATCATACTTTTGAGCGGCGGCCATCTTGGATTAGAAAAATGATCACAAAATCGTTCTCAGCTTCCTCTAGAACCTCGGATACGATACCCATAATGTAGTTATCATAATTTTGAGCGGCGGCCATCTCGGATTTAAAAATGATCAAAAAATTGTTTTCTGCACCCTCGAGAACCTCGGACACGATATCCATATTGCTGAAATCATAATTTTGTTCGGCGGCCATCTTGGATTAGAAAAATGATTACAAAATGTATATTTACTATAGCACCCTTGAAAACCTCGGATACGATACCCATAATGTAGTTATCATAATTTTGAGCGGCGGCCATCTTGGATTTGAAAACTGATCACAGAATCGTTCTCTGCAACCTCAGGAACCTCGGATACGATACCCATAATATAGTTATCATACATTTGAGGGATGGCCATCTCGGATTTAAAAATGATCTCGAAATTATTTTCTGCACCCTCGAGAACCTCGGATACGATACCCATAATCTAGTTATCATACTTTTGAGCGGCGGCCATCTCGGATTTAAAAATGATCTCAAAATTGTTTTCTGCACCCTCGAGAACCTTGGACACGATATCCATATTGCTGAAAACATAATTTTGTGCGGCGGCCATCTTGGATTAGAAAATTTATCACAAAATCGTTCTCAGCTCCCTCAAGAATCTCGGATACGATACCCATAATGTAGTTATCATACTTTTGAGCGGCGGCCATCTTGGATTTGAAAACTGATCACAGAATCGTTCTCTGCACCCTCAGGAACCTCGGATACGATACCCATAATGTAGTTATCATACTTTTGAGCGGCGGCCATCTTGGATTAGAAAAATGATCACAAAATCGTTCTCAGCTTCCTCGAGAACCTCGGATACGATACCCATAATGTAGTTATCATAATTTTGAGCGGCGGTCATCTCGGATTAAAAAATGATCCCAAAATTGTTTTCTGCACCCTCGAGAACCTCGGACACGATATCCATATTGCTGAAATCATAATTTTGTGTGGCGGCCATCTTTGATTAGAATAATGATAACAAAATCTATATTTACGATAGCACCCTCGAGAACCTCGGATACGATACCAATAATGTAGTTATCATACTTTTGAGCGGCGGCCATCTTGGATTTGAAAACTGATCACAGAATCGTTCTCTGCACCCTCAGGAACCTCGGATACGATACCCATAATATAGTTATCATACATTTGAGTGGTGGCCATCTCGGATTTAAAAATGATCTCGAAATTGTTTTCTGCACCCTCGAGAACCTCGGACACGGTATCCATATTGCTGAAAACATAATTTTGTGCGGCGGCCATCTTGGATTAGAAAATTGATCACAAAATCGTTCTCAGCACCCTCAAAAATCTCGGATACGATATCCATAATGTAGTTATCACAATTTTGAGCGGCAGCCATCATGGATTTCAAAAATGATTACAAAATCATTCTGTGCACTCTCGAGAACCTCGGATACGGTACCCATAATGTAGTTATCATAATTTTGAGCGGCGGCCATCTTGAATTTCAAAAATGATTAAAAAATCATTATGCACATTCTCGAGAACCTCGGATACGATACCCATATTTTTGTGATCATAATCTTGCACGGCGGCTATCTTGAAATTGAAAAATGATCACAAAATCGTTTTCTGCAACCTCGAGAACCTCTGATACGATACCCATAATGTAGTTATCATACTTTTGAGCGGCGGCCATCTTGGATTAGAAAAATGATCACAAAATCGTTCTCAGCTTCCTCGAGAACCTCGGATACGATACCCATAATGTAGTTATCATAATTTTGAGCGGCGGCCATCTCGGATTTAAAAATGATCAAAAAATTGTTTTCTGCACCCTCGAGAACCTCGGACACGATATCCATATTGCTGAAATCATAATTTTGTTCGGCGGCCATCTTGGATTAGAAAAATGATTACAAAATGTATATTTACGATAGCACCCTCGAAAACCTCGGATACGATACCCATAATGTAGTTATCATACTTTTGAGCGGCGGCCATCTTGGATTTGAAAACTGATCACAGAATCGTTCTCTGCACCCTCAGGAACCTCGGATACGATACCCATAATATAGTTATCATACATTTGAGGGATGGCCATCTCGGATTTAAAAATGATCTCGAAATTATTTTCTGCACCCTCGAGAACCTCGGATACGATAACCATAATCTAGTTATCATACTTTTGAGCGGCGGCCATCTCGGATTTAAAAATGATCTCAAAATTGTTTTCTGCACCCTCGAGAACCTTGGACACGATATCCATATTGCTGAAAACATAATTTTGTGCGGCGGCCATCTTGGATTAGAAAATTTATCACAAAATCGTTCTCAGCTCCCTCAAGAATCTCGGATACGATACCCATAATGTAGTTATCATAATTTTGAGCGGCGGCCATCTTGGCTTTCAAAAATGATAACAAAATAATTCTGAGTACTCTCGAGAACCTCGGATACGATACCCATATTTTTGTGATTATAATCTTGCACGGCGGCTATCTTGAAATTGAAAATGATCCCAAAATTGTTTTCTGCACCCTCGAGAAACTCGGACACGATATACATATTGCTGATAACATAATTGTTTGCGGCAGCCCTCTTGGATTTCTAAAATGATCGCAGAATTCTTCTCTGCACCCTCGAGAACCTTGGATACGATACCCATAATCTAGTTATCATACTTTTGAGCGGCGGCCATCTCGGATTTAAAAATGATCTCGAAATTGTTTTCTGCACCCTCGAGAACCTCGGACACGATATCCATAATGTAATTATCATAATTTTGAGCAGTGGCCATCTCGGATTTAAAAATGATCCCAAAATTGTTTTCCGCACCCTCGAGAACCTCGGACACGATATCCATATTGCTGAAAACATAATTTTGTGCGGCAGCCATCTTGGATTAGAAAAATGATCACAAAATCGTTCTCTGCAACCTCAGGAACCTCGGATACGATACCCATAATATAGTTATCATACATTTGAGGGATGGCCATCTCGGATTTAAAAATGATCTCGAAATTATTTTCTGCACCCTCGAGAACCTCGGATACGATACCCATAATCTAGTTATCATACTTTTGAGCGGCGGCCATCTCGGATTTAAAAATGATCTCAAAATTGTTTTCTGCACCCTCGAGAACCTTGGACACGATATCCATATTGCTGAAAACATAATTTTGTGCGGCGGCCATCTTGGATTAGAAAATTTATCACAAAATCGTTCTCAGCTCCCTCAAGAATCTCGGATACGATACCCATAATGTAGTTATCATACTTTTGAGCGGCGGCCATCTTGGATTTGAAAACTGATCACAGAATCGTTCTCAGCACCCTCGAGAACCTAAGATACGATACCCATAATTTAGTTATCATACTTTTGAGCGGCGGCCATCTTGGATTAGAAAAATGATCACAAAATCGTTCTCAGCTTCCTCGAGAACCTCGGATACGATACCCATAATGTAGTTATCATAATTTTGAGCGGCGGCCATCTCGGATTTAAAAATGATCCCAAAATTGTTTTCTGCACCCTCGAGAACCTCGGACACGATATCCATATTGCTGAAATCATATATTTTGTGCGGCGGCCATATTGGATTAAAAAAATGATTACATAATCTATATTAACGATAGCACCCTCGAGAACCTCGGATACGATACCCATAATGTAGTTATCATACTTTTGAGCGGCGGCCATCTTGGATTTGAAAACTGATCACAGAATCGTTCTCTGCACCCTCAGGAACCTCGGATACGATACCCATAATGTAGTTATCATACTTTTGAGCGGCGGCCATCTTGGATTAGAAAAATGATCACAAAATCGTTCTCAGCTTCCTCGAGAACCTCGGATACGATACCCATAATGTAGTTATCATAATTTTGAGCGACGGTCATCTCGGATTTAAAAATGATCCCAAACTAGTTTTCTGCACCCTCGAGAACCTCGGACACGATATCCATATTGCTGAAATCATAATTTTGTTCGGCGGCCATCTTGGATTAGAAAAATGATAACAAAATGTATATTTACGATAGCACCCTCGAAAACCTCGGATACGATACCCATTATGTAGTTATCATAATTTTGAGCGGCGGCCATCTTGGATTTGAAAACTGATCACAGAATCGTTCTCTGCACCCTCAGGAACCTCGGATACGATACCCATAATATAGTTATCATACATTTGAGGGATGGCCATCTCGGATTCAAAAATGATCTCGAAATTATTTTCTGCACCCTCGAGAACCTCGGATACGATACCCATAATCTAGTTATCATACTTTTGAGCGGCGGCCATCTCGGATTTAAAAATGATCTCAAAATTGTTTTCTGCACCCTCGAGAACCTTGGACACGATATCCATATTGCTGAAAACATAATTTTGTGCGGCGGCCATCTTGGATTAGAAAATTTATCACAAAATCGTTCTCAGCTCCCTCAAGAATCTCGGATACGATACCCATAATGTAGTTATCGTAATTTTGAGCGGCGGCCATCTTGGCTTTCAAAAATGATAACAAAATAATTCTGAGTACTCTCGAGAACCTCGGATACGATACCCATATTTTTGTGATTATAATCTTGCACGGCGGCTATCTTGAAATTGAAAATGATCCCAAAATTGTTTTCTGCACCCTCGAGAAACTCGGACACGATATACATATTGCTGATAACATAATTGTTTGCGGCAGCCCTCTTGGATTTCTAAAATGATCGCAGAATTCTTCTCTGCACCCTCGAGAACCTTGGATACGATACCCATAATCTGGTTATCTTACTTTTGAGCGGCGGCCATCTCGGATTTAAAAATGATCTCGAAATTGTTTTCTGCACCCTCGAGAACCTCGGACACGATATCCATAATGTAATTATCATAATTTTGAGCGGTGGCCATCTCGGACTTAAAAATGATCCCAAAATTGTTTTCTGCACCCTCGAGAACCTCGGACACGATATCCATATTGCTGAAAACATAATTTTGTGCGGCAGCCATCTTGGATTAGAAAAATGATCACAAAATCGTTCTCAGCACCCTCGAGAACCTAAGATACGATACCCATAATTTAGTTATCATACTTTTGAGCGGCGGCCATCTTGGATTATAAAAATGATCACAAAATCGTTCTCAGCACCCTCGAGAATTTCGGGTACGATACCCATAATATAATTATCATAATTTTGAGCGGCGGCCATCTCGGATTTAAAAATGATCCCAAAATTGTTTTCTGCACCCTCGAGAACCTCGGACACGATATCCATATTGCTGAAAACATAATTTTGTGCGGCGGCCATCTTGGATTAGAAAAATGATCACAAAATCGTTCTCAGCACCCTCGAGAACCTCGGATAGGATACCCATAATGTAGTTATCATACTTTTGAGCGGCGGCCATCTTGGATTAGAAAAATGATCACAAAATCGTTCTCAGCTTCCTCGAGAACCTCGGATACGATACCCATAATGTAGTTATCATAATTTTGAGCGGAGGCCATCTCGGATTTAAAAATGATCCCAAAATTGTTTTCTGCACCCTCGAGAACCTCGGACACGATATCCATATTGCTGAAATCATATATTTTGTGCGGCGGCTATCTTGGATTAAAAAAATGATTACATAATCTATATTAACGATAGCACCCTCGAGAACCTCGGATACGATACCCATAATGTAGTTATCATACTTTTGAGCGGCGGCCATCTTGGATTTGAAAACTGATCACAGAATCGTTCTCTGCACCCTCAGGAACCTCGGATACGATTCCCATAATGTAGTTATCATACTTTTGAGCGGCGGCCATCTTGGATTAGAAAAATGATCACAAAATCGTTCTCAGCTTCCTCGAGAACCTCGGATACGATACCAATAATGTAGTTATCATAATTTTGAGCGGCGGTCATCTCGGATTTAAAAATGATCCCAAAATTGTTTTCTGCACCCTCGAGAACCTCGGACACGATATCCATATTGCTGAAATCATAATTTTGTGCGGCGGCCATCTTGGATTAGAATAATGATAACAAAATCTATATTTACGATAGCACCCTCGAGAACCTCGGATACGATACCAATAATGTAGTTATCATACTTTTGAGCGGCGGCCATCTTGGATTTGAAAACTGATCACAGAATCGTTCTCTGCACCCTCAGGAACCTCGGATACGATACCCATAATATAGTTATCATACATTTGAGTGGTGGCCATCTCGGATTTAAAAATGATCTCGAAATTGTTTTCTGCACCCTCGAGAACCTTGGACACGGTATCCATATTGCTGAAAACATAATTTTGTGCGGCGGCCATCTTGGATTAGAAAATTGATCACAAAATCGTTCTCAGCACCCTCAAAAATCTCGGATACGATATCCATAATGTAGTTATCACAATTTTGAGCGGCGGCCATCATGGATTTCAAAAATGATTGCAAAATCATTCTGTGCACTCTCGAGAACCTCGGATACGATACCCATAATGTAGTTATCATTATTTTGAGCGGCGGCCATCTTGAATTTCAAAAATGATTACAAAATCATTATGCGCACTCTCGAGAACCTCGGATACGATACCCATATTTTTGTGATCATAATCTTGCACGGCGGCTATCTTGAAATTGAAAAATGATCACAAAATCGTTCTCTGCACCCTCGAGAACCTCTGATACGATACCCATAATGTAGTTATCATAATTTTGAGCGGCGGCCATCTCGGATTTAAAAATGATCCCAAAATTGTTTTCTGCACCCTCGAGAAACTCGGACACGATATACATATTGTTGAAAACATAATTGTTTGCGGCAGCCCTCTTGGATTTCTAAAATGATCGCAGAATTCTTCTCTGCACCCTCGAGAACCTCGGATACGATACCCATAATCTAGTTATCATACTTTTGAGCGGCGGCCATCTCGGATTTAAAAATGATCTCAAAATTGTTTTCTGCACCCTCGAGAACCTTGGACACGATATCCATATTGCTGAAAACATAATTTTGTGCGGCGGCCATCTTGGATTAGAAAATTTATCACAAAATCGTTCTCAGCACCCTCAAGAATCTCGGATACGATACCCATAATGTAGTTATCATAATTTTGAGCGGCGGCCATCTTGGCTTTCAAAAATGATAACAAAATAATTCTGAGCACTCTCGAGAACCTCGGATACGATACCCATATTTTTGTGATTATAATCTTGCACGGCGGCTATCTTGAAATTGAAAATGATCTCAAAATTGTTTTCTGCACCCTCGAGAAACTCGGACACGATATACATATTGCTGATAACATAATTGTTTGCGGCAGCCCTCTTGGATTTCTAAAATGATCGCAGAATTCTTCTCTGCACCCTCGAGAACCTTGGATACGATACCCATAATCTAGTTATCATACTTTTGAGCGGCGGCCATCTCGGATTTAAAAATGATCTCGAAATTGTTTTCTGCACCCTCGAGAACCTCGGACACGATACCCATAATGTAGTTATCATACTTTTGAGCGGCGGCCATCTTGGTTTAGAAAAATGAACACAAAATCGTTCTCAGCTTCCTCGAGAACCTCGGATACGATACCCATAATGTAGTTATCATAATTTTGAGCGGCGGCCATCTCGGATTTAAAAATGATCCCAAAATTGTTTTCTGCACCCTCGAGAACCTCGGACACGATATCCATATTGCTGAAGTCATAATTTTGTGCGGCGGCCATCTTGGATTAGAAAAATGATTACAAAATGTATATTTACGATAGCACCCTCGAAAACCTCGGATACGATACCCATAATGTAGTTATCATACTTTTGAGCGGCGGCAATCTTGGATTTGAAAACTGATCACAGAATCGTTCTCTGCACCCTCAGGAACGTCGGATACGATACCCATAATATAGTTATCATACTTTTGAGTGGTAACCATCTCGGATTTAAAAATGATCTCGAAATTGTTTTCTGCACCCTCGAGAACCACGGCAAGATATCCATAATGTAATTATCATAATTTTGAGCGGCGGCCATCTCGGATTTAAAAATGATCCCAAAATTGTTTTCTGCACCCTCGAGAACCTCGGACACGATATCCATATTGCTGAAAACATAATTTTGTGCGGCGGCCATCTTGGATTAGAAAATTTATCACAAAATCGTTCTCAGCACCCTCAAGAATCTCGGATACGATACCCATAATGTAGTTATCATAATTTTGAGCGGCGGCCATCTTGGCTTTCAAAAATGATAACAAAATAATTCTGTGCACTCTCGAGAACCTCGGATACGATACCCATATATTTGTGATTATAATCTTGCACGGCGGCAATCTTGAAATTGAAAATGATCCCAAAATTGTTTTCTGCACCCTCGAGAACCTCGGACACGATATCCATATTGCTGAAATCATAATTTTGTGCGGCGGCCATCTTGGATTAGAAAAATGATTACAAAATGTATATTTACGATAGCACCCTCGAAAACCTCGGATACGATACCCATAATGTAGATATCATACTTTTGAGCGGCGGCCATCTTGGATTTGAAAACTGATCACAGAATCGATCTCTGCACCCTCAGGAACCTCGGATACGATACCCATAATGTAGTTATCATAATTTTGAGCGGCGGCCATCTCGGATTTAAAAATGATCCCAAAATTGTTTTCTGCACCCTCGAGAACCTCGGACACGATATCCATATTGCTGAAATCATATATTTTGTGCGGCGGCCATCTTGGATTAAAAAAATGATTACATAATCTATATTAACGATAGCACCCTCGAGAACCTCGGATACGATACCCATAATGTAGTTATCATACTTTTGAGCGGCGGCCATCTTGCATTTGAAAACTGATCACAGAATCGTTCTCTGCACCCTCAGGAACCTCGGATACGATACCCATAATGTAGTTATCATACTTTTGAGCGGCGGCCATCTTGGATTAGAAAAATGATCACAAAATCGTTCTCAGCTTCCTCGAGAACCTCGGATACGATACCCATAATGTAGTTATCATAATTTTGAGCGGCGGTCATCTCGGATTTAAAAATGATCCCAAAATTGTTTTCTGCACCCTCGAGAACCTCGGACACGATATCCATATTGCTGAAATCATAATTTTGTGCGGCGGCCATCTTGGATTAGAATAATGATAACAAAATCTATATTTACGATAGCACCCTCGAGAACCTCGGATACGATACCAATAATGTAGTTATCATACTTTTGAGCGGCGGCCATCTTGGATTTGAAAACTGATCACAGAATCGTTCTCTGCACCCTCAGGAACCTCGGATACGATACCCATAATATAGTTATCATACATTTGAGTGGTGGCCATCTCGGATTTAAAAATGATCTCGAAATTGTTTTCTGAACCCTCGAGAACCTTGGACACGGTATCCATATTGCTGAAAACATAATTTTTTGCGGCGGCCATCTTGGATTAGAAAATTGATCACAAAATCGTTCTCAGCACCCTCAAAAATCTCGGATACGATATCCATAATGTAGTTATCACAATTTTGAGCGGCGGCCATCATGGATTTCAAAAATGATTACAAAATCATTCTGTGCACTCTCGAGAACCTTGGATACGATACCCATAATGTAGTTATCATAATTTTGAGCGGCGGCCATCTTGAAAATTCAAAAATGATTACAAAATCATTATGCGCACTCTCGAGAACCTCGGATACGATACCCATATTTTTGTGATCATAATCTTGCACGGCGGCTATCTTGAAATTGAAAAATGATCACAAAATCGTTCTCTGCAACCTCGAGAACCTCTGATACGATACCCATAATGTAGTTATCATAATTTTGAGCGGCGGCCATCTCGGATTTAAAAATGATCCCAAAATTGTTTTCTGCACCCTCGAGAACCTTGGACACGATATCCATATTGCTGAAAACATAATTGTTTGCGGCAGCCCTCTTGGATTTCTAAAATGATCGCAGAATTCTTCTCTGCACCCTCGAGAACCTCGGATACGATACCCATAATCTAGTTATCATACTTTTGAGCGGCGGCCATCTCGGATTTAAAAATGATCTCAAAATTGTTTTCTGCACCCTCGAGAACCTTGGACACGATATCCATATTGCTGAAAACATAATTTTGTGCGGCGGCCATCTTGGATTAGAAAATTTATCACAAAATCGTTCTCAGCACCCTCAAGAATCTCGGATACGATACCCATAATGTAGTTATCATAATTTTGAGCGGCGGCCATCTTGGCTTTCAAAAATGATAACAAAATAATTCTGAGCACTCTCGAGAACCTCGGATACGATACCCATATTTTTGTGATTATAATCTTGCACGGCGGCTATCTTGAAATTGAAAATGATCCCAAAATTGTTTTCTGCACCCTCGAGAAACTCGGACACGATATACATATTGCTGATAACATAATTGTTTGCGGCAGCCCTCTTGTATTTCTAAAATGATCGCAGAATTCTTCTCTGCACCCTCGAGAACCTTGGATACGATACCCATAATCTAGTTATCATACTTTTGAGCGGCGGCCATCTCGGATTTAAAAATGATCTCGAAATTGTTTTCTGCACCCTCGAGAACCTCGGACACGATACCCATAATGTAGTTATCATACTTTTGAGCGGCGGCCATCTTGGTTTAGAAAAATGAACACAAAATCGTTCTCAGCTTCCTCGAGAACCTCGGATACGATACCCATAATGTAGTTATCATAATTTTGAGCGGCGGCCATCTCGGATTTAAAAATGATCCCAAAATTGTTTTCTGCACCCTCGAGAACCTCGGACACGATATCCATATTGCTGAAGTCATAATTTTGTGCGGCGGCCATCTTGGATTAGAAAAATGATTACAAAATGTATATTTACGATAGCACCCTCGAAAACCTCGGATACGATACCCATAATGTAGTTATCATACTTTTGAGCGGCGGCAATCTTGGATTTGAAAACTGATCACAGAATCGTTCTCTGCACCCTCAGGAACGTCGGATACGATACCCATAATATAGTTATCATACTTTTGAGTGGTAACCATCTCGGATTTAAAAATGATCTCGAAATTGTTTTCTGCACCCTCGAGAACCACGGCAAGATATCCATAATGTAATTATCATAATTTTGAGCGGCGGCCATCTCGGATTTAAAAATGATCCCAAAATTGTTTTCTGCACCCTAGAGAACCTAGGATACGATACCCATAATTAAGTTATCATACTTTTGAGCAGCAGCCATCTCGGAGTTAAAAATGATCCCAAAATTGTTTTCTGCACCCTCGAGAACCTCGGACACGATATCCATATTGCTGGAAACATAATTTTGTGCGGCGGCCATCTTGGATTAGAAAAATGATCACAAAATCATTCTCAGCACCCTCGAGAACCTCGGATACGATACCCATAATGTAGTTATCATACTTTTGAGCGGCGGCCATCTTGGATTAGAAAAATGATCACAAAATCGTTCTCAGCTTCCTCGAGAACCTCGGATACGATACCCATAATGTAGTTATCATAATTTTGAGCGGCGGCCATCTCGGATTTAAAAATGATCAAAAAATTGTTTTCTGCACCCTCGAGAACCTCGGACACGATATCCATATTGCTGAAATCATAATTTTGTTCGGCGGCCATCTTGGATTAGAAAAATGATTACAAAATATATATTTACGATAGCACCCTCGAAAACCTCGGATACGATACCCATAATGTAGTTATCATAATTTTGAGCGGCGGCCATCTTGGATTTGAAAACTGATCACAGAATCGTTCTCTGCACCCTCAGGAACCTCGGAAACGATACCCATAATATAGTTATCATACATTTGAGGGATGGCCATCTCGGATTTAAAAATGATCTCGAAATTATTTTCTGCACCCTCGAGAACCTCGGATACGATACCCATAATCTAGTTATCATACTTTTGAGCGGCGGCCATCTCGGATTTAAAAATGATCTCAAAATTGTTTTCTGCACCCTCGAGAACCTCGGACACGATATCCATTTTGCTGAAAACATAATTTTGTGCAGCGGCCATCTTGGATTAGAAAATTTATCACAAAATCGTTCTCAGCACCCTCAAGAATCTCGGATACGATACCCATAATGTAGTTATCATAATTTTGAGCGGCGGCCATCTTGGATTAGAAATATGATCACAAAATCGTTCTCATGACTCTCGAGAACCTCGGATACGATACCCATAATGTAGTTATCATAATTTTGAGCGTCAGCTATCTCGGATTTAAAAATGATCCCAAAATTGTTTTCTGCACCCTAGAGAACCTAGGATACGATACCCATAATTTAGTTATCATACTTTTGAGCAGCAGCCATCTCGGAGTTAAAAATGATCCCAAAATTGTTTTCTGCACCCTCGAGAACCTCGGACACGATATCCATATTGCTGAAAACATAATTTTGTGCGGCGGCCATCTTGGATTAGAAAAATGATCACAAAATCATTCTCAGCACCCTCGAGAACCTCGGATACGATACCCATAATGTAGTTATCATACTTTTGAGCGGCGGCCATCTTGGATTAGAAAAATGATCACAAAATCGTTCTCAGCTTCCTCGAGAACCTCGGATACGATACCCATAATGTAGTTATCATAATTTTGAGCGGCGGCCATCTCGGATTTAAAAATGATCAAAAAATTGTTTTCTGCACCCTCGAGAACCTCGGACACGATATCCATATTGCTGAAATCATAATTTTGTTCGGCGGCCATCTTGGATTAGAAAAATGATAACAAAATGTATATTTACGATAGCACCCTCGAAAACCTCGGATACGATACCCATAATGTAGTTATCATAATTTTGAGTGGCGGCCATCTTGGATTTGAAAACTGATCACAGAATCGTTCTCTGCACCCTCAGGAACCTCGGATACGATACCCATAATATAGTTATCATACATTTGAGGGATGGCCATCTCGGATTTAAAAATGATCTCGAAATTATTTTCTGCACCCTCGAAAACCTCGGATACGATACCCATAATCTAGTTATCATACTTTTGAGCGGCGGCCATCTCGGATTTAAAAATGATCTCAAAATTGTTTTCTGCACCCTCGAGAACCTTGGACACGATATCCATATTGCTGAAAACATAATTTTGTGCGGCGGCCATCTTGGATTAGAAAATTTATCACAAAATCGTTCTCAGCACCCTCAAGAATCTCGGATACGATACCCATAATGTAGTTATCATAATTTTGAGCGGCGGCCATCTTGGCTTTCAAAAATGATAACAAAATAATTCTGAGCACTCTCGAGAACCTCGAATACGATACCCATATTTTTGTGATTATAATCTTGCACGGCGGCTATCTTGAAATTGAAAATGATCCCAAAATTGTTTTCTGCACCCTCGAGAAACTCGAACACGATATACATATTGCTGATAACATAATTGTTTGCGGCAGCCCTCTTGGATTTCTAAAATGATCGCAGAATTCTTCTCTGCACCCTCGAGAACCTCGGACACGATACCCATAATGTAGTTATCATACTTTTGAGCGGCAGCCATCTTGGATTAGAAAAATGAACACAAAATCGTTCTCAGCTTCCTCGAGAACCTCGGATACGATACCCATAATGTAGTTATCATAATTTTGAGCGGCGGCCATCTCGGATTTAAAAATGATCCCAAAATTGTTTTCTGCACCCTCGAGAACCTCGGACACGATATCCATATTGCTGAAGTCATAATTTTGTGCGGCGGCCATCTTGGATTAGAAAAATGATCACAAAATCGTTCTCAGCACCCTCGAGAACCTAGGATACGATACCCATAATTTAGTTATCATACTTTTGAGCAGCGGCCATCTTGGATTAGAAAAATGATCACAAAATCGTTCTCAGCACCCTCGAGAATTTCGGGTACGATACCCATAATGTAATTATCATAATTTTGAGCGGCGGCCATCTCGGATTTAAAAATGATCCCAAAATTGTTTTCTGCACCCTCGAGAACCTCGGACACGATATCCATATTGCTGAAAACATAATTTTGTGCGGCGGCCATCTTGGATTAGAAAACTGATCACAAAATCGTTCTCAGCACCCTCAAGAACCTCGGATACGATACCCATAATGAAGTTATCATACTTTTGAGCGGCGGCCATCTTGGATTAGAAATATGATCACAAAAACGTTCTCAGGACTCTCGAGAACCTCGGATACGATACCCATAATGTAGTTATCATAATTTTGAGCGTCAGCTATCTCGGATTTAAAAATGATCCCAAAATTGTTTTCTGCACCCTAGAGAACCTAGGATACAATACCCATAATTTAGTTATCATACTTTTGAGCGGCAGCCATCTCGGAGTTAAAAATGATCCCAAAATTGTTTTCTGCACCCTCGAGAACCTTGGACACGATATCCATATTGCTGAAAACATAATTTTGTGCGGCGGCCATCTTGGATTAGAAAATTTATCACAAAATCGTTCTCAGCACCCTCAAGAATCTCGGATACGATACCCATAATGTAGTTATCATAATTTTGAGCGGCGGCCATCTTGGCTTTCAAAAATGATAACAAAATAATTCTGAGCACTCTCGAGAACCTCGAATACGATACCCATATTTTTGTGATTATAATCTTGCACGGCGGCTATCTTGAAATTGAAAATGATCCCAAAATTGTTTTCTGCACCCTCGAGAAACTCGGACACGATATACATATTGCTGATAACATAATTGTTTGCGGCAGCCCTCTTGGATTTCTAAAATGATCGCAGAATTCTTCTCTGCACCCTCGAGAACCTCGGACACGATACCCATAATGCAGTTATCATACTTTTGAGCGGCAGCCATCTTGGATTAGAAAAATGAACACAAAATCGTTCTCAGCTTCCTCGAGAACCTCGGATACGATACCCATAATGTAGTTATCATAATTTTGAGCGGCGGCCATCTCGGATTTAAAAATGATCCCAAAATTGTTTTCTGCACCCTCGAGAACCTCGGACACGATATCCATATTGCTGAAGTCATAATTTTGTGCGGCGGCCATCTTGGATTAGAAAAATGATTACAAAATCGTTCTCAGCACCCTCGAGAACCTAGGATACGATACCCATAATTTAGTTATCATACTTTTGAGCAGCGGCCATCTTGGATTAGAAAAATGATCACAAAATCGTTCTCAGCACCCTCGAGAATTTCGGGTACGATACCCATAATGTAATTATCATAATTTTGAGCGGCGGCCATCTCGGATTTAAAAATGATCCCAAAATTGTTTTCTGCACCCTCGAGAACCTCGGACACGATATCCATATTGCTGAAAACATAATTTTGTGCGGCGGCCATCTTGGATTAGAAAACTGATCACAAAATCGTTCTCAGCACCCTCAAGAACCTCGGATACGATACCCATAATGAAGTTATCATACTTTTGAGCGGCGGCCATCTTGGATTAGAAATATGATCACAAAAACGTTCTCAGGACTCTCGAGAACCTCGGATACGATACCCATAATGTAGTTATCATAATTTTGAGCGTCAGCTATCTCGGATTTAAAAATGATCCCAAAATTGTTTTCTGCACCCTAGAGAACCTAGGATACAATACCCATAATTTAGTTATCATACTTTTGAGCGGCAGCCATCTCGGAGTTAAAAATGATCCCAAAATTGTTTTCTGCACCCTCGAGAACCTCGGACACGAAATCCATATTGCTGAAAACATAATTTTGTGCGGCGGCCATCTTGGATTAGAAAAATGATCACAAAATCATTCTCAGCACCCTCGAGAACCTCGGATACGATACCCATAATGAAGTTATCATACTTTTGAGCGGCGGCCATCTTGGATTAGAAAAATGATCACAAAATCGTTCTCAGCTTCCTCGAGAACCTCGGATACGATACCCATAATGTAGTTATCATAATTTTGAGCGGCGGCCATCTCAGATTTAAAAATGATCAAAAAATTGTTTTCTGCACCCTCGAGAACCTCGGACACGATATCCATATTGCTGAAATCATAATTTTGTTCGGCGGCCATCTTGGATTAGAAAAATGATTACAAAATGTATATTTACGATAGCACCCTCGAAAACCTCGGATACGATACCCATAATGTAGTTATCATAATTTTGAGCGGCGGCCATCTTGGATTTGAAAACTGATCACAGAATCGTTCTCTGCACCCTCAGGAACCTCGGATACGATACCCATAATATAATTATTATACTTTTGAGCGGCTGCCATCTCGGATTTAAAAATGACCCCAAAATTGTTTTCTGCACCCTCGAGAACCTCGGATACGATATCCATATTGCTGAAAACATAATTTTTTGCGGCGGCCATCTTGGATTGGAAAAATGATCACAAAATCGTTCTCAGCACCCTCGAGAACTTCGGATACGATACCCATAATGTAGTTATCATACTTTTGAGCTGCGGCCATCTTGGATTAGAAAAATGAACACAAAATCGTTTTCAGCTTCCTCGAGAACCTCGGATACGATACCCATAATGTAGTTATCATAATTTTGAGCGGCGGCCATCTCGGATTTAAAAATGATCCCAAAATTGTTTTCTGCACCCTCGAGAACCTCGGACACGATATCCATATTGCTGAAAACATAATTTTGTGCGGCGGCCATCTTGGATTAGAAAACTGATCACAAAATCGTTCTCAGCACCCTCAAGGACCTCGGATACGATACCCATAATGAAGTTATCATACTTTTGAGCGGCGGCCATCTTGGATTAGAAATATGATCACAAAATCGTTCTCATGACTCTCGAGAACCTCGGATACGATACCCATAATGTAGTTATCATAATTTTGAGCGTCAGCTATCTCGGATTTAAAAATGATCCCAAAATTGTTTTCTGCACCCTAGAGAACCTAGGATACGATACCCATAATTTAGTTATCATACTTTTGAGCAGCAGCCATCTCGGAGTTAAAAATGATCCCAAAATTGTTTTCTGCACCCTCGAGAACCTCGGACACGATATCCATATTGCTGAAAACATAATTTTGTGCGGCGGCCATCTTGGATTAGAAAAATGATCACAAAATCATTCTCAGCACCCTCGAGAACCTCGGATACGATACCCATAATGTAGTTATCATACTTTTGAGCGGCGGCCATCTTGGATTAGAAAAATGATCACAAAATCGTTTTCAGCTTCCTCGAGAACCTCGGATACGATACCCATAATGTAGTTATCATAATTTTGAGCGGCGGCCATCTCGGATTTAAAAATGATCAAAAAATTGTTTTCTGCACCCTCGAGAACCTCGGACACGATATCCATATTGCTGAAATCATAATTTTGTTCGGCGGCCATCTTGGATTAGAAAAATGATAACAAAATGTATATTTACGATAGCACCCTCGAAAACCTCGGATACGATACCCATAATGTAGTTATCATAATTTTGAGCGGCGGCCATCTTGGATTTGAAAACTGATCACAGAATCGTTCTCTGCACCCTCAGGAACCTCGGATACGATACCCATAATATAGTTATCATACATTTGAGGGATGGCCATCTCGGATTTAAAAATGATCTCGAAATTATTTTCTGCACCCTCGAAAACCTCGGATACGATACCCATAATCTAGTTATCATACTTTTGAGCGGCGGCCATCTCGGATTTAAAAATGATCTCAAAATTGTTTTCTGCACCCTCGAGAACCTTGGACACGATATCCATATTGCTGAAAACATAATTTTGTGCGGCGGCCATCTTGGATTAGAAAATTTATCACAAAATCGTTCTCAGCACCCTCAAGAATCTCGGATACGATACCCATAATGTAGTTATCATAATTTTGAGCGGCGGCCATCTTGGCTTTCAAAAATGATAACAAAATAATTCTGAGCACTCTCGAGAACCTCGAATACGATACCCATATTTTTGTGATTATAATCTTGCACGGCGGCTATCTTGAAATTGAAAATGATCCCAAAATTGTTTTCTGCACCCTCGAGAAACTCGGACACGATATACATATTGCTGATAACATAATTGTTTGCGGCAGCCCTCTTGGATTTCTAAAATGATCGCAGAATTCTTCTCTGCACCCTCGAGAACCTCGGACACGATACCCATAATGTAGTTATCATACTTTTGAGCGGCGGCCATCTTGGATTAGAAAAATGAACACAAAATCGTTCTCAGCTTCCTCGAGAACCTCGGATACGATACCCATAATGTAGTTATCATAATTTTGAGCGGCGGCCATCTCGGATTAAAAAATGATCCCAAAATTGTTTTCTGCACCCTCGAGAACCTCGGACACGATATCCATATTGCTGAAAACATAATTTTGTGCGGCGGCCATCTTGGATTAGAAAACTGATCACAAAATCGTTCTCAGCACCCTCAAGAACCTCGGATACGATACCCATAATGAAGTTATCATACTTTTGAGCGGCGGCCATCTTGGATTAGAAATATGATCACAAAAACGTTCTCAGGACTCTCGAGAACCTCGGATACGATACCCATAATGTAGTTATCATAATTTTGAGCGTCAGCTATCTCGGATTTAAAAATGATCCCAAAATTGTTTTCTGCACCCTAGAGAACCTAGGATACAATACCCATAATTTAGTTATCATACTTTTGAGCGGCAGCCATCTCGGAGTTAAAAATGATCCCAAAATTGTTTTCTGCACCCTCGAGAACCTCGGACACGAAATCCATATTGCTGAAAACATAATTTTGTGCGGCGGCCATCTTGGATTAGAAAAATGATCACAAAATCATTCTCAGCACCCTCGAGAACCTCGGATACGATACCCATAATGAAGTTATCATACTTTTGAGCGGCGGCCATATTGGATTAGAAAAATGATCACAAAATCGTTCTCAGCTTCCTCGAGAACCTCGGATACGATACCCATAATGTAGTTATCATAATTTTGAGCGGCGGCCATCTCAGATTTAAAAATGATCAAAAAATTGTTTTCTGCACCCTCGAGAACCTCGGACACGATATCCATATTGCTGAAATCATAATTTTGTTCGGCGGCCATCTTGGATTAGAAAAATGATTACAAAATGTATATTTACGATAGCACCCTCGAAAACCTCGGATACGATACCCATAATGTAGTTATCATAATTTTGAGCGGCGGCCATCTTGGATTTGAAAACTGATCACAGAATCGTTCTCTGCACCCTCAGGAACCTCGGATACGATACCCATAATATAGTTATTATACTTTTGAGCGGCTGCCATCTCGGATTTAAAAATGACCCCAAAATTGTTTTCTGCACCCTCGAGAACCTCGGATACGATATCCATATTGCTGAAAACATAATTTTTTGCGGCGGCCATCTTGGATTGGAAAAATGATCACAAAATCGTTCTCAGCACCCTCGAGAACTTCGGATACGATACCCATAATGTAGTTATCATACTTTTGAGCTGCGGCCATCTTGGATTAGAAAAATGAACACAAAATCGTTTTCAGCTTCCTCGAGAACCTCGGATACGATACCCATAATGTAGTTATCATAATTTTGAGCGGCGGCCATCTCGGATTTAAAAATGATCCCAAAATTGTTTTCTGCACCCTCGAGAACCTCGGACACGATATCCATATTGCTGAAGTCATAATTTTGTGCGGCGGCCATCTTGGATTAGAAAAATGATTACAAAATGTATATTCACGATAACACCCTCGAAAACCTCGGATACGATACCCATAATGTAGTTATCATACTTTTGAGCGGCGGCAATCTTGGATTTGAAAACTGATCACAGAATCGTTCTCTGCACCCTCAGGAACGTCGGATACGATACCCATAATATAGTTATCATACATTTGAGGGATGGCCATCTCGGATTTAAAAATGATCTCGAAATTATTTTCTGCACCCTCGAGAACCTCGGATACGATACCCATAATCTAGTTATCATACTTTTGAGCGGCGGCCATCTCGGATTTAAAAATGATCTCAAAATTGTTTTCTGCACCCTCGAGAACCTTGGACACGATATCCATATTGCTGAAAACATAATTTTGTGCGGCGGCCATCTTGGATTAGAAAATTTATCACAAAATCGTTCTCAGCACCCTCAAGAATCTCGGATACGATACCCATAAAGTAGTTATCATAATTTTGAGCGGCGGCCATCTTGGCTTTCAAAAATGATAACAAAATAATTCTGTGCACTCTCGAGAACCTCGGATACGATACCCATATTTTTGTGATAATAATCTTGCACGGCGGCAATCTTGAAATTGAAAATGATCCCAAAATTGTTTTCTGCACCCTCGAGAACCTCGGACACGATATCCATATTGCTGAAATCATAATTTTGTGCGGCGGCCATCTTGGATTAGAAAAATGATTACAAAATGTATATTTACGATAGCACCCTCGAAAACCTCGGATACGATACCCATAATGTAGTTATCATAATTTTGAGCGGCGGCCATCTCGGATTTAAAAATGATCCCAAAATTGTTTTCTGCACCCTCGAGAACCTCGGACACGATATCCATATTGCTGAAGTCATAATTTTGTGCGGCGGCCATCTTGGATTAGAAAAATGATTACAAAATGTATATTTACGATAGCACCCTCGAAAACCACGGATACGATACCCATAATGTAGTTATCATACTTTTGAGCGGCGGCAATCTTGGATTTGAAAACTGATCACAGAATCGTTCTCTGCACCCTCAGGAACGTCGGATACGATACCCATAATATAGTTATCATACTTTATAGTGGTAACCATCTCGGATTTAAAAATGATCTCGAAATTGTTTTCTGCACCCTCGAGAACCACGGACACGATATCCATAATGTTATTATCATAATTTTGAGCGGCGGCCATCTCGGATTTAAAAATGATCCCAAAATTGTTTTCTGCACCCTCGAGAACCTCGGACACGATATCCATATTGCTGAAAACATAATTTTGTGCGGCGGCCATCTTGGATTAGAAAATTTATCACAAAATCGATCTCAGCACCCTCAAGAATCTCGGATACGATACCCATAATGTAGTTATCATAATTTTGAGCGGCGGCCATCTTGGCTTTCAAAAATGATAACAAAATAATTCTGTGCACTCTCGAGAACCTCTGATACGATACCCATATTTTTGTGATAATAATCTTGCACGGCGGCAATCTTGAAATTTAAAATGATCCCAAAATTGTTTTCTGCACCCTCAAGAACCTCGGACACGATATCCATATTGCTGAAATCATAATTTTGTGCGGCGGCCATCTTGAATTAGAAAAATGATTACAAAATGTATATTTACGATAGCACCCTCGAAAACCTCGGATACGATACCCATAATGTAGTTATCATACTTTTGAGCGGCGGCCATCTTGGATTTGAAAACTGATCACAGAATCGTTCTCTGCACCCTCAGGAACCTCGGATACGATACCCATAATATAGTTATCATACATTTGAGGGATGGCCATCTCGGATTTTAAAATAATCTCGAAATTGTTTTCTGCACCCTCGAGAACCTCGGATACGATACCCATAATCTAGTTATCATACTTTTGAGCGGCGGCCATCTCGGATTTAAAAATGATCTGAAAATTGTTTTCTGCACCCTCGAGAACCTTGGACACGATATCCATATTGCTGAAAACATAATTTTGTGCGGCGGCCATCTTGGATTAGAAAATTTATCACAAAATCGTTCTCAGCACCCTCAAGAATCTCGGATACGATACCCATAATGTAGTTATCATAATTTTGAGCGGCGGCCATCTTGGCTGTCAAAAATGACAACAAAATAATACTGTGCACTCTCGAGAACCTCGGATACGATACCCATATTTTTGTGATTATAATCTTGCACGGCGGCTATCTTGAAATTGAAAATGATCCCAAAATTGTTTTCTGCACCCTCGAGAAACTCGGACACGATATACATATTGCTGATAACATAATTGTTTGCCGCAGCCCTCTTGGATTTCTAAAATGATCGCAGAATTCTTCTCTGCACCCTCGAGAACCTTGGATACGATACCCATAATCTAGTTATCATACTTTTGAGCGGCGGCCATCTCGGATTTAAAAATGATCTCGAAATTGTTTTTTGCACCCTCGAGAACCTCGGACACGATATCCATATTGCTGAATACATAATTTTGTGCGGCAGCCATCTTGGATTAGAAAAATGATTACAAAATCGATCTCAGCACCCTCGAGAACCTAGGATACGATACCCATAATTTAGTTATCATACTTTTGAGCAGCGGCCATCTTGGATTAGAAAAATGATCACAAAATCGTTCTCAGCACCCTCGAGAATTTCGGGTACGATACCCATAATGTAATTATCATAATTTTGAGCGGCGGCCATCTCGGATTTAAAAATGATCCCAAAATTGTTTTCTGCACCCTCGAGAACCTCGGACACGATATCAATATTGCTGAAAACATAATTTTGTGCGGCGGCCATCTTGGATTAGAAAACTGATCACAAAATCGTTCTCAGCACACTCAAGAACCTCGGATACGATACCCATAATGAAGTTATCATACTTTTGAGCGGCGGCCATCTTGGATTAGAAATATGATCACAAAATCGTTCTCAGGACTCTCGAGAACCTTGGATACGATACCCATAATGTAGTTATCATAATTTTGAGCGTCAGCTATCTCGGATTTAAAAATGATCCCAAAATTGTTTTCTGCACCCTAGAGAACCTAGGATACGATACCCATAATTTAGTTATCATACTTTTGAGCGGCAGCCATCTCGGAGTTAAAAATGATCCCAAAATTGTTTTCTGCACCCTCGAGAACCTCGGACACGATATCCATATTGCTGAAAACATAATTTTGTGCGGCGGCCATCTTGGATTAGAAAAATGATCACAAAATCATTCTCAGCTTCCTCGAGAACCTCGGATACGATACCCATAATGTAGTTATCATAATTTTGAGCGGCGGCCATCTCGGATTTAAAAATGATC